>NC_140942.1:92881341-94298841 GCF_014529385.1 Adiantum capillus-veneris | reverse complement strand
CGTAGTACCTTTCAAAGCTTTGCGAGTCGCCGATAGTAGTTTTTCACAATTCCATGTCACAAGAGGGTTCAATAGCAACTTACACATTCAAGACACTATCACGCTTCTTGGGTGGACCGGTGCTGCTCAAAAGTGCAGATAAAGTCATTCTTGTGGACAAAGTGTTTGCTAGAGATTGTTTTGGTTACTGCCCGGGCTATACAGGTGGTCGGGCAGCGTATTACTACACCTACACATCAATGGCACTAGCTCTTGGTAGACAAAACCCAGATGAACTTTTAGAGTATGGTAAACATCTCATGATTCGTTACAAGGGTGACGTGCCAAAAAACAAAATTGAACCTTCAAAATCTTGATACACTTCAAGTAGCAATTGTATAAGATCATGTATTACATAAATTTTGTACAATGTCATCCACTCAGAGTATCTTTCTCCACTTGTGATTCACATACACCATTGTCTCTCTCCACCTTCGTTGACTTTCACGAGCTCCAGAGTTGATGTATGCCATTGATCTTTTAACTTTTTGTTGTTGTAAATGTCTGATGGCTTGTGCTGTTGCTGAATTTGCCAAGACTTCTTTTGCCTGCATTCGATGAATGATTCTACGATAGAACCATTCAAATAGTTCTCTCAAACTGTTAGCCTTGATTCGAGAGCCACCATGTCGTGTGTGCCTGAAATAAGCATTTCTCGCCATGTAATGAGACTTTTCCATCCCTTGGGTATTCCATATTGCCGGGTTCCCATACTTTTGTATAAAATATGGTAAATGATTGAAGATGATGTGCTGGATATGAAAACAGATTAGTTAGAATGTTTTACACTCACATATTTGCACATAAGAGAGAATGAAATACATGATAATACCATGTAGTGAGTAATCTGGGTGTCTATCCATGCTGTCTTGAATGATTTTTTCAGAAGGTTGAGATTCTCCTTGAACTTGTTCATATCACCTTGTGACCAGTCATCTTTGTCGCACATCAAAAATAGGATGTCTATTGATCGCCAAACCTCAGCCTTCGCGTTACGAGTAGTTGGTTCGTGGTCTTTGACTGCAATATGTAGCTTTTTCTAGCTCTGATACTCTACCTTGCTAACATAAGATGTGTTATATATTTTTCCATGTTTTGTTAGCTTCAGATCTCTTGTACCTTGGGGCTTAGATAAAAACCTCCGTGCCTTCACCCCACCGATGGATGGTTTGCATGGGACATCCTTCTCAGCAGTTGATCTCTTTTCATCCCGCTGGATTTTCACATTGCCACCATGAAGCCCCATATCCGACAGTACCATTTCTAAGCACTGCAGGGCTACTTGTCGTTCTGCGGAGTTCTTAATCTTCCAAGAAAACCCGATGTATAAGTAGACCAATTTCTCCACAATTCTACAAAGGGCATGCATTGTACAAATGTGGACATTCACAAGTGGTATTTTCAAAACCGGTCGAAAAGCAGGATCCTCAATGTGATGTGTTGGAGCTTTTCTCCACCACTTTGGGTCCATGACCTTTGCAGGCTCCATGCAGAACAAACACGGCGACTTTGCCATTGCACCCATTCCACAATTATACATGCACTTTAATGTTTTGAGGTCACCTGCAAGATGCCACTGAACTTGAAAGTCTCCCCTTCCATCTAAACGTAGTACCTCTCCCTGGTTAGTCTGTCGATCAATCACCTCCGGAATATTAGTTCGATGGAACACCCAATATAGAATCTCATGATCTTCTTTCTTTGCCTGCAACACAAAATAAATGAGACTTAAGTAGATGTGAACATTTGAGCTTACCTGAGAATCTCGCTTACCTCAAACGCACCAAGCCACCATATGTTAGATTCTGATTGAACACTAAAATATAAAGGATCATCACTGGGACACTTTGAGAGGGCTCTATTCATTAAAGTAATAGTAATACGCTCTAGCTTTTTCTCTTTAACAAGCTCACACTCATCCAGTTTTAACACAAAATGTAATATCCCTCGTGACTCTTTAAATGTGATGTTGTAAAACTCCACCATTCTCTTCTGTAATATCCGCAAGTCCATAAAAATATTGTTGAACTCATCATATGCCATGTTTGCTCCATGGCCACTGTAAGTTTCTTTAATATGAAAGGGCTGTCCGAGATAGTCTCCCTGTGCCTCGTTAAGCTGAAGCCTCTCTTTCCAAACACTTGAGGCTGATGGTAGAAGTTTGGATTTTATACCCTTCCTAACAAAGATGGATGAGACAGACTTTTGGATAGCCGAATATCCTCTTTTGCTTACACCAAGTGAATCAAGTGTGCCTTGTATCTCTTTTGCAGGCACTGAGTTCTCTGAAATAAAACGGTCCACTACATTTCGTTGTAGGACCTTAAACTTCTTGTCATGTACTATATCTGCTGCCAGGCTTCTACTTATAAGTGGCTTCAATCTCTTTCCTATATTGGCTTTGGGGTCAATGTTTTCCTTGTCAGGATAGATTGAATCTCTACATGAAGACAATGCATAAGTCAATAACAGAAAATTTGCTTCACTAACGCTATTTAGGCACATGAAAACAATGCATAACAAGAAAAAACAAAAAGATTACTTAACTAAGACAATGTAGCCAACCAAGAAGCATCACCTTAATGCTCGGATTCTTTTTTTGAGACCTCCTGATGCAACCCGCAATGTTTCAAGATTGTGCAATTTCTTCTTTCGGATACGACCACCCAAGATGGTGTCCTTCATTTGACAACTTCGCACCTTTCCTTTCAGTTCTTGTACCTCTGTTTTATGTTGCAAAATGGTAACCTGATCTGTAGAATGTAAATGTGAAAGGCGAACAATCTCACATTGTTGAGCTTGGAGAATGCTCTTGTAAGTTTCAGCTTCTCTTGTAAGAGATTTACAATAACCCAGAAGGCCCTTTTCTCCATCACCAGCAAAGGTCAATAAGCTTGTAGGATTGACAAACGGTGGAGACGCATTAGTCATTGGATTCTTAGGGTAGAGAGAGCCTCTCGTCCAAATATTTATGTGTTTAGCTCCCTGAGCTCTGAGCGTGTCTATGGAAGCGGGAGGTATATGTGTGTTTGTTTTACTGCGCTTAATCAATGGTTGGTACTCATTGTCCAAATCAATGTGAAGGTGATATTTGGCTCGTTTCTGGGTAACATTTGTGCCATTTGAGGAGTGCGCCATTAGCTAAATGTGCAGGTTTAATGGAAAGTGAATAGCGGCTGCGCCTTCGTCCCTCCATGTTAGCCTCATTCCCTCCATATTGACGAGGTTCATTCAATGCAACTGAAAAGAGGATTATCCCTCAATCACTACGAACGAATGTTCAGAAGAGTAAGGAATCTACTTAAAGTACACTTTTTGAACTTTTACTATGAAAGACCCAGCTCTTTTATTTGCCATTTTTTCTAGAGAGAGAGTGCAAAAAATACATTTTCTTAGAAGGCCCTCCAAATGACCTCCGAAATTTCCTAATGGGAGCAAGGACATGGCTATCGTTCTTGCCTCAAGAAAAATGCTCGCAATGAGACGCTTAGGGCTTCCACCATCGAAGCTCCAAAAGAGGATGCTCATTGCAAAGGATCATCTCTCTCATATGCCTGGGGAAAGGTAAGGGAGCATGCTGCCTTCATCTTGTTTGACCCTGGCTCTACTCACAACTTCATATCAATGGAGTTGTCCACCAAGTTGAACATTCAAGCTTTCAAGATGGGAGATATTGTAACAATCGACACAGCTTTCAAGGGATAGTAAGCCTTTGCTACTCCCTTGATTGGGAAGTTGGGGCTTCATGTCCAACAAAGAAGACTTTTTCATCTCTCCTCTCCAACATGAGGATGCTATCCTAGGGGCGCCATGGTTTGATCGCATGGCTGCCAACATGAAGTTCCCTCAAAGGAGAATCTACTTCACCTAAAGGGAAAATAACATGTATATAGATGCTAATGAGTCTGGTCATACTATACCACTTGTAAATTCACCAGCTTTTGATAAGTCAATGAAAAGCTCAATTTCTGCGTGCATGATTTTTATCAAAGAATCCACTAATGACTCTAATGGTTTATCAAATGAAAATGGTAGGAATCAAGAAGAGGTAGACTTGTCTACTTTTATAATTGAATTCCAAGATGTTCTCATCGATGATATCCCTATGGACTTACCTCCAAAATGAGGGGATGATGACCATCGAATTGAGCTCTTACCATTAAGCACACCGCCTAACAAGCCTCCTTATCGAGTTTCCCAAGCTCAACAAGAGGAGATCATGAGGCAAGTACAAGAATTGGTAGACAAATGGATTGTGAGACCTAGCTCCTCTCCCTTTCGTTCTCCAGTCCCTTTAGTGCAAAAGAAAGATGGTACATATCGTATGTGTGTGGACTATCGAGCACTAAACGATATCTCTATCAAAAATAGAGTTCTTGTGCCTCAAATAGAAGATCTATTTGATAAGTTACAAGGATCTACCTACTTTAGTAGGATTGACCTTAAAAATGGCTATCATCAAATAAGGATAGTGGATGAAGAAATCCTAAAGACCGCGTTTCGTACAACTTTTGGTCTTTATCAATATCTAGTCATGCCTTTTGGCTTGACTAAAGCACCAGCCACATTCAATTGTTTGATGGAGAAAATATTTAGACCCTACTGCAAGTTCATTGGAGTGTTCTTTGATGATATCATCATCTACTCCAAGTCCTTCGAGGAACACAAGCAACATCTCCAAGTGATTTTTCAAGCATTGAGGGAGAACAAGCTTTTCTCAACCAAAAGAAAAGTGAATTTTTCCTTCAAGAGACTCAAGACTCAGGTCATATTATCTCTCAAGATGAAATTCGTATGGATCCATGGAAGTTAGAGGTAATAAAAGCATGGCCTAATCCAAGGAATCTACATGAGCTAAGAAGCTTTATTAGTATGTGTGCATACTATAGACTCTTCATAGCAAACTTTTCTCAAGTAGCAAGACTATTACATGACTTAGTATTCATGGACTGCTAAAGAGAAAAAATCTATTCACAAGCTCAAGGAGAAGCTTACCTATCAACCAATCCTCATGCTTCTTGGTCTCTCAAAGCCATTTGAGGTCCAATGTGATGCTTGTGGTGATTGCCTTGGAGCAGTCTTGTTTCAAGAAGGACATGTCATAGCATATGAGAGCGAAGGCTCGATACGGATGAATAGGTCTAGGGCATTTATGAGAAAGAGATTTTAGCTACTCTACATGCCCTAGACACATGGAAGCACTATTTATTGGGGACTCCATTCATTTTACGAACAGACCACCAAAGTCTCAAGTACTTTATGACACAAACCAAGCTTTCCAACAGACAAATGAGGTGGGTAAATTTTCTGAAGCAATTTTATTTTTATATTGCTCACGTTGCTTGTAAGCACAATCAAGTGGCTGATGCACTTTTACGACGACCAAAAGTCAATGTGGTGTCTATAGCAACTCACAATAATCTATCTTCCATGATAGATGAGTATGCTATTGACCCCGACTTCAAAGATGTAATGTCAGTCCTTGATTTGGGGAAGAAAGAGGAACTGTTCACCTTGTAGGATTATCTTCTCCATGGAAATAGGCTATGTGTTACCCACTCCCTCGTGAGAAAGTCATGTATGAATCCCATGCTCCTCCCTATCCGAGGCATAGAGGCATCCAACCTAATCTTGGAGGAGTAGAGACATACTTCTATTGGCCTACCATGAAATTGGACATACAAGAGTATGACATTCAAAATGTGTGGTATGTCAAAAGACTTAAGTATGATAGAGGGAAGAAACCTAGATTACTCCAGCCATTGCCAATCCCTAATTCACCATGGGAGAGTATACCCATGGATTTTATCTTTGGATTACCCAAGTCTATCATGGGAATACGGGAATATGGACAATAGTTAACAAGTTTCGCAAGAAACCACATTTTATTCTTGTCAAAAAGACTATTAAGGCACACCAAATGGCAACCATCTTCATATCTCAGATTCTCAAACACCATGAATTACCAATATCCATCCTGTCAGATAGAGATCCTAGAATGACCAGTAATTTTTGGAAAGGTCTCTTTGAAAATCTAGGTACAAAATTGCATTTCTCTTTGGCCTACCACCCACAAACGGATGGCGAAAGTGAGATAGCCAATCTTATGATACTCGATCTACTAGAGACTTATGTTACAAAAGTAGATCAACTTAAATTACGTGGGAAGATCTTTGCTGCTTATGAGTATAGCCGTGACCTACAAGAATCTTTTCAAAAGGTTAAGGAGGATATATCCATCTCTCAACAAAGGCAAAAAGCTGCTGCTGACAAGGACAGAAGGGCCTTAACATTGAAAGACAATGATTGGGTCTTACTTAAGTTTTCCAAGTCTCGATTGAGGCAAACAACGGGCAAAAATCCTATGGGCCATCAAAAGTATTATGCTAAATTAGCAAAAAGATACTATAGTCCTTTTCAAATCTTGAATCCAATCAATGACATGGCTTATCAACTCAAGTTGCCCAACCATTGGCTCATACACAATGCTTTTCATGTGAGCCTACTTAAGCCCTACAAAGGAGAGCCACCAATATTAACAATTATTGAAGACCCTCCAGAAATCGAAGACCAAGAAGAGGTGCTACAACTCGAAGCTATCCTTCGGCATGAAGACAAGGTACTACGGCATGGTAAGATTATCCGATGATATCTTATTAAGTTCAAAAATTATCCATTTGAATATGCTAGATGGATGCAAGGAATACAACTTAAGGATAGTATGAACCTTGTTAATGCTTACAATGCTGCACTAGAGTAAGCAAATATAAATGCTTTCTAAATGAACAATGTTTTTGTCTTATAAGACTAATCCTCTTTTGTGCACAAATTTAAATAGTATGCATGCTTAGAATTATGTTTGTGATGACGACATCACTAAACACTAAGTAGAATTTGTCACTGTACTTTGGGAGTATGATATGGACTAAAGAGCAGACATGCTTGCAGCAGCTATGTCTCCCAAGCACCAAATGGACTAGTCACCTATTCTAGAATGATGTTGCAAGGTGAAAAGAGATCCTCTACCCGCTAAGAAACATAGACTAATGACTAAGAATTTATCTCTTCTACCTCATAGATGAGGACCACTATGATTTCAAGAGAGAGGTAACGTCATAAAATCTAATATCTAACCAACGCAAATGATTTTCTCATATTAAATTGATCATTTAATGTAGGAGGATAAACGGAAACAAGGGTTAGAATATAGACATGTGTTTATGGATCCGTCTCAACACGGGGCCAAGGTTAAAAGGGGTCCAAATGCGAGATGGTATGTTAAAGAGAAATGCTACTGAATGGAGCTTAAAGACCATAGGGCTAGCTTGATTAAAGACCTCCAAACATTAATATTCAAAATTCCTTTGACCTTAGGCAAGCTAGAGATGACCTCGAGGTGAGAATCCTACCCAAGCATAAGGTGCTTGTTGGCTTGATAAGTGTTAATGGGAACCTTACCCAAAAGCTTGAGGTGTTTTTCACATGCTTAAATGACTAAGGTTCTTGAAGTATTCAATTCAAAGATAACTCTCAAGAGGCATCAATGTTTCCATGCTTGATTGACTAAGTCCTTGAAGTATTCAATTTAACCAAATGACTTAATAAGCATAAAAGACACATGTTCAAATGACTCCACATGTGGCCCTCATGATATGCTTGAATGCTATTGGATATGTTTTAAAGGGCTCCAGTGAGAATTTACATAAAAATAAATAAGCAAGTTCTTTCTCTCAAAGAGGAAAAAAAGGACACATGTTCAAATAAAATAATAAAACAATACGAGAGAGAGAGAGAAAGAGAGAGAGAGAGAGAGAGAGAGAGAGAGAGAGAGAGAGGTGTGGACCAAGCATGAGAGGGGGGTATACTCTCCCACACACACACACACATCCTCTCATTGTGTGGAGTGCAAAGTGCAAGAGCTTCATCTCCTTCTCCAAGCTTGTTGAGAAGTGGAGAGCCTACACCAACACTCTTGGATATGTAATGAAAATCCAACCAAGAGACATGCTTCAATGCTTAATCTTGCCATCTTCTTCATCTTCATAACTATGCTATTATGCTATGCTAATCGAGAAGAGTGATGATAAGTGAGGAACTATTTCTTTCTCCTATGGATGATTCTTCTTCCTCTTCCCTACCCTCATTCCTCGCTAGCTCTCTCCACTTTCAAAGGTGTTTGAGGCCTTCGGACCGAGGCTTGGGATAGTTAATTCTTTTTGCAAAGTTTATGTTAATCTCGTGATGCATGAATCTTTCCATCTTCATAGCATCACCAAGGTCACAATGAGCACAAAGATTGTATTGTAACAAGTCTCTCTTGATTGGAGAATCTATAATACAAACGCCTTTTGGAGGGGGGACCGGATCCAAGTAATCTGGTCCTCAACTATTGTCATGTTCTCTAATACTCTCTCTCTTGCAAAAGTATTGTTCATGCCAAGTTATTTAAGTACTATGTTCATGTTGCTACCATCAATTAAGTTCACCCTCTATGTTCTCAAAGTAATTAAGAGTGTGTTTATCTCAAAAAAATGAATGCAGCCACCATTAGAGATAACTACCCTCTTCCAATCATCGAGCATGTTTTAGAAGGAGTTGCAGGAAAAGAAGCTTACAACTTTCTAGACAGCTTTTCAGGCCCACAGTCACCTTTTGTTTGATCCCAAAGATCAACATAAAGCTGCGTTTGCAAACTGAACGGGGTATTGTTAACTAATACTCCTTCCACATTTCAAATATTGATGAGCCATGCTTTCAAAGAATATCTTAAGAATTTCTTGGAAGTATATATGGATAATCTATGTGTACATTCATCAATCCGAGATGATCATTTTGAACATCTCAAAAAGGTATTCAAAAAATGTAGACTTCATAGGATTTGCTTAAATCCTTAAAAGTGCACCTTTATGAGCAGACAAGGAAAAATTCTTGGACATATAGTGTCTAAAAACGGCATAGCAATCGATATGGATAAAATTCATGTTATTGTTGAATTGCCTAGACCAACAACTATCAAAGGAGCTCAAGCTTTCATGGGACATTGTGGATATTACAGACGATTCATTTACATGTATGCTATAATTGCAAAACCCATGTATGGCCTGATTACACTGTTTGTATGGACTGATGCTTCATGAAGATTAAACAAGCTCTCACTTAAGTCCCAATATTGAAAGCACCAGATTGGAATAAGATATTCCATTTATATGTTGATGCTTCCAATTATGCCATCATTGGGTGCTCAACCAGGAGACAAAAAAGTTGATTTTGTCGTTTCTTATGCTAGTAGACAGTTGAATGTGGCTGATAAAAACTATATAGCTACTTAAAGAGAAGGATTAGGAATGATATATGCCATAACAAAGTATAGAAATTACCTACTAGGCAACAAATTTGTATTCTTTGTGGACCACCAAGCTTTATTGTACTTGGTCAACAAGCCATGCAACACAGGGAGGATAGTGAGATGGTTCATCATTCTTTTGAAATTTGATTTCACTGTAGTTATAAAAAACACACCACACGCCAAAGAGAAGATCATTTATGGGGTTGACGATGATCTACCAGATGCATATCTGTTCTCCATGGAGATGATACCCCGTTGGTCAAAAAATATGGTTTCATTGATGACCATAGCTCAGGTGGGCTCTCAAATACCACTTCCTAATACACTTGGATTAATTGGGCAATCAGCTATGTATCAATTACTAGCCGGAAGTCTATAAAAAAGAAATCAAGATGGAATATTGCTTTTGTGTATTAATCTTGAGGAGAAAAACCAACACCTAAGTCAAGCACACATTACTATAGTAGGACTTCACTTTGCGGAAGACCAAACTATGCAACAGATCTTGAGACTTAGAGTATTTGGCCAACCATGAGGAGTGATGTTCACTCGTTTGTGAAAAACTGTCTCCAATGCCAGAAACAATCACCCATACCTCATTTCAAATCTTACTAGTTCTTAAGTGGAGTAACATGCAGTTACTTACTTATCAAGCAGAACATTTCTGGAGGATATGAGTAAACGCCGCAAAAAAGCTATTGAAAAGTGGACCTAGTTTTAGTTTATTTCCTTAAGCAGCACATTCCCAAATTCAATAAAAAGGATAATGGATTGTTTATCATTGAGGACGTATCCCCAAGTGGAGCAGTTGAGTTGTCCACTCTAGATGGTGAACTAATGGCTAACTGGATTAGTGGATGCCAATTAAAGAAGTACCATTTGCCACTAATCAATGAGTTGCTAGAGAAAATGCATGTAACAAAGCAAAGAAAGATTAAATGACAACAGGTTATTGATGAAACTCAAGAGGAAGCTCGGCTTCAAGTACTCAAGAAAAAAGATGCTTTCAAAAATAAACAACCACCTATTTCCATCAACACTTTGAAACCAGATGAAAGACTATGGGAATCATCGAATGATGCAGTGTCAACGAATGATGAATGATTGGATGGAATTGACCTTTTCATCACGACACAATTGAACAATTATAGCACAAATGCATTAGTAGATATCGGATCTTGAATGAATGCAATCAGTTATTCCACTTACAAGAAAGCTACGAATCAGTCTTTAGCATCGGGAATATCTGCTATCAAAGGATGCAGTAAAAACCCAACACCAGCATTGGGAGTAGTCAACTTGAATGTGATAGTAGATGGAATTTCATGCCCACATCAATTTGTATGCATACAAGATGAACATATGAATGAAACGATGATTCTTGGAGTCTCATGGATGCGGACATACAAGGCAGTACCAGATTGGGACACCAATCAACTCAAGCTATCACTTAAAGGAGGACAACTCTTAGTCCCAATTGCACCAAGTAAAGAGGAATGGAAAAGAGGCCGCCCACAAAAGAACCAGGGAACAATCAATCTACATCGACCTCTAGATAAGCAAATGCTACAAGTAGCATGCAAGGAGTCAAGAAATTTTGGGTACCAAAAGCACAAATCAAGGACAATTCGTCTCAAATTTCGGTGCCCAAAACTCATCTACTATACTGAAAATAGTTTCACATCTAACAACTCAAAGAAAAAATCTTTCAAAAGAGAAACTTGCACTAGATGGGTTTGGAAACCAAAGGAGCATTTATCTTCTCCACAAATTGTAATGCCGATGCATCAATGGAAAGTTAAATCTCAAAGAACTCAACCACAAACATCTCATCAACGGGTTCATAGAAGTCATCCAAACTTTTTGGACCTTGGCTCTTTAGAATCCATTTTTCAAGAACTTTCTAATGATAGGTCATATCATGGGGTTCTAAGAAATATTTAGAGGGGTCTATCGGGTTGCTTTCTTTTGTACAACGTTGATGATGTGGAACTCTTAAAAGGCCCAAAAATGAGTTCAAAATTTTCCTAATGAATACACTTGAAGAAATGGATCACCAAATCAAAATAATAAGGGAGAATGGTAAGAGAGCAAGTGATAGGCAAAAGAGTTATGATGATTTACATAGATCTTCCTGAATTTTTAAGGCAGAAGATAGAGTTTTCCTTAGGGTCAAACCAAAGAGAAGTTCACTCAAGTTGGGAAAATACAGGAAGTTAGCATATAGATATTGTGGACCCTTTGAGATTCTAAGAAGGATAGGGGAACTCGCTTTACCTCCTCACTTGCATGTGCACAATGTTTTTCATGTTAGCTTGCTAAAAAGATATATTGCAGATCCCCTTCACATCCTAAATGATGAAGGTACTATTTTTATCACACAGGAAGAATTCCAGATGGAGCCAGAGAAAATTTTGGACATGAAGGAGCGGAAGCTACGACATCAAACAATTCAGGAGGTTTTAGTCCAGTGGAAGGGCTATCCCATTGAAGATGCCTCTTGGGAAGATTGGAATGCCTTACTTCTCAATTTCCTTATCTTTTTTGATCAGGATTCTCCTCTTTTTTGTACTCAAACTAAACAGTGTTAGCCCATGTAACTACAAAGCCAAGTTCTATCTTACTAAACTTTTGTAACATGACCTTTTGCTAAATAATAACAAGATTAGCATTTTCCTTTACATCTTGTGACTTGGATCTATGTATGGAATTACAAAATCAATAAATAGATTTAACTAAGTTTGAAATTCTCTCAAGGAGTTCTATCAAATACGAAAGGACTCAAAACCAATTTCATTATATCCATCAAGAAAAATCAGAGGAAGAAAGACTTAAGACAGGCACCAAGATCTTAGAACATGATGAACATGTTAAGGGATACAATGAAGATAAAAAATTTAGAGGTCAATAAGCCCATCCATTACATAATCACAAAAGCAGCTATCACAATTAGGGCACACATTAGGCATCTCATTGATAGGAAGGATTCGTTGTGAAATTGTTGCACTGATCTCTCTAGTATGAGGTATGAAGTCAAAGGGACCTCTAAGTGGTAAACCAAAGTGAGGGTAAAGATATATCTTTTGATGAGGAAGGAATTGAGAAAGCAAAAAGACTCGTTCTGAAAATCCTTGATGCATTGACCTCATCACGCAGTAATATTCAGGACCCAAACACATAGTGTCAGTAACCATAGCCAAATGGACATTATTACAAAAGTGAGCCCAAATCCAAAGGGTCACCCTTGTTACACTTTGAAATGTCCACCATTTGGTTTGAGCTACTGAATTTCTCAAGTGAGGAAATAGCAGGCGCCCATATCGCTCCACAAAATCTCTCCTAACGGATTCACTTGTTTGTTGTAGATGAGGAATGGCCACAGATAAAACTATCTTTTGCCACCGATCCATAAAGTAAGATAAGGAGCAAAGAGACAAACCTAAGATATTTTGACAAGGGATGAAAAGAAAAGTGAAAGACAAAGGGAATAATACTCGAAGAAATGAAAATATATTGCACCTTATATAGGCTAGCCAGCCAACAAAGGATAAACTAGCGTTACCCAAAAGTTGAAAGTGTAGCTTGCGGATGAAGATTTCTCATCTTCTTTATTTGTTTCGAGCTGAGGACAACTTTTTCTTTTTGTTGGGGAGTTTGTAAGGTCCTCCCATACTACATCATGTAAAACATTTGTGAAATTTGCATTTGAAGAAGCATCTTCAATGGTTGCATTTGTTGTTTTCTTTTTGGGCTTCTTTAGCCTTTAGCCATCTTGCTTATGAGCCTATTTCTTACAAGTCTCGTCAATGTTTTTCCACACAACTTATCCCATAGTATATGTTGTCAGGCCAATAGACAGCAAAGATCACCTCAGCCTAGGAGAGTAAAATACCATATTGACGATGCTTCCTTCGAAGCCAAAGCCTTGCTCCGATATCCCATTTTCTTTTTTTTTCCTCTTTTTAGCGGAACTCACAATATTGTGAGTGGATATATATTAAAAGCAAAACATTATATTAAAATATATGCCATATCAAGCCACAAATGCATGAAACCTCAAGCAACACCATCATATCCAAATCCAACATCTAGACATACATCAGTTGATACGGGAGCCACCCCGATACTAGCAGATATTTTTTTTCCCACAACAACTAGCTGAACAGGGAGCCACCCTCGAAAAACGAGGGATGTTTTTTGGCAAGCATTTTTTGATGAGAGCTTTTTTTAAATCCGGCGAGAAGATTCCAAAATCACTCTTTCCTCTCTTCTCAATTTTATTCTCTCTCCTGATCCTCTCTCTCTCTCTCTCTCTCTCTCTCTCTCTCTCTCTCTCTCTCTCTCTCTCTCTCTCTCTCTCTCTCTCTCTCATTTTTTTCCTTGGTAAACACACCTCGATCCCACATCGTCATCTTTATCGCTTTTTCTCCTTTTTCTCTCCTTTGACCCTCTGTGGGCCTCGACCTCTCTCTCTCTCTTTCTCTCTCTTCTCACTTGATCCTCATGATCCTTTGTCAACCTCGGCCTCAGTCTCTCTCTCTCTCTCTCTCTTCCCTCCCCCCTCTCTCCCTCTCCCTCTCTATCTTCGCCCCTACCCCACCCATCGGTTTTCTCTCTCTCTCTCTCTCTCTCTCTCTCTCTCTCTCTCTCTCTCTCTCTCTCTCTCTCTCTCTCTCTCTCTCTCTCTCTCTCTCTCACACACACACACACACACACACACACACACACACAAGGAGAATACACCTAAATCAATTTACATCAACATTAGTGCTAACAAAAACAGAGATTAAAATTTTTATAACTCAAAATAATCCAAAGTATCTTTGCCAAAGGTACAATTCCTACCCTATCTATATCAACGTTGCCAACTACAATACATGGCAAAAAATGTGTCACAAAATTGTACAATCTTGGGTTGCACTCTAAGTTTGGATATGTGTGTTCATGGCTAAGATAATTGTAGACATGTACTTTGCTTAGCAATGGTTGATGTATTAACATGTTTTCATTTTGGCTCGATCCAAGATATCTCAAGAAAACGAAGTACAAGTGCTTGCAAGCCAAATAAGATCTTTTCTTGGCCTCCCTATCGTTGAAATCAGGGCTTGTGCAATAGGGCTCATCCTTGATGTGCACCTCATACACCCCCACATGTCCATCTAATGCGTGATGCTCAACCTTGAAGACTTCAGTGCTTTGTCTACAATTCATTTTTCTTCAGTCACGTTAGCTTTTAAACAAAGAGTGAGAACAATATTCTTAACTTCCTCCTCTAAAATGGACGTCCAAAATTTGACTCTTATGCCATTTCTTAGTATTGAAGCACTGCTACTTGCTTTTGTTGAAGTGGAAAAGGAATCACCTCCACCCTTGGAGGAGTTCACATTGTTGTTGCACTCTCTCAATCTCTTCCAACTGTCTCCGCTTGAAATCCTCCTTCAAGTAGTACCTCAACTTCTCCATCTGTGAGATTTGTTCCGAGATCAACCCGCCAAGTTGTTGGAGGAGGATCTAGCCTTTGTTCTATTTTATGATGCAACACATAGCAACAAATAACATGTCTGGGACAAAACCAAAACCATTGTCTAATTAGCCCATTTGGATGTTTTCTATACCCTCAAAGGATGGTGCAAGAGTCCCTTTACTACAAGCCACAATATTTTGTCCACATCTTTTTCCATTATTGGGGTGCCACTGCATGTCACATGACTACCAAGAGGGGTTCTTCTGATTGCCTACATAGCTTCATTGACCTTTAGTTACAAAGCACAAAGCTTTGTCTTCTCTTTGGAATTCTCACTCCCACCTACTACCCCTGAATCTTCTTGAAAATGATCTTCCTTGGCCTGCCCTGTGTTGTGCGGTCTTGTGTTTTTGCATTGTACTCTGGCCTATGTGTTGGCTCATCCTCCACATCAATCACAATCAATGGACCTCGCTTTTGCCAAACGGTTTCTTTGTCTCCTTCAAGCGGGGTGCGAGCTTTATACATGGGTGTTCTAAATGTAGCCTGATTGACTACTTTTATCACTTGTTCAAGACTAGAGGAAACTCTTTCCTTGAGCCTCTATAGTAAAGGAACCTTTTCAATATGTTTACTTTGAGAATAAGAAACTTCCTTTGTGCTTTGCAGTATTGCATTTGCCATATCTGAAGTACATGCTTCACACAATGAGATTTTTCTTTTGAACTCTTCGCCTGCAAGCCAGCTACCATGCTTGCTCTTGGCCAAGGTGATTCTTGGAGTGTTTGCCCTATCATCACTTCTCTCTATTGCTAACATGATGCTCCCCCAATGTGCAATATGCACCTCCCACAGACTCTACCAAGCGTCCATTGCAAGGATGTTTTTATCCATGCAATTTTCATTTCACCACCATTGTTGAAGTGGACAAAAGTTTGCAACAGATGCCCTTTAGAGGGGGACTAGATGCCACTTTTTGCACATGTCTTTGTGATTTTGTTGCAATGAAGAGACAATGTACGTCATGATTTGTTTCACCATGCTTTGTTTCCAATTAAAAAGGCAATATCGCTCTTGATGTTGTAGAACATTTTCTTTGCCACCATTGAACATTGTGTGAATTGCATTCTACTTGGCTTCAGCTTCATTCGTCATTGAATCCATGGATATCCGCTCTCTCACATCCATGACCCTCCATAACTTCATTTATACACTGCCAGAAAAGAATTTGTGATTCCATGTCTTCCTCTTTCATCTAACAAGTTACAATAGTGAGGAGATTATGCATGCTGCAAAATAAGACAAGCGCATTAGTAAACACGTTGCTGGTTGTTTCTTAAGATATGCCAAACTTTTGAAATATATTCCTAAGACAAAAAACCCTGGATCGTAAAAGTGGCATGCCATGGTTACCCAATCAGCCACTCGGTCAATGTGATCAAACTGCACCCAAGTGTGCCGAAGATCTCCAGGTCCACTTCATCACATTTGATTAACCAAATCCAATCCACATGTAGGACCAACTGTAGACATCTTGAACACAAAGCACCCCTCCCCTTTTGATCCTTTCCCGAGGAACGTTCTTTTGTGAAAAATATCATATGTGCAATTTCTTTTTAGCCACAACAAGGAGTCCACACCAAAGCTCTCCTTTGTTGGCCCATTCCTAGTTGCAGCCAGTGGACCTTCAGAACTTGTACTTTAGTGTTAAATTACTTTCAAAACTTATGTCCAAACAAGAGAAACATGTAAGCATCCTCACCAATTTTCCTCCACCAAGGGACCCATTGCCTTAGCAAAATTTAGAAATTCTTTCTTACCAAGTACATGGCTAGAGCCCCGCTCTTGCATCAAAGTTGTTGTCACAATTTCCTTTGCCACACACCTTTGTACCTTTCTTGTGCCTGCATGCCTATCCACAATGAGAACTTTTGCAACCATTTCTTTGGTTTTATCAATGATCCCCTTTGACGAACCATCCCTCATGTCATGTTGGTGAGTTCCTTGATGTACCATGAATCTGCTCATGCTCTCATCCCTTGGCATGACATAATATACAAAGCACTCACATATACGCAAACAAATGGGTGGTTGACCGCAATAGCGACAAGTAAGGTTGCCACCAAGTCCATCGCAAAAATCTTCCATGCAAGGTAATTTTAGCATGCTGCCATTGAAATGTGTTGTATTTAACCTCCCAAAATTAACCAATTTGGGACAACTTTCATTGAGACATTTTGGAGCACTTTCACACTGCTTTTGCGACACACTCCAGGAAATGTGATATTTGAGGTTTGCGGTTTGGTCCAATGGTGTGGATCATACTTATGTTCCATAGCATCCATTGGATGAACCTTTCCTAAGGTTGACGGAAACTCAAACACAATGTTACCATTGTACACTTTTGGTATTTCCAACACTTGTTTAATATTTACTATCTTTGAAAGAAGCTTTGCTAAAGTGTTGGGCTTCATCATTGCATTAAAAAATGACAAAATACTATTTGTACTCCTTACCTCGATAGAGTTTTTCAATGCTTGCTCTCCAAAGAGTTATTCCTTTCTTGGACTAGTAAGGTCTATGTAGGGAGCAGCCACCAATGGAGCAGCCATGCCACTAGAATTTGAGATTGTGTCATCTTTGACTAGCACCACGAACTTTGTAGAAAGAGATCTTTCCATAGCATAAAACTCCTCTCCCTAGTGATTACTTGTTCTCTCCATTGGCATTGTCAATGCTTCACTCCCAACCATGACAATTCCATGCAAAGCAGAAAAAGTTTGTGGCGCAACATGCTCATGTAGATATTTAATCCCAAAGATAATCTTCCCATTGGTAAAGGGAAAAGCCCTTTTGAAATAAGGGAAGATTATAATGCATGACATGATAGTAGAGTAGAAAAGATAAGCAGGAGATTGAAAAGATGAGAGTGAAAGTGTTTAGTTGTGTCTAGAGGATTTAAGAGCATTCTATATTGATCTTAGTAGTTGTTAGTAATATTTAATAAGTTTTGAAATCCATATTTTTTATATATATAAATGCATTGCGCTCTCCTCCCTCTCTCTCTCTCTCTCTCTCTCTCTCTCTCTCTCTCTCTCTCTCTCTCTCTCTCCAGCACATAGGGCGGGTGCAAAGCGACAGGGGACGGTGCACGAAGCATGGGTGACGCACATGGCAAGGGGCGGCAGGGAACGGATGGGGGGTGACTGGGAAAAGGGGGGTGCAGGGGGAACGGGGGACAGGGCAGTGGGGTGTAAGCTTTGGTAGGGCGACTGGGGGGGTGGGGGTGTCCTAGAGGACAAGTCAAACGACAGAGGGGCGGGGCGACAGGGTGTGTGTGTAGGGGGGCATGCATGACAAGGGGCAGTAGAGAAGGGGCGAGGCGCAGGGGGGGGGGGGGGGGGGGGGGGGGGGGGGGGGGGGGGGGCATGCGGTGGAGATGGGAAAGGGGCGGTAGGGAAATTGGGGAGGGGGGAGGCATGGGGACATAGTCGATGTGGATTGCGGACAGACCACATGGACTATGCCCCCTCCCCTTCTGTCGCCAGACTGTCCACTGCCACCACGCCCCGCCGCTCCCCTTGTCATGCACGTCCCCTTGTATCCCCGTCCCTTCCCCATTGCAGTCGCCCCCGCTGTTGTCACTTGTGCCCCCCATCTCCCCCCCAATCGCCCTGTGTGCCCCCCTTCCTTTTGAACACCATATTAGAGAATTTGGGAATCACCAATGTCTCAAAGATTTGGCCATATGAACAAATCTCAAACTATTTTTTAAGACCAAAGACTTCCACAAGGTAGTGCTTGAAAATATCTTTTAAGCCATGCTCTCAGGACTTTGGCTAAGATTTGGCCATGTGGTCAAATCTTAAGCTTCTTGTTAAAGTGGGAATTGACAAATTACCAGATTCACTAATATTGTGTTCCTACCACCAGGTCCCATCGCCCCCTTTTCCTTGCTATTGGAATAAGGGTTGCAGGAAAATACACACGGCTTGGAGAAGATGAAGGAAGCTTAAGGCACACAATAGAGAGTATATTACTTTGTGTGCAATGGAAAAATAAGTTATCTCTATAGTGATGGGCGTATATACAATGCACGGGGGGGGAAAAACCCCTAGTGAGAGAAAAACATCCTGGCGGTCCTAAGTGTGTTCACACACATTACTACCACATGTATATGGTAATAAATCCCCCCTGAAGTGATGTGGTGAACTAGAGGTGGCACATAGAGTAAAGGGAAGTGCCATGCCGTGAGGAAATTTTTGATCCACAAAGAAGAGTAAGCCCAAAGATTTGCAGAAAGCTTCAATCTTCTCCATGACAATGCCTTTGTGAAAAGATTTGCAAGGTTGTCCTCTGTTGGTACATAAGCCAAGCTAATCTCTCTTGTTGAGAGCCTCTCCCTGACATAATGGTAACGCACCTCAATGTTCTTTGTGCAAGCATGAACAATTGGGTTCCTTGCAACTACCAATGTGCTCTGGATGTGAGTGTAGATAGTCTTGGTAGTGTCCTATCCAAGACCCAAATCAGCTAAAAAGTGTATGAGCCATACACACTCAACCATAGTTGTGAATACTGCCCTATACTAAGTCTCACAACTAGAAGTGGCCACAATAGGTTTCTTCTTGCTCAACCATGATATTCATGAGCTGCCAAGCCTGAAACAAAAACCAATTGTGGACACTCGTGTGTCAAAGCAACTAGCCCAATATGAGTCCAAAAAGACATGCAAATCTAGCGGCAATGATCCCCCCCTTGGGATTTAAAAAAATCCAATATGTAAAGTGCCACTCAAGTAGCAAAAATTACTCTTGATAGACTACCAACGCTTAGACTCTGGGCTATATTTGAATCTGCTGACCTATGAGGTTGCAAACTAAATATATGGCCTCATGTTGCATACATAAATGAGGCATCAACAATAGTAGTTTGGTAAAGAGTGACATTTGCAAGATCACCACCATCATGAAGAATCAATTTCAAACCTATTTCTATGGGAGTGGCAATAGGTTTGCAATCCTCAAGTCCAAACTTACATAGCAATGTCTCTATGTAACTTTTCTAACACAAGGCAATACCACCATCACACTGCTTAAATTGTATACTTTAGTAATGATGCAACATCCCCAAATCTTTTATCTTGAAAGTAGCATTCAAATCAGCCTTAAATTAAGCAATATGTCTCTCATTTGGTCCAGTGATCAGTAGATCATCCACGTAGAGAACCACAATTTGAAGTACATCACCCTCACACTTTACATACAATGTGCTTTCTCTTGGACTATTACAAAAGCCTTGTCTGCCCAAATGAGTGCCAACCTTCTCATACCAAGCATGAGGAGATTGCTTCAACCCATACGAAGCTTTGTTACCTTTTCACACCTTATCCTCTTGTCCTTTCTTGACAAAACCATGAGGCTGTGTTACATAAACTTCCTCAAATATGTCACCATTCAACCAAGCAGTAACAATGTCTGATTGATGTACATCCCAACCAAAATGAGCTGCCAATGCACATAGAAAATGCACAATAGTCATACAACAAGTGGGAGCAAAATTTTCTTTGTGATGTGCATAACCCTTTGCAACCAGTCGAGCCTTATAGTGATCAATCTCACCATCCGGTTTGCATTACAACTTGTAAACCCAGTTTGTACCAATGGCCTTTCTTCTAGGAGGCAAATCACATAAAGTCCATGTGCTTGATTGCATGGCAGCCGTCCAGTTTTCTAAATTCTTACTTCATCAAAAGGCAGAGGTTCCTCAATATCATGTAAGCTAGACACAACCAAAGCATAACAATTTGATGCATAAGACGCATGGCGAGCTCCTGAACAAGTACGACTAGATAAAGGTGCATCCAATTTACTATCACGCAATGTATGCACAACATTTTGGCATACCTCTAGCATGGTCATTTTTAGCCCTTTCCTCCTCAAGTACATCATGTATATTTGCATCAGTAATAGGCTAATATTTAACATTTTTAGTAACCCCCATAGGTTGTACATTTGCCTCTTTGGAATTTACATTCAAACTTCCACCATTGAAAAGAGGCAACAAAGTTTCATAAATGTCATGTGAGCTTACATTATTGTCTCTAGTACATGACAGCAAGGGCTAAACAGAATCTTCCACAAAAAAAACATCTCATGAAACCAGAATATGTTTTGTTTGTGGCACCAAAGCATATGCCAAACATCCAAAAACATGCATGTGCTCAATAGAAGGCTTTCTATCATGCCATGCTTCATATAGAGTCACAATCTGCAAATCTTTTGTAGCACACCTGTTAAGTGCATAAGTGGAACATGTGATGGCCTCAAGCTAAAAACAATGCAGCAAAGCTTGAATCTTGACCATACACTGTTCCATTTTTGTAAGTAACCTATTTTTCCTCTCAGCAGTTACGCCATTTTATTGAGGCGTATAAGGCACTATACATTGGTGTTTTATCCCATGACTAGCCAGAAGTGCATTAAATTTATGAGACATATACTCCCCCCCTTGATCGGGACGGAGGGTGTCCATAGTACATTTTGAGACATTTTTAGCCATAGCCAAAAATTGTTTGAAGCACATAAATACTTTGGACTTCGCTTTAAGCGGATATACCCATGCAGGCCTGGAGTAATCATCAATAAACATCACAAAGTAAAGGTAATTGCCCAAGGATGGAGTTTGCATGGGTCCATAAACATCACTATGCACAACTTGCAACCTTCATGTGGCCCTAGCTGAACCATCCTTTGGACACTTAGAGTGTTGCAACAATTTCATCACCAAAACTGAGATCATGTATTGTACATCTGTCATCCACAAATTTGACTACAAGACCAAGTCTCGCAAGTGAAGATACAAGCAAAAGATTATTCTTGATCCTAGGTACATAAAGTGCATCAACAAGTGTGAAAGAAGTTCCATTTCCAGCAGCGCAAAATCTTTCCAACTTCCTGAACCGGATAAGAGGCATTGTTGGCACAAGTAACTGAATTTCCATGAGTGATATACTCAAGAAAGGTGAAAAAATCACGATGTGAGGTAATGTGCTTTGTAGCACCACTGTCAAAATACCACACATGTGAATCTGCAGCAACCCACATGCATGCATTATCGAAAGCAAGATTATAAGTGCACTCTGCACTAAAAGCCCATTTTGCATCAACATCAGCATCATAGTCTCCTTTCATAGAAAACTCAACAATAGCTGCATTTGTAGTGGAACCAGCACTAATAGTGGAACCAGCCTCTTTCTTCTTAGCCTCTTTGGCCTTCAACTTAGGACACTTAGCTTAACAATAATGTCAATGCATCTTCTTTTTGCTCTTATCACCAGCATATCCAGACAATTTGCTGCCAGCAAAAGCGGCATTAGGAACATGTGATTTTCCACTCGTAGAGAAGAACCATGAGAAGTGGCTGCATTATTGTTACCACCTTTTCTTTGAGCAGCAATAAAGGCATGTTCAATTGTACGCTGTCTACTACTGTTTTTTCTAAAAAGTGAATCTTGCAACAACAATGTGCATAATGCATCAAACTAGAAAACTTCAAGATTTCCTTTGGTCATAAGTCTCCAAGTACTAACAAAAGTATTGTAAGAATCTGGCAAGGCATCAAGAACAGTCTGCACAAGAAAATTGTCTAAAATGACTTCTCTTGTAGAAATAAGATTCTCATTGATATCCTTGACGCCAGCAAGGAAAGTGTCCATGCCATCTTCCTCATGCATAATCTTTGACTCCAGCTCTTTATGCAGCAATGCAATTTTTGCCTCATTGCAACTTGGATAAAGACCAGCTTGAATATCATCCCAACAATCTTGTTATGATGTAAAAAAACAACTCTAACAGCAGCACTATTTGCAGCAAGACCTGCAACATGCTCAACATCGCCTACATCCTCAGAATAATCAGGAGGTGCATCAATGCCCTGCACTATATTCTAGACACCCTTTGATACAAGAACATGTTGTATTATCATAATAACTAATCTCTAATTCTCCTAAAAGATTTCCTCCTGTTAAACTGATCATTTAATATGGGGAAGTGCCAGGGGAGAAAAAGTTAGAATATTGGTTAAACAGACAGACTAGCCATAGTAGGGATCCAAAGGAGCAAAAATAGGGATCCAAAGTGGGGGCCATATGCAAAAGAGAAATGTGAAACAATGGGTTTTAAATACCCTAACGTTCAGCCCATTAAGACTTCCAAAATGCTAAGGTTCCAAAATTCAAAGGTTGTGTCCAAAGGTCAAACACTAGGGAAATTGGATGCTTTGTGTGTGTACCAAAAAAGTCTTCACAAATCCTACAAAGGAGGGGGCGATCCTTGCAAGTAGGGGATGAGAGAGAAACACACACACACTCACAAGCGTCCTTTACACAAAGGGAATGAGGGACACATGTCAGCTCTGTAGCCTAGATGCCCACAAGGTGCACTCAAATCCTATTGGATGGCCATGGAGGTGGACCAATGAGAATTGGGCTAGAGTAAATCTAGTTTAATTCATTTAAACTTAATAGAAGAACCAATAAGAATTAAGCTCTCTAGAAGACTATTTGACAGTCTGCCAAGGGGTCCAATGATCATTCAACAGCCCAATGACTTGCCTGATTCCTATTAGCCAGGAGACAAAGGGGTCCAATGAGAGTTTAGTTGCATTAATTAATTACCTAAAGCTCTCACAAAAGGGGAAAGGGGGACACATGTCAAAAGGCTATCACTTATGCTACTTAATTTTCATTGGCTAAGCCTGGAGGGGTCCAATGGGAAGCCAGCAAGAGGAAATAGCATGAGGGGACGACCAAGAGAGAGAGGGGGCTGAATTTTGCAAGACATTATCACTTACACACTCACACTATCTCATGTGTGAAGCAAGAAAACTCTCTCTCTCTCTTCTTCTCAAGCTTTATTGGAAAGCTTATCACCTACTCCAAGCTTGTGAGAAGGGAGGCCTACACCAACAACTCTTGGCTTTGTGATGCAAATCCAACCAAGAGCCAAGCTTCAATGCATGCTCATCTCCTCTACCATGCTAGTTACTAAGCTATGCTATGCTAATATGAATGATTATGTGAGGAGATGTACATCTTTCTCATAGCACTACTCCTTCCTCTCAATCTACTCGCATACCCCGCTAGCTCTCACCATCTTTGAATGTGTGTGAGGTCTTGGGTCTAAGACCATGAGGGAATTGATTTTGTGTTTTATAAGTGTTTTTCTTAGTGCTTGAAGCTTCCATCTTCATTGCACTAGCTAGTTATTGAAGGAACATAGAGATTTGTATTGTAAAATGTCTCTCTTGATGGGGGAAACCTATAATACAAATCCTTTTGGAAGGGGAACCAGCTCCATGTAAATCCGGTCCTCTTTCTCTATCTTTTGAAGTATTGTTCATGCCTATCTAGCTAGGTGTTATGCTTTTTGTTGCTCTCTCTGCCCAAGCACTCTTGTTATGCTCATTAGGAACCTATTCTAATGAGATGCTCACTATGTTCATGTTATTTTCCTCTACACACAAGTTACTAGGCCATTAAATGTTACATTGGTATCAAAGCACAAGGTTTCTCTTTTCTTGCTCAAGAAGGGAAGTCCTCAAGCTATCTATAAATGGTTGGTATTATTAAGTGAAATTGAGTGAGTAGAATAGGGATTTTTCAGCCCTGCAGTGCGCCTGCCTTCATGTAGATAACAGGGCATCACCATCAAGAGCTATGGTCTTAATAGTGGAGTCCTACGGAGATTGCCTATGGCTGAACCACTATTGAGCTATTAGAACCTTGACAGGAACCGGTGTTGTTTTGGTGTTGAACGACCCGCTCTTCTATTCCTTGCAATTAATGGTATTTGAGCCATGTGTATAGTAGCTTGAGTGCTTTTCTAAAGGGAACCAGCAGTTCACACAGCACAAACCTTTCACACAGGAAAAGTACAACGCGTTGCTCATTCATTGGTTGTGTATCCTTGTTCCACCTCCTGGGCAAGGTAGATAGGTTGCAACAAGATTTGCAGCTCTATTTTGTGAGATGGACTCCATGTAGGAAAGAGACGAGGGAAGTCCACTAGCTATATGAATCCCAAAATTTCAAGCGCAAAACACAATTGTCACACCTTAGCTAGATTTGCACGAAAGCATGCAATATGAACTCAACCTTAGTGATGCTAATGAAACAGGGAAGGTTATTTATGCATACTTCTATACTATTATCACCACTGAATTATGGAAAGTAGAATCATGAGTCATATTCACAATGGGTATGCTAGTTTTCATCACTTGTTTTGAGGTGTCAAGAAGTAATTGCATCCATTGATGTGGGTGAATTGAACAGTCAATCTTCAAAACATACATTATCTTGCTAGATAAATATTACAAACATACCTCAATCTCCTACCATGCATAACTCGTTATCCTACCAAGTGTGAAGTGGACACCTATTTTAGGCGAGGAATTTTGGGCGAGCGCTTTTTGATAAAAATGGAGATTTTTTTTCTCTTATCAAATTTTTATTTAATGACTCAAATGTATCGTAAGAAAGTGATTGAATTTATTGTCTACAAGACATGCATGGTAGTAAATTTGTTAATGACTCCAAATACAACACATTGTGAGAAGATATTGTCTACCGTAAATTGACCAACTCAATTGCTTCAATGATCTCTTAAATTGAGCTACACATCATCAAGGACTTTGCCACCTAGTGCTCGAAAATAATTTTTTTCCCAAAAGCTAGGAAAACCAACATATGAGAAATCCTAGAGATAAATTGACTATATTTGAAGGTTTCTACAGTAAATTTCACTAGAATTGGTAGGTTTTCTCACCTTCAAATTAAAACTTTAGAGATAATCTGAAAATTTGCAAGTGGAATTACACTAACGTCAAGGATTTTCGGACCATTGTTGCAAATGCGAGATTGTGTCCAAGCATTAAAGTGGATTCCCTCTCCTTCTTTGAAAATTTTAAGCTCCATTATATATAGTATAGATAGAAGTCATGCTTGGCAAAGCTTTGGTCAACATTTGTCTCTTGGGTTGAATTGTGTGCGCTCCTTGCTGCACTGTCGAAGCAAGGGACTTGCCAATACACCGTGTGCGAGCCACAAACGGCTCCAAGCACACAACAAGCCTAAACTAGCAAGCTCAAGAAAACAAAGGGTGTGTCACTCACCGCTCTACGCTCGCCTTCGTGGTGGATTCCTCGCCGCGATGAAGAAGAAGCTGCAGTCGTGCCGCGCTCAACCGCTTCGCCGCCGTCGTGCCTTCGTAATGCTCGATCGCACACACACTCTCCCTCTCTCTCTCTCTCACACACACACACACAAGGAGGTGAAGAAGAAGAAGATGGAGATGGAGCAAGAGCACTCTTCAATTGCACAAATGAGAGAATGAGTAAAAATTAGGTTTAGTTGGCTTTTATAGGAGCTCACCCCATTCACACTTGGGCGCCCATGCTTAACCAACTAATCCCTTGAATGTCCAAGTTAAAGTGCGCCTCTCATCGACGATCACTCTACCTTTCCCTATTGGTCCGACAAGCCCGGTACCTGACTCTACCAAATACATAATACGCGTCCATCGTAGGTGATGGGGTGTCCGTGAGCCGTGAGGGTTAACATGCCCCCCTTCCTGATGTAGATTCGTCCTCGGAAGCTATTGAGTTGAAGCTGGGTCGTCGAGGTGGAAGAGCATTTGAGATGAATGTCCTTAGCCTTCTTCAGTCACTGCAAAATCAAACAACATTGGCACAGTAATGGCATTCTCTTAAAAAGCATATGCAGTTTTAGGTAGACAAATTGATTGGAAAAAGAATTTCAAACAATTTGATAGCAATGAACATTAAATTGCAATGTAATCAAATGCATAAACAGATGTAAAGGTAGAAAATTAAACAAGTCAGGGGTCGCTAATTTGACAGTCGAAAAGCACTAGAGATCGAATATTAATACCATGGGTAAGCTTCTTAATTTTCTGTGGTCAATTAAGTTGTTTAATCGCGAGAGCCAAGTATTCATGTTCAAGGGCTGACTAGAGGCTATATCTAGAAAACCTTGTAGTTAAGCTACCATAAAAGGAATTTCTCATGAAATCATCGCCTGACTGATTACTTTTTCTTTGACCCCCCAAGGTCTTTTCACATTGATTCAATTATGATGTGTGTGCTTATTTTGTATGCCTTGGGTTTTTTGCTTTTCAAGGAAAAGCGCCCACGCTGGGAACCTCTAGGGCTCTAGTACCATAGGCGATACATGTGAGTGAAGTACCAAATCAAGCTGAGATTTCTCTTCCAACTTAAAATTTTACATTGTGGCACTTTGATTTTTGCTTGTTCACTTTCAGCATTTAAATTTTGTAACTTTGGGGGGTCATATAACACTGTTACCCTCCCCAGGCTCATCACATTAGTAAACTCCCTTTATAATACTTACGCTAAAGGTCAATAGGGTTAAGCCCACTAGAAAGCCCTAGTACATTTCATACAATGCTGCCTAAATCGGATTAAGAACCTAAGTAACCATTGTTTATTAGGAAGGCATTCCCCATGGTATTAAGAGAAGATTTCTAATACCTAGCTTGGTCAAACTAGCTTAGTCGGACTGCTTGATTTTTACACCTAAACGAGTGATTATGACAAAACATTACATTGAATTAAATGTTTGATACTAAGCAAATGCACTGAATATTATGCTACCAATCACAATCAAAGCAGACAAACATAGATGCAAAAAGATAAGGGCAATGCTAATGGACAAGAAACACCTGTTTGTGTCGATGGTCGCGCTTGATTTGAAGAGTGAGTCGAGATAAAGATTCCATGAAGGTCCAAATCCTATCAATAGCAACACGCTCATGTACACACTAGGAAACAAAAACAATACCTCTAGGAGGCACATTAGTGGGAAAAGAGAACTTTGCTAATCACTCAACTCTAAAACAGAAACACTCCTATCGTACTAATCTTACCTACCCTCCATCACTCAAGTGATGAGGATCAAAGGTGTTTTATGGCATAGGTTTCTGTTTCACTGTACCAGATGTGACATGTGTAGGTCTGAGTCAATGTTTTGACTTTAATGTGCATACTCGTTTGCTAATTGCTCTTGCTCTTTTTTTTTTTTTGTGAGTATAAAGCTTTATATGTACATTCCCTAAGATTGGAAATTAAGAGGTCAGGGAAAAAGGTTGAGAGGGAAGCAAGTGAATAATGGATGTCAGCAAACACTCCCCCCTTCCTTGGGTAGATCATACCGTTTGAAATGAGCTTGTCACCCTTTGAAACCAAATGTTCCAGTTGGTAATAGGTGAGGATTTTTGCCAGTAGTTTTCTATTACCCTAGGTGCCTTGTCAAGTTGCAACGGTGGTAAGGGACTCTCCCAAGATCGAACTTGAAGTGGTTCATTAGGTGATTCTTGAACACTGGGAGGTGTGGATTCTTTTGTAGCTTCATGGAGGTCCACTACTATAGATGGAGGCTGTGTAGAAGCTTTTACCTCTATGGATGTATTACATGAGGAGCTAGAATCTTCATGGGACTCCCCCCTTCCTGAGCTAGGTGGAACAAATCGTTCTTTCTTTGGTACCCAAACTAGCTCGGGAGCGGGTGTGTAGCATTCTGTGATTTTTTTCTTTCCACGATCATTGATTCGTTTTGGAGCTACGGGATTGGGCTCACTTGGGTCAGGTGATAGGTAAGAGCACAATCTACGTTTTGGCACCCAGATTTGATCATTTCCTTGATAGTAGCCTTGGGCTTCCAATAGTCGTTTAGGGATCCATCGCAACATTTTCTTACTTTTCTTGGAGCGAGTGGTACGTTTCTTACAAGGCTTCTGTTTTTTAGCACTAGCTATGGTCACTAAAGAAGCTTTAGGGACCCACTTGTATGTTTTCTTCGTTACATTAGGATGAGTCTTGTCGGAAGCGATATGCATTGCTTGTAGCATATTTAAGGGTATAGGCATTTCATCCCCCTCAGGTGTTACCCAGGTCGTCCCCCTATTTCCCCAAGTGTCTATGGTTGATGCTAGGTGGACCCAATCCACATTGTCTGATTCCGTCATACCCGGTAACACATCCATGTAAGGAGAATCTTGGCCAATGTCTGTATCCTTCTTACAAGTGTAACAATATTGTAGTGGGGCCGAGTGAACTGTGGTGTCAGAGCGATGATCAATAATGGTTTTACTCCCTAAGGGGTGTACCTTACCAGTCACCAAATCCACTCTAAGGACAGAGTCTTGGAATTGCAAATAGACATGATTTTTAGACCAATCGTGAACCATTTGTGCTTCCCTCATGAATGGTCGTCCTAAAATCATTTCATATGACATAAGGTGTTTAGAGAAATCCATTACAATGAACGTATGTCGTACCTTGTGTCCTAGAACTTTGATCTTAAGATCCTTGAGCATCCCCATAGGTTTGGCTATGGTACCATTTGCCATCTTTACCACAATGTTAGTAACACTGAGGCGGGGTTTTCCCATGGATTCCCAACAATCTTTTGTAACGATGCTAACTCCCGCACCACCATCAAGAATTCCCTTTATAGTTAATCCCTTGGTAGTGATGGGTAGGGTCGCATTAGACTCGTCGCCTTCAAAATACTGCCCTAATTCGTTAATGGGTACCTCGATCACAGACTCGTGTCCATCTAAGTCAAGTGATTGCACATGATTTTCCTCATCAATCATAATCGAGTCAGGCCTATTTGGTTGCGCAAACTGCGGTAATCCCGTTCGTAGCTCTCCGTTAAGGAATGCTCGAAGTGCAAGGAATAACTCAGGATCTCCATACAGCTTTGCTATGATCGTGGTTCGGACCTCAGAAGACATGAAGTCCACTAGTTTGGCAACATTCATTGGCGTTTTGCAGGGTGTAGGTCCTTGACTAGGAACTGGTGAGGATGGAATCTCATATTCCTCAATGGGATCAGGTATTCCTTCGTTAAACATCCTTTCCAACAAGAAGGGTGTATGCTCACTTTCTGATGTCCCGTCCTCACTCCCTTCTTGGATGATACTAGATATGGCTAACGGTCTATGGTTCATGTGGGGTGGATGAACTTGCGTGGGAAACACTGTGTCATGAATTTTGACATGCATGGGTTCTGGTTCTAGTTTCCTTTGAGTCTCCTCCACTAAACCTCTTAGATGTTTCACCTGCTCAATCTCGTCTACTGGGTTTGGGTACGTCCCAATCTTCTTTTTACGATTCTTCCCTTTTTGCCCCTGCGGTTTATCTTGGGGGTCTTGGATTGGATTTGGAAACACTTGTGGTGTTTTCAGAGGCTCTTTATGGTTTTCTCTTATTCGGTTTTCATTTGGTTCCATGTTACGGTTTTCTTTGTCGGTCTTTCCCTTTGTGGTATTGGTTCTAGTCTCCATTGTCTCGACTGAATCTGAATCATCCTCGAGGTCATTCATATACACGGGGTCATCTCCTGTTCCTATGTTTGTTTTGGAACTTGGCTTTGAATTTTCCGTATTCTGCGACTTCTTCCTTCGTGTCTTCTTTTTCTTTGCTTGGATAACTGACGCGGTATCTCTCTCTTCGAGGATATGTCCTGGCCCTTGAAGCATGGACCGTGTAATCGCATAAGCGGGTGCGACGGGTGGTATTGGCGATGTCACACTAGCAATTTCGACCAAATTCAGGGGTGTGATTTTAGGCGCATTTGGGTTATAGGGGCATTGGGCAATCAAGTGATCTATGCCACAACGATTACATGTGAGTATTGGCATTGCAGACGTGCTCCCTTGATTCATTTGCATCTGTGCAGCATTCTTTTGCAGCCTAATAGGGCACTCCGCTGCTCGATGTGGTCCACCACACTCGTAGCATTGAAGAGGTGGCCTCCTAGCCTGGGTGTTGATATTTTGACCTCTGGATGCGAGAGCAGCAGCTTGATAAACCGGCTTGACTTGCCCCCAACAATCTTCCATGTAGTATATAGGACACTCTTCCAATGTATCAAGTCCGTAGGCAATACTAGTGTCTATTTCCTCCTCACAGCCATCTGCATAAGCATTTGATGGCTCGCAACCCACTTGGTTCATAGGGGCGACTCTTGGATGCGGGGGCTGCGGTCCTAGCACAGGAGGTGGTAGCGGTGTAGCTTGTACAACATTTTGAGATCTAGGGACCATGTGTTGCGGTAGTTGCTCAACAGGTGGAGTAGGCATCAATACAGGAGCTCGAGGTGCATCCGTCCAGGCTACAGGTGGTCTATTTGCCATCATACGTTTGATCATTAAACAATCCTTAGCTTGGTGACCATACCTACCACATGCGTTGCAAGTTCCATTAAATTTTACTCTAAACGTAGGGCACTCACTAGTGCTATGTGGACCTAAGCAAATGGAACACCATTGTTGCTCCCTTCTTGGATACATGTGACTATTTTGAGGGGGTCGATTATCCTTAAGAGACTCTTGGATTGCCTTGGTGAGGTCTGTCAAGAATGTCTCAAATACCTTTGGCTCATTGGCAATGGGCTTTGCAGTCATGGGTTCATACTCAATGGCTTGTGAGCTAGTGGATCTCGTGTCAGTAGACACCCTCATGCCTGCTATCATCAAGTTGTCCTCTAATTGGATTGCATTGGCAGTGACATCTTCCCAGGTTGTGATACCTCTAATCACTAGTCCATTATAGATTCCTTCATTCCTCAACCCTCGAATGAATCGATCAAGCAGTTGGTTATTGTTGAAGCGCTCATTTACAGGGCAGCGAGAGTTTAAGTGCTTTAGACGACTAATGAAGTCCCTTACTGACTCTCCTTCCTTACGTTCGGCCTTCTGTAGCTGAGATGCTACACCCCAAAGCACACCTTCTCGTATGTACTCCTTTAGAAACAACCTTCGAAGGGTAGGGTAGATTGTTTTCTCGTCCACCCTTAGGGTCCTATACCAATCTCCAGCCTTCCCACTTAATGTCAAGCTTAAGGCATTGCACTTATGTAGTTCGTTGCGTTCCCCTAAGGAATCACATACTTGTTCAAACACTTCAATGTGTTTCCTAGCATCTTCGTCCCCATTGAATTTTTGCGTGAGTTTGGCAATTTGTACTGCCTTACTTCTAGGCTCTCTATCAGATGCATGACGCATATTTTCCGCGATAGATCGACCTATGGTTTGAGCAAACGCTGCCAAGTCACCTATGTGAGGAGGTAGGGCCGGTGGAGGTACTCTTGGAATCATATGTGGGAGAGGAACGGGTACCGGTCTTGGCATATGTGTGGATGATGCAGGATATGGAACATAACCGGGCATAGGTCCACTCGGATAAGAGCTAGGGAGCGGCACTCGAGGAGCATAAGCAAGTGGTACAATTGGAGGTGTGGGGGCCATGTGTGCATAAGGGGCTAGAGGCACATACGGTCGAGGCCCCATATTAGGTACTACGACACTAGGTAGTGGCACTGCGCTAACCGTAGATGTCATCGGTACATTCTCTGTCAGGCTTATCCCTGGAGTGAGCACTGTGTTTTCCTTAATAGAGGGTTGAGCCAAGTTAGGGAAGCTAAAGTTTTCGCTCGGAGGCTCAGATTGCATAGAGACCCCAGGTGAAATGACGTAAGATGGGTCCATGGGGCTCATTAGAGGAGTCTCCATTTGTGATAGAGTAGGCTGTTGAGCCTTGCTCGTATCCAGAAATCTCATGGGGCCAGTTGAGAGTATATTTACCCCTCGGTTTTGCCTTTCTGATTGAATAATGCCATGGATAACATTACAGATCATTTTCTGTTGATCTTCGATGCTCGTGGCACTAGAGGTGGATTGTACAATCTCTATCCATCCTACATGGTAGGCGTGGCCAGAGTGTAGATCCGTCAACACCTCAGTGTGGAGGTCGTATGTCCAATGATCATTAATGAACAATCCTTCTAGAGTCGACGTGTTAACGGTTTCTTGTGAGGTAGAAGCAATGTTGCTCCCCGTGGTTTTACTTGTCACCAACGGTACTCTAGAGGGAACTTCTGAAGGAGGCAGCTCAACAGGGCCTTCTTGGTAAGAAGTTGGTAGGATATCCACCTGGACACTCTTTGGGGGTGTGGGGTCCACGTGCGATGTGAAAGGAGAGTCCACTTTCCCACCCCCTTCATGTGCTTCATTTGCATCAGGTTCCGAGCGAGTAGCTCTACCTAATGTTTCCATGAAACGGCTAAACATACTAGTACTATGCTGTGGAGCTTCGGGAGGTGCATGGCCTTCTCTCTCAGTGTTTTGGGTAGGGTATGCTTCCATGATTTTTGAGTCGGAGGAGGAATCACTAGCGGCTATTTTAGGGTCTTGGGTGGTGCTACCTTGTGTCCCCGCTGAGGGTCTACAGCTTATCGTGGATGGGTAATGGGTGTCCGTATGAACAGAGGCACCCTCAATATGCTCGTGTTCTAGCACCCGCCCAGAGCGTAAGTGCATGTGCTAGAACAGAAATGCAGAAATTGCAGAAATTGCAGAAAATTAAAAAAAACGCAGAAATGCAGAAAATTGCAGAAATTGAAAACGCCGAACTTGAAAATGCAGAAATTGCGGAAATTGAAAAAACGTAGAAATGCAGAAAATTGCAGAAATTGAAAACGCCGAACTTGAAAATGCAGAAATTGCAGAAATTGAAAAAACGCAGACAATAGCAGAAATTGATACTTGACAGAAAATGTAGAAAACGCAAAAAACAAAAATCTCCACACACTCCTTCCCTGCCTTTCCTATGATAGAAATTGCACCAGAAGAAAGCGTAAAGTGCTAACCGAGCTTAGTGTAGGGCATATCCCCGACAACGGCACCAAAAATGTGCGCTCCTTGCCGCACTGTCGAAGCAAGGGACTTGCCAATACACCGTGTACGAGCCACAAACGGCTCCAAGCACACAACAAGCCTAAACTAGCAAGCTCAAGAAAACAAAGGGTGTGTCACTCACCGCTCTACGCTCGCCTTCGTGGTGGATTCCTCGCCGCGATGAAGAAGAAGCTGCAGTCGTGCCGCGCTCAACCGCTTCGCCGCCGTCGTGCCTTCGTAATGCTCGATCGCACACACACTCTCCCTCTCTCTCTCTCACACACACACACACACAAGGAGGTGAAGAAGAAGAAGATGGAGATGGAGCAAGAGCACTCTTCAATTGCACAAATGAGAGAATGAGTAAAAATTAGGTTTAGTTGGCTTTTATAGGAGCTCACCCCATTCACACTTGGGCGCCCATGCTTAACCAACTAATCCCTTGAATGTCCAAGTTAAAGTGCGCCTCTCATCGACGATCACTCTACCTTTCCCTATTGGTCCGACAAGCCCGGTACCTGACTCTACCAAATACATAATATGCGTCCATCGTAGGTGATGGGGTGTCCGTGAGCCGTGAGGGTTAACAAATTGATTGCAAGTTCTTCCCACTACTATTTTCAAGAAATGCAAAGCAAAGGTCGTGCTCCAAATGTAAGAACCTATGTTTGAAATGTGAATATGGAAGAGATGAAAAGGAGAAAGAACTTGAACCTTTGATTTTGCACATCAATAAAAGGCGATGCGTTTTATTAAAAAGAACTTTTTGTCTCATCCCTTCCTCCTTCTATCGTGTGTTTGTTCATGCCTTTGCCCGTTCTACCACATACCTATTCACCCCTAGTGGTCCTCATTCCCATTCACGTTGCCCTTGGTCTAGCTCCCGCTACCTATGCTGCTACGCTCACCATCACAACAAGTTTTGGACAAATTCTAACAATAATTCTCACATTGTGACTTACCTCAACATCATGAGCTTTTGCAAGGGAGGCACCGCATACCTAGCTAGGTACGATTGGGGGCAGGGGACCGCCGGTCCGGTGGGGGGGCCGACGGTCCCTTGCCCCAATCGTACCTAGCTAGGTATGTGGTGCCTCTCAAGCAGAAGCTCATGATGTTATGGATTGTATGAAAAACACTCGAAAAGACTCCATTTTCCTACATTAGAAAATTTCTAAATCTTCTTGTGCATGTGATGTAGCCCTTCTTTTTCCTTTTGTTCCCTTCTCTATGGACGTGCCTGATGAAAACAGGCCACTCTTGATTTTCTTTGAGAAGGCCAGTATGTGTCCCAAATCTTGCAAGCAAGACACATTAAGTGGGATCTCCGAAGATGCTGACTTTTTTTTTGAAGGATAAGGAACTGCAGTGAAGTGGAGAGGGAGACGGGCAGATGGCGCATGTCAGAACGTGGCGCGATGGATGACACCTACGTGTAGGGGGTGCGAAAGTGGAAAAACTCTCTCTCTCTCTCTCTCTCTCTCTCTCTCTCTCTCTCTCTCTCTCTCTCTCTCTCTCTCTCTCTCTCTCTCTCTCTCTCTCTCTCTCGTCGAGGAGTCGGAATCCCCGCTCAATGGCAGAGGAGCTGCGCATGGCGGTGATGCAGGACAACACGACAGCGACTGGAGATTGGGCGCGTTGTTCTCCCTCAACTGCCCATGGTTTTCCTGGTTTCCTCTATGTGTGGGGTCAGAGCGCAAGGGAGGGAGAGGTTGCGAACGAGGATGCAGGGACGAGACTGAATTCGGGAGGTGACAGGCTGGGTATAGAGTTCATTGTGTGTGTGTGTGTGTGTGTGTGTGTGTGTGTGTGTGTGTGTGTGTGTCGCCAGAAGGTGTTGCATGGCTCAGGGGCTTGCGCAAAGACAATCGTGTCTTTTGTGATGCAATGGAGGTCGGCACGTCGCATGTGCGCAGGGGCGGAGGTCACCATGGCGCTGGATGGAGGGGCCTCCTCTGTGGAGTGCGAGCAGGTCGCTGCGCATGAACGAGGGACTATTCAAAATGTTAGCGTCAAAACGAATCTGTTTCATTAATTAATTAATAAAACGTCGACTCGACCCAGTATGTCATTTACCCAAGCTTGAAACTTTGTACATTTTTAACCCTTCAAGTTTTTTGCAAGACTTTGTATGCAGCTCTGGAGGACAAGAAGGCCATTGAAACCTTCAAATTTCAGCTTTGCTCATGGAATCTTGGTTGATTTCCGAAACCCCATAAAGAAATTTATCGAGAAAAATAATCCTATGCTGGAGAAACAAGTGAAAGAAAGAATCACGATGGCTTTCTAAAACAATAAGAAAGTAATAAAATCTTTAGATTGAGTTTAACTAGAATTATATAAGGTGAAGCACTATTCAAGAATGTCTCTTTTATTAAGCGATCGAGTGTCTTCCTTGCGCAAAAAAGCAAACCAAGTATAGTAATATTTTTTTTGAAATTTGTAAGATTTTTGAGCTAAGTTTTGACATCATTGCACCGGTTTTTTTTTTCATTATCATGGTTTGCTCGTGTGTGTGTGTGTGTGTGTGTGTGTGTGTGTGTGTGTGTGTGTGTGTGTGTGTGTGTGTGTGTGTGTATATATATGTATATGTATGTATGTATATGTGTGTGTGTATACATATGTATGTATGTATGTATATGTGTGTGTGTGTATATATATATATATAAAATGTATGTATGTATATATATATGTGTGTGTATATATATATATATATTTAACTAACTAATATATGTGTGTGTATATGTATGTATGTAATATAGAACTTACTAGAATTAAGATGAAATAAAAATATCCATTTAATACTTTAAAACCAAAATAACATTTAAGGTAAGTCTCAATCATTACTGAAAACATTGAAAGTATTATAACCAACCACATCTCTAAAGATTCTTTTAGAAAGCCAAAAAATAAGCCCCGCCAATTTTTTGTTGCCGTGTATCATTAATCAACAAGCTTTTTAACCAATGGTCCACAATTTCACCCAAAATGTAACCCTTTTACAATGGCCTCATGGAGTCCAAGAAAAACAATGTAAAAGTTCATTATGGTCTACATAAGGCTATTTGAGAGAAAACAAATAAAATTTAAATAACATTTAAGGTAAGTCTCAATCAGGCCCTTTTTTTATGTTCTTCTAGTCGGTACTCACTACTCGTAAATGGTTTATATATTATGAAAGGGCCCCAATAATAAGGTAAACGGTGCACATTGCACATTAGTATTTTTAAATAAAATAAAACAAAAAGAAAGTAAAATAAAAAGACACATTAAAAATCAAAACAAAAGAATATTTTAATGCTTTCAAATAAGCATAGAAAATAATTAAACAATTTAGTGAAGTGATTTTTTTTTGAAATCCTCAAATGAGAGAATCGTTTATCAATATCTCAGTGTTTGAGAAATATGTCTGAGCTTAAGCTTAAGCCGATTGAAAATCGAGATTAGCCGGTTGCAAAGGATGGCAAAGGAAAAAAAAACCCGATAAAATATATTAGAAAATAGTTCGAATATTTTACAGATTTAAAAATTTCTACTAGTATTTCCATTTTGTATTTGTATAAGGAGGAAACTTGCCGCTTAGACAAAACTAGTATGTGACCCGCGCGTTGCCGCGGCTACATGTGCGTCAATTGAAGCAATGTTCTCCTTCCCTTCATAGGGAGGGCAAATGTGGGCAAATGTCTATGATTCTCATGTGAGCTTTTAAAGCTCTTTAATACACTTGTGCATCAACCACCACTATAACTATTTCTAGATAACAATGCATGATAACATACAAGGTCTAAGTGCCCTTCACATTCACATCAGCCAAGCACAAATCTATCTTTTGTATCAACACTATGTCTACCTTTTCGAGTGTAAGATCGAACAACTAATGAAGTATAGTTACTCTCCACATTCTTGTGGATTGACCAAGGACAAATCTCCTTCTAGTTGATCATGTCAAGCTCCAACATACTCCTCCTAATCATGGAAAGTGTGTCCCCCCTCTTTCTCTTTATGTGTGTGTGTGTGTGTGTGTGTGTGTATGTATGTTAAGTTCAAGAACTATCGGGTCAATTTGAGGTCTCTTGGGAATGAATTAAGTAATGGGATCCCTTCGCATGATGTCTTGTCTTAACATCCTATGTTTCTCTCTAAGGAGGAAACGAATTTGTGATTAGGCTAGAGACGTATGCTAGAGATGTCTCCCTCACACAATTGATATGGGACCCTGGTGAGTGGTAGTGGCCCTCTAAATAGACTAAAAGAGAGTTGGTATCCCTCTTTGGATATAGTGTTTGCATTGAACGATGAACTCTTTAGATGCATTAGCATCCCCTCTCACCATCCTTACCAAGCAAGGCATTGGTCATGATAGCAACTCTCCCATGCTTCTCTCGTGTAGTTTTGGTCTTGCACTTGGGGTATCACATTCAACTAAATCATCAACTGCTATTTGTTGGCACTGAGGATGCATGTACCATCCATGACCCAACATGCCAACATTACACCACATAGTAGTAGAAGAAACTTTGCCGTTGGTATGCACAATTGATTTGGTGAGCAGCGTGTCATTTTCTTATCAAAGGAAGTATTCATGATGGGTGTGTGACCAAGGGGTGATTGCATGGCTATAACAACTTTGTCTCTATATGTGGGTAAATTTCAAAATTTACAGGTTGGATTGCAGTCAATCTAGCTAGCATGTACACTTGCATCTACCAAGACTCGTCGCATGCATGTTGAGGTCTCTTGGAATTGACCATAAGCAGGTTAGTAATATAAGGCGCATATTGTTTGTTTGTGTACATTTGGCACTATTGGCACCTTAAAATGTGACGGCAATGAAAGTAGAAAAGTTCACTCAATCGTTTCTCTTTATAAGAATTTTAGACATCATGCTAAAAGAAAGGGCGTGCTGCAAAATACACACACACACATACACACATGCATGTTCTTCTTTGAGAGAGCAGACTATATTCAATCCTTCACATGCTTGCCCTTATGTATATTTTATACCATAGCATCCATTTGGCTTAGCTCCCACTCCCTTAAATGTGAGACAAAGCATTGAGGCACTACATGGAGGGGAGTCTCTTTTTGTACGCGAGTTACATCCCTTAACAATTTGAGAGTACGATCAATATACCCTACATGAGTGCTTAGATTTTGATCACAACAAACTTGCTTTACCCACATTTTTACCCATACCATGGCCTACATACCTTTCTCTCCTAGCCACCTCATGGATTCAACTTGTCAGTGGCCACCCTTATATCCATAGTCTTCAAGCATGTTACATGTTGTACTTGGTCACATTGGTCAATCTGAGCTTTAAGGATGATCTCTCTCTCTCTCTCTCTCTCTCTCTCTCTCTCTCTCTCTCTCTCTCTCTCTCTCGTTAGCCTTTGAGGTCACTGTGATTGTTTCTATGATACTAAAATTTATGTCCACCTCTCCTTGTATAAGTATGTGAGCATGCAGGCTCTTGAGTTAACGTTCGTCGGCTAAAATTTTTATGTCTCTTGTGATCTTCTTCTTCTTTTTCCTCTCTCTCTCTCTCTCTCTCTCTCTCCTAACTTGCTATGAAACATGACAACTTATTGCCAACAATGTTTGGATTGGATAAGGTTTCCCTAAACTTAATAGCTGAGAGTCGAGATTAGTCGGTCTCAAGATTAACGGGTCTCAAACCACGTTAGTAGGAAGAAAAACATCTCTCTCTCTCTCTCTCTCTCTCTCTCTCTCAGGCTACATGTCTAGTTTTTGTAGTACTAAAATGAAGCATGTGAGAGGCCAACAGCCTCGTCGTGTGTACCAGCGAGCCTACTTTTTGCTCTATCACAAGCCGGCTCTTCTCTCTCTACCTATCTAATCGCGATAATTAAGAGCCTCGAAATGGCATAGCCTTTCACATGGTTGAAAGGTAAAAGATTCACATTACACATTATTCCTTGAAAACAAAATAAAATGAAAAGGAAATAAAATAGAAGCAATAAAAGAAAAAACACACTAAAACTAAAACAAAAGAACATATTAATGCTTTCATTAAAAAATATAGATTTAATAAGCTCGGAGAATAATAAATCAATTTAATAATTTAATAAAATAATTTTTGTGGAGTCTTTAAATAAAAGGACTCTTTAGAAGTGAAAGTAATTTTTTATAAAAAAAACAATACTTCACACGATGGATCAAACTCTTATTAAAACTCTTCAATCCATTGTTCTAAAAAACATTGGTAAAACCTCTAGTTTAAGAAACTTTAGCCAATGTTGGGTGCGTTTTTTGATTGTTGTAGATTTTTGACTTCTCTCTAGTGCGGAACGTAGATGGAGTTAAGGTCAAGTTGTAGCAAAAATTTGAGGAGCTATCGCGTCTCTGGCAATGCGTGCGACAGTGGAAAAAGTTTCACTTTGTTTTAAAAAGGGCTTTCTTCTCGGTTAGTAGAAATCAAGATCTGTCTCATCACTCAGTCAAATCAAGCATTTATCTTCGAAGCCACCGGTTTTCTTCACTTGCAAACAAAACTGGAAGGCTATTTAGTCATTTCAAAGTGACCAGCTCTAAATGTAAGCAAAATGACATGGAGGCAGTCCTACAATGGAGGCACATGCATGGTGGCAACCCTACAATAAGAGACCGTAACCATCATTTCTAGGGCGAGGCAAAGGGCCCACATTAGGTATGCAGCACCAAGGAGGATCCAAATGAGCAAAGGATTGCGAACTCTAAGACCAAGGCCAATACCCTAGACTAGCAATGATCATCCTCCAATGCAATCACATCAATGTTTTAGAAAGATCATTTTTTTAAACATACAAAATTGCTTTCCTTTAATTTTCCAAGAGGAAATTTAGAAAATTGGGTTTATTTTGTTGGTTTTTACACTATTTTTCTCTATTTTGGGACCGAATTTCTCCTTTTCCCCTTGGCCTCAACTGGAATTTTTGAAATTGAAAACGACATGATATTAAGTTGAGACAAGTTTTTCCCAAACATTGAATTAAAGACTCGCCTTGCACGACCATTGCCGTGAGCACTGTAGGAGGAGGCAATTGCGTTTTTTTTTTTTGGGGGGGGGGTGGGAGGCATTCTCTGTCAAGCGCCAAGGCCAATCAATGGCTCTCTCTCTCTCTCTCTCTCTCTCTCTCTCTCTCTCTCACACACACACACACACAAATAGACACACACACTCCTCAGTAGGACTAAATGGGATTGGATCTCTCTCTCTCTCTCTCTCTCTCTCTCTCTCTCTCTCTCTCTCTCTCTCTCTCTCTCTAAGACCTACGACAAACACGACAGTGCCGTAGAAAATGAAACGTGATCTCTTTGTTTCAGACTTGCGATGTGCCACATCTCTCTCTCTCTCTCTCTCTCTCTCTCTCTCTCACACACACACACACACATACACACGTTCGAGACAGACCAACTTATCAACACGTAGTACAACTCGCTGCTCATTATTTTCTCAAGCTACTAAGTAGAGCCACCCTTTACAGAAACAAAAGTAATCACCCTTCAAAATTGAAGGCTAGAGTGAAACTCCATGGCTTTGCTAAAGAGTTTTAATAATATAAATATAAATATATAGTACTAAATATTGTGACTTTTTGACAGAAATGAGAAGTCAAAATTAAGTCTTTTCATTTCTACCATCAGAGTACTTGCTACTAACCCTTCACTTTGCTACTTACCCTTCAGAGTACTTGCTACTTACCCTTCACTTTTATATTTCAAACCAAATGTTTCTTGAGGTTCTTGAAATGAAGGAGAGAGTGACACATGGATGGCCTCTCCTTCCTTGAAATTTTAAGCTCAATACTATATAGTATAAATTTCCAAAGCTGCTTTCAATTTTATTTTATTTTGCATGCTGAAAAGTTCTTTAGAGAACAAAAGATTAAAGAGTATTCATAGGAGTTTGATCCATGATTGGGAAAAAACTGAACGGGCGTCGTCTCCACTTTTGCCTTCCTCTCCTTTGTGCGCATGGATCGAAGGGAAGTTGTAGCGCTTGCATGAGGGTTGGGGGCCCCAGTGGTGCATCGTCTGGAGGTCCTTTGGGCTGCATTCACAGAGATATACACGATCTGCACCCCCGACCTGGTGAAGTGGGTAAGGTCATATCTGGACTTTTTTTTTGCCATCAATTTTGGCGGCGGCCTGCCCCCTTTCGTTGGGCGAAGCACGCACCTTGGTTTGGAAGGACTTGCTGCGAGCGATGATGTTTCAGTATGTTGCTCGGTTTCTAAGGGCATTTCAGATGTCTCCATGGGTGTTCTGGGTGCTGGTATCTCAGGTGGAAGATGGTATGCATGATGTTTAGCTTGTCCAATGTGGCTTTGTGGGTGGGGCTCGAAGCCGGCGACGGAAGGTGGGATGGTGGCAGTATTCTACTTTTCGGTGACAGTCTTTGGCGTTTGTGTCACGACCCAGAAGGTGTATGGGTCACCTCAATAGCCTGTATGCATGGATTTTTGAGTTTGGCTGACTTTGGTTGGCGGTCTGATCGATCTGGCACTCGGTTGTGACTCCCCCCGAGTGCAATTGCATTGTTGGAGTCTCCTTGGTGATGGAGTTTTTGGCTCCGCTCTTACAACGACGGTATGCTCTCTTCTTCTCTCTAGCTTCGACTGGTTTTTTGTGCCCGGAGTTGTATGGGACAGGCTCTTCTAGTGGCAATGGAAGTGCCATGTGTGGCAGACATATTGGTGATTCAGGTATCTGTTTTATGTGTGAACTTATGATGGTGGTAGGGTGGCTCCCTTGGTTAGCCAATGTATGAGGTTCAGGATGTGGTGGCCAATGTACGAGGGTCGAGATGTGATGGTGCCGGTGGATTTGAGGCTCGAGATGTCATGGTGTGTTGTACTGATGCAACCATGGCTCGGATTGAGAATGGTTATCTATGTATTTCTTTTTGTCTTTAATTCATTCACTCAGAGTCTCTGAGTTTTGCAAAAAAAAAGAGGAGTTTGATCCATGATGTAAATTATTCATTCAATATTTTTTAATATTCTCATATGTGAAGAGTCCTTTTATTTAAGGATTTCACAAAGATTAATTTCATTAAATTGTTAAATTGTTTTATTTTCTCTATGCTTATTGAATGTATCTTGTTTTATGAAGGCATTAATATATTCTTTTATTTTAGTTTTTTAATGTATCTTTTTATTTTATTGTTTTTGTTTTATTTTGTTTTTAAATGATAATGTGTATAAATCATTCGTAATTATGGTCGGGTTCACAAAAGTCAACGAAGAAATTAAAAAAGGAGCATACCTCCACCATGGAGGCTATTCATTGGCAGAAAAAGGAATCTGCACTTCTCTCTGGACCCACAAAAAAATTAGCAAGACCCCCTCTTCTCCCTAAGAAGAGCCGTTCTACTGTCCACTTTTCAGCACGAAATGTGGATCGACGTGATTGAACTGAATCCAGTGGCTATGTGATCAACAACACTACCACTACACTATAGCTCATTCGACATCAAAGTCTTGCAGAATAAATTCTATAGAGCTATCTCTGTCCCTTGTGAATGATGGGAGAGGTGAAAGAAAGAGTGCAAGGTTTTTGCCACCGGCTCTTATGAATCTAGCTTTTGTATGTATAATGAAGACTATAATGTATATTTTTCTTTTCTTTTCTTTTCTTTTTATTTTACTTTTGAACAATAATGTGTAATGTGCATCTTTCACTTATTATTTTATTGGGTTCTTTTCTAATATATAAACCATTTGAGATTATGTACGTATAATGGATAATATAATTTTATATTAAAACACAAGAAAATTTTCATGTGAATATTGTAGGCACTCGTTTAAACTTATTTTTCATAAATCTCATTCCCCTATTGACACAGCATGTCTACATGCCTCTTCATCTTGTTTTTGGCCTCAAGAAAGGCCATAGAGGAGTGGTGGAGAAAACGTGCAAACCTCTCACCATAAAAATTTCACCATCACATTGAATGCCTTTGTTTGCACTTTAGTGTTTTTTATCACCATCACATTAAATACAATATGACTTTTTTTTTCATTGTAGTGTTTTTGAAAGGTGTCTCCATATTGATGTTGGTGTGAGGCATTAAGATAATAAGCACAAAGTTTTATCTTATCATAACATTTAATTCAATGTAGGAAAAGATGAAGCTTTTGGGTAACAATCACATGGTTTTCTAGTTTTGTATGATGCTCTCTCTCTCTCTCTCTCTCTCTCTCTCTCTCTCTCGCGCGCGCTCGTGCTCGTGTTCGCGCGCACACACACACACACACACACACAAATAAAGAATGTCTTATAAATGAAGTGCACTCTTAGGCACAAGTTATTTCAATTAAGAATGTCTTATAAATGAAGTGCACTCTTAAGCACAAGTTATTTCAAAGTTTTAATTGAACTCTCACTCTCTCTCTCTCTCTCTCTCTCTCTCTCTCTCTCTCTCACACACACACACACACACACACACACACACACAAACACACATACACTCACAAAATTTATTGTAGCTAAAAATATTGTCTTTTTAAGGCTATCGTAAAAATTTTACCTTGTTCTTTTAGTAAGAATCTAAGTGAGATATCGCTTTGTCGAAAAGTCGGAGGGAGGTCAAAAATGGAGGGCAACCAACCAATTGGAGGTGAGAGAGTGACTTGAGAGTTGGCAGTATAGGCTACGTCATAGAGCTAAGAGGAGATTGTCTTTTTTATATGTTTGTGCTCGCGTTGCGTGTAGCTACTCGTGGCTCAAGCCGAAGATTTCTCTCTCGCTTGGTGAGGTTGTGAGATCAAAGTCGCTCATTGCATGGTGCTAACTTGAGACGTGCTGAGCTTAAATTGATAGATTAAAGTGGAATCTACGAAGATTCGATCTAATAAAAGTAGAAAGAGCGAATTTGATCCCATGATATTTGAGCAAGAGTCATTTCATATCTTTCTGTTTTATTGTTTTTATTACATATAATTTTTTTCACAAAATGTCTAATTTTTAAATTTATTATATCCTACGCTTATTAGATCTACTTTTTTCTATGAAAACATTAAAATTTCTTTTGCTCTAATTTGGCAATGGGATTCTTTAATGTTTTATTACATATAAGTTTTTTACAAAATCAAAAAGTACAAATTTTTTATTTTAATTATATCCTATGCTTATTAGACCTACATTTTCTATGAAAACATTGAATTTTTGGCCTAGTACCCAAGGGGCCAAGGTAGTCCAAATTTGCTTGTTTAACAAGTGTTCCTATGGAGCTTAAAAATCTTGTGAATAAATAGAAAGAGATCCTAGCCTTTTAAATTCTATTCTTCAAAAGTTCAAAGGTACTTAATTTTAAAAGCATGCTTGACAAAGGCTTTTAAAGAACAAATGATTAAAAAATATATAAGAGTTCAATCCTATGATATAAGATATTGATAAAGGGTCCTTTCATTTAAGGATTTCAAGGAAAATTATTTTTATTAAATTGCTTTATTATTTTCTATGCTTATCAAGTTTTCTTTTTTAAATAAAAAACACTAAAATATTTTTTTGTTTTGATTTTTTTTCATGAAACTTATTGAAAAGACTAACAACAAATCATAGAGTATCTTCTTATTTTTTCGCCCAAACTTACAATTGTCTATAGATATATTGTATTAAACGTTAAAAAATGTATAATAGCCTCAAGCTTATATCGAGCCTTGAGGGGCCTTTGAGATATCAGAAGGCTTACACAACGCCAAGTAACGACGAACAGTTACCCACGCATCCTTGCTTGTTGTACGAGGTCATGACCACTAAAGATGCTTAGCTTCACTCAAAATTCTTCCTTTTTAAAATAGATTTTTAACTCTCATGACCCCTCAGTAGTCACTTTTTTGCCTATTGAAGGCCCACGTGAAGACTTCACCTTATTTTGTTTTAATTTGGCAACTAGTATGTGACCCACGCGTTGCTGCGGCTAAGAAGAAGAAATTGTGGCACTCTCCACCCTCACCTACCCCCAAAGGTGGCAACATGTACATATATACAGTAATATGTGACCCGTGCATTGTTGTGGTCGTGAAGAAGTAATTGTGGCACCCTCCTCCCTCACCTTCTTTGAAGGTGACAACATATGTGTGTGTGTGTGTGTGTGTGTGTGTGTGTGTGTGTGTGTGTGTGTGTGTGTGTAAACACACACACGCATGCATGTGTATTGACAACGGTCCAGTCATGATCTTAGAAGACGATTCACACAATCAAATGCACTCTTGTCAAATCTGATAATGGGATTTCCACAAACCTACTGTCTTTACCAACTCTCTCTCTCTCTCTCTCTCTCTCTCTCTCTCTCTCTCTCTCTCCATAACAAACTTGAACTACACTTGGAGTTGGTATGTGGACCGATTAACTTTGCCATAAGCAAGCGAATCTCTCTCTATTTGTAGAAACATACTTAACCTTCGAGTTTTCCTTAGTCTCTCTCTCATGTACGCACGTCTTGTGTACGTGTGCGTACACACACTCATCGCAACAATCAACAACTCAGGGAGGAGGGGAGGGGAGGGGAGGGGGGTAGTACAATTGCTCATGACTCGTGGAGGTGTCAGTTTTTCAAGAACTTTAAGAAAGAGTATAAGAGTGCCTCTTTAAAATAATTTTTTGAAATTTTAAAATATAAAATTATATAATTTTTAAAATAATATCAATATTGGTCTTGAAAATTTTCCCTTTTTAAAAAATCCAAATATATCTTCAAAAACCAAATTTGCATTCAAAAGCAAAATCCCCCGCAAATTTATATTTTTTCTATGATTTACTCTAGTAGAGTAGAAAGTCTTTTGTCAAAAAAAAACAAAGTAAGTTTTTTGATTTTTTATTATCAAAAGGCTTTTCATTCATACAGACTTACCCTTCACTTTCATATATACATATATACATATATACACACACACGCACATATATATATATATGTGCGTGTGTGTGTATATATGTATATATGTATATATGAAACATATATATGGAAATATTTAAAGAGAGAGAGAGAGAGAGAGTTTTTGCATAGTGTACTTTTGGTGGAACGGCCTATCTTTCAAGGTTGTTGTCATCCTCTCTCCATTTAGCTTACCATGGAAGTTAGGAGAGGCTTTTCTTGTAGTTTTTGGTTTTTTTCATTTGCGCATGTAGCTAGTTATACTTGGTTCTCACAATTCCAATTTGTTGCTATACTTCTCTCAAATTCATCATCATCTGGGCATTCTGAGAGATTTTTCAAGTAATACGAATAAGAGAGAGAGCGAGAGAGAGCAATTAAAAATTTCTTTTTATTGGCAACACATAATAGATTGGTTGTCCAAATTCCCTTCTAAGGAACAAATTCAAAGTCCCAGATTTATTGGAGGTAGAACTAATCTTCTTCTTCTTCTTATTCTCTCTCTCTCTCTCTCTCTCTCTCTCTCTCTCTCTCTCTCTCTCTCTATCTATCTATCTTTTACTAAAAACCAAGGATACTTTGATGTGAATAGTTGTTGAAAATCAATCTCTCTCTCTCTCTCTCTCTCTCTCTCTCTCTCTCTCTCTCTCTCTCCATTGATCAGTGGCTCTATATCATTTGATCTCTCTCCCTCTCTCTCTCTCTCTCTCCTACCTTTTGTTCATTGATCAATGTCTCTCTCTCTCTCTCTCTCTCTCTCTCTCTAAATATATATATATATATATGTCATACACACACAACGTCACTTTGCTCTCTTCTTCTTGTTGATTGGCTTGCTCTTTTAACTCACACAACCTCTCTCTTCTCTCTTCTTCTCTTTGAACGATGCCCTTCGATCTCTCTCTCTCTCTCTCTCTCTCTCTCTCTCTCTCTCTCTCTCTCTCACACACACACACACACACACACACACACACGCATGCATGCATGCATGCTCGTGCGTTCGTAGTGGCCTACACATGATCTTAGAAGCAAATTCACACAAGCAAGTGCACTCTTGTCGAATCTGACAATGGCCTTTCCACAAACCTCCTCTCTTTACCAACTCTCTCTCACTCTCTCTCTCTCTCTCTCTCTCTCTCTCTCTCTCTCTCTCTCTCAGTGATGAACTTAAACTACATTTGGACGTGGCATGTGGTTTGTTTAACTTTGCGATAAGCAAGCGAGTCCCCCTCTATTCATAGAAATAGACTCAGCCTTTAAATTTTCCTTACACTCTCTCTCTCTCTCTCTCTCTCTCTCTCTCTCTCTCTCACACACACACACACACACACACACACACACGTGCTACACACACTCACGTAACAATCAACAACTCGGTGGGAGAGGGGACGGAGTAGCATGTTTGCTTGCGACACGTGGAGGTGTCAAATTTTCAAGAACTTTAAGAAAGAGTATATGAGTGCCTGTTTAGAGTAATTTTTTATAATTTTAAAATACAAAATTATAAAATTTATTAATATAATATCAATATTGATCTTGAAAAAATCCCTTTGAATTTTTTTTTCCAAATATATCTTCAAATTCAAAAGTCAAATTTGCATTGAGCAATAAAATTCCCCTTCAATTTATCTTTTTTCTATGAGGCTATTTAACATGATACATTTAGCCTCTTGTGTAAGTGAAAAATCTTTTGGCAAAAGAAAAGAAATAATTATTTTAATATAATATCAATATTGGTCTTGAAAAAAATTCTTTGAATTTTTTTTCCAAATATATCTTCAAAATTCAAAAGTCAAATTTTTATTGAGCAGTAAAATTCCCCTTCAATTTACCTTTTTTCTATGTACCTTTTTTCTATGAGGCATATTTAACATGATACATTTATCCTCTTGTGTAAGTGAAAAGAATTTTGGCAAAAGAAAAGAGATAATTCTTTTGACTTTTCATTGTCAAAAGAATTGTCAAATGGTCATTCCAGCCACTTTTGCACTTTACAAAACATTTGAAGTGAACCAATGACTGAAACATGGAAGCCTTCTCCTTCTTTAAAATATTTAAGATATAGAAGTTCCTTTGACTTTACACTAGTATGTGACCTGTGCGTTGCTGCGGCTAAGGAAAGCATGGTTATTGGATCTCTCTCTCTCTCTCTCTCTCTCTCTTTGTCTCTCTCTCTCTCTCCCCCCCCTCACACACACACAAAGTCATTTATAGGTAGGTGTAGACAATGGAATGGGTTCCTACATCCATCTCTCTCTCTCTCTCTCTCTCTCTCTCTCTCTCTCTCTCTCTCTCTCTCTGTCTGGCTCTGGCTCTCTAGCACACACACAGTACGTCCGAATTGTGGCTATAACTACTCCCACCTAAGCCATTAGCTCTTTACTCTCTTATTACTATAATGGCTGAAGCAAACCCATGCACACCTATTTCCTTGAGCACTCATCTTCTAGTATCAAGCATTCCCCACCAATGGACAATGCTTGCTCCATGTTTGTCTCTACATGATCATTAGTAGCTATCTTGATCAAGGTCTTGGTCTTAATCTCGATGACTCACCTCACTCTTTCTCTTTCTCTGTCTACTTGCTAGTGGCAGAGTGCTCTCTCTCTCTCTCTCTCTCTCTCTCTCTCTCTCTCTCACACACACACACACACACACACACACACACAATTTTGACTACTACAATCAGCACATTGTCGAAAACAGGTGATTTGTACACTCTACGTGGTCTCTCTCTCTCTCTCTCTCTCTCTCTCTCTCTCTCTCTCTCTCTCTCTCTCTCTCTCTCTGTCTCTCTCTCTCTCTCACACACACACACACACACACACACACACACACACAGGTTGACATGCGTAAAATTTTGACTATTGTAGGTTATTGAAAAAGGATGGAACCGCATAGAATCTGAATTACACTCAATTTTCAAAGGTTCTTTAATGTGTCTATGGTAAGGAGGACGACCTAACAGGGACTCAACAACTCAATTTTGGTGTTGATCCAAGCTATGCAAATCAACCAAAAAACAACGCGTGGAGGCCCTCTCCTTCCTCTAATTTTTCAAACTCCGTTACAAAGAGTATAGATAATGGACTATTGAATAATAACAAAAATCTATCGTGTACCCCACTGCTCAAGAAAAACCTAGGTTTAGTATAGTCCCGCCTACAATGTTTCTCAACTATATCAAATGCACCTTCTTGGAGGCCCTTGCCACGTGACATAAAGAAAGGGCTTGGAAGGGGGGACGGGGGAGGGAGACCAAGGCAAAGAAAGAAACATAGTGGATGGGGTACCAAGAAAAGGGTCTCTCTCTCTCTCTCTCTCTCTCTCTCTCTCTCTCTCTCTCTCCATCCATATGAAGGGCCACATACTAGTAAGATTTAATTTGAATGTTAGGACACCCACAATGATTGGAAGAAAAAACTTAGGATATGTATAATCCCATCTAAATTTTTTGAGATTTATCTCTAATTGCGAATGTCTTTTACCAAGCAAGAGGAAGCGACTTACCGAGGAGAAGAAGATAGGTCCTTGATAGAAATATAGTGTACTTGCAAAAATGTTCGGGTATGTTTTGGGTCACAGTGTGCATATATTGTATTGACTGGAGACCCATGTGCAAAGGATATGCCAAGATCTGCATGTATTCTTTTTGAGTTAATTCAAATCAAACTCTTAAGAGCTGTAAATTTTTTATAAAAAAAAACTACAAAGGTTAGAGAACATAAATTAATGTTTAGAGAATCTAAAAAAGTGCAGAGAAGTTTAGTGCAATAACCTTCAAATATAGTAAATTTGACTCTAAAATTTTAAACAAAAAGGTATGTTATAGACAAATGCTTGAAAAATCCTCAATTTAGTGTAATCCCACCTGCAAATTTTGAAATTTATCTCTAAATTATAGATTTGAAGGTGAGGAAACCTACAAAGTATAAAAAAATTGAGTGTGAAAGACTTCAAATATAATCAAGTTGCCCTTAAAATTTCTCATATGAAAATTTTCTAAGTTTTTAGGAGAAAGCATTATGCCTAAACTCGATTTAGTGTAACCCTCCTTACAAAATTTTGAGATTTGCCTCAAAAATTCTAATTTTCCTTTAAACGCTCGAGAAAACCTAGATTTAGTGCAATCCAACTAACAAATTTTGAGATTCACCTAGATTTGCCTTACAAAATCTAATTTTCCTTTAAACGCTCAAGAAAACCTAGATTAGTACAATCCCACTTACAAATTTTGAGATTCGCCTTTGAATTTCAAGTCAACCCAAACGCGAGAGCACTGACAAAGGTCAAAGAACTCTAACGTAAAAACCTTCAAAAATAGTCGAGAATTGTCATAGTTTCCTTCCTTTTGCCATTTGTTGAGGTTTGCTCCTACCTTAAGCTTGCACATCTTCTACCTTGGATTTGTCCGGTTAAACTTTCCAAATTGCGTCCTCAATTTTCTTTTTGGGGTGAGTTTGATTTAGTTCAATCGCTCTAGACCAAAGAGTGTTAGTGAGTTCGGCGAAAGGAAAGTCCTTTTTGGGATTTGTTAATTCTTAATTTCGTAGATGTCCATGTCGATATTTTATTTTTGATTCTCGATTTTGGATTTTGTCGATTGTTGCTTTTTCGATTGCTGATTTTAAAACCAATCCTTATTCTCTCTCTAGTGCCGGTGTGAGAGCCCTCTTACCCCCTCCCCCCCTCTCTCTCTCTCTCTCACACACACACACACACACACATACACACATACACACACGTGGAAGACATCCATAACAAATTGTTGGACTCTTATCGCTGAATTGTCGAGCTCAGTGTACTTCATTAATGCAATGCAATGCAAATGTGAAAAGCCTTTGTGCAATGCATCAACACCTCAGAGAATGACACGTTGACTTTGTCTCTTGTATTCACACATCGAGAGAATCTCTCTCTCTCTCTCTCTCTCACACACACACACACACACACACACATACACAAATACATGCATCTATCTTTTGAACTTTGAGCATCAAAGTCAAAGATTATAAAGGTCCGTGCAAACCTCCGAAGGGAGGCTCATTGAGCAAAACATGGAGAAAAATTACTTATGGCCTTCAAAATGTAAAGGAAAGCCACCTTTCAAATGATTTTCAAAATAAAAGTGAAAATGAGGGCTAGAGTGAAATATTTGGCTTTAGCATTATAAATTTAGATAGAGTCTTTTTGACTTTCCACTTCCAAGACATGCTCGAGTCTTTTCATTTTCTACTATCCTAGTACCTACCCTTCACTTTTACATTCTTAATTGAATGTTTTTAAAAGGTTCTCTTTGAAATGAAGTAGAATGTGACACATGGAGGTCTCTCTTTCCTTGAAAATTTTAAGTTACTTCATATATAGTATGATATATATATATATATATATATATAGAGAGAGAGAGAGAGAGAGAGAGAGAGAGTGTACTAAGTATTGCGACTTTTTGATAGAACTAAAAAGTCAAAATCAAGTTTTTTCATTTTCTACAATCAGAGTACTTGCTACTTACCTTTCTCTTTTACATTTCAAACCTTTTACATTTCAAACCAAATGATACGTGACTTACCCTTCACTTTTACATTTCAAACCAAATGTTTCCTAAGGTTCTTGAAATGAAGGAGAAAGTGACACATGGATGCCCTCTTCTTCCTTGAAAATTTTAAGCTCAATTATATATAGTATAAAAAGACTTTCTCAAAGACTCCATCATAAGATCAAACTTTTATAAATATTTTGTTTAATGTTTTGATCTCTAAAGTCATTTTGAAGATGCAGAGAAAGTAAATGCTTCCTAGCATTCTAAAACAATAGAATGCAAGAAAAGAAGCATTCTAAAACAATAGAATGCAAGAAAAGTAAAGACAGGATGTGAAATGAAAGGTAAGTCTTTATCATACACTGAAAACTATGAAAGTCCCCCTAACCCAACCCAACACTAAGAATTTCTTTTAGAAAGCCAAAAAACATGAGGCATGATAAATGGAAGTTTCACTGAGACACTTGCTCATCCTCAGGACTAATTGACACGAAGCCCCTCAAAGGGGATCCACGGTTGTAAAGAAAAGAAAAGGCACAAATGCCCTTCATATTGACCGTCCGATTGAATTTGTGAACTAGGAGTGATCATTGTGCACTCCAGCATTTGCAAACTAGATGTGATCACAACGTGAGATACATGGGAACCCCATGTGATCACAAGGTAAACTCCTCACGGACTGTGAACCCCATTTCCCCCTTCATGCCTCGTTGGGTGCCTAGCTTGGAGCTCGCACCACTTGGCGTGCATCTTAGCTTGTACCTACCATACACATGCCCTTCTCCTCTTTAATTTTCCACGACATCTGCCAAGATTTGCCTCGGGAAGCTCTTCTGAAAATCGTGGTCACATATTAGGCTAGTGCTACAAGAATTATAGGATTGTGTTTGAAACGGTTCGAGGGTCCGAATCTCAGACTAGAGTGCATACCATTTTGTGGCCATTGCAAAACCAATTTGAAGGGGCCATGCCTATATTATTAGGGTTGTTTTCGATACTCTCATATTGTCAAGGATTTTTCAAAGGACAGACCTTCATAGAAATGATGACCACTTTGTGGCCATTGCAAAGCCCATTTGAAGAATTTGAAACTTTTGCCAGTTATTACATTAAAACTTGTGTAAATTTTCCGGTTTTCAAGCTCAAAATCTACCCAGTATTTTACAATTTCAGCCGGTTAAAATACACTAGACCTCAAGTTTTTTCTAACTCCGCTTCTCCATATCGGAGATGAAGAAGGCCATGCCACTACCATACTTTGGGTAAGGAGTTGTGGTAATGATTCGGAATGTGAATTTGGTGTTGAAAGAGGCCGTTGAGTGATCGAGTTGTGGTGGATGAATCTGGCACAGTCCTTGTATATAACCTGGTCGAGGTTGCTGCCTCTGAGGAATTTGACTTCTCTTGCGTCTAAGGTGATCCAGATGGCATCATCCTTTTGGTAGACACTTTGGCCTTGGTACCACGAGTTCTGTTTCACAATTTTGAGATCTACAAGGTCTTGGGTATTGAATGTGGCATGTTCAAAGGTTATACCCTTGATGCCAATGATATGTGCCTAGCAATATAGCAATAGGATTGGCAAGAGGAATGCAGCAAGTAGAAGCTCTCTTTCATTGGTTGGTCTTCTCATCTCTCTCTCTCTCTCTCTCTCTCTCGTCTTCTCTTCTTTTGGAGTCAATCAATGCATTTCTATGAAGGTCTACCCTTTGAAAAATCCTTGACAGTACGACAGTATTGAAAACAACCCTAATGATAAAGGCTTGGCTGCCTCAAATGGGCGCTACAATGGCCACAAAATGGTCAACATTTTTATGAAGGTCTGCCCTTTGAAAAATCCTTGACAGTTAGAGAGTATTGAAAACAACCCCAATAATACAGGCCTGGCTCTTATTTTCACTAGTTAATAATTGCATGGATGACAGAGAAGTGGATCAGCGACTGATAATAGCATGGACGATAGGCAAGTGGGTCTGCGGCAGTGAACGTAGGGTGTGCAACAGCGGTCATGCCCACATGTCTAAGTTACACGGGGTTTTTAATGACCCCCGAGCGGTGGGATCAACGGCGTGGGTTGACGGGGAGGAATCTCGAGGGCGATGGACAACAACCAAAAAATCAATGTCAGAATGGGAATTGAACCCAAGCGGCCATCACAAGAGGTTGGTGCCCTAACCACATGCACGCGTGCATTGGGTTGTCCAAATGGGGAAAACGCAAACATATAAGGTAAACGAAAAATCTAATGTAAACTAGGACCTAAAATGTAAACTCAGACAAATCCAACGGCTAAGCGGATTTTTGATTTGCATGTCTCACTTCTTGTCCGTCGATTCCACCGCTCCCACATATGTCTATACCCCCTGTTACTTAGTCTTGATGGTTGCATGTGGTTGGACTAGCTCTGTGATGTAGGGTGGGCTAGCTCAGTGTAGGGCCACATCACCACCATGACCTACCTCCCTCCCCCCCCCCCCCCCCCCCCCTTTTCGGCTCCTCTTCTTTGATAATATGGGAGTGAAAAAGGATGCTAGGCATCCGTTGAGTGCACTTGAATCAAATATGTTGAACATTATTGTCACACAGCCAAAATCTGGCTCTTTTACTTTTACTCTTGAAGTTTCCTTGGGACACACAAAGCTATTAAGTGCTCTTGAATTGAATGAGTCACAGCCCAAATTTGGCTCTTTTACGTTGCATGGGATACACAAAGTGCACTTGATTTTAATGCGTTGAATCTTTGATAGGCCCTTGGCCACTGTCACGCCCACAATGAAGATCTACCGAGTCCCAGTGTTCAAGAAAAATGTGTCTCAGCTTAATATCGTGCTGTTTTCAATTGCAAAATTACCGGTTGAGGGCAAGGGGAAAGGGATACATTCCGCCCCAAAATAGAGAAAAATAGTGTAAAAACGCACAAAATAAACCTAATTTTCTAAAATTTCCTCTTGACAAATTCAAGGAACCGAATTTTGTATGTTTGGAAAAATGATTTTTCATGAACACTTGCTACCGACATTCCAGGTGATACTCTCTTGTTATCGAAGTATGGCGGCAGTCAACTCAAGCTTGGCAATGAGGTGTTGTAATTTTCAGAGATGAGAAGATTTCAGGTATATTGAAGAATTAACTATTACTTCTTTGAGTTCAAAGGATCAAGCGTTATGCTAGTGCAGGTCTGACCCTTCTTACACAAGAAGATTTAGAAATTTTCTCAGGTAGGAAAACGGAGCCTTTTTCAGTGTTTTTCATACAATGCATAACATCATGAGCTTCTGTGCGAGAGGCACCGCATACCTAGCTAGGTACGATTGAGGGCAGCGGACCGCCGGCCCTTTGGGTATGCGGTGTCTCTCGCACAGAAGCTCATGATGTTGAGGTAAGTCACAATGTGGGAATTATTATGAGAATTTGTCCAGAACTTCTTGTGAATTATGTGAGTCATCTACCACCATCTTCCAGCATGTGGTTAAGTTCTGAGTAGAACTTATTTGTGATTGTTCTTTGGAGGTTGTGCCATTGTAGTAGACACTCAAACAAGGATCATATTTTAGTCACGACATTGTTAACCCTTTTGAGAGCAATCAAACGATATGGTGTCGTCCTCAAGCCTTGGCATTCATGTGTGCACTCTCGAACTGTCGACCCTCCCACCCTCAAAACTTATGCTAGCAAAATTTGACGAAACTCATCAAATTTTATAAGAACATTAGTAATTCTTTCTCAAAAAACTTAAAAAACCTCCATGTGAAAAATTTTAGAGGTAAATTGGATATATTTGAAGGCTTTTAAACTAGATTTTATCTATTTCAAGTTTTTTACACTAGACTTTATATCTTTCCTCACTTCAAATTTAAAACTAAGAGATTATTGAAATAGGATAGCAGTCTGCAAGCTCCATGCATGATGGTAGCGAGGCCCCTTCGCTACGCTAGAGGAGTTCTCAAAATTTATTCTCGTCCTCGAGGCTTGTGTTGATGCTGCTTGTACCTCAAACCAATGCTATCATAGAGATTGCGATAATGGCCACGACTAATAATGATTGTAGGGATTTATTACTATTGGTTGTGCTCCTTCCTATCATTGGATGGGTGCTCTAACATCCTCCAACCTACACTGAAACAAGATCGACAAGATGCACTCGAGGAAGTTAGAATCCATGATCTATACCCAATGTATGACAACATGAGTTTAGGCTTGCTTTTTGAGTTTTTCACATGCCTGTGTATATGTGTGTGTGTCAGATAGTTGCTGAAAATTGTATCATTTTTTGTATTGTACTTTATTTAATCTGTGTGTGTGTGTGTGTGTGTGTGTGTGTGAGAGAGAGAGAGAGAGAGAGAGAGAGAAAGAATTTGGCCACTATGGATAGCCAAGATTGAGTGGTTGACATTAATCTTTTTTGTAATTTTGCATCCTTTATTACTTTATTAAATGATTATTATTTTAGTTAAATAAAAAAAACTCGCATGTACCAAAAAAAAGCACTTGATAGAAAATGCTCGCTCAAAAAGACCCCCCGGGTGAAGTCCAAGTCCGTTGACCCCTTCCCGATAGTATATCGATGAGTACATTGTAGTGATGGAAATTGAACTTAAATATCCTCATCCATTGTCCCTTGAATGGCAATCATCTACAATGGGTAGACAAAAAGTGTGAAAAATCTAATTATGGGTATGTTCTAGTTGCTAACTTTTCTTGAGATTGCTTGAGTGCTGGAGAAGAATTTCTAGCGAGCATGGAACCTAACTTTAGGCAACATTAAGTGAGGATGAATCAAAAGGGTAGCTTAAAGAAACTATGTATAGATGGCTACCTAGAGAAGGTTTTTTTTTTATTTATTTATTTTAAAGGGGGGTTGGGGTGTGTGTGTGTGTTGTGCTGTATTAAAATTATACTTATACACAAAAGAACATAAAAGTTCAAAAAACAGTTTGCTTTAGACAAAAGACAGAGATCCTTAGAGAAGGTTTTTTTTTTTTTTTTTTTTTAAGGGGGGTTTGGGGTGTGTGTGTGTGTGTGTGTGTGTGTGTGTGTGTGTTTGTTTTTGTTGCTGTATTAAAATTATACTTATACACAAAAGAACATAAAAGTTCAAAAAACAGCTTGCTTTAGACAAAAGACACATACCAACACAAAAATGAATCAGTCTTAGCTTCATTTTTGTACATCAAAGTGAGGATGAAGTATCATTCCATTGCATTTATACATGAGATAGTAAAACAAATATGATTCTAAAGTGGATAAAGCCAAGTTCTTCAATGCCGAACAACATCTAAGCCAAAAAGATCTTAAGTAAAGATATAATTCTCACATGCATCCATATAAACAAAACAAAAAAATTATTAGCCTTGAATACGTATTACATATGTCAACGAACCTATCAGTTGTTATCCATGTTCTACTGACAAACCTTTTTTTACTTAAACCTACTATCCTTTTTAGAGAATCAAATATTGCAAAAATGAATAGATAGACCAAAAGAAGATCATTTCACATGTTTTTATTGTGATCAAAAGGCCACCATCCCTTCTATCCAAGTGTCAAAAGATCCCTTAATATTTCATAAAAATTTGAAGTATTAGATGTATTTTTTGAATTTACAAACCCCAAAATATAAAGAAGTGTTATTCCACATGTTTTCAATATGATCCGAAGGTCATCACCCCTTCTGATCCAAGTGTCAAAAGCTCCCCTTAAATTTTGAAGTGTATTTAATGTGATCAAAAGGCCACCACCCCTTTTGATCCAAGTGTCAAAAAAGATCCCTTTAATATTTCATGATGTAACCTTTTGAATAATAAACCAGATAAGTTATGCACCTTTCTTACAGCATAAATATGTACTTTTTACTATTATGTGGATCAGAAGGCCATCGTCCCCTTTTGGTTTAAGTGGTATAACCATTATCAATTACTAAATTTTGTTTTGAGTAGACATTTATTATGGTATTACAGATTATCACTTCCTCTTGAAGCCATATGTTATAATGTCCACATGTCAGCACCAAACCAGCAAGTACTCACCAATAGAATGGAATCTAGCCAATCAGCTTAAAGAGTCAATCAACCAATCTTCGTCAGTTAGGATAAAGGTTTATCTTAACTTGTTAAAAACCTAGCACTGGCCAAAGTCCGTAAAATTTATCTCTAAAGTAGGCTCAAATCCCTAAACTTAAGCACTCAATTAAATTTTTATCAGCAAGAAAGCCACCTATCCACAATATTATTACCCATGGGAGTAAGTGTACCCAAAAGGCCATATCCTAAACAACCGTATGATAGAGCCTACCAAAAGTGGATCAATGCTCCTGATGCACAAGAGAACAACTCAAATGACTGCTCACACCTATGCAATTTGGCCTCATAGCCCTCTAAAAACATGTCAGATTCATGAATGAAATCAACTTCCAAAATCTTCTCTCCCCAAATGGGTAACTGTAGGCCATGCAAATCAACCTCTTATGAGGCCAAACATTTGCTCATCACCTCTACATAAAAATGGAATAGGAAGGGGGCAAGAGGACAGCTCTGCCGTGTTGGGGTTCAGGCCAATTGGTCGGATACCCATCACACTCAGCATACTAAGCATATCTATTCTTTTGACCATACAAAACAATAAGGAGTAGTGAGGGATTTTAATCCTTACTGAGAGCTCCACCAACACTTTGTGTCAGCTCTTCTTCTCCCTCTCACTTTGCATGCACCATGCACTCTACAAGTGGTATTAGGGCCGAAAGTTATAGTGCTACTCCTCTCCCAACCTTTTCCTCTTCTCAACGAGCTTCACATTGTTGGGGCAAAGGCCTCTGTGCCTTGCCCGACCACCCACGCTACAGGCACCCACCCACTTCTGTACATTGATATACTTAGAGTGTATAGGGGGCTACTCATTCTTGGAGTCTCCCTGCCCATATCTCTGTGTTCCTATGTGTCTTCTTCCTCACTGCACCTCACTTGCATGCTCTGCATCGCGCACTCACAAGTGGTATTAGAGCTTTGTTCATTTGCGCAAGCTTTGAAGCAGATCAAGGCTTAGAGCTTTTACAAGGCGAGGTGATTTATTGAGCTTTGAATAGCACATTAAATAATCCCAAGAGAAGAGCTTTACACAATTTGAGCTCTACACAGGGAGATTTGTCTAACATTCAGTCTTGGAGAAGAAAATCATAATATAGAGTTGGACATTGGTTTTTAAAAAGGCAAGACTAGACTTTGTTTTGCAGTAGTGCTATAGGAAGTCACATCAAGAAGAATTAGCAGTGCTAATGTTTTTGGAGCTTTTTTGCACTACAATACAACAAAGAGGAGAGAGCTTCCTAGCCCCCCTCATTGTCGAGCAAGTTGAGGTAGCGCTGTGGGGAGTAGGAGGTAGAAAAGAGAGAGAGAGAGAGAGAGAGAGAGAGAGAGAGAGAGAAGGTTACGTGTGTGACATACACACATACACTCATTGAGAGAGAAAGAAAGAGAAGACCGGCATCAAAATCAAAGAGAGAAAGAGTGTCAATGCATTCTCCTTCTTTGGAATTGGAGAGATCGAGGGGGGGCTAATTCGGCACACACATAGATTAGCCCGGTGTTCTCCCCCCCCCCCCCAACACACACACACACAGAGCTTCCCGACATCCACCTATCCCACCATCCAATGACATTGATTACATAACATCAATCTTTGAGTTGTCTAGAGATCTACTACTGCACCCATGTATACATATGTGGATCTTTGATAGGGTTGTCTGCTTGGACTTGAGCATTTTGTAATGTTAGGCTCGTAAGGAAGACATGCAGTTGGCAACAATTTTCTCATCACAATTGTTTGTAGGAGCTTTGTGTTTGGTTTGGCTTGAGCATTATCGCTCCCAAGTATATGATTGTGAATGTATGTAGATTGTTGGTTGAGCATAGCACTCTTAGGTATTGATGACAACTTTTGACACACTAGTTTTGTCTATGGCATGTATGGCATTGTGGTTGTTATCTACAATGACCACTTACGCCATACAATGTTTTACGCTCATTGATTCCGGTCGAGGGATTCTCCGATCGCTTGCCATTGTGTTTGGCATTGTGCCATAGTTTTTTGGCATTGTTTATTTCCTCGTTTTTTGCTGACATTTTTTTCCAGCTACAAAGGTGACTTTGCTAGTTTTTTTCCAGGTTATATACGCTTTGTGACGGGTGCTAGAGAGCTATGTAGCCAAGTTTTGGCTTGTGCTTATGTGGATGGTCATTTTACTTGCGCTATCATTGCATATGGTCACTTTTTATGCATGACTGGTTCTTGGTTTTTGGCAGAGGGTTATGCGCTTTATGCGATCTTTGCCATAGTTTTGGTGGTAGGGTTTCTTTTGCATTGTGTTGAGCGATTATGCTCTTGTGAACAATGCATTTACACTGTGTTTTATGCTTAGTTTTCGCGTGTTGTAGCAACAATTCATCATTGAATACACAGGTTGGTGTATCGAGCAGATCTTAGAGGCATAGACATGTGGTTTGCTGGCACTGTGGCAGATCAAGGCACATGAAGAGACATTATTTAAGGCATTGGAGACAATGGAGGATTCCATTGGTTGTTGATGAGAGTATAATTGTGATAGACACTCCTAATTCCGCAAGTTCACATAGACATGCATAGACTTTGTCACACGATTGACAGTTGGACATTAGTGTTGTATGCCATGTTTCTCCTCATAGGGAGTGGTTTAAACATTTTTTGCTATGAGAGAGGATGGTGTTCATGGTATGGGTGACATTCATTTGCACTTTGCTAGTGGGAGTATGATTGTGCTCCATGATGTTCAGTATGTGCCTAATGCTTGTAGGAGTTCGATCTCCATTAGGAAAATTTTGAACTCATTTTTGGGCCTTTTAAGAGTGCCACATCATCAAAGTTGTACAAAAGAAAGCAACCCGGTAGACCCCTCAAAATATTGCTTAGAACCCCATGATATGACCTATCATTGGAAAGTTCTTGAAAAATGGATTCTAAAGAGCCAAGGTCCGAAAAGTTTGCATGACTTCTATGAAAGTTATGCCATTTTTTTCAATCAGCCAGGTTTTGTTACCGTTACGGTAATCTAAAATCACCTTTTTCTAGATCTACATGAAGGCAATGTCCGATACATGCATGCTATATATCAATAGATAGCATTTGAAGAGTAGATTCTAAATATCCAACCTCCGACAAGTTTGGATCTTATTTGCAAAAAATTTACCGATCCCCACTTTTTGAAAGCTATGCCACATCAACAATTCTTACAAGGCCCATTTTTTAGTCCAAACTTTTCCTAATGCATATTGTAGCTTAGAGATCATGCGTGTCATGCTCAATTGATTGACGAGTCTTACCTAATGAGGAGAGGTTCAATATTTAGGTCACATTATCTCTCAAGATGGTATCCGTATCAATCCATCAAATTTGGAGGTTATAAAAGCATGGCCTAATCCAAGGGATCTACATGAGCTAAGAAGCTTTATTGGTATGTGTGCATACTATAGACGCTTCATAGCAAACTTCTCTCAAATAGCAGGACCATTGCATGACTTAACAAATAAGAACTTTAAGTACTCATGGACTGCTAAAGAACAAAATGATTTTGACAAGCTCAAAGATAAGGTTACCTCCCAACCAAGCCTTATGCTTCCGGATCTCTCAAAGCCATTTGAGGTCCAAGGCGATGCTTGTGGTGATTGCCTTGGAGCAGTTTTGCTTCAAGAAGGGCATGCCATAGCCTATGAGAGTCGAAGGCTCAATGCCGATAAACGGGTCTTGGGCATATACGAAAAAAAGCTTTTAGCTGTTCTACATGCCCTAGACACATGGAAGCACTATCTCTTGGGGGCTCCATTTATCCTACGAATGGATCAAAAAGCCTCAACAACTTAATTATGCAAACCAAGCTTTCCGACAAACAAAGAGGTGGGCAAATTTTCTTTCGCAATTTAAATTTCATATTGCTCACATTTTTGGCAAGCACAATCAAGTGGTCACTGCACTTTCACAATGGCCAAGGATAAATGTGGTGTCTATAGCAACTCACAATGATCTATCTTTTATGATAGATGAGTATGCTACTGACCGAGACTTTAAGTAGGTAATTACAGCCTTGCATTAGGGAAGAAAAAAAAGAAACATTCACCTTGAAGGATGGTTATCTTCCAAACGGCAATAGGCTATGGGTCACTCACCCATACAATAAGAAAGTCATGTATGAATTGCATGCTTCTCCTTATGCGGGGCAAAGAGGGATTCCATAATCTACTCTTTGAGGAGTAGAAATGTATTTCTGTTGGTCTACCATGAAAAGTAAACATACAAGAGTATGTTTCAAAACGCGAGGTATGCCAAAAATTGGAATTTGATTGAGGGAAGCAACTTGGATTGTTTCAAGCGACAGGCTTAGAAGGAAAACACACTCTATGCCTGTCAAAAATACTATTGAGGCACATCAAATGGCAACCCTCTTTAGATCTCAAATTTTCAAGTATCATGGCTTGCCCACATCCATAGTGTCGAACAAAGATCCTAGAATGACCAGTAATTTCTAGAAGGGTCTCTTTGAGAATCTAGGAAGTAGATTAAATTTCTCTTTCGGCCTATCATCCACAAACAGATGACCAAAGTGAAATAACTAATCCAACAATCCTGGAATCTACTAAAAGCCTATGTCATGGAAGTAAATCAATGTTCTCAATGAGAGAAGTACCTAAATCTTATAGAGTATGCGTACAATAACATTGTACATACTTTTATGGGGAAAGCACCTTTCAAGGTTAAAAAGGCAAGATCCAAAAGTCCCGTACTACTTAAAGTACATGGGAAGATTTTCGTTGCTGATAAATATAGCCGAAACTCACAAGAATCTTTTTCAAAGATTAAAGAGGTTATATCCATCTCAAAGCAAGGCAAAAAGGGCTACTGCTAATAAGCACAGAAGAGCCTTAGCCTTTAAGGGAAATTATTGGGTCTTGCTAGAGTTTCTCAAGGCTCGTCTAAGGCATACTACAGGCAAGAATCCTACGAGCCACCAAGAGTATTATGCTAAACTAGAAAAAAGATACTATGGTCCTTTCTTTTAAAAATTCTTAAGCCAATCAATGAGATGGCTTATTAGTTAAAGTTACCCAACCATTGGCTCATTCACAATGCTAACCATGTGAGTCTGCTCAAGCCTTGAAGAGCCACAAAAAGAACCAATAATGAAGGACCCGCCAGAGATCGAAGATCAAGAAGAGGTGTTGTAGCCCAAATCGATTCTTTGACACGAAGACAAGGTACTAAGAGACGGTAACGTTATCAATGATATCTTGTTAAGTTTAAATATTATCCTTTTAAAGATGCTAGAGGGATGCAAGGAACCTAGCTCAAGGATAATATGAACCTTGTCAATGCTTACAATGCTATACTAGAGTAAGCAAATGAAAATGCAGTTTAAATGAACAATGTTTTTGTCTTATGAGACTCATTCTCTTTCTTTTACTGTGCACAAAATTTAAGAAGCATGCATGCTTAGGATCATGTTTGCGGTGACGACGTATCCCAAACAGTAAGTAGAACTTGTCACCCTACTTTGGAAGTATGATATGGACTAAAGAGAAGATATGCTTGCAGCCAGCTAAGTCTCTTGAGCACCAAATGGATTAGTCATCCATTCTGGAATGATGTTGTAGGGTAAAAAGGGGCTAAGGTTCTTGAAGTGTTCAATTCAAAGATAAAATCTCAAGAGGCATCAATGGTTTCCATGCTTGATTGACTAAGTGCTTGAAGTATTCAAACCAAATGACTTAAGAAGCATAAAAGACACATGTTTAAATGATCCTCCACATGTGGCCCTTATGATGTGCTTGAATCCTATTGGATAGGTTTTAAAGGGGTCCGATGAGAATATAGATACATAAAAATAAATAATTAACTTCTTTCTCTCAAAGAGGAAAAAGAGGACACATGTCAAAATGAAATAGTTAAATAATACGAGAGAGAGAGAGAGAGAGAGAGAGAGAGAGAGAGAGAGAGAGAGAGGTGTGGACCAAGCATGAGAGGGGTATACTCTCTCCCCCCCCCCCCCCCCCCACACACACACACACACACACACACATACTCATTGTGTGGAGTGCAAAGTACAAGAGCTCCATCTCCTTCTCCAAGCTTGTTGAGAAGTGGAGAGCCTACACCAACACTCTTGGCTATGGAATGCAAATCCAACCAAGACCGTGCTTCAATGCTTAAGCTTGCCATCTTCTTCATCTTCATTACTATGCTATTATGCTATGCGAAGCAAGAAGAGTGATGATAAGTGAGGAAATATTTCTTTCTCCTATGGATGATTCTTCTTCCTCTTCCCTACCCTCATTCCCCGCTAGCTCTCTCCACCTTCGAAGGTGTTTGAGGCCTTGGGGCTGAGACTTGGGATAGTTAATGCTTTTTGCAAAGTTTATGTTATGCTCGTGATGCATGAAGCTTTCCATCTTCATAGCATCACCAAGGTCACAAGGAACACAAAGATTGTATTGTACCAAGTCTCTCTTGATGGGAGAATCTATAATACAAACACTTTTTGAAGGGGGGACCGGCTTCAAGTAAATCCGGTCCTCAACTATTGTCATGTTCTCGAATACTCTCTCTCTCTTGCAAAAGTATTGTTCAAGCCAAGTTAATTAAGTGTGAGGTACTCCACACATTGCTTCAATCCCAAATGAAGTGTGAGGTACTCCGCTTCATTGTTGGTGTGAAAATCCTCCAGATAGTAGGCCTTTGAGAGGATTACTTTACCCTGCGGGTCCTTTATCACCACACCACCTCCTGCTTTCTACATCACTCTCCTATATGCACCATCAAACCACATAATAAAAGCACCTTCTATGCCTGGTTCCTCCCTAGCTTCATCTTGTACCACCCTTGGATAGACTTGCAAATCAACACCCTTGTTGACAAAAATATCTGCTAGTTGAGACCGACTAGTGTGGTCGAGCTTGAATTCAAATTGAACTCCTATAGCTCTAGCACCCACTTCATAATTCGCTTTGGACTTTAAATGCAGCACCACTTTAGGCAATAGACGTTAGCATATGAAATTTGTTTCCAAAGAAATGCACTTTGAAATTACTACATGCAAAAACTAAGGCCATCACCCCACTACTCTACTTCGGTGTAGGTACTCTCCCCAAGACTTATCACCCTGCTCTCAAAGTAGATATGCTTGTAGCTTCTTTCTACCTTTTATAGTAGCACTGCTCCAATAGCCACCGTACCTACCATCATGGCAATATAGAAATTGTCCTCATGGTTGGGAGGACACACCGCCAGACACAAGATCTCTTTCACCCTCTCGAAAGCTTCTTGCACTTCTTCATCCCATTGAAATCCATGAACCCGTTGAACCCTCTTTTGATGAGGATACACATATTGCAATAGCATCCCAAAAAACAACAACAAATATTTCAGCTTATGCACAAACAAGGTCAAACCTTGAGCATTTGAGGGAGGCTCCATCAACACTAGAGCTTTGACCTTCTCGTGATCAGCTTCTATTCCATTTTGCGACACCACATGACCTAGCAATTGCGCTTGAGGCTGTGCCAACTTGCACTTCTTAAGGTTCAATTGACCTCCTTCTTCATCAAGCCTTTGGAACATAATTTCAACTTTGACAAGTGCTCCTCCCTAGAGCTAGAACAACCAATATCATCCATAAAAACCCTGATAAACCTACCCAAACACGACCCAAATACCATGTTCATCTTGTCTTGAAAGGTAGCATAAGCATTCACTAACTTGAATGGCATCTTGTGGTAGGCAAAACATCCCCTTGGAGAGATAACTGTAGTCTTCAACTGATCCCCAAACACGATCCCTATTTGGAAGTACCCTTAAAATCCATCTATGATTGAATACCTCTCATGACCTACCACCTAGTTTAAGATCTTGTCTTGGAACTACAAAGGGTCATAATTTCGTGTAGTAGCCACATTCAATAGCTTGTGGTCGACACACACTTTCCATTTCCCATTCTTCTTTGGAGTGATGACCATAGGGGCAACCCACTCCTACTCTTTCACAGGATAGATGATACCAGCATCTAACAACTTGTTTATCTCCTGTTGCAGGGCTTCCTTTTGAATCTCCCCTAGCCTTCTCAACTTCTAGGCCCTCAACTTGTACCCCTCTTTTAGTACAATTATGTGCTCTTCACACTTTGACCTCGTAAATCCTTGTATTCCATCGCAAATAGATTAAAATAGGGTGCACACAGCTGGATATAGCTCTCCTTCTCTTGCTTGGTCAAATTTTCACTCAGCATACCTGCTACTTCCTCTATACCTATGCCATGAACACGGGCTTGTACCTCCTCTTTTGCATGAGAGTCCTCTACAGTGACACCAAACAAATTGGCACCAACCTTTAGCAATTCATCCTCACTCTCTTCCTCCTCTGTATCAGTGTAGCCTTCATCATATGCCGTTTTGGTCTCATACTCGTAGTTGGTCTTTGTATCATGTTCATGTTTTGCAGCCATAGGATGAAAATGGCTCTCCTTGGTCTTCAAATCCAACACTATCTGTCTCCCTTTCTCTTTATCAGGCAATGTAAATACCCTACCCTCCCAATCCTGTTTGGCCCCAATTGCTAAAATCTATGGCCTCCCCAAGATGATAGGGTAAGCATTGTCACCTACCTTGATCACAAAGAAGTCGATCAGGCACTCTGTGCCCTGCCCTGAGCCATGCTAAAAAATCTAGCTTTAGCATGGTTGGCAATTCACATTTGCACATTTGATTTAGTCACCACCTTAACACCTGCTTCCCTCATAGCTACTTTCGACATGACACATACCTGTGCTCCACCATGTATATAGGCCTACACCTGCATCCTCTTCTCAATAACATCATCCACAAGAGGAAGGACATCATCTAGACTACCTATCCTTACGGCCATGTTTTGCATCACATGCACATTGCCCTTAGCTCTTGGTAGCCTTGTGCTAACACTTGTGGACCGGTCTGCTGCCTTCTTAGCTTGGGGTTCAAAGCCAATAACTACCCAAAAATAATGTTAGCCTTTTGACTTTGCATATCAATTACCAGGTCATACTCAGACTAACCACACCCTAGGTAAGTTGCATTTATATGGCCGTATAACAAAAATTGTACGTATAATTTGGAATTATACATTATATACCCGTATTGTACGCGTATATGCAAATAGAACATATTTCAATCGAAACATATTTCATTTTGATCAAAATATTTTTTACTTTATAAAAAAAGGCACAACAGTGCATTCCCTGTTTCATTTGACCCAAGTGGCACAATTACATTCAGAATTGAAGAGCAAGGATAAGGTCGAAGGCTCTTCTCAACGTCCTAGGACAAAAGAGGATGTGCCTCCTCCTTCAGGTTCTAAGCCCTTAGCTATACACCCGGATGATACTACATGTCCTTCTGTCCTATGCTTACTTGGGTATCATTTTATCTTTCACTTGCAAGCACCCCAAAGGAGATCTCAGTGCTTTGGCTACGTCCCAAGAGGATGAATTAGAACTTCAAGGGGAGCCACTGAATTACAGGCAATGCAGGTAGTTGTGCCCAAATCATTTTGTACGCAATACATTGTTTCGAGTTAGTAGAAATGCTAAGGCATCCGCTCCCTTAATAGTTTTAGATTTGCAACACACTGTCCTCACAAGAAATATGCTTTCAAGGTTTGTCCAAGTATACAGATTGCTACCAAGTGGCAATTTACTTTGTGCAAAAATGCTATTGTTATTATGTGTTGCAGCTCAAAGTAGATTGGAATCATCGTCCCACTACAAGAGGCATCGGCAAAGAATGCCCGGCCGAGAGTCTTACAAAATGGCGAGCTAATATTTCCGAGCGAGGCAAAAATCGATCAACTTGCTCGCTAACATAGACCCATGCATGGAAAAGTACACACACACACACACACACACGTGTCATCATTATATGCTTGAGAGATGAGTCATTATGTTTGAGAGAGAAAGAGAGGTAACATGAGAGAGGGACAATGTGGATTGAGAGAGCACATGTTTTAGAAACATACATTGCTTAGGAGAAAGGGGGAGTGTGATCACATGACTAACACCATGGTCTATAAACATACTCATTTCATTCAAATATGTGATGACGTCCTGTCATTTGCACTTCAAAAAACATAGATTTACCCTTTCTTGAATTACAAAGAGATCCCTCAAAAAAGAGAAAACTTTACAAAAACATATTCACATTCAAATCACCATATAGCAAACATGGTCAATGTATAATCTTAGCTTACTCCAAAAAAACATAATAAAAATATGTCTAACTAGATTTGCATTAATTATGATTAAGAACATTATATTGCTTGTGATGTTGATCTTATGCATTTGAATCAATTGGCATAGTCCATCAGGTGGAAATATTACCTGTCCTCATCCCCATTTTTGGCTATACTACTACAAGCTCATCTAAACATTGTAGGCCATAGTTTAAAGATGGGCTTCTTGGGGTGCAAAAGTCTCATCAAGCTCATGGAAGAAACCGCTACAGCCTAATTCATATTCCTTGTATTTTCTTATCTTGCATATCAGGGTACGTTTCATACATCAGTTGTAAAAGTAGGGCTTATTTGATCTCTACTTTCATGCATACTTGGGATCATGAGGTCAAGGCAAAATAATCTCTCTCTCTCTCTCACTCTCTCTCTCTCTATCACACACACACACACACACACACAGAGCAATTGGTGTATTATACCTTTAAAAAACAATTTGGTGTGACAAAAGCTCATTTTCTCACGATTACATTCCTTATGTGCAAGGATCATTTCACTTGAGACGGCACTCTCTATAGTCATCAACGACGGCATGGATGGTATAGGTAGTGCTAGAGAGGCGAATCTCTCTCTCTCTCTCTCTCTCTCTCTCTCTCTCTCTCTCTCTCTCTCTCTCTCTCTCTCTCTCTCTCTCTCTATACCAAGACTTGATTTCAAGGCTCGACGCATAGATCTTTAAGGTCTCTTGGGATTGTTCCTACGATGTTAAAAACTTCTCCTCTCTCTCTCTCTCTCTCTCTCTCTCTCTCTCTCTCTCTCTCTCTCTCTCTCTATACCAAGACTTGATTTCAAGGCTCGACGCATAGATCTTTAAGGTCTCTTGGGATTGTTCCTACGATGTTAAAAACTTCTCCTCTCTCTAATCTCTCTACCGTATAGAATCCTTGCTTCAAGGTAGCTGATATAAAATCATTAGAATCTTTGCTTCCAAGCTAGATGATATAAAATCAATAGAATCCTTACTTCCAAGTTCCACACTTAGAATTTTTATACTCTGAAAGTACGCAAGGCTCGGCTCAAAAAGCAAGAAAAAACGTTTTTGGAAACAAAATGGTGCCTAATCTCGCGTGAAAACAGCTTGTGGCCATCCGTGTCGGCGCGAATGGCTACAAGCAATTTTCAAGATGGAGAAGAGCGACTCATGAAAACTACCAGTGGTCATCCACGCCGGCGTGGATGGCTACAGGCAATTTTCACTTAGAAGATGGAGCTAGTCAAATGAAATAAGTGAATCAACAGAAAGAGAGTCCTGGAAGTGGCAACGGTAGTCCTGCCGGTGGTGACGCTGAAGTGGCCATGGTGTTTTTGGATGTGGCAGCGGTATGACGGTGGTGCAGCTAAAGTTGGTCGAATCTAGCAGGTGGTCTATGCCAAGCAAAGGGGAGCAGTCGAGTGCAGTGCACAAGGCTAGGGCAGGTGCCAGGGCCCTCCGCAGCCAAAGGGTAGCGAGAATGTATGCTTAAAGCGGTTTTCTGGACCAAAAGTGCAGCAGGATAGTCTAGATGGGATGGCAAATGAAGATGTCTGGAATGCCAAGTTAGTCCTTTGGAATGTAGTGTTTGGTGTGCTCTAGAAGCGGGTCTAGATGGCTCGTCAAACGGAGCCCCAGTGCTCAAGAAATTGTAGTTTAAAGAAAGAGTATGTAGCAGATCCTTGATGGGCAGGGCAGCTGGGGACAGGTGTCCCGGGCTGATAACAGTATATACATGTGTAGTGCTCGAGTTGTGGAGCATGCCTGTCTTCTCGGATTGCCAATCGGAGCTCTCGATGGCAAGTTATGGCAATTATAATATTTTCCAGAGACCGGGTCTGAGCCCACTTGCAAGCATTGGAGGATGTGCCATCTGGCAGTTTTTGGGCCTCGCCAAGATTCTCGATGATGGTGTGCACTATGTGGAGTTAGTCAAAATCGACCGCGTGTGATTCTGAGCCCCGAGCATCGAGTTCCGGCCTGGGAAGAAAAGGGAATATTTGACGCGAGAATGTATGCAGATAATTTTCTTGGTTTTTGGCAGCTTTGAATAACGAGCACAAGGGAGTCAGAAGACAGAGAGATCTACACAACCCGATGCCGACAAAATGGGAACTTGGCATAGTTTTACTGCTCAGTGATTGGGTCATTGAGTGCCAGTTGGCAGGCAAGACAGGCAAGGGGGGAAAGTGGGCTCTTATGGGAGTGTTTTAAAAAAACAATTGCAAAGGCCTTGAGGGCTCAAGGATCCAGCAGTTGCCACGTGGCCTAGTGGGTTAACCCACATGTGAAAAAGAGGGAGAAGATTCCGCCCTATATGGGCTGGGGGTAGAGCCCTTGATAAAGCATCACGTGAATGCTCTTGGAGCTCACAGCGATGGCGGACCGCCTTGGTGGCGCTGTGGCAGGGAGTGCGCGGCCCGTCAGGGCGCTGCGTGGTTTGATTTTGGCAAAGCGGGGCGGCGCAGGTGACACGCCCGCGTGTGAGGCAGTTGGGAGTGACGATGACGTGGTGCCCGGCATGGGGCAGTTCCCACGGCCCATGGGGCCCCAAAAGTTTAAAGTAGAGAGAGGGGGCAATAGCGACATCGCTATTGCCTCCCCCCCTCAGGTAAGAGGTGAGTCCCACAGCAGAGAGAAAGAGTGAGAGCCCGAAGGCCACAATGTGTACCAAGCAAAGAGCAAGACCACTCCAAGGAGTGTCCGGACAAGTGGACCAAAGAGTAAAAGGACCAATAGGGGCAGGACAAACTAAAACTAAAGGAGGAAATGAAGGCTAAGGGCAAAATGAAGGCCAAGGGGTCGGACAGAGAAAGGGATTCAAAGTCAAGCCTATGGGGTAGTATAAAGTTAAGAGGGTAAAAATTGAAGGATAGAAAATAAGAAATAAAAAGCTAGGGGGCAATAGGACATCGCTAATGCCCTCCTCCCAAGTGCAAAGAGTGAAGAAGAGAGAGGTAGAGCAAGGCGGTGCCCCTTCCCAAAAAATACCAAAAATGGGTGCCCCATGGACCAATTAAATTGTAAAATTCCCAAATTAAAGGCCCCCCCTATAAAAGTAAAAAATGAATCAAATTTGGGGCTTTTTTCTTGGCCTTTTGAGGTCTCGTTTGAAGCCTGCAAAGTGGAGTTCTTTAGCAAGCTAGCCCCTTTGTAAATTTTGCTTGAAAATGGCCATGGTGATGGCATTGCAAGCTTGTGTATGTGTTTTCTGAAGTGCAATCAAGCCACGGTTGCCTCCCATGTCGTTGTTTCCCCTTCCCCCCTTCTCTTTCTCCTGCTTTCATGTTCCTCCTCGGTGCCAGTAGTGTGGAAGTGTGTGCCCCCCCCCCCGAACCGACGGTGTTTTGAGTGAGAGAGTGAGATTGAGTGGCTATGTGCGTGTGTAAGGGTGGAGACAGGCCATGGCAACAGGTGTGCGTCGTGTGGTGGTTTTGTGAAGTGTGTGAACAGTGCTAATCGTGCAGGCGGTGGTCTGCTAGTGTGAGTTGAGTGTTTGAAGGTGTTTTCTAAGAGGATAGGGGTGCTGTGAATACCCTAATCTATAGAGAGGCCTTTGTGCTTGTGCTGGGCGTGTTCCCCCATTCCCCCTCTCCATCTTCTAGTGCCCCCACTGAGGAGCACACTGATTGCTCCTAGTTAATCGAAAAGAAGCGGTTTTTCGCATTGGAAGTCATGGCAGCTAGAAGCTATGGACCGATTTTCACAGGAGAAGAGAGCCCTAACGAGTGGATGTCAGATTTAGAGTTGTACATGCTATCGTTGCATATGCCGAACGAGGATAGCAAAATGCAGACTTTTCCTTTGGTGATGCGTGGTAGAGCTAAAGCATGGTACGACGCATTGGAAGGTGAGCCAAAGCAAGCATGGCCGGCTCTACGGGCGAGGTTTCTTCACGACTTCTGCAAGGACACTTCCCCAATCGAGATGGATGCAAAGCTGAAGGCGCTTAAGCAAGATGTAAGTGAAGAGTTCAATTTGTTTTTGGGTCATTTTGAAGAGTGTTGGGCAGAACTAGCGGTAGCCATGCAATTGGCTAATGGAGACTACTTCAAGCTAGACAAATTCATGGCGTGCCTGCATCCCAAGGTGAGAGAGAAATTTGATTTCGAGAGCCCAGAGTATTACAATGGTGCGGTAGCCATTTCACGGTCGAAGAGCAGAAAGATAAAGAAGAAGATAGAGGAGGGCGTGTCAGGCTATGAGACGATGGCCCATGTTCAACCGCAGAGTCCGAGAGAAGCTGTACATGAAGATAATCATGGAAATCGAGGTGTAGCTGTTGTGCCGCAAAATTGGGTGCGCACGGTGCAAGATTTATCCGAGCAGATGTAGGAGTTGCGGCTCAGTGTCATGGATAGAGGACAGCCAAGAGGAGCAAGGGATAGGGCACGAACACTGCCAAGTAGGTGTTATAATTGTGGAGAAGAAGGGCACTATGCACCCGATTGTCCTCAACCGCAAAGAGAAAGAGGAGGTATATACCCGCTTTTTGGTAGAGGTCGAGGTCAAGGACAATACAATGGTCCAAGGGAGCAAGCGGTGGAGAATCCTGTGCAGCCAGCTCCGCAAAACGGAGGCGAGGTTCCAAGAGTAAACATCATAGGGGTGGATAAACAGGATGTCAAAGTTTTAGCCAATAAGAAAGCAAGAGTTGAGAGGGAGACAGAGACTGAGCGGGAAACTAGAGCTTGCAAGGGCAAAGAGAAGGTGTACGAAGGTAGAGAGCAGCCCGAACCTAACAAGAGAAGGAGGCGTCGCAAGATCAAGCAAGCGGATTTCCAGCTAGGACGTGGCTATCCCGAGTACAATCTGGTGAGTGATGTTCAAAATCAAAAAGCAAATATTACGTTTGGTCAGCTATTAGCCTTAAATCCAAAGCTAAGGAGGCAGTGGTCCACAAGTGTTAGCACCAGGCTGCCAAGAGCTAAGGGAAATGTGCAAGTGGTGCAAAACATGGCTTTGAGGGTAGGTAACCCCACTGATGTTCTTTCATTGGTGGATGCAATTATAGAGAAAAGGATGCAGGTACAAGCCTACATAGACGGTGGAGCATAGGTTTTTGTCATGACGGAAGCAGCCATGAAAGAGACGGGAGTCAAGGCAGTAGTCACGTCAAATGTGTGCATGAGGATGGCCAACCATACCAAAGCCAGGTGTGTTTGGGTGTGGCGCAGGATGTGAAGGTCAAGGTGATGGGCATAGAGTGCCTGATTGACTTCTTTGTGATGAAAGCAGGGGACAATGCTTATCCAATCATTTTGGGTAGGCCATGGCTTTTGGCAATAGGCGCAAAGCAGGATTGGGAGAGCAAAGTGTTCACTTTGCCGAGAAAGGTAGACAAATTGTGCTTGATTTGAAGACTAAGGAGAGCAATTCTCGTCCTATGGCAGTTAAAGATGAGGGTGACATGACGAGCTATGAGTACAAGACCGAGACGGGCTATGATAAAGGCTATACTAGCATAGAGGAAGAGGAGAGAGAGGACGACATGCTAAAGATAGATGCAAACTTATTTGGAGCAGTCCCCACCTAAAGAAGAAGGTATGTAGTGTCAAGATCATGGTTTAAGCATAGAGGAGGTTACAAGCATGATAAGTGAAGATTTAACCAAGGGTGAAAAGGAAGGATACGTTCAACTGTGTGAGTCCTATCCTAATCTATTTGCGACGGAGTACAAGCATTTGCGAGGTGCAAAGGGGGTGGAGCACAAGATTGTTCTTAAGGAGGGGCATAAACCTAAAGCACAGAAGCTGAGAAGACTATGGGAAATTCAAAAGGAAGCCCTTTGGCAGGAGATCAATAAGCTATTGGATGCAGGCATCATATATCCTGTGAAGGAGTCAGAGTGGGTCTTGCCAGTGGTCATAACCCCTAAGAAGAATGGGAAATGGAGAGTGTGTGTCGACTACAAGCCATTGAATGCCGTGACCAAGAGGAATCACTACCCCTTGCCGTTTCAAGATGAAATCCTAAACCAGGTGGCTGGGCATGAAAGATACTCGATTATGGATGGCTTTTTATGGTACTTTCAAATAGGGATTGCACTTGAAGACCAGCTGAAGACCACATTCATATCTCCATGGGGTTGTTTCGCTTAAAGCAAGATGCCGTTCGGATTGGTGAATGCATATGCCACCTTCCAAGGTTGGATGAACATGGTATTTGGTCCATACCTGGGCCGTTTTATTAAGGTCTTCATGGATGATATCGGCTGCTACAGTTCAAGAGTAGAGCACCTATCGAAGCTCCAGTTATGCTTTCAAAGGCTTGATGAAGAAGGAGGTAGGGAGAAGCTACAAGCCGATATACTTCGAGAGCAGGGTGATTAGCCCAGGAGAGGCTACCTATACCGAGGCGGAGTAGTGGGTGATGGCTCTGGTCTTTGCTTGTAGGAAATTCAAAGTCCATTTGATTGTGCGCGAGTTTTTTGTGTTGACGGCTAATAATCTATTGCCAGAGGTAGTGCTACATTTGAAGCTAGGAAGAAGGATTATGAAGTGGGTGTTGAAGCTACAAGAGTTCGAGTTCGAGTTCGAGTTCAAGGTAGATCACACGAGTCGGCCTCACCTGGCAGACATTCTTGTCAGCAAGGCCATCGATTTGTCGGCCTATCCAAGAGTGATGTGAGATGAAGCTAAGGAGGAACCTGACTTGGAAGATGCTTTTAGTATGTGGTTTGATGGAGCATATCGAAGGGTAGTACAGAAGGCGGGAGGAGGTGTGGTGATACACGACCCACACGGAAAAACTATATTCTCAAAGGCATATGATCTAGAGGATGTCCACACCAATAATGAGGTGGAGTATCTCACTCTGCATTTGGGTCTTAAGTAGTGCATAGAGTTCAGCATTTCAACGTTGGTGGTGAAGGGAGATGCGCTGCAAGTCATCAACCAACTGTTAGGCCAATGGCAGGTAAAGCGTGATTCTTTGAAGGATTGGTTCTTTTCCATCAAAAAGATGCTGAAGTCTTTTGAAGAAGTTCAGTTCAAGCATGTGAGAAGAGAGCAGAACCAAGAGGCGGATCAGCTAGCTAGCAGTAAAGTGCAGGTGCATGTTGTAGGTCTAAATGTGGCCCCAGCCACTTATGCAGGTAGAGAGACTCTTAAGGAGATTGAAGGCTTTTTGAGTACAGGGCAATGTTCAGAGGGCTTGTCCAAGCTGCAAAAGAGAAGAGTGGTGCAAAAGTCCAACAAATTCACACTGGTAGGTGAAGAACTATGGGTGTGACGGAGTGCTCAGAAGGGTGCTATACAAAGAAGAGATAGGGATGGTGTTGGAGCAATGCCACGAAGAGAGTGGACATCAGGGCAAAGACCAGGTTCTATTTTGAGTGTTTAGAGCAGGCTTTTGGTGGCCTTCCATTGTGAAGGACGTGCATTACTGGTGCAAGACGTGCCACGAGTGTTAGACTATAGGTGAAAGACGATTGGTAGCGGAGTCACAGGGCACCATCATGGCACAAAGCGCTTTCGAGAAGTGGGGTCTGGATGCTATAGGCACTCTCCCAAAGTCTACAAGTGGTAAGAAGTACGTGGTGGTAGCCATTGACTACCTTACAAGATGGGTCGAGGCCAAAGCAGTGAAAGAAGTAAATGCTAGTGTGGTGGCTCAGTTTGTGTTTGATAATATATGTTGCCGTTTTGGTGTTCCATGGGTGTTAGTTTCTGATAGGGGTCAGGGGTTTAGAAGCAAACTCATGAGCGCATTAGTGGAAAAGTTAAAGATTCAGCATAGCTTTTCCTCGCCCTATCACCCCCAATGAAATGGTCTAGTCGAGAGTGCTAATGGTCAAATCTTCAAGATGTTAATGAAGTATGTGTACAAGCAGGAAGTTGAGTGGGAATCAAACTTAGAGAAGTGTCTATGGGCGTATAGAACGTCCTATAAAGTGGCTACAAATTTTACTCCATTTGAGCTTGTCTATGGTAAGGAGGCCGTGTTGCCAGTGCATGAACAGTTAGGTGCTTTAAGGGGTATGTGGCGTGTCAATGCCACTCAACAAGGGGTTCTACAGGATCAAATAGCTAGTTTGGAGGTTTTGCAGATGGACAGAGAGGCAGCGGGGCAGACTACTATGTGAAGCAGAGAGAGAAGCGGGTTGCCAAATTCAATCAGAACCTGTCGGACAAGAAGATAGAGGAAGGAGACCTGGTCATGAAGTATGAAAGCTACCTGGACTAAACATTCCAGAAGAAGTTCAAGAAGAAATGGACGGGTCCATATAAAGTGAAGAAGGCCTTTCCGAATGGGACGTATCAACCGGTAAGAGCAAATGGCAAGCTTCTTAGAAACAGGGTGAATGGTGTGCAACTCAAATTGTATTTCAAGAGGAGTCTAGTGCCTGAAGTGCAGCAAATCATAGTCTAGGGGGGTGGGCAACCCACCTACAGTATGCGGTGTGCAAGAGATAGAAAATGAAGTTTTTGTACATAGCCTGTACATACAGTTGTGGTTTTGTGAGTGCTTTTAATCATCAGTTTGGTGTGCCTGTTTTAAAGTTTTGTACATATGCTTTTGGTCGAACATAAATGTTTGACGAGGGGGCTGGGCAATGATGGTGCAGCTAAAGTTGGTCGAAGCTAGCAGGTGGTCTATGCCAGGCAAAGGGCAGCAGTCGAGTGCAGTGCAGAAGGCTAGGGCAGGTGCCAGGGCCCTCGGCAGCCAAAGAGTAGCGAGAATGTATGCTTAAAGCGGTTTTCTAGGCCAAAAGTGAGGCAGGATAGTCTAGATGGGATGGCAAATGAAGACGTCCGGAATGCCAAGTCAGTGCTCTGGAATGTAGTGTTTGGTGTGCTCTTGAAGCGGGTCCAGACGGCTCGTCAAACGCAAGCCCAGTGCTCAAGATATTGTAGTTTAAAGAAAGAGTGTGTAGCAGATCCCTGACGGACAGGGCAGCTGGGGATAGGTGGCCCGGGCTGATAACAGTATATACATGTGTAGTGCTCAAGTTGTGTAGCATGCTTGTCTTCTCGGATTGCGAATCAGAGCTCTGGATGGCAAGTTATGGCAATTATAAGATTTTTCGGGGGCCGGGTCTGCTGAGCCCATTGCACGCATTGGAGGATGTGCCATCTGGCAGTTTTTGGGCCTCGCCAATATTCTCAATGATGGTGTGCACTATGTGGAGTTAAACAAAATCGATCGCGTGTGATTCTGAGCCCCGAGCATTGAGTTCCGGCCTGGGAAGAAAAGGGAATATTTGACGAGGGAATGTATGCAGATAATTTTCTTGGTTTTTGGTAGCTTCGAATAATGAGCACAGGGGAGTCAGAAGACAGAGAGATCTACACAACCTGGGGCTGACAAAATGGGAACTTAGCACAGTTTTACTGCTCAGTGATTGGGTCATTGAGTGCCAGTTGGCAGGCAAGACAGGCAAGGGGGGAAAGTGGGCTCTTTATGGGAGTGTTTTAAAAAAACAATTGCAAAGGCCTTGAGGGCTCAAGGATCCGGCAACTGCCACGTGGCCTAGTGGGTTAACCCACATGCGAAAAAAAGGGAAAAGATTCCGCCCTATATGGGCTGGGGGTAGAGCCCATGATAAAGCATCACGTGAATGCTCTTGGAGCTCATAGTGATGGCGGACCGCCTTGGTGGCGCTGTGGCAAGGAGTGCGCGGCCCGTCAGGGCGCTGCGTGGGCGGATTTTGGCGAAGCAGGGCAGCGCACGTGGCGGGCCCGCTTGTGAGGCAGTTGGGAGTGACGATGATGTGGCGCCCAGCATGGGGCAGTTCCCACGGCCCATGGGGCCCCGAAATTTAAAGAAGAGAGAGGGGGCAATAGCGACATCGCTATTGCCTCCCCCCCTCATGTAAGAGGTGAGTCCCACAGCAGAGAGAAAGAGTGAGAGCCCGAAGGCCACAATGTGTACCAAGCAAAGAGCAAGACCACTCCAAGGAGTGTCCGGTCAAGTGGACCAAAGGTAAAAGGACCAATAGGGGCAGGACAAACCAAAACTAAAGGAGGAAATGAAGGCTAAGGGCAAAATGAAGCCCAAGGGGTCAGACAAAGAAAGGGAGTCAAAGTCAAGCCTATGGGGCAATATAAAGTTAAGAGGGTAAAAATTGAAGGATAGAAAATAAAAAATAAAAAGCTAGGGGGAAATAGCGACATCGCTAATGCCCCCCTCCCAAGTGCAAAGAGTGAAGAAGAGAGAGGTAGAGCAAGGCGGTGCCCCTTCCCAAAAAATACCAAAAATGGAAGTGGCAGTCATGGCGGTGGCGATGGCGGTTAAGGAGGTAGTAGTATGGTGGTCCAAGATGTGGTATTGGGTGAAGGTGGCGGGGGGTGACTCCGAGCATGGCGGAGTTGGGGCTCTAGACAGCGCTAGAACTAACATGGAACGTACACTTTTGGCCAACTATTGTTGCATGGCCCCAACCTGCAGCCCTGCACACCCTCCTTGCCCGCCATGTTTGTGGGTGGCCAGCTCATCGACGGCCAACTTGACCGCCTCATGGACATATCTCGGATGCTCTCATCGCACACAATTTTCCCTCCACGAAAGAGAGTCTCGACAAGAAGGAAGTCTATCATGTGTGGCTTGTATATACGACTGGCGAGGAGCTAAGCTTTGAAGCGATGCATATCCAGTGATTATTGAGTGTGGGTCTTAATTGATAATTATACCCATATTTTGGTACTTGGCAACAATGAGTAAGATCCAACTAGTCACCATTATTTGAAGAGCCGCCTGGGGCTATCACAAGAAGTTTTTGACAAATTCTCACAATAATTCCCACATTGTGACTTACGTGAACATCATGAGCTTCTGTGAGGGAGCCCACCGGGCCGGCGGTCCCCTGCCCCCAATCGTACCTAGATAGGTATGTGGTGCCTCTCGAGCATTTTTCTAGGCAAAACAATAATGGTAGAAAATAGTTTTTTGTCTCTTTGTGTATCTATAAGTAGAAGGTCTATTTTAAGCTGTTGATCAATGTATCTATAACTTCAAAAATAAAAATAAAAAACTTATTTACATATAGAAAATATTAAAGATTCTTGTATATTGTAATAGTGACTTTTGTCTAGCTCCCACCTCTATACATCTTCTAATATTGAGGTGCTTCGCAAAATGTTGCTCGGGTTTGCATAAGCTCAAAAGAGTTTGCTCAAAATGTGGATTTCCTCCCCGGCCGAGAATATTCATGCCCAAGAAGCCAATTAAGAAGACTATCCTCAACAAAGAGGTTACATATATTTGCTCAAAGAAACTATAGCCATTGAGCAGCTCGCAACCCAAGGAGTGGATTTGGCAAGTCAAATAGAGACCCCAGCCATGCTGTGCACTCCTCGTATCGCAGAGCTAGAAAGAAAGTTGGCATGGTACGAGGCAAGATATGGGCCTGTAATCGAATAAGAGATAGGCAATGCGGGTCAAAGCGATTCATTCGGCAATTTAGAATCTCGTGTATCTAATCTTTTAGGGGATCTAGCCTATGATCTAAATTAAATCCCCCAAACATTAATGAGCTCTTTTTGTATCTTAAATCTCAAGATTTGTAACTAAAACCTCTTTTTGATATGTAAATCTCTATTTGTTGGAACAAATGAACATGTCGCATGTTGTTGCAATTGTGTAAGTTTTATTCTCTCCCTCCCTCTTTATCTAAAAATGATAAAAAAGAAGATGGAGAGAAAGAGAGACAATGTGTGTGTGTGTGTGTGTGTGTGTGAGTGAGAGAGAGAGAGAGAGAGAGAGATTGTGAATCTAAACTCCACACAACTTTCACATTAAAAAATTAATTGAGAATATAGTACAAACTTTATAGCTCATCCATCCCCTCAATCACACGCACCATGTCATCAATTTCTTTGACATTTGAACATTCCGGATCAATATCTTCCGGGTTCCATTCCATTTCTTCATCGGAGTTGAGCTCATTTGCAATTGCTTCGTGTGTTTGAAAGCGTTCGAAGCTTTCTTCAGTGGCATGTGTGGCTAACTTTGCTGGCTTATGCATAAGTCACATGTTACAAAATACATACACCAAGTCTGCAACTCATTTAGGACTTAATCAATTTTTTTTTCTAGGATGCATGAAAGAAAATGAAAACCAGTTTCTTTCACAACTACCACTTGAGGCGGCAACAGGCAATACTCTCACAACCACATGTTGAAGTTCCACTTTTTCTCCATCATACTCTTTCCACCAAATGGGTGCGCTCATCGTCTTGATAGCATCTAAATATCAAGGATCCCCAAACATTCCTTCTCTGCTAGTATAGGTCATCTTCTGTGTGTATTCCATCTTTCCATCCACATTGCCTAATAGTTGGACACACACTTTCTTGAAATCACTGATCGCTTCATTATTTGAAGATTGATTGTGCATCTGGAACTTGGGATTTAAGACGAACGCTGCTCCATGTAAAGGAGCATGCAGCTGCTCTCATTGTCTTTTCACAAACGACATCATCATGGATTTCTCTTTTCCTGCATAATATGTACAATCTTTTAACTTGCAAGAGGCTTCATGCATGTACCAATAAACCCGTCCAAAGATAGAGGCTTCTTTGTCCACTAATCGTATCAGATGAGTGAAGGGTTCTGTGATAGTAGCAATTTTATCTACATTTCTCCAAAAAACAAGAGATTTTACAAGCTGATAGCATTTGGAAGCAGCAAGTTCATACTTGGGATATTTATCAAGCCAAATGTCCCCTCTGCCACTGTTTCAACAAGGGATGCTTTAACCTGTTGTAGTGTGGAGAGAACGTAATACGCTATTGCAAAACGGGTCACACAAATAATCTATAATTTTTTTGTTGGGGACTTTGTTCTAAATAGAGCATAAGAAAATGAATGCTCGCTTATAAACTTCAGCAAGTGGTTTGTATCTAGAGTTTTCTTAATAAAAGGAACTTTTTCAAAGTCCTTTAAGAGCAGATTCAAAGTGTGGACATCACATGGAACCCATGTGATCTCTGGATAGTTTGCTTCAATTGCTTTTTCAGCTGCTTTGTAGTAAGATGCATTATTTGTGACAATGGCTGTCACATTTTTTAGGTCCATGTGCTCTTTTGATTAAACGCTCATATACACCAACAAGATATCCACTAGTTATCTCTTTCAAGGATGTGTCGATCGCTTCAAGAAAGATGGATACTCTTGGACAAATCAACATCACATTAATCAATGGTTTCTTCTCACAATTTTTCCAACCATCTATAGGTATCGTGCATCCATATTGTGGCACACAATCAAGAGTTGTGCGCTTTAAAAATATTCTATGGGAATTGTGATGGCTGCACCATTTGCAGCATTATGTGATGTTGGTGCAGCAAGGGCAGCCCACAAAAGGTGTGGCGGCGGAAATGGCCGCAGCAGGCACGTCTGCAGGTGCTGCAACCGATTTGACTGCAACCAGGTTGACGGTTGTCATGGCCGCAGAAGTGGCAACGTAAGAGGCATGTAGGTGCATGCGATGAGTAAGACAAACCATGGTGCTACCAGTAGCAATAGACCCCATGGTTGCAGAGCGTGATGGAGGCCGGGGTGTGCGGTTTTGGTAGCTCTGCACGTCGCAAGTTAACGAAGGATAGGCTTGTGGCTGCATGCTCTACGAGAGAGAGACCGTTAAGAGTGTGAGTGGCATGCAGTGGCTGCCTATTGACGAGGGAGGAAGAGAGAGAGAGGGAAAGGGAGAGATGGTGGTATGTGTGGCTGAACAGAACCAGAGAAAGAGAGAACGTCGTTTTCGCTGACGACTGAGGGTGGCGATGACTGGCGGAGAGTGAGAGACAGAGAAAGTAAGAGGTACTACCAGGAAGTCAGGGAGAGGACGACTGCATGGCGACTGCAGTTGAGGGGTGCTGAGAAAAAAAAGGGAGGTCGGTTGGCGCCGCAGGACAGTTAACTGTGGTCGGCCTGAGAGGGAGAGAGAGATATGAGAGAAAAAAGTTGGTGCGGCTCTCAAAGTGGATGGCACGCGCCACTGTTGTCTGGGGTCATTTTTGCCAAACCTAGATCAATGTGCTCCAGTCATGCATGGCGGACTGCGCCGAGAGACAGAGAGAAAGGTTTAGTTGCTAGCTTGGGTGGCCGCCGTTTGGGTTTGTCCATGCAGAGGTGGCGGGTAGCCCGTCATGCGGAAATGGTTGGTAGCTCTAGTTGGCGGCAACGCCACTGGTTGTCAGGGGGAGAGAAAAACATGCGGTGTGAAGTGTGTGGGAGCTGTGTGCGAGGACTGAAGTGGCGTGTGGTTAATACTTGGCTGCATGGCAGCATAGTAAAGTAAAGAAAGAGAGAGGGCGAAAGACAGTGAAATTGTGTGGTTAGCTTTGCTGCTAATTGTTCGTGGAGCCTTTGTTGCTCCATGTGCACAACTGGAGAGGGGAGAGAAGGAGATTAGCGTCGTTGTGGCCTGCATGTGGCATGGAAGAAGCTCCCTAGACCCAGCTTGGTCGAACTCTATGTAGAGAGCGTGTGTTTGGCGGGTGCTACTCGCTTTGGTGATGTGTGGAGGATGCGGGAGAGTCTGGCAAGGTTCAATAGCCTGATGTGAGGATTATTTGAGAGACTAAATTGGGATTGATTCCTAATTTCCTACTATGCAATGAGTCCTTGAGGTTGCTCCTTATGACGGGAGAGAGAGACGGGGGGGAAAAAAAAAAAATCTATTACAGCTTCATCTTCCTCGTTGGGTCTTCTCCTTCATCTTCTACTTCTTGCTCATCGAAACTCAGGCTACCTTCCTCTTCATAAATCTATTCTTCTTCCTTTTTCCCCTTTGTCAAATTCTCTCGTGGATTTCTTGTTAGCTAACCGGCAATTGAAATCTAACATTCCTCACCTGTTATCCTATACTGTGAGTCGTGGATGATCCTTGATATCATGAAAGAGATTCTATTCCTCTCTTGTTATTGCATATTGCCATAAGATTCCGAGCATAAGATTATGTTTAATCTATTCTATCAATATGTTCAATTAACATAATTATACTAATAATTTCTATATCATAATAATAAACAACGGATTCTCTTCAATTTCTAAAAATCACTATCTATCTCATATAATCGGCATTAATTAGTATAAATTGAAGCAATTAACAAAAGCTACAAGCATAAGGAAACAAAACACTTAGCTGTTACGTGTCAAAAATCTTCAGTCTTTGAGCATAGCCTACGCTCTGATACCACTGCTACAACGGGAGCGCGGAGAGCCCTGCAAAATACCCAAGATAACACAATATCTAGCATAAACCGACAAATCTGCATACCTGGCAATTCCCATAGCACGAGAACCATGACGTACGCGAACAGAGTGAGACAACGCGCGAGAGAGAAGAAGAGAACATACATAGGCGCACCTCCTAGAGTGGAGTGCTACGCTTGGCATGGCGAGAGACTAGAGGAGAAGAGAGGAGAGAAGAATACACAGACACTGGGTGCAATCTCCCCCCGTGCAAGAGTGACCATTTCCCTCTTGCACGTATTTCATTTATAGATTTCTTAAATGGTCAAATTGGTTACAAACTGGCCGGCCGGACATAGTTGACCAAAGCTCATAAAGAGCACTTGAATAATAAAATGTACATAAAATATGATGTCCTTTTGCAATAGCTTAGCTCGGTCAAGCCTTTTCCACCTGTCACAGCTGCGATAAATAATAAGATATCAATTCCATAACAGCTGCAGAGCCTTATATAGTGACGTTCATAGCGACGCCCGAGAGGAAAAATTTTTGGTGGCAGGACATTGAATACCCTGCCACCCATCAACCATATTGAATGTTTCATTTGTCTATTTACCTTTCAAAAAAAGTGCAAAGGTAAATATAGACCCAAAATAGTCACCCACAAGACAATATAATCATTAACTCCATCATCCATAGTATGTATTGTTTGCAAAATAAAGATACAAAACTGACAAGCGTGAATTGATGAAAGTAAATCAATGACAATTGTACACATAGGCAAAATCACTTGATTGTTAGTCTTTGCAAATGTAATAGTTACAAACCATTGTCATTATTTAAAAAATATACATGGTTTTCAAAAAGACGTATAAAAGTCCTCTCATGATACATAAGCTATGACAAAAAGAAACTTATGCTATCTAGCTATGGCTAAACTGACGTCGTTTAATCAGACGTCTCATCGTGTCCAAGTGGCGTATCTGTCAGATTCTGCAAAAAAAAACAATAAGATAGCTTTTTGTAAGTATAAACATATAGCGACGTTTATAAAACAATACAATAAATAGAAAATAATAAACCCTAATACTAACCATGCCGCCGCGAGAACTCGGGATGTCTATAAAGGCGTTTAAGCCCTTCCTGCCTGCGTACTCACGCTCGTACGGTGTGGGATCACGTCCTGTAAACGACCACTGTCAAAACATACAAATAATCCATTATGTTAGAATTTAAAATCCCATAAACCCTAAACTATCAAACATAGATGCAAAAACACTTACAAAACCAGCCTCAAATGATGCCCACCCGTCGCTCCCCAAGTGGTGCGAGCTCCCTGCCTCTACTCGCGCTCTGGATACCTCCTTTTGTTGCTTCCACTTGTCGGGATTCTCGCGCGCTTCTTTCTTTGCAATCTTCCAATCTTCTTTGGCCATCCAATCTGGTCTGCTCCAGCAATGCTTGATTGCTTTTTGCACTTCGGAACACTTATGCTTGCAGTATTCGCGCATTCGAACCTTCATCACATCTTCATTGAAGCGGTCATCCCGTGTTGGAACGGGAAACTCGTCATGAAGCATACTGATGACTCTGTCTTTTAATTCATTCGGTACTTCACTCCAGGTGTTTAGTATGTAGTGTCTAAACACCTGAGAGCAAAGACCGCACATGCGCAAAATCACCTTCTTGCCTTCATCATCCAAGATCATGCCGCCGCTGAAGTCGACGGAGTAAGGCCCTCTCGTCGCCCGCTGACACATGAACCTGGGTGTCCCGACAGGGGTCTCTAGCGGTGTGTCAACGAGGGTACAGATGCCAAGTGTCTCCACTGGATTCTGAGCCCCGAAGCGAGGAGTGTCCATTGGAGTGACTAGTGGAGGAGTAGCTAGTGGTGTGTAGCTACGGGGAACGGCAGTCAGCCGTGCATAACTTGGTGTCGATGGCGATGCCGTGGCTGGTGTCGGGACGGGCAAAGAAGGGGAGGGTAAAGAGCCTCGTCGAACACGAGGCGGTGTCGAAGCATCCCTGGTGGCATCCCCACAACAACTGCCACCACCACCACTACAGCTCCGGCACCTAGACGTGTGTGAAGATCGTTCGTCGACACCGAAGCTTCGGAGCGCTGTGAATGCTCCGAAACAGAGGGAGATGCGGATGGAGTAGGAACGCGCGATGGTGCGCCACAGCAATGACGCTCCATGTACCACTGTCTCTGCTGGGGTGACAAAGAAGAAAGAAACTCCTCATCATCCATACCTGCATTCAACACACGAACATTTAAACTTAATATTGAATGAATGGAGTAGAAAACATGGACAAGTAGATAGATAGAGAGAGAGAGAGAGAGAGAGAGAGGTGCTCATCGTTTCTGCTTGTGAGAACATACCTAGAGCATACGTACCTGGAGTGGACGCAAAGACCATTAAATACAATGATACAATGACGCATATAAATACAATGACGCAAATACTTAGAGAGCCAGAGTTTTTACAAAACGGAGCACAATTGTTCAAAACGGAGAATCGTACAAGAACTTGAAGGTCCTTGTAGCTTTGGAATGTTCAAAGGCTAGCAGTAACAGAAAGCATTCTTCTTCTATTCAACTTGAGTGATGGAAGAGGCAAGTGCATAACTCAGAATTTTCAATCGAAAGAGAGAGAGAGAGAGAGAGAGAGAGAGAGAGAGAGAGAGAGAGAGAGAGAGAGAGCGCACACAATCAAATCTTGCAGTTGAAAAACCAGGTGGTGGAGCTGCATGTGGCCATGGATTTCCCAAGATGTGAGCGCAAAATCAAAAGAGCGTTATACAACATGGAAGATACTTAGAGAGCCATAGTTTTTACAAAACGGAGCAAAATTGTTCAAAACGGAGAATCGTACAAGAACGTGAAGGTGCTTGTAGCTTTGGAATGTTCAAAAGCTAGCAGCAACAAAAAGCGTTCTTCTTCTATTCAACTTGAGTGATGGAAGAGGCAAGTGCATAACTCTGAATTTACAAAACAGAGCAAAATTGTTCAAATACAATATTTATGGCTTTAAGAGATCTCTCTCTCATCCTCGCATACCTCAGCATAACTTCCTATATCTATATAGAGCTCTCCGTTTAAACATATGTCCTCTGTTTCATTTTGTAGATCCTCTACATGCACCCCATAGAGAGTAGCAGCTTGATGTTCGTCTGGCACCACCTCCACGGCTTCTGACTGAGCATCTTCTCCGATCTCCTCCATTGATGCCACTGTGATTGGCACATGGTAGCCTTCATGCGTCCGTGCACTACGAGGGGCTACCTCTATGACGTACCACCAGTTTGATGCAGACTTTGTAGGATGAAATATCACCTGCCAGAGCCACATAACTTACATGAGAGCTTCCAAGCACATAAATTCTAAAATGGGATGTTAACTATTTACATACTTACTTGTTCACAATGCTCGGGTAGTACGAAAGTGTCTCTTAGGTCAGTCCATTTCTTAGTTGAATCCACCTCAAGAAAACCAGAGCCTCCTCTACGCACAATAGCGTTGCGACCCTCCATGATTATCTTGAACCATTGCACGTCAAACAAGTCGACAAAAAATCCTCTATAATCGATCCTCAAAATCTCTTGTAGCGTGCCGAAGTAAGTGAGTTCCGCCACCACATGATCTGCATCAGAGGACCGTCGTCGACTAGACTGTTCAAATTTTGCCACGATTCCACAATCTTAAGTAAAACGCTTTTTGTCAATCCGTTCCACCCTAAAATGTTGACCTTTACACCATGCTGCTATGTATGACTTATACTACAACCAACAAAGATTATGAGTGGCCGTTCAAACATCTAGAAAGTTACTAGTCGTACATTGCAAACTTATCTTGGTCGCGTAACCCCAAGAGTACTCCCACTCTTCCTCAATCACTTCTTCACCGCACTGTTGTGCGCTTTTCAATTGGTTGTGTAACCATCTTAATCTCATGATGTTGGTAGGCTCTCTAGACCCGGCGGATAGTGCATCGGTGGTCGTCTTCCATGCCTCCACTCGATTCGTGCCCTTTGTCGCTCTTGCTTTGCATCCTCATGTTGTGAAATCCACTTCTGCATGACTAGATTGTGAAGCATGCAAAATCTGTTGATTTTAGCCTCTAGATCTTTCGTCATCTTCTTCTCAACACCGAGATTGCACATGACAATCCCAGATATGCGCTTATCATCTATGGTTCACCATAGTGTGTCCCGGGCTTTATCAAATCCATCTAGCCACTCTCCAATGTACACTAGGGACTCTGATACCAGCCAACCTTCTGCCATGCTACCCTCCGGACGTGCCTTCTGACGCACATATCCCTTGAGCATTTTCATGAAACATTCTAAAAAGAACATCCATCTGGAATGTACTGTGCCAGCTATTTTCACCTCATCAACTATGTGAACAAGAAGATGCACCTGAATGGTTAGCATGGTAGTAGGAAAATGTTGCTCAAACATGCACACAACCTCCGCAGCGTTTAGTTTGGCGAATGGTATGGAGTCTACTTTGATCTCCTTTTGTGAGATCCATTGCACCAACTTTGCAAGTTTGTAGATTGTGTTATGGAACGTCAAGAGACAAACATCCCTCAATGGCAACCAGTAAAATAAACTGAAAAACATGTGCAGCAATGATATTAAAGTCCACACACGAATTTGTTACACAATTTCCACTATGATATACTCCACTATGAACATACCTGACACATTTTATGCCAGTCGTGTGACTTCAAACCAGTAAGGTTTCCTTCTTTAGTAAAACACGTTCGGAGCGAGTGCATTACGCCAGTGGGGGTCCGCAAAGATTGAATGGTCTCTTTTACTTTGCGTTCTTGGGCTCCTGTGAAAATCCAGGGTGCTTTAGGGAGTTTTATTGATCCATCGAACGCTGTTTGCGGCCAATATTTCTCCATACGATCCACATTTCTAAGGTCAACTCTGGCTCCCAAAGTATCTTTCTTGCTGGTCTGATGGTCCCATAGTAGATTACCCACATTCTTGAATATGTGCATTGGATCGAGCAAGTGATTGATCATGAGTTGGGGCCAGTATGGTAACTCGTACCATAGAGATAGTCTCTTCATCCCTAGGGGCAATCCGTCATTACACATCTCCTTCTGCTCTAACCATGCTTGTGCAGACATTCTCGGTGGCTCTCTTCCCAAAAAGCCATCGTGTAACACATGATTCTCTGGAAGATACGCTTGATGACCTTCGTAGATTTGCTTCTTCAATGAGGGCGCCCTACGTGACACATGCTCTATATCCGCTTTTTTGAAGCCCTGCATGTATACACATGATAATAGATTAGCTTGAAAAAAACCAAGATTTACAGTGTCTGAGTGAGGAGTGTAAATAGATCACCTGAGCATTCTGTTAGTCCGGGATAGTCATGCATGGTCCACATTAGAATGCCTCTGGTCAAAGCATTCCGTCGGTTGTGTGTCGGATCATATCCACCACTTTTATGCCAATCCACAATTGTTGTAGCTCTTCCAATAATGGACGAAGATACACATCCATATTCTTCATTTATATCACCCCGGCACAATCAAGCTTAGCCATAGGTGCCCCTTCTTCGTAGTCAACCACGGGGGAATGTTGTAGTTGACGATGACAACGGGCCATACACTGTAAGATGTTGATCTTTGACCAAATGGATTTACGCTATCCATAGCCAGGCCTAAGCGCAAATTTCGAGCTTCCCTGGCAAAATCCGACCATGTTCCATCTATATGTTTCCAGGCTGCACAATCTGCAGGAATCCGTAGCACACCATCCGAAGATTTATTCTCCTCATGCCATGATGCTAGGGCGGCCATGGACTTACATTCGAAGAAATGCTTGATGCGAGGAAGCAGAGGAAAATGTCACAAAACCTTTTGCGGAATTTTTGTTCCGCGGAGATCTACTCGATATCTTTCGGAATCACATTTCGGACACTTCTCCATGTCTATGTATTCCCCTCTGAAAAGAATGCAATATTAGGACAAGCGTGGATCAAATTGTAATCCATCCCCAAGTTTCGCAAAATCTTTCTTGCTTCCTCTCGGGAATCTGGCATCACATTATCAGCTGGTAGTATGTGCTCTTTGAGCAATCTACACAACATAAAAATACGGTACAATTGTGTAAAAATCTATCAGATCATTATACATTTAGAGTTTTATTAAAGTAAACTAATTGTAATAGATCACCTGAAAAGCGCTGTGACGCTAGTGTCACTCCAGCCAAACTTTGCCTGCATGTTGAGAAGAACCAGGAGCGCTTTCAATCTAGATACACATGCTCCATTATACAATGGCGTATCGGCTTCACTTTTCATATCATCATAGATAAGCCTTTCTGAATCCATGATCGTCTCGATCATTTCATCAATCTCGGGCTCAAACATTGCCTCGTTGGGAATGTGGTCTGCATGATCATCCCGCGAGCTGTCAGACGCTACATCTTGTGGCCTCACATATGCTGCTTGACCAAAGCGCCTACGAACACGTCTATTGGGTTGCAAGATTGTTGCCTGTTGGCCAGCGTCAGAGTTCGACGAGTTATAATTGACAACAACTCGATCTATAATGGATGGATCGAACTCGCCAAATTCGCGAACGTGTTGCAAAGAAACGCGTCTTGTCCGTCGTACAGCATGCTTGCAATGATTACATAAGATCCTCGTTAAGAGATAGGTGTTTCGGTTGGACGCCCCACATCCTCGTTACTACTCATAATGAGGGTAAAAATCTTATAACCTGGACAACAAATTTAATCTTCTATTGGCATTCTTCGTCTTATCTCTCTCTCTCTCTCTCTCTCTCTCTCTCTCTCTCTCTCTCTCTCTCTCTCTCTCTTTGTTCACGCTGTAAACTACCTCACATTCTCTAGTCATGTCCAATCCCTGCACACCTCGGTCTAGAAGTGCACGGAGATCAGAACCACCGGGTTATAACCTCATCTTTATTGGTCAATGCCTATATTTGTGGATACAAGAAATCTACACACCCACGTCTACATGATACTGCATGTAGTGGACAAAACCCCTTTGCCTCTTCTCTAGCTGTAGCATTTCACAGCATCTTAACATCTTTTCACAGTAGATCTTTGTTTGTAGCATGCAGGTACGCCATTCTTGCAATGTAGCTGATGTCTACTCAAGGCACTTAGATCTTACTCTAGATTTGATGGGATGTGGTGTGTGTGTGTGTGTGTGTGTGTGTGTGACCCTTGGAATCGTCATCTTGTATCACTAATTTCTGTGTAGGCTCAATTTGCTCTTCCATTTACTGATCATGACGGCTTATTGTATGGTAGCAACAGTCGAACATGCAGGTGGAATTGCTGGTCCGCATGGACTGTCGAGGCTGTGAGCACAGGAAATTTTCACGCCATTTCTGACAAGCGTCGACGGCTCTCTGAGTTGCGCCTACACAAAAATCTAAATCTAACCTTATCTTAAACGATAAAAAGAAGAAAATGGTATAACCTTTCTATCACCCAAGTGTGGTAGATTGGTTATGCCAATTCCCTCTTCAATAATAACAGGTAGATAACGTAAATAAACCTAAATCTAATCTAATATAACGTAAATCTAAATCTAACGTAAATAAACCTAAATCTAATCTAATACAACGTAAATATAAATCTAACGTAAATAAATTTAAATCTAATCAAACGTAAATCTAACTAAAAATAAACATAAATCTAATATAATTTAACTTAAATAAACCTAAATCTAATTTAACGTAAGTCTATATCTAACCTAATCTTTAACGTCTTTTGGAATAGTTTCCTACGATGTTAAAACTCTCTTCTTCTTGTGTGTGTGTGTGTGTGTGTGTGTGTGTGTGTGTGCGCGTGCGCGCCAATAAAAAGAGAAAAATGGTATAACCTTTCTATCACCCAAGTGTGGTAGATTGGTTATGCCATTTTCCTCTTGAATAACAGGTCTTGAGTTCAACTCCTCGTCGGCTAGATCTTTAGGCCTCTTTAATTAGTTTCCTACGACATTAAATCAAACTCTCTTCTTCTCGGGTGTGTGTGTGGGTGTGTGTGCACGCCAATAAAAAAAAGAGAAAAATGATATAACTTTTCTATCACCGAAGTGTGATAGATTGGTTATGCCATTTCCCTCATGAATAACAGGTCTTGAGTTCAACTCTTGTCGACTAGATCTTTAAGGTCTCTTGGGATAGTTTCCTACGATGTTAAGACTCTCTTCTTCTTCTTCTTCTTCTTCTTCTTCTCTCTCTCTCTCTCTCTCTCTCTCTCTCTCTCTCTCTCTCTCTTTTCCTCTCTCAATGTGTGTGTGCATTCTTTGTTTATGCATGTGTGTGTGCGTTTTTGGTTTATGCATACTCTCTCTCTCTTTTCTTCTCTCAATGTGTGTGTGCATTCTTTGTTTATGTATGTGTGTGCGTTTTTTGTTTATGCTTGTGCTCTCTCTCTCTCTCTCTCTCTCTCTCTCTCTCACACACACACACACACACACACACACACATTGTGTTTTTGAGAGAGAGAGAGAGAGATAGATAGATAGATCTCACACACACACACACATTGTGTTTTTGAGAGAGAGAGAGAGAGAGAGAGAGAGAGAGATAGATAGATAGAGAGAGAGAGGGAGAGAGAAAGAGGGGAAGGGAACATGAGAGTGAGGAGAGGGAAGGAGCATACCTGACTCTCCTTCCTCTCCTCATGTGTGTGTGTGTGTGTGTGTGTGTGTGTGTGTGTGTGGAGAAGAAAGAGAGAGAGAGAGAGAGAGAGAGAGAGAGAGAGAGAGCGCATTACCTTGCTTGCTTGAGCGCGCACCGAAAACTCAGATCTAAGATCTGAGTTTAGTCTTGTAAAAAGAGATGATATGCTTGTAGCGCATTGTCGTTCCGGTTTCCAAGTGAGTCGAGTAAGAAGACATTTTGGATGTTGAATCTGAAAGTGTCCGAGACTTCTTCAAGAATTGTGCAAAGAATTGCCTTGATTCACGCTTTCTTTAGTGGATACTCTACTGGTGTTTTCTCCGAATAGGCGTTGACTTCCTATTAACGACCGGATCTAAGGTTCATATAGACTTATGAAGCCCTGGTTTGAGTACTCACCTTAGATTGACTTGTCGTCAATTTCCACTTGATTCAATTGTACTTTCTGTCAAGCCACTGATTCCTCGTCTGCAACCTGATTCCTATACAAAATTTATCAAATTAGCTATTTTTCTATAAGGGCAGTAGAGCTCTTGAGAATTCCAATGATTGGTCTTTATATTTCACTTCAATTCGTGCTATGGAAGTCAAAATTTTGACTTTCAAATTCAGCTTAGCAAAATCAAATGTTTAATTTGCAATCTGTAAATTGAGTGTATCTGTACCAATTTGATCCGATTGAACCCAAAACTTCCCTATGGCCTTATATTATGCTGGTCTAACACTGTATAAGCCCAAAAGTCAAATTTGAAGTCTCTAGATAGCAGAAGTAAATAATCGCGATTATTTACTTTTGTTACTTTTTTGCAAATTTTGGATTGGTTTGGCAAGTATACAACTTGTTAAAGCCCTTGGGCAAGTTTCAACAAGTTTGGACAAAATTTGATCAAGTTTACCCACTGTTTCGTATCCGCAGACTCTGATTTTGAGAATCTGGCTTAAGTCTCTCTTTTGTGGTCCAAATTTCATCGAAATTGATTTGTGGAGTCCAATTGATGTGCTTGACCTTGTGGTATACTCAAATTTGCAAAATCACCAAGTTTTGAATGTAAATAATCGCGATTATTTACTCCTGATAATTTTTTACAAATTTTTGTCCCAACTTTGATACATATCTATTAAGCACCTTATGTTAAGGTCACTAGCCAATTTTCATCAAGTTTGGACAATCTTTGGTCAAATGGTCATCAATTATCTGTCCACATACTAACTTTGCAATTTTTGTCACAGTTTTCACTCCAGTGATCCAAATCTTACCAAATTTGGTTTGTGGGCTTATTACAACATGGTAAAGCTAGTGGTATGCCAACTTGGTCAAAAAAGTTCAAAAATAGGGTAGAAGTAAATAATCGCGATTATTTACTTTTACCAAAATTTTGCAAGTTTTTGGTCAACTAAGCATGTACACATGTTTATCACATCAATATAAGCCTATGAACCAATTTTCAACAAGTTTGGATAAATTTTTCCTCAATTCATACTCAAGATTCAAAAAGTCAGTACAAACTTTAGTTTTTACCCAATTTTTTGCCAGTTTAGTGATCCAAATCTCTTGGGCCTTTACAAAAGTTGTTTGTACACATGCAATGAGTCAATGATATGAGTCTTAGCTAATTTAGAGCAAAAAGTTAATAATCACGATTATTAACTTGAAGCTTGAATTTATGTTTTTCAGAGTCTTGATCTTAAGACTTGTCTCGTCTACCAATCATTCTCCAAATCCTAATCTAAATATACAATCCTATAGTCCTAAAGGTACTCAGCAAGTACGATTACTTCCAAGCTACCTCTACACAGCAAAAGACGACAATCTTAAGCTATGCGGTTTCTAAAAGAGAGTTTTGAACTCTAGGCGAACCTAGAGGAAGTTAAAGGACAATTACACAAGATGCTCGTGTTTTTCCTAGTTTAGGTCTCTTCGATCCCCGGCAGCGGCGCCAAATGTGAGACGCATGTCTAACCTCATCATCCTATCTTATTGCAGTATTAGCGAGAACCACGATTAAATTGTTAAACCATGGGACGAAACTGACTCGACTAGTGCATAGAGGCTACAAGAGGTTGTCAATCTTTCGGAAAACAACTAACAACTTGCACCTAACTCAAGCTACACTCAAGTGACTAAAATCACCAAAAGCCAATCGCTCATCGGCAAGCAAAACACATCCGTTACAGCATCAAATGACATCCAAACGTAACGAAACTTCTAGGACAAATTTACAAGACCTAAGCACACATGCCTAAGGCCTCAAACCCCACTTTAGGTCAAGTTCCAAAATCGCGATTATTAACAGCAGTGGATTTTTGACCTAGTCGTTTTCGACCCAGAATGCATCTAAATGCTTAGCAATGATGCTCCAATACCCCGCCTATGCTTAGTTTTTGATTTAAAAGTATAAATTCCTAGTTATGATGAAATTAGGCCGCGGGTCGGCGACCCCAAAAGCTACGAAATACTGTGAATGGCTTACGTCAATGCGTAGAGCTCTTACCTATGGTTGCAATGCTACAAACGCATTCGCAATGTGACAACCAGAGAGGGAGTAGGAAGCGCTAGAAGGAGAAAAGTGAGAGCCGTTAGCTCATGCTGTGTATTTCTTATCCAAAAACTTACAAAAATTGGCTTTTATACCTTAGCCAAGGTTTTTGGGTGGTCAAAAGTAATAATCTGGAGTTCTACCAAAGTTGGAAATTGAATGGTTGATACAATCTGAAAGCTTGTAGCCCCGGCTCATTAATTACAAAGTTTACCAAGAAAATAGGAGTTACAATTTGTCCGATTTATCAAAATAATAATTGCTTTTACAAGGAGAACTCCGAGAAATGGTGTCTGCGTTAGCTTGCTGCTAACATATAGTAGCGCTTGGTGATCTACATAAAAAACAAACTTGGTGGCAAGAAGATAACATTAAAACTTCTTCATTGCATAAATCATATCCAACCCCTCTCGTTCTGTAGTAGTGTAGTTCATCTCGGCTTCGTTTAACTGGCGACTGGCAAAGCTAATGGGGTAGTCTAACTTATGCTCTCCGGGTTGAGTTAAAACACAACCAATAGCAAAGTTTGACGCATCGATATGCACATGAAAGATTATATCCCAATCTGGCATGTAGGGTCGGGGCACTCGCTAGAGCCTTCTTCAATAACTTGTAGGCCTGGTCACGTCCTTTGGTCCAAATAAACTCAATAAGAAGCTTGTACAAGGGACGAGCTATATCAACAAAGAATAATATAAACCGTCGATAATAAGCCCATGAATCTTTGCACTCCCTTACAGTTAATTGGTGGGAGAAATTTTAGAGTGACTCTAATTTTTCTCTCATATGTAGAAATCTCATTTTTGGACACTATATGCCCTAAAATCACTCCATGTTTAACCCACAATTGGCATTTGAAGGGGTTCAATGAGATGCGATATAATCTATATTTTTCAAATACCTTTCTTAAACAGGTCAGATGCTCCTACTAAGAGGAATGAGCACACAATTTATCTAAGAAGGCCTCAACAAACGCCCTTAGATACTCCTTGAAGGTAGTGTTAATCAATCTCTGGAATGTAGCAGGGGCATTGGTCAAGCCGAAAGCCATCACTCAAAATGCAAATGCACCAAATTCCATTATGAAGGAAATTTTAGAGGACCTTCTGGAATGTAGCAGGGGCATTGGTCAAGCCAAAAGCCATCACTCAAAATGCAAATGCACCAAATTCAATTATCAAGGAAATTTTAGCTTGGTCCTCTAGTGCAATCATGATTTGATTGTAACCCGAGTACCAATCCAGGAAACTATAAGCCGCGTTACTTGCTACTCAATCAAGCACATGTTCTAAATATGACAATGGATAGTGATATCTCCTAGTGGCTACATTAACCTTTGTAAGGTCCACACACACTTGGAGCTTCTCATTCTTTTTTGGCATGATGACTATTGGGGACACCCACTGAAAGTGCTCAATAGGGTATATGAGTCCACATTTGATAATCTTGTCAAGCTGTTCTTTAAAGACTGGTTTAGACTCCTCACCTGGTTTTGCTAATTTTATCTCCTTCGCCATTGTCGGACCATTGTATACTCCCTTACTTTTTGGTGTAGGCATTCTTTGGGCTTTGGTGTAGACCACCTTACGCTCTCCCGCCGTGGTATAAGATTTAAAATGTTCAGGTGCGGGGTGTAAGTCTACAGGTTCTTGTTGTTCTAAGTTCTTGGCCTTAGCTTCCGCTTCTTTTGTTGTTGGGCTAACTCCTGGTTTTGTCATCTCCTTGCTTTATGGCTCAACTTGGGCTTCTCTGCAATCTCTATTTTGGCAATGTCATGGGGTTGTGGACTGCAACACATGACACTTTGGAGGTATTCACCCCAATTGTCTATTAGCTTTTGATGAGCATTCAAAGCTCCCACATAACAAAGCCATTATGCAGTGGATTTATTTTCATTCATCCGAGCACATACATTTACTTGATATCTCTACCTCTTATAGCTCCTCTTTTTCTTTCCTAGGATCCACTTTTGATTTACATCTAGATATGACTCATCAAATTGGTCTTGCCTGGTGTCCTCTTCATTCTCGGATGAGCTGATATAGGTTGGTGTACTCGGTCTTGAATGTTTTGACTCTAAAATTGCTTTATCTCCCAATTCGTGAGGCTCAGAATTAGTTTCACTTTGGGACTCGGTCTCTGAGTTGCATTGGTCAGAGTCTTCTATAGAGTCATCGATGGCACCGACAGGTTGGTCTATTAATTTCTTACCTTTAGAGGATATATGCATTGCACTTACTATGTTTAGGGGTGCAACTTGTGGTAACTCTTCCCCCTTTGGCGTGACCCAAGTTGTTCCTTTGTTTCCAGGCGTCTATGGTTGCAGCTAGGTGTACCCAATCAACATTATCTGACTCCATCATACCCGATAACACATCCATATAAGGAGAATCCTGGCCAATTTATGTATCCTTTTTACAAGTATAACAGTACTGTAGTGGGATTGAGTGAACTGTGGTGTCAGAGAAATGATCGATAATGGCTCTACTTCCTAGGGGGTGTACTTTACCGATCACCAAATCCACTCTAATGACAGAGTCTTGGAATTGAAGATAGATATGGTTTTTAGACCAATCATGGACCGTTTGTGCTTCCCTTATAAAATGTCGTCCTAAGATCATTTCATATGACATAGGGTGCTTAGAGAAATCCATCACGATGAAAGTATGTCGTACCTTGTGTCCTAGAACTTTGATCTTAAGATCCTTGAGCATCCCAACAGGTTTTGCAATGGTACCATTGGTCATCATTACCACAACGTTTGTAACACTGAGGTGGTGTTTTCCCATGGATTCCCAACAATATTTAGTAACGATGCTAACTCCCACACCACCATCAAGGATTCCCTTTACAATTAATCCCTTTGTAGTGATAGGTAGGGTTGCATTAGACTCGTCACCTTCAAAATACTACCCTAATTTTTTGATGGGTACCTCAACAATAGATTCATGTCCATCTAAGTTAGGTAAGTGCACTTGATTCTCTTCAACACTTATAACAAAACCAGGGCTATTCATTTGCGCAAAATGCGGTAATCCCGCCTATAGATCTCCATTGAAGAATGCTCAAAGTGCAAAGAATAACTCAAGATCTTTGTATAACTTTTCTATGATAATGGTTCGGACCTCTGAAGACATGAAATCCACTAGCTTGACAACATTCAATGACATGTTTTGAGGTGTAGATCCTTGACTAGGAACTGGTGAGGATGGAATATGCCCTTCCTCAATGGGATCAAGCATTCCCTCACTAAACATCCTTTCATACAAGAAAGGTGTATGCCCACTTTCTGATGTCTTATCCTCACTCTCTTCTCGAATGATACTGGGTATGGCTAATGGTCTATGGTTCGTGTGGTGAGGATGGACTTGCGTGGGAAACACTGTGTCAGAAATCTTCACATGTCTAGGTTGTGGTTCTAGCTTTCTTTTAGTCTCCTCCACCAAACTTCTTAGGTGTTGAACTCACTCAATCTCCTCTATTGGGTTTGGGTAGGTCCCAATCTTCTTCTTGTGAGTTTCCTCTTTTGGCCCTCGTGGCTTATCTTGGGGGGTCCCAATTGGATTTGGAAACACTTGTTTCGTTTTCAAGGATTCTTTATGGCTCTCCCCAATTGGGTTTCTATTTGGCTCTATCTCTTGGTGTTCTTTGTTGGCTTTCCCCTTTGTGGTATTGGTTTTGGTTTCCATTGTTTCAATTGAGTACGAATCATCCTTGGGGTCGTTCATATACACATGATCATCTCCTCTCCCTATGTTTGTCTTGGAACTCGGTTTTGAACTTTCGATATTTAGCCATCTCTTCCTTCGTGTTTTCTTTTTCTTTGCTCAAGCAATTGATGCAGTGACTCTCTCTTCAAGGATATGGTTTGAATTTTGGAGCATTGATCTTGTAATCACATTGGAGCGTACAACGGGTGATTTTGTTGATGTCCCATTAACAATTTGGACCAAATTCAAGGGTGTGATCTTGGGTGTATTTGGGCTATGGGGGCATTGTGCAATCAAATGATCTATGCCAAAACGATTACATGTGAGTATTTGGTATTGCTGACGTGCTCCCTTGACTGGGTTGCACTTGTGTGGCATTCTTTTGTAGCCTAATAGGACATTTAACTATCCGATGTGGTCTACCACACTAGTAGCATTGAAGAGGTGGTCTCCTAGCCGTGAGTTTGATGTTTTGACCTCTTGCTACGAGAACAACTGCTTGATAAACAGGCTTGACTTTCCTCCAACAATCTTCCATGTAATATATAGGACACTCTTCAAGAGTATCCATCCCATAGGCAATACTAGTGTCTATTTCTTCCTTATAGCCATGCAAACAAGCACTAGATGTCTCGCAACCCATATGATTCACAAGGGTGACTATGGGATGTGGAGACTGCGGTCCTAAAACTGGAGGTAATAGGGGTGTAGCTTGAACAACATTTTGGGCTCTAGGAACCATGTGTTGTGATAGTTGCTCAACAGGTGGGGTAGGCATCAATGTAGGAACTCGAGGTGAATCCGTCCAGGCCAAAGGTGGTCTATTTGCCATCACATGTTTGAACATTATACAATCCTTAGCTTGGTGACCGTACCTACCACATGCATTGCAATTCCCGTTAGATGTTACTCTCAATGTAAGGCATTCACTAGTGCTATGTGGACCAAACCAAACTGAGCACCATTGTTGTTCACTTCTTGGATACATGTGATTGTTTTGTGAAGCACAATTATCTCTAAGACTTTCTTGAATGGCCTTGGTGATATCTACCAAAGTCATCTCAGATATCTTTGGCTCTTTAACAATAGGCTATATGGTCATTGGCTCATGCCCTGATGCTTGCGAGCTACTAAAATTTGGCTCAGAGGACACTCTTTCACCTACAATCATTAAATTGTCTTTTGCATTGGTAGTGAATGCCTCCCAGGTAGTAATACCTCTAATGACTAGGCCATTATAGATATTTTCATGTTGCAATCCTCGGAGGAATCTATCAAGCAATTGGTTATTATTGAAATGCCCATTTACAGGACAATGAGAGTTTAAGTGCTTTAGAAGGCAGATAAAGTCTCTCAATGGATCACCTTCCTCATGTTCGGTCTTTTGTAACTGAGATGTTGTACCCCAAAGCACACCTTCTCATATGTACTCCTTCAGGAACAATCTCCAAAGAGTAGGGTAATTCGTTTCTCTTCCATCCTTAAGGTCCTATACCATTCCCCAGTCTTCCTACTCAAAGTCAACCTTAAAGCATTGCACTTATGTAGTCGTTGTGTTCTCCTAGGGAATCACATACTTTCAAATACTTCGATGTGATCTCGAGCATCTTCTTCCCCATTGAATTTTTGTGTAAGCTTTGCAATTTGTACCGCTTCACTCTTAGGTTCTCTATCAGGTGCATGATGCGTATTCTCCGCAATAGATCGACCTATCATTTGAGAAAATGCCACCAAATCACTTATGTGAGGAGGTATGGCCGGTGGAGGCACTCCTGGAATCATATGTGGGATGCGGGTGATTACTGGCCCTGACTGTTAGGGAATATGATGTAGCTATGTAGATATTTGAGTAGACTTAATGAAGAGAGATAATTTTTCACAAGAAAGATTATAAAGTAGAGAGAGAGAGAGAGCACATGATATACGTGGTTCACCCAATGTGGGCTACGTCCATGAGAAAGCAACCACTCAATGGCTTTAGTACTTCAAAACAAGAAGTAGATTACAAAGGGGTTATACCCTTTGGGAGCTCCCGCCTTGCTTCACTCTCGCCACCTCACCTCCAACTTGTTGCATCAACTTCACAATGCATCACAATGCTTCACCTCTTCAATCCGTTTTTGTGTGTAGAAAAGGCCTCCTTTTATAGGCCAAAAGGTCTCCTCTCTCTCATGAGAGGTCCGTGTGTAGCCGCCCTTGTGTAGATCCGAACTCGAATTCTCCCATGCGCCCATGTGTGGCCGCCCTTGAGAAGACAAGTCCGATTTGAAATCGGCCACCGGTCAACCGGCCAACCAATCGGCTGTTTTTCAACCACTTTTCAATCACCATCCGGCCATAATATTCCGGCGAAGTGGGCGTGGAAATTTTGGTTTTTCAGCGAGTGATTTTTCTTCACGCATGATGGATTCTCCTCATAACGGAGGCCTCACAAATGTGCGTTTTTAATACAAAAATTTACAAGGGGGTAAATCAAGCTCCATACTTAACACCGACATATATGTAGCCGACGTTTGGATATGGAATATGACTTGGCATAGGCCCACTCGGATAAGGGCTCGAGAATGGAACTCTTGGAGCATATGCTATTGGTACAATCGGAGATGCAGGAGCCATGCGTGCATAGTGGCTACATGCACGTACCATCGAGGCCCAATGGTAGGTACTATGCCACTAGGTAGCGGTACTGCACTAGCCTTAGAGGTCATAGGTGCATTCTCTGTCAGGTCCATCACTAGAGTAGGCGCCACGGTTTCTCTGAGAAGAAATTGAGCCAAACTAGGAAAACTTAAGTTGATGCCCGTGGGCTCGGACTGCATCAAGACTCCAGGCAAAACAACATATGAGGGGTCCATGAGACTCATCATAGGAGTCTCCATTTGTGATAGAGTAGGTTGTTTGGCCTTGCTTATATCCAAAAATCTCATGGGGCCATTTGAGGGTATGTTTACGCCTCAATTTTTCCTCTCCGAGTGGATGATGGCATGGGTGACATTACAGATCATTCTTTGTTGCTCCTCAATATTAATGGTGCTAGATGTGGATTATATAATTTCTATCCAATCTACATGGTAGGAGTGTCCAAAGTATAGATCCATCAACATCTCAATGTGGAGGTTATATTTCTAATTTTCATTAAGAAATAACCCTTTTAGACTTGACGTGTTAGAGGTCCCTTGAGAGGTGGAAACAATGTTGCTCCCTTTGGTTTTGCCTTTCGTGGTTGGTACTTTGGAGGAAACTTCCAAGGTAGGTAGCTCGGCAGGGCTTGCATTGAAGGAGGTAGGAAGAATATCCACATGGACACTCTTAGCGGGTATGGGGTCCACGTGAGACGTGAACAAAGAATCTACTTCTCCACCCCCTTCATACGCTTCATTGGCCTCGGGTTCGGAGCGAGTAGCTCTACTAAATGTCTCCATAAAACATCTGAACATGCTAGCACCAGATTGTGGAGCCCCGATGGATGCATGCCCTTATTCCTCACGAATTTGTATAGGATAACCTTCCATCGCGTCTAAGTCAAAGGAAGAGTCACTAGCTACTAGGTGGGGGTCTTGAATAGTATTGCCTTGGGTTTTTGCTGAGGACTTAGAGCCTAATGTGGATGGATAATGGGTGCCCGTGTAAATAGGGCACTCTCTATATGCTCATGCTTTACACATGAACAATGCGTAGGTGCATGTGACCTTGACACCCTAGAAGTGTTGGTGAGTGCCTGTGAAGGCCGCTCACTTAGTTTTTTGGGTGTTTTGCAACTAGATTTTACTCTCAAAATTTTGATTTTTTGGTCCTTTTTTTTTACCAAGCTATGGAATATAGGGCATGATAGCTCAAAACGAAAAACATGCTTCAAAGCCCAAGATTTGGTTACTTTACATCCTCAAAATAGTCTATTTTTCTATCATAAGACTGAGGACTGAGGCATGGGCTTGGGCAATGATCTCGATCCCAATCATTCTTTTAATACACGCTTTTCTTTCTTTTCCTCTCTTTTTAATTTTTTTTAACTTTTTCTTTTTAAAATTTTTCTTTTTTGTATTTTCTTTCCTTTTTAAATTTGAGGAAAAGGTTTTTGGTAATGTCTACGTGGTCGGTGGCCGCACACGTACGAAGCTGCATATGGCTGTGCCTGTGCACTGATTTGCATCTACGCGCAAAATTGAGCGGTCGCATGTGTGGACCTAGCAGAACCATGACATAACGAAATTGCAGAACAGAATTAACACATTGCAGAACTAGTAGAACAAAACTAAAATAGAGCTGATATAACCAATGAACAAAGCTTAGCAAGGCTTAACAGAACTGAGCAGAGCTTAACAAAATAGAGCTTGAATGAACAAAATAGCATAGAGCTTAACAAAACATAATTTTCCTGCCATTCCTAATAGACTTGCACCAAAAGCGCACACATGCACCTTCCTCTACCTTTCCTACATGCACTAAAAGAGCACCAAAAGCGCACACATGCACCTTCCTCTACCTTTCCTACATGCACTAAAAGACTTCACGAGGCAGCACAAAGTGCTTCTCAAGCTTGATGCAGGGCAACTCCCCGACAATGGTGCCAAAAATGTGCACGCCTCATGCATGTGTTGAAGCTAGGGACTTGCCGAGCACTGTGTGCGAGCCACAGATGACTGCACGCACACAACCAAGATAACCTAGCAAGCTCAAAGAGAGCAAGGGTGTGTCACTCACCGCTCTACGCTTGCCGCCGTGAAGGATTCCTCGCTGCGAAGAAGAGGGAGCCGCCGCCGTCGCGCTCAACCACCTCTTCACCGTCGAAGCTGCCACAATGCTCAATCGCGCGCGCACACACACACACACACACACACACACTCACTCACTCTCTCTCTCTCTCTCTCTCTCTCTCTCTCTCTCTCTCAAGCGCGCGCGCGTACACACACACACACATACTCTCATGAGCACACAATGGAGAAGGAGATGAAGGTAGGGCAAGAGTACTCTTCTTTAGCATGCACCCTTCAAAATGAGGGATTTAGGTCACAATGGCCCTTTTATATGGGTTTGGCCCATTCACACACGGGTGCCCACACTGGCAGATCAAAGTAAAAATACTGTCAAATGAGATATGTGGTGCGCCTCTCATCAACGATCACCCAAGCACCTATAGGACCGACAAGCGCGGCCCATGACCCAAAACAATGTGATAAGGCGTCCATCATCAATTAACACATGTAAATTGTCTTTATTCCTGGTATGATCAACACACATAGTCATAAATTGAATAGCTCTTTTTCCATCTCGACTCCAAATCCTTGCATAGGCCAACCCGTCATCTAGCACTTTCATTTTCATTCGCATGGATGTAATGTAGGGCTGTCCTAAACTAAGTGGATAGGAGGAATGATCCTATATAAAAAAGTTTGTTCATCACAAACATCTCCAATATTTACCTTAACATTTGTACAGGCACCATATAGATTGCCTGAAAGCATGTTGGCAGATTATATCCGCCAACCGTGGTCCACATCGATAGGCCACTTTCCCTTCTAGTACAAGCCCTTTGCCATAAGATTAATTTCTGGATCGCCGTCTACAAGTGCTAAGACCGGCTCTTCAATGTCGTCAACCTTCACAATGGTTTCAGTCGTCGCTCTTGAAGAGGATCGGGGAGCACCACAGACGGAGAGTGAGAGAGAGAAGGAGACACACACACACGATGTGGGTGGGGAGACTGTGAAGTGGCAGCTCCCCCTATACAGTATACTCACTATAAGTATAGGGTAACAGTGGGCGGGCGCCCATGACCTGGGCGACCGGTCAAGGCACATAGGCCTTAACCCCAACAACCTCCCACTTAAAGGCCAATGTGCCTTTAAGCAAGATCTACTAGTGTACAACTAATAGAAGGTGAGATATTCTCTCAACCTATGCCCACTGACTCTCGATGAGCTAGTGCATCCGGCTCTACTGATAGACAAACATCCCGCTGCGGAAGCCACACAGAGCTAGCTCCAAGCTCTGCAAAGAGTCTACAAGAGCTCTTGCACTCCTGCAAGTATCGGTCCAATACCTGCAAACCTCCCCTATGCTCTATGCCGAGATCAGTCATCGAACAACTAATCAACCCTGCTGCAAATGCTCCCACTGCAGCTGCTATGTCGAGCCTCGAGATCAGCATCTCGTACATGAGGACACCGAACGTTGATGCAACCCTGGCAACCTCTGCCACCTCCAACTCAAAACTCAACTCATGGCAATCCTGTCCCCTATCATAGAGACCATGGCACTCTGACTCCGAGCTCTGGAGTGACTCCTCGTGCCCACCACATATCACATGTGTACCAAGAGTATCCATCTGTCCTGAATCTGCATCAAGCTCTAGCATAAGCATATCAAGAAATGACTCCACAATAGCTGACATCTCAACATCCATGTGAGTCATCTCTGTCATCACCTCTGATGACTCATCCTGCTGTGACTCACTAGAGCTATCTCGCTCTACCTGTGCATCCGTAGATGCAACCTGCACAACAAGGTCACTGCTCTGCACTCCATGCAAAGCATCCTGCAACCCACAAGCAAAAGAGACTCGCCTGCTCTTTCGCTCTCTACCTGGCTGCATGATCACAGAGACAACACCGTCTCTCCCGTGATCCACATGCAATGGGTAACCTGTACCACTCCTGGCACCTCTCGCAATCACTAGCGAACCCAAATGCATCACAAAATCTCGCTCTCGTAGCGAAATCTGACATCCACAATCTCTAAGCTGACCAATCGAGATCAAACTCACTGTCAAATCTGGTACATAGCACACATGTCGTAACAAGTAAGATGTACCACTCGGTAATGACAGTCTCACATCTCCTGCACCTGCTATCGCATGCACCGATCCATCGGTCAAATGTACACTGCCAAGCATCCCGCTATACATAACAAGAGCATATACAGATTCCGCAAGGTGCAAAGAGAGTGTAGATAGTGCCATCTCCTCTAGCTCCTGCCACTGATCGTCAGACATGTTTGAAGGTCTATCTACATCACCACTCAATGGTTGATGCAACCCTCGCTGTGTCAATGCATCAAGCATACACTCTCTCCATGCCGCAAAGTCTGACCCATCAAACACGCGCATCTGTGAGAGGTCACAATCTGATCAATCACCTGTCTCTGCCATGAGCACAATGTAGCAAACTAGAAAGCAAAACCACCTCACCAACAACACCTGGAAACTGTCTACCAATATGGCCAGAAACACAATGTAAAACCTGTGAGACACACTCCAAAATAGAGCTCCTGCAATGTCAATACAAGCCTCGCATGCTCTAGTATCACACTACAATCTGTGAGCTAATCATGAAGCCCACACTGTGCGGTATCGATGCATACACACGCACAAGTCTCCCACCTGCAGAGAACACCGCACGCAAATGCTGAGTGCAACCCGCAATCTCTACCTAGATCACATAAATGATATGCATAAAACTCCTGGGAAAATTTCGCCAGAGTTTCGACGCACAATGGCTGTCAACACAAAATAACCATTGTCCTGCAAGCTCAATACAATGAGCAATCAATGCGCATCAAACTACACTCAACATACATGCATAAGCTCTGCAAAACTATGACAAACAATGCTCGAGATCACAAGACTCTCCCACCTGAGAGCAAACCATTGTCTCAAGCAAAGAAAGATACACAACTCCTCACTCTTGCGAGAGTGTATACAAAAACACAAAACTGTGTACAAACTAACAAAACCTGTCAAAGTGAGAGTAAACACTCGATCACAAACTATGGTGAGAATCTGGGAAAAATCCGACAGAATTTTCCCTCAAAACTGAGCAAAAAACTCAAGTACAATCTCTACCATAAACCATAACACTACTCAATGCCAATGAGTAGAAATGCCAAAATGGCTCCACATTTTCATATACAATGGCAATCCGCACTCAACGTACATCAACGGAGTGACTGCGCATAAGCAAACGCCAAAAGATTTGCAATCCGGAAACTTGATCAATGCGAAAACAATGCTCTCAAGAGAGCTTACCGGCACTTGAAAGTGCTCGCCAAAATGCATATATAATGGGCATCAACCATGTGCCATAACCATATGCAAACCATCCGCAAAGACCATGAATCCAAGCACAAAATCACTGCCAAAGTATCCTGTGAAAACCAGTGAAAGAAGCTCCACCTGTGTGCTCCAAAAAACTGCGTCTCTCAAGAGACCGCCTCGATGGTGTGTAAACGCCTCCGTACTTCGTTGCCCAAGTCTACCAAAAAACCCTCAAACCACAAGCTTAACACAAGTTGCAATTGCATCTTCAGCTCAGAATTTATGCACTCAACATCAAGCATCTCCCGTGCTTCCAAAAGTGCATCAAACTCGCACACAATGCGACAATAGAAAATCTGGAATTTCTGTATATAGTCAGTCTGAGCTGAATATCAGCAAAACGGTGAGGAATTTGCAAAAAGTTTCTTCTGCAAAGTTGTATACCAGGTTGAAACGGATGGGAATTGCTGACAGAATTCTCAGATCTGCATTCTACAAGGAGAAAAACGAATCTGAAAACAGTGCTGCTGCGCACACAGTTTTAGGACAGCACCTTCACTTACACACAATTTTCCACACTTCTTTCTGAGCTTCCACAAGAGCATACATCACTCTCAATTGAGCTCACAAGCTCCCTTTGCATTCTCACAAAGCTTCCAAGCTTTCTTAATCTCTCTACCGTCGAGAGCGAGCGAGCTATCGCCTCGAAGCTCTCAAAGCCTTCGTGCTCTCCGCGGTCGCCATAGCTCTGATACCAATTGAAGAGGATCGGGGAGCACCACAAACGGAGAGTGAGAGAGAGAAGGAGACACACACACACAGGATGTGGGTGGGGAGACTGTGAAGTGGCAGCTCCCCCTATACAGTATACTCACTATAATTATACGGTAACAGTGGGCAGGCGCCCATGACCTGGGCGACCGATCAAGGCACATAGGCCATAACCCCAACAGCTCTTGCCCAATGAGTCCTCAAAAAATGACTCCTTGGTATAGTTTCATTGTCTTCCTTATCATTAAAAATGAACATTTCTTACCTCAAGAACAATCGGTTTGAGACCACCACAGGCTTTGACTCTTCATATTAAGCTCTTCAAATTCTTCTTCATAATCATCCAATATTGCTTTAATGTGTCGAACATCTGGCTCTTAACTTACTCAGGCTCCTGCTCACTTGGTATCTATCGCTTGCTTTTGATAATATCAATGATCTCCTCATGGAACTCGCGCTTGGCAATTCCCAAGATATCACCCAATGTGAGCTCCACTTTGTTATTAAGAATGTGCTCTTCAAAAACCTTCTTAAGATTTGTAGCCAGTTCAATATCAGATTTTAGCTTATAAGAGGGTCCCCTGGGCTTACCTTGCTTCTTATCCTTTGGTGCCTCCTCCATGACCACTTTGGGAGGATGCCCTTCCTCTTTCTTACTATTGGATCTTGTTTCCCTTTTGGATGTCCCTGCATTGTCTTCATCCCTTTTATTGCTTCTCTTCCACCATAGCCTCATTAGCTTGAGACTTAGCAATAAATGCATATACCAAAAGAGAATCCACTGGATTAGTCCACCCTGTGTTTCCTCGAATGCAATTCCCTACTTGTCGTAATTTCTCATGAGTTACCTTACCTGCTTCTGTTGTCTTCAAAGCATGAGGCCATAGTTGACACTTTGCACCCTTACCTTCATCATCTCCCATTCCATAGACCTGTAGCCCATATGTAGTTGCTTCTACAAGAGCAACATTATGCCGCATTTCTTCTACTAACTTCTTCGTTCCACCTCTTCCAAAGTTCAAGCGGAGCAGCTCAACTGTTGCCCTTAGGTGAATCTTCTTGTCTTTCCAAAAAACAACGTTTCCTTTGTAAGATTCATCAAATTCATCACACTCCTTAACATATCTATGGTCTTCACTATCGCACCACATGCATCTATCCCCAATTTTGCGTGGAGGTTGCTGCTTAGGCTTAGAGGTAGATCTCTTTACAACTAATCCTTCAAGTTTCACATCTTTTTAAATCAAATTTAACTCTTGAATACCTTTCACCAGTTCGTCGAGAACCGGCTCCTCCACCTTGGATATTGCGGAGAATGATTTCTCCCTAGCGTCCTCTTCAATAACATCCATAACATCAGCTACAATCAGGTTGTCAACCCTCATTTGTCGTTTCACAATCATATTCACTGCTTTAGTGACTATCTTCCAATCAGACGTTAATCCTAATTCACATGTTGAATCTTCTAGCAATGTTACCAAACTTTTTTGAATCCGCGGATCAGCAACCTGGATAAACAATTTAACCTTCTGATCCTTCATTGAACGCTGCCCTGCCGTGGACAACTGGTCAAATTTCTTCTCAAATTTTTGTAGCAACTCTCGTGCAGATAAATTTTTATTCTTCTTCTGTACCCACTCTATGAAGCTATGTCTGTTTACCCTTTGTGAATCCTCAAGAAAAAATTCTTCCTGCAATGCCTTCTTGAATTCATGCCAATTTGGTCCTTGAGCCGCTTGGATCTCTTTAATCCGGCCCCTAAATTTCGGCACGGCAATTGGATGAAATCCTTCTACTGCATTCTGATCATCAATTCCATTATCTTCCATTGCCTGCTCGTAGATATTGCAAAATTTGCTAATATCCCAGCCTTCAAACCGCTGTAATTTATTTGTGACTATTTGCCAAGCTCTGCGAATCCGCTCCTGCAGATTATGCTGTTTTGGGCATCTTGTTGTTGCTGCATACAAGCCGCAAACTGTTGCATCATCTGTTGCATGGCTACCTCCTACGGTGTATACATCTTTCTCAAGCCAAAATTCCTAGCCCGACTCGTTTTGCGTCGGGTTCACCAAGTTGTCGAGGGATAAGGGGTTCAAAAGTGAGCCGGGTCAACGCTCGCTTGCTAACTATGGGAAAAGATGCACCACACCGCACAAAAGACTAGTAACCTCTTTAAAATGGAAATGAAGCACAATAATAATTGAATTTGATAACACTGACAAGAACCAACGCACGATTGCCAAGTGTGATGTCGTTAACGACACCATTAATTCGATTAATTGTAAATTAAGGAGTTTAAGCTCCCTTCACAAAAGCTAAGCCAAATTAATTTAGTCTGCACTAAATTCGAGCGTCCGTCGATGCTCGATGTTGATGAATATAAATCTCAAGATGAAAGCAACGGCGAAGCTCCGCTTATGCTTCTCCGCCACTGCACAACTTTCCGACGTCGCAAAAGAAAACACTTCCCACTCGAGAGCGCTCTCCTCTTTCTCCTACTTCCACCCTTGCTCTTCTAGCTGTCCTTTTGATCCTGCTTCCACCCTTGCTCTTCTTGCCACTGCCGCCCAAAACACGTTAGTGTCTACCCAGTCACCGCCACAGCAGCGCGTGTAGTGCCAACCTCCATAGCCAATGTGAGGGAGGGAGCTCCCCTCTCTCTCCCTTTGCTTACCGTGTGTATGAGCCCTTTAGTATACATATACCCCACCTCTTGCTCTCATGCTCCCGTATATGGGTTTATCTCCCCCCCCCCTCCCCCCCGCCACGTGGCGGCGGCTCATTGAGTGGACCTCCAAGGCTCCCCAAAATCACCACAAGAAGCATTAAAAAAAAAGTATTTTTGTTCCCTGCTTCAACCTCCAGCCATTTGTGGCATGCCAACCCAATGACCGAGCCGTCAACTCCTATCGGAAGTCTAAGATTCTCATGTAGGTTTCATTTTTCAAAATGGTAGGCACATATTGGCAAGGCTACTACCAGTAACTCTTTTCCCCCCTCCAAAAAAAATAAAAAAAAGAAGAAAATTCACATAGGCTGCTCTACCAGAAGCTCGTGTGACACATAGAAATGAGAGAGGGAGAGCAATGGCTCTAGCAAGCCCTTGACCGGATGTGCACTCTGCTTTGCTTTGAGAAAGGGAGAGAGAGAGAAGAGAGCGTTGCCCTAGTCCGCTGAGAGAGAGAGAGAGAGAGAGAGAGAGAGAGAGAGAGAGAGGCTTGAAGATGTGTGGAGAGAAGGGAGAGAGATATGGCAGCCACGTGTGTGAGAAAATCTAGTGCAAAACCCCGAGAGAGAGAGAGAGAGAGAGAGAGAGAGAGAGAGAGAGAGAGAGACTTGAAGATGTGTGGAGAGAAGGGATATGGCAGCCGCGTGTGTGAGAAAATCTAGTGCAAAACCAAGTCCACTTCCTCACCCTTTGCCAAACTTAAGAGCGTTGCCCTGCATCAACTGAACTGAGATTCTCTTCTCTCTTTTTTTATTAATGGGTAGGCTACCTTTAAAGTTTACTACTTAAACCAATTTCCAGCATTCCAGGCTGCCAGCGGCCCAGCACGCACTTCTCACACACACGTAGCGTAATACTGGGACAAGTTGGAGCTTCAAATCCCCCCCGTCTTCGTCCCTCTTTACTTGCGACTTCGACTTGCATTCGACGATCGATTTCATCAGGTGCCCTCTCTCTCTCTCTCTCTCTCTCTCTCTCTTTCTCTCTCACACACACACACACACACACACACACACACACACACACACACACACACATGGAGTGCGCGGCATTTTGCAGATCTGACTTTCAGCATCTACCTTTGAAGCCCACACTTACATTTCGTGGGTGCATTGCCTCTGCAGCTGTCAAAGTTTGGTATTTAACAGAGAGATCTCATTTTGATCTGCAGATCAATCTCAAGAAATGTTAAGGCTCTCGCAACGTGAACACCTTCTTTGGCCCATTGGGGTCCTTGTACTTTTAGACATGAGCTGTGGAAATGTTGTTGGAATGCCGTTTATTAGAAACTGTCATGGAAGATTATAAAAATTCTGGAAAGCTGTGGGATTATTTCTGGATCTTGGGATCCGTCAGCACGGTAAACATAGTTTGAGTGTATGTGCGTGATTATGATCTGAATGCTTCGCTGCAACTTTTTACTATTAGATTTGTAGTAGAGGCCAAAAGCTGAATGCGTATTTCCACAATATTGGGTTGAAATGACGTAGGATCTGAACTTCTGCGTTATCGCAAAATTTAAGCTTTAGCTCATTTTTCTTTGGTTAGCTAAGGATTTGTGTCTGACTTAGAGAGGGTCCCTCGAGCTTAATTATAGCATCTATAATACGCATAGTATAATAAGTACACGACTTCACTTTTTTTTTTCATGCATAGTACATAGCATTGTTTTTTTGAACATCAGAAAGTTTACACTAAAGTGTTATGGAAAGCCAGTACAGGTAGCAAACTATTTTAGTTAATAACAAGAGGCTTTATACGGTCTTGCTCACTCTTATCTCTTGGAATTTAAGTAGCCAAGAGAAATTTTTTATTATCATACTTTTTCACAACCGCAAAATAAGATATAAATTGATACAACCAACAATAAATGACAATAGCATCCATCTTACTGTCATACTAGGCCGATCGTGTAGCCTTGGTCGCCTCCGTGATGGTCTTGGCAAGCTTATCATAATCGTGCTCTGAAGGAGGGATATCGGATCGCACCGCCAAGTTGGTGATGAGATTACGCATGGTTTGACTTTCCAGCCTATGAGCCTCGGCTTTGGTCGCCAATCGGCGCTCCTCACGCTCCGCTGCGTCCGCCCTCTCTGATCGACGTGCTTTCTGTGCATTTGCCACCGAGCTTCGTCTTGCCGCATCATCATCTCCATCATGGCATCCATGGGATTTGGTAGCGAATGGAGAGGGATTGGGGGAGGGCTAGGAGGATCCGTAGGTGGCACTTGCTCCCTTTCTTGATTGGTGGAGGTCTCATATTGCTACGAGTCTTGACCATGCAAGGAGTTTTCTTGGTTCAAGGAAGGTTTCAGAGTAATCTTCGGGAGACTATCTATCCCCTCGTCGGCGCACCTCACATGCAACACCTGGTATACAATTGGTTGCTATTTTTGACGCTCAAGTTGCACGGCTCTACGCGCAATAGTAGGCCTGCTGTTCCAAGAGTGAGAGGAGTATACATTGAAGGGTTGCCAACACAACCAAAAACACGAGAGATTTTTTTTTTTTTTTTGGGGGATTAGCGAATAGTGCAAAATCTTCAAAGCTCTTGTACCAATGTCAGGTGCAGCGGTATTGAAATGGTCTAGACTGACTTGATTGACTGAACCCTGGTCGTGCTGTAGCTTGTCCACGGACACATAGGGTTGGATGTGTCACGTGACATCTATTCAACGAGGAGAGTTGAACTCAAGACCTCTTATTCAAGAGGGAAATGGCATAACCAATCTACCACACTTGGGTGATAGAAAGGTTATACCATTTTCCTCTTCTTATTAGCGCGCACCCCCCCCCCCCCCCCCCCCCCCCCCCCCCCCCCCCACCCACACCAGAGAGAGAGAGAGAGAGAGAGAGAGAGAGAGAGAGAGAGAGAGAGAGAAGAAGAAGAAGAAGAAGAAGAAGAAGAAGAGAGTCTTAACGTCATAGGAAACTATCCCAAGAGACCTTAAAGATCTAGCCGACGAGGAGAGTTTAACTCAAGACCTATTATTCAAGAGGGAAATGGCATAACCAATCTACCACACTTGTGTGTGTGTGTGTGTGTGTGTGTGAGAGAGAGAGAGAGAGAGAGAGAGAGAGAGAGAGAGAGAGAGAGAGAAGATGCATGTCCTTCCAGGTGTAATTATACTGCAAAGGCTGCTGACCCTAGCTAAGCTCGCTCTTCGGGACTCTTTTTTGAGCAGTTGCAGCTGTTCAGAGTTGCAGTTAAGTTCTAGCAAATAGATGGCCACTGCAGTTGCTGAAAATGCAGTAATAGAGCAGGTCATTCTCGCACGCAAGTATTTGGTTTCTTTGTGCCTAGTTTGTTTGTGTTCTCATCTTAATGATGGTGCAGGATGCCTTGGTGAATGGCAAAAGCTTTGTTCAGACTGCAAAAGTAATTTTTGTCCTTGGTGAGATCATTTTTCTCTGAAGTGGATATTCTTAATTGCAAGCATGGGTTTTGAAGCTACCTGAAGTGCTTTTGTATAAGGTCTATGACATTGTGTTCCTTTTTGCTTTTGCCTTTTTTTTTTTTTTTTTTTGTGGGTGAATGCAAATGTGCCTTCTCTAGGAGCACTCCCTCTGTAATATTTATGTACAGAATCGAGATTCATATTTTAATTTATTTTCAAGGGGGACCTGGTAGCGGCAAGGGCACCCAATGTGCATCAATAGTGGAGCATTTTGGATTCACACATCTGAGTGCTGGAGATCTGTTGCGTGCAGAGATCAACTCTGGCAATGAGAATGGGTATTCCATGATTGTAACAATCGATTTCTTTTTGTTCAAGTTTCACGTGCAGGAGTTTCAACGAAGTTCGTTTTACTGCAGATTGATGATCCAGCACATGATTAAGGAAGGAAAGATTGTACCTTCTGAAGTCACTGTCAAGCTTCTTCAAACAGCCATGTACAAAAGTGGAAATGACAAATTTTTAATTGATGGCTTCCCAAGAAATGAAGAGAATCGTGCAGCTTTTGAGCTTGTTGTAAGTGTTTTGCAAGCAGTTTTTTTACTTTCTGGTTACAGTTTGTGAAATTTAAAAATCTTCTCTCCTAAAATACTTTAAAATCAGAATGCGGATGCCTGAACTCTTCGACAGAGATCATATGTGTATTGTGTTACACATTTGGACCTATAGCATTTGGGTCATGTCTACAACTCATAAAGGGATTATTGGAGGTGCAGGCACCAAGATGAGAGTAGATTTGTATCACTCATTTGTTTGGACACAGCTTTGGATTGTGTCTACAGCTGAGAAGGGCATTAGGTGCCTAGATTTGGTTCAGAGGTAGCTGTGACATAAGATTTTGAGTTTCAATATGTCATTGGGGTTATATATAGAGCTTGGAATTTGTGCGCCAGTTTCACCGGCATCCCCGGGTCCTGTAGAGCTAGAAAGTCATGGTTTTTTTGTTGATGGAAAGTTGCAACATTAGAATTTCAAGGCAATCAGTGTCTAAATTTACTCCCATGGAAGTTAATCAGCTTCACGGATGCTTGGTATTTACTCCATTTTTCAGACTGGAATTACGCCTGAATTTATTCTTTTCTTCGACTGTCCTGAAGAGGAGATGGAAAGACGTCTACTTGGGCGAAATCAGGTGGTGTTCTCTTCCAGAAAAGTTTTTTCTTCTTTGCTGGTATTTACTGTTTTCAACTGTAAGGTCGAGACGATTACACACAGAGTGCTATCTGTATTGAAGCCCTCATTGATGGTTTGCATGTTGATTTCTGCAGGGCCGTGTTGATGACAATATTGAGACGATTAGAAAACGCTTTAAAGTTTTTGTTGACTCTAGTCTACCTGTCATCAACCACTACGACTCTTTAGGAAAAGTTCGCAAAGTAAGAGATCTTCACTCATTTCTCTAAGCCATGGAAACATTTCTCCTTGCTAACTAATGCATGATGTAACAAACTGATGATTTGCAGATTGATGCTGCAAGATCAAAAGAGGAGGTTTTTGCATGTGTGCAACCCCTCTTTGTGCCATTCCTGAAGACCAATGCATAGGTATGTTGCATTTTATTGCTATTGTTGTGGTCTTGGCATATTAGGTTGTGTTTGCCTGTCCGAAGGTGAGTGAGGGCACCAATATGAGCTTAGTGGCCAATTCAAAATGGTTTAACTACAAAGAATTGTTGAACCTGCATAGTTGCCCTTATTGAGTTTGTTGGGGAAAGGTTTTGATTATATTTGTTTAAGATGGTTCAACCATTGGATAGAGTCCTCGGATTAGAGCCCGCAACCATATTCGCACTCTGTTTGTCCCCCAAGGTGTGTAAGGATATCCCTTCTTATGCTTTGGTGATATCATCGTAAACCTACACTACTAATACCATGGATGTTGAGTTCTTTAAGCATTCTCTTACACAACTTAAAAATGGCCCAGTGCAAACAATTAGTTCGCACAAGAAACTTTCATAGCCATTGTCTGCTGTTTATCTTTATGTGGAATCTTGCGCTAGGTGACTTTTACCTGGCAAAGTAAACTTCCCTTGTCATAATTTGATGAAGCAAATATGACCCAAGTCTTAGTAGAATTGAAGCACCAATGTGCTCTAGAAGTGAGTAAATAAATCAATGTTTGAAGCCAAGAAGGTAATGTGTTGGTGTTGGTGGTGATTTGTGCAGAAACTGGCATACGACAAACTCGATTATCAGGACACCATTCTTTTTTACGTAATTGGAGAGACTAAGACCAAGAGTACAGATTGCGACTGTTGATCTTTTGGAGGCATTATGCTAGGCATTGATATTGAGCCCACAAACATGAGGCCATGCCATGCAAATGGCTTATGTCTTTTATTTTTGTGCTGTGAAGCATGAACTTGCAAACAGCATGCAGTGAACTCATTACTAATTGATTGAATTGATTACTAAATTGTTGGTGTCTGTGTATGTGCCCAGAGAGAGAGAGAGAGAGAGAGAGAGAGAGAGAGAGAGGAGATGTTTAGGTACAAATCCCAAGAGACCTCATAGGTCTATTCGAGGAGTTTTGAACTCAAGACCTGGGCGGAACTGGGATAACCAATGAGAGATGCTATCCAGTCCAAAGCTTGTGATCTTGTGGGATGCTTTTGCTCTTCCAACTGCCCATGTTCACTTTGGGCCATTGCCGACTTTGGGGAGTGGGTGGGCGGGGGGCGGAGAGAGAGCGAGAGAGAGAGAGTATCCTTTGTCAGGCGCACTCCAGGAGAGGTTTTGCCCCTCCCGTATGGCCTCGCTGCATGAATTCTTTCATTTTTACAGTCTCGCCATTGTCGTATGAACACTCTTCACAGGTTTCGCTTTGCCTCAACTACAGCTTCATAATGGTCTCTCAGCATGGGCACCATTTGGGCGTCCAGAGGGGATTCCAAGTAACGAGTGAGTAATTCATCTCTTTTTTCCTAAAAAAATGGGTTGGCCAAGGATGATTGAAAGTGCATGCATCTTGGCCAGATGCAGAAAGCGCTCTCTCTCTCTCTCTCTCTCTCTCACACACACACACACACACACACACACACACACACACACACACTCACGTTCGCGGGTGTCAATGTGGTCAATGGTTGTCGCACATGGTTGACCTTGTTGAATGACCATCCATCGTGAGTTCTTTGTTGTTGCACATCGTAGACCCGTCCATCGCTAGCGCTCTGTTTGCTTGTCATAATGAATAACAATGCCCTCTCTCTCTCTCTCTCTCTCTCTCTCTCTCTCTCTCTCTCACACACACACACACACACACACACACACACACACACACACACCATGCAAGCTACTCCAACATCTGCAATTGATCGGGTAGCTTGATCTGATGACTTGCACAATACAATCGCCCCTTGCCGAATGTGATGCTTTAGTTGGCCTTAAGCTCAAGACTCGTTGGATAGATGTATTACATTAACACTAGTTTGGTACCACAATCGGACATTAGAATGTTCCATTTGGATCATTTTGTAGAAAATATCAAGGCAAAATCATAATGAATTTCTATCGAGTTATATAGTGTGTGACTTGCCCCATGGGTATCGACGCAAGAAAAACATTACAAAGTTGTCTTTAGAATCACTATCTAACTATCTTTAACACCATGTCTACAGAAGTGTGGATTTTAGAGTGGTGCATAAATCAAATTAAAAAAGATCTCTTGGATCTAAATTACATGAATATGTGGTTTGTCGATATATAGAGTGGCACATAAGAGTATTGTGAAACAAAACCTATGAAAAAAATCATTCAATGAGTGGGTTGGGAAAACAAGGGGCATTGATGTGTCCATTTAAATTGTGAAAACATTTTTATACATAAAAGATAGCTTGTTCTTGTATATTTAGATTTTTTTCATTGGTAGCTTTTTCAAAAAAAATTATTTGACATTGGGACATAAAGACGACTTATGATTTTTTCCAAGTTTTAGGATATTATAATGTCCACATGACATTTCAGTATCCAGGTATCAAACTAGTGTTAAATTTGTTTGTCTCGCGTGCGTGCGTGTGTGTACTAGTGTGTGAATAAGAAGAGGAAAATGGGATATCACTTATGTCCCCCAAGAGTGGAAGATTGGTTATGCTATTTTTTTTGTCTTGAATAACATGCCTTGAGTTCAAGACTGATCTAGGAGTTCTCTTGGGAGTGTTTCTACGATGTTAAAATCTCTCTTGCCCTCCCTCAAGCCGCATACTTGTCACCGGCTAGCTTGTATCAGCTTGTATCTTGCAACTATTAACATCCATAAAAGAAGTCTTATACCATTGTACTGACCATTTGCCACCACTATTCAAATACATGCCGACCTCTCTTGTACCACACTGCACAACCCAATCCTTAGAACCCCCTCTCGTCGAGCTCTGATGGTGCTCTCTCTCTCTCTCTCTCTCTCTCTCTCTCTCTCTACCTTCACAAGGAAACTTTCATAACCTCTAACCCCCCCCCCGCCCCCGCCCCCCCCCTCTCTCTCTCTCCCCCCCCCACTTCATAACTTTCCTAACTTTCAGGATGTGGCTGTATGGCGCATTTTAGAGTGTCTTTGAGACTTCCTTGCACGCCATTCGGACAATTGGCAACGTTGCCAACTATACCTCTCTCTCTCTCTCTCTCTCTCTCTCTCTCTCTCTCTCTATACACCATCACAATAAAGTCTCTCATAACTTCTACCCTCTCCAGCTCTCTCTCTCTCTCTCTCTCTCTCTCTCTCTCTCTCTCTCACACACACACACACACACACACACACACACACACACACACACACACACACACAAACAACTTTCATAAAATTTTCTAGATGTAGTTGTATGACGTGATAGTGTATTTCTAAGTTTTTTTAAAACCTCCCCGTGCACCATTTGGACAATTGACAATAATGCAGCTATACTTTTCTCTCTTCCTCTCTCTCTCTCTCTCTCTCTCTCTCTCTCTCTCTACATATTCACTGAGATAGACACTCCATACCTATAAATGATTAAATCTGGTTATTCTTGAAGAAATACACTATGGTATGGGCACATGGCTCTAAAATTAAGCTTAGAACTAATTGGTAGTCAAGTTAGTTCTGCTAGTTAAGCTAATAAGTTAGTGGGCTAACTATCACTACCTCGTTGAGACTACCTAGATGAGACCTAATTAACTCATAGCTTAACTAAATCACAAAGGAAATCTAACTAGGTTAGGCTAAGACTATACCCTAAAACATGGACTGAACTAGGCCTTAATGTCTTTTGACTTGGGAACTTGGGATGTAATAAACCCAAAGGCCTATACCATGGTTCGAACTTGAAGGTAGAATCCTTTTGCCGGCGTGGTGACCTGAGCAGTTAAGATAGGCCCGACAGTGTAGTTATAACATCTTTAGTATAGTTGAAATCGATGACAGACGCCTCGAAATTTGTGAGGTTTGAAAAGCAGTCCACCTTCGTAGCATGGTGCACAAGCTTGATCTACGACATCTTTGATGCAAAACAAAGTAAGATACTCTGAGCAAGAGAAGCAGATATTAAAGGTGAGCTCATTATTTTGAGCTCACTTAGTTTCCATTTTAGTATTTCCTAACAACAACTGCATAGCAAGGCTTCCTTTGTGTTGGAGCATTGTTGAGTAAGATATCAAGTAAGAGAAATCATTAGCTTTACACCTCCTTCTTCTCTGAGTAAGTGGGTAAGTAGGATATACCAGCACTGAACTTAGAAGTTTGAAGTTTCAAACCACTTCGCCATGGCTCTGAACAAAGCGACTAGACCATGGGCATGCATAGTCTATACATGGTAACTATTAGTACAAGGATACCATGTTAGATTCATGGTTTAGCTAGGATGAATGTAGTTATTAAGGAAATCTGGCGAGATTAACCTACTTTAGAAGGAATAATCGACTCATCCTTGTTAGATTCTTCCACCTTACTCCTCTTTTAGTATAAGTTAGGTGACATGGATGACAACTATAGTCACCCCAGTTACCTGTAATGCTGTTTGGAAACTAATCTATTGATTTTTTTCTTACTATGGATGCACGTAAGGGTGCTCTCTCTATGGCTGTGCTAAAGGAAGGACGTGTTGTCACTTTTCCATTTTCTTTAACAAGACCCCAGAGAAACTAAGATATGGCCTGCACATTGTGACATATATGTCTTTTAAAGTGAATGACTAAATGGATACGTCTATTTGAAATTGTCGTTGTGGTCTATGGTTCTTGAATTTATGATAGGAACTCATGTGCCACTTTAGCCTATGTATATAGGTAACTTTCAAGATGTGGATGTATGGCATGATGGCGTATCTTTGATTTTCTTTAAAACTTCTCCGCACGCCATTCGGACAATCGGCAATAATGCAACTATACTTCTCTCTCTCTATCTCTCTCTCTCTCTCTCTCTCTCTCTCTCTCTCTCTCTCTCTCATCACAATGAAGAATTTCATAACCTCTACCCTCTCCATTTCTCTCTCTCTCCTTCGTAAATTTTATAAACTTTTAGGATGTGGCTGTATGGTGCGCTAGTGTATTTCTGAGTTTCCCTAATACTTCTCCGTGCCCCATTAGGACAACTGAACATGATGCAACTATACCTCTCTCTCTCTCTCTCTCTCTCTCTCTCTCTCTCTCTCTTTTCCCTTTTCTCTAGCAGGACCCTAGAGAAACTAAGATCTGGCCTGCACATTAGACAGATGTATCTTTTAGTATGAATGACTAAATAGATATGTTTACATGAAATGGATGTTGTTGTCTATGGTTCTTGAATTTCTGATGGTCTCATGTGCTATTTTAACCTATGTATATAAGAAACTCTCCTATGTACATGGGTGGACAATGGCACATAGTGCACTTGCACACCAGAACCTGGGCTACAATACTTATTCCATAAATATCTAGTTTATCTAGATATCATTGGATGGGGGGATGCCACACAACCATTATGACTCTAATTAGGTTGGTTTAAGGATGGCCTCCCTTCCAAATTTATTTACCCTATTTAGTCGCTGGCTTTAGATGGCCTTGATATCTATTGGACTTGACTTTTCAACCCATCTCCTCTCACCTGCCTTCCTTCTTGTGATAAAAATGATCTCTAAACCCGAGGCAATACTCCTCTTGAATGATATCTCTTTGGAGAATTCCTCACATGACTCTACCACACACTTACTTTCCTTCAATGACTAGGTCTTGGTGCTGACCAACCTTGATGCAAATGAGAAGGAAGGACTCAAATACCTACAAAGCATGATTGACAACCTGGAAGCCACAGAACAAGGGCACAAAGATGACTTGATGTAGTTTTGTTCTTTAGGCACTGAGCTTTCCAACTACCTCAGGAAGCTATGCGGGCTTACAATAGCTTTATCCCCCTCTCAAACCCCCATCTTAGAAACCCCCCCCCCCCCCCCCAAAGGATTGTTCTTTCACTATCCACTAGCTATGGAAGCAGTCAAAGGATTTCAAGCACGACTTTGCTCTACTAGTAAAGAGTCTTTGATGGACCTAGTCTATAGGGTCTCTAAGAGCCTTTGTTGTCAGTTACTTGGATATACCTTGCAGGACTCCCAACTTCCACCAGTGAAGATTGCAAGCTTGACATTATCAAAGGAGAACAATACTTGGACAAAGGAGAATTGATCAAGGCTCCTTTCAGTATAATTTTTTTGAAATCTAAAAGATGTGCAATAATGGCGGGCATTTATGCTTGTACAAAAGGTACCATGACCTTTGACAAATAGAACAATGATTTCTACTCTGGAGCAATTTGGAACATTTACAGGCCATACATCAAGTGCGCTCGCAAGGCACTGAACTTCAAGGCAAACTGTGAAAGAAACGTTCTCTGGTTTGACCACTCAGTGTGGTACATCTTGAACCACCTCTCAAATCTCTTTCCGACTCAGGCAGAGGATATTACCTCCCCTTGATCTGCTCTTGGTTGGGTGGAGAAGCTTGGGAGATTGTCAGGGCACAAATATCATATTTACACTTCAGGACTTGTATGTGTAACGCTCTGAATGAGCTAAAAAATGATGAGCCTGGACTCTTTCTCTCAAATCTCAGCACAACTAAAGGGATAAAACATATCCTTTCACTTCTTAAGCCTTCCTTAGACCTTGAAGACTCCCCCTCTCTGAAGAGACCACTATTGTCTAGTGTAGGATCTCAACCTGTCACTTCCTTTTTGACTCCCTCTCCTCTTCTTGGCAGAGGGGAATGGAAAATCTAGAAGCTTTGTAAGAGGGAGAGGAAAAAGCTTCCCAGTTTGCCAATTTCCTTGTAATTTTTAGATGATCTCTACACCTACTGGAAAGCGTGTTTTGCTAAAAGTGGACAAGAATGTAGCAAGGCTTGTTCACTTCCTATTTTTTAACAAAATTTTGGATTTCTTCCCTCCCAAATCAATCTTTATACATGTTTTTAAATCTAGCTTTGGAAATGATAGTATGTTGCAGTACATCACAATTGGATGGAAGTATGATCCACCACCGAAGAAATTTGTCTCCTCTACTGAATTCCTCACTTCTCAGCTTACCCTTAAATGTAAGTTCTTTGAATTCAAGCAATTTTGTAAAGACTTTGATCATTTGGATGGCATGTATGCACTAATGATTTGAATATTGTCTCTGATAAGGAGGTGAAAGAATTGCTTAGTTGTGGGTTGAACCATATCCCCACCCAACCACTGAATCAACACTTAGATTTTGTCGCACTACTTGATTGCTTGGCTGACATAGCCAATGTCCTAACATTGGACAGTCTAACCCTTAGCAAATTGTCTTATGGTTTTTCTTCACATATTTAGACGTGCATTGGAATGATTCCACCAGCTTGGTTGAGCAATGAGACTTCATGGCTCTCACCCTTTGTTTCACAAAGGAGTTTTAACTTGAAATAGGGCTGGTTCATTAACAGATTAGACAAAGCACTACACATCCCTACTATTTTTTGCAAACAACTTGCAAAAACCACTGCTCTAGGATGACGATGGAACAAAATTTATTAAGACAGACATGACTACCAATGAGGTGATTGAATTTTTTCAAGGAGCACTATAGTGCTTTGGACTAGAGGCAAATGGTAACAAAATTCCTATCCTCTTTCCAACTTACAAAAGTCACAAGCACAAGTATAGATGTATTTTTGATGCATCTAACTGTATCATGTTGCAAGCTATATTTATCATCACATCTTGACTGAATATCTATCTTGAGGATTTTTGCACTATCCATGAACAAAAATTCTTAACAATCAAAACCTTTACTAACCAAGAAGTTAATAGTTTTTGGTTGGTTCAGAATGCAATTGAAGTCTTTTTGAATCTACCTAAGCACATATTTTCCATGTTCTCAGGTGATATTACACAATGTTATGAGAGCATCTCACTGTTTGACACCTCTGGTCTGTTTTATATACTCACAATTATAGGAAAAAATGGGTTTGAAATGTCAACAAGGGCTAGGATTTTAGAAAATATCTCTAGTCAGGAATCCAAGATGGGTTAGAGGTTCCTTGAAAGGACCTCCTACATAATATGGATTGCTGGAAATTATGGATTTGATTGAATGGCTCCTTCAGACTGTTTTTTCTAGTTAGGAAAGAATTACTATAGGCAGATCTATGGAATTCCAATGAGATTTTTCTACCTTGAGTTTTTTGAGCCTACCATGTTGGAAAGTATGGCCTTCTGAGGAGATTTGAAAGTAACAAAGACAACCTTCCTAAATATTGGATTTTCTCTCTTCTCTCCATTCACAGAGCTCTTTCAGACTGAATTCTCGTGGAAACGAGATAAACTCAACCTCATCCACACAGAATGTTTAAAGAGAAAAAGCAATAGACCCCACAAATGTGCTTTGAAGTCTTGTTTGGTTTAGTAACACAAAGAATTGTATTGTACAATGTCTCTCTTGATGGGAGAAACCATAATACAAAGCCTTTTGGAGGGGGGACCGGCTCCATGCAAATCCGGTCCTCAACTGTTGTCAATAGCTTAATTTCTCTCTCTTTTGAAAGTATTGTTGATGCTATCTAACTAGGTGTTATGCTTTTTGTTTCTCTCTCCACCCAAGCACTCCTGTAATTCTCATTAGGAATCTATTCTAATATGCCCACTATGTTCATACTAATTTCCGCTACACACAAGTTTTTAGGCCATTAAATGTTACACCCCTCACCAAGTGGTAGACCTCCCTCGGACAGGGTGGGTCTCTCTCTCTCTCTCTCTCTCTCTCTCTCTCTCTCTACCTTCACAAGGGAAACTTTCATAACTTCTACCCTCTCCATTTCTCTCTCTCTCTCTCTCTCTCTCTCACACACACACACACACACACACACACACACACACACACACACACACACACACACACACACACACACACACACACACACACACACACACACACACACACACACACACAAAGCTGTCACGGGACAAAAAAAAGCTTAGCTAATGAGCTTTGCAGCTACATCTCTATTATGCCGCCCATCACATGATCACACAAAGAGCTGTCACAGTAGAAGCAAGTATTTGGCCTCTCTGCCAAAGGCACGATACCAGTCGCCAAGGCTACTCCATAATCCCGAGTGTGGTGAGTACAGTTAAAATATCCTCGTAGCTGATGACCATAACTACGGTATAGGAAAATCTTCTGAGGAGCTAGAAACTGGGCTAGCAGATATAGCCGATCTGAAAAACTAGGCTTTATGGAATGCTCGATACAATAATACTTAGGACCTAGACCCACTGCTTCAGTAAACATCGCCAATGGGATATTATTCTTGAAATGTTCACGACCCCAAAGTGTCACTCTGGTCACTCAGTCCTGATATGTCCACCACTTTGTTTGGGAAACAGAAGTTCTTAACTGCGGGAATAGATGCTGTTCATAACGGAGAAATGTTGCTCGACGTATAGATTCATTTGACATAAAGAGATGTGCAGTTGCTATGAAAAAAACCTGGTCATCACAGTAGGCCATAATACACCAAGAATGAAAAATAGATGAAGAATTCCAAACTCTGGAAATGATACTCTATACTTGGGGTTTTATATTTGACTAACCATCTCTAATAAAACCAGTTTTGAAATAGGAGAGTGTGCCTAATATGGTGTTGTCTCTCACACTTTAAAAGGTGTTTTTTTCACACTAGTGTGCGGGCGGAAGCTTAGCATAGGGCATGGATAGCAGGTATAAATACCTACTGTGTATATATACCCAAGACTTGATACAACTTACTAGCTATGAGTCTAGAGACCTGGGTATGAATATGGGAACCATTGCTATTTAATTTTACCTTGGGGTGATGTAGTCTGTCTGACCGGGCTTTGCATTTAAATTAAAACAAAATAGTTAAAAACCACTTACTCTGGAAATGATACTCGAGATTTGTTTATTTATTTATTTAAACAACCATTTAGAATAAAAACAGTTTATTAACTCCTAAGACTTATTATGATTTGGAAAGTTTTCCCAAAAAATATCATATACTCACAGTGTAGAAAAGTGTTTTACACTAAGGAAATGCTAAAACTTAAGGTAAGGCTAGGATAGCAGATAAAAATACCTACTGGGGTTTAAATACCCGACACCGAATATAATCGCTTCTAGTGGATAAAAACCGGGCTTTGACTATGGGAATATATGCTATCTTATGTTACCATAGTTTGAGGTGGACTATCCAACTTGGCTTCACATTGTGTTGGTCACAGTACAAATTTTTAATTTGTTGTAAGCATGGCTTGAGGTCCTTCTTGCATCTACTGCACGCCACCGCTTAGGCTTTTGAGGAATGGTCTGCGATGACAGTCTTCCCCGCCATTTTTCCCTTGAGCAGTAGGTGCTGATATTGAGGAATCTTACCTGTTAACCTCCGGATTCTGCCTCTGGATCTTAGGCTATGGGGGATACTGGTGTACGTGCCTGGACTAACTTCCTCGATTGTGGGCATAACCTGTCCAACTCAACTGTCCCGTCTGCTACAGAGGAGCATCAACTATATAAATATGACTTCTAAGGTGAGTTATCATACTCACACAGCTGCGTGCTCTGTTATCATTTCTCTGCGTGTGTTAGTTCAAAATTGTGCGTATTCTATCTACTGGTTTCTGTGGCTCAAACATGCCGAAAAAATCGGAGAAAGCCATTGTGGAGGCGTCATCATCTCCTAATCTTCAGATTAACAGAAATTTTATGTCTTGCTCTAGGGAATTTCTATAAACACTGTGTAGCTTTGCTGAGACTGTTCTGAGAATTAAAAAAAAAAAAAAACCAGTTAAGTCGTTTCCGGATATTGAGCTTTCGTGTGTAAAAGGAGTAAGAGGAGATATAAGATTGGCTTGCTTTGTCATCGATGCAAGTTATGGTTTTTCTTTGACTTATGTGGTATGGGTCCGTGAAATCAGTGGAAGGGGATATAAAAACTGGTTTTGTATGCTATATCTTTTTTGGAGGGGATTAGTCTGACACTGTCGGCTATGGAATAATATGACTTGAGCATGTCTAATGGCATGAATAGGGAGCGGACTGCATTGGAAAAGGTAATGTTAGCTGGGATTATTCAATTGTTTGATGTATGTCTCGCTGGTCTTTACATAGAGCCAGAAAATTTACAAATCTCTAAAAAAATAAGCTAAAAATAGTGTGCATGTAATGTTGGAAACCTATGTCTGCTGTAATACTAAAGAGTCGGAGTACAATTTTTACATGTGCTGACCTCAAACTGAATAAACTCAGAATACTGGTACCGAATTTTTGGAATGAAGAGACTTGGAATGAAGAGACTTTGGTGGGAGTACATGTCTGCTCTGGGACAGTTAGGAAATTGTAACCCTCTTTTGACTAATAGTGTTTGTTTTCGTAAAATAAACAAAAGAATAGACATATAACCTGGTTTTGGAAATTGACTCTTACTGTTAAGGGAAGAAGTGTGAATGCCTCAGTTAAACTGAGAAATACCTGGTTTTTTTTTGAATGATGATGGTAATATGACTGGTTGCCGTAAAAAAGTGCTGTAAAACTGGTTTTCTGAGGAATAATCTGTAAAACGTTTTTTTATAAAAAAAAAAGAAAAATGGGGAGACTGCTTGGTATAAGGGAGTTTGACTGCTGAGGTAAGAGGATTGTATGGTACTTAAAGGAAAGGAATTGTATATATGGGTGATGATGTTATGTTCTGTTAAAAAACTACTCATTAGATGTAATGTACTCTTGAAAGGGATACTGCAGAGAAAAAAATATACCAAAAATTCACAAAAAAATGAGCCGTAATGATCTTATAAAGTTGAAAAGATATTTTGGTTTATTGTAACACTACTTTGCTGAGGTCCTTTCAGTAAGAGGACAGTCCCTCGACTGATTCACTTTCTAGTTCTGGTACCTATTCTATTGAATCAGCTGTAGATTATTCTGAGGGCACTTAATACAGGTTTCGGAAATGGTGTCCTGTCGTCTGATATTTGGTTGGTAGTAAGTAGTATCTCATAACCACGTGTAGGAGAAAATTTTGGTTTTGCAAATTGACCTAACTAGTTCTACCATATTACATCACCTACTAGTAAGATCGAATTGTTTTTTAGAGCAGATGCCTATCTCACTGAATTTTCTAAAAACTATTTTATATTTACTTAGTACTAGCTTCTGATAGGTTGCTCTTTCTCTAATTCTTTAAAAAGCTGAGAGTGGCAACACATACTGGATTGATTAAGAGTGGCAACACATACCGGATTGTCTATGGAGCTAAAGTGTGGCAACACATACCGGATTAAGCTGGTTGCAAAGTTACTTGGTCTTTTATACATCTCATACTATGAAGTTTAGTGATAGTGTTCGGTGACTTACCATTACTTCAACATAGTGACTGAGGTTTGAAGGTCTTGGTTGGTTTGAACCTCAGGTATTCAATAGAATTTGCTGGTCTTCATCTGCTGGCTTCCTAATTTCACTCAAGTATATATTAACTGATTCATACCTAACATCTTGCAGTATATACATAAAAGCTTCTAGAAGTTGGTTTTTAAGGCCTTGGTATGATAAGGAAAGTCATATAATTCCCTTTAACTGATCTTTGCTGGTGAATCTTTTGTCGTTTCTTTTTCGACAGGTCTGAGTCTCGTCTAAGGACTAACTCATCTAGGGCTTTATGATATATATATATATATATATATATATATATATATATATATATATATATATATATATATATATATATATATATATATATATAAAACACTTTATATATGGCTTGGGCTATAGTATGGCAGACATGACATGATAAGCATAAATATTTCTTGAGAAATAATGTTTTTTTAATAAAAATAAAAAAAGGGGGTGAGCTCAGGTTTATAAATTTGGAAATTCTGACATACATAGGTGCTTTATGAGTGTTCACTTTTCTATATCAGATTGGCAAAAATGCCAAAGAAATGTTTTTTCAAATATAAACAATATACTAGTTAAGAACTATGTGTTTTTTTAAGGTGACATGGATAACAACTGGGATGCCCTGCATCACCTGCGTACAGTCACGTGCTAACAAATAGTTTTCTTGTGGCTATGGGTGCAGGTGAGGGCTACCTTCCTTGATTAAAACGTCCAGTTCTTAACAAATGGTGGATCTCGGAGTGTGATACAAGATTTCCCAGACTTTGGGTTTAAGGATTCTTGAGCTGTATTTTGTTATCTTTATTACCTTGTACATAATTTATTTTCAACTGCAAATAAATTAGTGTGCAAAGCCACTGTACTTTTCTAGAATTGTTGTCTGTGAACAGTTGGTGTTTGTTTGCGTATATTTATATAGATTTAGAACTGCTACACACACACACAAACACACATACACACACAGATACACACACAACTTTCCTAACTTCAAGATGTGGCTGTATGGAACAGTGGCAGATTTTTGAGTGTCTTTGAGACTTCCTTGTGCACCATTAGGACAATTCACAATGTTGCAAATATACTTATGTCTCTCTCTCTCTCTCTCTCTCTCTCTCTCTCTCTCTCTCTCTCTCCTATTTTACATACAATGTCTTCCGGCACTCGCAAGGGTTCTTCTTCTTCAACAAGGTCCACAACCATTGTGGAAAATGATCCAAAATCTCATCTCGCAATTCAACAAAATTGATTCTCATCTCCTATTTTACATACAATGTCTTCCGGCACTCGCAAGGGTTCTTCTTCTTCAACAAGGTCCACAACCATTATGGAAAATGATCCAAAATCTCCTAAGTGTGGAGATAGCAACACAACCACCCAACCAACGACATCGGAAACCATGATCATGGCGTACTTGGTATCATTGCAAGAGACCGTAAACAAACAAGGCGAAGACTTACGAGCACCTGCAATGGAGAATGGCACACTAAGGGTACTTGTGGTTGAGAATGAGAATCTCAAGAGGACACTTGAGATGCAAACAACACGTTTGATGCAACTTGAAGAGGAAGTCAAGGAATGTAAACGCTCTCTTGTGGACTTGAATGCTTTGAAGGAGCGGATGAGCAAAGTGGAGCATGACCATGTATTGAAAGAGGAGAAATTTGACACAATGAGCCGGGATGTATGCGACATGAAAAATGTATGCACAAACAAGTCTTGGGCTGATGTATGTGGTAGCAATGTGGTTTCTAATTCCTCACTCATGCAAGGTTCAAACAAAGAATGTTGAGAATGTAGATGTGGAGGAGTTGAAGGAACGGGAGCGACGTTCCAAGAACATTGTTATTCGTGGAATTCCCGAAGAGAAGTTAGAGACACCTCCTTCTCTTGCCATTGTTATTGAAGATTTCTTCAAAACCCACTTTGGCATGTCCGGAGTTATGGTCTATGGAGCACATAGAGTGGGGAAGCAAGGAGCTCCTCGCTCGGGAGAACGGCCAATTGTATGCACCATGCCGGATGAGACCAAGCGAAAGATTATCCTTGATAATAGTTGGATCTATTTGAGGAATACAAAATGTTTTGTATGTGAAGATCACACTATTAAGCAACAAAATATGCGTCGCAAGGCATATGAGGAAAAGAATAATAAAAACAAGGAAATCTCTCATGAAGAAAATGTGCCCAAGGAGGAGGCAAGTCTCTCAAGCAAATAGGGATGCGTGACCTATGAGACCGAGTTACAATTGAAAATATGCTTTTGGAATTGTAATGGATACCCATGGAATGCGGGGGTTGGCATTGATGAACTAACAAGCAAAGCCGATGTTGTACTTCTTGTTGAAACTTGGGAGCATGATACACAAAGAATTAACGGCTTGGAGGATTACAATGTACATTCATTGATGTGGTCAAAGAATCTCAAGCAACGAAGAGGACAAGGAGGGTTAGCATGTATGGTTAAGAAAGGATTGGAAGATTTTGTATCAATTGTGAAAGATGACAAGTACAAACGTTATGTATGGCTGAAAATTATGACACCAAAAAGAGTACCCATTTTTGTAGCCGGTTGCTACATTCCTCATCATGATTCTCCCTTTTATGCTTGCATGGATAGAGATCAACCATTTTCTGATTTGGAAGAGGACATTGCTTATTTCAAAGTTGAAGGTGATGTTATTGTATTTGGGGATATGAATGCTCGCACAAAAACATTGCAACATGATACTCAACAATTTGATATGCCATACATTTCAAGGGAGTTGGAGGAAGTTCACTTGTATGATCGTACTTCAACGGATGAGAAAGAGCCGGATCACTATGGAAAGTTACTTTTACACATGTGTAATAGCACGGGTATGCTCATTGCCAATGGTGTATCTTTGTGGAGTGGAACCAATGGATTTACATGTAGAAGACATAATGGGGATAGTGTGATTGACTATATGCTACTCTCTGAAGCCATCATGTATCGCATAAAGAGTTTTATGTTTGGTCAATGGACCCCGGAATCCGACCATCGCACCTTATGTATTGACCTTTCATGTGGAGAAGCAACTAAGCATGATAATCTCAGCCAAAGGAAAGAGAAGTTATCACTATGTATGGATTTCAAACGGGCACCAATGTACATTGAAATGGTTGAGCAAAAATTATGGATGACAAAGCTTCAATGTGATGCACCATTGGAAACTAAATGGGAAGCTTTCAAGAAAGCTATTTTTTCTTGTGCGGAAGAATGCTTTGCCATAAAGCATCCCCATGGTATCAACAAAGATAGATCACGCAAAAGGTGGTTTGATAAAGAATGTCAAGATGCTCGAAAGTCCTTGATAAAGCTTGATGCAACTATGGACAAAGACAACTATCAAAGTCATTTGCATACATACAAGGCATTGATTCAAAAGAAGAGAAGAAGATGGGAAGTAAAGCAACAAGAATTTCAAGTCCAAGAAAAGGCACATGCATGTGGAAGATTTTGGAGAAACTTGAGAGGCAAGCGGGTTGAGAATTTTGGTAACTTGAGTCTAGTGGATATGTACACACATTGTAGGCAATTATATGAGCAAGAAAATACTAAAAAAATGCCATTTTATGGTTCACTCCCATGTATGCCGTCTTTTTTTACTATTGAGGATGTATGCGGTGGGCTTGAAAAGTTGGCCACTCGCAAAGCGGGAGATCTTCAAGGTATCAAGCCGGAGATGATCAAATGGACGGGAGATTTTACCCATGAGTGGATGTGTGATATGTTCAACCTTGCACTTCAACATGGTATGCCTTATGATTGGAGTACTAATTGGGTTAAGCCTTTGCATAAAGGAGGGGATGTAAAGAATGTAAGCAACTACCGGACTATAATGATTGGGTCTCTTATGGCAAAGTTATTTGGGTGCATAATGGAGATGAAATTGAGTGATTGGGCTGAAGAGAATGACAAGCGTGCAAAGGGACAAGCGGGTTTTCGTCGATGCCATAGCACCATTGATCATCTTGTCACTCTTCGTGTTCTCATGGAGGAAAGTCGGTTGAAAGGCAAGCGATTGTATTGTTGTTTTGTGGACTTTAAGAAAGCCTTTGATATGATTCCACGTAACAATTTGTGGAGAAGGATGGAAGAACTCCAAGTGCCAAGTGAGTTTATGCTTGCGGTTTCTCGAATCTATGAGAAGGTGATTTGTCAATTGCACATGGGAAGAGAAATTTCAGAAATTTTTGTAAGCACTATTGGGGTTAAACAAGGATGTCCATTGTCACCAACTCTCTTTGGTCTATGCATCGATCAATTGGAACAAATGGTACTTGACTTTATGCAAGAAGAAGGCATTGAAGAGGTCACTATTTGCAATGCGGTAATCATGCTTTTGTTGTATGCGGATGATGTAGTGCTTCTAGCACACACTTTAGAAGATGCACAAAAGCTTATGGTTGTCCTTGAGAACTTTTGCTTGCATAGTGGGCTGATTGTAAATGAATCCAAAACAAAGGTTATGCTTGTGAAAACCAACCATAAGGAGAAGCCATGCATTGTGTACAACAACCAGACACTTGAAGTTGTTGAGAGCTTTAAGTACCTTGGCCTTGAGGTTCCATCCAATCACAAGTGGCATGAATGTGCTTTGCGTCGTTTGGAAGCGGGAAAGAGAGCATATTATGCATTTGAGAACATGTGTAATGCGGGAAACATCAAGTGTTGGGTTCTCAAGAAGTATCTTTTTGATGCATTGGTGACACCGGTTCTTCTTTATGGAGTTGAAGTGTGGGGTGGGAGCATCTCAAAGTCTACTTGGAAAGAGTTTGAGAATGTCCAAAAGCGTTTTCTTACAAACTTTCTCCAAGTTAAGACACAAACACCATATATGCTCCTACTTCTTGAGTCGGGATCTCTTCCAATTGAGGTTATGGGCATGGAAAGGGTTGTGGAGTACATGATAAAGATGCGTCAAAACCCCTCACATCGACTTCCTACAATTGCATGGGAAGCAAAAAAGTTCAAAAGACGCATAAAAGCAAGATCTTGAGCACGGGATGGATGCAAGACATAAAGAAGTGGTTTGGGAGATGGGATGCATTACACTTGCTACATGATGCTTCAATTGACTCTCAAGTGAATGAAGCTTTTCTACAACGCCAATGTATTACGGCTTGGGAGAAATCCGGTGGGTCACGCTTCATACATTACACCACCTATATTGCCCCCAACTACAAAACCATGTTCTTCGCTGAGAGAGGAAACCGTACTCACACTTACATGCTTGAGCCTATTCCCTTGTCTGCGATACGCACTATCGCAGCAATTCGGCTTAGCTCCCATTTCCTTCGATGCGAGATAGGGCGTTGGGACAATGGAGAAGAGTCAAATCGATTGTGCACATTATGCTCACTGCAAGTTCGAGAGTCTGAGTACCACACACTACTAGAGTGCTCAGCTTTTGATCACATCCGAACTTGCTTCTCTCACATTTTCAGCCATAACTTAGACCTACACACTTTCCTCTCCCAGCCAAAGTGTGGGCTCTCCATTGCGACTCTCATCACTACAATTTTTGAGCATCGAGAGTCACTCATCAGCCGTACACATACTACATCACATGTAACTTTGGTCCCATAGGTCATATTTGACCTCCGAGGACGATAATAAAATCTATCTATCTATCTATCTCTCTCTCTCTCTCTCTCTCTCTCTCTCTCTCTCTCTCTCTCTCTCCACAATCACAATGAAGTCTCTCATAACTTCTACCCTCTCCAATTCTCTCTCTCTCTCTCTCTCTCTTTCATAACTTTCATAAAAATTTCAGGATGTGGTTGTATGGCACGATGGCATATTTCTAAGTTTCTGTAAGACCTCCCCGCGTGCCATTCAAACTATAAGGACATGGGTCTTATGGGCAAGGCCATCGACACGGCCGGATAGTGTGTACGCTAGGGGGAGGCTATAAGATAGCACGGTTGGGTGGAGACTAGCACACGCATTACCACCGCCCTTTCACTGGTATCCGAGCTATTTTTGGGAGGAGGCAAAAAGCGGGTTGCATGTGCGTGCGACATTCTGCTTCTCTCCCACGTTACGTAGACATCAACGTCTCTGCTGTGCAGCAAAAGAAGACATGCACGCTTTCCTGTGCACAACGCATGGACAGACATCGACAGTTGACTACGCCCGCCCCATCTACGCCCTCCACAACGAGCGACCAAGGCAAACTCAACGGCACCGATGCTCCGAAGGCTTCCGTTGGCGTCGTTGGTTGCGAGCGTAGTGTCCGAGAAAGTGAATCTCTTCCAAGAAGAACTCGCTTTTCTTGCCATTGATAAGCAATCCGTTCCTCTTCGAACACAATGGTCAAGTGATGCCTATGCTCCTCTTCATTCTTCAAGTAGACTATCATGTCATCAAAGAATGTGCCAACAAAGTTCTGATATGGACGGAAGATCCTATCCATCATCCTATTGAACGTAGCAAGAGCATTCGTAAGACCAAATGGCATCACTAAGAACTCATAGAGACCAAATGTCGTTCTAAACGCAGTCTTGTGCACATCCTCAGGCCTAATTTGAATCTGATGGTACCCACTTTTAAGGGTGTTTATCAACACTAATTATGATAGCAGCAATTTTCTCAAAATGGTTTATGGATGTTGCACCACTTACAACAATAGCAATGCATGATCTGGGAGGTGTTGGATGGGTTGGGAGGGGGGAAAGGAGGAGACAAGTGAGTTGTGGGCAATTTAGGCATAGAGGATGTATTGATGGCATTCATTATATACAACATGGGCTTGATGAAGAAAAAACGGTTGATGACTTGCTAGTGTTGTTTGGTGATAACACTTATTCATCATGGAAAATATATGCTCTTACCAAAGTATTGAGCATATTTGAAAAAGTTGAGTAGAATAGTAGAACATAAGAACGTGGTAGCATGAACTTGGCCGTTCATGGCCAAACAACCTTGGGGTATGTCACAACTCGATAGACAAAGATTTTGTATCCTTTTTCTAATAATGCTCTTTAAAAACAAAAAAACATTTGAAAGTTGTATTCTTCTTTGAAGGATATCCAGAATAATACATTTGAGTAGGCCACTGATGAGTGGTCACAAGTTATGGTGGACCCACATAGTAAGTTAGAATAATAGATAATGCACATTCCCACCTAACTAGATAAAAAGGGGTGCATGTGGCTTGTAACTCTTGCATATTGGGGTCATACTTACTCATAGAAAGGATTAATGCCACTGTGGGCTAGATCCATCAGAAATGAAAATTACAATCAATAAGATGGCATGATCATGAAAGATTTCTCATTGTGAATATGTGGGATGAATGCTTTGAATGATTCTATATTTTCCAAGGGGAGAATTCTAGAAGGAAAAATGGAAGGACACTCATTGCAAAGCTTCCAAAAGTTGGGATACTTGTCTACTCTTTTTGGCCATTGAAAAGACACTTATTGTAAATCTTTTCAAAAGCTGAGACACTGGTCACACATGCATCAACCTTTTTGAAATATGGCTGGACACTTGTCCCCATGCTGCCTAAGCTTATCCTTTTTGTTCATAAAGCAACTCTACCAATGAATTTAGCCTCTTTTACACATGCATCAACCTTTTTGAAATATGGCTAGAAACTTGTCCCCATGCTGCCTAGCTTATTCTTTTTGTTCATAAAGCGGCTCTACCTATGAATTTAACCTCTTTTACCCTCATTTGAGGATCATCTCCTTGCTGAATTTTCACTTTATTATTAGTCCAAGAAGCTTCTATGATGTCGCTATCATCTCCTTTTATATCTATCCTCAAAATTCTCTCCAAGTAGACATTCTGTTTTTTTCTACCTTGTTGAATTTTCAGGGCAACAAACATGCAAATAAAAAATATTAGTAGCTGAATTTCCTATTTGTAAACATGTTGAAATCATCTTCTATATTGTATATTGTTTGTTTTTATGCATGTACACATGACATCTTGCATGATACTACGAGTGTAAGTCTACTTAAACTCACTCTTTGGTTGATTATAATTGAGCTCAATCAGAAGGTACTTAGATTGAGCAACAACACAATCCCAATGGAAGGAAACAATCACAAAGCCTACCAGTCCTCGTGAAAAAGGAGAATGGAGGAAGAAAAAGAAGATGCTCTATTTCAAAGAAGAGAAGCAATCAAATCCGAAGTACATCCTCTTCATCAAATTCATCCAGTGCCTCTTCAGATGGATCATTATCAAACAACAAGGAGACAACTTATTTATACAAGAAACATCATCGAAGGCAAAGATGTTGATAATCTCACCCCCTTCTTCATCTTCAGAGACAAGTTCTTTCTCCTCTACTTCAAGATTTGGGCATGGAAGAAGGCACAAGAAGAAGAAGTCCAATTCACTTTCACAACTTGAGAAGAAGATCAAGTTTAGTACACATGATGGCTCATCGAATCTTGATCTTTTTTAAATATTTGTTTCTCATTTCAAATATTATATGATCGTGAGAAGTATAAAGAGAAGGAGAAGATTAAGTTTGTAGCTTTGCATTTGACTGATCTAGCTCACACTTGGTGGATGTGATTAAAGTATGATGTTGCTGCTCCAAGATTGTGAAGGAGTTTTTTTTTCATGTTGTAGACCAAATTTCTTCCTGTCCATTTCAAGAGGGATGTGAAGATGGAGTACAACCACTTGTGGCAAAGGAAGAATGAATCTTTGAAAGGCTGCACCAAGAGGTTTTGGGAGCTACTTTTGATAGTTCAACATTTCAAGAAGATCTTCAACTCCAAAAAATTAAGAAAATATCAAGGAGGTCTGCATTTTAAACTTTGCACTGCTCTAAATCATTACTCTTGATCTCATATTAGGGAACTCATAGACCATGCCGAGAAATGGGAGTTGGAGCACAATAGTGGAGATTCTCTTTCAAAGAGAAATAAGAAGAGGCCAACTAGTTGGGAAGCAAATTTAGCCCCTAAACAAGGACAAAATCAACACGAAAATTCAGTTCCAAATCCAAAGAAGGTAAAACCCTACTCATTCTCCCGTGCTCTCCAGTTTTGCTTAACCTTATATCGTCAAAGGAAGCAGTTTATTGAGGAAGAGAAATAGCAATATATGAAAGAAGGGAAGTCCTTTAAATTTGGTCGTCCTTTAAATGGTCAAGCGGGACACATAGTAAAAAAATGTGTAAACAAAGGAAACAACAAGGTTTCTTTTGAAGACAAAGACAAGCCAATGATCACAATCAATGCTATAGGAGATGTGGTTGGCAATACAAAACGTACTCAATGATGTGCTACCTACTCAAATCTTGGGGAGAATTTCAAGGAAAGGAAGCTTTGTTTTTTATCGATCCACTGGCAAATCTCATATCTTGGAATCTAGCTAGAGAACTTAGCTTGAAGTATGATGACATGGAGACACCCTTGGAGATTCACCAAGATTTAAATACCAATGACAAAGACACATTGAAGACAATTGTACCCTACACTGGAAGGCTTAAATTTGAGCTTCAAGGTTCAAAGATCAAGACACCTTTTGTTTTGCAGATCTTGATGGCATAGATGTCATACTTGGCATGCCTTATAATCATAGAGTGGACTCAGCTACCTATTCTCAAAATAACATCGTCGAGTTCATCCATAAAGTGAAAACGTACGAGATTAATGCAGGTGTAAGCGGGGACACAATACCAATGGTAAGCCATACTCAAGTCTCTAGAAGAATTAAGGATTGTGTGCAATGTTGTTTGCTTTACGTAAATGATAGTCATGATAAGATGCATGCTGAAAATCAAGAACAACTCAAAATCTTGGAAAAGTACAAAGATTGTTTTCCAGAAGATCTTCCTTGTCAACTACCTTCAGGAAGGCCTAAAGATCATCAAATAGATATCATCCCTGGTAGCTCTTCTCCCAACATTACGCCTTATTGAGTGAGCCGTCCTCAAAAAGATGAAATTAGGAAGCAAATGGAAGACCTACTTAGTCATGGGTTGATTAAGCCTATTAGCTCACCCCAAAGAGTAGTCTTTCCAGATGCATTTCGGATCGTTAGAGCCCCCAATGGCTTGATATGTCCTGTAGATGTATCTAAGGTATGAGATGGCATGGTCTCAATTTTGTTGTTGACATGCATTGAGCGAGAGATGAGACGTGTCTCCTTTGCACGTGAGCTCCACCATGCTCACGAGATAGAGCCTTTAGCTGTTCAAGATGTGCCAATAGACTCTATAGAGACAGAGATAGAGCAACAATGCTCTAGTGAGACACAACAGGTGTCATTGGAGTATGTGCAGGTAGAGGTAGAGCGGGGGTATGATCCCTAGGGACACATTCAAAGATGAAGAACATGGAGTTCTTTGATATGCTCATGCTAGAGGCTGATGAGGATGTAATCATTCGAGTGTCAACAATGCCACATACATACAGGATGAGCAATCCTGATGATGCAATGCATGCAAATAACACAAGGGAGGCTAGGACATCCATGTGCACAAATTTTGTCAGTGCTTGGGTGTCTCATGTACGGCCTACTAGTGTCAAGGCCCAACCTAGCAATTGCAATGGGAGCATTTGTAGTGGGGATTGTCAGTCATATGGTGACTTCCACTAGCATGATGCATAATGGAGTTTTGCAGACCATACCAATTTGTCTGTGGGATTTACATGCAGGCTCTAGCATGGATACATACGCTCATCTATCACTAGAGCCAATACGACTGCATACAAATCATTTGGGAAAGCTAGTGGGGATAGGTTGAGAGAGTCTCTCACCAATTTGTTTGTACATACTAGTAGTTTAGCTAGTAAAACTCGCTTATCGATGCATCCCCTTTAAGTGGGAGTTTGTTGGGTAAAGGTGTAGTACCTTTGCCCGTGGCCGAACATCCGGTGTCCAACCGCTCACTGTACATTCTTCTTCTTCATACACACAAAGAATAAGGAGCTCCTCTCATTCCTTGAGGTTGCTCCACCCACACACCACACTCTTGTTTCTCCCCTTCCCCTCATGCACCGCACTGTGTACTCATGCTTCCATGCACCAGCACACTCATAGAAACATCTACAACACAAACAATAGATAGAATGAAAAAAATTCAAAGATTAGCAAATTAGTGCAAAAACACAAAGCTCTGATACTAATGTCATGCAACGGAATTGAGATGGTGAAGATCTAGGTTTTTATACTTCCAAAAATCCTTCTCTTTTTTTCCTTGTGTTAGTGATTCCTTTTAGCTTGAATGATGGTTCATTTTAATTTTTTATGAAGATAGGGAAATGAGAGAGTGCTATAGAGATGTGTAGAGGGAGAGAGAAAGAGAGAGAATACGAGAATGACACTCGATGGGGTCCCAACCAACCCTCTCAAGGGACCCCGACACTGTTGCTAATATAATATTTGCTTTTGATTGGGTAAATGGAATGTAGACATGTACCTCCAGTGCAGACTCTATTACTCCAATGGTAACTATTACCACGATAACTCCTCAAGACGAGTCATCTCCAGGGTTGATTTGATGCACCTTTGGATCTTCTTGATGTGTGAATGCGGATGGCCACCAAGGGGTAGATCCGGGGTTGAATTGCTCTCTCGATTGAGAGAAATGAATGGTTGAAAACTCAAATTTTGATGATGATGATGATGGATAGCAATGTAGCACTCAATGCCGGCGAGGAAATGGCCAAATGAAGGCTTGATGGGCTGCTGAAGTACCAAACCACAACAAGGACACTATCGATGGGCTGTCAAAGTACCGAACCACAATGAGGATGATAGTGTTGGTAGTTCCTTTGCTCTTCCGATGTCAGAAGGGCTGAAAATTGAAAATGCTAGCCTTGATTTACTGAGATGTGCAAGCAATGGGTTGATCCGACATCCTTAGACAAAAAGATGGAGTTGGATGTTTGCTTTCAAAAATGATGAATGATTGTGAGTAAAACGCTAGTGTTGCTCTGTTGTCCTTGCTAGCGCTAGGCAAATTTGAAGGAAATGTTGGTTCATGAATGGTTCCCATTATAGGCTAGGAATTGGGCGTATGCATTGACTAAGGCTTAGGTATGACAAGTTGTCCACCGAACCCAACCAAATAAATCATAAAAATGGTTTGTTAACAAATTGGACAGGGAGTTAGTTTCTGGGTGAAACTGTTGCATATTTGGCCACCCGAGAATCTGATTGATGTGGGAAATGGCTCATTGGATTCCTCTAGCCTAAGACTACATGCAAGTCATGTCCTACCGTACTATAATAACATCTATCAAAATGCGTGTACAAACTATTTATGTAAGAGGGTTTCAAAACTAGAAAACCTATGGACTCATCCAAACATGCAAGTCCTGCGAGCAGCAGGATCACAAAATTGCCAGTACTAATCATCTTAGGATTCTAGACACTCCTATCTAGAAAGAAGGAAAAGAAGGGCTCTCAAAGTCGATGAAGCATGTCCACATGGCGCTCAGAGCTATGCGCACATGTCATTTTTGGTGTGAATTATTCAAGAAGTTGGGAATAGCCTTAATGTTCTCTTCATATTTTCATCTGGGCAAAACCAAATTCATGAATCTCACTCTACTTGGTATGTTAAAAGCTTATGCTAGAGAGCATAAATCTTAGTGAAAAAAGTACCTATCTCTATTGGGGTTTGTCTACAACAACACCATACACTCCTCTACAAGAAAGGCTCGAAACAAAATAATGTAGGGGAGAATAATATGTCCACCTATTATTTGTACTAAAGACAAATTTTTTGTCTACTAATGAGTTTGTTTCAAACTTGAAGACATCTATGAATCAATTCCGAGCCACTATTAAAGCCGCCCAAGAATGCCAAAAGAAGCAAGCAGATACATGATGAAGGTATTTGGTTTTCAAAGAAGGACAATATCTCTTACTAAAGTTTGATAGGAACAAGTTAAAGCAAAGTTCAAGGCCAATAAAGTCTTTTTTGAAGGTCAAAAAGATACTTGACCTTTCAAGGTCATCAAGAAAATCAATGAAGTATGCTACAAGCTAGAACTCCCTAGTCATTGGAAGATACATAATGCATTTCATGTAATTTTATCAAAGCCTTACATGGAACCAATACTAGAGGAGCCCATTACAGAGGATCCTTCACAAATTGAAGACACAAAGCAAATTATTGAACCTGAACAAATCCTCCTTCATAAGGAACTGCATGGTCTTGTGACATGGAAATTTTTATTGAAGCTCAAAGATCTATTCACAACTGATGCCAAGTGGGTGCCGGATGAAAAAGTCATAAAGCTTACCTTGACTTACCTTGAAAAATTCATGCACACTTATTTTGTAATTCTTAAACAATACAAAGAAGATTTTCATTTGAGGATAGTTAATCAAGAGCTGGTGGGCTATCACAACTCAATAGACAATGGCCTTGTATCCTTTTTCTAATAATGCTCATTTTTAAAACATTTGAAAGTTGTTTTCCTCTTTGAGGGATATCCAAAATATTGAATTTGAGTAGGCCACAGATGAGTGGTTACAGGTTATGGTGGACCCACATAGTGGGCTAGAACAGTAGGCAAAATGGAGCTCATGTGGCTTATAAATCTTGCATATTAGGGTTCATACTCAAAAATAGGAAGGAATTAATCCATTGAAGTGTGGGCTAGATCCGCCAAAAACGACAGTTACAATCAATAAGATGGCATGATCATGAAAGATTGCTCATTGTGCAGATATGGGCTGAATGCTTCTATGTTTTCACAAGCATCTTGGATTTAATACTTAAAACAAGAATCATGATCGACACAAAAAGAGCTTTCATTTGATACCTATATTGAGATTTCTTTTTTTTAGCAATTTCCAAAGAAGGAAGGAGGATTTTAGAAGGATAAGTGCAAGAACACTTGTTGCAAAAGATTCCAGAAGTTGGGACACTTGTCTACTCTTTTTGATCATTGAAAGGACACTTATTGTAAAGCTTTTCAAAAGCCGGGACACTTGTCACACATGACATATGGATAGACCCTTGTACCCATGCTATATAGATTATCCTTTTTATTCATAAATCAACTCCACCTATATATTCAACCTCTTTCACCCTCATTTAAGCATCATTTACTTACTAAATTTTCACTCTATCATTAGCCGAAGAAGCCTCTGCACTACCATCATCATCTCCTTCTATGTGTATCCTCAATTCTCTTGAAGTAGACAATTCTCTGTCTGTCTAGCTTGCTAATGTTTTAGGGCAACAAACATACCAATCAAAAAATTCAGCTCTACACTTGAAACTTTGAGCTCTTTCTCTCACCATGAATGCAACCAAAAAGAAGGACTACTCTTCTATTCCAAGAAGCTACCAAATTTTCTCTTTGTAAATATGTTGGAATAATCTTTTATGTTGTTTGTTTTTGTGTATGTGCAGATGAAATCTTGCATGATTGACCAGAGTGTGAGTCTACTTAAATCCACTCTAGTTGATTGTAATTGAGCTGAATACTAAGGTACTTAGATTGAGCAGAAATATATTTTCTTTGCAGGAGGGGGGGTGCCCATCTTCAACCCTCATTCTATTGTGTTTCTCTCTCATCCACTACCATTAGGGCTTTCCCCCTCATTCCTAGGGATGTGGGAAGACTTTTTAGTCTTCCCATGACCATCCAATTTTCCCCTACTTTGGCCATTGGAGAATTGAATTAAATTTAGGAACTTTAGCCTATGGAAGTCTTAATGGAGCTGAACCTTAGGTCTTTTAGGCCCCATTGAAGCACATTGCTCTTTTGCATACTGTCCCCCTTTGGATCTCTATTTTCCCTCCTTTGGATCCCTGACAGAGGCCGATCTGTCAGCCTTACCAATATTCTAGCTTTTACTCCCCTGGTACTTCCCCATATTAAATGATCAGTGTAGCATGAGAAAATCACTTGGGAGTATTACATATTAGTTTTTATGACAGAATTCATACCAAATTATCCTTAGCCCTGCACTTCCCTTTGAGGAAGGCTAGCTAAACTTGAAAGCATCCTTGTAAACATCAACTCCAATCAATCAAGGACAAAGTATTCTATCTTTTGCCATCTTCATCAAATTGGCAAATACTCTCAAAGAGGTTGATAAGTAAGGTGTTTTTTGCTTTGTTATTTTGTTGATTTTTTGTTTTTCATCTCTCCAAGCCCAACCTATACCTCCATGCCTTCTACTAGTTCTACCTCTACTCCAATTTCCATCTCTCTTGTGTTCTAATTGTTTATCTTGAAGGCATTCAAGGAACAACGCTCTATGAACAACCTTCTTGTGAAGAAATACTAGTGCACAAGGTCTCCGATCTACAGGTATAGATCTCCCCTAAGTATCCTTATTGCCTACGGGTAAGAATAAGGCTTGGGAGGGAAACTTCTCTTCTCTTCACTCCTCTCATATCTACATTTTGCACATACTAGAGTTATCCGAGATGAATAATCCACATGATGTGAATTTCTATCGCTTTCACTCTGTGCAATCTGTTACAATTAACGTATAGATTAGCTATAACATCCACTTTCAACAAGGTGAAGAGTTTCTCTTTGGCCCAGAAAGGCTCAATGAAATACTTCTTTCACCGGATCCCATCATACTACCCCTTATAGACTTGCTATGAACCAAGAGGATTTGTACACACAATTAATTCTAATCAGTAGAGACAAAACGTATATATTATGGTAAGCACAAACTTACAATTCCAAAGAACAATTTGTAGCCTGTTTGGCCGGAAAAAATTGAACGCGATTAACTCATCTATTAACCCTTTCATATTATCCATGCTACGATACTACCATAACCTTGATGTTTTCATCTTCGTGTTGTTTTGATATGCTCTTTTGTATTCTTTCCTTGTGTGTGTGAGTGCAAGAGAGAAAGAGTGGGGCTTCTTTGATTGCTTTCCTTCCAAACCCTAGACTTCATGTCATCTATGGTATAACTCCTTCATATAGTTTTTTGGGGAACTTGGAGGGCAATACACCACGGCCTGCCACATGCCTGCAAATAAGCCCACATATGTAGGCAAGAGATTCGAACGTGGTGTATAACTGCTAGAGTGGTGCGCCATTTGGAGGCATCAAGGAGAGAGGGGAGCTCATGGAGCTTGGCGGCTATGGCGTCCATCCCCTTGGTGCTGCTCTCTACCGTGGGTGGCCGTTGTGGTAGTGCGTTTCCATCGGTGGTGGCTCATGGGGTTGTGATGACTTGGCAATGCTCCTATAAGAGGTGTTTTTGGGTGCCTATAAGCATCCAAAATCTTTTAAGTGAGGAACATGTGACCCATGGGTTGTCATGCCACCATGACAACCATGGTCACGGGTCTAAGAGGCGGTTCATGCACAATGTGAGAGATAGAAATGGAAAGGTGGCCGAGGTGTCGTGCCATGCAACAAATGCTAAGAAATGAAGTGTCGAGAATATGTAATGCAAAAATTGCCTAAATGAGCTCCTAGTGAGCTGCACAAGTAGAAGATAACCAATTTGTTTTCTTTTTTAACACTAGGTTTGTGTTTGAGCCACTAAAATGGCTTGAGCCACAATAGTGGCTTGGCACCTCATTCCATAAAATTGGCTCTACCATTGTTTATTTTTCAAAAAACCATTATCATAGGATACCATTGAGATCCTATGACATAGAGGAAAATTCTAGTATACCATTTATCCAAAAAAGTGTAAAACTAACAAATTTAATTTTTAAAATAGTAAGAAGCCACAAAAGTGGCTTTTAAATTTAACAACATATAAGTATTTGAGGCCCAAAACAAGTTGGCTATTTGTTTTAAAAAATAGTTTATGCATAAATGGTCATTGTATACATATCCATGTATTTTTAAAAATAGTTTCAATGTGCTTTGAAGGTTTTAAAAGCATCTACATGGGATATCAAGATTCTTGATTGATTTTTGTTTTATTGCACTTGAAAGATGGATCGTAAAAACTAATAAGTTTACATGAAATCAATTATTTTTTTATTTTTTTCAACTGCCTACATGCCATGAGAACAAATCCCTAAAAGGTTTTGATGAGGTTTTTTGTGATCCATGAGAACAAGAATTTACAAAAAGGTTGCTTATAGCCACAAAAATAGTTCATGCTTGTACGATGCATGCATGTCAGATCTATCAAACACTTTGCTACAAAGCGTAAAAATGCTTGCATTCATTGAGGGTAGGTATCATGGAGCTGGACCTTCTACAAAAAAACTTGCTCTTCAGGCATAACAAGGCCAAACTCTAGGCCCAGTTGCTATTGCCAGAGAGATGAGGATGAAGTAGGAGGCATGCCACTCTATTAGCAACATACAATGGAGGGAGATAATGTGCATTGCAAAAACAAGAAATGTGTGTTTTTGGCCAGGAGTATCAGTTCAAGCTTCCAAGAGAATTGAATCGGTAATAACTATGGAAGCCCCGATTGTGTAAAGGTTAAGGTGGATAGGTTAGTGTACCATTCATGGCATAAGCATGCTTGGAGAGGTTAGTGTAGATCTTGAGAAACTATTGCACAATACAATATAGACTATACTTGAAAATGATAAAACTTAATATTATTCAATAGAACATGCCTCTATATAGGCTTTTGGAAATAGGTAGTCTTTTGCTACATGAGCACAAAAGGTGGCTGCCAATGCACAATACAAGTGGATTTCTCTTTACAAAGGTTGCAAGAGACTTTTCACATGGATTGACACATAAGGCTTTTCTAGGTGGAAGAGACTGTTCACATAAGAGATGCAACAAAACTCGCATCCCGAAAATACTCCCCTATGTGGGTTTTGGTTGCATATCACTCACACAATCCTCCCCTCAAAACACACTAGGGTGAGGCACACAGTTCACAAGCCTCCCCTTGAACACAAATTTGCCTCCCTAGACACAAAGGGTATAGGCACACACAACATCAGGGTGTAGGTACACAAGTCTCCCCTGGCACAAATAGATGGTAAGGTACACAAGAGAGATAATGCTCACAGCACATCATCATAAACTAGTCCAATATTGTTGTCGTTATCTTCCTCAGAATCTTCAGTGGTGGCAAGGTTGATTTTTGCTTTTGGTTTATCCTTGAAATGCTCTTTGTAATTGGTAACCTGTGAAGATTTATCTTTGAGTCTGCAATATTTTGTAGCATGGTTATTTTTGCCACAAATGCATCGAGGGTCGATTTCATAGCAATCCTTTGAAAGGCGATTTGTTCTGCCACAATGTGTGCACTTTAAGTTGCTTTTGTGATTGCGGTTGTAGCGGTTGGATGAGACCCGATAAGAACCACTTGACTGTTGTTGATTGCCTTTGAGGTTCTATTCGTGCTCTTGAAGAGAATTTATTACATATTCAATTTTAGGGTTCGGGTCTTTCTCTTTCAGCACTGTTACAATTTGGCCAAAATCAACATCCGGTACTGCTTTTAGAAGCATAGCAATTTGGTCTTCATTATCTACAGGGCGTTTTATATATGTCAACTTTGTGCATTATTTAGATGATTGCACCACTGCACCGGTTGTTAGGGTTAAGATGGATAGGTTAGTGTACCATTCATGGCTAAGCATGCTTGGAGATGTTAGTGTAGAGCTTGAGAAACTATTGCACAATACAATATAGAATATACTTGCAAAGGATTAAAACTTAATATTATTCAGGAGAACTTGCCTCTATATAGGCTTTTGGAAATAGGCAGCCTTTTGCCACATGAGCACAAAAGGTGGCTTCCAATGCACAATACAAGTGGCTTTCTCTTTACAAAGGTTGCAAGAGACTTTTCACATGGATTGACACATAAGGCTTTTCTAGGTGGAAGAGACTGTTCACATAAGAGATGCAACAAAATTCACATCCCAACAGATTGTGCAACACATTGTCGTGAAGACAGGCATGCATGAAACATTTATGGTAGAGAGATCTTCTTCACAAGTCCGGGGGGAGAGGTATGAAGTCCATATTGCAAGTAGCCCAATGTGTACATGTGGAGACTTTGCAGAACGAGTGGCACAAAGCAAACCATATATAGCTTGCAAGCATATTTACTCCATCTTCCTTCGCTACTTTGGCATGGATTTAACAATACGTTTATCCATCAGAGCAAGGTGAAGAATGAAGATTTGCTTTTGGTTTTCAATTGTCGTTGTACACGGCATTAAAAAAATATGTATTTGAACTTTTTCAATCACATCCCCTAGTGCAAAACTGTAATTCTAACTGGAGATTCAATGGGGAAATTATTTTTGGGAGAATTCATGATTAGAGAGATTTGATATTGAATTTATATTGTAATTCTCTTTGGAGAATTTCATGACTTAACATGGTGCCTTGTCTCTTCTTCTACTTCCCTTGTGTTCAAAGAATTACATTTTTTGGTGTACATGTACTATAGTATCAAGGTTCAATTGAAATGGGAAATAACAAAGAAAGCTCCCTCCAAGAAGCTCTCTCCACACAGGGCGTGGAAAGCTTTATCAATGCAAGCACTTCTAAAGTATACGGCTTAGAAAAAGCTCCCTCCAAAAGTTCTCTTGGTTCCCATCCCCCTCACACACCAGCCAAGGCCTGGGGCCTTTTTTTTGGAGATGGTGAAGAAGAAGAGCAGGAGTAGAGTGCCTTGTAGAGCATGGTGGTGCTCTTGTAACCGATGTTTGAGTGAAGCTTTCCATTTCCCCCATAGTGTGTGGTTCCTCGCTCTTCCTTTTCTTTTTTCTCGCGTGCTCCTCTATGGTAGAGGCACCTCACCTGTGCATGCCACAAGCACAACCGTCTGTGGAAAAACGCTTGTCCACGGGAACGCTCGTGTCGGGGTCGGGGATGTTGAAAATCTGCCACATAATGCGCAAGAATGGTGTCATGGTTGTCGAGAGAGATGTCCGTGGGAAAAGACCGTCGATGCCGAATCGATGTGAATCGACGCAAAACTCTGAAGTCCGTGTCGAAACGACTCTAATCGCCGATGTCAAGGCCACCTCCCACCATTACACGGGAGTCTCCAATGCCAAGATGAGGTGTCAAAGTTGCAAATCTCTCGCTCTCTCTCAAGCTTTCTAATGGTGAGAGGTTCTCTCTCTCTCAATCTCTGTTTCTCAAGTTTCGCTCTCACTTGAGCTTCCTTCACCCTTTGACTTGGGTGTGTGTGAGCCGGGTCGGAGAGTTGAAGTAGATTTGTCGAGGGTACCGTGGGCGAAAAGCCTTACACACACAATGTGTTTAAGCTTAAAATTAAAAAAAAATCAAATTCTGCTGCAAAACTGTCAAAATCTGCATGCTCGGACGAGGGAGGCTGAGTGGTAGTGTGTGTTTGTGTGGGAGCTTACCCGATTCCAAGCTCCTGGTTCTGCTTGCTCTAGCCCTGTTGGATTCTCTATCTTTTGAGTGTCCACTCCTAGCCACAACAGCGCTGCCCGACTTAGCTCGATTTCACATTGCCTTGCAGCCTATCCCTGCTAGCTAAGGTTCAACCTCTTCGATTACTTACAGGCTTGCTTTCCTTGCAGAGCTTCAATTTGTTGGCAATGCTTGCTATATCAATTTACCTGCCCTGATTTGCTCGTCTTATTCCGAATTAGGAAAAATATGAACCCTTTAGGGGCCCTTTGGGATTAAGGTTAATTAGAGGCCAGCCAATGAGAAGAGGGTGGTGGACACACTCTATGCCCTCAAAAATGTAGGGGGACAAAGTAGTCTTACACTTCTTAAATGGGCTCTTACCTAGTGAGAAGGTGGGGTGGGGGGTGGGTGGGTGGGCCATATGGAACCTCCAACTTCCCTCCTTTTTGATCCAGTTTTGAAAAAATCCCAAAAATTTGAAAATTTTCAAATTTTTCAAAACTCAAATTTCATCTTCTTAAAACCCCCCTAAAACTATTTTATGGTCAAAAAAGAATTTTTTGACCTCAAAAAATCAAAACGTGCACCCAAAAACCCTAAAATTCATTTTTTTAAAAAAACTTTTGAAAAATCTTTTTTTGCTATCCAGAGCTCCCCCAAAAGTAGTTCTTAGGCAAAAAATGATTTTCTCTCTCTAGAACCCCTTTTCCAACCCCTCCTTGGTTGCAACCATCGCACTCATCCTCTACTCCAACACTCTCTCTCTCTACACCATCTCCATTGTTGCAGCAAGGAAGCTCCTCTCTCCTCCCCTACCACCTTCCATTGCCACACCAAGCAAGGGTTATCCACCTTCTCCTCCCATTGCCACAAGGGTTAACCACCTTCTCATATCACTTTATTCCACCTACATTGTAGCAACAAGCAAGGTCCTTCTCCTCCTCCTAGTTTTCTTTGCTCAACCATGGCCAACTCTACTTCGCAAAGGCGGCCAAAGGATGAGGTCACAACACTTGCATGCCACAACACTAGAGGTGTAGATGATGAGTGGGTGCCACAAGAGTTCACCAAAGGTGCTTAGGTATATATGCAACCATATGCTATTGGCCCTCATCGTGTGCGGAATCGTGCAAACTTGGATCTTCATTGGAAAGGAAAGCTCATTGGCTTCAAGAACCGCAAAGACAAGGGGACCGTAGCCATTGTGCAATATGTTTTCTCAATGTCAACCATGCATTTGTAACAACCACCTCGATTTCCAACACATTGTAAGTACATGTTTTGAGAATACAAAGCTAGGTGTGAAATCACAGTGTAATGATATTATGGATTCATACTTAAGATTTGTTATGCATTTATAGTCCTATTTCCATCCACGTTGGTGGAAGAGCAGCCACTACATAGTCTCTCCGGCACATTCAATGCTATACATGCGGATATTGGAGCAATAATGTTCCCACATCTTTGCCCAACCAAACTGGTTCAAAGAAGGATTTTCTTCTATTCTCACTCCTATATTGTCCCTACTTCTACACAAGCGTTTGGAACGCTTGAACCCATCAAAGTAACTTCCTTATTAAGTATGGAGTGGCCGGTGCCAGATTTGTGGTCGGTAGCATCTTTTAAGCAAAAGATGATAATGGATGTCCAAAACTCTTTGAAATACTCTAAAGCTTCTAGGTCTGTGGGCTTGAGTTGGTGTTTGCCTATTCATTGTTTTGTGCACATTTTTAAAGAGTTTGGAGTTGTGGAGACTACCACAATGCTTGTATGTAAAGATGCACATTACGAGGAATTAGGAAGGCTTTTAGAAGAGGACTGGGGTTTTGTGGAGGGCATGCACAACGGGGACCGATACCGTTGTAAGGTTGGAGCTTCAGGTATTGGAATGCGCTATTTGAAATCCCGCACCTCCTTGTACATATGATTTCACTATGATCGTTGGATGTGCAAGCTTGGAGTGTGGACTCCCTTACAGAGTGTAGACGACGCTATTGCAAGCTTTGACATTGCAGTGAAGATGCCCAACGATGCTTTGGAGGCAGTCCAAGTGAACAAGCATTGGACTCTCAGTAATGTTCGAGAACATTTGGTTATTATGGGTTTTGAGGCCCTTCAACAAGCACAATTTCGTTTACAGGTCACAAGGTGAGAATCCTTCCACCACATTTTCAATACATCATGGTTTGTCGATCATTGGATGCTTATTGTAATGAATGTCCGCAGATTGGGAAGAGAATGGAAGACAAATTGAAGGTCGAGGAGGAATGGGGGATGGATGGAACTATGCTATCGATCTTATAACTTTGTAACTCTTGCAATTTTCAAACTGATCCCCGCTTTAATCAACATGATTTGCTTCGGCAAATCATGTCTTTGAATATAATTTTTTGCATTGGGATGAGAAATCATTTTTTGGTGAAAGTGCCTTTTTTTTTAATGTCTTAAAAAAAGGGTCCATTATAAAAGGGGGGCCACCTAACTCATTCACTATTTTCACTTTTGCAACTCTTGAGCTCCTCCACTCTCTATCTACACCCCAGGCTAGACATGGATGCTTCCACAGCCTCTGCATCTGCAGCCACATCCACCCCTTTGTCACACTTCATCCTCTTCCTCGAGGACACCAAATACAAAGGGAAGTTGGACCTCCACACCTTTTTTACTCGTCTCCCTGACCTTGACGCCACAGTTGCCCTTCACATGGATGCATTTGCCGAGATTTTTGCGTTCATGGAGGAGCACATCATAAAATATTATGTATCTATCCCCCCACATGTAGGGATTTGGGTGCCTTGCGATCTTTTGCGCTATATACACAAAGGTCATCGCCCATTCTCCAAGAGGTTGCAACGATTGTAAGAAATTGCAACCGATACAGGCCATTACTTGGGCGAGCAAGCCCTAAGGGTGTCAGCGCTCAAGAAGCGCAAGTTGGGGGTGGAGTACCTTTCTCGGCTCACAAAATTTATCTTCTTGGTGAGCGAGGAACCTGATTTGGAGGAGCTCCGCTTACCACACCTTCAGGTTGGGTCCTTTATCAAGGACACCAAGGAGCAGCAGGTTGTTCCCATGAACCCTGCAACGGAAGAAAAGGCACACCAGCTCGAGTACCCTAGGGGTCTTGAGGAAGTGGTTGAGAAATCCATAGTTTCGGCTGGCCCTAGTGACACTCCAGTTCCACTACCACTGACCGATGTGGCTATCCCAGAGGTAGAAATCAACCGCTTCTCCTCAGTGTTAGTGGATGGGGAGGAGTATGTGTTCCTGCATGATTTGGAGAAAACATTTGGCCTGCGCATGGATGAATGCTTGAGTGTGCTATGCAACAACACCAAATGTCCCTTAGACAATATGCCAGATGCCCTAGAAAGCAAGCTCTTGCCAGATGGGGACTCTGTTGCTGACACTATTGCAGTTGTATGTGCGGAGGTCCTGAAAGCAGAGTAGTTGCATGTGGCTGATGAAGAATTCCAAGCCACGCAAGCCAAGGTTGAGGCTGCTAGGATGCCTATACCATTATGCAACCTCCCATCTGATGATCCAAAGCTCGTATATGTGGTGCATGGGAGCATTGACTTGGATGCAAAGGGAAATAGGGAGGAGGACGACAAGGAGCAGGAGATAAACTGTATCCTAATTTTCATGTTACTATTTTATCCTTCATTGTCTTTTTTCTCAACCTTCATCGGTTTATGACAGGATGTCGTGGAGGTTGATGATTTTGCTGCAAGGATGGGTGGCAAGCAGACGGGCTTTGGACCTCAAGCTTCCCTTGCGCATTACCTAGGACAACTCCCCCCTGGCGATGTGGCCATTATCCATAATGAATTTACTCCCCAAGCCCATTTTATGACTTGGTCGTTAAAAGCTTTGAGCAAGTTTTTGTGTTTGAGCACCATTGCTCAAACTGCGCATCAAGTGTTCCTAGCGCGTAGATCCCTTGTATGCAAAGCGTTTGGCACTGGCTTTCGTGGTAAAGTGCTTGCCCAGATAGGGATACATGCTTCCATTGGCTCAACTGACCCAAAGGCCATAGCGCAGTCCCTCTTGATTGGGGAGTTGCCTTATGCGCAAAATAGGCGCCAGGAAATGGTCAAAAAAATTATGAACTCCTCAAATACATGATGTAAAATCACCGTTTTGGAAGTAATAAAAAATATTTGAAATTGTCTCTCTATCTTGAAAATTCTTTTGAATGTGATTTGTCAATCTTGAAAATTGTTTCAATTGGTGATATGAAAATTGTTTTGATTGGTGACTTTGTAATTTCAAGTTCTGTATGTAATTTCAGTCAATTTCAATAAATTTAGGTATTTTATGTTCCCTAGGGGGTAGATAAGCCTACCAAGGGCCAAAAAAAGCCTGGCCACAAGGGCGCCCAAATGGCCCATCCATCAGTTTTGGATGGGCCATTTGCACGCCCTTGTGGCCAGGCTTTATTTTGCCCCTGGTAGGCTTATCTACCCCCTAGGATACTTACAAAGCACAAATTTATTGAAATGAATTGGTTTTGCATCATTAATTTAGATGCACCCTTTTTATGGCGATTCCAACATATGTTCACACTCAAGGAAACTAGAAAAGGTGAAATCAATTATGAAATGAAGTTTCCATTACACTATCACCTGCTTTAGCTCTACCTAGTACACCCCTGCACCAAAAAGTCCAATTACATTGGACATTTGAAAAATCCAAATTAATGTTGCATAGACACTTGGTTTCACAATATGTTTTTTTTTTTGATATCCTATAGGGAATTCAAAGATTGAAATGGCCAAAAAAGGGTGTCCACAAGGATCCATGTAAAATAATGTTGCAAAACCAATAGGTTTTAGTAAATTTGTGCTTTCTAAGTACCCTTGGGGGTAGATAAGCCTACAAGGGGCAAAAAAAAGCCTGGCCACAAGGGCGCGCAAATGGCCCATCCAAAACTGATGGATGAGCCATTTGCGCGCCCTTGTGGCCATGCTTTTTTTTGCCCCTTGTAGGCTTATTTACCCCCAAGGGTACTTAAAAAGCACAAATTTACTGAAATTGATTGAAATTACATACAAAACTTGAAATTACAAAGTCATTTCATTACAAAGATAATAGACACAATAGACACAATTGTTGATCATATTGTCATTGGAAAGTCAAATCATTACAAAGATAAGGGTGTGCAATACAAAAAGAGGGGTAACTTCGGCTAATGCTTGAAGTCTCGTCGCAATCGATATGCAAGCTGCATATCTTTTGGCTGTATTCTCACTCGCTTTGCATGAATGGCGCATAGGTTGGTATCTTCCAACACCGAAATGATGTGGGCCTCTGCAGCTTCTTGAATAGCCTCTAGCGCTATTGCTTGCATTCTATACTGATTTCCATAGCTTTGAAGCACCTCCTTCACAGTGCGAGCAAAGGGGGCGCGTCGAATCAAAAGCTCCGTCGTCTTCTAGTAGTGGCGGATTTCTGCAAATACCCTTGCTAATTTTCGACGCCGCTGCGGTTGTCTTGGGGGCACTTGCACATTTGCTGGCGGGCGGCGTTTAGGCTTCTTGAAAAACTTAGACTTGCACCTATTTACATGCTTAGGGGCTGGTTCTGCAGCTTCTTCTGATTCTTTCTCTTCCCTTGGCTGTCGATCTTGTCGTGTGGGGAGAGCTTCCTAGCGTCGAGGCAATGTCTTCCCCGCAACGGCCACCCGGTGTGTGCGCGGTATTTTATCTCGCAGCCATGGTGGCTCACTCTTTGATTCAGTGTCTGTATGGACCACCCGAGTCCTGGATGGTCCTGCTTGTGATTGGTGGCGCGACGGCTGCTCTTTATCGGACTCTGTTGTTTGCTAGCCCTCTTCTTCTCTCTAGCACTGGGCACGTTGCTTCATTCTCCTTCTAGGTGTTATATCTTGAGGAGGTGGAGATTCAACAATCCTCGATGACTCTCGTGCCCTACCACCATGCCCACTACCAAATGAGTTTCTGGAACGGCCAGGCGTTCATGGCCGTTTTCTTGTGCCTTTAAGCCATGATGACTTCTCACATCCTTGGAGGGTGTTTTTGTTGGCAGGCGGATGCTCTTTCATGGTTTGTTTGGTGCGCGCCATTTTGTTGGTAAGAGCTCACCTGTTCTTAAGAAATGAGTGGTTTATGAGAGCATGCAATATTTATAAGAGCCCATTTAAAAAGGACCCTATTCACACTAATTTTTTTTAAAAAAGTATTATTTTTTAAATAAACATGTCGCTAAGAGTTGGACCCTGCGTTCACGTTTAGTGACTCGCGCAGTATCCACTTTGATCCTTGTCATCGCCGCCATGCAGCATGCTTGGTGGGACCTTGCGACATTTGCCACTTGTTGCTATGCTCTTGATGACTCCATTTCCGCACTTCAATAGCAATCTTGGATTGTCGCGCACGCTCCATTGTGAGCTTACGAGCAAATGTTGTGCCAAAAAACCAGTTGAACATCTCCTCCAAATAATTGGATTGCACCATTCCACCACCAAGTCGAGTATTTTTGAAGTACACTCCCCTTGCTCGATAATGGGACTTCTCAAATCCTTGAGTGCTAAAAATTTCAAGCGATCCATACTTGTGCATAAAAAATGCACCATGCGCAAACAAGATATGCTGTTCACATGAGTAACGATCCACATTATTAAATAAAAACAATCCCTTGTAATGAATACACCATGTAAAATGACTTACCATGTAATGTGTGATGTTATTTTCACCCCAAGAAAGGGTGAAGACCTTGGTAAAATCCACCAAGGCTTCTTGAAATGATTGGCGTTGTTCTTTTGTTGTGCTGTTAAGGCCCATAAGCTTGACCATTTTTTCAAAATGTGCCCAAACTTGCTTGCGCTTGTTTGCAAGCTCGCCATTTGAATCATTGTCGGTAGTAGCTTTGCATAACTCCTTCCAAAGCTCCCAAAGGTTACCTGCCTGCTGGTTGGAGCTGTTTTGAGCATCATATCGACTTGGCTTTCCTTGGGAAACTTTCTTCAAAAACTGTCTAGCTTTTTGTCCACTCATTGACACTTGTTGAGCAATTTCATGGGCCTCCCCTGTGTTCTTTGCAGCAACGATAGACACATTTCCACCGTGACAGCCAATGGAATTCAAGAGTACCTCCACTCTTTCGATTGCTTCCTGGGACTTTTCCAACGGTTTCATTGTGAAAGCATAGTCAATGTGGAGCTTCAATAGCCTATCAAAAATGTGCATGAATGCGTGTAATGTACAAAAATGTACATTCGATAGAGGAAATCGAAAGATTGGATTCCAAGCGTGGTCCTTTTGATCACGGTCTGGGGCATTGAGCATGGGACATCTCAGAATAGACGCTTCCCATTCTCTACCTTCATCTCCGACATCATGACAATTTAACCCTTGTTCTCCATGCCTTTGCCATGGAAGCATGGAACCGGCCTTTGCAGTGCTCTTATGTGATTTTTGTCCATTAGGTTTGTACCCTCGAGTGCAAAATGGACAAGGTATGAGAGAAGAAGCCCCTTGTTTGCAGCCAAGTAAACACTTTATGGTCTTCAAATCCCCACCATATGTAAAGAAGCACCTGCACCCATACACAACCGCTTGCAATAGCCTAACGACCCTGCTTCTCCCCTCCCAAGAAATTGAAGAAATGTGGAAAGGCTATTAAACGGTGGATGGAAGCGGCTTATAGGATCGTAAGGGTATAAATGGCCATCCACCCAAATGTCAACATTGGTCTCACAAGCGGTGCGACGTTCCTGTGATGACCTTTGATCACCTTCACTAGTGGTCTTCGGTGCAAATGCCGTGGGTAAGCGAATATGTATGCTTTTGGTGTGCGGAGTACGTGGTGGTGGAAGCAAACCATTTGTGATGTCTGTGAGCACCATGGAAGCTGTTGCGTGAGAAAGCAAATTATGAAAAGATAGAGGGGGAAAGGTAGAGAGGTTGAGGAATATGGGAGGAGAGAAGGCGGGAGAGCGGGGAGGGAGAGATTGGGGAGGAGGAGGAAGGTAGGGGCAGGGAGGGAGAGGAGAGGGAGAGGGAGAGAGGAGGGAGGAGAGAACAAAATGTTTATTTCTTTTTGGGGGAAAAGATTTTTGAAAAAATGGACTTTCTAAGCTTATGGGTTTAAAAATGGGTCAAAAAATGATTTTTGGATATGTATATATGTTGGGAGGGAGTTTTAAGTAAAAAATAAGTAAAAATGATTTTTTTAATAAAAAAGTCAAATTTTGACTCTTTGTGACCCACGTTTTTGCTGATGTGGACACACCCCTATGCTTCCTTCACTTTAAAAAAAGCTAGAGAGAGAAAGTAACCCTTTAGGTCCACATCCTACATTTGTCTAAAAAAAAGGCTAGAAAAGCCTACTCAAAACTACCTTCTTGAATGCCCTTGCCCCCTAAACCCCACACAACATTAACCTTAATTCCTAAGAATTAAGACTCCTTACAAGGCCCATGCAAGGTTCATATTTCTCCTAATGCGGCAATTGCTTCTACTTGACTTTGCTCTTCTCAAGGCCTACACACTCCTCCTCCTCTACTCAGCGCTATCTCAAATTTTAACCTGTTTGTTTGCAAGCTCCATTCGATGCCAATTCCTTGTTGTCAAAGATGCCTTCGACTATATGTTGTCGAGATTCCCTTGCTTTGCTTAAGCCTTCAACTTCAATTTCCCTCTCACTGCTCTGTGCAGTGCTTGATTAGCCTCAAGCTTCTTCAACTACAGATCTCAATTCTCTACAGAAGTTACCAAGCTCCCAATCCCTTTCTCGACTTGGGTCGCTACGCATGCGGGTAGCCGGAGATGCTAGGGTTGCCTCTTGGGCTCTGATACCACTTATGGAGACTGGCTATGGAGTGCAAGAGAGGGATGGAGAGAAGGGGGAAGGGGATGGAGCAGACACAGTGTGTAGTGGAGAATTAGAGATTAATGGGGACTCTCTATTCTCCTTATTGTTCTATATAACCAAACAATGGAGTAAAGATGGGCAAGCTCCAGGCCTCAACTTGGCCACGGGGCCACTGGCCTATAACCCAACATAAACTAATTTCTGAGTTGTTTGGGCGGCCCGCAACAATGCTTTTTTATCTTCTCAGACAATAGCACATATTTGTAGGAAGTTAGTGGCAATAATGCTTGCCAAAAGTTCTCACTGTACTAATCTAAATCTTGACATTTAGATGCCTTCAAACTGTGCCATTCTGACATAACATCAACTTCAGACTCATTAGTCAACCATGCAAATGCAAAAATCTGTTTGAAGTACACCTATGTGGATGGAGCTCTAATAGAGTAGTCCACCATTGAAGCACATTCTCTTTCATGAAAGTGGTAGCTTTTCTTACTTGGAAGCCTCTATAAAGTTTCCTCCTACATATGCTACATCAAACTTCTGGAGAAAAGATAGAGACATTTCTTTATCCTTAAAGCCTCTGACAATCATAAATTGTACAGCTGAACCACCTTCTTTGTATGGATTTTGCTTGCCAAGTAGTGACAAATTGTCATAGGAGAATTCCTATAACATGGGCACATTGGTGGGAGGTAAATGTCCCTGATGAGTGGCGTTTTGCCTTGTTACTATTTCATTCAACTGAAGAAATCCCGATGGCATCCCAAACTGACCATGAATGCCCTGAAATCCTGGTTGTGAGGCAAGGTTACCATACATGGGGTTTGACATCGTACTTTACATACCCCCAAACACTTCTCCTGGCATGTACTGTTGATTCCGTGGCGCATATCCAGTCATGCTCTGAGACACTAATCCACCCCCAAAATACACAGGATGTTTTGTAGATTGTGGAACATAGCTAGGAAAGTAATTCCTTGTCCATTAGATGCAACATTTGGAGAATGAAAGGTGGCGGGTTGAACAAGAATAGCCTGCGTAACTGGCATTCTAGCCACCTGTTTAGTCACCATGGGACTTGGCCCTAGAATCTAATGCAACTCCGTAACATGTGAATGCTCTCTCTCCTATTGGAACACATATAGAACCTGTCCATGAGCCTCAACATGCTCTACCAGAGGAGGATGTTGTCTAGCTTGTTGTGAGACTGGTGGATCTTGCAAAAATTCTAGAATTCGAGGATTCTGCATCAACCAGTGAAACACATTCACAACAGCTACCATTTTTGATCTAAACACGTCCTCATCTAATCTACCAACAATTATCCCTAGATTTTGTGGTGCATTCACAGATCAATAAAAGGTACAGGCACGGTGTTGGTCTTGAAATTTCACCAACCTGATGCACTGTAGATATAGCATGTCCATGATGAGAAGAAGAATCCTCTTCTCTGGTGTCATCTGTCATGTCAGCCATAGTGCACTACACTCTATGTCTTCACCCAAAACAAACCAAGGCTCAATCTTTAAGGAAACAGTGATTTAATCCCGGCAATGCCAACCATGAAACTAGCCTATTGACTTCAAAAGGGCGGCAAAATCCAAACTTTAAATATGTTTTTACCCAAAATATTGTCTCCCACTTTACCTGCACTTCAAGACATATAGGAGATAGGAGAAGAAAACAGGAAGCTAGATTGCTCATATTGCTTGCTATGACACCCAATTGGCCCCAAAGGTTGGCACCCCTTTTCGTTATTTCTTTTCTATTAACAAGAAAGGTTACAAACTGTCAGAGGAATACAAGCTATCCTAGCTCAATTAGGAAAACAATATTTCACTATTTTGGCCCAATTTTGACAACATTTTTGTAGTACTTTGGTCCTTGGTCAGTTTCCCTTCGCATAAGGTGTCTAATCACACCTAATCACACACAATTCCAAACCTGTTTGAGAATTTAGCATGCTAAATTTTCTAGTTTTTTTTCCATGAAACTATTTCAAAACAGTTGTACAACACTCGGACCCTAGCTCCCACGGAGCTTCTAGAGTATATAGGTGTCGAAAATTGGCAAAACCCTAAATCTACGTATAAACATAGTAGATTCTAGTTTCCTAGTTAGGACTCTGTTTTGCGTCCCAATCACTTCTCTGCGTAGCCGCAGCAAGCTCTCACACATGTAGGGTTACTTGCCCTTTGATTTTTACAAGATTTCACACGAAAAATCTTGTAAAATCAGTGTTTCCAAGCAAGTACCTGCTTTGGATTAGCAGTTAGCTAACCTGGTACCTGATCAACGTGCTCTTGCCTCAACCATAAAGCATAAACCCACAACACTATACATTCATATGAAAAGCCCACGAGAGGGGAATCACATCCATGTGTTCATTGAGGGAGAGAGGTCAGTGAGCGCAAAGCATCACTCTACATTCAATCAAGGGAGAAGGCGCTTAAGCTTTCCATTAAAGATTCAAACTTGAAAATCCACCTAAAATGTTCAAAATGTTGCTCATTCTTTGATATTCTATCAAGCAGGCATGGCCCCAGCTTAGAATTTATGATTCTAACCAGCAGGGCTCCTGCTTGGCTTCCTACACATTGGAAAGTTGCTATGGTGCTGACATTTATCTAATTTTCTTCATTTGGTTCAAATCATAACCCCTTCTAACTTATAAGTCTCTGCCACGTGGCCCTAATAGGCTTGTAAGGTTCCAAAATGCCTAGCCTCTTATTACTTTGTCCAAATTCAATGCTGCCGACATGCCCAACCCACTGGTGGCTCACCGGCCTTGATTGTCACTCAACAATCCCCGTCCATTTCACACTCGCCAAGCAATGCTCGGGCGCTTAGATTTTCGAAGGGATTCTTCCAAAAATGAAATTAAATGAAACTACGAAAGAAAACAACAAATAAAATAACTATCCGTCATAGGCTCGGGACAATAAGTGTCTCATAGCATTTCAACTATCCAAAATAAATGAATAATTGTCTAATAACCCATGGATGAAAGATAGAGCAAGACTTATGATGGCCTTGAAGATGTGAAGAAGATCACCTAGCTAAGCCTAGGGAAGAAATGCAACCTACTTACATTGTGACAAATTTGAGACCAAAAGAGGAAGAATCCTTGATAGAGACTCTAAAAGCGTATAGGGATACATTTTCTTTTCCTCAGTGGTACATACTGGTTCTATTGCAACTTTGATTAATTAATTACATCGCAAGATTCCTACGCCAGCCTTTGCGAAAGGAAAACTCTTCGGCTGCCGTTGTTCCCACGATGTCCCCCTCGCCTCGGCGCGCAGCTACCGCTCCACCTTCTGCCAATCTCGCATGCGTCTCGCTCGCTCGTTCTGGACTGTGCATTCAGTCTCCATTGTGCCCTCACCACACTTCCGCTCCAAACCCATGCGCCTCCATTGCCTTGGCAGGCAAGGCTCGTATTTGGAACTCCTGAAGGTCGTCATGCACGCGACAGTCTAGCCTTTTCCACCAGCGCAACGTGGTGCTGCTCCAACCAGGCTTCCGTGCAGAGGAAATAGCACGAGAGGGAGAGACAGGAGCTTGCATAGCCATTTTCACTCCTGTGGTGTGTGTGCCCACCCGACCCGTCGTGCTCGTCAGCCCCTCAACCGCCATTGTTGGCCCCCCACCCTGCGTCTGCCTCCCCAATGTTTTGCACCCCACCTCCTCATCTCCACCATGGGATGTGCATGCCAGTATGGCAGACAGCGCAGCGTCAACATTCGCAGATGTCTCCCGCCTGTAGACCTGCAGCACACACGTGGAAAAATCCAACCTCTCTCTCAAAAAATATCGCAGCTCCCTCTCTCTCAACATCTACTGACACGTCCTCTCTCTCTCTCTCTCTCTCTCCAGGTCATTGGACTTTGCTTTTGCTTGGGTTTTTGGGGGGTATCTTATGAGATACCCGTTAATGTGTGCTGCTTACGAAATTGGGCAGACATACTGGATCTTGAGATTTGTCAACAGAAAAACCTTGCCAAAAACACCGTATATCTATAATTAAACGATTTTTAGAAAGATTAAAAAGCAAAATGGCAAGTTAGAAGAAGTAGAGTTTATATATGACATAGAGCATACTGATGGGGTGTTGCCTATTATGGTGTTACCAAAAAGACATGGCAAGTTAGTGTATGTGTGTAAATCTAAATGTTTGCAACACAATGGATTTTATTTGCGTATAGAATTATGCCATAGTAAGCTAACAAATGCTCCTGCGACCTTCAACGTTTGATGAGTCATGCACGCAAATAATACTTTTGCGAATAGTTTTGGAAATTTATATGAATGACTTGTGCGTTTATTCTCCTATGAGATAAGATCACATAGTGCTTCTCAGGGCAATATTTTGAGAAGAGCACAACTCTTGGAATTTGCCTTACCTCTACTAAGTGCATTTTAATGGTTAGACGAGGTAACATTCTTGGTCATATCGTGTAATCCTCTATGATATTATATGATATTAGTAAGATTAAAGCAGTAGTGAAAATGTTCTCCCCTCGTTTCTAACTCTCTGGCTCATCCAACAATGGTTGAAGAGTTCACTTGTTTATGGAATATTGTGGATATTATCATTTATTCATTTACATGTATTTTGCATAGGCGTTTAAATGTAGCTCGTGCATTGGTTATCCCAAAAGGTATGACCAAGAACTTGTAGTGTCCCAAACGAGTTTGAAACATCGTTCTAGGAACCTATATTGCCTAATCCTAACCTGCTGACCTGAGGTTTATCTTAGAAAGCTATTTTGTCCCTTGGAGTTGATCAAACAACTCGTCCATACGAGACATGGGATACTTATATCTTAATCATTATCTGATTAAGAGTCCTATAATTCATGCACATCCGCATGGAACCAACTTTCTTCTTTACAAGAAAAATGGGCGATGCCCAAGGCAACAAACTAGGTCTAATAAAACCTTCATTACCCCGTTACTTGTTTCTCCACCTCATGTGCTTGGGAGTGGCCTAGTCTATATCCTCTCTCTCTCTCTCTCTCTCTCTCTCTCTCTCTCTCTCACACACACACACACACACACACACACACACATTCATGTATACACAAATGATGACGAATGGTCAAGTGATGGAGTAAATCTATGTGTCCCATTTGCATTACAACTCTACAAATTAGATTACTTTAGCATATCTCTCAATCCTCAAATACGAGCAAAAATTAATACGAGCGAGGGTAGAGGAGCCTCGTCACTATATGGCACGGTTCCGGGTCAGAGGGGATCTAGGGCCCAAATTTGGGGGGCAAGGTGGCTTTAGTCTCCGCCGTCGGATCACACAGTGAACTAGGGGTGGGTGAACTGAGGGTGAACGAACGGTGAACTAGGGGCGGGTAAGCTAGGGGTGGGTGAACTGGGGGTGAACTAGGGGCGCCTAAACTAGGATATGATCATGTGCCATGCCAACATGGACAGTGAAGCGCACTAGCGTGGTGGTAGGGCATTCGTGTGGCAATCGAGATGTCCCAAGTTCGACCCACACCCCGCGAGGCGGGTGAACTAAGAGTGAACTCGGGGCGCCATTTTTGCCCCTAGTTCACCCTGAGTTCACCCCCAGTTCACTACGTGATCCGACGGCCGAGAATAAAGCCGTCTCGCGCTGCCAAATTTGGGCCTTAGATCTCCCCTGGATAGATCCGTGCCATATAGTGATGAGGGTAGAGGAGTACAGTTGAACTATAAAGACAAGTGAGAGTATTCTACATCTAGTTTTCTCAAATGGTTGCGACAGAGTGCTTGAGCTCCCGTGCCCTTCGTTCTCTAGCAAGAGCTTTCTTTTGCAAGGCAGCGACTCTTGCTTTGGCGATGCTTTGTTCTCTTCGTTCTGTGCAATGTCATGTAAATGAGGTGTTAGTTAATAGAATTTAGAAACATAAGAATTCTACGAGATCTTCCATGAAGGGAAATGAGATTTTGTTTCTCCCTATAGTGTTTCACATCATTAGTTATTGTTTGCGAGGGAGGGACCGTGAATATACCTGAGTGTAGTTGGGGGTAGGGACTATCCCACAAGAAGTTTTGGACAGATTCTCACAATAATTCTCACATTGTGACTTACCTCAACATCATGAGCTTCTGCGAGGGAGGCACCGCATACCTAGCTAGGTACGATTGGGGGCAGGGGACCACCGGCTTGGTGGGGGGGCCGGTGGTCCCCTGTCCCCAATCGTACCTAGCTACGTATGTGGTGCCTCTCGACAGAAGCTCATGATGTTATGCATTGTATGAAAAAACACTGAAAAAGACTCCATTTTCCTACATGAGAAAATCTTCTTTTGTCCGTCCCCATCTGAGGCCGGTAATCCCTTCCCCAACGATTTATAGATAGGTATGTGATCACTTCCTAATAGTAGGTTTCGAAAGTATCTGCATACCTAGCTAGGTAACCCCACTAGAGAAAGAAAGGAGTGGTCAAAGTGAACGTACGAATAGCGGCGGCTCTAGTTTCATGGGCGGCCTCGGTGGCGGCCACGCGGTGGACGGGGTGGACAGGGTGGCGGATGCGGACCATCACCACGCGCATCGACGCCCCTGCGCACAGCAGCTTCTCGCTCAGCCTAGCACGTGCAGACGCCACTCGCACGGCCGTATCAGCGCGGAGATCCACCAGCCGGACGGCAGGACTAGTAGACGGACGTGCCTTCACTTTGGCCTTCTGCTCATCCCCCTTCACGCTACCACTATTATTACTACTACTACTGGCTGCGCGCCTTCTTCTCTTTCTTTTTTTCTGACGCCTTTGCTGCAACAGTAGTAGTGCCAGGACCGCGATTGCCCTTCGTCTTGCCGACTTCCTCGGCAGGGCCTTTGGCAGCGGCAGCTGCACTCAGCTTCGCCATTAGGATCAGCTGTATATCACGGGGGGAGAGAGAGAGAGAGTTGACTTCACAAGGAACTTTGGACGCATTTCTATATAGCAAAAAAAATATAATTACTAGGCAACTTACTAGATTGAATACACATCTCTAGTAAGAGTGCAAACTAGTAATAACGAGAATACTCCTATATGGTTGTAACCATAATATTATAGCTATATGGGAGTTTTAAGTAACCATATAGCAAGATTTTTTACTAGTTTGACTCGGATTCTCCTAGATGGCTGTAGCCATAATATTATAGCTATATGGGAGTTTTAACTAACCATGTAGTAAGAAATTCTTTTTTCATCTACATGGTTGTAGTCAGAAAATGCTATCTATGTAGTTGTATTATAATAATTCACATAAATAATCAATTTAACATAACATATACAAAATAGCACTTCACTTTAAATAATCAATTTAAACATAACATATACAAAATAATCAATTCTGTATAGGATATTCTTGCACTTCACTTATCCTTTCACTATCAATGTCTTCACATAGTGTTTGCTCACTTTGATTAGCCATCTGTGTAGTGAATACCACAAGCAACACTCGCTAGTCAGAGTGACACCTCTTTCAAGTTGAAAGCTTAATCTCACCCATCTCAATTTACAATTCACATTGAGTAATCACCTAAGATAAAGTGTTTTCAATAAAGATGAATGTGACATACCTTCATATGCTATATTCTCAAGATCTAATGTAAGCTAAATACAGCTAGACATGAATACTACTACACACCTACAAAGAAGAGGCTTAAAATAATCAAAGAAGTACAATGTAAAATGAATATGTTTTTGTAGCAAATACAACTCTTTAGGGTCTTTAGGGAAGACTCTTTAGGGACTCGCACTACAGACAAGAGTACAAACGAAGACCCTAAAGTGCAATGCTAAATTGAATTGATAAATTTATACCATTCCCAACTATGGCACCAACAACCATTTCAAATGAACTTTCAATACCAATAGCATTTACATTCCAATTCTCATTTCAATACCAACAGCATTTACATTCCCTCATACAATCGTAAATGCAAATGAAAGATGCACTCTTTGTAGAATATTGCGATAAATGCTTCAAGTTTTTGACCTAAAAACCGACATGCTTCGATGCTTGAAATTTTGACCTATTTGTGCCATTCCAACGTTTGGCTAAGAAATGTATTTTCTTTGGTGGAAATCACTGGAAAATTGGGAATAAAAACCTGGCAGTTAATGGAGACTTGTTAAGGCAGCACTAATCCAGAGACAATGCTTAGCTTCCAAGTTGGTCCGCCACCAATTGCGCCACACAACTAACCGAGGACGTGCATGTCCGAGGGCTCGCAGGAGGAAACGTTCAGGTGTTGCAGAGGAAGCTCATAGCTGATGTTTCAGGGAAGCGAACCACTATACTCTTTGCAGCTTCGCACGGATCGGCTGACGAGTATGGCCTTCTTTGATTTGACGTCATGGGAATAACCTTGTAGAGGCGAGATAATATATTGCAGTGGAAAATAGCTAAATAGCTAGCAAGTGAATATTAAAAGGTAGCTTATTAATACAGCAGGTATTGGGCACGCAAGTCGGGCTGCACTACAATGCTAACTAGCGGTTTGATTGAGCGAGAAGGAGCACGCGACCTTAGCAAAGGCAGGAGGAGGAGCTACGAAATGGGGGCCCTCGGAGATGGTGTGGAGAGTGCAAGTGGGCTTCTAAGAGCGGCAAGGGGTGCCAACCTTTGGGGCCAACAGGGACGTGTCATTGTTTACAGATTTTCTCAAGTGCAGTAAGAGTAAAGAAATACCGCAAGGGCTGGCAACCTTTGGGGCCAACAGGGTGTCATTGTTTACTTGACACAAGCGAGGGTGATGTGAAGGCTTACAAGGATCAGTGACAACCAACACAACAGACGGCAAGTGCTACTAGCAACAAAGGGAAGGCAGGGAAGGGGCAATCACGGCTCCGTCGGTCAAACAATGCTAGCTGGCCAGGGTGGGGCAGCAACAGGTTGAGCAGCTTGTATAAAGCTGAACAAATATGTCTGCCTTCACATAGTGTCTCTCTCATGAGTCCGTCCTATTTTAGTAGCCACTTCTCTTCTTTTGCGTTTTTCTCTCTTTGTTGCCCTCCTCTTGCTGTCATATTTCCATCTTGCACTCCACAGTTTGACACAAAAATATTTGGCAAGTTGTGCACAATTCCATAATGTGGACCACCTGTATGAGCCAGAGTCTATGACACATGGAGAACACGTGCTTTCTATTAGGATGGATAAGCTAACATTTTTGGGAATTTATGTTCTGGCCAATTGTGTCATATCGTAGCTTTTCTACAAGCACACAAGCTTTACAATTAGAAGGATAGTGATCTGATGCAGTATTTGCTCAGAGTAATCTAGAACCTATTGACATGCAGTGAATGTAGGAAAAAAATGACTTGAAAACAACGGAATCTGTAGAAAATACTCTCTCTCTCTCTCTCTGAGTGAGTGAGTGGCTGACTGTGCGTCAAAAAACTTACTGCTCGAAATTTGTTGCAGAGGGGGGACGAGGTGGGCTTGCGGATCGTGGGCTTGAACGTCGCTTCTGCTGGGAATTTTTGGGAGAGGGGGTGTGATACTGAGGGGCCGGATCGGTTCTGCTGGGGATTTGTTGGAGAGAGAGGCCAAGCGCGCGCCTTGTGGAGCTTGTGCATGGGCAGATTAAGCAAGTAGAGTCCACCCTGTTGTAGCTCGTGGTCGGCTGGGAGGGCAGCGAATGAGGAGGGAGCTTGAGCAGCTCGCACGGCTAGCTGATTGGCGTGGTGCAGCTCGACTGCTAAATGTAGGGCACCATGGATGCAGCTTTGGTGATGAGTTTAAATGGTGTCGAACGCTCTAGACCAAGAGTGTCACTGCTCGACTGCTAAATGCAGGGCGCCATGGATGCAGGTTTGCAAGCTGCAATTAGCAAAGCGGTGAGGTTTCCCGCGTGAAAGATGTGCTGGCGATAGTGATAGCGATAGGGTAGAGAGAGAGAGAGAGAGAGAGAGAGAGAGAGAGAGAGAGAGAGAGAGAGAGAGAGAGAGAGAGAGAGAGAGAGAGAGAGAGAGAGAGAGAGAGAGAGAGAGAGAGAGAGAGAGAGAGAGAGAGAGAGAGAAATGAAATAAAATGTTAATACAGTGGCGCCGATCGACCTCTTCAAAAGGTCAATTTTTTTAATATTGATGGATCTAATCCAATGCCTTGGTATACAAAAAATGACCTAAAGTGAAAGACTAAAATCATCATCATCATCATCATCATCAATACCCGAGGACACCGGCATCGGGTCAATGTCCGCCGATGCAAATAGTCGTACTTAGCGTCTCCCATATATGTCATTCTAGAATTGTCATGATCCTCTAATGGAGCCTCCATTGATGTTGTGGTCTCTCTCGTAGACATAGGCGTCAAGCTCTCTCAGCTCAATGGATCAATCAACTAATATACCTCTAATATAAGTGGGCTCTGAAGTGCTCTAAAGTAGTCAGCGATCTCCCTCTATTCAAGCTGTAAACTACCACTCAATTCAGGTGTGAACGAGGGCCTTCTCTTACGAATGGGTGCATTCACCTCTTCAAGCTGTGATCTTACACTTTGGGGCTTGTCAGAGTAGGGCAACTATGGTACACAGTTGTGATCTTGGATACAGCCCACACAGGAGCTGGGCACGAAGATGGCTTTCTATATAGCGCGTCTTCTCCATCTTGCGAAGGATGGCATTATGACAAGACACTAGCTTCGATACAAAGGAGTACCAACAGAGGCCAGGACACGTCCCGTTAACTATGAGATACGAGGCCGCTTTCATTGCCTGTTGAGAGAGGGCTTTGGACCACTCTCTAGAGTCATGGGGAATGATGACCAGAGATAATGATCGATGCCTCGGATTTTTTTTTGCTCGAGCTACACACACACACACAGAAAGAGCCTAACAAGAGGAGAAGCTAGCGAGTCTCAAAGATGGATCATAGACTTCTTTAGAGCAGGCACTAAACCATCGGAGCAGCTACTACCACAACATATCCCACATTCTCCTCACACCAGAGGCACGTTGATCAATCAAGCGACCGAGCTAGGAAGATCCAGACGCCCAAGACCGCAGAGGACTACACAGCATCCAGGGAGGCTGCATCAAAGAATCAAGATCACTATGGCTCGACATGCACGACGCCCAATCAGACTATTGACCATGGAGGAGATTGATGAGATATCTGAGCGAAATATCTGAGCTTTGGCAGTGCGCATCATGTCGGCAAGCATCTGAAGTACTCTCCAGCTTGATGATCTCTGAAATATTACCAGGGTTTGAAAGATCTTCGATACTCCTTTCTGGGTCTGTCCGGCTTGCTGCTACGCGGAATAGAAATGGTGTGAATCTTGATAATTAGGCATGGGACCTGCTGTATATCATTTCCATGAACATTGAAGGATGGTCAAGGGCACAGGGTTGTTAAATCTGCATGTGCTATACTTGGAGCGGCATAATGCTGGTCATAACTAGTTGCACTTGCAAAAACGAGCTGAGTAAGGTAGTTGAAGTTGGACATACTGTTCAGCTAGCCACTGGGTCTTGTTGCACACAAAGCTGCTATGATTGCTACACGGGGAAGGCGCAGAGGCTTCACTACAAAAGAAAGTTGATTCCAATATGCCGATGAGGCAAACAGTGACATTGTCGACCTTCTACTGCTAGAATGAATAGGGAGGAGCTTGGCCTAGAGACTCTATGCTACTGAAGAATGCTCTCACCATGTCGACGAGGTAGTCTTTTCTTCATGGCTCTTTGCTTTCATGTGAACAGGTATAAGGTGCCAGTACAATAGATAGTTGGGCACATCCAGCAATTAATGCATTCCAAGAAGTGACATTCCGGACAGGAAGCTCCCCAAGCACTTTTTGTGCTTTCTCAAGTGCACCACATTAAGCATATATATCGACCAAGACAGTGCCAAGCACGACATCTTTTTTCTTGCAAAGAGCCATAGGGAGCATGATAGATTTGAAAGTCGTCAACGCCTGTGATCGATGTGTGATTAAAAAATCTTGCAACATGTGATGCTTGTGTAGGTGATTGCATCTATGCATGCATAGGTGATTGCATCATGAGAGAGGCCCTCACCTCGCATCTAAATTTTGACTGCAACGATTAGAAAAGCGTGATAGAGCCACATGCCTTCCAGATGCCTGTGCGTAGGTAATTGCAGGTGGAGAGAGGCCCTCACTTTGCATCAGGATTTTGACTTCCAGGCCATAGCAGCTAGTTAATCTCCTAATAAGTTGCTTAAGCGCAAGGTAAATGCGCACTATTTTGGAGCACAGAAGAAAAGCATAGAAAGAGAAGGGTAATCTGTAGACCCACATCCAACAATGCTTATTACTTCCTGCAGTATTAGCTAGAAAAAAGTCGTAGCCTCTTGTAGCAATTACTCCTGTGAGTATGTGTGTGTGGAAATTATAACGTGCTGCGATGATGGCTTTGGTTGAAAGGAGGAGTGTCAAAAAGATGTTACTAGCTTCATAACCTTCTCTCTCTCTCTCTCTCTCTCACACACACACACACACACACACACACACACACACACACACACACACACACACACACACACACACACACACACACACACACACACACACACACACACACACACACACACAGAGTGACCAGAGACAAACCTGCAGACAAAGCTCCGAGCTAACAAAGTAATGAAGCTTTTGAATAATGCTTAGATCTTAATTTGAGCGTGACACAAAAATGAACTAATGGTTTAGTCCCCACATTTTAAAGAGTAGCCACGTGGGTTAATGAGAGCGCAGTGCTGTGATTTTACCTCGTACGCTAACGAAGTAATGAATATTTTGAATAATTATCTAGATCTTAATTTGAGCGTGACACAAAAATTAACTAATGGTTTAGTCCCCACATTTGTAGACGAGGTCTAGATGAGTAGCTTGAAGTTTGCATGTACAAAGGAGACTTGAGGTAGATCTACTTGTGCATCACATTGATGGCAACCTCTAAAATATAATGTGGATGTGTGGAATAGCATGTCGAAAACTGAAAGGATTTTTCAATGAAATACAAGAGAAACCTCATGAGCCACAATAACATCACAAACAACTTATTAAGGAGCCACAAACACAACACTAAGGTTGCTAGACCCAATCAAAAGGTGAAGTTGACCACATGCTATCGAAGTGTCTATTTGGTCAATAGAGAGTATCATCACAAGCTAGCAAGATGGAACAAATCAGGCCCATATGGAGAAACTGCTTTCTCATTGTAGAAAATATTTAGTTAAATTCATCAGCGTCCTTGTGATTGTTTATGTACTCTCTCTTTCACCCCAGTTTGATATAGAACAGAGCTTGTTATGCTATAGAGAGTATCATCACAAGCTAGCAAGATGGAACAAATCAGACCCATATGGAGAAACTGCTTTCTCATTGTAGAAAATATTTAGTTAAATTCATCAGCGTCCTTGTGATCATTTATGTACTCTCTCTTTCACCCCAGTTTGATATAGAACAGAGCTTGTTATTCTTACCATACTAATGTGTTGAAGCCTATGTACTTCTTGTGATAAAAGAAGGGATAAAGTTTGCAAAGTGTAACTCCAAATATTAGTAAGGATGTCTGGTATCTTGCATTTAGTAAATGAATAAAATGCTTTTGTGAATCCCTAACAAAGGGTTCAAATAACTAGCAATGACATTTGAATAGAAAACACGACAGTTGACGTTTTTGTAATAGAAAAAATTAGCTCTTGATAAGATCTTCTAGACTCATAGCATTAAAATAATCCATAGTTTTTTTGCATGAATTCTTTAAGATATGTACTTGAAAAGGTGCAAAGTATCTTGATGTTTTCTTTATGATTAATGGTGGTTTTTTGGTGTGTTTAGATAGTTTAAAGTGTCAAATAAGAGTAACCTTGCAGGGACCTTTTGAAAATGAAACCTAAATCATTGTTCTAATAACAATTTGGTGTTATTCAAAGGGTATGAGTATTCAAAGTAACCAATAAAAGCTCAAAGCTCAAGTCTCATTTTAAAAATGGGACTTGAATAAGTCCCAAAATTCCTAAATTGGTGTTATCAACTAAGATTGTTGAAAACTTTGAAGAAATCTACGTTTTAAATATTCCTCCACATTGATATTTTGACCTTGTATTCTAGCATAATCTGGAAGATGTAAGTATTTTGATTTAATAAAGTTATAATTTGATGCTAGTGGCCCAAGCTTATGAACATATTTTGAGAAGTTAATGAGACTTTTGAATAATCAACACAACGTGGACTGTACTTGTAGGGTATCCAACTTACATTTGGATTGGATGTTTTTTTCTTATAGATTGTGATCTAGTTTGTGTTTAGAATTGTATCATCAATATTATTTGGATGAATATAGCATAAATTGTTCAAAAAATTTACAATAATCTCCATCATTTTGTAATATCTTTTCCTCTCTAAGGACAATGTGTGCAGTTGTGGTACTTGCAAATCAATGATAGAGTGTGTGAGACGTAAAATGTTTTGATCCCTTCCCTTTTATAGCTTCATCTACAACTACGAAACTTTATTTTGTTTTCTTATTTGTATTAGTAATAAATATATCAATTAAGAAACTTATTGATATCGAGCGAGTAACCATGATATTTCTCAATAATTAGTTGTTTAACTATGCTTAATGAATTTTTACTAAAATGAAATTAGGGGCATACAAACTTACTACAATTACTTGATCCATAGTAAGTGATAAATGACTAGATGAAACACCCTTTTCTATATAGGAGTTTAGAAACTACCAGATGAGTATGCCAAAGAGCTAGCTACTATATAGGAGTTCATAACTTACTAGATGAACTTACTAGATAAGGCCGTCCAAGAACAGGTTTCTATATAGGAGTTTATGACTTACTATATGAACTTACTAGATCAACACGTCCGAGAGCAAGTTACTATATAGGAGTTTGTGATTTGCTAGATGAATTAGAAAATTGCTAGCTTACTTGCTAGATTAAATGTGAAAACTCCTACTTGTAACTAGGAATTATTGAGCATGTTCTCTAACTTGCTATCTAGAAACACGTCCAAAGCTCTTTGTGAGAGGCAGCTAGCTAGACACAGATCAGATATTGCGGACGTTGGAGACCCCAAGGGTACTTGTACATCCCGCTCTACATGCCCTTGTCCGCCACGTGTCCTTTCCCACCTTCTCGAGATCCCCACCTTTTGCATTTCGTACCACTCGTCAGCTGCTCATTCGTTAACTCTCCTAGCTTTTTTCTCCTTTCAACTCGGCCCACGACTACCCATGCCTGAACTTTAAGACAGTCTCCAGTCTTTAACTTTGGTATGTAATTCGTAGTCTAATTTCCTCTCAACAATATATAATATCCTCTCCTTTCAACTCGGCCCACAACTACCCATGCCTCAAGACAGTCTCTATCCTTAACTAAGGGCGGGTTCAGATTGGAAAAATGGAAAGAATTTTGCTTACGACGTGGACAATCGCCATTGGCAAACTTTTTGTACAAGTTCTCACAACACTCACAAGAAGTTTTGAACAAATTCTCACAATAATTCTCACATTGTGACTAACCTCAACATCATGAGCTTTGGCTCGAGAGGCACCGCATACCTAGCTAGGTACGATTGGGGATAGGGACCGCTAGCCCAATGGGTTGGGGGGGGGGGGGGGGGGTGTCGGTGGTCCCCAGCCCCCAATTGTACCTAGCGAGGTATGCGGTGCCTCTCAAGAAAAAGCTCATCTATATGTATTCTATAACGTGCTCTTTACACGTGTCGAGAGCTCTGAGCTGAAGGCTACAGTCCAAAAGTCTGCACGCACGATAAAGAGGGAGAGAGAAAGAAAGAGAGATAGACTGCGCACATGCGTGTTGCCGGCCGTCCAGAGAAGGGCAGAATCTCCACCGACCGTAGTGGGTAGTTTGTGCACATGCACCGGCGGTTGAAGCCTCAACAACCACCATCGGCCGTCAATCTACGCACATGCTACCCAACCGGCCCAGAATCGACGTCGTTTTCGTCAACCCTGTCCCGCCCTCAACAAAAACTGCAATGCGTGAATGCAGTTATACAGCATGAATGCGCAGCAACATAAATACTGCACGTTAGTAGTGCTTTGCGCGGTAGCAGTACTATGGTGAGCTTCGACCTTACTGAAGGAAATAACCAGAGACCATTGCAGTGTATACATATTACAGAAAAGACCAACTGATTGACGTTATTTGCATCCATTAACAGCTAGTTAAAATTCAACAAATTGCCCAATGATTTGAACGATTAGACGACAATTTACAATAGAGGCCTTTTGTATCAGTGGCATACAGAATTGTTAAACAAGAAGTGGTTCCAATAATAAAAATAGTCCAGGAGCAAGACAACGTGATGATTGTTGTTTGTACTTGGAAAAGCAACCTGGAAGGGAACATGAGATCAATACATAAGGTTAAAAACATATTCGGCACAAAAACTACTACTAGTTTTGTCCGCAATCTTCAGAGAAATACTACATCCACTTGGCCTTGAGCAACCTGCAAAACACCCAGCAGTCCGCACAATGAACAAACTAACAAGTAAATCACAAAAAAAAAAGCTATTGATGCAAGAAGGAAAAGTTTATCATTGACCTTCATAATTTTATTGGACTCTCATGTCATTTTGAAGCATGTTCGCTTGCCGTCGTATGCTTTGCAAGGCATGGTTTCTAAATAAAACTGCTCTGACACGCAAAGCTCTCTCTCATGATTTTGAGTTGTAATGCTCATCGCGCAAAGGCTTGCCATCATTTGGATGAGGGTCAACCTGCTCATTCCGTTCGGCCTCCCCTCGTAGCTGCACAAAGTTGTACAAGAGGCAGCAAGCGCCTATCAATGTGGGTGCTATTGCCAGATAGACATTCAACTTGTGAAGTATGCGCCATCTATTCTTCAAGATACCAAACGCATTCTTCACTTTTACTCTGCCTTTTGAAAGATGCCTATCAAAGTGCTGCTTTTGAATTAAGTGTTGCCCACCTTTCGATCGGAAGGGCTTCACCAAAAAAGTTGTGGCTTTGTAAGCTGAGTCTGCGATCAAGTAGGGTCGGATGCATTCGCCTTGTAGTTGAACTGTGGGATTGGCGATGGCTCGACCACTCTTCAACTGTTGGTAAAGACTGCATTCCTTAAAGTGCGTTGAGTCGTGCGTGCTACCGGGGGCAACACATACAACACTCCAAAAAGCTTACAGGAGTCTACAATCCCTTGCAGAAGAATGCTAGGGAACCCATGCCTGCAAATGTATTGTGCTGGAAATTTATCTTTTGATGGCTTCCTTTGCAGCCTAATATCTGTTCCATCTATGGCACCTGCTACTTGTGGAAGCCCTGTAATAGCTTCAAATCCATCCATTATGCTTTTCAGCCTAGCACCCTCAGGAATGCAAATATGAAAGCGCTGCAACATGCTACGTTCGATTAAAATGCGACATATAATCATGGTGTATTTCCGTATAGTGGACTCCCCGATAGGGTAAAGACAAGTCATTGATATGGAAGAATGACCATGTGCTAGTCTCCACAATACACACGCTAGTGCTAGATCACCAGCTATGGGAGCACGGACAAAGAAATCACCACTGCAAGACAATAAAGGCTCCACTATGACTAAGAGTGCATTGAAAGACTCATAAGACATGCTATATGCAAATAAGTACTTGTGCCGGTTATTTAGATTGGCTTCTGACCATAGCCGGCAGTGAACTGAGGTCCAAAAAACCTCATGCCTTGGAAACACCCACCATTGCCGAGACCTGTAGTGCCATGCATCAGGCTCCAATAAACTTATGAAAACTCCCCACATCATGAAGTACAACATGGACTTCAAGTGTATCTTGTGCTTCCCGTATGGCAGAGAACGGTGTCGCCAAAGTTGTTGATCTTGCATGCAGATAGCAAAGGATTGTAGTAGCCAAAATATATGCAAACTTTCCATCCTACACCGAAAAGACTACCCATATAGTTTCTAGTCAAGTATTAAAGTAAGTTTGAAACGAATTGAGGTTAGTAGTGTTACCTTATGCGATCATAAATCCAACCACCTTGTTGCAGCCTGCTACAAAATCCAGCTACTTCATTGCAGCATGCAAAGCAGAAAGCATACACTCATGAGCTTGATGATAATTAAAAAGGATTGTAGCCTTCCTATAGAATATTGCATTTACTTACTAATCCCGGACTTCGGCTAAGATCTTGGCAAGCTCCAATTGAGTGGAGAGGTAAATTTGTTGTTGTTTTGTGTCTTCCTCCTCGCGGATTCGAAGTAGACGCTCCTCTAGTGCGTGCCTTGATGCCTCTAGCTCTCTCAATGTTGCATTGTGTTTATCTTCCACATTGCAAAGTGTATCGCATAACTTGTTCATGCCCTCACCCATGGTTCGATTCACAACTCCTAAGAGAGACCGCTTTGACTGCTTTGCCGTGCTACCACTAACTCCCTCTAACTCTGTGAAGTCCATGGAGCTTATAGGATTTTGTGATGTACTAGCACTCACTCGAAAATTTGTCCCCACTTCCTGTTCAAGCTCATTCAAGATGTCTTCATTTTCCTTTGCAGGTCCATCGCTGTCCAAACCCCCCACCAAGCCAATACATCTAGGTGTCTTGCACCACATGACATCCAGGATGTCGAAGAACGACCACGTGCTTGGACTTGCGCCAGTGGAAGACGTTTTCAACTTCTCCTTTTCGTACATCTTCTTGGGGTATCAATTTGATTTTTGTATTCTCAGTGTTGTAAGTGGTATCCATCTCAGCATTGAGATTCAAAAACATGGCCTCCCAGTCCTTGAAGCGGAAGTTGCCCTTGTTGATGTAATTCCATTGTTTGTTGTAAATTCTTATTAGAGCACGGGTAGTGTCATCGTCCCATATGACTGACATTTTCCTAGGCCGCTTAGTTGCCTTTTGAGACACATTGCCACTTGGTTCTCTTGGCTAGCGCTCTTAATTGGTGGTTCAATATGAGTACCACTTGGTTGCCCTATCCCAGTTGTCATGTCCACATTTGTGTTTCAATCATGACCTTAACAACCTTAGCAGGATGTGGAGGAGGAGGAGCTATGGATCATCCATGGGCATAAAGTTCATGGTACGAGGGGGGGGGGGGGGGGGGGGGGGGGGGGGGGGCAAATGTGTTCATGAGGTTAACCTCTTGAGACAAAGGGACAAACTCCTCACAGTCATCATTAGATGGAAAGCACGTGTTTCCCGAAATGGGCCATGGGGGCGGCGTGGGCAATGTCCCATACATAGGAATAGGTGTGGCAACTGTTCCTCCAATAGGAGGATCCTGATACCGACTCTAGGAATGAGTATTTCGACCACAAATGATGGAAAGAAGTGATATGCAAGAAAGCTGACAATTGACGGATGCGTTGAATGAATGCATCAAATTATCATCTACCTTAGGCAATTCTTGTTGAGGCACTTGCACACCACAAGAAGCGATTGGGTTGGCCTTTGGTCGAGCAGTCAGTACACTGCAGTGCCGACCAGGGGTCGCTTAGCCTGGGGTCGTTGTAGTAGCTCATGCAGATGCGTAGTGCCGAGTAGGGGTCCCTTAGCCTGGGGTCGCTGTAGTAGCTTAGCCTAGGGTCGCTGTAGTCCCTTAGCTTGGGGTCGCTGTAGTAGCTTCCCATGATAATCTAAACATGGTCTCCACTTATTTGCTTTGGTGATTCATGTAAACCTTGCATTGCAAAGATTAGCACAATGATTAGCAGAACTATAAAGACTCATTGTTGCCCAAGTTTTTGCACACTTCTTTTGTATTTCATATGCTCCCATTCATCTCCCCTTTCACATAAAGGGAAGGCGTCCAACCCCTTCTCATATGTAAGGGCCCAGTCCCGCAAACGACCAGTGATATTAGTGTAATTAAACAAAATTCCTTACATAATGGTCACACACTTTCCTAAATTAGGAGTATCAAAAGGGGATAGGGTCCAGAAGTCTTGCTAATACTTGACTTTTGAACTGTTCTACGTGTATTTTATTGGGAAATTGCTTTATCTTTTGCTGTTTTAAGAAGGAAACCATGTCTACCCACTAAAATGTGGAGGTTGAAGCCAAAAATACTTCACTTTTCCTAGAATATGCACAAAATACTGAGACTCTGTGCCTAGACTTTAGCAATTCTTAAAGCCAAATATCCTTAATCTCCTTGGTATGCAGCGAGACTCAACTCTAACTAACTGAAGCGGGTAAGTCTTTTGTCCCATACCCATGTATAAGATGTGAGGTCATATAAACATACTTAAGAGCAAATTGTATGTTGATTCTTACTTGATATACCCATATATAAGATGTGAGCTCACATAAACATACTTAAGAGAAAATTGTATGTTGATGCTTACTTGATAATGCCTTCTTTCATACTAGTATGTGACCCGCGCAATGCTGCGGCCAAGAAAATCATGTCAATTGGATCTCTCTCTCTCTCTCTCTCTCTCGCACACACTCACACACACACACACACACACACATGAAGTCATATAGAGGTAGATGTGTGTGTGTGTGTGTGTGTGTATCTATGCATCCACATGTGAGGAGGATGGAACTCTAGTCCTTGGAATCACTCTAAAAGATAACAATGCATAGGTTTGCCTTCTCTCTCTCATATTAGATCTTGAGATCAAGACTCATTGAGTAGATCTTTGCTATCTGTTTCTCCATCTTCTTTTCTCCCTTCCTCTATTCTTTTGAGTTGAAGACATGCTAGGTCTCTCTCTCTCTTTCTCTCTCTCTCTCTCTCTCTCTCTCTCTCTCTCTCTCTCTCTCTCTCTCTCTCATAATGAGCACATGGAGTGCTTTTAGCTGACTGGTTGCGACTGACTCATCCTTCACACGACTTCTAATAAATTCAAACTACCCATATCTCCCTACTCATCGACCAATGACAATGTACCAAATTTCTACCAGCTTGTTGTTGTTGCACCATGCTATCAAAACCATGACTTGCCCAAAGATGGGCTTCTCACAACCCTGAGCTGTTTGAAGCAAGACATGTTTTTGTTAGTGCCATGTTTTCCACGGTCACTTTTGGAGGGCCACCAAGTTGCCAAGGAAAGTCTCTCTCCCTCCCTCTCTCTCTCTCTCTCTCTCTCTCTCTCTCTCTCACACACACACACACACACACACACACACACACACACACACACACACACACACACACACACACACACACACACACACACACACACACACACACACACACACACACACACACATACCAAGTCTTGAGTTGAAGACTTTGTTGCTAGATTTTCAATGCCCAGTTGGATTCTTCCTATGCTGTTAAAAATTATGTTCTCTCTCTCTGTCTCTCTCACTCACACACACACACACACACACACACATGCACACACACACACACACACACATACGTACGCATGCGCGCATGCACACACATACCTTGGAATAGATATAAAACATCTACATGTTCTTCAAATATGTGCATTTCAAGTAGTCAGAGGCAGTGTCTCCCAGAATATAAAACAACACTGCTAGCCACAGAAAAAGCCCAAATGCATCCAATGCTAGGATGCGCTGCATTGTTGCATCCCCATTAAGGTCTTTTCATATTCAGCATTATAGGAAAAGAACCCATTTTGACTTTTCATTTCAATTGCATCCTTGATGATGTGAGGATGGGAGAGTGCATGGAGAAGAATGTGTCCCTAGGTTTGGACAGGCGAATGGGCTCCTCTCTCTCTCTCTCTCTCTCTCTCTCTCACACACACACACACACACACACACACACACACACACACACACACACACACACACACACACACACACACATAAGCACACTCTGTTGAGTCGCGGGTAGAGCTGTTTCCACCTTAGCCATTATCTTTTTATCCCCTCATTACCAACCCCAACACTTAATGGCTCGAGCAAACCCATGTACACAACACCCATCTACTACTACCAAGTGCTCCCCACCAGCGAACGATGTCTATCCCCTATTTGCCTCTGCTTCATAGTTGAGTTACTGCTACTGAACGTTGCACACCATTGATTGGCCAAACATAAAAAAAGGCAATATCTCCATGCTCCAAAAGAGCAATGGTAGCAAAAAGAACCTACAAAGTGCAAATAATTTTAGTGCAAAAACCTTCAAAGATAGTGAATTTGCCTCTAAATGTTTTGGGAAAAAGCAAAGTATAGCTGAATTGTTAAAAATTCATTCATTTAGTGTAATCCCACCTACAAATTTTGAAGATTATCTTGAAACTCTAGATTTGAAGGTGAGGAAACCTACAAAGTATAGAGAAATTGAGTGTAAAAGCCATCAAATATAATAAAGCTTCCCCTAAACTTTCTCATATATAAGTTTTAGAGAGAAGCATTCTGTCGTCTCAATATGATTTAGTGTAACCCCCCTTACAAAATTTTGAGATTTGCCTCGAAAAATCTAATTTTTCTTTAAGCGCTAAAAAAAACCTAGGTTTAGAGCAATCCCATCTATGAATTTTGAGATCCACCTTGAAATTTCATGTCAATTCCATTCAAAGGCGAGATCACCCGCCAAGCTCAAAGAAATCTAGCATAAAAACCTTCAAAAATAGCCGAATGTTGCAAGAGTTGCCTCCCGTTTCCGCCTTTTCCGTCTCTTGAGCTCCGCCAACCTTGGGCTTGCCTGCCTTCTACCTTGGATCAGTCGGATCAAACTTTTCCAATTACGTCAATTCTCGATTCTATAGATGTCGCTTTATCGATTGCTAATTGTAAGACCAATGCTTATTCTCCCTCCCCTCTCTCTCTAGTGTCGGCGTGAGAATCCTCTTAACCCCCCCCCGCCCCCTCCCTCTCTCACACATACACACACACTCACTTGCATAGGTTGTAGAGAATGGCGCTCTCTCTTACTCACTCACACATGTGCTCTCTCTCTCTCTCTCTCTCTCTCTCTCTCTCTCTCACACACACACACACACACACACACACACACACACACACACATGATGAATCGAATGGACCATTCTCTCTTTATCAACAATCTCACTCACACACAAAAGCTTGCAATCAGCAACATCACATTCTCTCTCTCTCTCTCTCTCTCTCTCTCTCTCACACACACAGACACACACACACACACACACACACACACACACACACACACAAGTGCATGCAATGTGTGCAAGACATCCACAACAAATTGCTAGACTTTCATCGTTGAATCCTCGAGCTCGTTGTGCTTCAATAATTCAATGCAAAAGTTGAAGGCCTCCGTGCAACGCTCTAACACCTCAACGAATGGCACGTCGACTTTCTCTCTCTCTCTCTCTCTCTCTCTCTCTCTCTCTCTCTCACACACACACACACACACACACACACACACACACACACACACACACACGCATAAAACACAAACATATGTATGAAAATGTTAACCTTCAAGTGTTGTGATCGAAGATCACTTACGGCATGGAAGATTCGTGCAAGCCTCCAAAGAGAGGTTTATTGGGTGACATAGAGGGAAGTTCTTTATAGCCTTCAAAATGAAAAGTGAAGCCATCCCTTAAATGGCTTTTAAAAGTAAAAGTAGTCTGAGGGTCAGAGTTGAAATTTGAGGGTTGGAGTGAAACCCCATGGCCTTCCCATATATATGATAAATATAGTACTACTAGTATGTGACCCGCGTGTTGCCGCGGCTACATGTGCGTCAATTGAAGAAATGTTCTCCTTCCCTTCATAGGGAGGGAAAATGTCTATGATTCTCATGTGAGCTTTTATAGCTCTTTAATACACTTCTTCATCAACCACCACTATAACTACTTTCTAGATGACAATGTATGATAACACACAAGGTCTAAGTGCCCTCCCCATTCACATCAACCAAGCACAAATCTATCTTTTGGATCAACACTATGTCTACCTTTTCAAGTGTAAGATCAAACAACTAATGAAGTATAGTTACTCTCCACATTCTTGTGGATTGACCAAGGACAAATCTCCTTCTAGTTGATCATGCCAAGCTTCAACATACTCCTCCTAATCATGGAAAGTGTGTCTCCCCCCCCCTCTCTTTCTCTTTATCTATGTGTGTGTGTGTGTATGTTAAGTTCAAGAATTATAAGGTCAATTTGAGCTCTCTTGGGAATGAATTAAGTAATGGGATCCCTTCGCATGATGTCTTGTCTTAACATCCTATGTTTCTCTCTATGGAGGCAACCAATTTGTGATAAGGCTAGAGACGTGGGCTAGAGATGTCTCCCTCACACAATTGATACGGGACCGTGGTGAGTGGTAGTGGCCCTCTAAATAAACTAATAGAGAGCTGGTATCCTTCTTTGGATATAGTGTTTGCATTGAACGACGAACTCTTTAGATGCATTAGCATCCCCTCTCACCATCCTTACCAAGCAAGGCATTGGTCATGATAGCAACTCTCCCATGCTTCTCTCGTGTAGTTTTGGTGTTGCATTTGGGGCATCACAGTCAACTAAATCATCAATTGCTATTTGTTGGCACTTAGGATGCATGTACCAGCCATGACCCAACATGCCAACCTTACACCACATAGTAGTAAAAGAAACTTTGCCATTGGTATGCACAACTGATTTGGTGAGCAGTGTGTCATTTTTTTTCTCAAAGGAAGTATTCATCATGGGTGTGTGACCTAGGGGTGATTGCATGGCTATAGCAACTTTGTCTCTGTATGTGGGTAAATTTCAATATTTACAGGTTAGAGTGCACTCAATCTAGCTAGCATATACACTTGCATCTACCAAGACTCGTCGCATGGATGTTGAGGTCTCTTGCAATTGACCATAAGCAGGTTAGTAATATAAGGCGCATATTGTTTGTTTGTGTACATTTGGCACCATTGGCACCTTAAAATGTGATGGCAATGAAAGCAGAAAAGTTCACTCAATCGTTTCTCTTTGCAAGAGTTTTGGACATCATGCTAAAAGAAAGGGCGTGCTGCAAAATACATACACACACACACACACACACACACACACACACACACACACACACACACACACACACACACACACACACACACACACACATGCATGTTCTTCTTTGAGAGAGCATACTGTATTCAAGCCTTCACATGCTTGCCCTTACCCATATTTTATACCATAGCAGCCATTTGGCGTAGCTCCCACTCCCTTAAATGTGAGACAAAGCATTGAGGCACTACATGGAGGGGAGTCTCTTTTTGTATGCAAATTACATCCCTTAACAATTTGAGAGTACGATCAATATACCCTACATGAGTGCTTAGATTTTGATCACATCAAACTTGCTTTACCCACATTTTCTCCCATACCATGGCTTGCATACCTTTCTCTCCTAGCCACCTCATCGATTCAACTTGCCAGTGGCCACCCTTATATCCATAGTCTTCAAGCATGTTACATGTTTTACGCGGTCACATTGGTCAATCTGACCTTTAAGGATGATCTCTCTCTCTCTCTCTCTCTCTCTCTCACACACACACACACACACACACACATGCATGTTCTTCTTTGGGAGAACAAATTGTATTCAAGCCTTCACATGCTTGCCCTTACCCATATTTTATACCATAGCAGCCATTTGGCGTAGCTCCCACTCCCTTAAATGTGAGACAAAGCATTGAGGCACTACATGGAGGGGAGTCTCTTTTTGTACGTGAATTACATCCCTTAACAATTTGAGAGTACGATCAATATACCCTACATGAGTGCTTAGCTTTTGATCACATCAAACTTGCTTTACCCACATTTTCGCCCATACCATGGCCTACATACCTTTCTCTCCTAGCCACCTCATCGATTCAACTTGTCAGTGGCCACCCATATATCCATAGTCTTCAAGCATGTTACATGTTTTACGCGGTCACATTGCTCAATTTGACCTTTAAGGATGATCTCTCTCTCTCTCTCTCTCTCTCTCTCTCTCTCTCTCTCTCTCTCACGTTAACCTTTGAGGTCATTGTGATTGTTTCTATAATACTAAAAGTTATGTCCCCTCTCCTTGTATAAGTATGTGAGCATCCAGGCCCTTGAGTTCAAGAATCAACGTTCATCGGCTAAATTTTTTAGGTCTCTTGTGATCTTCTTCTTCTTCTTCTCATTCTCTCTCTCTCTCTCTCTCTCTCTCTCTCTCTCTCTCTCTCTCTCTCTCTCTCCCTCTCTTCTAACTTGCTACGCAACATGACAACTTGTTGCCAACAATGTTTGGATTGGATAAGGTTTCCCTAAACTTAATATTGAGAGTCGAGATAAGTCGGTCTCAAGATTAACGGGTCTCAAACCACGTCAGTAGGAAGAAAAACATCTCTCTCTTTCTCTCTCTCTCTCTCTCTCTCTCTCTCTCTCAGGTTGCATGTCTAGTTTTTGTAGTATTAAAATGAAGCATGTGAGAGGCCAAGAGCCTAGTCATGTGTACCAGCGAGTCTACTTTTTGCCCAGTCATCACGAGCCGGCTCTTCTCTCTCTACCTATCTAATCGCGATAGTTAAGGGCCTCAAAATGGGCATAGCCTTTCACATGGTTGAAAGGTAAAAGATACAAATTACACATTATTCCTTGAAAAGAAAATAATAGTGTGTAATTGTTAAAGGGAGAAAGTTGGAGAGAATGAGCATCACGCTTATGAATGAAGCCCTAGCTTATGCCAAGCAATCTTGCAGTTCGAGTGAAGCGACAAAGCCCTCTTTTAGTGTGCAATCAGAGAAGGATATATGGTGGCTTGGTGCAATTGAAGTTCCGAAAGAGACACATGAAGTCCTTGCATGGTTTTTCAGTAGAATCCCATGGGTCACAGAGGTCGTTAAAGCTCAAATAAACGATGATAAGCTCATGGTTCCAGGACGTGGGGAGTTTGATGTTGAATGGCATTTAGGTGGTGATCTAAAGACCATAAAGTGCATGCTTGGATGCAAACAAGGTGCAAATTCTTTACTTCCCTGTCCATTCTGTACGAAAGGGCACAAGACAAGTCGAGCAACTCAAGTGGAAGGTCAGGACGATGATAATGATGACCATATAAATAGGGAGTGGCAAAGGTGGTTGAGGCACTAGGGCTTGAATGCTGCTGGGAGCATTTGTCAGGCCAAAACTTGTAACTTATGAAATAGATCTTCTACCCGGATGTCAAAGTCTCCAATGCAGGTATCCAAGGCAAGTGAGAAGTGGTGGGAGTTGTGGAAAGATTTGTGTTCATGCACGACGGACAAAGATCCCAATGTGGAGGTTGCTAACCAACGCAAGCTAGTATGGTCATCCTTTCAAAAGGTTGTGCAATTGATGAATCTTTCAAGCACCACCGTTGAGCAGCAAGAGGAGTTCAAGAAGGTGCTTTATGAATTCACAAAGGCCGCTAAGGACGGATGGTCTGAAAGCAAGATTACACACTACATGGTTTGTTTTAACGGACTTAATACATATGCAATGTTTGAAAATGTAACTTTTCTATTCGCTTATCTCCTTTTTGGTTGTTTTAGCACATTCTCTATGCGCATGGTGTATACTTCATGGACCGCTATGGTTCGATTGATATATGGAGTACACAAGGCATGGAGAAGTCCCACTATCGAGCAAAATGAGTCTACTTCAAGAATACTCGGCATGGTGGTGGTAGTTCACACTCCAACTACCTCCAAGAGATGTTTAATTGGTTTTTTAGGCACACCTTTGGGAGAACTCGTACTATTGAGAAATCAAGAGAATCGATGTTAGCAAAGCAGTTACGCAACGCTTCCCGTACTGCAGCATCCAAGAAGTGGAAACGCTTGCGAGCGTCCCTCGGCCACGAAGCTTGGCGTGCAACTAAATATCGAAAAGGCTTAGTTGTTCAATTCAATTGCTTTATTTGAGTTTCACTCAATTGGCCGCATAGTATGAAAGGGCCCAAATCTCAAAAAAACCTATTTAAAGGTTGAAGGGGCTCATTTTGTCATCTTCCCTACTAGGTGCAACCATGGCACGAACAAAACAAACGGCTAGGATTGCATATCCAGAGGAGCCGGATGGCCAACGACTCAAAGGTACAGCAACAGAAGCTGGAAATTCACAAGCTCAGGGTGAAGTCCACATAGAAGAAGCTGGAGCTTCAAATCAGCATGGCCAGTCCTCTACAGCAGCAAAAGAGAGACGAAAGCATCGTCTTGTTGTCTATTCATCGGACTCCAATGATTCTGATGGCAACAAGGAGGATGAGAGCGACCAGGGCAAAGAAACAAACAGCCAAAAGCAGCCGTCAGAGGCTCCGAAGAGACACAAACGGATGAAGATGCCCCATGGGTTGGCGTCCAAATACAAACAGCCAAAAGCAGCCGTCAGAAGGCTCCGAAGAGACACAAACGGATGAAGATGCCCCATGGGTTGGCGTCCAAATACAAACTTATCAGTCTCATATGTCTATTGGGGGTAAGACACTTCCTAAAGGGAGTGGACCTACACCATCACATCCGGTCGATAGTGAAGAGCACGAATCAGATGGAGAGTGGGTGGAATCCGATTATGAGGTGTTGGAAGTGCCTGTGCAGAAAAAAAAGAGAAAGAGCATTGTCTACAAGAAGAGGAAGCAAGCTGCCTCGACTCGTGCCAAAAATGCACCTCCACGTTGACCTCAGAAGGTACGAAAGCGCAGCCGTGCTTTTGCGGAGATTCGACACTATCAAAAGAGCACCGAGCTCTTGATTTGGAGGGCCCCTTTTGCAAGGCTATGCAGGGAGGTTTTGCAATTGTACAACACTCAGTTTCGGATGGGCGTCGTGGCCATAGAGGCAGTCCAAGAGGCAGCATAGCAATATTTAACTGGCATATTCGAGGATTCTAACCTCTGTGCCATCCATGCAAAGCGTGTAACCATTATGCCCAAGGATATGCAGTTTGCTCACCGTTTGCGCCATGAGGAGTAGCTTGTAATTAGGCATCAACCTTTTTGTATTTACGGAACTCCAAGATTGGGAAGAATTTGAATACAAGCGTCTTTTGATTCTATATCCCACTCTGTGCATTGTATTGGGAAGAATTTGAATATAAGCGTCTTTTATTGTATACCCCAGTGCGCATTGTATTGTTTTAATTCTGTACCATGCAATGTAGCACTGGTTCAAGTTTTGTCTACCTTCTACTGTATGTATGTAGCCATTAGCTTGTTATTGTGAAAAATTGCCTACGTTTAGCACCTTGGCTAAGTGGGGCATGCACTTCGTGATGTATCCATGCTATGTGACTCACTATTGCATGGAAAAAACATCTACAAAGTGTTCAAAATGGCTTGGAATGCCCCCAAGTTGGTTGCCACAAGGGCGCGCATTTGGGGCTTCCAGAGGCCTATGGATGGACATAATGCGCGCCCTTGTGGCAGCCTCTCCTAGTGCTTTGCTGACACTCTCCAGTGGTTTCCAGACAATTTTGACAAGCAATAAGTATGTTTTGTTTGCTTCAATGCTTCAATTAGCATAGATGCTGCTGGAATTCATCCCCCCTTAGTCCATGTCAGTCCTAAACTCCAGAAAGGGCTTAGATATTGCCACAAAGTTTACTCTTGTGGTTTGTTAATATGACTTTAGGTATCTGGGGCAAGATGGGCTTAAGGTTACGTGGGTATCTATGTCTTCCTATTTTGCAGCTGGGTATTATTGTCTTCTCACTCTGTTTTGTAACTGGATATGCTCCTATTCTCCAAGAAGGGTTTAGATATTGCCACAGTTTTGTGGTTTGTTAATACATCTTTAGGTATCTGGGGCAAGATGGGCTTAAGGTTACCTGGGTATCCATGTGTTTCTCTTTTGCAACTGGGTATTAATGCCTTGTCACTCTGTTTTGTACTTGGGTATGCTCTTAGATGTGTCCAATTTCATCTGCCACAAGGGGGCGCATTTGCACACTTCATCTGCTGATGGAAAGCCCTAATGCGCGCCCTTGTGGCAGCATTGTTTAGGGACTTCCAAGCCCTTTACTAGGCACATACATAACTTTGGAAGCCTAGATATAACAAAGTATACATTTTTTAAATTTTAATGCCTGCCAAACCCTTTAGTAGTCATAGCAAAAATTATGGTGCTTCTCATACACAATGGAAGCCCAACATATAAGAAATTCAAAACCTTGCAAGAAAGAGAGTCATAGACAACAAAAAGTAGTTTCATTAAAGAAATCAATGCTTTACATGATATCCGGCGTTTGCTTTAGGATCTTTCTAATTACAATTTTCTGGCGCTTGGCCTTTTGGGGTGGCTCCCTGTTAAGTAAAGTGGTTGTGATTTCTTGGGTGTCATTAACCCCTACAGCTTGGTTCATGCCGACATGGGCAATAAGGCCCCCGCGAAAGTTTACACCAAAAGTGGATATTGCAAAATCTTTCTTTACAAGCACTACAAGGTTGGCCGTTTGGGCAAGTGTTGTTAAACACAACGCCTTGGAGAGTGAACGGAGAGCAAAAATGTTGTAGCGACCATTGGGAGAGTAGTCGGCATGGACAAACACCACGACACCAGTGGGAAGTGTGCGGAGGTAGTGAGCAAGTGCCGCTTGAGGTCCGAACGGCTTCCTCCTCCCCCCTGACCGTTGCGCCCAGGCGTCAACCTCCAGAACATCCTGCAGAACATAGGTTTTTTGAGATATGGCACAGAATTATGATATAACATTAACAAAATCATTTGTAACAATCAAATGTAAGTGAGCATCTATACCTCTTGTCTACGATCCTCCTCATCGGCATCCGGGTGCAAGTAAAGATCCACGCTTGACTTCTCCTTTGGATCAAGCAAAATAGGTGTTGCAGCAGGTGGTGGTGAATCCACTCTTGCACGTTTAGCCAAACACATGGCTTGCACGGCCACAAACTCTTCCTCAGAGACCTTGGCCTGCTCGGCCGCTGCCACCTCGGCTTGTGCGATCGCCACTGTGTCCGCCAAAGTATTCCCCATGGGCAGTAGGAGATCATCATCATGGGAGGTGGTGGTATCAAGCTCAAACTTTCCATGGGCATCGAGGATGGCGAAACACTCATCCATGCGAAGCTCAAAGGATTTCTCCAGATCGTGCATAAACACAAACTCCTCCCCACCCACCACAATGGAGGAGAAGCGGTTAATCTCTACCTCAGGGATGGCATCCCGAGTGGTGGTTCCTTCTGGCGGTCCCGAGGATGAACCGACTGATGGAGAGGCCTCCAAGAGGCCTTGAATCCCTACAGGGTAGGTCAAGGCAAGCGTCCTCTCCTCTGCGGATGAGTCAATGGCCTCGGGCTTAGGGTCCTTCACATCAGCCAATACCCCGCCGATTTGCAAGTAAGGTAGCACTACGTCAGGGCCTGCTGGGCACTCGTGAAGGAGGAAGATCATTATGGCTTGAACAGTGAAAAAAGTGTTTCCGATCCTTCCCTTACGCATTGCTCGCACATCATCAGCTTCAAGCTGCACATATTGTCCGGCGGGTTGTGCTATGGTGGCAAAGCGTGCAAGCCGCTGATGAAATGGCCTGTCCCCTTGGTAGATGTGGTGGAGAAGGCCTTCAGGGACCCATTGCCCTGGTCGGTTTGGTAACTCAACAATGAATCTCTCCATGCACGTGGAAATGTATGAAGTAATGTGCTCAAGAGATTGAGAGTGGAGGGTCAAGGTGGTTTCCAAATCAGGTTGGGTTGTGAAAAATGCTTGAAGCTCAGGGCGATTTGCATGCCCAACCTCATTAAGCAATGCATCTAAAGCAATAGTAGCAGCCATGTATTCTCTTTGCGTGATTGGGTATGCTAGGTCTCTCTGCAATGCTAGGATGAAAATGGTGAAATGAGGAGGTGGTCCTCCTTATATAGACATATTCTATCTCGAAAAAAATAAAAAATATGGATTTAAAAAATACATTTACACCACCTTAAAACTCAAGTACAAAATTAAGTACAACACCTTAAAACGTTTCAAAATCTTTAATAAAATATCCAATATATAAACGATTAAAGTTACAAGCCAATTCACTTAAACAAGATGATTTCGTCTGTAGCCCAACCTTTGTAAACAAGCATAGTGGCCTCCATCCGCCTTCCAATCTATACAACCAAAAATGGGCAATCAAAATACAAAAACCCACAGAAAATAAGAAAATGTAGCTAAGGAAGCACAAAGCACACCTTGCGTTGTTCTAGTTTGAAACTTGTATTACCGACATCCTTGAATCCCATTATGACAAAGTGTTCCCGAAGATTGGCAAGAGTCCAATGCGGATTCACTGCAACCACCTCCACCTCGTTATTGGGCATGCGGACACGAATTTCAAAGGATTCAATCTCTTCGACTGTCAGCTGCAAGGGTATCCATTTGCCACGTTTGTGCATCCACCTCTCATAGCTAAACCGTGCATACAAGGTGCACCTTGCTTTCAAATACCGAAGGCAAAGCTGTGTGGGGGACACATTGCACTTATAACGGTCACCATCATGCAAACGGACAACATAGCCCCAATTGACACCTAGAATGGTGTCCATTGCATCTATGTCAACTTCTTTGCAAACAAACATTGTTGGTGTTTCTACAATCGGTAGAGAGCGGAATGCATGCACAAACAAATGAATGGGACAATGCCAACTGAGACCCACCGATCTGGTTGCCTTACCAAACTTTAGGGACCCTTGGAAATCTTGCAGCACCCTACGCTTGAAAGAAAGCAAAGCCCAATGGTCTGGAGTTGGCCATTCTGCACTCTGCAATGAGGGTGTCTCCACGGCTTCTAACCTACCATAGCTTTGGCTTGACTTCGGCACCACGTACTTGTGGGAGTACATGAATATTCACTGCTCGGTAAGTTTTTTCGATGAAACATTAGGAAACATAAGCTCCCCAATGTGAGCATGCACAACCATGAACGTGCTTGAGAGGCACTCAAGCGGCTGCTCCTCAACTAAGCTGGATGGAAAAACATCTTTACAAATGTCCTTAGTTAAACATAATGATCACATAAACGTAAACATGACATATGCATGGGATAGCTAAACCATGAAAACTTACAATGAGGTGCAAATTGAGTAGAAGCTCTCTTGAGGTGGAGCTCAGCTGCACTGTAGACGTGTTGCACGATGGCCACCATTCCGGACTTTGTTTCTTTGAATGTCAATAGCCGGCCCTTCCAATGACGTTCCAATACGCCTCGACACCGTACGCGATGAGGTCCAGCACGCGACGGTTGCATGTAGATCCATGCACCCTTCTTGAACACTTGTGGGATCCATACCCCCTCTGAGTCTTTTGTGTTGTGCAACACAATCTCTTCTATCTCTGGTTTGGGCCGTCTATGCGTGGACATGCTTGGGAAGTTGGGCTTAGAAAGGGATTTGATAGAGTTGAGTACTATGGAGAGAGAATGAGGAGCTGAGGGGAGGGTGACGTGAGCTGCCTATGGTGGCTTTGACAGTGGAGATAGAGAAAGAGAGGAGTGAGAGGTAGAGAGGATAGTGGAGCTGTGGGCTATGGAGTGTGGGACTGTAGAGGGTTGATGGAGGTGTGAGAGAAGGGGGAGCTATGGAGAGAGAGGAAGAGAGTGGTGGAAAGCTTTTGGCTATGGCTGTCTTGACTGTAGAGAGAGAATGGGAGGAGGGAGAAGAGGGAGAGTGTGGGAGAGAAAAGTAATGAGAGAGAGAGAGAAAAGTGGATTTTGGGGGGAAAAATTGACTTTTTAAAGTTAGTTTATGTTTTGGGGCAGTTTTGGAGGCAAATGGGTCAACTTTGAAACTTTTAAAAAAATTTCAATTTTTTGGGTTTTTAAGCATGCGCGTTTTTTTTTTTGGGGGTCCCTCCCTCTTTTATGACACCTCTCTCCTCCTATTTACCCCCCCCCCCCCCCGTAGCCTACCTCCCACCTCTCTCTAAGAACCAAGCATTGAAGAGGGAGACAATTAGGCTGCACCCCTACCATTCCTTCCCCTCTAGGTGATATCCCAAGAGCCTTCTCATTGGTTTTCCCTTAAGCCTTCACTAATCAAAAAGGCCCAAGGAGAGTCCATATTTTTCCTAATGTGTAGCCTTCGAGCTGTTTTTTGCTTTTTGAGAGCTTACCTTGATTGTTTTCATGAAACCATCCATGAAAATTGTGTATAGACCTAGTCTATAGGCTATCTGTGGAGTCAGGATCCAATTCTAGCATCTAACTAAAACCTAGCTTTTCTACTTGGGACCCCCTTCAACCCTTGCCGAATGGTCATCTGGTAATATAGAAGTGTCCTATTATATAGGGGCATGCTACAATTCAAGTTTCGTCCGATTTGGTTGAGCTGACAGGTCGCTATGGTCAATTTTTGGTCGTAGGATTTCGTGCACTGCTCGATTTCTAGGATTTTTTCCTTGAGCTTAGACTAGCTACCGTCCATATGAAAGTGATCATTCATAAGCATAGGACTTACCCCTCATGTCTCATGTGAGACGGTGCTATAAACGGGCGACTGTGGACTCCGGAAATCACGCGCGAAGAAGGTCGAGAGCTCTCTTCTCCAAGGGCAATTAGTGGAAATGAGGTTATTTTAGACTACCTTGGATATCTATACTCGGACTTCCTGAACCATTTTTTCCCAAATTCCACTGTTAGTCCTACTAGGCCGTGAAATCTATATTATACTCAAATAAAATTTCAATCGGATTCTTGTAACTCATTCTACAAGAATTTGCGAAAGTAGGCCTTGGCCGCCTAATTTAGGCTTCCCGCTTCCATCTGTCGATTTGATTGAATTTTTTGTGCATGTCCACCTTGTCCTTCTGATCACATCAGCGTATCTTTAGTTTTTCCATCTGAGCTATTTATTATTAATTATTGACCTATTTATAGAAAAAAACAAAGAAAATAACAAAATGTGCTAAAAAAGGAAAGTGGAAATCCCATAATTAAGAAGATCCATTGAAAAACACAACTTTATTGTTTTTTGTTGGATTTCTCTATTTTTAAGTCCCAATATCAAGAAAAATGATGAAAAATAACCAAAAAAGACCATTTTTTGATGATTTTCTCATAGTATATACACTATTTACACTCATTGAGGAGATGTTATCCCCTGTTGATGACTTGTTAACGACATTGTTAGGTAATTTTGCAAAAAATCACACGTTAACATCAAACTTTTTCCTTCCTCTTCAAACATTTCCCTTAATTACTTCGTTCCCTTCTAATTACTTAGTTCCCTTCCCCTCCTAGATGGCATACTCCGGGATGACTATGTGCATGGGTTGAACAATCGTGTCTATGCATAGCCTTGGTTGGCAAATCATTGTGTTGTGCAAGAGTTGGGTTTTGAGTAATGAACTCAAGGGTTTCTGATGTCGAGGTTTTCTTTTGTTGTCTTCCAAAGAACAAATCTTGTAGCTTGTGTGCTCTTTGCTTGATTATACCATCGGGATGGTTTGGCACACTAATTTCCTGATCTATTGGTATCAATATTGGTGGTTGTTGAGTTTTTACATGCCATTGGTATCTTGGTTTGTCTTGGTTAGAATGTTGTGGTTGAGTCTTCTAATACTTAACTTTCCATTGCTTCATCAATTTTACAGTTTGCGGAGAAGATAAGTGCTCCTTTTTCTTCCAAATCCATTTTGTTTTAGGGTTCCTTCTCAAAGATGCTCCTCGTTGTGTTTTGACCCTTGGAACCATTTTGGTACAGTAGATGATGTTTTGGGCACCCAAATTTGAATCGGCTTGTCCTTAAGCTGTGCTTTTGGCTTGTAGCATTTTCTTCTCCATAGGATGGAGAAGATTGATTGCCTTGTGGTTTACTCTGCTCATAACCTCCTTTCCATTCTTCTTTGCTTGGTGCAATTGGAACAATGAGTTCTTCACCTTTGGGTGATAGCTTGAGCTGATTGGTATCCCAATCTGGTACTGCCTTGTACGTCCGCATCCATGAGATTCCAAGAATCATTGTTTCATTCATGTGTTCATTTGGTAAGCATACAAACTGATGAGGTCATGAACACCCATATACTATCACAATTATGTTGACTACTCCCAATGTCGGTGTTGGATTCTTGTTGCATCCTTTAATAGTTGCTATTCCTGCTGCTGTCAAAGACTGACTTGTGGCTTTCTTGTACGTGGAATAACTAACTGCATTTACTAGAGATCCTGTATCGACCAATGCATTCGTGCTATGTTTGTTCAGTTGTACTTCATCATACGTTGACACTGCATCTTTTTGTAATTCCCATAGTCGTTCACCTAATTCTAGAGTGTTGATGGGAATAGGTATTTGCTGATTTTTTAGAGCAGCTTTCCTTTTGAGTACTCGAAGCCGAGCTTCCTCTTGGGCTTCATCAATGACCTATTGTCGTTTTATCTTTCTTTGCTTTGCTGCATGCATCTTTTCTAGTTCATTGGTTAGTGGCAAATTGTACTTCTTTAAACGGCATCCACTAATCCAATTAGTCATTGGTTCACCATCTAGGGTGGACAACTTACCTGCTCCACTTGGAGATACATCTTCAATGATAAATGATCCGTTTCCCTTTTTCTTAAACTTCGGAACGTGTTGCTTAAGGGAATAGACTAAAACTAGTTCCCCATTTTAAAGATTTTTGTAACTAGATGGGAATCAAAAAACTGTTTTTGTTTTTGCTTTTGTGCATCGATGTGAGCTACAACTATTAGCCTTTTCTCATCAAGATTTTCTAGATCTTCAAGCCTCTCTGACAATTCATGTCCATTCCACTCAAAATCTTTAGCTACCCTTAGTGTCAGCAATAGAAATTCTATTGGCAATATGGCATCAAGACCATAAACAAGGTTAAAGGGTGTAGCATTTAAAGCTGTTTTAAATGAAACTTGATAAGCCCATAGAGCAGCATGGAGATTCATTTCCCAATATGTCCTTCCTGAACTAACCACTTTAGTCAATATCAAGTTAAGAATTTTACTCATATGCTCAGCTTGTCTATTTGCTTGTGGGTTATAGGGAGCTGATTTGTTATGGATGACCATAAACTCATTAAGCAAATACTCAATTACCTCATTGAGGAAATGAGTTCCCTGATCACTGACAATTTCTAGTGGCATTCCATATCTTGTGAACACGTACTCATATAAGATTGCGGTTGTGGTTCTGGCATCATTCTTTTGAGTTGCTTTAGCCTCGGACCACTTAGTCAAATAGTCCATAGCTACAATGATATATTGAGCTTGGGTTCTATAAGCAGGTGGTTGTATTGGCCCAACAAAGTCTATACCCCATTTTCCAAAATCTCTAGTCCCCCATCATTGGTCTTAAAGGCATGCTATCTATACGGGTTGGCATTTTAGCTCGTTGACATGCATCACATCTTCGAACATATTCTTTGACATCTACAAAAAGTATTGGCCACCATATGCCTATCATTAAGATTGCTCTTGTGGTGGTCTCACAAGAAAAGTGACCTCCTGTTAGACAAGGGGAACTAGAACCTTGGAGTCCACCTCCCAACCACCCACTATATAGCATGGCTCCTAGCCCTCTGCCCTAGTTGGACTCCCTTTCCACACTGCCTAGCCCAGCCTTGCCGTTGTCCTGACATTACTCCCTCATTAAGAAGAGTTTTTTTCCTTGAAAACAAAAGTGGGGAACTTCTTCTTAAGAACACTAATGTTTTCCCAAGTGGCACCTTCCTTAGGTCGATCTTTCCACTTGATTAAGGCTTGTTGACGTACATGATGACGCGTACGTAAATCATGGTAGTCGAGAATGCATTCAGGTTCATGCGGTAAGGTAGGAGGTTCAACGAAATCAACCAAAATCTGCTGGTCAATGACATTGTCATCCCCATGTAATCGCTTACGTAAACGGCGGACATGAGACACCGGATGAATACGAGAATGTGTAGGTAGCAGTAATTTGTAGGCACGATCACCTACTCGCTTGAGTATTTTGAAAGGCCCACAATATCGTGGAGATACTTTAGGTGTTGGCATAGTTTTCAAACTTGGAATGTTCTAGCACATGTAAAAATACTTCCTCCCCTTCCTCAAAGGTAGCTTGTCGACGTTTCTCATTAGAGTACTTCTTATACCGATCATGCGCTTGTGGGACATTCTGACGAGCGAGTTTCAGCATATCCATGTGGTCTTGGAGAAAATCCTTAACCTGTTGGAGCTTTTCGGTTGCCAATCCCACTGTAACAAGTGACCTAGGTTGAAGCCCATACATGAGCATGAAAGGACTAAATCCAATTGTGACATGCTTAGCAGTCTTGTAGTCAAGAACAGGTAAATATTCTTCTCAGACTGACTGTTTCTTACTAATGTATGCTCTTAGCATATCCTCTAGCACTTGGTTAACTCGTTCAGTCTCACCATCTGTTTTTGGATGATCGACTGTACTGAGGTTTAGTTGTGTACCCAATTGTTTGAGCACAGCCCTCCAAAAATGACTATTAAACTTGGGATCACGATCATTGACAATGTTACTTGGCAAACCATACAACTTGTATAGATTGTCCACAAATAACTTGGCTAGTTTTGGAGTCTTAATTTTTGATTTGGTTGGAATAAAGTTACATAGTTTAGTCAACCGGTCTACAACCACCCATACGGAGTCCTGACCTTGTACAATGGTTGGTAAACCCACAATAAAGTCCATAGAGATACTTTTCCATTTACCATTGGGAATCTCCAAAGGATGTAAGAGTCCTCCAGATTTCAGGCGCTCTGCTTTATTAACTTGACATTTTTGGCAATGCAAGACATAAGCTTGAACAAATCCATGTAAACTTGGCCAGTAAAAATGTTGTCGTACGAGAGCATAAGTATTTCTAATACCCGGGTGCCTTGAACTTGGACTAACATGACATTCATAAAGAATTTGGCGCCGAATGTCTGTGTCCATCGGTACACAAACTCTCCCCTTATGGAGTAGGTACCCATTGTTGATGATGAAATGCTTCCATTGTTACAATTCATCACTCGATAGAGGAGCACTATGTGTGGAGGTTAACGTTACACTACCATCATTGGAGTGAGAAGGATCGCTCATTTGTACATGTCTCCACACTTTGGAATATGCATCATCATGCTCATATTTTTCCTTTAGAGAATCCAAAAATTCACTACGAAGTTCCGTGAACAAGAGAGAATTGATCTCTGGCATACGACTTAGAGCGTCAGCCACCACATTGTATTGTCCTTTACGATACCGGAGCTTGGCGTCATATTTCTGAAGAATCTCGGCCCAACTGGCTTTTCGACCCTTCAAATCCATTTGTTTTGTAAACCATTTGATGCTTTCATGGTCAAACACGATCTCAAACTGAGCACCATACAAATAATGCCGCCATGTTTTCAAGGCAGACACTATTGCATAGAGTTCGCGCTCATAAGCAGAGTAGTTTTGTTGTGCTGCATCAAGCTTCTTGCTTTCAAATGAAATTGTCCTTCCATCTTGTAATAACAGGACTGCTCCAATAGCACAATCACTGGCATCTGTTTCCAAAACAAGTTTCAAAGGATCTACAATAGCTAGTATGGGAGTTGTAGCTAATGCATCCTTGAGTGTATCGAAATTGTGTTGTTGAGCGGGTCCTCGCTAAAAGGATTTGCCTTTTCCTTTCAGTTGGTCCGTCATAGGAACAACAATATTAGCATACTTTTTAATGAACCTTCGATAAAAACCTGCAAATCCTAAAAAAATATGTAACTCCTCCAAATTTTTAGGAGAAGGCCACTGCCGGATTGTGTCCACTTTGGATTGATCCATATATAGCCCATTAGCAAAAATAACATGTCCAAGATAGTAAATTTCTTCTTTCAGAAAATCACGCTTAGATTCCTTGGCATATAATGTATTTGTTCGTAACAATTCAAACAACTGCCTTAGATGTTGCAAGTGTCCTTCTTCAGAAGCAGTGTAGACTAGAATGTCATCAAGAAAAACGATGACGAATTTGCCCAAATACGGCTTTAAGACACTATCCATAAGTGTCATGAATGTTGTGGGTGCATTGGTAAACCCAAAGGGCATAACCAAAAACTCATAGTGTCCAAACCTTGTTCGGAATGCAGTTTTGGGTATTCAAAAAATCGAATACGAAATTGGTGATAACCTGACCGCAAGTCTATTTTCATAAAAATACGAGCATGAGTGAGTTTTTCAAACAACTCATCCACGCGTGGAAATGGGTACTTGTTCTTAGTAGTCTACGCACATGCGCATAATGCCGTCTTTTTTCTTCACTAATAGGATAGGAGAAAGCCCATGGTAAAGAACTGGGTTGGATAAACCCTCTGCTAAGGTAGTCAGCAAGCTGACCTTCCACCTCAGCAGCTTCGAAGTAACTCATATGGTAGGGGAATTTACTGACAGGTTTATTGCCTGCAATCACATCGATGCTATGTTGCACCAATCGTGTTGACGGTAATCCTGGTGGCAAATCATTAGGAAAAACATCATGAAATTCCTTTAATAAATTTTGTAACTCACTAGCAACTTTTGCTTGTTTGGAAGTAGCCATTGGTGGAAGAGATGAGAGAGAAGCATGCGGAGTTGAGGAATGTTCAACAAATTCAATGTTAGAGAGAAAATGAGATAATGAGTAACACAATAAAACTTGATCTATTTCATTATAAAAAATGAGCTACATAAGCTCAGCTGTACATATCAATGGTGAAGAAGGTACATCCTTCTCTCCTAACAACAATGCATGTGTGCCATGGGATTTGAAATCAAGTTGTTGTGCTCATAGCTACACTTCAGTGATGGTCCTAGGCTATGCAGCCATTCCCTACCAAGGACCACATCTACCCTCTCCATGTTCATAACCTGAAAATCCAAGGATGTGGAGTAGCCTTGTACTTCCAACGGAACAGCTCAGACTTGAGTATCCCAGATTTCAGTATCATGTCCATTCATCATTGCTACCTTGTAGCGGTGGGTACTTGGAGTTTGAGGCAATTTGAGTTTTTTCACCAGTCCGTAATTGATAAAATTATGAGTAGCACCGTCATCTACCAAGATGCGCACCTTGTGCCCTTGCAGAGATCCGTGCATACGTACTAACTCATGTGGTCCGAAGGTCTATTGCCACATGGAAGCTGTGAGACAGCATTCATGCACCACCTCGGTGTGTGTTACTTCCACTGTAGAGAATCGTGAGGAAGACTCAAGAGGCAGCAGTTGCACCGTGTGCACTGCCATGAGCAGCAGATTTCCCCTTGGGACAATCCTTTTTGCCATGACTGCTTCCTAAACATTGAAAACATAATTTCTCTTTCTTAGCTTTATCAAAGTCCTCAGGAGAGAGAGGACCTCTGGACCCCTTGGGTTTTTTAGATGCTTCTGAATTGGCTACTATAAATTTACTTTTATTGTGCCCATACTGTGTGCGTGTATTACCATGTTTATTAGCAGGCACGTGATTATGATGTGATTTCTTTTCACCTGGATCATCGTGAATATGTGCTTTCACTATGGCTTCCTCAAGTGTTTTAGGGTCTTGAGTCTTGAGTCTTGACGTGCTTCTTAAGCCCTAGGGTCAGACCACGTACAAACCCACGTACTTGCTGAAAGGTATCTAGGCATTCCAACTTGAGGATAACATCCCGATAGTGAGATATATATTCAAGTAATGATGGGTATTGGCGCATGGAACACGTGTCCCAAGCCGTCCAATTCCGATCTGCCTCATTTGTAGGCAAAAATTCTTTGCGAAACATAGCTTCAAAAGCTACCCAACTCCGTGATATGATATTCTTCTCCTTAAGAGACATCCACCATTTGTAGGCCTTGCCTTCCAGAGTTAATTTTGTTTGAAGTGCTCTAATTGAGTCCGGGGTACGCCATTGTCCTGCAGCTCCAATCCCATGCTAAGAAATATGTCAAGAAGATGCAGATCAAGCTTATTGAAATCCTACTTGATTAATGGTCAGTGATGAGGGCTTGTTAACATGCCAAGTTTAATGATTAATGTATGCCAGATGCGGCTTAAAAGGACCAACAGATTCCTTCATGGTGTAAAAAATGACTATGCTTGAAAAGAACATAGATGGGAGCTTATGATCTAGAACTGTAGTGCTCGACGTGCTCTATTGGCCTGTCTTTATGGCTCGTCAATTGGAGATACAATGAAGAAGTTATGGCAGTTTAAAGTTCAAGTTGATTGCAGATCCATACCGGATTGGGAAGCTGAGTTGAGGTGACAGAAATGAAATGAATGCACGGGCTTGAAGTGATCACTTTGTGGAGCATGTCAGTCTTTTCACATCAGTGATCGGAGTCCTGGTCGCCAAGATATTGCCCGGTAAAGATTCACCGGGGGCCGGTTCTGTACTACTTTGATCCGCTCGGTCGGTGTTCCCTCTGGGAGTTTTGAGCAGCAGCAAGGGTTTTGAATACAGTAGAATAAGTGCTTGAGATAGCAATGCCTTGGCTAGTATGTACGCCAATGCCCGCGTAATGTTGGCCGACGGTAGTCGTAATTGGCAATGCCTGGCTAGTCTGACCATCTTTGACTGAATGTGATTGGAAGACCTTACATCAAATGCAATCACTTATACTTGCATCTTGCGGGCATGTGGCACTATTCAAGACTTTACAACATTGAAATTCATGAAGACATTATTAGCCAAGGATTGCCAGGAGAAATAAGTTGTGCTTGGCAATGCTTGGGTTGATATGTATGCCGAATGTGGCCCGCCCTTTACTCCAAGGTTTAATGGCCAAAAGGGCCAAAGGCTACCCAAGGCAAAGTTAATGGCCGCCTAAGAGGATTTGGCCGTCCAATTCGTAAACAAAAAAGGGTTTTGTGTGTGAAATAAAGGGAAAAAAAAGGAAGACGATGGAGGGCAGGGGCAGAATAGGGACTGCGCAGGAGGAAACGGGTCGCGCCGGCCTATACGAGCATCGGATGAGCCTGGCCAAGAAAGGGAAAAGGTGTAGCTCACCGTTGCGCTCGTTTTCGGCACCACTCTTGAAAAATTCTACGTCGTTCTTGATGCCGGTTGCCACATCATCATGAGGTGCTTCTTATGCTCCCTAGCAACGACGGCACCGTCGTTGCTAAGGGAGGGGGCAAGCTTAAAATAGGGGGGGGATTTTGCATGAGGGGGTAGGCAACAAAAAGGGAATTAAGGCAAGACGAAGGAACGGGGAGGAGGGCAAGGCAAGGTGGAGCAGAAGGAGCTTGCACTAGGGTGCTCTCTCCCTCTCTCTCTCTCTCTCTCTCTCTCTCTCTCTCTCTCTCTCTCTCTCTCTCTCTCTCTCTCTCTCTCTCTCCCCCCGTCTCGTCCTCGGCAAGGAAGAAGCATCGTGTGGGAAGAGGATGAGCAAGAAGAGCACTGCAAGGAGAAGAAGCTTGGGGAAAGGAGGGTTCGGAGCAAGAAAAGATCCCTCTCTCGCTTTCGTCCTCAAGGCAAGCAAGGCTTTCTCTCCCTCTCGAGCTTGAATGAAGCAAACAAAGCAAAGAGAACACTCTCTCTCTCTCTCTCTCTCTCTCTCTCTCTCTCTTTCTCTCTCTCTCTCTCTCTCTCTCTCTCTCTCTCTCTCTCTCTCTCTCTCTCTCTCTCTCTCTCTCTCTCTCTCTCTCTCTCTCTCTCTCTCTCTCTCTCTCTCTCTCTCTCTCTCTCTCTCTCTCTCTCTCTCGCTCGCTCGCTCCCATCCTTGAAGTAATAAAAAACGAGGAGAGCGAGGCTACAATGACGAGGACTCGAGGAAGAAAAGTTTAGCTTGGGAACCAAGGAGATTAAGCAAGGGAGTTTGAAGCAAGAGAGCTTCGGCAAGGAGCTTGAGCAAGAAGCTTGTCGAAGCTTGAGCAATACAAGGCGAGTGGGGGATTCATCGGAGAAGCTTGGTCAAAGAAGCTTGAGGGTAAGCTCGTCGAGGCTTGAGCAAGCCGAGGCAAGAAGAGGATTACAAGCAAAGTCGAGGCTTGAGCAGGCAAAGGTGAGAAGGAGATTTACAAGAAAACGAGAAGCTTGAAGTAAGCAAGCAGGCTTGAAATGGTGAGCTGGGTGTCGAGCCAACGCAAGAGAAGGAAGCAGGAGAAGGCGTGCACTTTGGTAATAGATGAAGCTTGATGACCGAGGTAGTGAAATGAATTGAAGACAGCAAAATCCACGGGGCATTTGAAGCAGATAAAGCGACAGAGAAAAATTTCCATCATCGTCATCCGTTAGAGATTGCATTAGCATTTTGTTAAGTCCGGTGTCGTTAACGGCCCGCTAATCCTATAAATGGGAGCTTAAACTCCTAGTTAGCAGCTGATCCAAGTGACGACGCTGTTAACAGCCTGCCTTGGCTAAGGACTAAATTGTACTCAAAGTAATATTCAATTAACTGATGATTGTGGTGATTGGAAGAGGTGTTAGTGTCTCTTGTTCTCTCTCTTTAACACCTCCCATAGCCAGAGGCCCGACGCCTGCCCGGCTCACGTAGCGAACATATATCCCCCGACATCTTTGGTGAACCCGACGTGAAACGAGCCGGGGTGGGAGGTAAAGATGGAGAATTTAGAGTAGATGATGAAGATGATTGCAGAATTAAGTGCGAACGATTTTGATGATAAGTCAACAGTTCCCGATTTTTCAAAGATGCTTCATCTCCACTTGAAATAGAGACCGTAAAGAAGAAAAATCAAACCAATGAAGCTTTGGATGTAGCTTTAGATGCAGTATATGACGAAAGACGACTCTTTGATGGATACGATCCAGAGGGCTACCGAGAGTGCTATGAGTTGGAGACCAAGGTAAGAGGGATACCAGAAGAATTGATGATCGAATCTTTTGAGCATTTAGTGAGTTCAGATGTGAAGGAGCAGATTCAAGAAGTTACCAAAGCTTGCAACGGCAACTGGGAGTATTTCAAAGAAGCTATTGGGCAAGTACGTTATGAGTAGTATGAAAGCTATCAAGAACAGAGTTCAAGTCTACCAGACTACATAGATATTTGAGGACAAGTACGATCAAAGTTAGAAGCTGTGATCGATGAGTTTATTGTGCAGGATGATACCTTCTTACAGGCTAATGATGAAGACATAGTTGAAGCTGTGTATGCAAAGTTGGGTTTTGCAGATGTTGTGCATGAAGTAGAAGTCTTTGAGGGTGAGGCTTTACAGCTTCAGGATACGCAGGGTAAATTTTTCAAAGAATCTACACTTTCAGTTTGGGATACACAGAATGAATTTTGCAAAGAACCTATGCATGCAGTACATGAAGAAAAGAAATTAGGGGATCAAAACAGTGAATTGGCTAAAGCTCAAGAAAAAAATTTACAGGTAAATGAGAGGAACCAAATTCAAGTAGACATGCAGGAAGGTTCGGTTACACGGGATACTTTTGCTCCTAAACCAGAATTAGAGCAAATTTCTCTGGTACATATTCTACTATAGAGGTGATTGATGATACTGGTACAGGTTTTGCCAAAGAGTTGATTAATGATACAGATGTCATAGGTCAAAGCAGGGCTATTGTTGAGAGCGGCAAGACCATTGATTTTGATATACCAGATTTACCAAATTTGGATGTACCAGATTTTGAGGACTTGGCTAAGCAAGAGTATGTGCTTGATTTAGAGGGGGTGCAGACTCCTTCATTGACAAGCTTTTGTGAAGCATAGCTACCAAATTGGACAACTGAACCTGAATGTGATGATGATGAATCAGAGGGGGTGCATACTCCTCCTTTGACACGCTTCTGTGACCTAGAGCTACCGATCTAGCAGACTGATGCTGAATTTGATGATGGTGATTTAGAGAGGGAGCAAACTTTTCCTCTATCAAGAATTTGTGAGACAGGACCCACACTATGGCAAAATGATTATGAAATTGATGATGTTGATTCAGAGGGGGTGCATAGTGAAGTGCAATCTCTTGTTGATGAATATGATTGGTTTCATTGTGCCGATGATACAGACAGGGCAGTAGATGAAATTTTCAATGTGCATGCTAAACTTTGTGCTACAGAAGTGCAAAGATATCTTGATGAGGGTGCAAGACTTGAAGAGCAGTTTATAGCAGATTCGTTTAGTATGCATGTCACCTTTGGAAATCTTAGTTTACAGCAGCCTGAGATGTGCAAGATGGAGGAACCTTTTGAAGTAGTGGACCTAGAACTTATGTGTTTACTGGACAAAGCTTTGGAAGGGTTCTCAAATATAGATGCTAAGGATACCAATCAATCCAAAATCATGCATGAGCAAGTTTGTTCAGATTCAGCAGATGATGAACTTATGCAATTGTTAGATGATGCACTACTTGATTTTGAGCCTCTACGAGATAGTGTTTTCTAATGCATCTTTTGAGCCTAATGAAGAGGATTTTACCAGAGACTTGATGTATTCAAATATGCATGATTGGGATTCCAATACTAGTGAGAGTGAAGGTGAACTGCCACGGCTTTTACCTGTGATTGACGATCGACAATTGGATGAGCCAATTGCACAGGGAATATGGTAGTATCTGATGCTACCTGATGCTATATGGAATCTGATGTTACCCTATGATGTAGGGGATTTTGAGCTAGCTTTTGATCCAAGAGGTGCCAGATATATGCATGATCATAGGCAATTGACTTATATGCCATATGATCTAGGCGGTTTGCATGAAGATTTTGCGGGCTAATTTATGTTTATGCTATATTGATTGGAAATTCTTGTATTTTCCCTATGATCCTGGAGGATGGTGCAAAATTTTTAAAGGAAGGCTCACAGTGTGGAAAATGATTGGTTTCCCGTTTGATCCGGGGGCTACTAAAGTGCGAAGTTGGTGATTTGAAGAGTACCAGTTATCTGTTGAAGCAGGTTGCATGGTACAAGGTTTTGTTTCCTAGATCTATGCTAAGTTAGAAGAGTTTTTTGTTATGCGATCAATAAGCTTACATGGCTTGCTTCCAGTTGATTTCTTTCGACAATTGATGAAGTATCTTCACATATTTTGAGTTGGTTCTGCTAACAAAACTTGAGGTAAAGGACTTGATGGCCATTCTGTGTTCAGACAGAGTAAGGCATACTTGATCTTGACAGGGTTTCCTTAAAGAGAGCTTAATGGTCAAGCCGTGTGCATCATTAACTGGAGCACTTGAGTCTGGCGAGGTTCACTAAACAAGTTATCCATGATTGAATGCTTTGAAGATACGGCACATACAGTTCAGAGATTCTTGATGGACAAATACCTAATGATTAAGCTAGAACGTTGATAATAGGGTGTAAGCCTTATTTCATTTTTCATATATTTACCAGTTATGTGAGCCTGATGATGGCAAGAGCTTAAGGTACCTATAGCAGATGCAGATTGAAGTGCAGTTGGCACAGACCGGAGGCTGTGCATGTTCAGAGGGGGTGGATGTCATGCAGCTCCGATCCCATGCTAAGAAATATGTGAAGAAGATACAGATCAAGCTTATTGAAAGCCTACTTGATTAATGGTCAGTGATGAGGTCTTGTTAATAGGCCAAGTTTAATGATTAATGTATTCCAGATGCGGCTTAAAAGGACCAACAGATGCCTTAATGATGTAAAAAAAAATCATGCTTGAAGTCAGCATAGATGGGAGTTTATGATCTAGAACTATAGTGCTCGACATGCTCTATTGGCCTGTCTTTACGGCTCATCAATTGGAGATACGTTAAAGAAGTTATGGCATTTTGAAGTTCAAGTCGATTGCAGATCTGTACCAAATTGGGCACCTGAGCTGAGGTGACAGAAATGAAATGAATGCAGGGGCTTGAAGTGCTCACATTGTGGAGCGTGTCAGTCTTTTCAGATAAGTGAGCGAAGTCCCGGTCGCCAAGATATTGCCCGATAAAGATTCACCGGGGGCCGGTTCTGTACTAGTCTGATCCGCTCGGTTGGTGTTCCCTCTAGGAATTTTGAGCAGCAGTAAGGGTTTTGAATACAACAGAATAAGTGCTTGAGATAGCAATGCCTTGGCCGGTATGTACGCCAATGCCTGCGTAATGTTGGCCGATGGTAGTCGTAATTGGCAATGCCTGGCTAGTCTGACCATCTTTGACTGAATGTGATGGGAAGACCTTACGTTAAATGCAATCACTTATACTTGCATCTTGCGGGCATGTGGCACTATTCAAGACTTTACAACATTGAAATTCATGAAGACATTATTAGCCAAGGATTGCTGGGAGAAATAAGTTGTGCTTGGCAATGCTTGGGTCGATATGTATGCCGAATGTGGCCCGCCCTTTACTCCAAGGCTTAATGGCCAAAAGGGCCAAAGGCTACCCAAGGCAAAGTTAATGGCCGCCTAAGAGGAGTTGGCCATCCACTTTGTAAACAAAAAAGGATTTTGTGTGTGAAATAAAGGGAAAAAAAAGGAGGACGATGGCGGGCAGGGGCGGAAGAGGGACTGCGCAGGAGGAAACGGGGTCGCGCCGGCCTATACGAGCATCGGATGAGCCTGGCCAAGAAAGGGAAAAGGTGTAGCTCATCGTTGCGCTCGTTTCTGGCATCACTCTTGGAAAATTCTACTTCGTTCTTGTTGTTGGTTGCCACATCATCAAGAGGCGCTTCTTATGCTCCCTAGCAACGATGGCACCGTCATTGCTAAGGGAGGGGGCAAGCTTAAAATAGGGGGGGGATTTTGCATGAGGGGGTAGGCAACAAAAAGGGCATTAAGGCAAGACAAAGTAACGGGGAGGAGGGTAAGGCGAGGCGGAACAGAAGGAGCTTGCACTAGGGTGCTCTCTCTCTCTCTCTCTCTCTCTCTCTCTCTCTCTCTCTCTCTCTCTCTCTCTCTCTCTCTCTCCCTCTCATCCTTGGCAAGGAAGAAGCATCGTGTGGGAAGAGGATGAGCAAGAAGAGCATTGCAAGGAGAAGAAGCTTGGGGAAAGGAGGGCTCGGAGCAAGAAAAGATCCCTCTCTCTCGCTTTCGTCCTTAAGGCAAGCAAGGCTTTCTCTCCCTCTCGAGCTTGAACGAAGCAGACAAAGCAAAGAGAACTCTCTCTCTCTCTCTCTCTCTCTCTCTCTCTCATCCTTGAAGTAAGAAAAAACAAGGAGAGGGAGGTTACAATGAGGAGGACTCGAGGAAGAAAATTTTATCTTGGGAACCAAGGAGATTAAGCAAGGGAGTTTGAAGCAAGAGAGCTTCGGCGAGGAGCTTGAGCAAGAAGCTTGTTGAAGCTTGAGCAATACAAGGCAAGTAGGGAATTCATCGGAGAAGCTTGGTCGAAGAAGCTTGAGGGTAAGCTCGTTGAGGCTTGAGCAAGCCAAGGTGAGAAGAGGATTACAAGCAAAGTCAAGCTTGAGCAGGCAAAGGTGAGAAGGAGATTTACAAGAAAACGAGAAGCTTGAAGTAAGCAAGCAGGCTTGAGCTGGCAAGCTGGGTCTCGAGCCAAAGCAAGAGAAGGAAGTAGGAGAAGGCGTGCACTTTGGTAATAACTGAAGCTTGATGATCGAGACAATGAAATGAATTTAAGACAGCGGAATCCATGGGGCATTTGAAGCAGATAAAGCGACAGAGAAAAATTTCCATCATCGTCATCCATTAGAGATTGCATTAGCATTTTGTTAAGTTCGGTGTCGTTAACGGCCCGGCTAATCCTATAAATGGGAGCTTAAACTCCTAGTTAGCAGCATGTCAGTAGGACCTTTGGACTACTGTTGCAATAATTGTATCACTAACGTGGATAATTTAGTGACGTTTTCATTTAAAGATGCAAAATCTTTTTCCATGATTGATATGCGTGTCTGAAGTGCACGAAATTCTTGAATATCAAGCAGTTCATAAGTGTCGTCACCTGCCATAGCGTCGTGGGCACTCTCCTTGAGAGCATCCGGCCCCGAGCCATTACGGACAGTATCAGGTATAGTTTGCTCGAAATCAAAAGTCGTATTGATATTGGAATCCATGGCGACATAGTGCAGTGGAAGGAATAGTAAAAAAAAATACTTGATGTTGAGAGCACCGCAAAGGTTAATTAGCCTTGCTAATCACGTCGAAATTGATATTGTCCAAGTCAAAATTGATCCAAAATGTCATCCATGTAGGGACTTGCTTTAATCCTATTGTAGCCGAATCGAGTATGAGTGGTATTGCTTTCAACCGCAATCAATTTTGAGAAATAACATCGCTGATGAATTCCCTTGAGACGCTTTATCAATTTTTTGATTTTTTTGCAGATAGTACGCAGAAAATTTGTGTGTGTGTGTACTGGCCAGCCCTGCCTTCGATCCACTTGGATCTATGCTTATCAACTCCGGAGGTCGGAGCTCTTTGCTTGATGCGGGGTGTGTATCACCTCTAGTACCAAATTGAAAGTCCTAAGGCCAAGGGCCTTAGGCGTTTTAAGTATGAAATCAAAGCTCCAAAAACGCCATGGCTTGAGCAGTAGCGCGCGAGAGCATGGGAGAGAGATGTGGTTGATACGCCGCAAAGCGAGCTTCGGCCCTGGGTCGTGAATTGCTCAATAGCCCGGCACGATGTCGTAGAGCCCTTGTGCGCTCAGTTTAATCTCCCTTCACCCGGCGGCTCTCCTTGCCAAGGGCGCTTGCCCATGCAGTCTCGGCTTCGTCATCCCCTTCACAGGAGATGAGCTCCACGGTGCTCTTGACCCCGACATGCAACTCATGCAAAGCTTTTTGTGGCTCTACATGTGAGGTCCCTGACCCTTTTTAAGAGGAGCGGAGTACCTTTGATAGGTCTCCAATCCTGAGAAGGAAAAACCAACGGACATTGCCTTAGCTACTACGTAGCCACGGGCATGAACCGTTAGTGAAGGATTGGTCCTATCTCGCTATGGTGGAGCGTGACCACCAGAACCCTATCTAAAAACTATCTATAATCAATTATACCTAAAAGTATAAATCTTAGAGTGACCAACCTGTGCGCTTTTTTCCCCATGTTTCAGAAGCACAGCCGCCAAGGTTTGTCTCTTTTAAGATTTATGACTAAAAAAAAAATTCTAGCGTTGGAAAGTTACCCGACTCATCGGGTCCACCCGTCCATATAATGATACCGTCGGGGTATCATTCTCTCAGTTTCCACACCACATTCACCCTTCTTTTGTTATCTAATTACTACCACACTGTTTAAACATACATGTTCCTTTACTTTATTTATGATACTGGTTCGTTAAAACAGCCCTTCAAACAGTATTACAAACAATAGTCAAACAAGAAGTCGTCCAATTTTAAACCAACAACCCTTGGATTAGGTTCACTCAAGAATCTCTAATGGCGCTATTGTGTCCGATCTGTGTATACATTATTCATAAAAACCCTTGTCCTCATGAGCGTCTCATACCGCTCGACAAGTACTCGTTGTGCTAATCTGGACGTACTCCCGTCACAGCAACAACGGTGCCAATCTGGGCGTCATCCTCACGCCACGGCAAAACAAAACTGCAGTATCGAGCTGGGCTAATCTAGGTGTACTCCCACCACAGCATCAGCGGTGCCATCCTGGGCGTCATCTCACGCCTCGGCAACTGCCACATAATACCAGCACTAATAAGTAGAGAGACTTGAGAGAAACCATACCGAAGGTTTTGGACAAACATTCTTTCCTATAGCAACCAGTTTAACCAGACAATTTTTCCTACTTGTCAAAGATATGACGCGTTTCTTGGGGTTAAGCCCCGTGGTTTCGGTCCGTGTTTTCTTTTCATAAGGTAAATAATATATTCCTATGGTCTCGCATATGCAATGATGCATAACTTGAAACTGCAATACTAACCTGTACCATAGCTCCGATTGGTCCGATTGGTGGAGACATAGCATTTTCCGTAGGGATTCCACCGTTACTTGTACCAGCTTCATGATCATTAGCACCTTGGGTTTGAGCACGCTTTGGAGCCATTTTTTTTGTACTACACTTATGTTATACACTTAGAACTTTAAATTGGTCAATTTTCCTAGTAATCTCCTTGTTTTCAAAGAGAGTCTGTAATTTGAAACCTCGCCAACTCGGATTCACACTTAGTGTTGTTGTTCTACCTCTAATTTCTATACATCAAATATTTGCTAATCTTAATTAATAAAAAATTAAGTGTGTAAATTACGAGTGAAAATTTAGGACTGCATTACTTTTATGCATGACATTTCTAATCCAATTCTAACTTCAATTCTATACTTCAACTAAATCAATTTTTAGTATTATTCAAAATTCTATTTAACCTAATTGACAATAACTTGGTGAATGAGAATTTCATCATGTATAATAAGAATATGATGATTTCTCTTATGTATTAACTTTCAATTAACAATATATAAGTTAATAGTGAAGATGTACTAACTAGAGAGAGTAGGTATACTTAGAGAGATTGGAGTAAAAGAAAACATACACACACATCTTTTCTAAATTTAATTGAATCTTACTAATCCATTAGAAATATTAGAGTAAAGGAGAACACACACACATACTTTTCTAAAGCTAATTGAATCTCACCAATCTATTAGAGAGATTAGAGTAAAAGATAACACACACACACATATCCATCTTAAAGCTAATTAAATCTTACTAATCTATTAGAAGATTAGAGTAATAGATAGCACTCACACACACATAACTAATTGAATCTTACTAATCCATTAGAGATTAGAGTAAGAGATAGCACATACACACACACACATAACTAATTGAATCTTAGTAATCCATTAGAGATTAGAGTAAGAGATAGCACACATACATCATTCCTAAAGTTAATTGAATGCTTAATTAATACACACTTTATTAGTCCACTAGAGTTTTTGCTCTCTTAGTGGTTTGTGGACGCCTTCAAGATTAGTCAAGAGTAGCCTCTCCTTTTTCATGTGACAGTGTGTCCCACTTTGTCCCCTCCTATGTGATCCATGTGCCTTCATTTGTCATCCCTGTGTATTCTTTTGTCTTTATAATTATTTTATTTATTTTCTTAATGATAATTTACTTTACATTTTTAAGTTAAACTTTACAGTCTTATATTAACTTTACAGTAGTAAAAGAAAATTCTACAATCAGTAAATAAGTCTTGCAATAAGTTAGTTAGTTATTCATATAGCTAAACATGTCAGAATTTTGTAGCGTAAATTTTAATTTCTAGGTTTTCTCAACCTACAATTCATAATTTGAACTCGAATATCTTAAATAAGGAGTGATGGTTCAAAAAAATACAAATGCGTAATAGAACTTGTGTGCAATTTGAAAGTAGAGACCTTACAATCTCCCCAACTTAGAATTTGAGATGCCTTCATCTCAAGAACAGTGAAGGGTAATCCTTAAGAAGGGATGTCTCATCTTCCCAAGTAGCATCCTCTATAGGGAAATCCTTCCATAAGATAAGATGTTCTTTGATGGATCTATTCCTAAGCTTTCTCTCTCGAGTTTCTAGGATAGTATCAGGTTGGAGTTGTAGAACATCTTGAGCAGGTAAAATGATTTGCTCATCATCAAGGACATGGTCAGGGTTATATACATAAGGTTTTAACAGACTTACATGAAATACATTATGCACTTTGAGATGAGAAGGGAGTTTTAGTCTATAAGCTTGATTACTTACAACCTTGATTATTTCTTAAGGTCCACAAAATCGGTAGCTAAGCTTCTTATACCTTCCGAGAGACAGATTGCTCTTTTTGGGCTTTACTCGTAAGAAAACTTTGTCACCTTCTTTGAAAATCCGATCAGATCTTTTTAAGTCGGCGTACTTCTTTTGTCGATCTTGAGCTGCTTGAATATCCCTTCGAATAGCTTTGGTTTGAGCTTCCATTTCTTCAAGCATTTTCTTTGAGGCTTCTACCCTTATAGTGGGGTCAGAAAAGTTAAGAGGTGATAAACATTTTTGACCATAAAGAGTATTAAAAGGTGTCATTCCAATACTTCTATGAGTAGAGGAATTGTATGCATACTCTACCAAGGGTAGGTATTGAATCCACTTGCGAGGTTCTCTATTGCAATAGGCTTTGAGGATGTCTTCAATTACTTGATTAACTCTTTCAGTTTGGCCATCAGTTTGAGGATGATAAGCAGTACTAAAACATAACTGGGTTCCAATAGCTTGAAACAATGATACCCAAAACTTTGAAGTAAACTTGGCATCACGATCGCTAACAATCCTCTTGGGTAAACCATGAATTCTGAAAACCACCTTCACAAACAGACGAGCAATATCTGAAGCTGTAAAGGTTGTCTTGACTGGGATTAAGTGAGCCACTTTAGTAAGCAAGTCAACTATGACCATGATTGAATCATATCCAGCTTGGACAGAAGGAAACCCGGTGATAAAGTCCATGCTAATACATTCCCATTTCATTTGGGGAATATCTAAAGGATGTAATTTACCTGGCATCTTTAGTCTCTCTCCCTTAATCCTTTGACAAGACAAACACTGCTTGACATAGCGAAGGACATCACCCTTCATACCTTGCCAATAGTAACTTCTGTGAATTGCATTGATGGTTTTGGCATAACCTGGATGTCCTGAAGTTGGGCTATCATGTGCTTCATATAGGATAGCATTCCTTAGGGTAGAATCCTTAGGTATGCATAGTCGATTCCTATAGTAAATTTTCCCATCTTCTAAGGAGTAATGTAGAGGTTTAGGCTGATTTGATGATACCCTCTCTTCACGTAGGATACTAGCAAGCATCTGGTAATCTGTATCTCTGACAACAGCATCCAAGACCTTGTCTAGAATAGGGTTGTTAGCCATGGAAATTGCCCCCAAAAAAGCTTTACGGCTTAGGGCATCTGCCACAACATTATCCTTACCTGGTCTAAATTTAATATCAAAATCATATTTGTGCATGAGCTCTATCCATCTCCTCTGTCTCATGTTAAGGTTAGGTTGGGTAAAAATCCACTTAAGACTCTTGTGATCTGTTACCAATTGGAATTTGCATCCCAATAGATAATGTCTCCATAGCTTGAGAGCATGAATAACTGCTAGCAATTCTAAATCATGTGTAGCATAATTCACTTCATGAATCCTAATCTTCTGAGAAGTAAAAGCTACAGGCCTTCCTTCTTGAGTAAGGACTCCTCCTAATGCAAGGTTACTAGCATATGTGATCACCTCGAATTATTGGGTGAAATTTGGAAGTTTTAAGAGAGGTTCTGAAGCAAGATACTCCTTAAGCTGTTTGAAGTAAGATTCATGTTTTTCTTCCCAAAGTATCGTTGCTCCTTTCTTTAGCAAGTCGGTTAGTGGTGCAGCTTTAAGAGCATAGTCCTTTACAAAGATCCTGTACCACCCTGTGATACCTAAGAACCCTCTGACTTCGGTTTTTGAAGTGGGTTGAGGCCATTCCACAATATCTTTGACTTTGTCAGGGTCAACAGAGACTCCTTCAGGTGAAATGATAAACCCTAAGTAACAGACCTTAGGGGTAAAGAAGGTACATTTGCTTTTCTTTGCATACAGCTTATTTCGGCGTAAAAGCTCTAACACTTTCCTAACATGTCCTTCATGCTCTTCCTCTGATTTGGAATAAATTAAGATATCGTCAAAGAATACTAGGACAAAATCGTCCAAGAATTCTCTAAAGATGTCGTGCATCAGACGATTGAAAGTTGCAGGAGCGTTCGTAAGTCCGAAAGCCATCACTGTAAATTCGTAATGACCATAACGAGTGTTGAAAGCTGTTTTGGAGATATCAGCCTCCTGGATTCGAATTTGATGATAGCCAGATCAAAGATCAATCTTCGTGAATATTTTGGCTCCATGTAATCTGTCCAGCATCTCATTGATACGAGGAATTGGATATTTATTCTTGATGGTAACCTGATTTAAGCCCCTATAATCTATGCAAAGTCGAAGAGAGCCATCCTTTTTCTTTTGGAAGAGAACAGGTGCACCCCATGGAGATGTACTAGGTCAGATAAACCCTTGCTCAATCAAATGCTTGAGCTTCTCCTTGAGTTCTATAGCCTCTGGAAGTGACATCTTGTACGACGCTCTTGAGACTGGTTCACTACCTGGAAAAATTTTGATTTCATGGTCTACCTCCCTAGGTGGTGGTAGTTCATAAAGTTCAGCAGGGAAAACATCCGAAAATTCTTCTAGCCACATTGGTTCAGGGTTGGAAGAAGATTTTTCTACTTTGTTTAGCTTGACTACAAAAATTTGTTGACCCTTGCGTAACCCTTTCAAAAGACGATTAGCTTTGACCAAGTAAGCTTTTGGTCGTCCATTCTGGCCTTGAATAGTGACTTCTTGACCTAGGTTGTCCACAAAAGTAACACTTCCTTGGGCACAATGGATATTGGCATTATGACTGGCTAACCAGTCTATTCCAAGAATTCCGTCATAGATTCCTATGGGTAAGGTTCGAAAAGTAGCAGAAGTAGAGTATTCTCCCAACTTGAAATCTATTTTGCCCACAGTGATCTGAGATAACACCTCCTTTCCATTGGTTAATTCAACTCTCATCTTTCTTGTAGGATGTTGATTAAGTCCTAATCTCCTTAAACATTTAGGTGACAAGAAAGAATGAGTACTACCACAATCAATAAGAAGCTCAAATTTTTCACCTTGGTGATTTGCAGGTGTTTGAATGACAGCATATTGTTGTCTTGCTCTTGGGTTATCAATTGCAACATGTAGAGTTGCTCTTTCCTCTTGTTCTTCTCCCAATGTTGGTTCTCCTATGATAGCATTGACTCTGGTAGCCATTTCGCGCCCTCGACCTCGTCCTCCATTTCTTTCTCCACGATTTATTATTTGGCCTCATCCTCTAGCTCGATTAGGTGTATTTGTTGCGAAGACTCGCCTAGGACATACATTCCTGAAATGTCCTAGCTCGTTGCATTCATAGCATCTAAGATCTGCATTTTGAGCTCCATTTGCTGAAGCTGCAACTATTGGATGAGTTTGGTGAACTAGGTGAACTTGCCTTTGGTTCCACATCATAGACCGTCCTCTCCTTTCAGCATTCCTTAAATTTCCATTTTGTACCCTTTGAGAGTTTGACATCTCTTTAGCTAAGGGTTTTGCTCCTAAAAGAGCATCTTGCAAATTTATAGGCCTCATGGCTTCTAGACGAGTATTTAAAGGAACATTTAGCCCTTGGCAGAAACGGGCTACTTGTTGATCTGCGGTCATTGGCGGAGCATAGCGCCTAAGAGTTACAAATTTGGAGTAGTATTCTTCCACTGTAAGATGAAACTGACGTAAGTTGAAGAATTAATTCATCTTAAGGGATTCGTGTGCGGGTGGAAGATAACGTCCTTTGATAGCATACTTAATGTCTTCCCAAGTTTGAGTGTTTTGAGCTACTTGATTATCTTTGCAGTGTTGTTTCCACCAAAGCTTGGCATCCCCCGTGAGACGAAACATAGCCAACATTGCCTGGTTATCGGGAGTAGTACCAGCAGCAACAAAATAATCCTCCATCTCTTCGAGCCACACTTCAGCATCGCGCTCAACTAGGGCTCCTTCCCCTTTGAAAGAGGGAAGTTTAGCTTGCTTGAGAAGTAGCTTTTTCTCTTGAAGAGATGTATACACCGCACTCTGTGCAATATAGATTAAGTGAAACTTTATTGGATACTCTAACTTTAATCCAGTTTAAGGCAAGACTTGATCAGACAATAATACAAACAAAAGATAATATTAATCCAAACTTTATTTATACACATATTATTTGCTACCAAGGGTCGTAGTCTTTAGGTACAAGGATTGTAATGTCTCTATATTTTGAGTTTAGTGACTACAAAAGGATAGGCTAAAGGATCAAAATAATAAGTTTCCTTTGACCCTTGAAAGCTACGAGATACACATATGGGTCGAATCCTACCACCATGGATAACTTTTGTAACTTGGTTATAGACCCATTGAGTCTGAGATATCTTTTCTCCTCCCAAGGTAATGGTAGCATCCGGATTCTTAGTACCAATGAAAAGATAAACTTCGATGACTTTTAACTCCTCTGCCCAACGAAGTTTCTTGAGATTGATATCCATGCACCATATCTTGTTAGCATCGATGGTATAGATTCCTCAAAATGGACTCCAGTTGATACCCCATCCTCTATGCACCCTTGGAATAGTTGGTGCAAACACCCTATCCAAAATCATCATCACCCTTTTTCAAAACTGATAATTTGGTGATTGGCATGCATTTTCAAACATGATGGTGAACACCTGGAATTTCTGGTAGGCTGAATGAACATTTTCCTGTACCAGGAAAGTTCAGTCTTCAATACCATACAAAAATTCAAATCAATTTTTCTAGGTTCTTCTATTATTTCAAACATTCGCATCCTTCAACATCCAAACATCAATCTAAAAATCTCCCCAAGATTTAACCTAGGCTCTGATACCAGTGTGAGGTCCCTGCCCCTTTTTGAGAGGAGCGGAGTACCTTTGATAGGTCTCCAATCCTGAGAAGGAAAAACCAACGGACATTGCCTTAGCTACTACGTAGCCACGGGCATGAACCGTTAGTGAAGGATTGGTGCTATCTCGCTATGGTGGAGCGTGACCACCATAACCCTATCTAAAAACTATCTATAATCAATTATACCTAAAAGTATAAATCTTATAGTGACCAACCTGTGCGCTTTTTTTCCCATGTTTCAGAAGCACAGCCGCCAAGGTTTGTCTCTTTTAAAATTTATGACTTTAAAAAAAAAATCTAGCGTTGTAAAGTTACCCGACTCATCGGGTCCACCCGTCCATAGAATGATACCGTCGGGGTATCATTCTCCCACTTTCCACACCACACTCACCCTTCTTTTGTTATCTAATTACTACCACACTGTTTAAACATACATGTTCCTTTACTTTATTTATGATATTGGTTCGTTAAAACAACCCTTCAAACAGTATTACAAACAATAGTCAAACAAGAAGTCGTCCAATTTTAAACCAACAACCCTTGGATTAGGTTCACTCAAGAATCTCTAATGGCGCTATTGTGTCCGATCGGTGTATACATTATTCATAAAAACCCTTGTCCTCATGAGCGTCCCATACCGCTCGACAAGTACTCGTTGTGCTAATCTGGACGTACTCCCGTCACAGCAACAACGGTGCCAATCTGGGCGTCATCCTCACGCCACGGCAAAACAAAACTGCAGTATCCAACTGGGCTAATCTGGGTGTACTCCCACCACAGCATCAGTAGTGCCATCCTGAGCGTCATCTCACGCCTCGGCAACTGCCACATAATACCAGCGCTACTAAGTAGAGAGACTTGAGAAAAACCATACCGAAGGTTTTAGACAAACATTCTTTCCTATAGCAACCAGTTTAACCAGACAATTTTTCCTACTTGTCAAAGATATGACGCGTTTCTTGGGGTTAAGCCCCGTGGTTTCGGTCCGTGTTTTCTTTTCATAAGGTAAATAATATATTCCTATGGTCTCGCATATGCAATGATGCATAACTTGAAACTGCAATACTAACCTGTACCATAGCTCCGATTGGTCCGATTGGTGGAGACATAGCATTTTCCGCAGGGATTCCACCGTTACTTGTACCAGCTTCATGATCATTAGCACCTTGGGTTCGAGCACGCTTTGGAGCCATTTTTTTTGTACTACACTTATGTTATACACTTAGAACTTTAAATTGGTCAATTTTCCTAGTAATCTCTTTGTTTTCAAAGAGAGTTTGTAATTTGAAACCTCGCCAACTCGGATTCACACTTAGTGTTGTTGTTCTACCTCTAATTTCTATACATCAAATATTTGCTAATCTTAATTAATAAAAAATTAAGTGTGTAAATTACGAGTGAAAATTTAGGAATGCATTACTTTTATGCATGACATTTCTAATCCAATTCTATACTTCAACTCAATCAATTTTTAGTATTATTCAAAATTCTATTTAACCTAATTGACAATAACTTGGTGAATGAGAATTTCATCATGTATAATAAGAATATGATGATTTCTCTTATGTATTAACTTTCAATTAACAATATATAAGTTAATAGTGAAGATGTACTAACTAGAGAGAGTAGGTATACTTAGAGAGATTGGAGTAAAAGAAAACATACACATACATCTTTTCTAAATTTAATTGAATCTTACTAATCCATTAGAAATATTAGAGTAAAGGAGAACACACACACATACTTTTCTAAAGATAATTGAATCTCACCAATCTATTAGAGAGATTAGAGTAAAAGATAACACACACACACACATATCCTTCTTAAAGCTAATTAAATCTTACTAATCTATTAGAAGATTAAAGTAATAGATAGCACTCACACACACATAACTAATTGAATCTTACTAATCCATTAGAGATTAGAGTAAGAGATAGCACACACACACACACACATAACTAATTGAATCTTACTAATCCATTAGAGATTAGAGTAAGAGATAGCACACATACATCATTCCTAAAGTTAATTGAATGCTTAATTAATACGCACTTTATTAGTCCACTAGAGTTTTTGCTCTCTTAGTGGTTTGTGGACGCATTCTCTCTAAGAGAAGTGGCAGCACTTCGTGAGCGCTATAGAGGCAATCTCTATGTCTAAAGTGTGAGCATGGATGCTCTATTTATAGCAGAAAGAAAAACGTCCAACTTCTTTTTCAAAAAAAATATTTTTTTAAATTTTTTTTAATAAAAAACTATTGTTTTATTTTTTTTATTTTTTCCAAAAATCATACCCGCGTTTTTGGTACCCTTGTGGTACCCATGAGCTTGACCACTTTGTCATTATCATCAAAAGATAAGGCCACACAAGCTCCCCCTCATTAAGATTAGTCAAGAGTAGCCTCTCCTTTTTCATGTGACAGTGTGTCCCACTTTGTCCCCTCCTATGTGATCCATGTGCCTTCATTTGTCATCCCTGTGTATTCTTTTGTCTTTATAATTATTTTATTTATTTTTTTAATGATAATTTACTTTACATTTTTAAGTTAAACTTTACAGTCTTATATTAACTTTACAGTAGTAAAAGAAAATTCTACAATCAGTAAATAAGTCTTGCAATAAGTTAGTTAGTGATTCATATAGCTAAACATGTCAGAATTTTGTAGCGTAAATTTTAATTTCTAGGTTTTCTCAACCTACAATTCATAATTTGAACTCGAATATCTTAAATAAGGAGTGATGGTTCAAAAAAATACAAATGCGTAATAGAACTTGTGTGCAATTTGAAAGTAGAAACCTTACACTACAACACCACGCCTGTCCTTTTCCAAAAAATAGGAACTTGCCTCTTGATACCAATGTTAGACAAGGGGAACTACAACCTTGGAGTCCACCGCCCAACCACCCACTATATGGCATGGCTCCTAGCTCTTTGCTCTAGTTGGACTCCCTTTTCACGCTGCCCAGCCTGGCCTTGCCCTTGTCTAGTCTAGCCTTGCTGTTGTCCTAACACCTCCAGCTAATCCAGCATGTGCTTGTTCTATAATGGAAACATATCTGTCTACATTGGTTCACAGATGTAAATGTTGATCCTTACCTCTCCAATACAATTGGGAACCAATACAATTGGGAACCAATACAATTGGGAACCAATACAATTGGGAACCAATAAGAACATATTCTCTTGCTTCTGTTTCAATTGCTCTTTGGTGGCGTTTACTCATATCCTTAGAAAATGTTCGGCTTGATAAGTAAGTAACTAGAAAGTTACTTCACTTAGGAACAAGTGATATTTGGAACAATGTTACATGAGGACATTACTTTACAAATGAGTGAGCATCCCTCCTCATAGTTGGCCAAAATACTCCAAGTCTCAAGATCCATTGCATAGTTTGGTCTTTTGAAAAGTGAAGTCCTACTACAATTATATGTGCTTGTTAGATATTGGGTTTTCTCCTCCAGATTAATGCACAACAACAATATTCCATCTCGATTTTTTTTGTACAACCTTCCAGCTAGTAATTGGTACATAGCCGATTGTTCAATTAATCCAATTGTAATAGGAAATGGTATTTGCGAATCCACTTGAGCTATGTTCATCAATGATACCATATTTTTCGACCATCAAGGTATCATTTCAACGGCGGAGAATATGCATCTGGTAGATCATCATCTACTCCCTAGATGGTTCTCCTGAAACAATCCTTGACAAATGATTTGCTCTTTGATGAGTGGTGCCCTTTTTTACAACTACAGTGAAATCAAATTTCAAAAGAATGATGAACCATCTCACTATTCTTTATATGTTGCATGGCTTATTGACCAACTATAATAAGGCTTCGTGCTCCACAAAGAACACAAATTTGTTAGCTAACAGGTAATGCCTATACTTTTTTATGGCATAGATCATTACTAATCCTTCCCTTTTGGTGGTCGTATAGTTTTGCTCTGCCATATTCAACTGTCTACTAGCATAAGAAATAGGAAAATCAATTTTCCCATCTCCTGATTGAGCTAGGATACACCCAATGGAAAAATGGGAAGCATCTACATGTATGTGGAATATCTTATTCCAATTTGGTACTTTCAATAATGGAGTTGGAGTGAGAGCTTGCTTAAGCTTCATGAAGGATTATTCACATTCATCAGTCCATCAAAGTGTGTAATTAAGCTATACATGGGTTTTGAAATTATAGCGTACATGTGAATGAACCGTCTGTAATATCCACAATGTCCCATGAAGGCTTGAACCCCTTTGACTGTTGGCGGTCTAAGCGAATCAGCAATGACATGAATGTTATCCATATCATTAGCTATGCCATTTTTAGACACTATATGTCCAAGAATTTTTCCTTGTCTACCCATAAATGTGCACTTTTCAGAATTTAAGCAAATCCTATAAAGTCTACATTTTTCGAATACCTTTTGAGGTGTTCAAAATGATCACCCGGATTGATGAATGTACATATAGATCATCCATATATACTTCCAAGAAATTTCAAAGATATTCTTTAAAAGCATGGCTCATCAATCTTTGAAAGGTGGAAGGAGCATTCGTTAACCCAAAAGGCATAACACGATAGGCAAAAATACCCCATTCAATTGCAAAGGCAGTTTTATGTTGATCTTTGGGGTCAACCAAAAGTTGATTGTATCCCAAAAAGCCATCTAAAAATTTGTAAGCTTCTTTTCCTGCAGCTCGTTCTAAAACATGCTCAGTGATTGGAAGAGGAAAGTTGTCTCTAATGGTAGATGCATTCACTTTCTTGAGATTGACGCACACCCATAATTTTCCATTCTTCTTGGGTACTACCACAATTGGAGACACCCAATCTATGTGTTCAATTTCATAAATGAGTTCGGCTTCCTCTAGATTTTCTATCTCTTCTTTGATCTTCCTGGAAAATGTCTTGTTATAAGTGTATGGTCTCTGTCTACTTGGTTTTGCATCATCTCTCATTGGTATGGTATGTTGACAGATTTCTAAATCAACACCCTTGAGATCCTTATAAGACCAAGAAAAGATATCTCGGTATTCCTTTAGTAAGCTTAACAAAATCTCTTCTTCTTTGTCCGTCAGGTCATTGCCAATGTAGGCAGGTCTAGGCTCTCCTCCTGGTTCGGCCAGATCTATCTTTTTTGCGTTTTCAGGTCCTTCGTAGGACTCATCCCGTTTTCGTAGTTCCCTAACAGGTTGTTCGAATATGATTTTTTGGTCTTGGAGAGTATATTTCTTGTAATGAGATGGAACACTCATTACATCGTTACCTTCCTCCTCATTGGTTTCCATTTTAGTTGTATATATCTCCTTTAGAGCTTTTTTCAACTCTTGATATTTCTTTCTTCATTCAACTCGTGTCATGGTTGAATTCTTGTACTGGTATGTATATTTTGTTTGAGTTTGCTTTCTCATTTTTCTCAATGTTTTTGATATTTCCTGGTTCTTGGTTAAAGGATATCTACCAATGATTTTTTCCATGACACAATCATGTGCATCTATCTGCATCAAAAATTACGTTCTACTGGATAATGATGGTATAGGTCTAGCTTTCAAGTTTCTCTTGTCTCTTTTTCTTCTATACCATTTTTGTCTTCTGGGTTTTTGGTTTGGAAAGTCAAAAACTTTTCCTCCCCTCCTTTCATCAGTAGCTTAGCTCTCACATGTTCTTTTTCCGACCGCGAATCATTTGAGGTAGTTGCATGTTCTTCTAACTCATCTGTTGCATTATAGTAGAGGTCTGAAAAGACTTGTTGAGACTTCATCAAGTCCTTGGATTCTTGAATCTCGTCTTCAATGTGAAGGGTTGAGATCATTTGTATGGTAATTATTTCATAGCCATCCTCATTGTAAAATTGAGTAGGCATAGATGTATTTACACATACATCCATTGTTGTTAAGATTTGAGTCCACTCAAATGGCTCAAACAAATGCTCTGGAAAGGGTTCAGGTACATAGGCTTCATATGTGCAATCCCTTTCTAAGATACATTCTTCTCGTTTTAAGCTCCCGTTTTCAAAGACTCCGCACATCCAAATAGGTGTGTCTTTGTTCAACCATAATGGAAGCTTCATTTAAACCAAAGAGACTAAGTCGAATTCTTGTATGGGTGTTTTCATGACATCTTGATAAGTATGATTTTTTAGATTAACCCTTGTTATTGATCCCACTTGCTTCAAGTATAGATAATTGTTTCCCCAATCCTAGATAAGTTGTACCTGTCGCATGAAAGGTCTTCCCAAGATGATTTGGTAATTGAGTTTCTTTTCAAAGTCCACTATGGAAAAAGTTTGTTGATATTCAATTCCACATGAATTATCACTTTTTCAAGCAGTCCTAAGGGTCTTTCAATGTGTCCATTAGCCAATTGCAATTTCATTTGAGTTTGTCTAATGGTTGGTTGCCCCCATGATTCCCATACTGATTTTGTGGCTATGGCTATGCCTGCCCCACTATCCAGTAGTGCCATGGTTTCTATATCATTATATGTCACTGGAAGGGTTGTGTTTCCTTCTTCCCCTTCGTAGTATTCTTCGACTTTGTTCATTGGAACATGTCAAATCTCTTTGTTATCCAATTCGTGTTTCAATTTTCCCAATTTTTTTGTGATTAGCCCTATTATCCCCACCTTCTCTAGAGTTTTCTGTAGATCATTCCATAAGTATGGCCTAATTTTTAACAATTCACCTAAAGTAAGAGTACATTGAATGGGTATAGACATGATTTAATAGATTTTGTCTACTTCTAGAGTCTGTTCCGCTCTCTTTATCTGAGTGGTTTTACACACTATGGATTCACCTTCGTTATCTCCCAAGTAAGAGGGTAGTGTTTTCAAAGTCAATGGGTTCCTGAAGCTTCAGAGCCGCAATCTCCATACAAGGATTGTACATCCATGTCCATATCAGTAGGTAGATTTTCTAACCAAACTTCCTTTATAGGAGCTGGCTTTAGAGTTAGGCTCCATCATTAATCTCTCTAACTTTTTCCTGTAAGTGTCTTGGTTAATCTTCTTTTACGAACGAAATTCCATCTAAGGCATCTTTGCTGTCCGGCACTATAAGTTCTGGTTCTTTAGTTTCAAGGTGGGGTTCTACCACCACTTCAGATTTCTCTTTAAATGTTCCTTCCACAAGCTCCTCAGGTTTTGCCATACTCTCGAGCTTGGGTTTTCAATTTTCCAGCATCTCTTGAGTAATTCTTATCAAATTTTGATAAGCTTCAAGCTTAGCTGCTTCTATATCTGGAGAAGAATAGTTTTTCCACTTGTTTTCTATGTTTTGGCCTGCTTTAAGTCCCGCTTGGTAAGCTTCCAAGGCTACATTAATTGGCTCAAAAAATTTATCTACCAAAATTGATCCTCCAGATTTCACGATGGTTTCCTTGATTCTGCTTCTAGTTTCCTTCACTTTTTCCTGGAATAGTTTCTTTGCGTTCTCCTCGGTTTCAGCCCGTTGTTTTTTTTTTCTCATCTCATACCTTTTGCTTCTGCTTCTTTTGAGAGGAAATTTTAGTATTCTCCAAGTTCTCAGAGGAGTTATGTTTCTTTTTCTTAGCCTGGCCTCTAGTGATTACCTTCATTGGAGCAATCGGTTCACTCTTAGTGACCTACTAGGTATCACTTGGACTAGGTTCACACTGTTTTACCCTTGTTTAAAGGATTTTTTGGACAATCTTCAGGGAAGTGTCCTGCCTTTTTGCAACATTGTTTGCAATAAGCTTCAATTGGCTTGAGGTTCTTGTCAGGCTCTGGGCATTCATTTTTCCAATGATCATCTGCACCACAGTTATGACAGTTTCTAGTTCTTGGCTTAATCATGGGTCTTACCATCGGAGTTCTAACACCTTGATTAGATACATAGTACATTGATGCAATCTCTGGTGTAGTATAAGTCAATTTCTTCCATTGGAGGTGGATGTGAAGTATACCAATCTCCTTCTAACATTATTGTAGATGGACTAGGCTCAGCATAGGGTGTAGCAGGCACTAGTGCTTGCTCATCTATGACTCCCTCTGAGTGCATGTACTTTACAGGCACTACATTATGTCCAGGATATGGAGTTCGTTTACCCAACACGGGTTGAGGTCTTTCCATACCCATCGGTGGTCTTTTAGCTGGGGCCACATTAGGCTGACTCTATACATGGGTTGTCCTTGTGGCCTCATAGGCACATATTGAACATTCCCATCATACTTTGGTCAATAATAGTACTCATTGGTCTCATGGTTGGTCCATTTACCTTCAATTTCACACCATTTCTACGGACTAATTGGTTGTCCCTGTTGAGGTATCCCTTGCCCTGATCCCCTCATAGGTGCTTTTTGCATGTTATTCATCATTTCATTCATCCTTTTGAGCATGTCTTCTATGGCTGAAAGCGATGCTGCAGCAGCCATCCCCACTTGTACTGGTTTGGTGAATGTTGTTTTCTTGCTTTGGTTATCCTTAGGAACATCTTCTTCATTGAAGATATCACAATTGTCTCCTAAGTCAATAGCATCTGACACACACTTCTAGGGTCATCTGTTTCTTGCTATACAGTATAGCATGAAGTTCCTTGTTTAGCAGTCCCTCTAGAAATAATGATACTAGTCTTTCTTCTGCAGGTATCTCTAGTTCTGGGCATCTGGCGATGTATTGTTTCATTCTAGTTGCACAATCCCTAACAGACTCACCTTGTTTCTGTTTGAAGCTATAGATTTGAGCTACCGTATTTTGTTTGATCCCCGTTTTGGAACATGCGGCTAAAAATCCTTAAGCTAATGTATTTAAGTCCATGATTGACCTTAGAGGAATGTTTTGAAACCATGTCAGTGCTTTTTCTTCTAATCTCATTCCAAATCCCTCACATTGTGTATGGAAATCAAATATGTGTTCTGCTCTTAGCACTTGTTTAAAGCTTGCTAAGTGCTCATATAAATCCTCAGATCCATTGTATTTTCTAACCCATTTTTGAAAATCAGATGGTCTGACACATCTATTTGGTTCAACTCTCGATCTCCTGGCAGTTGGTCCTATTCTGAGTCCTTCAAACCAGTGTATTGGAAATAGTGACTCATGCAGCCCTGGACTGTCTTTAGTGTCACCCGGTTTCCTTGTGATGGGGTGGTTTCTGGTTTCTTAACATTTCTCTCTAAAGATCTCTTAGTGAGTTCATCTCTTGGAATAGTTTCTGGTCCTTGGCCTAATATCCAAACCCTTATGGAGTACCCTTGGTATTTGGTTTGTTCCACCTCCTCAGGAATCATCATAATAAAGTTATTGTTATAACAATCCCTAAATAGGTAGGTTGATAGATATTCTGATCCCTTGTCTTTGATTTTGAAGATATAAACGATCTTCATGGGTGTTAGTTGTCGTGATTTGGCATGCAAAGTCCATAGAATATCTTTGATATTTCTATCCTCCCAACAATAGACTCCGATTCAAAGACTTCAAATCGACTTGATTGTATCCCTCAAATTCTAAAGCCAGTGGTCCTTCTTTTGTTGCCATATCTGGAATTATGGTATTTAGTTCTAATCAGTGTTTGGGAAAAAAGTTTCTCAGCTTAATATCGTGCCGTTTTCAATTTCCAAAATGCCGGTTGAGCGCAAGGGTTAAAGGAGAAATTCTGCCCCAAAATAGAGAAAAATAGTGTAAAAACCTAAAAAAGTAACCTATTTTCTAAATTTTCCTGTTGGCAAATTCAAGGAAAGGCATTTTGTATGTTTGGGAAAATGATTTTTCCCGAACGCTGGTTCTAATCCCCTTTGTCTATCGCGTCAGAGTTTTCAACTTGTAACTACTGATTTCCGTTTCTATCCATGTACATTTTTCCTTGTTTGTTTGCCCTGATTTCCTCTTCAAACTCTATGCCATGGTCATCAATGCGAATAGCATACTCTTCACTAGGATCCAGGCGATTAGTCTTAAAAAAAAAAGAGTATGTTCTTATATCGCACTGTCGTTCCGGTTTCTAAATGAGTTGAATAGGAAGACACATCAGATGTTGATTCTGAAAAAGTGTCTGAGACCTCTTCGAAGATAGTGTCCAAGTGCTCTCCTTGATTCACACTTTCTTTGGTGGATACTCTACTAGTGGTCTCGCCAAATATGCCTTGATTTGCTAGCATACGACCAGATCTAAGGTTCATATCGACTCATGAAGCTCAGGATAGAGTACTTACCATCGGATTGACTTGTTATCCACTTCTTTCACTTGACTTGATTGCAACTTCTGTCACGCTTTGAATTCCTTGTCTGCAACCTGATTCCTGTATCAATTTTGATCAAGTTAACTATTCTTTCACAAAGACTGTACACTTTTTTCTATCTATTGGTCTATGTGTACCACTTCAATTTGAACTAAGTGAGTCAGCAGTTAAGACTTTCAGATTCTACTTTTGCAAAAAGCCAAAGGACTAATCTGCAGCCTAGAAACTGAGTGAACATGTACTAATTTGGATCCGATTGAACCCAAAATTGCTCGGTGGCCTTGTGTTATGTTGGTCCAACACTGTACAAGTTCAAAATTCAAAAAGTCTGTCTTTGTGTATCAGTAGTAAATAATCACGATGATTTACTTTTCTTAATTTTTTTCACTTTTTGGCTTGATTTGCCAAGTATGCAGCTTGTTAAGGTCTCTGGACAAGTTTCACTAAGTTTGGACAAAATTTGTTCAAGTTATCAAACTGTTTCATGTCGGTAGACTCAGTTTTTGAGACTCTGGCTTAAGTCTCAATTTTGTGATCCAAATGTCATCAAAATTGATTTTGTGTGGTCTACTTGATATGCTTAACCTTGTGGTATACTCAAATGTGCAAGAATATCAATTTTTGTAGCAGATGTAAATAATCGTCATTATTTACTCCTGGTATTTTTTTCAATTTTTTGTTCAAATGGTCACCAGTATTATGTCCGCATACTGACTTTACAAATTTGGCCACAATTTTCAATCCAATGATCTAAATCTTACCAAATTTGATTTCTGGGCTTAGTATAACATGCTAAAACTAGTGGTATGCTGGTTTGGTCAAAAAAGTTGAAAAATGGGACAAAGATAAATAATCGGGATTATTTACTTCTGACAAATTTTTGCATCTTTTTGGTTAAATGAGCATGTACTCTTATTTTTCACATCAATATAATCCTATAAGTCAAGTTTCATTAAGTTTGAATAAAATTTTCCCCCTTCACACTCAAGTTCTCGACAATCAGTACAGAATTCAGTTTTTACGAAGTTCTTGGTCGGTTTGGTGATCCAAATTCTATGGGCCTTTACAAAAGATGTTTGTACACATGCATAGAGTCTCCGGTATCAACCTTGGTCAGTTTTGAGCTGAAAGTAAATAATCGTGATTATTTACTTTTAGCCTAAAATGAACACTTTTCTCAACTTTTTCCCTGGACCGTCTTTTCATGACTATCTTAAGCCTCTGAGTCAAGTCAAAACTTAATTTGGCTTAAAATATCAAGAAAAAGTAAATATTCTGAGTTTTTGCAAACTCTTGAAATTTTTACCTTAATGCGTCCTTAAGCTTACCCACTGGTTCATACAACATTTAAAACATGCTCTCTAGTCGGATTGAGTGGTTGACAATCTTCTGGTGCTATTTCTAGCCGTAGACCTGAAATTCTGCAGCTTCACATAACAACTCACAATTGATTCGTTTGGAGAGAGCAATGTTCTGAAATCCCACCTCGGATTCTACTTACCGTACTCCTAAATTCTACTGCAATGGGGTTGTGGAAAGTGTCGACAAACACTCGTTTTCTTGTTTTTTATGGTTTTCTAAGCATTGATCTTAAGACTTGTCTTGTCCATCAATCAGTCTCACAATCCTAATCTAATTCTACAATCCAACAATCCTAAAAGGTACTTAGCAAGTACACTTACTTCCAAGCTACCTCTACACAGCAAAAAACGACAATCTTAAGCTATGCGGTTTTAAAAAGAAAGTTTTGACTCTAGGTGACCTTAGAGGAAGTTAAAGGATAACTTCACATGACTCTCGTATTTTTCCCTAGTTTAGGTCTCTTAGATCCCCACAATGGTGCCAAATGTGGGACGGGTGTCTAACCCTACTCCTATCTTATTGCAGACGTAGCGAGAACCACGAATATAATTGTCAATCCATGGGACGAAGCTGACTCAACTAGTGCATAGAGGCTACAAGAGGTTTTCAATCTCTTGGAAAACAACAAACAACTCGCATCTAACTCAAGCTACACTCAAATGACAGAAATCACCAAAAGCTAATCGCTCATCGACAAATAAATCACAACCGTTGCAACATCAAACAACATCCAAACATTACAAAACTTATAGGACATGTTTATAAGACCTAAGCATACATGCTTATGGTCTCAAATCTCACTTTCGGTCAAGTGCAAAAATCACGATTATTAACAACAGTGAGTTTTTGACCTAGTCGTTTTTGGCCTATAATGCATCTAAATGCTTAGCACAGTGATGCCCCAATACCCCACCTATACTTAGTTTTTCATTTTAAAGCTTAAATTCCTACTTATGATGAGATTAGGCTGCGGGTCGACAACGCTAAAAGCTACGGATTACCATAAAATGCTGACGTCAATGCGTAGAGCTCTTACCTGCGGCTGCAATGCAGCAGATACGATTGCAATGTGACAATCGGGGAGACAATAGGAAGCGTGAGAAGGAGAGAAGTGAGTGCCATTAGCTCACGCTGTGTTTTTATTACTCAAAACTTGTCAAAAAACTCACAAAAACTGGCTTTTATACCTTAGCCAAGGTTTTTGGTGGTCAAAACTAATATTCTGGGAGCTCTAATTAAAGACAAGTTTTTACAATCTGAAAGCTTGTAGCCCAAGATCATCAATTACAATGTTTATCTAGAAAGTAGGAGCTACAATATTCTCGATTCTTCAAAAGCTCCAAAAAATGGTATCCAAGTTAGTTTGCTGCTAACAATTAACCAAAAGAAGAGTGAATGTTTCCTCCAAGAGATTCAATACTTAGGTCATTTTATCACTCAAGATGGTATCCGTATGGATCCAACCAAGCTTGAGGTAATAAAAGGATGGCCTAATCCAAGGAATCTACATTAGCTACAAAGTTTTATTGGTATGTGTGCATACTATAGACGCTTCATAGCTAAATTCTCCCAAATAACAAGACCATTACATGACTTGGCCAAGAAAAATTTTAAGTACATATGGATTGCTAAAGAGCAAAGTGCTTTTGAAAATCTTAAAGAAAATATTACCTCTCAACTCGTGCTTACACTACCGCATCTCTAAAAACCATTTGAGGTCCAATGTGATGCTTGTGGAGATTGCCTTGGAGCAATTTTGCTTCAAGAAGGGCATGCCATAGCATATGAGAGTCAAAGATTCGATTCCAACGAGCAAGGATTGGGCATCTACAAAAGGAGCTACTAGCTATCACACATGATCTTGACACATGGAAGCACTATCTTTTGGGGATCCCTTCATCCTATGCACGGATCACCAAAGTTTTAAGTACTTCATGACACAAACCAAGCTCTCCGACAAACAAATGAGGTGGGCAAGTTTTATTTCGCAATTCAATTTTCATATTTCTCACATTGCTAGCAAGCACAATCAAGTAGCTGATGCACTATCATGACGACCAAGAGCCAATGCACTGTCCGTAGCAACTGACAATGATCTATCTTCCATGATAGATGAGTATCTACTGACCCCGCCCTTGCCTTAGGGAAGAAAAAAGAACCATTCATCTTGCAGGATGGTTATCTTCTCCATGGAAATAGGCTATGTGCTACTAACTCTTTTCGTGAGAAAGTGATGTATGAATCCCATGCTCCTCCATATGTGGGGCATCGAGGGATTCAACCTACCTTTCATGGAGTAGAGACGTATTTCTATTGGCCTACCATGAATATGGACATACAAGACTATGCGTCAAAATGTGTGGTATGCCAAAAGACAAAGTATGATAGTCGGAAGCAACCTCGATTGCTCCAGCCTTGCCAATTCCTAATTCACCATGGGAGAGCATATCCATGGATTTTATCTTTGGATTGCCTGAGTCCATCCATGGAAATACAAGAATATGGACAATAGTAGACATGTTTAGTAAACAAGCACATTTTATACCTGTCAAAAAGACTATAAAGGCACAACAAATGGCAACCCTCTTCATATCACAATTTTTTAAACATCATGGCTTGAAAACATCAATAGTGTCGGGGGATAGAGATCCTCAAATGAACAGTAATTTTTGAAAGGATCTCTTTGAGAATCTAAGTACTATGCTCAATTTCTCTTCGGCCTATTACCCACCCAAAGTGAAATAGCCAACCTTACGATTCTAGATCTACTTAAGACCTATGTTACCAAAGTAGATCAACGTTCACAATGGAAAAAGCACCTACCTCTTGTAGAGTATGCGTACAATAACATTGTCCATACTACTACGGGAAAGGCACCTATTGAAATCATTGAAGGAGGACCTAAAAGTCCCTTGCTACTTAAGGTACATGGGAAGATCTTCGTTGCCGATGAATATAGTTGAGACCTTTCAAAAGATTAAGGAGGCTATATCCATCTCACAATAAAGGCAAAAGGATGCTGGTAACAAGCACAAAAGGTCCTTATCTTTTAAGGAAAATGATTGGGTCCTACTCAAATTTTTGGAGGCTCGATTGAGAAAAACTATGGGTAAAAATCCTACGGGCCACCAAAAGTATTATGCTAAACTAGCAAAAAGACACTATGGTCCTTTTCAAATCCTAAAACCAATCAATGAGATGGCCTATCAACTCAAGTTCCCCAACCATTGGCTCATTCACAATGCTTTTCATGTGAGCCTACTCAAGACTTATAGACGAGAGCCACCACAAGAACCAATCATTGAGGACCCGCCCGAGATCGAAGATCAAGAAGAGTTTCTTCAGCCCAAATTGATTCTTTGACATGAAGACAAGGTACTAAGACATGGTAAGATTATCTGATGGTCTCTTATTAAGTTTAAAAACTATCCTTTTGAAGATGCTAGATGGATGCAAGAAACACAGCTTAAGGATAGTATGAACCTTGTCAATGCTTACAATGCTACATTAGAGTAAGCAAATGTAAATACTTTTTAAATGAATTTTTTTTTGTCTTATAAGACTAGTCTCTTTTGTGCACAAATTTAGATAGTATGCATGCTTAGAGTCATGTTTGTGATGATGACGACTCTCAAACACCAAGTAGAATTTGTCACTCTACTTTGGAAATATGATATGGACTCAAGGGCAGACATGCTTGCGGCAGCTAAATCTTCCAAGCACCAAATGGATAAGTCATCAATTATGGCATTAGGAAGAGAATGGAGTCTACAAGGGCCTCTTTATTTGGCAGTTTAAGGGAGTCAAACCTTTAGTATTATGAAAGCAATCAAAGGATAGCTTTTGAATTCAAACAGGAAAAACGGCTAGTTTATTGAATTAGATTTTCCCCCAAAAATGAAATTTAAAATCTAGCGGGCAGAAGTATATCATGTAGCATATCTATGGAAAGAGCTCGGCGGGTAGATTCTAGATCTACAATCTCCTCTCAAATAAGAGATCATACGTAGGAGTTATGGAAGGCCAAAATCCTAAAGTTGTCCACCCTCTTTTTGGGGAGAAAAATCCATCCTTTGACCACTCTTACACCTCTCTTGTACACCCACCATTCTTGCACACATGACATGCATCTGTTCGTTAGAATGTTAATCACCTCCATAATCTCATGGCAAATAAAGAGGCCCTCCTAGACCTCATCCTCTTGAATGATGTTGTAGGGTAACAAGGGATCCTCTACTCGCTAAGAAACATAGACTAATGATCAAGGCTTTATCTTCTCTATCTCATAGTCGAGAACGACTATGATTTCAAGAGAGAGGTAATGTCATAAAATCTAATATCTAACTAACCCAAATGATTTTCTCATATTGAACTGATCATTTAATATGGGAAAATAAATGGGAGCAAGAGTTAGAGTATAGACATATGCTTATGGATCTATCTCAGCACGGGACCAAAGGCAATGGGTCCAAATGGGAGATAGTCTATCAAAGAGCAATGCCAACTAATGGAACTTGAAAGTCCTTAGGGTTAGCTTAATTAAAGACCTCCAAAGGTTATTGTTAAAATTCCTTAGACCGAGGGCCTTAGGTTAAGCTAGTCCCATGCTTTAGGTGTTTAATATTTAAAGTGCTAGGCATGCTTGATGGCTAAGGTCATTGGGCAAGCTGGCCCTATACTTGAGATGTACAAGTCAAAGTCAAAGTTGAAGCCTACAAAGACGGGGGTGAGCTACAAGCTAGGGATATGAGAGAGAGAGAGAGAGAGAGAGAGAGAGAGAGAGAGAGAGAGAGAGAGAGAGAGAGAGAGAGACCATGCTCATACTAGGCCTACTCATGCTGACTACGGTGCTTGAGAATCTTCCCCATGCTTGGAAGGTAAGGGCTTGAGGAGCTAAAGTCAAAAACGGGCCCTACAAAGGAGTGAGTGAGCCCCAAAGCTAGGGATATGTTTAACTTGACCTTACACTCACCTAAAGGGCACCCCTTCCTCAAGGGTCACAAGGACATATGTGAGGTTCTCCCAATGCTTAGCCACATGGTGTGCTTGAATCCTATTGGCTAGGCTAAAGAGGGGTCCAATGAGCATTTAGATGAAGTAATCAAATATCTAGATATATCAAGCCCTCTCTCTCAAAGGGATAAGGAGTACACTTGTCCAAGCGCAACCCTTTTGATATGCATTAAGAATGTGATTGGGTAGGCTTGCAAGGGTCCGATCAAATTCAATCATGAGTTGCAAGGAGGGGTTGACTAAGGCAAGTTGGGGGTGTGCTTGGGGGTATACACCCTCTCTCACACACACACTCACATGCTCTCGTTCTCACTTGGTGAAAGTGCAAGAACTTCATCTCTTTCTCCAAGCTTGAGAAGATGAGATCCTACACCAATGCTCTTGACTATGGGATGCAAATCCAAGCAAGAGCCATGCTTCAATGCTATGCTTGCCATCTTCTACATATCTATTACTATGCTACTATGCTATGCTAAGCTCTATGAGTAATGGTATGAGAGGACACTACTTCTTTCTTGTAAGAATATTTCTTCTTCCTCTTCCCTACTCTCATTCCCTGCTAGCTCTCTCCACCTTTAAAGGTGTTTGAGGTCTTGGGATTGAGGTCGGGGACAAGTTAATGCTTTCATTTGATTAAGTGACAAGCATAATTGTGGTGCATGAAGCTCTATATCTTCATTGCACCATCAAGGTCTCAAGAATCATAAAACTTGTATTGTACCAAGTCTCTCTTTATGGAAGAAGTTATAATACCAAAGCTTTTTGGAGGGGGGACTGGCTCCACATAAATTTGGTCCTCAATTGTTTTCAAGTTCTCTAATTCTCTCTCTTGCAAAGTATTGTTCATGCCAAGCTAAATAAGTATAATCGTTATGTTGCTACCTCTAATCAAGTTCTCTCCCTATTTTCTTAAATTATTCTCATAAAAATGCTCAATATATTTCTTTAAATTTCGATATTCTCAATGTTCATAGTCAGATTCCATTACGTGCATGTATGTACATAACTCTAATAGGCTATCTATGCATAGGTAAAATGGTGAGATAAATATCCGTCGTCAATTTTTCTCATGGGAACCCCACCTTTTGCTTTATATTAACTTTAGGTGTGTGTTTGTCATAATAACTAATATCTAATTCTCCTAAATGATTTTCTCATGTTAAACTGATCATTTAATATGGGAAAGTACCAGGGGAGAAAAAGCTAGATTATTGGTAAGGCTAGCAAGCTGGTCACAATAGGGATCTAAAGGAGGGAAAACTGGGATCTAAAGGGGGACCATCTACAAAAGAGAAATGCGCAAGCAATGGGCTTCAAAGACCTAAGGTTCAGCCCATTAAGACTTCCAAAATGCTATGGTTCCAAAATGTGAAGGTTAAGTCCAATGGTCAATGCTTAGGAAAATTGAATGCTTGATAGTGTACAAAAAGTCTTTGCAAGCTCCTAAAGAGGAGGGGGCGAGCCCTTTTAGTAGGGGATGAGAGATAAACACACACACACACACACACTCATGCAAGCCCCTTTACACAAAAGGCATAGTGGACACATGTCAGCTCCCTAGCCCAATTGCCCACAAGGTGCATTCAAATCCTATTGGATGGCCATAGAGGTGGACCAATGAAAATTAGGCTAGAGTAAATCTAGTTTAATTCATTTAAAAACACTTAATAAAAGAACCAAGAAGAATAAAGCTCTCTAGAAGACTATTGGCCAGTCTCCCGAGGGGTCCAATTAGCATTCAGCAGCCTAATGGCTTGCCTGATTCCTATTGGCCAGAAGACTAAGGGGTCCAATGAGATTTTAATTGCATTAATTAATTACAGCCTAAAGCTCTCACAAAAGGTGAAAGGGAGACGCATGTCACAAGGCTATCACATATGCTTCTTAATTATCATTGGCTGGGCTTTGCAAGGTCCAATGGGGTGTCAACATGAGTAAAAAGCATGAGGGGTCGACCAAGAGAGGGGGGGACTGATTTTGTGAAGGCATTATCACACACACACTCACAAAATCTCATGTGTGAAGCAAAGAAGACTCTCTCTCCTTCTCAAGCTTTAATGGAAAGCTCATCACCTACTCCAAGCTTGTGAAAAGGGAGGCCTACACCAACAAATTTGTGATGCAAATCCAACCAAGAGCCAAGCTCCCATGCATGCTCATCTCATCTACCATGATAATTAATAAGCTATGATAAGCTATTATGAGTGATTAGGTAAGGAGATATGCTTCTTTGTCGTAAGACTACTCCTTCTTCCTCTCAATCTACTCTCATACCTTGATATCTCTCACCATCTTCAAAGATGTGTGAGGTCTTGGGTCTAAGACCGTGAGGGAATTGATGTTGTGCTTTATAAGTGTGTGCATGGGGCTTGAAGCTTCCATCTTCATTGCATTGTTTGGTTGACATTTTGTGTGTAGCCCTAGCCTTGATTAAGTCATTGTAAGAGGGTTGCAAGGTGGAGAGGATTCCCTTAGCCCCAAGACAATGCATAGGGTGGCTAGATTTGAGTGTGTGTTTTGTGTTGATGACAAAGGGGACTTGAAATTATAACCGTTGTAGTACCAGTTTTGTTTAGCATATCTGTATTGTGTTTTTGTTTTAATTGAGGTGCTCATATCACTTATCAATTTTCTTGAAGTTTTGAGTATGCATGTTTGAAGGTATTCACAACGTTGGCTAAGAAACATGATCTCTCTCTCTCTCTCTCTCTCTCTCTCTCTCTCTCTCTCTCTCTCTCTCTCTCTCTCTCTCTCTCTCTCTCTCTCTCTAACATGGTATGCCTTATGATTGGAGTACTAATTCGGTCAATCCTTTGCATAAAGGAGGGGATGTAACAAATGTAAAAAACTACCGGACTATAATGATTGGGTCTCTTATGGCAAAGTTTTTTGGGTGCATAATGGAGATGATATTGAATGATTGGACGGAAGAGAATGATCAGCGTGCAAAAGGACAAGTTGGTTTTTGTTGATGCCATAGCAACATTGATCATCTTGTCACTCTTCGTGTTCTCATGGAGTAAATTGAGTGATTGGATTGAAGAGAATGACAAGCGTGCAAAAGGAAAAGTGGGTTTTCGTCAATGTCATAGCACCATTAATCATCATTCACTCTTTGTATTCTCATGGAGGAAAGTTGGTTGAAAGGCAAGCAATTGTATTGTTGTTTTTTGGACTTTAAGAAAGCCTGTGATATGATTCCATGAAACAATTTATAGAGAAGGATGGAAGGACTCCAAGTTCCAAGTGATTCTATGCTTGCATTTTCTTGAATCTATGAGAAGGTGATATGTCAATTGCGCATGGGAAGACAAATTTCAAAAAAAATTGTAAGAACTATTGGGTTTAAACAAGGATGTCCGTTGTCACCAACTCTCTTTGGTCTATGCATCAATCAATTGGAAAAAATGGGACTTGACTTTATGCAAGAAGAAAGCATCAAAGAGGTCACTATTTGCAATGTGATAATCATGATTTTGTTGTATGTGGATGATGTAGTGCTTCTAGCACACACTTTAGAAGATGCACAAAAGATTATGGTTGTCCTTGAGAACTTTTGCTTACATAGTGGGCTGATTGTGAATGAATACAAAACAAATGTTATGCTTGTGAAAACCAACCATAAGGAGAAGCCATGCATTGTGTACAACCATGAGACACTTGAAGTTGTTTAGAGCATTAAGTACCTTGCCCTTGAGGTTCCATCCAATCACAAGTGGCACGAATGTGCTATGCATCATTTGGAAGCGGGAAAGAGAACAAATTATGCATTTGAGAACATTTATAATGCAAGAAACATCAATTGTTGGATTCTCAAGGAGTACCTTTTTGATGCATTGGTGACATCGGCTCTTCTTTATGGAGTTGAAGTGTGGGGCGGGAGCATATCTAAATCTACTTGGAAAGAGTTTGACAATGTCCAAAAGTGTTTTCGTACAAACTTTCTCAAAGTTAGGACACAAACACCATATATGCCCTACTTCTTGTGTCGGGATCCCTTCAAATTGAGGTTATGGGCATGAAAAGGGTTGTGGAGTACATGATAAAGATGCATCAAAACCCCTGACATTGACTTCCTACAATTGCATGCGAAGCAAGCAACAAAGTTCAAAAGATGCATAAAAGCAAGATCTTGAGCACGAGATGGATGCAAGACATAAAGAAGTGGTTTGGGAGATGGGATGCATTACACTTGCTACATGATGCTTCAATTGACTCTCAAGTGAATGAAGCTTTACAACACCAATGTATTATGGCTTGGGAGAAATCCGGTGGGTCATGCTTCATACATTACACCACCCTTATTGCCCCCAGCCACAAAACCATGTTCTTTGCTAAAAGAGGAAACCGTACTCACACTTACATGCTTGAGCCTATCCCCTTGTCGGCTATATGCACTATCGCAGCCATTCGGCTTAGCTCCCATTCCGTTCAATGCGAGACATGGAGTTGGGGCAATAGAGAAGAGTCAAATTGACTATGCACATTATGCTCACTGCAAGTTCAAGAGTCTGAGTACCACACACTACTAGAGTGCTCAGCTTTTGGTCACATCTGAACTTGCTTCTCTCACATTTTCAACCATGACTTAGACCTACATACTTTTCGCTCCCAGCTACAGTGTGGGCTCTCCATTGCAACTCTCATCGCTACAATTTTGGAGCATCAAGAGTCACTCATCAGCCATACACATACTATATCACATGTAACTTTGGTCCCATAGGTCATATTTGACCTCCAAGGACGATAATAAAATCTCTCTCTCTCTCTCTCTCTCTCTCTCTCTCTCTCTCTCCACCCTTGCTCACGTCCTAGTTAGTGATACAAGAAAACTAGGTGGTGCCCCTATATTTTTTCCAGATTTTGTGTGTGATATTTGGGTGTGTTGTTGTGTTTGGGGTCTGTGTGTTGTGTTTGTGTTAGACCCTCAAACCCTATGAGCAACACAAGAGCCTTGAGCGGTGTCTAGAGGCCCCTTCTCTTGTCGCTTTCCCCAGACCACCTTAGTACTTTGTTTGACACAAATAAATACCTTCATCAACATGCTTAAACTATATGCCCACGTAATGATAAACAAGTCCCATATATGAAATTTTAAAAGAGGTAAATTAGCCTTAAATTTCGCGATGTAAGGCTCATTTGGTTTAGTGAGCAATATGTCATCAACATAGAGCACAAATGATAAAAAATACATCATTGATATACTTAACATACAAAGTGCTCTTAGTTAGACTATCATAGAGCTTACTTCAATAGAAAGCCTTTTTCAGCTCACACACCTTGTTTTCATGGCCTTTTTGAGTAAAACCACAGGGTTGTGTTACATAAACTTCCTCATGCAAATCACCATTCAAATTTGGACTTTTTATATCCAATTGATGTACATTCCAATCATTATATTTTGTTAATGCAAAAATGTTATGATTGATAGTCATACAACAAGTGTGAGCAAAATTCTCATCAAAATCAATGCCCTTCTCTTTAGCATTCCCTTTAGTTGCAGGTCACGCCTTTTAGCAATTGACACTACCATCACACTTACATTTTAACTTGAATGCCCACTTAGCACCAATTTCCTCATGCCTAGGGTAAAAGTCACATAAAGACCATGTTCTCTCCTTCACAAAAGCATCATATTCAAAGTGCATTATAGCCAACCAATTTTTTGAATTTTGTGGGGTTCATCAAATGACAATGGCTCTTGTTATACATACTGGACACATCCAAAACATAACAGTCTGATGCATAAGAGGCATGCTGAGAATACGACTAGAGAAAGGTTTATCAAATTTATTTTCATGCAAGGTTTGCACTAGCCATTTTTGGCATGCTTCTGGCGTGCTCATTTTTAACACCATCCTCATATCTTTCATCTTGGAAATTTGTAACGAAAAACGGCTGATTTGCTACATCACATAAAAATCACCATGTATTGCACATGTGCCTTAGTAGGACTTATGTTTTTACTCTCAAGATTAAATAGAGGAAACAACATATCATATACATTGTATGGGCTCATACTTTTCTCCTTGTTGGTACATGATGGCTACATCTTCCAACAAAACAACATCTTAACTAATCAAGATATTCTTTGTTTACGAATGATATAGCACATAACCTTTACTATCTGCCCTTTAGCCAAGAAATTACATTTCATAGGCTTATCATCCATTGTTTTGCATTGTTGCTTAGGTAATAAAACATATGCTAAACAACCAAACACATATAAGTGACCAATAGATGGCTTCTTGCCATGCCAATCCTCCATTATGAAATTTGGGAGGTCATTTGGAGGGCCTTTGAAGAAAATATAATTTCTTTTGTCTTTTCTCTCTAGAAAATTCGTGTCATAAAAGAAAAGGTGTCCTCAGCAACCGTTCAAAAAATGTACTTCAAAGTGGGTTCTTTTGACAGAGTCATAACAGCCATACTAATTGATGGAATGTCCCTTTTCAGCTATATTGAATGCACCTCATCATATAGGAGGAAAATTCTTTTCCATAGGACTCTAGGGAGTAATGGTGCTATACTCTTTCATTTCTTGATTTTCTTAACTGTGTATTCATGGCTTCTTCATCCACCCCCTCAAAGCTTATCACTAAATGACATAAATATCATCTACATCTTGATTTTAATCCTGAGTATGAGCCTTTATGCAAGCAAAGTAAAACAAACACAATACTAATACCCACGGAGAAAGAAAGACTTAGAGTAGAGGGAGCAAAACACATAGATTTATGGACAAATGGCTCTCTATCCTTTGAATCCTATGACCAGTGCCTCCCTTGTATTTGCAAATCCAACTATATTATTGACCTTTGCAGGTGACGGATAGAATGATTTACTTGGATACTGCAAAGCTTTAAGTGGGAAATCAAAAATTCAGAAAACCTTCTAGAGATGAAAACCTCACTAGGACCTTGGACACACTTCAAGCCTTCACTCTCTACTCTCTATTTTTGCATACCTCTCTCTCTCTCTCTCTCTCTCTCTCTCTCTCTCTCTCTCTCTCTCTCTCTCTCTCTCTCTCTCTCTCTCTCTCTCTCTCTCTCTCTCTCTCTCTCCGGAATCTTCAAGGTGTCAAGCCAGAGATGATCAAATGAACGGGAGATTTTACCCATGAGTGGATGTGTGATATGTTCAACCTTGCACTTCAACATGGTATGCCTTATGATTGGAGTACTAATTGGGTTAATCCTTTGCATAAAGGAGGGGATGTAAACAATGTAAACAACTAACGGCCTATAATGATTGGGTATCTTATGGAAAAGTTTTTTGGGTGCATAATGGAGATGAAATTGAGTGATTGGGCTGAAGAGAATGACAAGCGTACAAAAGGACAAGCGGGGTTTTGTTGATGCCATAGCACCATTGATCATCTTGTCACTCTTTGTGTTCTCATGGAGGAAAGTCGGTTGAAAGGCAAGCAATTGTGTTTTTGTTTTGTGGACTTTAAGAAAGACTTTGATGTGATTCCACGTAACAATATGTGGAGAAGAATGGAAGAACTCAAAGTGCCGATTAAAGTTTATACTTGCGGTTTCTCAAATCTATGAGAAGGTGATTTGTCAATTGCGCATGGGAAGAGGAGCTTCAAAAATTTGTAAGCACTATTAGGGTTAAACAAGCATGTCTATTGTCACCAACTCTCTTTGGTCTATGCATCAATCAATTGAAACAAATGGTACTTGACTTTATGCAAGAAGAAGGCATTGAAGGGGTCACTATTTGCAATATGATAATCATGATTTTGTTGCATGTGGATGATGTAGTGCTCCTAGCACACACTTTAGAAGATGCACAAAAACTTATGGTTGTTCTTGAGAACTTTTGCTTGTATAGTGGACTGATTGTGAATGAATCAAAAACAAAGGTTATGCTTGTGAAAACCAACCATAAGGAGAAGCCATGCATTGTGTACAACAATGAGACACTTGAAGTTGTTGAGAGATTTAAGTACCTTGGCCTTGAGGTTCCTTCCAATCACAAATGGCATGAATATGATATGCATCATTTGGAAACATCAAGTGTTGATGTGTAATGCGTGAAACATCAAGTCTTGGGTTCTCAAAAAGTACCTTTTGATGCATTGGTGACACTGGTTCTTCGTTATGGAGTTGAAGTGTGGGGCAGGAACATCTCAAAGTCTACTTGGAAAGAGTTTGAGAATGTCCAAAAGTGTTTTCTTACAAACTTTCTCCAAGTTAAGACACAAACACCATATATGCTCCTACTTCCTTAGTCGGGATCTCTTCCAATTGAATTTATGGGCATGGAAAGGGTTGTGGAATACATGATAATAATGCGTCAAAACCCCTCACATCGACTTCCTACACTTGCACGGGCAGCAAGAAAAAAAGTTCAAAAGATGCATAAAAGCAAGATCTTGAGCACGGGGATGCAAGACATAAATAAGTGTTTTGCGAGATGGAATACACTACACTTTCTACATGATGCTTCAATTGACTCCCAAGTGAATGAAGATTTTCTACTACGCCAATGTATTATGGCATGGGAGAAATCCGGTGGGTCACGCTTCATACATTACACCACCCATATTGCCCCCAACTACAAAACCATGTTCTTTATTGAAAGATGAAATTGTACTCACACTTACATGCTTGAGCCTGTCCCCTTGTCAGCGACACGCACTATCGCAGCCATTCGTCTTAGCCCCCATTTCCTTCCATGTGAGACAGGGCGTTGGGGCAATAGAGAAGAGTCAAATTGATTGTGCACATTATGCTCACTGCAAGTTTGAGAGTCTGAGTACCACACACTACTAGAGTGCTCAGTTTTTTGTCACATCCAAACTTGTTTCTCTCACATTTTCAGCCATGACTTAGACCTACACACTTTTCTCTCCCAGCCACAATTTGGGCTCTTCATTGCGACTCTCATCACCACAATTTTGGAGCATCGTGAGTCACTTATTAGCCATACACATACTACATCACATGTAGCTTTGGTCCCATAGGTCATATTTGACCTTCGAGTATGATAATAAAGTCTATCTATCTATCTATCTCTCTCACCCTAAACTACCTTGCTCCCTCTCTCTCTCTCTCTCTCTCTCTCTCTCTCTCTCTCTCTCTCTCTCTCTCTCTCTCTCTCTCTCTCTCTCTCTCTCTCTCTCTACCAAAAAGTGATATGTCGATTACGTATGGGAGATGGAATTTCAGAATTTTTTGCAAGCACCATTGGTGTCAAACAAGGATGCGCACTTTCCCCAACCCTCTTTGGGCTACTCATTGATGAATTGGAATGCATGGTTCTTGATTTTATGTAGCAAGAAGGCATAGAAGAGGTTAAGATCGGAAATGCGGTGATCATGCTTTTGCTTTATGCCGATGATGTAGTGCTCTTGGCACATACCTTACAAGATGCACAAAAGCTTATGAGTGTCATGGAACGCTTCTGCCTACATAGCGGGCTGATTGTGAATGGATCCAAAACCAAGGTTATGCTTGTAAAGACCCTCACTGACAAAAATCCATGCATTGTATACAACAATGAGTAACTTGAAGTGGTAGATCACTTCAAGTACCTTGGCCTTGAGGTTCCATCCAATCATAAATGCAAGGATTGTGTAATGTGTCGCTTGGAAGCCAGAAAGAGGGCTTATTATGCATTTGAGAATATGTGCAATGCTGGAGAGATCAAGTGTTGGGCTCTTAAAAAGTACCTCTTTGACACATTGGTGACACCAGTGCTTCTTTATGGAGTGGAGATGTTGGGTGGAAGCATTGGGAAGTCTACTTGGAAAGAGTTTGAGAATGTTCAAAAGCATTTTCTCACCAACTTTCTCCAAGTCAAGACACAAACACCCTACATGCTCTTTCTTCTTGAGTCCGAATCACTTCCCATTGAGGTTTTGAGCATGCAACGGGTTGTGGAGTACATGCTTAAGACACAACGTAGCCCTTTGCATTGACTTCCTAGAATCGCATATGAAGCAAGTCAAAAGGTCCAAAAGACATGCAAGAGCAAAATACTAAGTTCAGGGTGGATGCTTGACATCAAGAAATGATTTGGAAGATGGGATGCATGTCACTTGGTCAAGATGCGTCGATCAACTCCCAAGTTAATGAGGCCTTCTTACAACGCCAATGTATCCCAGCTTGGGAGAAGTCCGGAGGTTCTCCCTTCAGCCATTACACCACACACGTTGCCCCAAACTAAAAATCTCTTATCTTCTCCGAACGAGGTAACCGAACCAATCCCTACATCCTTGAGCCCATCCCGTTGAGTGCGATCTGCACCATTGCCTCCATTCGCTACGAGACAGGACGTTGGGGCACTGGCAACGAGTCTCATCGACTTTGCACCTTATGCCCTCGTCAAGTGCGAGAGAGTGAGTACCACACACTACTTGAGTGCTCAACTTTTGACCATGTTAGGTCCTCTTTTCCCCATATATTCAACCATGAGCTCTCCCTACATACCTTCCTCTCCCAATCACAATGTGGACTCTCTATTGCGATGCTCATTTCAGCCATTTTTGAGCATCGAGAGTCACTTATGACCTCCACTCACACCACGTGGCATGTTCATTTGGTCCCATAGGTCATATTTGACCTCCGAGGACGATAATAGAACTATCTCTCTCTCTCTCTCTCTCTCTCTCTCTCTCTCTCTCTCTCTCTCTCTCTCTCTCTCTCTCATAATCTAATCGTTCATAGTACCATTGCCAACATGCACAAAAAATAATTACATACTTTACACATGTATAACGGCTAAAATTAACTAGTGGACCTTTATTGAATATGATATGCATCATTTGGAAACATGAAGTGTTGATTTGTAATGTGGGAGACATCAAGTGTTGGGTTCTCAAAAAGTACCTTTTTGATGCATTGGTGACACCTGTTCTTCGTTATGGAGTTGAAGTGTGGGGCAGGAACATCTCAAAGTCTACTTGGAAAGAGTTTGAGAATGTCCAAAAGCGTTTTCTTACAAAATTTCCCCAAGTTAAGACACAAATACCATATATGCTCCTACTTCCTTAGTCGGGATCTCTTCCAATTGAAGTTATGGGCATGGAAAGGGTTGTGGAGTACATGATAAAGATGCATCAAAACCCCTCACATCGACTTCCTACACTTGCATGGGAAGCAAGAAAAAAAGTTCAAAAGATGCATAAAAGCAAGATCTTGAGCACGGGTGGATGCAAGACATAAATAAGTGGTTTGCGAGATGGAATGCATTACACTTGCTACATGATGCTTCAATTGACTCCCAAGTGAATGAAGCTTTTCTACAACGCTAATGTATTAAGGTGTGGGAGAAATATGGTGGGTCACGCTTCATACATTAAACCACCCATATTGCCCCCAGCTACAAAACCATGGTCTTCACTGAAAGATGAAATTGTACTCACACTTACATGCTTGAGCCTGTCCCCTTGTCAGCGATACGCACTATCGCATCCATCGGCTTAGCTCCATTTCCTTCCATGCGAGATAGGGTGTTAGGGAAATAGAGAAGAGTCAAATTGACTATGCACATTATGCTCACTGCAATTTTGAGATTCTGAGTACCACACACTACTAGAGTGCTCAGTTTTTGGTCTCATCCAAACTTGTTTCTCTCGCATTTTCAGCCATGACTTAGACCTACATACTTTTCTCTCCCAACCACAATGTGGGCTCTTCATTGCGACTCTCATCACCACAATTTTGGAGCATCCTCAGTCACTCATCGGCCATACACATACTACATTACCTGTAGCTTTGGTCCCATAGGTCATATTTGGCCTTCGAGTACGATAATAAAATCTATCTATCTATCTGTCTCTCTCTCACCCTAAACTACACTACTTCTTCTCTCTCTCTCTCTCTCTCTCTCTCTCTCTCTCTCTCTCTCTCTCTCTCTCTCTCTCTCTCTCTCTCTCTCTCTCTCTCTCTCTCTCATAATCTAATCGTTCATAGTACCATTTCCACCATGCACAAAAAATAACTACATACTTTACACATGTCAAACGGCTAAAATTAACTAGTGGGCATCATTTGGAAACATCAAGTGTTGGGTTCTCAAAAAGTACCTTTTTGATGCATTGGTGACACCTGTTCTTCTTTATGGAGTTGAAGTGTGGGGAAGGAACATCTCAAAGTCTACTTGGAAAGAGTTTGAGAATGTCCAAAAGCGTTTTGTTGCAAGGTTTCTCCAAGTTAAGACACAAACACCATATATGCTCCTACTTCCTTAGTCGGGATCTCTTCCAATTGAAGTTATGGGCATGGAAAGGGTTGTGGAGTACATGATAAAGATGCATCAAAACGCCTCACATCAACTTACTACACTTGCATGGGAAGCAAGAAAAAAAGTTCAAAAGATGCATAAAAGCAAGATCTTGAGCACGGGTGGATGCAAGACATAAATAAGTGGTTTGCGAGATTGCTACATGATGCTTTAATTGACTCCCAAGTGAATGAAGCTTTTCTACAATGCCAATGTATTATGGTGTGGGAGAAATCTGGTGGGTCACGCTTCATATATTACACCACCCATATTGCCCCCAACTACAAAACCATGTTCTTCATTGAAAGATGAAATTGTACTCACACTTACATCCTTGAGCCTATCCCCTTCTCGGTGATACACACTATCGCAATCATTTGGCTTAGCTCCCATTTCCTTCCATGCGAGACAAGGCGTTGGGGCAATAGAGGAGTCAAATTGACTGTGCACATTATGCTCACTGCAAGTTCCAGAGTCTGCGTAACGCACACTACTAGACTGTTCAATTTTTTGTCACATCCAAACTTATTTCTTTCACATTTTCAGCCATGACTTAGACCTACACACTTTTCTCTCCCAGCCACAATGTGGGCTCTTCATTGCGACTCTCATCACCACAATTTTGGAGCATATTGAGTAGTCACTCATTAGCCATACACATATTACGTCACATGTAGCTTTGGTCCTATAGGTCATATTTGACCTTCGAGTACGATAATAAAATCTATCTATCTATCTATCTCTCTCTCTCACCCTAAACTACGTTGCTCCTTCTCTCTCTCTCTCTCTCTCTCTCTCTCTCTCTCTCTCTCTCTCTCTCTCTCTCTCTCTCTCTCTCTCTCTCTCCCTCCCATAATCTAATCGTTCATAGTACCATTGCTGCCATGCACGAAAAATAACTACATACTTTACACATGTCAAACAGATAAAATTAACTAGTGGGCCTTTATTGCACCGTATGATTTTGATTGAGAGGTCACTTTCGCAATTAATGGGTTGTACAATATATGTCGGCATGCTTATTGTAGCAACTTAGAGAGAGAGAGAGAGAGAGAGAAGAAGAAGAAGAAGAGAGAGCCATGATCTAGAACTACAGTGCTTGAAGTGCTCTACCAGCCTTTTTTTACGACTCGTAGTTGGAGCTACGGTGCAAAAGTCAGGTCAGTTTGAAGTTTGAGTTGATGCAGATTCGTACCGGTTTGTCAACTATAGCTGAGAGGTTTGAGATGAAGTGAACGCATAGGCTTGAAGTGCTCACTTCGTGGAGCACATCGGTCTTTTTAGATTAGTGATCGGAGTTATGGCTACTAAGGTATTGTCAGATTAAATTTCGTTGGGGACCAGTTGTTCTGTAGCGGTCTAGAGAATCTTGTCCAGAATGTCATCACTTGCGGTGCATTGGTAGTAGCTGGGTATGATCGGTAGGCAAAAAATGTACCTATGCAGGACTTTGGTCAACATTTATGGAAGCTCGATGAATTTTTAATCGAATGAGAAGGGAAGGCCTTTCTCCAAATGCAATCACCTATACCTGCATCTCAAAAGCATGTGGCATTATACGAGATGTTGATATGGGTAGTAAAATTCAGGATGATATTGTCATTAAATATTAAATGTTGTGCTAGGCATTGCTTTGGCAGATATGCATGTCAAATGAGGTGGTTATTTACAAAAGCACAAAAAAGTTCTTGATGAGATCTTTGTCCGAAATGTTGTCTCCTAGAGCGTGTTGATTGCGGGAGAGATTGCTCAGTAGGGGATGCTGGAGAAGGATGTTGTGCAAGGCGGTGCCTTGCCCGATATGTATATCATATATGGTTCCCAATATGCCCATCCAATGGAAGGAGGGCCGTCGAAGAGGCTCAATGGCCACCTAAGAGTAATATGGCCGCCCACTTAAGTAAGCACAACCAATATGTGTGAAAAGGAAAATATAGGGGAGCCATGGGCGTGCGCAAGCATCGAGGGAGGCGCAAGAAGGGGGGGATAAGTTTGTAGCGGCCCATAGCGGCTTCTGATGGTCGTGACCAAGAAGGGAAGATTTCTCAGCTCTCTAGGGTGACTATGTCTGGTTCTAAGCTCACAGATTTTTGTGCTATCCCCAAACCGGCTACCATGTCATGAAAGTCATGTCACATGCCACATCAGTCACGATGTTCTGATTGGGCAGATGCAAAAATAAGGGCAGAAAATGAGGAGGAGGGTGTGTGGCTTGAGAGGAATAAAACAAGAGGCTCTTTCTCTCTTGCTCTGGGAACAAAGCAGAAAGGAAATCACTCTCGTTCTCAAACCAAAGCAAGAAGGAGATCACGCTCGTTCTTGAACAAAAGCATTGAAGAGGGAGGAAAACGGGAAGAAAGGGGAGGAGACTCAACTCGCGCAGAAGCTCACCAAAGGAAGCCACGCTCTCTCTCCTTCGCTCTCGAACAAGTAGAGAGAGTTTTCTCTCTATCCGATCTCGCTTTTGGAGGAAGGAAAGACACAATCTCTCTCTCTTGTGCTTGAACAAGACGGGGATAACTCTCTCTCTCGCTCCAACATGAGCAAGGAGTCGGACGAGGTAGTGAGAAAGGATTTCTATGAATAGGAAGAAGAGAGTTTTGTGGTGTAAATTTCAAAGAGGAGGGATTGCATAGAGGGCTTGAAGCGTGAGGGGAAGGAAAAAGAAAAGAGCTCTCGCTCTCTCTCGGGTCCTTAGTGAGCAAGAAGGAAAAGAGCTCTCGCTCTCTCTCTCTCTGGGGACCTTGAAGCAACAACGAAGGGAGGCATCAATGGGAGGAAAAGACGAGCAAGGAAGGACGATGACATGAACGAACCAGAAATTTTTCAGAGATCTTGAGGGCAATCGAAGCACGGCAGTTGGAGCAAAAGTTTGAAACTTATTGTTGGTAATTGAGGTAGTAGGAGAGAGAAATCTCTTGACGGCTATTGAAGCAGGGAAAGATCGACTGCCCCTTAGCAAAAGCTAAGGGGCAGTTGAAGCAGGTAAAGAGACAGGCAAAAAATTCTATCATCGTCATCAGTCCGAAGATTGATTAATCATCTTATTAAGCCTCGGTCTCGTTAACGGCCCGGCTCATCCTATAAAATGAGAGCTTAAACTCCTACTTAGCAGATGATCCAAGTGACCGTGCTGTTAACATATAACATTTGATGGTCTAGTAACTTGTGTGTAGCAAAAAGTAACATAGACATAGTGAGCATTTCATTAAGACTAGATTCCTAATGAGCATAGCAAGAGTGCTTGGATGGAGAGAGCAACCAAAAGCATAACACCTAGTTAGATAGGCATGAATAATACTTCAAAAAGAGAGAGAAATTAATCTATTGACAACAGTTGAGGATCAGATCTACATGGAGCCGGTCCCCCCTCCAAAAGGCTTTGTATTATAGGTTTCCCCCATCAAGGGAGACATTTTACAATACAATACTTTGTGTTCCTTCAATAACTTGCTGGTGCAATGAAGATGGAAGCTTCAAGAACCAAGCTTACACTTGAAAACACAACATCAATTCCCTCACGGTCTCAGACCCAAGGCCTCACACACCTTCGAAGATGGTGAGAGCTAGCGGGGTATGAGAGTAGATCAAGAGGAAGAAGGAGTATTCTTACAAGAAAGAAGTATCTCTCCTCACGTAATCACTCTTAATATCTTAGCATAGCTTAGTAATTAGCATGGTAGAGGAGATGAGCATACATTCGAGCTTGGCTCTTGGTTGGATTTGCATCACAAAGCTAAGAGTTGTTGGTGTAGGTGTTAGCAGTGGATACCATTTTTTGGAGCTCTCGTTGTAAAAACACTTATTATTTTGATAAATCGAGAATATTGTAACTCCTATTTTTCAGATAAACTTTGTAATTGATGAGACGGGGCTACAAGCTTCCAAATTGTATCAACTTGTCATTACCCATCTTTAGTTAGAGCTCCCAAATTATTAGTTTTGACCATCAAAAACCTTGGCTAAGGTATAAAAGCCAATTTTTGTGAGTTATTTCAAGTTTTGGATAATGAAATACACAACATGAGCTAATGGCGCTCACTTCTCCTTCTTGCGCTTCCTACTCCCTCTTCGGTTGTCACATTGGAGTCGCGTCTGCTGCGTTGCAACCACATGTAAGATCTCTACGCATTGGCGTAAGCATTTCACGATATTTTGTAGCTTTTGGCATCACCGACCTGCAGCCTAATTTCATCATAAGTAGGAATTTACACTTCAACATTAAAAACTAAGCATCGATGGGATATTGGGACATTATTGCTAAGCATTTAGATGCATTCTGGGTAAAAAAACGACTAGGTCAAAAATCCACTGTTGTTAATAATTGTGATTTTTGCACTTGACCTAAAGTGGGATTTGAGACCATAAGGATGTGTTCTTAGGTCTTATAAACTTTCTCTAGAAGTTTTGCTACGTTTGGATGTCATTTGATGCTGTAACGGATGTGATTTGTTTACCGATGAGCGATTGGCTTTTGGTGATTTCAGTCACTTGAGTGTAGCTTGAGTTAGATGCGAGTTGTTTGATGTTTTCCGAGAGATTGAAAACCTCTTGTAGCCTCTATGCACTAGTCAAGTCATCTTCATCCCATGGATTGTCAATTTAATCGTGATTCTTGCTAAATCTGCAATAAGATAGGAGTGAGGTTAGATATCCGTCCCACATTTGGTGCCACTGCTGCCGGGGATTGAAGAGAACTAAACTAGGGAAAAACGTGAGTGTCTTGTGAAGTTATCCTTTAACTTCCTTTAGGATGTCCTAGAGTAGAAACTTTCTTTTTAGAAATCACATAGCTTAAGGTTGTCATATTTTGCTATGTAGAGGTAACTTGGAGGTAAGTTGTACTTACTGAGTGCCTTTAGGATTGTAGGATTGTAGAACTAAATTAAGATTTTGAGGATAATTGATAGACAAGAAAAGTCTTAAGGTCAATGCTCAAAAAACCATAAAAAACAAGAAAACGAGTGTTTGTGGACACTTTTCACATTCCCATTGCATGAGAGCCTAGGAGTAGGGTAAGTAGGATCCGAGGTGGATTTCAGAACATTGTTCTCTCCGAAAGAATCACTATGAGTTGTTATTTGAAGTTGTAGGTCTACGGCTAGAAATAGCACAAAAAGACTCCAAACCACTCAATCCAATTCGAGAGTATGCTTAAAAGTTGTATGAACCAGTGGGTAAGCTCAAGGACACATTGAGGTGAAAATTTCAAGAGTTTGAAAAAACTCACATTATTTACTTTTTCTTGACATTTTAGGTCAAATTAAGTTTTGACTTGATTCATAGGCTTAAAATAACTCATGAAAAGACTATCCTTTAAAAAGGTGCAAAAACATGTTCATTTTAGGCCTAAAGTAAATAATCGCGATTATTTACTTTCAGCTCAAAACTGACCAAGCTTGATACCAATGACTCATTGCATGTGTACAAACAACTTTTGTAAAGGACCATAGGATTTGGATCACCAAATTGGCAAAAAACTGGGAGAAAACTAAAGTTTGTATTGACTTTTGGAAACTTGAGTGTAAATTTGGGAGAAAATAATCCAAACTCAGTGAAATTTGATTCATAGGCTTATATTGATGTGATAGACATGTGTACATGCTCACTTGACCAAAAAGATGCAAAAAGTGGCCAGAAGTCTCCCATTTTTTAACTTTTTGATTAAGTTAGCATACCACTAGTTTTACCATGTTGTAATAAGCCCATAAACCAAATTTGGTAAGATTTGGATCATTGAATTGAAAATTGTGACCAAATTTGCAAAGTTAGTCTGCGGACACAAAACTAATGACCATTTGAACAAAAATTGTCCAAACTTGATGAAACTTGGCTAGAGACCTTAAGTTGAGGTGCTTAACAGATCTGTGTCAAAATTGGGACAAAAACTTGCAAAACATTAGTTGGAGTAAATAATCACGATTATTTATATCTGCTTCAAAAATTGACAATCTTGCACATTTGAGTATACCACAAGGTCAAGCATATCAAGTAGACCAAACAAATCAATTTTGGTAAAATTTGGATCACAAAAGTGAGACTTAAGCCAAATTCTTGAAATCAGAGTCTACGGACACGAAATAGTTGATAAACTTGAATAGATTTTGTCCAAACTTAGTGAAAATTGTCCAAGGACCTTAACAGGTTGTATACTTGGCAAACCAAGCCAAAAAGCGTAAAAATTTGACAAAAATAAATAATCACAATTATTTACTACTGCTACATAGAGGTACCAATTTTGACTTTTGAACTTGTGCAGTGTTAGACCAACATAATACAAGGCCACCGGGAAATTTTGGGTTCAAACGGATCCAAATTGATACATGTTCACTCAGTTTCCAGGTTGTAGATTAATCCTTTGACCTTTTGCAAAATTAGGGTCTGAAAGTCTTAATTGATGAGTCAATTAGCTCGATTTGAAGTGATACACATAGACCAATCACAATAGTTAGCAAAAATTACACAGTCTTTGTGAAAGAATAGCTAACTTGATCAAAATTGATACAGGAATTAGGTTACAGACAAGGAATTGGTAGTTTGACAGAAGTTCTAATCAAGTCACGTGGAAGAAATTGACAACAAGTCAATCTGACGGTAAGTACTCTATCCAGGGCTCCACAAGTCTTTATGAACCTTAGATCTAGTCATGTACTAGGAAACCAAGGCATATTTGGAGAAACCTCCAGTAGAGTATCCACCGAAGAAAGTGTGAATCAAGGAAATATCCTTGAAGAAGTCTCATACACTTTTTCTAATTCAACATCTGAAATGTCTTCTTATTCGACTCACTCAAAAACCGGAACGACAGTGCGCTACAAGCATATACTCTCTTTTTATAAGACTAACCGCCATGGAGCTCAGGTTTACCTAGATCCTAACGAAAAGTATGTTGTTCGTATTGATGACCATGGTATTGAGTTCAAAGAGGAGATCAAGGCAAACAAACAAGGAAAAATATACATGGATACAAACAGAATTCAGTATTTACAAGTCAAAAACCCTAACGTGATAGACAAATAGGGATTAGAAGTAAACACCATAATTCCAAATATGGCAGCAAAAGAAGGACCACCAACTTTAGAATTTGAGATATACGATCAAGTGATTTGAAGCCATTGAAACGGCTTCGTACGGATAATCCTAGGATCAGAGTCTATTGTTGGGAGGATAGAAATGTAAAAGATATTCTATGGACTTTGCATGCCAAATCAGGACAACTAACATCCATGAAAATCATCTATATCTTCAAGATCAAAGATAAGGAATCTGCAGATCTACCTGAGGAGGTAGAACAAACCAAATATCAAGGGTATTCCATAAGGGATTGGATATTAGGCCAAGGACCAGAAACTATTCCAAGAGATGAACATCATGAGAGATCTTCTGAGAGTAATGTTCAGAAACCAGAAACCACCTCATCACGAGAAGAAAACCGAGTGACACTAAAGCCAGTCCAGGGCTACATGAGTCACTATTTCCAACAGACTGGTTTGAAGGACTTGGAACAGGACCAACTGCCAGGAGACCGGGAGTTGAACTAAATAGAAGTATCAGACCAACTGATTTTCAAAAATGGATCATAAAATACAATGGATCGGGGGATCCATACGATCACTTAGCAAGCTTTAAGCAAGTGCTAAGAGCAGAACGCATATTCAATTTCCATACTCAATTCGAGGGGTTTGGAATACATTAGAAGGGAAAGAATTGACATGGTTCCAAAACATTCCACCAAGGTCAATCATGGACTTGAACACATTAGCTCAAGGATTTGTAGCTGCTTCTTCCAAAACGGGGATCAAACACAATACGGTCGCTCAAATCTATAACTTTAAATAGAAACAAGGTGATTCTGTTAGGGATTGTGCAACTCGAATGAAACAATACATTGCCAGATGCCCAGAGCTAGAGATACTTGCAAAAGAACGACTAGTATCATTGTTTCTAGAGGGGTCGCTAAACAAAGAACTTCATGCTATACTGTATAACAAGAAGCATACAACCCTAGAAGAGTGTGTGTCAAATGCTATTGACTTAGGAGACAATTGTGATATTTTCAACAAAGAAGACGTCCCTAAGGATAACCAAAGTGAGAAAACAACATCCATCAAACCAGCACAAGTGGGTACTGTTGCTGCAGCACCACTTTCAGCCATAGAAGACATGCTCAAAAGGATGAATGACATGATAAATAACATGCAAAAAGCACCTATGAGAGGACCATGACAAGGGATACCTCAATAGGGACAACCAATTAGATCGCAAAAATGGTGTGCAATCGAGGATAAATGGACCAACCATGAGACCAATGAGTGCTACTACCGACCAAAGTATGATGGGAATGTTCAGTACGTACCTATGAGGCCACAAGGACAACCCATGTACAGATACCATCCTGATATGGCCCTAGCTCAAAGAACACCAATGGGTATGAAAATACCTCAACCAGTGTTGGGTCAACAACCTCCATATCCGGGATATAATGTAGTGCTTGTAAAGTACATGCATTTAGAGAGAGTCATAGATGAACAAGCACTAGTGCCTGTTACACCCTATGCTGAGCCTAGTCCATCTACAGTAATGGTAGAAGAAGATTGGTATAATTTACATCCACCATCAATGGAAGAACCTGTGACTTATACTACACCAGAGTTTGCACCGATAAATTATGTAGCTAATCAAGGTTTTTGCGGGTCGCCGCGACGGACGTCCATAGCATAGCCTTCAGGCATCAACATAAATATCAATACCACAGAAGCAACTCGGATGAGGCATGGAAACTCACTAGGGTGTCAATCCTAATGAATTGAACTCGAAAAGATGCAACTACTAACTCTACAAGCAAATCAAACACACCAAAGCCAAGTAATCTGCCTATGTCCTTCTACACAGCTCTACAGTCATCACACCTGTATAACATGCAAATCATATCGGATTCGCACGAAACTTGAAGGGAAGCTACAAGGGACTATCAAGAGCATATCCTATCACTGTCATAGCATTCTGGATGGGTACACGGATCGCAATCGTTCGTCCCAAAGTACGCAAAAATAGTAAACAGATGATCCTAAAGGGTCGTTTTTTGGTCCCTAAAGCCTCTCCTAGGGTCAAAACAACATAAAATACGCATATAAACACTCAAAATAGCGATTTAAGGCCACAACGGTTGCGTTTGATACCTACACCGAATCTTGAATGCTTACACTTGAATGAAAGAGCAGAATAAGAAGAACACAATGCAATAAACAAAACTGAATTTGGACTACCGTAGCCACAATAGCGATGATTACAAGTTGGAGCCAAAAGGTCGCTCCCTGTGCGTACAGCAATAGTCACTTATCTTCCAAAAAAATCTCCCTTTCTCACTAACCTTAGTGTATTATATACCTAGGGCTTTCTAAAGTGGCCGGCAGCCAACTTCTCATGGACCTTTACATACATCATTGGAAAAATTACATCTTTGACTTAGACTTGACATAGACGATTGTCATTAGGCTTTTACAAGGTTTGATGTATTAAACATCGGAAAAATAATGTGACCACATCAAAACTTTGGCCGGCTGACCCAACGGGCGCCTTGGCTAGGTGGGCACTTGTATGTTGTTATCACCTCCAAACACTCCGCCCTTCCTCGGTCGTGTCGTCCCTTGACACAACCATTTGTAGTATGGGCTTCTTATTGATGAGACTCCCCCCTTCCTTGATTGAGTTATATCTGGCATGTTTTGCTTGTTCAAATGGGGTGCCCATTTGCCTTTGATTGATGAACATGTGTTCTTTGTGATTTGGATGTTGTGGACGAGGCATTTTTGCATGTTGTTGCACATCCTGCTTTACCTTTTCATTTGTGTAGTTGGTTGATGATACCTGCTTCTTTGGATACTTTGCCTCCTGGTGCAGTTGACTTTTTATTGGAGCTCGTATCTCAAAATGTTTGAGACTTTGACATGTGTGCACTGGCATCTCCAATTTGATTTTCTTTGCCACTTTGTCAATAGAGCTTTGTTGGTATCTTTGAAGATAAGAGTTGCTCTTGTCGAAGCGTACTTGAGAAAAATGTGGCCCCACTTTATCTCTTTGAAGATCGTGTAACAAATTCTTTATTGGTTTCATTTAAAGGAAGGAGTATATACAATAGAATAGTGATGAGTGTTTCTAAATTAGGGTCTAGAACGTGAATGACCAAAGGGGAAAACCCAGTGGGAAAAAATTCCTTTGGTATACTCTCTTATTGGGGTTGAACACTTGGAAGTTGAGTACCTGTTCATGCAAGGTGAGTTCTTAGGAGAAATAAAGTAAGAGTGTGTAATACAAGTACCAATTATGGGACACTCTATATGCACACAAGAGTTCTTTCAAGAAAATCATGCGGTGTGAAAAATGAGTTGTTGGGTGCTTCAAGGAACAAATGTAGCACATGTGATATCCAAGGACATCTCAATAGCTTCCACATTTCCAAGAAGGGTTTTTTATGTTGAAGCTTATCCACTCATTACTCACTATGCATAGTGCGTGAGTGTCTTTTGGACTCTCTTCTTCACTTTACCAAACTTAAAATAAAATAGACTTGGACTCTTATGCTCACCTATACCAGCATAGACTTGGACTCTTATGCTCACCTATACCAGCATGAGCGACACAACATAAATATGCTCAACTTCTCCACCTTTAGCAGTACCTAGAGTAGCTAAGACTCTTAGACCACAGAGAATATTACTTGAAGCTTTGGGACTAATGCCTTGCTCATTTAGTGGCTCAGTTGCCCGACTCTTGACTTTTATGCCATGTATTTTTAATGGCGACTTGGACTTACCTGTTCATGGCCTGAAACCCAATTCCATAAGTTCTTGAGATTAAGGCCTCTATTATTGCTTTGGTCTTTGGATGCCACCATCTTTTCAGGTAAGTTGACATACTTTGACTCCTCTAGCTTCTTTTGTTGCATTGGATGTTCCGTAAGGAGGCCGCATTGTTGTACCTTTACTTTTTCTTCGTTGTGAGGAGCCTGAGTTTTCAACAGTGGTTTTGGGACCCACTTTGTTCTTGCTTCATGAGTTGCTCCCTTGACTTGATGGACACTAGGATTTTGTATCCATACTTGGCTATTACCATTGTAAAAGCCTTGCTTTTGTAGTAGAAGACGAGAGATCCATTTTGAGGTTGTTTCTCCCTTGGTTGTGCTTAGTCTCCATTGGCTCTTTTTTGTTGTTGATTGTCTTTGTGTGGGGACCTTTGCTACTTGGTTGGTCTTAGTGGCTCTAGGTTGAGCAACTACTTTGGGTAACCATATTTGGGTGTTACCTTCATAGAATCCTTGTGCTTCAAGTAGCTTGACGGGAACCATTCTATTCTTTGTCTTCATTTGGCCTTGTTGGGTAGCTTGATAAATCTCTGACTTTGGTACCCATATTTGTTGTATTGTTTGCTTCTTTGAAGCTCTTTTCTTTTGCTTCTTCTTTCTCCTAGTTGAGTTGGTTGTCTTGCGTTGAATGCTCGGCTTGTTCTTTGTGGGGTTTCTTTGTAAGGGTGAGAAGTTCCATGCCGTTACCTTGGGCTTTTTGGCCCAAACATCATTTGAGACCACCCACCCTGTCACCTTTTGTTGTTGAGATTGTTCTTGAGAGTGTATCCAAATTGGATCTTTGACTTTAATGTGTTCCTTGGATACCAACACTTGCTTGACATTTCTTTGCTTCTTTTGGAGACTTTGTTGCGATGGAGATTTAGGAGATTTAGGTTGCAAAACCTTTTGTTTAGGGATCCATTGCATTGTTGAAGCTTTCGTTCGTGACGTAGAGGCTTTGCTTGAGCTTTGATGTGGAATTGTTGAAGGTAAAACTGACTTGCGAGGATGATCTTCTTCAATGTTTAGTTTGGCCTTAGCTTTTTCTGCTACAGATGGTTGTGCCTTTTTTGTTGATGTCTCTTGGACCGTCTTTGTTTTTATTGTTGATGCTTTTTGTTGTTGCCCGAAGAAGATATTCTTCCAACTCTTTGTTAGGACTAGACTTTCTTTGATGTGATGTGAGTCAACTATGTTGAAGTTGTCTTTGAACTCCCCATGACTCAACTTGAGTATTGCCTCCGCTATGCCAAAACTTGGGATTGGTGTTTTGGCACTGGTGTATACTATTTTCTCCACTTCTTTAATTGTCGGCTTTCCCATCATTATCCAAGTGCCATATGACATTATATTTTTAGTAGCATAAGGATCAATTGCGGCTGAACATGTAACCTTGAGCCTTGTTTGTCCGCATAAATTGAATTTGATCAATGTGGGATATTTTTTATCTTTGGCTTCTTCCTCATTCTTCCTTTGATCTTGAGTTTGTAGAACATCTGTTGATGTGAAGCTTTGCACATCTGATTCTTCCTGTACTTTCAACTCTGCATCATTTGAAGTTAGTTTCTTTGGAGTAGCTGTTGTTGACTCTTCAAGTATGTCAATGATGACATCTCCACATGGTTGTATTGCTCTCCTAGTTTGTGTTTGTGCAGCATCCTCCATGACATAGCTATTTGTCCCTCTATTTTCATTCTCACAAATCTCATTAGCATTTCTCAGCACTTTCAACATAAAACATGAAACTAGGTCATAGCCTTCTTCATCACAAAACTTGGTTGGAGTTAGCTCATTTACACACACATCCAAGGTTTCTAATATTTGAGTCCATCCAAATGGCTCAAATAATTGCTCTGGAAAGGGTCCCGGTATGTAAGCTTCATCGTCCATTGATCTGTTTAGGATGCAATCCTCCTCACTGAGCTTCCACACTTCGAAGCACCACACATCCAAAGTTCTTGTTTGGTTTGTAGCCACACAGGTATCTCTTTCCCATTGACTATAGTAGAGTCAATTTCTTCTAAAGGATTTCTATGCACATCTCTATAGCTATGGTCTTTTATGCTTATTTTTGTGGTGATCTTTTTATGTCTCAAGTAGATATAGTCATAGCCCCAATCTTGAACCATCTTAAGTTGACGCATGAAAGGTCTTCCTAAAATGATATCAAAATTGTTCCCTTTTCCAAAATCTACTATTGCAAATGTATGTTCATATTAAATTCCACAAGAAGTCACAATAATTTGCTCTAGGATACCTAGAGGTTTTTTCGTGTATCCATCTGCAAGTTGCAGCTTCATTCTAGTTTTCCTAAGTGCTGGTCTACCCCATTTTTCCCAAATGTCTTTTGTGGCTATGGCTACTCTAGCCCCACTATCAAGTATAGCCAATGTTTTAACTCCTTTGTATTCCATAGGTAAGGTGTTGTTTTCTTCTTCTCCTTCGCAATATTCCCTCACCTTGTTTATTGGCACAGGTTTAGCATTTGCACTTTCTTGTTGAGTTTTGTTTGATTGTTCATTTGAGGGTAGATCTTGAAGAGGTATCTTTAATCCCATCTTCCCCAAATTTTTGCCCACTTCATCCCATACATGTGGTCTAATCTTAAGCAGTTCAAATAGAGTAATGGTGCACTGTATTGGAGCTGACATCAACTCTTGCATACTCTTTGTATCCATCATCTTGGATATGGCTTTCCTCTGAGATGGCACCACTCTAGTCTCTGAGTCTGCCTCATGTTCTCCTATGTATGAGGGTAAGGTCTTCAAGGACTCTTGTTTGCTTTCAATTGAAACTTCCATCCATGCATCTCCATTTAGAGATTGAATGTCTCCCTGATAGACTTCATGCTCTGTATTGACCTCAGTTATGGGTGCACATTGGAAAGTCGCACTTCCATCTTTTGCACTTCTAATTGCTTCCCACAATTCATTTGGCCATGGCTCATCTATCTCTGGGATAGGTGCTATAAATTGTGATCTTGACCTTGCATCATTAGTGGTGTTGGCCACTACTTGATCATCTGGTTGAATTTCTAGGTTGTTGGTTTCTTGTGTTGCAATCTTTGCTTGCACATCCTTTTGTGATTCTAGTTCAATGTTTCTTTGAGTTAATTTTTCAACAACCTTTGCCTTAGGCATTTCAAATCCAACACTTTTTGGTTTTGTTTCTGGAGGTGGAATTGGTGCTTCAGGCTCCATCATTGCCTATGCAGTTTTTACCAATTCCTTACACATTTTCAACCTCTCAGTCTCTACCTTAGCATGAGGATATTTCATCCCTCGTTGCTCTAGGGTTTGGTTGGGTTTCAATCTAGCCTCATATGCTTCCAGTGCAGCATCTAATGTCTCTAGGACTTTGTCTACCAACACAGATCCTCCGGAAGATGCCTTTCTTGGTTTCTTATCGCCGCTCACCACCGTTTTGTTTTCTCGTTCTTGTTTTAACTGCTCCTTTGTCTCTTGTAATTCTGTTTGTAGTGCAGTTTGATTTGTAATTGTTTTTGCTTTAATTCTGTCTCTTTTGGCTTTCCAGGATTTTCTCCCAGTCCTCATTGACACACTAGTTGTTTCCCCTTGTTTGGGTTGTTGATTTTTCTCCTCATTAGCTTGGTCCTCAAAATTTTCTTTTGCTTGGGCTCTAGTCACTACCTTCACAGGAACTTTGGGTTCTGCCTCTGATCCACTTGGAGAAGGTAACACTCCCACAACATTCATTGTTGTTTTCACCTATTTGTTTGGGTGCTTTGGACAATTAGGAACAACGTGTGTAATGGCACACTCCAAACAATATCCAATTATTTCTACACGAGAACAATTCTTGGCCCAATGATTACCTCCACACTTGTAGCGTGGTCCATCTTGTTGAGTCACTAGTGGCACAATTGGTGGTTGTTCTTGCTTAGACTGAATGGTCTTTGGTCTACGCTCTTGATTGGCTATGAACATCAGAGTGTCCTCATTCAATGAATAGAGTTTTCTCATAGGTTCTTGCCCTAGCCTAGGTTGTGATACCTTAGCTCTTTGTCAAGCCCTTGATACAACCCTATTTTGAAATAATGGATGATTTGGTAATGGCATTTGTTTTTCTATTTGATGTCCAAATAGTATCCCCCTCGTGTAGGTTTGATTATAGTAGCACTCACTCATCTCATAATTGGTCCATTTTTGCTCAATGGCACACCATTTTATTCGTTGTGCTACTTGCGCTGCTAGCTCATCTAGGTTGGTCATTAATTAAGACATAACCACTTGCCTTGTGTTGGTTTCACTAGATGCTAAAGGAGCATTATCCATAGTGATCTTTGTATCACCAATTTCCTCGCCATAGGCTTTACAATTGTCAACTAGGTATAACGCTTCTCTCGTGACTTGTTCAAAGGAAGTACATCCTTTTAAGTGCAAATCTTTCTTGAGAGTTTCATTTTTCAAACCCTCTATGAAGAGAATTGATAATCTTTCATCCTGTGGTAATTTGCGTTTCGGACATCTCTCTATATATTGTTTGAAGCGTAGCGATGCTTCCTTCACTCTCTCATCTTCTTTTTGCTCGAATGCATAGATTTGGGCCACTGTTTTATGCTTGATTCCCCTTTTAGAGAACTCCACAACAAATTCTTGCAACAGTTGTTCAACGTTTGAGAAGGCATTTTTGTCCAACGGTTGGAACCAATTCAATGCTATCCCTTCCAAGGTTAAGCCAAATCCCTCATACTGTGTATGAAAATAAAATACTTGTTCGGCTCTTAACACTTGTTTGAACAAGGATGAATGTACGTATGGATCCCTTAATCCATCATACTTCTTCTTGACACATTTGGCCAATTGATATGGTCTCATTGGTTCTAGTTCAACCATGTATCTTAGCGTGTTGGGGTCTCTCACAAAGACATCCCTCGTTCATTCTTCTCGTCTTGGAGAAAATCCTGGTGGAATCCCCTTTGAGACATGTTTTGGAAATGTTGATGGATTTGTAAGTCTAATTGGTGGTCTCTTGGTTCCACTCAATGAGGTAGGAGCTACACTCCCGTGAATAGCTATTTTGGATATTTGAGGTCCATGTGATTCCATAGTTTCAATGTTAGCTTCTTGCAAATCAGTCTCAAAAAACCCTAGTACGCTTACACTCAGTTGAAAGTAGTAAGTGCAGAGATTGGAGTACCCATGTATGTATATCTTTATAGCTCAATTGGGCTGATAAGTTTGTACTCTCGTCCATACTTATCTACCATTAGAACTTACACTCTCTGGTCATCTGTGTGAAGGCATAGAGGTTCTTGTAGTCTGTCAACTCTTCAATGATGGAATTTAAACATCTATAGAAGTTTTTTTGATCCCCAATAGGTAACCTATAAAGGCCATCATAAGTGTAATCCGTTAGAACTCTCGTGGCTTCATTGGTTTTGATCAACCTCACGTTGGGTTTGTTGATTAGAGGATGCTTCTCCTCTAAGTCTCCAACAATTTCCATTTTTGCTCTTGTAAACTCCCGCATTTTAGTTGATTGGTTTGGCTTCCAATGAGCTACATGATCACTTAACAAATATCCATGAGCCATGCCTTGAGGTTTGGCTTGATATGATTGATAAGCCTCATGGTCTTGTCTCAACCCTCTTGTTATAGGTGTTGCAGTATTTCTGGCTGTTTGTGTAGGTGGCATAGCTCTCAGTTGAGTGGAAAACCCTAATGATGGATGAGTTGTCATGTTTAAACCTCACTCAATACTCTCAAGATGGTCCTTGATAAGAACACCTTGTCTTAGTGCACACAATCCCTTTTTGCCCCTGGTCAAGTCTCTAAAAGTCAGGCTTTGGTGCCCCACTGACCTTTGGATACTGGTTTTGGATACCCTAAAAGTTTGTAAATGGGAATCCTAGCTTCCTTATCTCACAAGCTTTCTTCCTAGATATAGGAGACTCAGTTTGGAGTTGTGTGTCAAAAGTTAGAGTAGTTTTGGTAAATTGCACTTGAAACAGCACTCAAAACAGTTTCAGGATCAGGACACAAAGAGATTTTGTGCTTGTATCTTGGCTTCCAGAGGGTATTTTTCACTCAAACTTGAGATTTGGGATGTACTCAAGTAGATCTACAAACTTATGAAGTCAAATACCCTCACTATGTAGAGGTACACCGATCGCGATCGTTGACCCCATGTCACAGATTTGGAAGATTTTTGCACATTAGCTAGCCCTTGATGTCTTGATACCAAGTGTCTTTGTATTTTTGAATTTGGAGATGTTTTGACCAATGAAAACCCAAATCCCATGTGGTTTTGTGGTTATTGGCCTGATTGTGTAACTGGGACTTTTGACCACTTTCTTTTGCTTTTTTGACCTTGCTCCTTTTGGAAAATATGTTGCACTAGATGTCAGCTACCTACTCACCAAGTCTCAACTCAGAATGTCACTGGGGTACACAGATCGCAATCATAGTTCTAGCTCCTTTTCAAGTGAAACTTGTGGATATGGTAGACAATGATGTGTACAGTCTACTCCTCAAATATTTTTGAATTTGGACAAGAAAATATCTACTCCTCAAATATTTTTGAATTTGGACAAGAAAAAGTCAAGTTTTTACCAGATCTTGGTCTAGTGTAGTGGTTTTTTGACTGTCTACTGTTTTTGGCTATTTTGGTGACTTTTTTTGAATTTTGACATCTCCTGGTATCTTATGTAACCTAGGTGTATGTGTGGGTCAAATCTGGGTCAGATCTGGGACTGAGGTACACCGATCGCGATCGTAGTTTGGAGCCCAAATTGGATGAAACTTCACCAGCTTTTTCACTAGGCTATTTTAAGACTACCTGCCAGACACTTTTGTATTTGGACTCAAAAAAGTCAAGAATTTACAGTTTCTTGGTCTGAAGTGCCTGATTTTCCAATTTTATCAGGTTTGATTGATTTTGATGTTTGATTTGGGATTTGAGAGATACCTAGGCTTGTCCTATGCACATGCTATCCCTTTGCATGGTTTCTTCCCAGTTTTGATGTGTTTTGGTCTACTGAAAGTCAATTTCTATGCCAATTTAGCAGTTTTTGACTTGGATATGTATTCAGTGGTTTTGGTCAGTTTTTTGTGGTTTTTGACCCTAGGTCCTTTAGACTTTTATGTTTGTATACCCTTGAAGAGTCTACTCATCAAATTTGGTACAAATCTGAGGTCTAGGTACATCGATCGCGATCGTAGTTCTGAGCCCAAATTCAACCAAATTTTGCATGCTTGTAGACACTGATGTTTTAAGGCTATCCCCCAAGTCTTTTTGCATTTGAATCACCAAAAGTCAAGATTTTACAGTTTCTGGGTCTGTTAGGCTAGTTTTACCCAAGTGGCCTGATTTCCTTGATTTTTGATGTTTTTTGGGTGTGGTCGCTTTAGACAAACTTGGTTAGAATCTTATCATGAAGGCACATGTCAAATCTTGTACAATTCTAACACTGAGGTACACCGATCGCGATCATAGTACCAGAGCTTACACTTGAATGAAAGAGCAGAGTAAGAAGAACACAATGCAATAAACAAAACTGAATTTGGATTACCGTAGCCACAATAGCGATGATTATAAGTTGGAGCCAAGAGGTCGCTCCCTGTGCGTACATCAATAGTCACTTATCTTCGAAAAAATTCTCCCTTTCCCACTAACCTTAGTGTATTATATACCTAGGGCTTTCTAAAGTGGCCGACCGGCCAACTTCTCATGGACCTTTACATACATCTTTGGAAAAATTACATCTTTGACTTAGACTTGACATAGACGATTGTCATTAGGCTTTTACAAGGTTTGATGTATTAAACATCCGAAAAATAATGTGACCACATCAAAACTTTGGCCGGCTGACCCAACGGGCGCCTTGGCTAGGTGGGCACTTGTATGTTGTTATCACCTCCAAAGACAAGGTGTCAGACCTCCTATGGTAAGACCCATGATTAAGCCAAGAACAAGAAACTGTCATAACTGTGGTGCAGATGAGCATTGGAAAAATGAATGCTTAGAGCCTAACAAAAACCTCAAGCCAGTTGAAGCTTTTGCATACAATGTTGCAAAAGGGGAGGACACTTTCCATAAGATTGTCCTAAAAATCCTTTAAACAAGGGTAAAACAGTAGTAAACGTAGTCCAAGTGATACCTAGTAGCTCATTTGAGAGCGAACCGATTGTTCCAATCAAGGTAATCACCAGAGCCCACGCTAAGAAAAAGAAACCTCCTCTGATGAGTCGGAGAATACAAAAATTTCCTCAAAAGATCAAAAGAAGCAGAAGCAAAAGGTATGAGATGGGAAAACAAAAACAAAGGGCTAAAATCGAGAAGAAAGCAAAGAAACTATTCCAGGAAAAGGTGAAAGAAACTGGAAGTGAAATCAAAGAAACCACCTCTGGAGGATCAATTTTGGTTGATAAAATTTTTGAGCCTATTAATGCAGCCTTGAAAGCCTACCAAGAAGGTCTTAAAGCAGCCTTGAAAGCCTACCAAGCAGGTCTTAAAGCAGGCCAAAAACATGGAAAACAAATGGAAAAACTATCCTTCTCCAGACATGGAAGCAACTAAGCTTGAAGCTTATCAAAATTTGGTAAGAATCACACAAGAAATGCTGGAAAAACAAAAACCTAAGCTCAAAAGTATGGCAAAACCTGAGGAGCTTGTGGTAAGAGACAATCAAGAAGAATCCGAAGTGGTGGTAGAACCCCACCTTGGAATAAAAGAGCCAGAACTTATAGTGCCGAACAACGAAGATGCCTTAAACAGAATTCCATTCGTAGAAGAAGACTGGTCAAGACACTTATGGGAAAAAGTTAGAGAGATCAATTATGGGTGCTACAAAGGGAAGTCGTGGCTCCCTGCAAAATACATAGAATAACATGCTACAGACAATATAGTAATAGATCTCCATACCTGCGTAATCGTGTATGCGTAAACACCATAGCAAATCTAACATGAGAGAGGCACAGAGTGAGAAAGAGTAAGCGAGCACATGCAGGCGCACCTCCTACAGCGGAGTACTACGCCGACAGGGTGAGAGAGAAGAGAAGAGAGGAGAGGAGAATACATAGACACTGGGTGCAATCTCCCCCCGTGCAAGAGTGACCATTTCCCTCTTGCACGTATTCCATTTATAGATTTCTTAAATGGTCAAATTGAGTACAAATTGGCCGGCCGGTCATAAATGGCCAAAGCTCATAAAAGAGCACTTGAATAATAAAATGTACAGTATGTATATTTCCATTCGCATAGGCCTGGCTCGGTCCAGTATTTTCCACCTGTCAGCTGCAATAAATAATAAAATATCAATTCTATAACATACCTCTCCGTTGGAAAGCAACTGTCCTCAGTTGCGAATATAAAAATCTGCAAACAATACTTGTCAAAAAAAATGATTAGAAATCTGTATCAAATAGTAAAAGATAACTCCATAAAATTAGACAACATTGCTTATGACTGTCGTCATCCCCATACTACCTATTCTAGTGTCCCATACCACTAGAATAAGCAGTATATGTCATACCCTGATGAATCAGGATATCATTGGTCACACTCATCGTTCAATAATCAATTCTCATCAGTCTCAAGTCCAATTCCATAAATACTGTCGCGACAAAAATCATCATATATCCTTTCCAAATCCAAATCTGAATATCTGTCAACATAAATCCAAATCCAAATCCAATATCTTTCATTTTGTATACCCGGGTAACAAAATCATACTAGTTACACTGGTGGCCAGCCACTGTAGCATGATTTTGTGATCGGTGTTGCCTAAACCGGCAAATCTACATCTGACGTGCTGCCTAAATCGGCGAATCTACATTTGGTATTGTGTAAAAATCATGAATCTATAATTTACAATGTGCTGCCTCAATCGGCGAGTCTACACCGAGATGAGCATTTACACACTGCCTAAATCGGCGAATCTATGTGCACGTGACCAATGGACTAGACATGGCATAAAAACATTAAAAATGTACTACCTGGTTCATATCACATTGGAGTAAGGTTGAGTAACAAAGTACTAACAAATTGTTATTCATTAACTAAAGGCACCTCGGCTGATGTGAGTAGCTACATAGCTCAACGTGAAATGATCGCAATAGCAATTTCATGTAATACAAGTATTGGCTCCATGTTAGAGAATGCAGGTAAGTAAAAGATCCATGCCTTCTTTCAAAAAAATAGATGGTAATCAAGCTGATAAGTAGGCCAGATGTGTTGAATTTATGTAACCGTGTTGTTCTTTGTGGAATTGTATTAGTAGATATGTGTAGGACTATGTGTATCATATATAAAATTTGAGAGAGTGCTATCAGTGTATGATTGATTGTGTTTTCGAGAAGATTTTTCAAAATAAAAAATGAAAATATGCAAAGAGAACTTACATGTTTGCTCTCTATAAATCATTAGACTCTGGATGATGTATTGCATCTAAAATATGTACCAGTTTGTGTGTGGGGAGAGAGGTACAAGTAGGAGACAACTGTAACTAGCAAAAGTTGTTTACAATGATTAGCCTTGGATCGATTCAAAAGTGAGATGGAATTAAAATCTTGTCGATTGTTTTTGTTTTTAAATGGAGTAGCCCCTTGATATCGCAAACTGTTATCTCTAAAGTGCTTAATACTATATTTAAAAATGTATTAAAAAATTATTTAAAAAATAAAAAAATGTGTAAAGGGCATTGGCTAGTGTTTAGTCATGATATCACGAAAATACTAATGTTTAGTCATGGTATCACTAGCATACGTCAAGCAAAGGCCATACTATAAGCATTATATTGATCCAACAACTAAAGAAAACAACGTGAAATTAATTTGACTGTAGCTGCTCTATCAGACATTTCCACTTAGACGTCATAGTATGTAAAAGAATATGCATCAAGAAAATGCTTGGCAAGACCAAAAACTTAAGCTTCTCTTTTAAACTTGTACTAGGTACGTAGTATGAGAGTCTACAGCGTGTACAAATTATGTAAACTAGGCTAAATAATTCCTTGAAAGTTAGATAATGCAAATCACACGTGGTAGAGCCTTCTTAGTCAAAATTAAGGGAAGTAAATGTGTACTTAGTTGGAATAGAAAAATAAGGATCGCACAAGGAGGGATGCCAATTTGCGCATTAACGAGACACTCATACAGTAGGTGTGTTTGTGTGGTCACAAGTAATGGCCATGGAGCAAAAAATACAATCCGGATAGATGGGTCGCACTATCAGCTTGCTCAAAATAGCATAGTTGGAATTAATAAGCATATTTTACTAGATATATGATAAACAACTACATAATTACTAATAAACTATGTAAACATAATAGTTATCTAAGTTCTAACCAATAACATCAAATATATAAAACTGTACACAATCATTCTCTTTCTCTATATACTATATTTGAATTTATTATTTATAATAATAATAAATTCAATTTTTTTATTATGATATTAATATAATTTATAACTATAAAAATAATAACACTATTGATTGCAATTACCAAAACGCAATGGGGGGGTGAAGAGAGAGAGAGAGAGAAATAATTGTTATAGTGATAGTCTATAAAACGCCAACATTTCTTATGAGACCAATCGACTAGAATCCTTGTGGATCCAATTTAATATCCAGGTACAGAAATAAAATGAAGTAAAGTGAAAGATTCTTAAGAGAAAAATGTTGTCCAAGAGAGTATTGCACAGGTTGTCGAAGAGCTTCGTCCGTGCGTACTTATGCGACTGTTGTGAGGGGGTCAAATGCAGTAGATGAAGGGGAGAGTGACAAATGAAATGAAATAAATTGTTACATTAAATGCCTTCAAAGACCAAAATTACATATGATACAATCTTGATGGAGCTAATTACAATATTTGGGTATAAAAATAAAATGAAGTGAAGTATGAAACTAAGGCAAAAGCCTAAAATCTGCATGTTAAAATCATCATCAGCATTGTCGTGAATGCCTGATGGTGCTCCACAGCGGGTTGTGTCAGAGAAAGTATTGCAGCGGTCATTGCAGTGTTGCGTCAATGTTCGCTGCTGTAGGTAGGCGTACTCTATCGCTAAAACTGCTTCTCCATCCCCGCAACCCTTCCTTCGGGAAATAAGATCGAATTAAGCACAAAATCTAGCGCGGCAGGATGGACATCCAGCTTGACGATGAAGGTATAAGATGGCACCTCGTTGAGGCTGGGTTGCCTGCTTGCGATCAGCACTACCTCATTCATGATGCTTTGCCGGATCATAAGCTGATTAGGACCTCCGGTATTGATGAAGTGCCTCTCCAAGTAGACATCGGCGGATTGCGACTCTCCATATTTGGAATACGATTGCTACAAACGGAAGTCGTGGCTCCCTGCAAAATACATAGAATAACATGCTACAGACAATATAGCAATAGATCTCCATACCTGCGTAATCATGTACACGTAAACACCATAGCAAATCTAACATGAGAGAGGCAGAGAGCGAGAAACAGTAAGCGAGTACGTACAGGTGCACCTCCTCAACCTTCCAAAGAAGTCCTCTATGGCTTCTACGCCTGATGCATGTTCTTACCTTCTCATAATATGTTGGTGTTTGAGGAAGCATTCCACATAGGGTTTTTCACTTGACGAACGGAAATTTTTGGTCCAGTGATCAACAACTTGACTTCAAGATTTGTAGGCTACTCCGTAGTTGAGCTTAAAAACAGAGTCACTATGCAGTTTTTGCAGGTGCCAGACAAAGAGAGAAATATCAGATACGAGAAATCTCTACATGCACTTAAAGAACGCCTCACCAACCATCAAGCAGAAGACTATTTCAGCTTATAAAGCTGTGTCAAGAGACAACACAGGCAAGGAGGGGGGGAATGTTAGAATCAAGCTAACTTGGATACCATTTTTTGGAGCTCTCATTGTAAAAACACTTATTATTTTGATAAATCGAGAATATTGTAACTCCTATTTTCCGGATAAACTTTGTAATTGATGAGCCGCGGCTACAAGCTTCCAGATTATATCAACCTGTCATTACCCATCTTTAGTTAGAGCTCCCAGATTATTAGTTTTGACCACCAAAAACCTTGGCTAAGGTATAAAAGCCAATTTTTATAAGTTATTTTTAAGTTTTGGATAATGAAATACAGAGCGTGAGCTAACAGCGCTCACTTCTCTCCTTCTCGTGCTTCCTACTCCCTCTCCGCTTGTCACATTGTAGTCGCGTCTGTTGTGTTGCAACCGCAGGTAAGAGCTGACGTAAGCATTCCACGATATTCGGTAGCTTTTGGCATCGTCGATCCATGGCCTAATTTCATCATGAGGAGAAGTTTACACTTCAAAATAAAAACTAAGCATAGGCGGGATATTGGGACATTATTGCTAAGCATTTAGATGCATTCTGGGTCAAAAACGACTAGGTCAAAAATCCACTGCTGTTAATAATTGCAAGTTTTGCACTTGACCTAAAGTGGGATTTGCGACCATAAGCATGTGTGCTTATGTCTTATAAACTTGTCCTAGAAGTTTTGTTATGTTTGGATGTCATTTGATGTTGTAACGGATGTGATTTGTTTGTCGATGAGCGATTGGCTTTTGGTGATTTCAGTCACTTGAGTGTAGCTTGAGTTAGATGCGAGTTGCTTGATGTTTTCCAAGAGATTGATAACCTCTTGTAGCCTCTATGCACTAGTCGAGTCAGCTTCATCCCATGGATTGACAATTTAATCGTGCTTCTCGCTAAATCTGCAATAAGATAGGAGTGAGGTTAGACACCCATCCCACAGTAGGCCTCCCTTCTCACAACCTTGGAGTAGATGATGAGCTTTCCATTAAAGCTTTAGAAGGAGATAGTCTTCTTTACTTCACCATTGAGATTGTGTGAGTGTGTGTGTGTGTGTGTGTGTGTGTGTGTGTAATGTCTTGCAAAAATTAGTCCCCCTCTCTCTCTCTTGGTCGACCCCTCTTGGTATTTGCTCATGCTGGCATCCTATTGGCCCATGCAAAGCTTAGCCAATGACAATTAAGAAGCATAATTGATAGCCTTGTGACATTTGGCCCCCTTTTCCCCTTTTGTGAGAGCTTTAGGCATTTAAACAATGCAATTAAACTCTCATTGGACCTCTTAGTCTTCTGGCCAATAGGAATCAGGCAAGCCATTGGGCTGTTGAATGCTCATTGGACCCCTTGGGGGACTGTCCCATACTCTTCTAGAGAGCTTAATTTCTATTGGTTCTTTTATCAAGTGTTTTTAAATAAATTAAACTAAATTTAATCTAGCCTAATTCTCATTGGTCCACCCATATGGCCATCGAATAGGATTTGAATGCACCTTGGGGGCAACTGGGCTAGAAAGCTGACATGTGTCCACTATGCCCTTTGTGTAAAGGGAGCTTGGAAGAGTGTGTGTGTGTGTGTGTGTGTGTTTCTCTCTCATCCCCTACTAATATGGCTTGCCCCCTCCTTAATAGGGATGTGGGAAGACTTTTAAGTCTTCCCACAAGCATCCAAATTTTCCCTAAGGCTTGACCATTGAGTATTGATTTAATTTTGGAACCTTAGCATTTTGGAAGTCTTAATGGGCTGAACCTTAGGGTCTTTGAAGCCCATTGATGCACATTTCTCTTTTGCAGATGGCCCCTTTTTGGATCCCTATTTTCCCTCCTTTGGATCCCTATGTGACCATTCTGCCAGGGTAACCAATATTCTAGCTTTTTCTCCCCTGGTACTTCCCTATATTAAATGATGAGTTTAACAAGAGAAAATCAGTTAGGAGAATTGGATATTAGTTAATATGATATTACCTTAGCCTTGTTGTTGTTGGTGTTGCCTTTAGGAGACTTTTGGACATTGTCCTTCCCCTTGGGCTCGTTATTACGGTCCTTGTTCTCCATGGGCTTAAGATTTCTCTTAGCCCCTTATTAGAAATTGATTCGTGAAGCCACCATGGTATGGTGTATGATTGCAAATATGGTGCGTGGCCTTTGGGAGTTGACATACTCCACCATATCTTCAGTTAAACCCGCACAAAATTGATGTTTTTGCTCTCCAAAATACATCTTTTTGAAGACAGTGGCTTTGAGACGTAAGTCCCAAAACTTGTCTACATATTTGTGAATAGATTCGTAGGGACAGAGCTTCAAGATTTTCCATTCGGTGAGTACTTTATCTTTGGCAAAGCCAAAAACTTCTTCATGATGGAAGCTCTTAAAGCTCCATGTTCGTGGAGCTTCACCATTTTCCCGTAGGCTAGACCACCATTTCCTGGAAAATTTTTGAAAATGCATAGCTACATGGAGTAGCTTAGAGGACTCTGTGAAGCCCTCATCTCCAAACGCCGCATCAAATTGTTGGATGAAGGCTAAAACTTTGTTCGTAGCACCAAAGGTGCCATCGTAGGTAAGGAAAGAGATGTTCTTTCTCCCTCTTTGAAATTTTTGAGCTTGGACAACCTCTTCCACGCGGAATAGGATTTCCTATGGCCTTTCTTTTTGGTGGTTCAAAAGCTGCACCATCACTTTCTTCAAAAGAGGAAGAATTTGAGGAGGATGGAGAAGAGGGTGACCTCTTTCTCGCCTTTTTCTTCCCTTGTTCCTCCTCTCCTGCACCATCACTTTCTTCATAAGAGGAAGAGGATGAAGAAGATGGAGAAGAGAGTGACCTCTTTCTCGCCTTTTTCTTCTCTTGTTTTTTGTCGTCTCTCTTTGAATTATGATGTAGAGAAGTGTGTGATGGTCTTCTCCGTTTAGGGGGTGTTGGACAGCGTTTTGCTCACCATCTTCGTGGATCCATCTCCGTCGAGGTGGCAAGAGACTCACTTCTTTCTCGTTCTTTCGGTGGGGGCTCTACCATTGAAACTTGAATTCTCCTTTAGGAAGGAGATGCATCGTCAAGTAGTAAATTTTTGAGCCCTTCGTACAGATCCTCTTCTTTTTCCCTTATCGGAGAGAGGCCTCTTTTGGAAGTCTCACTAGGAGGCTTCCTAGATACTCTCTCTTCTTGGTGCGGAGTTTGGAGAATTCCATAAGCACGTAGCTGCCGTTTCACTTCACTTTGGAGGGATGGATTGCCCATGGCTTGTTGAAGCCTAGTAACAAGGTAATTAACAAGCATAGGGGCATCATTAGTAGCGTTCATTAGAAAAATCAAAGCTATCAACATTAATCTGACTATCTTTACTATTGTCAGCCATTCTATCAACTTTTAGGTGTAAACTTTTCAAGTGTACTTTGGCACTTCAAGCCCTAGTTGCTACTCCTCTTAACCCCGTTAGAAAAGCACTCAAGCTCCTCTATACCCGTGGCTCGAATATCATTAATTGCAAGGAATAGAAGAGAGGGTCTTACAGCACCAAAACAGTACCGGCTCCTGTCAAGCTTTTAATAGCTCAATAGTGGTTAAGCAAGCCCCATAGGACTCCACTATTAAGACCATAGCTCTCGACGGTGATGCCTCGTTATCTGCACGAAGGAGGCGCACTGCAAGGCTAAAAAAAACATATTCTTCTTACTCAATTGAAATTAATAATACGAACCATTTATAGTCAACTTGAGGACCTCTCTTCTTAAGCAAGAAAAGAGAAACCTTGTTCTTTGATACCAATGTAACATTTAATGGTCTAGTAACTTGTGTGTAGCGAAAAGTAACATAGACATAGTGAGCATTTCATTAAGACTAGATTCCTAATGAGCATAGCAAGAGTGCTTGGATGGAGAGAGCAACCAAAATCATAACACCTAGTTAGATAGGCATGAACAATACTTCAGAAATAGAGAGAAATTAAGCTATTGACAATAGTTGAGGACCCAATTTACATGGAGCCGGTCCCCCCTCCAAAAGGCTTTGTATTATAGGTTCCCCCAATCAAAGGAGACATTTTACAATACAATACTTTGTGTTCCTTCAATAACTTGCTGGTGCAATGAAGATGGAAGCTTCAATCACCAAGCTTACACTTGAAAACACAACATCAATTCCCTCATGGTCTCAGACCAAAGACCTCACACACCTTCAAAGATGGTAAGAGTTAGCGGGGTATGAGAGTAGATTGAGAGGAAGAAGGAGTATTCTTACAAGAAAGAAGTATGTCTCCTCACATAAGCACTCTTAATAGCTTACCATAGCTTAATAATTAGCATGGTAGAGGAGATGAGCATGCATTGGATCTTGTCTCTTGGTTGGATTTGCATCACAAAGCCAAGAGTTGTTGGTGTAGGCCTCTCTTCTCACAATCTTGGAGTAGATGATGAGCTTTCCGTTAGAGCTTGAGAAGGAGATAGTCTTCTTTACTTCGCCATTGAGATTGTGTGAGTGTGTGTGTGTGATAATGCCTTGCAAAAATCAGCCTTCTCTCTCTCTTGGTCGACCTCTTGCTATTTGCTCATGCTGGCATCCTATTGGCCCCTGTAAAGCTTAGCCAATGACAATTAAGAAGCATACATGATAACTTGTGACATGTGTTCCCCTTTCCCCTTTTGTGAGAGCTTTAGGTATTCAAATAATGCAGTTAAACTCTCATTGGACCTCTTAGTCTTTTGGCCAATAGGAATCAGGCAAGCCATTGGGCTGTTGAATGCTCATTGGACCCCTTGGGAGACTGTCCAATATTCTTCTAAAGATCTTAATTTCTATTGGTTCTTTAATCAAGTGTTTTTAAATGAATTAAACTAAATTTACTCTAGCCTAATTCTCATTGGTCCACCTCTATGGCCATCCAATAGGATTTGAATACACCTTGGGGGCAACTAGGCTAGTAAGCTGACATGTGTCCACTATGCCCTTTGTGTAAAGGGAGCTTGGAAAAGTGTGTGTGTGTGTGTGTGTGTGTGTGTGTGTGTGTGTGTGTGTGTGTGTGTGTGTGTGTGTGTGTGTGTGTGTGTGTGTGTGTGTGTGTGCGCGCTTCTCTCTCATCCCCTACTAATATGGCTCACCCCCTCCTTGATAGGGCTGTTGGAAGACTTTTGAGTCTTCCCACAAGCATCCAAATTTTCCCTGGCTTGACCATTGAGTATTAATTTAATTTTGGAACTTTAGCATTTTGGAAGTCTTAATGGGCTGAATTTTAGGGTCTTTGAAGCCCATTGATGCACATTGCTCTTTTGAAAATGGTCCCCCTTTGGATCCCTATTTTCCCTCCTTTGGGTCCCTACTGTGACCGGTCTGCCAGCCTAACCAATATTCTAGCTTTTTCTCCCCTAGTACTTCCCCATATTAAATGATCAGTTTAACATGAGAAAATAATTTAGGAGAATTAGATATTAGTTATTATGACATAACAATGCACCTTGGCTAAAGGTTAAGTTGTACTTAAAGCTTGACTTGATTAATCGAAGTTTACGATGATTGACATAGCCGTTTCCATCTGTTGTTCTTATTCTCTCTCACAGCCAGAGGCCCGAAGCCTTCCCGACTCATGTTTCAAACCCATATCCCCCGACACGAGCTGTCTGGACACTAAACTTAATTTGAGGAATGTATCCAAAATTAAGACTGTGAGTATTGAGAATTATAAATTGGTTTTATTTTGGATAAAGTATGGAGACATTTATTGTGTTTGGTTCATACCCACTCCTCCTTATTGCAGATGCATAAAACGATTGTTGCATGTATATGGAAGGCTATTTGGAAATCCATAGCTGTACAGGTCAAAAATTAAGGAAGTCACAGTGCCTTCATAGACGGATGGCAACTCTTGTGGATGGAGGTGCCTCCTCCATGCTGAGTATATACTGTAGAGCTTTTTTTCACTAAATCCATTCATGTCAAAGGTATGAATTTTGCACAGTATTACTATAACATTGTGACAATTTGGACAAAAATGTGTCTCAGTTCTTTTTAGTTTTTGTTTTTTGTAGAGTATTTGTACCAATACCGTGCCACCCTAATTAGCATTTTCTTGCAATTTCACATCCAGTGAGGAGAAATGGATGCATAACATACCCTATTGGATGACCACATTGTAGAGTTAGCGATGATTGATGAGGGACAATAGCAAACAGATATCATAAGGACAGCTGAGAAAGGACGAGAGAAAGAGGAGGGAGGAACTTTTGAGAAGAGAAATTGTGCAGAGGGAGAGTTTGACAAGGAGAAAATTCCAAATGAGGGGAAGCCCACATAGGAGCAAGATCACACAAATCAAGGGCTGACGAAGAAATAAATGTCGAATTTCCCTTTGTGCTTAGAGAGTTTTAGAAGGAAGAAGTTTATGTAGAGGGAGGGGCTGAGAAAGAACACTCTAACCCTCAAGCAGAGCATACCTCTTCCACAATTCCACCTGTTGAACTTGAAAATCAAGAGTCGTTTATGCCCGACAGACAAACAGATCATAGCACATTAGAAGCTAATTCAGGTGCAATAGATCCTCAACACTGGAGACACAAGAGTCTCGAACAGCAGAAGAACAAGAGAAGAAGCTCGAGGATCTCAACATTGGACAAGACAACCTTGACAGCAGGCAAACACAGTATGGACCTTTTCTAGACATTGACATAATTATTGCGGTAATAACCAATGTAAAAGAATATGAAAGTCAACCTATTGTCCTTCGCAAAGACTTATTATTTTGGACGTCAACGGATTGTTGTTGTTTCAGGAGCCGTATGATCCCCACGTAGAACTTGTCAACATGTACACCTTCAGGATAGGTGACTGTAGAGCCATTGTGCGTCCAAGAACCAAGGAATTTATACAATTTCTACTTCCAAGGTTTCGGGTTGCCATATGGTGCTCTATGCTGTAGAAAAACCTCAATTCCCTTGTAAATATGGTTTGCAAAGTAGCAAGAATCAAATGTTTGCAATTTGATTTTCTTTATTCGCAAAAAGAGTGTGTTTTCATTGACAGTCACTACCAAACTAGATGTATTTGTATACTATAAAACATTTTTTCAAAACCATGTCCCATATGATGATATCAACACTTTGTTGATAGATAAACACCTCATAAGGGCTTGCTAAATCCATCACGCACCACTCTCTCCCCACCCTCATTTGAAGCTCTTGAGCATGACTTTTATCTAGAGGACATTTTGATCCCTTATCTCCAGAATTTGTATTTCAACCCATTGACTGTTTCAGAATTTGAACTTATAAATACTCTCCAAAATGATAACTATCTACATTAATATGATTCTTTGTACGTCTCAATGTGGTGCCATGGAAATGTGTGTGTGTGTGTGTGTATGTGTGTGTGTGTGTGTGTGTGTGTGTGTGTGTGTGTGTGTGTGTGTGTGTGTGTGTGTGTGTGTGTGTGTGTGTGTGTGAGAGAGAGAGAGAGAGAGAAAGAGAGAGTATACATCAAACTCTGCATATGTTGTTCAAAATATATAGTAATCATACTTCCACCCACAAAGGGACAGAAGTAGTGAGATAGTTTCATCTTACAATTGAAATAAAGATATAACCAAATTGTGGGAATCATCTCACAATTGAAACAAAAGATTTAAATTGCAAGAAACATTGGAATGGAAGTCATGAATATAAATTCATTCAAGTTACATTGGCAGGGTTTAGACTTGGCCAGTTAGTTCCTATAGACAATCTCTTTTTCCCTTCGTTGCATTACTTTGAGTCCACCAATTAAGAAATAGAACTGTGAGGGATCGTTCTCCATGGTCTCATTCACGATGTCGTGCCAAAGTTGCTGAAGGTTACATTGCTCTCTTATTGTGACCACTGTCACAAGGTTGAGCTCTTTATTGAGTACCTTCACAACTATGAAACCATTGTTCTTCAGGACTACCGACTCTTGATCAGCAGGAATAAACTTAGAGTAGCCTGCAACAATTTGAGAGCACTGGTACCAGAAGGAGATGATAAGGGACTGTGTGCTGATCATGTACTTGGCCACCCAAAGTGTCTAGTGAAACCTTGCAATGTATGTCGTCCACCTCTTTAATATACCACCCTCTATCAAGAAGCTTGTCATAGAAGCAAGCATCTAGAGATTTACATACTAGCATTGTCTTTGCAACATGTATGTGGCAGGTGTGACATAGTTCCACAAATAAACTTGAAGGATAAAAATTAGCAATACCAATTTTGTGGGCACAAAATTTTGTAGAGACCTCTTCACATCCCTAGATATCTTGCTTCTGAGAGCTTCACACACTATGGTGGCCGGTCAATACAGCTCCAATTGGTAGGGAGAGAGAATTTAACCAGAGTACCTTTTTTATTTTTTTGGTTGAGCTAGTGTAAATGCTCGTATGAGAAAATTCCCTCATCTGCAAGACTCTTGCTAGTTCTTCCATCATATTGTAAAACACCAATGTCAGCGTGGATTACAGAGATAAGATCTATAATACACTCCACTGGATCCCATTCTTCGTATGGTGAAGGATAGATATCTGCAATTGCAACAACAAAATGTAATAGACCCCCTAGTCTAACTACTGAATAGAATTTAAAACTTATGAGAGATTGATCTACCTCTGTTAATATTGTCTACCTCTTTAAGAAGAAAAAAGAAATTAAGAGAACAGCAAGGTCTAAAAGAAAGAATAGAGATGGAAGGCTATGAACACATTTACAGTTGCATCAAGGATGATAAGACAATGAGACATCTTCGCCATTAGCAATCACATCGAAGTGACTATAGACATGTTGTATCAAAACCTCCTTAACACTTTTCTTGCCCACCTCCACTTTGAAATCTAGCACTCGTGCTTTCCATGTTGAACAATATGATTTGTTGTTGAGGATCTTTTCCTCCTTCTTGGTTGCATAAGAACCCAAGAACCTTTTTATATTGTTTTTTGTTGCCATTGACTATCTATATTGATGGATTTTGAGATAGTGATAGAGCTTATGGTGCTACTTGGCCTCCTTGGGAGACTAATGGAAAGGTTGGTTGGGGAGAGAGCACAACAACTCCTAGAGCTATTAGGGTGGGAAGAAGAAGAAGAAGAAACCATGGCTCTTTTTGAGTGGTAACAGATGTTGGAATTAGGATTGCAGAGAAACACACACAGCTTGGAGAAGACGAAGGAATCTCAAGGCACACTATAGAGAGTGTGTTACTTAGTGTGCAATGGAAAGATAGATAGCCCTAGAGTGATGGGCGTATATACAATGCACGGGGGAAAAAGCCTCCTAAAGAGGGAAAAAATGCCCCGGTGGTCCTAGTGTGTTCACACACATCACTACCACGTGTATATGGTAACAAATCCCCCCTGGAGCGATGCGGTGAACGAGAGCTGGCACATGAGTAAAGGGAAGTGCCATGCCCTGAGGACAGGATCAGTCGACAAAGGGGAGTAAGCCCAAAGCTTTGCGGAAACCTTCAAGCTTCTCACGAGACAATGCCTTTGTGAAAAGATCTGCAAGGTTGTCCTGTGTTGGCACATAAGCCAAGCTCATCTCTCCTGCTGAGAGCCTCTCCGTGACATAGTGGTAATGCACCTGAATGTGCTTTGTGCGAGCATGAAAAACTGGGTTCCTCGCAACTGCCAATGCACTCTGATTGTCAGTGTAGATAGTGTTGGCAGTGTCCTGTCCAACACCCAAATCAGCCATAAGGCGTCTGAGCCATTCACACTCAACCGTAGCTGTGAAGACTTCCCTGTACTCAGCCTCACAACTCGAAGTGGCCACAGTAGGTTGCTTCTTGCTCAACCATGATATACATGAACTGCCAAGCATGAAACAGAAACCACTTGTGGACACTCTCGTGTCAAAACAACCAGCCCAATCTGAGTCCGAAAAAGCATGTAAGTGTGGCGGCAATGATCCCCCCTTGGGATAAAACAAGCCAAGATGTAAAGTGCCACTAAGGTAGCGGAAAATCCTCTTGACAGCCTGCCAATGCTTAGACCGTGGGCTATGCATAAATCTGCTGACCTGTGAGACTGCAAACTGAATATCTGGCCTCGTGTTGCATACATAAATGAGGCAGCCAACAGCAGTTTGGTAAAGAGTGACATCAGCAGGATCGCCAACATCATGTAGACTCAACTTCAAACCTGTTTCCATGATGGGAGTGGCAATAGGTTTGCAATCCTCAAGTCCAAACTTACATAGCAATGTCTCTATGTAAATTTTCTGACACAAGGCAATACCACCATCACACTGCTTAAACTGTATGCCCAAATAATGATGCAACAGCCCCAAATCTTTCATCTTGAAAGTAGCATTCAAATCAGCCTTAAATTCAGCAATATGTCTCTCATTTGGTCCAGTGATCAGCAAATCATCAACATAAAGAACCACGATGAGAAATACATCACCCTCACGCTTTACATACAATGTGCTTTCTGTTGGACTGTTACGAAAGCCTTGTTTGACCAAATGAGTGTCAGCTTTCTCATATCAAGCACGCGGAGATTGCTTCAACCCATACAAAGCCTTGTTACATTTTCACACTTTGTACTCTTGTCCTTTTATGACAAAACCGCGAGGCTGCGTTACATAAACTTCCTCAAATATGTCACCATTCAAGAAAGCAGTAACAATGTCTGATTGATGTACATCCCAACCAAAATGAGCTGCCAATGCACATAGAAAACGCACAGTAGTCATACGACAAGTGGGAGCAAAAGTCTCTTCATAATCTATGCCTTTTTGCTGTGCATAACCCTTTGCAACAAGTCGAGCCTTATGGCGATCAATCTCACCATCCGGCTTGCGTTTCAACTTGTAAACCCACTTCGTACCAATGGCCTTTTTGCCAGGAGGCAAATCACATAAAGTCCATGTGTCATTCTCTATAAGTGCATCATATTCTAATTGCATGGCAGCCATCCAATTTTCTGAATTCTGTGCTTCATCAAAAGTCAGAGGCTCCTCAACATCATGTAAGCTAGACACATCCAAAGCATAACAATCTGATGCATAAGATGCATGGCGAGAGCCTGAACGAGTACGACTAGACAAAGGTGCATCCAATTTAATGTCACGCAAAGTGTGCACCAGCCATTTTGGCATACCTCTAGCCTGCTCATTTTCAGCCCTTTCCTCATCAAGTACATCATGTACATATGCATCAGTAATAGGCTGATCTAAAACATTTTCAGAAACCCCCGTAGGCTGTACATTTGCCTCATTGGAACTTACATTCGTATTTCCACCACTGAAAAGAGGCAACAAAGTGTCATAAATGTCCTGTGAGCTTACATTACTGTCTCTAGTACATGACAGCAAGGGCTGAACAGAATCTTCCACAAACACTACATCCCGAGAAACCAGAATACGTTTTGTTTGCGGATGATACAACCTGTAACCTTTGCTTTCAACACTATAACCAACAAAAATACATTTGACAGCCTTATCATCCAATTTTCTGCGCTGCTTGTGGCACCAAAGCATATGCCAAATAGCCAAAAACACGCATGTGCTCAATAGAAGGCTTTCTATCATGCCATGCTTCATATGGAGTAATAGACTGCAAAGCTTTCGTAGGACACCTGTTAAGTACATAAGTGGCACACATAATGGCCTCAAGCCAAAAAGAATGCGGTAAAGCTTGACTTTTGACCATACATCGTGCCATTTCCGTAAGTGACCTGTTTTTCCTCTCAGCAACACCATTTTGCTGAGGTGTATAAGGCACTGTACATTGGTGTTTTATCCCACGACTAGCCAGAAATACATTAAATTCATGAGACATATACACCCCCCCTCGATCGGAACAGAGGGTGCCCATAGTACATTTCGAGACATTTTCAGCCATAGCCAGAAATTGTTTGAAGCACATAAAAACTTCAGACTTCGCTTTAAGCGGAAATACCCATGCATGCCTGGAGTAATCATCAATGAAAGTCACAAAGTACAGGTAATTGCCCAAGGACGGAGTTTGCATGGGCCCACAAACATCACTATGCACAAGCTGCAACTTGCATGTGGCACGAATTGAACCATCCTTTGGAAACTTAGAACGCTGCATCTTACCCAAAATACAGCCTTCACAAACATGTTTGACAGGTGCTTCAAGAGGTGGCAAAGAAGCAACCATGTCAGATTTCTGCAAACGCAGCAAACTGGTAAAATTCAGATGACCAAAACGTGCATGCCAAAGTTTTGCATCTGAAATAGCCCTTGAATCTGCAACAGCATTTGCAAAGTTTTGTCCACACTTGTCATACAAAGTGAGCTTATACAACCCACGGCACAAAAGCCCAGATGCAACAATTTCATCACCAAAACTGAGATCATGAACTGTACATCTGTCATCCACAAATTTGAATACAAGTCCAAGTCTACCAAGTGCGGATACAGATAAGAGATTCTTCTTGATCCCAGGTACATAAAGTGCATAAACAAGTGTGAAAGAACTGCCATTAGTAGCAGTAAGCACAATCTTTCCAACTCCCTGAACTAGATAAGAGGCATTGTTGGCACAAGTGACTGAATTCCCATGAGGGACAGACTCGAGAGAGGTAAACAATTCACGATGTGAGGTAATGTGCTTTGTAGCACCACTTTCAAAATACCACACATGTGAATCTGCGGCAACTGACAAGCATGCATCATGGAAAACAGGATTGTAAGTGCACTCTACGCTAAAAGCCCATTCTGCATCAACATCAGCAACACAGTCTCCTTTCACAGAAGACTCAACAATGGCTGCATTTGTAGTGGAACCAGCATTTGCAGTGGAACCACCCTCTTTCTTCTTAGCCTCTTTGGCCTTCAACTTAGGACACGACTTGATCAAGTGATCATTGGATTTACAATAATGGAAACGCATCTTCTTTTTGCCCTTATCACCAGAATTACCAGATGAAGTACTGCTAGCAGAAGCATTAGGAACATAATTTTTGCCACTTGCAGCAGAACCATAAGACGTGGTTGCATTACTGTTACCACCCTTTCTTTGAGAAGCAATAAAAGCCTGTTCAACTGCACGCTGCCTAGTCCTGTTTTTTCTGGAAAGTGACTCTTGCAACAGCAATGTGCATAATGCATCAAACTTGACAACTTCAGGATTTCCTTGGGTCATCAGTCTCCAAGTACTAGCAAAAGTCTGGTAGGAATCTGGTAAGGCATCAAGAACAGTCTGCACAAGGGAACTGTCTGAAATGACTTCACCTGCAGAAATAAGCTGCTCATTGATATCCTTGACACTAGCAAGGAAAGTGTCCATATCATCTTCCTCATGCATAATCTTCGACTCCAGCTCTTTACGCAGCAAAGCAATTTTAGCCTCATTGCGGCTTGCATAAAGACCTGCTAAAATATCCCAAGCCTGTTTTGCAGATTTTGCTGAACGGATGTGAGGAACAATGGTGCGCTTCACAGACAACGCAATCAATGCATGAGCCTGCGCATCCTTAACATCCCAACGAGCTTGTTCTGTCATAGGCAAAACAACTCTAACAGCTGCAATCCTTGCAGCAAGACCTGCAACATCCTCAACATCGCCTACATCCTCAGAACCAGGACGTACATCAATGCCCTGCACAATGTTCCAGACACCCTTTGACACAAGAACATGTTGCATCATATAAGCCCACATAGGGTAGTTGTCCCCATCCAACCTGTCCTCGGCAGCAAACATCTTGAACACATCTGTGTTATTGTTGTCAGCCATGGTAAATGTTACACCTAATGTGAAAACTGCCCGAAAATAGGAGAAACGGAGCGCGAACAACCTGTGCTATATAGCACAAACAGTAGAAGACTATAAGGCACCTGTTATGCATAAATTGGCACTGACAGAAATTCTGCACAAAATGACGAAATAGCCTGTGCTGTACTGCCTGTAGTAGAAACGGAGGCTGAAATGAGCCCAAATCAAAATTCTGAGCAGACCAGGCTCTTCGAGGTCTCCCAATATTTTTGTCGACCTGCGAACGCTCGCCAAAGCTCACTGAAATCGGAGAAAGTGAGCAGGCGTGTGCTGGAGCAGCTGGCGACTAAGCCAGGGAGGACGTGACCTGCTCTGATACCAATTGTTGGAGTTAGGGTTGCAGAGAAACACACACAGCTTGGAGAAGACGAAGGAAGCTCAAGGCACACTATAGAGAGTGTGTTACTTAGTGTGCAATGGAAAGATAGATAGCCCTAGAGTGATGGGCGTATATACAATGCACGGGGGAAAAAACCTCCTAAAGAGGGAAAAAATGCCCCGGCGGTCCTAGTGTGTTCACACACATCACTACCACGTGTATATGGTAACAACAGAAAGCATGAACTTGCTTCCCATGGAGGGAAATTCAATTTTGAATGCTTGGTTAATGGAGCAAGAGCTTTTGGTGGTGGGAGTATGATACATTATCGTAGCTATCTTTCAATACCTTAACTACATTCAGACCCTGGGCCCACATATAGATACCTTAAACGTCGTAAAAACAAGGTTTTATCTCATGTTTCTTCTCTTTCTTTTGCATTTTTTGATTTTTTTCTTCTTATTTCTACGTTACGTTGGCTTGTTGTTCATTAGATGCGCCTCCTTTTCTCTCTCCTCAATAAGGCCGTCCAAATGACCTCCCAAATTTCCTAATGATGTTTTTCTCATGTAATAAACAATATGCCAATCAACCAAACACACGGCTTCTTGCCATGCCAAGCCTCATATGGAGTGATAGACTCCAATGTTTTTGTCGGCTACGTATCTAGTATATACGTAGCACACATGACAATCTGAAGCCAAAACACATGTAGTAGAGCTTGGATTTTGACCATACATCATGACATCTCCATAAGTGACATAGTTTTCCTCTTAACAGTGCCATTTTGTTGAGGGGTATATGGAAGTGTACATTGGTTTTTTACCCCGGCGACTCGCCAAAAATGTATTAAATTCTTTAGACACACACTCCTCTAATGAGGGGAGGGTGTCCACAATACAACCAAATATATAGCAAACCAGCAGTTCTAGATGACCAAATGTGTATGCCAAAGTTTTGCATCTGCAATAGCCTTCAAATAAAAAATTGTGCGTAGTAAATCATCCACATGTTTCCTATAAGCATTGAGCTTATACAACCCACGAAAACAAAGTGATGGATGGCACAGTAGTATCATCAAAATTAAGATCGTGCATAATACATCTGGCCTCCAAACGCGACTACAAGAACAATTGTTGCAAGTGCACGAAAGACCTCAGTGTATCTTGTAGAGCACATTTATCTCTTGTAACTTCTTATTAGAGAGCTACTTGTTGTCTACCATCTTGTCTGTGATTTTCTCCTATGAGATCCAAAGCACATAGATACGACTTCATGGACAACCAGCTACCGATCCATGCTGACAATGACATGTTATCATTGTGTCTAAAGAAAGCACACAAAAAAATATATTGTTGTTTGTGTTGAGCAAACGTATGTAGTAATGAAATGATTAACAAAAAGTGTAATCAATGCACAAGCTTGCACCTCCTTAGCATCCCAACATGCCTACTTAATAGTAGGCAAAACAACTCTAATAGTAGAAATGATAGAACTTGCACCATCATCCACCGAAACTAGTCTTAGATGATAACCATGCACAATGTTCCAAACACCCTTTAGAACAAGGACGTGTTGCATCATGTGGGAGACAACATGAGAAAAACATATTTGTTGTCAGCCATGGCCGATGACTGCATTTGATGCTTTCCTTTTCTTTTTTAAGAAGACAATAAGTTCTTGTTTTGTATGCTAAAAGTTGCACATCCAAAAGCTATAACTATCATCTAATAAAAAAGGATTATTCAATTTGAAACAATTTTTATTTTATTTATTTTGGACTTTGCATGCTCTACATCTTGTTCCTTCTACATGATGCAAGATTCATCTCCAACCTTATAGTGCTATTTATAAGGGAACTCTTTCTTTGAGATAGTATTTATCCCTCTCTTTTTCTATTTTGATTGAGTAAAAGCTCTAGCTAGGGAAATCGGTCTGCGTAGATGCTCTCAATGCAAAATGGCTAGTGAAGACCTCTCCCACCTTTTCAAGGAATGCCCTGTGATCAGCGGCCTTGCAGGTAAGATATGCAAATGGGTGCAAAGGACCTAGAAGATGGGCTTCTATAAGAACGATCTGTTCTTGGAAGGGAAGGTTATTAAAAGCTAGGAGTTTATTATTGCAACACAAATTGTTAGATTTTGCTACTTCAAACAAGTCTAGAAGGCTAGGAATGGTCGTTTATTTGACAAAACCATGGAAATAGTCACGTTCATAGAGATAATACAAGAAAACAGGGGGGCGATCCTAGCCTTTGGAAAACATAAGAACTTTGATAAATGGAATATTTTAATTGGCACTACTTTAACTGACTCTCATAGATAAGGACCCTATGTTGTTCGCGGGGTGGCTCTCCCTCTAGCCAATGTATCAATGACCTCTTAGAGATGTCATGGGTCAGCACGAGCATGACAAGAATATGTTATTTTTTGTGGTTCTCAATGTAATTTAGTCCCCATTGTGAATTTTTCCAAAACAAAAACAATGGATTGCATTTATTTTTTTTGGTGGATCTCTTCTTTGAGATTGTTATCTTAGAGATTTGAATTTGTTTGGTGAGATTTTTGTGCTCAACAATGAAGTATTTTGTCTCTATAATCTCTTTTTGCATGCCCAAAGGGCAAAGCCATAGTGTTGCTTTTGGGCTCAACTAAAATCCTAAAATCTAATTATCATTATAAGAAAGTTTACTATTGGTAGAGAAATAAAACTATCATTGATAAGCCTACACCCTCTCTCTTTCTCTCTATTTGGAAGAAAGAAGAGAAAACACACACTTTGCAAAAATTACAAGAGAAAATAGAATTTTCGAAAGAAAGTGTAACTTCATAAATTAAACGGGAAGAGGAAATAGATTTTTCTTGAAGAGCTTGCTTGTAAAGTTCATAACTTCTACTAAGAGATCTTGGAGAGAGCTTATTTAAAGACATTGTTTGCTCATTGTGGCCTTATAATTTCTTGTGTGCTCTCTAACATGGCTAATGGATAGCTTGAGGAAATCAAGAAGGAGAGATTTCTCTCTAGGGAGACCTTCCTACAATCGGAAGCCTCTAATGAAGCACACTTTTTAAGGATTGTGAAAGTCAAGAAGAGCTGGGTCGCATCCACTCGCTCTATGATGAGAAAGGGATAACATGTTCAGAACCAAGATGAGATGGCTGGTCTAATGCTTATCTAAGCCATATTATTGGCCAGCTAGAGATCTAGTCCAAGGAAGTGGATGAAGCCAGAGCGACTTTGAGAGTGTCGAGAAGAAGATTCCGCAATCGAAAGCCAACCGCCTAGAAGGGGCATTCTCTCTAAAGACGAATGTTCATGAGCATTGCAAGCTCTTGACAAGGAAAAGACTCCCAATTGGCATGGGATGACGAATGTTGTGAACTCCATTATCACTTCATTTATAAAATGAGTGCCATTATCGCTCACAATTTCAAAGGGACAACCAAATCACGTAATAATGTTCTCCAAGAGAAACTTAGCGTTTGACCTTGCATCAGCCTTGCGTGTTGCCTTAGCTTCTGCCCACTTTGTCACATAGTCAGTCACAACAATAATATATCAGGATTGGGTGTTTGTTAGAGTTTGGCATCTCAAGTGAAATGCCCAATGTGATCTGATTATTTAGTTTGGCTTTTGGGTATTTATTTTACTTATTTGTCAAAGTCTTCGATAGGCAATTTATTGAGGTTTCTAAATAAGCAACCCCTTGCCTCCATTGTATACACATTAAGTTATTCATTTCCAAGGCTGATTGGTTCATGAGACTCTCTCTCTCTCTCTCTCTCTCTCTCTCTCTCTCTCTCTCTCTCTCTCTCTCTCTCTCTCTCTCTCTCTCCTTGGTCTCTACGCTTCCGTGGTCTCTTCTAGTGGAAACATTAACCTTCTTGAGATCCACGCACACTCTGTATTTCTCACTCTTTTTTGGCACAATAACTATTGGAGAAACCCATTCTGAGTTCTCAATAGGGTATATGAATCCGTATTTGATAAGATTCTTTAGTTCTTCCTAAATAATCTTCGCATTCTTAGGATTCATTGGGTAGGGTCTTTGTTGGACTGGTTTAACACTGCTAATCATTGGAAGTGTATGTTGCACTACAAAAGGTGGAACGCCCTTTATGTCATGATATGTCCAAGCAAATATATCCTTGAATTCCTTGAGGAGCTCCTTAAGTACATATTCCTCAGTCTCTGTCAGGTCTTGGGCAATGAAAACAAGTTTGGAGTCCTCACCTGGGGTCTGCTAAATCTATTTCTTTAACTATCGCTAGACCATCATAGACTCTGTTACTTCCATTAGTAGGTGTTCTTTGGGCCTTTGTATACACAACCTTATGCTCCTCCGTGGTGTAGGATTTGAAATGATCAGGTGCAAGGTGTAAGTCCATGGGATCTTGTTCTATTGTTGGCTGTGATTTTGCTTCCACTCTCCTTAGTTGTTGAGTTAGCTCTCGATTTTGGCGTCTCCTTACAGTAAGACTCAACTTTGGCTTCTTTGCAGCCTCTAAATATGCATTGTCGATGGCTTGTGGGTTGCATGACATGACACTTTGAAGGTATTCACCCCAATTATCTACCAACTTCCGATGAGCATCACATGCCCCCATATAACTGAGCCATTATGTGGTAGATGTCTTTTCATTTATCCTAGCACGTACATTTTCTTGATATCATCGCCTCTTATATTGCTTACTCCTCTTGTCTACTTTTTTATTATGACTGGTCTCTAGTGCACAGTCGTAAGATGGATTGCTACTCGTGTCTACTCCTCTCCAAGATAGATTGTCATCTAGGGTATCATTGGGCATTGAATGGTTTGTCCCCACATTTTCACCAATATTTAACTCAGATTCTTTGTCCTCAAAGTCAATTTCAAGTGATGATTTAGACTCCAAATCGTGTGGTCTATAGTCTTTTGAGACGCTATTGGTTCCAATGTCAGTCAAGCCTTCATCTCATAGGTCATCAGAAGCTCCATTGAGAAAAGCTTGAAGAGCTAGGAATAGCTCGGGGTCTCCATATAGTTTAGTCATGATGGTGGTTCTAACTTAAGCCATGAAATCCATCAATTTGGAAATATTTAACGGAACTTTTTGGGCTTCAGTCCCTTGACATGAGGAAGATGGGATCTCCATTTATTCAATAGGGTCAAGTAATCCCTTTGTAAACATTCTCTCCAACAAGAAGGGAGTGCACACACTTCCCAATGGCTTAACACTAGGTTGGTAACCTAACAGGACATAAAAGTGTCCTTTCAGGGTTTTGAAAAAAACCTCCAAAACCATAGTAGATCCACTCATTTTGTAAAATCCTTTCATGAGGTTATAGTTCAAGGCCTACTACACATGTAAAAAATAAGAAACTTGTAAAATTTCTCATCTTTTGGTCACACCAAGCCTCCAAAGTTGATGGACCAATACATTTTCATCAAAACAGTCATTTCTTATGTTTTGTTGCATAAAAATAAGATTAGGGATTTTTGTAGGACTTGAGATAAATTCCCTAGTTAACTTCAATGGGTTGGTGATCAAAACATATGATTGCTTCTCACTCACTATTTTTTGTTTTGCCAAAAGAAATAGGTACAAAAAAGTTGAATTTTTACCATTCTGCAAACCTATCATCAAAGTTTCTATAGCCACGCTCAATACAAAAAATATATGCATGTTTTCTTAGTTCCCTATTGTCCTTTAGGTTCATAAGGAGCCATGGAGCATGTCAAAAGAATAATACATCTCTTACCAAAGGGAATCTTGGGGACAAAGATGAAGTGCTAAATACAGCAAACATGAAGCGAACATGAAAAAACTGGGTTCAACATTATGAGTTGTAGAATCCCATAGAAACTATTCAATATCTAGCCAAATTTGATCCTTATGACTAGATATGGTTACTACCTACAAAATGCATGTAGTTGTCACAAGAAACTAACAATATTGAAAAAGCTATACTTGATATACTAGAATGTTTCGTTTTCTTTTATAATTGAAAAAATCAACCATCATTGTCTACTATGAAAAATAGGGTATGAGGTGCCCCAAAACTCAAGAAATATTAGCTTTATGTTATAATAGGCCACATATAAAATCAAAAATGCATTTGGATATCATGAAAGTCACCAAAAAAATCATAGAAGAGCTAAAATTGGCTTAAAAAACAGGATTTGACAACTTTTGTAATTTGGTCATAACTTACAACTTTAACATTTATTTCTCTCTAGAAGCATCGGGACATGTTGAGGACTACTAAAGATAGTTCTCTAGCATTATACACCTCACAAACATGAATTCTAGAGTGGTATAGTTACAAAAAGTTGAAAAAAACTAAAAACAGGACCCGTTTTTTTACACAGTTTAGGTTGTGAAATATTGTCCAAGGACAAGGTTAAAGATGGAATTGATATTCCAAAAAAATGTCGAATTTTTTTCAGCTCATGAGACAACTTTCTAGACAGATAGCACCTCAAAATCCATTTTGAAACTCTTGACATAATTCAAGGAAAATGGTCACTTAACAGGACATAAAAGTGTCCCATTACCAACCTAGTGTTAAAGTCACCTTCTTCTTGGATGACATTAGGTATGGCTTGTGGTCTATGGTCTTTGTGAGGTTGATTTTTTGTAGGAAATGTATGTAATTTGGATCTCTAGGTGTTGGTTCTATCTCTCTCTGGGTCTCATCTATCAAACTCCTTGATTGCTTTGACTTGCTCCATCTCCTCTATAGGGTTTGGTAAGTCCCGATCTTCTTCCTATGCTCCATGGGTTGTGTCCATTGTGGTTCATCATGATCCTCCTTGTTTTTTTCTTTTCTAATTGTCATTTTAGCCTCCATGGTATCACATGAATCTGAATCATTTCGTCGTTCATATACACGGGGTCGTCACCAATCCCTATGTTAGTCTTTGACTTGGGGTTTGACTTCATTATTTTTTGTGACCTCTTCCTTCCTGTTTTCTTCTTCTTCTTGGATTAAGAAATTGATGTCATGTCTCCTTCTTCAAGAAGATAATTTTGATTTTGGAGCATCAATTGTGTGAATACATTTACTGGTACCATTGGTGTACATTGTGATGGCACCTCATAATCTCAATTAAGTTCAATGGCGTGATCCTTGGTGCCTTCAGATCATTAGGACATTGGGCAATCAAATGATCTATGCCACATCCATTACAAACGAGGATTGGCATTGTAGATGTGCTTCCTTGATTGGTATGCACTAGTGTGGCATTGTTTTGTATTCTAATAGGACACTCAGCTACATGATGTGGACCTCCACACTCATAGCACTGAAGAGGTGGTCTCTTGGCAAAGAGATTGATATTTTGGCCTATTTCTCCAAGAGGAGCTACTTCATAAATAGGTTTGACTTGTCCCCTATCATAATAACTAATATCTAATTCTCATAAATGATTTGTCATGTTAAATTGATCATTTAATATGGGAAAGTGCCAGGGGAGAAAAAGCTAGAATATTGGTTAAGCTGGCAGATCAGCCCGACGGCCACAATAGGGATCCAAAGGGGGGGCCATCTACAAAAGAGAAATGTGCAACGATGGGCTTTAAAGACCCTAAGGTTAAGCCCATTAAGACTTCTATAATGCTAAGGTTCCAAAATTCAAAGGTTGTGTCCAATGGTCAAGCTTAGTAAAATTGGATGCTTTGTGAGTGTGCCAAAAAAAGTCTTCAAGGCTCCTACATAGGAGGGGGCGAGCCCTATAAGTCGATGAAAGAGAAACACACACACACACACACACACACACACACACACACACACACACACACACACACACACACACACACACAGAGGCTCCCTTTACACAAAGGGAATGAAGGATACATGTCAGCTCCCTAGGCCAATTGCCCACAAGGTGCACTCAAATCCTATTGGATGGCCATGGAGGTGGACCAAGGAGAATTAGGCTAGAGTAAATCTAGTTTAATTCATTCAAAAACACTTAATAAAAGAACCAATAAGAATTAATCTCTCTACAAAACTATTGGACAGTCTCCCAAGGGGTCCAATCAGCATTCAGCAGCCCAATGGCTTGCCTAATTCCTATTGGCCAGAAGACAAAGGGGTCCAATGAGAGCTTAGTTGCATCAATCAATTACTTAAATCTTTCACAAAAGTGGAAAGGGGGACACATGTCAGAAGGCTATCAATTATGCTACTTAATTCTTATTGGATAAGCCTGGCATGGGCCAGTGGGGTGCCTGCATGAGTAACATGGAAGAGGGGTCGATCAAGAGAGAGAGGGGCTGAATTTTTCAAGGCATTATCACACACACACTCACACAATCTCATGTGTGAAGCAAGAAGACTCTCTCTCTCTCTCTCTCTCTCTCTCTCTCTCTCTCTCTCTCTCTCTCTCTCTCTCTCTCTCTCTCTCTCTCTCTCTCTCTCTCTCTCCTTTTCAAGCTTTAATGGAAAGCTCGTCATCTACTCCAAGCTTGTGAGAAGGGAGGCCTACACCAACAACTCTTGGCTTTGTGATGTAAATCCAACCAAGAGCCAAGCTTCAATGCATGCTCATCTCCTTTATCATGCAAATTACTAAGCTATGCTAAGATATTATGAGTGATTATGTGAGGAGATGTACTTCTTTCTCGTAAGACTACTCCTTCTTCCTCTCAATCTACTCTCATACCCCGCTAGCTCTCACCATCTTTGAAGGTGTGTGAGGTCTTGGGTGTGAGACCGTGAGGGAATTGATGTTGTGTTTTATAAGTGTTTTCTTAGTGCTTGAGCTTCCATCTTCATTGCACTAGCTAGTTATTGAAGGAACACAAAAAGAATTGTATTGTAAAATGTCTCCCTTGATGGGAGAAACCTATCATACAAAGCTTTTGGAGGGGGGACCGGCTCCATGTAAATCCGGTCCTCAACTGTTGTCAATAGCTTAATTTCTCTCTCTTTTGAAGTATTTTTCATGCCTATCTAACTAGGTGTTATGCTTTTTGTTGCTCTCTTCACCCAAGCCTCTTGTTATGCTCATTAGGAATCTATTCTAATGAAATGATGACTATGTTCATGCTATTTTCTGCTACACACAAGTTACTAGGCCATTAAATGTTACATCGGTATTAGAGCACAAGGTTTCTCTTTTATTGCTAAAGAAGGGAGGTCCTCAAGCTAGCTATGAATGGTTGGTATTATTAATTGCAATTAAGTAAGTACAATAGGGATTTTGCAGCCTTGCAGTGCGCCTGCCTTCATGTAGATAATAGGGCATCACCGTCAAGAGGTATGGTCTTAATAGTGGAGTCCTACGATGCTTGCCTACGGCTTAACCACTATTGAGCTATTAGAAGCTTGACAGGAGCCGGTGTTGTTTTGATGTCGAAAGAACCTCTCTTCTATTCTTTGCAATTAATGGTATTCGAGCCATGGGTACAGTAGCTTGAGTGCTTTTCTAAAGGGGTAAAGAGGAGTAGCAACTAGGGCTTGAAGTGCCAAAGTACACCTAAAAAAGTTTACACCTAAAAGTTGTTAGAATGACTGGCAATAGTAAAGAGAGTGAAATTAATGTTGATAGCTTTGATTTTGCTAATGAGAAGGCTACTAATGATGCCCCTATGCTTGTTAACTACCTTGTTTCTAGGCTTCAACATCCATCCCTCCAAAGTAAAGTGCAACGGCAGCTTCGTGCTCTGGGATTCTCCAAGCTCCCCACCATGAAGAGAGAGTACCTAGGAAGCCTCCTTGTGAGACTTCCAAAAGAGGTCTCTCTCCGATTCGGGAAGAAGAAGAGGATCCATATGAAGGGCTCAAAATTTTTCTTCTTGATGACGCATCTCCTTCCCAAAGGAGAATTCAAGAGCCCCCACCAAAGGAACAAGAAAGAAGTGAGTCTCCGTCCACCTCAGTAAAGATGGCTCCATGAAGACGGCGAGCAAAATGCTCTCCATCACCTCCTAAACAGAGAAGACCATCACACACCTCTCCACACCATAATTCAAAGAGGGATGATAAAAAACAAGAGAAGAAAAAGGTGAGAAAGAGGTCACCCTCTTCTCCATCTTCTTCATCCTCTTCCTCTTATGAAGAAAGTGATGGTGCAGACAAGGAGGAACAAGGCAAGAAAAAGGTGCGAAAGAGGTCACCCTCTTCTCCATCTTCCTCAAATTCTTCATCTTCTGAAGAAAGCGATGGTGCAACTTTTGAACCATCAAAAAGAAGAGGCCATAGAAAATCCTATGCCGCGTGGAAGAGGTCGTCCAAGCTCAAGAAGTTCAAAGAGGGAGGAAAGAGCATCACTTTCCTTACCTACGATGGCACCTTTGGTGCTACAGACAAAGTCTTGGCTTTCATCCAACTATTCGATGCGGCATTTGGAGATCACGGCTTCACGGAGTTCTCTAAGCTACACCATGTAGCCATGCACTCTCAAAAGTCCGCCAGGCAATGGTGGTATAGCCTACGGGCCAACAATGAAGCTCCACAAACATGGAAAGCTTTAAGAGCTTCCATCATGAAGCAGTTTTTGGCCATCGATGCCAAAGACAAAGTACTCACCGAATGGAGAAGCTTGAAGCTCTCTCCCTACGAATCCATTCACAAATATGCAGACAAGTTTTGGGACTTACATCTCAAAGAAATTGTCATAAAAAAGATGGATTTTGGAGAGCAAAAGCAACAATTATGTGCGGGCTTAAGTGAAGATATGGCGGAGTATGTCAACTCCCAAAGGCCACGGACCATATATGCGGTCATACACCATACTATGGTGGCTTCTCGAATCGATTTCCAAACAGGGGCTAAGAGAAATCCTAAGCTCACGAAAAACAAGGGTTCCAATGAGCCTAAGGGGAAGACAATGTCCAAAAGTCTGTTAAGGGAAATTCCAATAACAACAAAGCTAAGGAGAAGGGAGTTTACAAAGGCAAAAATAAACTCTCTCTTGAAGAGCTTGAGCGTTATCGCAAGGATAACCATTGTTTCCAGTGCGGCAAGCAAGGACATGTGTACCACGCTTGTCCCCAAAAGAACGCCCGCCATGAGCCTCCTAGAGCTACCTTGGTTGAAATCCAAGAAGATGAAGCTCACCACAAAGGATCTCCTCTATGCCATGCTTGGGGAAAGGTAAGAGAACATGATGCTTTTATTCTCTTTGACCCTGGTTCTAATCACAATTTCATATCCACAGAGTTGGCCACCAAGCTAGGCATCCAAACCTATGAGATGGGAGATGTCCTACCCCGCAAGTGGTGCTTTCAAGGGGCAAGAAGCTTCAGACACTCCCTTAATCAGGAAATTGAGGCTCCCTCTCCAAAGCTATGTGGACAAAGAGGACTTCTTTATCTCTCCTCTCAAGCACAAGCATGTAATCCTAGGGGCACTATGGTTTGATTGCATGGCTGCCAATGTTAAATTCCGTGAAAGGAAAATCTACTTTAAGTATAGGGAAAAAGATATGTACATAGATACCAAAGAAATGGGTAACACCATACCCATTGTACATACGCAAGGTTTTAATAAGTCAATAAAAAACTCTATTTCCGAATACATGATTTTTGTTAAAGATTATCAAAATGAACCTAATGCTTTAGCAAAAGAAAATATAAACAATCACACGGATTTAGAGTTATCCAATTTTCTCAACGGGTTTCAATATGTCTTTATTGACGACATCCCTTGTGAACAACCTCCTAAACGAGGCAATGATGACCATGCAATTGAACTTCTTCCAAGAAGTTCACCCCCTAATAAACCTCCTTATAGAGTTTCTCAAGCTCAACATGAGGAGATTATGTGGCAAGTGCATGAGTTAGTTGAGAAGGGCATGGTTAGGCCTGGCTCATCTCCATTTTGCTCACCCATGTTATTAGTGCAAAAGAAAGATGGCACATATCGTATGTGTGTCAACTATAGGGCACTAGATAGGATCACTATCAAGAATAGGTTTCCCGTTCCACGAGTAGAAGACCTATTTGATAAGCTACAAGGGTCAACCTACTTCAGTAGGATTGACCTAAAAAGTGGCTACCATCAAATAAGGATAGTTGATCTCAAGACATTGTAAAGACCACATTTCGTACTACGATTGGTCTTTACGAATACATTGTGATGCCTTTTGGCTTGACCAATGCACCAGCCACATTCAACCGCTTGATGGAGAAGCTATTCAGGCCTCACCGAACCTTTACTGGAGTTTTCTTTGAAGATATCAACATCTACTCTAATTCACTAGACGAACACAAGCAACACCTCCAGGTAATATTTCAAGTTCTAAGAGAGAATAAACATTATGTTAATCGAAAGAAAAATGAATTTTTCTTACAAGAGATTTAGTATTTAGGTCACATTATCTCTCAAGATGGCATCCAAATGGATCCATCAAAGTTAGAGGTAATAATAGGATGCCCTAAACCAAGGAATCTTCATGAACTAAGAAGCTTTATAGGTATGTGTGCATACTATAGACGCTTCATAGAAAAGTTCTCACAAATTGCGGGACCATTACATGACCTAACAAAGAAAAATGTTTGGTATACATGGTCTGCCAAGGAGAAAAATGCTTTCAAAAAGCTTAAAGAAAAGCTTATCCCTCAACCTCTGCTTACACTGTTGGATCTCTCAAAGCCATTTGAGGTCCAATGTGATGCTTGTGGTGATTGCCTTGGAGCTGTTTTACTCTAAGAAGGGCACACCATAGCCTATGAAAGTCGAAGGCTCGACCCTATTGAGCAAGCTCTAGTCATATATGAAAAGGAACTCCTCGCAGTTCTACATGCCTTAAGACTCATGGAAGCATTATTTATTGGGGACTCCTTTCATTCTGCGGACGGATCACCAAAGCCTAAGTACTTCATGACGCAGACCAAGCTCTCCGACACACAAATGAGGTGGGAAAATTTCCTTTCGCAATTTAATTTTCATATTGCTCACATTGGTGGCAAACATAATAAAGTAGCCAATGCACTCTCAAGACGGCCGAGAGTGAACCGGTTTCCATAGCAACTCATAATGATCTATCTTCTATGATAGATGAGTATGGTATTGATTCCGATTTTAGAGATGTGATTTCAGCCCTTGCATTAGGGAAGAAAGAAGAGCCACTTACTTTACAAGATGGTTATCTTCTCTATGGCTCCTCCTTATGCGGGGCATGGAGGGATTCAGTCTACACTAAAAGGGATTGAAACAAATTTCTATTGGCCTGCCATGAAAGCAAACATACAAGAGTATGTTTCTAAATGTGTGGTATGCCAAAAGATGAAGTTTGATAGAGGAAAGCAACCTAGATTGCTTCAACCTTTGCCAATCCCTAATTCACCATGGGAGAGCATATCCATGGATTTTATCTTTGGATTGCCTAAGTCTATCCATGGGAATACGGAAATATGGACGATAGTAGACAGGTTTAGCAAACAAGCTCATTTTATACCTGTCAAAAAGACTATCAAAGCCCATCAAATGGCAACCCTCTTCATATCACAAATGTTCAAGTGCCATGGTTTGCCAATGTCCATAGTGTCGGATAGAGATCCTAGAATGACCAGTAATTTTTGGAAGTGTCTTTTTGAGAATTAGGGACAAGGCTAAATTTCTCTTCGAACTATCACCCGCAAACGGATGGCCAAAGTGAAATAGCTAACGTAACAATTCTTGATCTACTAAAAGCCTATGTAACGGAAATAGATCAAAGATCCCAATGGGAGAAGTAATTTCCCTTAGTTGAGTATGCCTAAAACAACACTGTACATACTTCCACGGGAAAATCATCTTTCGAGGTAATTGAGGGAAGATCAAAAAGTCCCCTGCTACTTAAGGTACACGGGAAGATCTTCGCTGTGCAGATGAGTATAGGCGAGACCTACAAGAATATTTCCAAAAGATTAAGGATGCTATCTCTATCTCACAGCAAAGGCAAAAGGTTGCTACTGATAAGTACAGAAGAGCCCAAGCCTTTAAAGAAAATGATTGGGTCTTACTTAAATTTCCCAAGGCTCAATTAAGGCACACGACGGGCAAGAATCCTACGGGACACCAAAAGTACTATGCTAAGTTTGCAAAAAGTTACTATGGTCCCTTTTTCCGATTCTTAGACCAATCAATGAGATGGCCTACCAACTCAAGTTGCCCAACCATTGGCTCATACACAATGCTTTCCATGTGAGCCTACTAAAACCTTACAAAGGAGAGCCACCTCAAGAACCAACTATTGAAGACCCACCAGAGATCGAGGATCAAGAGGAGGTGCTGCAGCCCGACTCCATTCTCCGACATGAAGACAAGTATTAAGAGGCGGTAATACTATCCGACGATATCTTATTAAGTTTAACAATTATCCTTTTGAAGATGCTAGATGGATGCAAGACATACAATTAAAGGATAACCTAAACCTTGTCAATGCTTACAATGCTTCCCTAGAGTAAGCAAATGTACAAATGTTTAAAATGAACAAAGCTTTTGTCTTATAAGACTCTCTTTTTGTTTATTGTGCACAAATGCTAAGTAGTATGTATGCTTAGAATCAAGTTTGTGGAGACGATGTCTTCCAAACACCAAGTAGAGCTTGTCATTCTACTATGAAAGATTGATATGACTAATATGCAGACATGCTTGCCGCAACCTTAGGCTCTCAGGTGCCAAATGGATAAGTCATCCATTCTGGAACGATGTCGTAGGGTAAGATAGGGATCCTCTACCCGCTAGAAAAGGACTAATAAATAGGCTTTATCTTCTCTACCCTATAGTCAAGGACAATTATGATTTCAAGAGAGAGGTAATGTCATAATAACTAATATATAATTCTTCTAAATGAATTTCTCATGTTAAACTGATCATTTAGTATGGGAAAGTGCCAAGGTAGAAAAAGCTAGAATATTGGTTAAGCTGGCATACCGGCCACAATAGGGATCCAAAGGAGGGAAAATAGGGATCCAAGGGGGGGGCCATCTGCAAAAGAGCAATGTGAAACAATGGGCTTTAAAGACCCTAAGGTTCAGTCCATTAAGACTTCCAAAATGCTAAGGTTCCAAAATTCAAAGGTTGTGTCCAATGGTCAAGCTTAGTAAAATTGGATGCTTTGTGAGTGTGCCAAAAAAGTCTTCAAGGCTCCTACATAGGAGGGGGTGAGCCTTGTAAGTGGATGAGAGAGAAACACACACACACACACACACACTCACAGGCTCCCTTTACACAAAGGGAATGAGGGATACATGTCAGCTCCCTAGGCCAATTGCCCATAAGGTGCACTCAAATCCTATTGGATGGCCATGGATGTGGACCAATGAGAATTAGGCTAGAGTAAATCTAGTTTAATTCATTTAAAAACACTTAATAAAAGAACCAATAAGAATTAATCTCTCTACAAAACTATTGGATAGTCTCCGAAAGGGTCCAATCAGCATTCAGCAGCCCAATGGCTTGCCTGATTCCTATTGGCCAGAAGACAAAGGGGTCCAATGAGAGTTTAGTTGCATTTATTAATTACCTAAAGCTCTCACAAAAGGGGAAAGGGGGACACATGTCAGAAGGCTATCACTTATGCTACTTAATTCTTGCTGGACAAGCATAGCATGGGCCAACGGTGTGCCTGCATGAGTAAAATGGAAGAGGGGTCGACCAAGAGAGAGAGGGGGCTGAATTTGTCAAGTCATTATCACACACACACTCACACAATCTCATGTGTGAAGCAAGAAGACTCTCTCTCTCCTTCTCAAGCTTTAATGGGAAGCTCACCATCTACTCCAAGCTTGTGAGAAGGGAGGCCTACACCAACAACTCTTGGCTTTGTGATGCAAACAACCAAGAGCCAAGCTTCAATGCATGCTCATCTCCTCTATCATGCTAATTACTAAGCTATGCTAAGCTATTATGAGTGATTATGTGAGGAGATGTACTTCTTTCTCGTAAGAATACTCCTTCTTCCTCTCAATCTACTCTCATACCCCGCTAGCTCTCACCATCTTCGAAGGTGTGTGAGGTCTTGGGTGTGAGACCGTGAGGGAATTGACGTTGTGTTTTATAAGTGTTTGCTTAGTGCTTGAAGCTTCCATCTTCATTGCACTAGCTAGTTATTGAAGGAACACAAAAAGAATTGTATTGTAAAATGTCTCCCTTGATAGGGGAAACCTATAATACAAAGCCTTTTGGAGGGGGGGGGGGGGGGGGGGGGGGGGGGCTCCATGTAAATACGGTCCTCAACTGTTGTCAATAGCTTAATTTATCTCTCTTTTGAAGTATTGTTCATGCCTATCTAACCAGGTGTTATTCTTTTTGTTTCTCTCTCCACCCAAGCACTCTTGTTATGCTCATTAGGAATCTATTCTAATGAAATGCTCACTATGTTCATGCTATTTTCTGCTACACACAAGTTACTAGGCCATTAAATGTTACATCCCCAGTAATCCTCCATGTAGTATTGTGGACACTCTTCAAATGAATCCATCCCATAGGAAATAGTAGGGTCTATATCTTCCTCATAGCCTTCCAAAGAAGCACTAGATGGCTCGCAACCCATATGATTCACAGGGGTGACTCTTGGATGTGGGGGCTGCGGTCCTAGCATTGGAAGTGGTAGCAGTGTAGCTTGAGAAACATTTTGGGCTCTAGGAACCATGTGTTGTGATAGTTGTTCAAGAGATGGGGCAGGCATCAATGCAGGAACTCTGTCTAGGCCAAGGGTGGTCTATTTTCCATCACATGTTTGAACATTATACAATCCTTAGCTTGGTGAACGTACCTACCACATGCATGGCAATTTCCATTGAATTTTACTCTAAATGTAGGGCATTCACTAATTTTACTCTAAATGTAAAGGGCATTCACTAATGCTATGTGGACCAAAGCAAACTGAGCACCATTGTTGTTCCCTTCTTGGATACATATGATTGTTTTGTGAGGCACGATTATCTCTAAGTCTTTCTTGAATGGGCTTGGTGAGGTCTGCTAAAGTCACCTGAGATATCTTTGGCTCTTCAACAATAGGCTTTATGGTCATTGGCTCATGCCTCGATGCTTGTGAGCTAGTAGATTTAGGCTCAACAGACACTCTTTCTTCCTGAATCATTAAATTGTCCTCCAATTGGATTGCATTGGTGGCGACGGCTTCCCAAGTGGTGATATCTCTAATGACTAGACCATTATAGATATCCTCATGTCGTAGTCCCCTAATAAATCTATCGAGCAATTGGTTATTATTGAAGCACTCATTTGGATTAAAAACAAGAAATCAAATGCTTCAAGCGACTAATTAAGTCTCTCTCTCATTGACTCCCCTTCCTCTCATTAGGCTTTCTGGAGGAGCTAAGATGCTACACCCCAAAGCACTCCCTCTTGTATGTACTCCTTTAGGAACAATCTTCAAAGAGTAGGGTAAATCATTTTTTCTTCCATCCTTAAGGTCCTATACCAATCCCCAACCTTCCCACTCAAAGTCAGGCTTAAAGCACTGCTCTTATGTAGTTTTTTGTGTTCAGGCTAGGGAATTGCATATTTGTTCAAATAATTCAATGTGCTTTCGAGCATCTTCATCCCTATTGAATTTTTGTGTAAGCTTTGCAATCTGTATCGCTTTACTCCTACATTCTCTTTCAGGCGTGTGAGACATATTCTCTAGAATAGATCGACCTATTGTTTGGGCAAATGCTGCTAAATCACCTATGTAAGGAGGTATGGTCGGTGGAGGCACTCCTATTGGAATCATAGGTGGGACGGGGGTGGTTATTAGCCTTGGCATATATGTAGCCGATGTAGGATATGGAATATGACCGGGCATAGGTCCACTCAGATAAGGGCTTGAGAATGGCACTCGTGGAGCATATGTTGTTGGTACAATTGGAGGTCTAGGACCCATGTGTGCATAAGTGGATACAAGCACATATGGTCAAGGCCCAGTGATAGGTACTACGCCACTAGGTAGCAGTATTGCACTAGCCCTAGGGGCCATAGGTGCATTCTCCATCAGGTTCATCACTGGAGTAGGTGCCGCGCTTTATTTGAGAGGAATTTGAGACAAACTAGGAAAACTAAAGTTGTTGTTCATGGTGCATTCTCTATCAGGTTCATCGCTGGAGTAGGTGCTGTGCTTTATTTGAGAGGAATTTGAGACAAACTAGGAAAACTAAAGTTGTTGTTCGTGGGCTCAGACTACATTGGGACTCCAAGTCAAACGACATATGAGGTGTCCATGAGACTCATCATAGGAGTCTCCATTTGTGATAGAGTAGGCTGTTTGGACTTGCTCGTATCCAAAAATCTCATGGGGCCACTTGAGGTACAATCGCGCCTCGATTTTGCCTCTCCGAGTGGATGATGCCATGGAAGACATCACAAATTCTTCTTTGTTGCTCTTCAATATTAATGGCGCTAGATGTGAACTGTACAATCTCTATCCAACCTACATGGTAGGAGTGGCCAGAGTATAGATCTGTCAACATCTCAATGTGGATGTAATAATTCCAATTTTCATTAAGGAATACCCCTTCTAGACTTGATGTGTTAGAGGTCCCTTGTGAGGTGGAAGCAGTGTTGCTCCCTGTGGTTTTGCCTTTTGTGGTCGGTACTTTAGAGCGAACTTTCACGGGAGGTAGCTTGGTAGGACCTGCATTAAAGGAGGTAGGCATAATATCCACATGGACACTCTTAGGGGGTGTGGTGTCCACATGAAATATGAACAAAGACTCTCCTTCCCCACCCCTTTTATACGCTTCATTAGGCTCGGGTTCGGAGCGAGTAGCCCTGCTAAATGTCTCCATAAAATGGCTAAACATGCTAGCACTAGGAAACCCAGTGGACGCATGTCCTTCTTACTTAAGGTTTTGTATTGAATAACCTTCCATCGCGTCTGAGTCAAAGGAAGAGTCACTAGCTGCTAGGTGGGGGTCTTGAGTAGTACTGCCTTGGGTTCCCGTTGAGGGCCTAGAGCCTAATGTGGAGGGATAATGGGTGCCCGTGTAAGCAGAGGCACTCTCTATATTCTCATGCTCTAGCACACGACTAGAGCGTAGGTGCATGTGACCTTGGTACCATAGGAGTGTTGGTGAGTGCCCGTGAAGGCCGGTCACCAAGTTTTTTTGGGTGTTTTGCAACCCGGTTTTACTCTCAATTTTTTTAATTTTTTTGGTCTTTTTTTTAAAAACCAAGCTAAGGAATATAGCATGTGATAGCTCAAAATGAGCGTCTCAATCATCACAGGCACGTGGGATGCTTTACAGCCCTAGATTTGGTTATTTTACGTCCTCGAAATCCTTCAGATAGTGGGCACAAGGCTCAAAAAAGTCCAAGGGTACAAGTGTGAAGGGGAGGGAGGAGGACTTATCCCACATGCCCTCATTCCTCTTGGGCAGTAGACTAAATATATAGTATTGAGTCTATAGTACATCATGAGACTGAGGACTAAGGCCTATGCCTGGGCTTGGGATTGGGCTTGGGCTTGGATCCCGATCATTCTTTTAGTGCATGTTTCTTTTTTAATTTTTATTTTTGGTTTTCAAATGGATTGTTTTTTTTTTGTTTTTTTTTTTTACAGAAATTCAGAGAGCGCAAAAAATTACTATGAAATGCAAAAAATACAGGAATTTCCTGTGAAATGAAAAAAATTACAGAAAGAGCACATCTCTAATGTAGATCTTGCAAATAAACCCAAAAATTAATGTGGAATGTAGAACATTGTTGAAAATACTTGAAATTACTACACAATTTACTTTGAAGAAAAACAGATCTAACCCTAACCCTAACCTTGCCTCGGCCAAACAACAGATCTTTGAAAGCATCAAATCAGAAAACTGCAAAAACAATTGCATTGCAAGCTAAACGCACATCGCCTCCCCGACAGCGACGCCAAAAACATCGTATCACAAGGGATTTGCTTTGCGCTACTTGTAAGCCATTAAGGTTGCAAACACGCAACCCGTGTGCAGGAATGCAACAGCGTGTCACTCACCTTTGTCTTTCTATCGTTGTAGGAATTTGGCGCCATCGTGAAGAGGGAGCCCACTGCTGAACCGCCTCGCCACCGCAATGCTCAATCTCTCTCTCTCTCTCTCTCTCTCTCTCTCTCTCTCTCTCTCTCTCTCTCTCGTGAGCACACATTGGAGAAGGAGATGGAGATATAAGGCAAGAGCACTCTCTTTAGCATGCACCTCTCAGAATAAGGAATTTCGGTCACAATAACCCTTTTACATGGGTTTGGTCCATTCACACATAGGCGTCCATAGTGGCTGATCAAAGTAAAAATACCGTCAAATGAGATATATGGTGTGCCTCTCATCAACAATGACCCCAACACCTATAGGGCCGACAAGCCCGGCCCTTGACTCAAAACAATGTGATATGGAGTCCGTGGATGTTAACTGGGCCAATGTCCAGCCTCATATTTGCCCGGTGCTGACTCCCTGCATGACTCGTAAAAACATCATCACACGGGTCTCTGACATCGGTTAACAGGTTCAAGGCGGGGGTTTCCGCCGCTTGATGTGAACATAGCCTAAAATTCCAAACGGCCTTCCTTTTACCTAGAGACAACTGAAAAAAAAAACTACAAAAGCTAATATATACTAATTTTAAACTCTCTCTCACTCTCTCTCTCTCTCTCTCTCTCTCTCTCTCTCTCTCTCTCGTTGTACGCCCCCAAAACAAACACACCCACACATGTTGAAAAGGTCACCCATGTGTGGTAGATTGGTTATATTGTTTCCCATTGGAGTAAGAGGTCTTGAGTTCACCCTCTAGGATAGATATATGAGTTCTCTTGGGAATTTTTCTACGACATTAAAAGTTATCTTCCTCCTCTTCTTTCTTTCTCCCTCTCTCAATGAGACTTGTCAATTGAGCTAGCAAAAAGTGCTCTTCAATCATCAACCTCCATGTTGCAACAACTTTGCATTGAGCTACCAACAACTGTTCTTTCAATTCATCAACCTCCATCTTCTTTACCAAATTGTCTGACTATGCGCACAATCTAATAATTAACCATCTAGCTTCTACCAATGGCATTAGCTGCAAAATGTAGCTGGGATGGATTTTACTTTCTCATCAAAGACAAGAAGAAAGTGGTACGTATAAAGCTTGCAAACAAGGTTGTTCAATCCATCGACCTCCTTCTCTTGTACTAAATTGTGAGATTATGTCCACAATCTAATGGTTAATGATAACGGTCTTCCCTACCAAGCATAAGAGGGACACATTATCTCACGCTTTCCATCTTGATTTTCTTGTCATCTATTGCCATTTTCTTGTTCTAGCAACATTTGCAAGAGAGAACACGATCTTGAAGGTGGCATCCTGCCCCACTAGTTATGGATTACAACATGCTACCTCCAAATGCACACACACTAACCAAGTGCCCCCTTTTGTATGGCTCTTTGAGAGGTTAGATGCTTGATAGTTAAGCTTTAAGAAAAGAGTTGCTACTGAAGCGTTGCAAAAGCATCCTTTCAATGACGATCCTCCTGCTCTAGGTAGGTACTTTTCCTAGCAGCGAAGATTCCCAATGGCATTGCGCTGCTCATTACCATCTTCAACGTAACACGCAGAACTAACTACGGCCTACTTCAACGGACAAGCTAAGTTCCCGAGGCATGCGTGTCGCATGCCCGCTCATTACCATCTTCAGCGTAACACGCAGAACTAACTAGGAGGCATGCGTGTCGCATGCCGCAGGAGCAATGGAGACCTTACCTTCCCAGGAAGTTGTTGCCAGCTTCGCTTAGAAGCGTTGTAAGCTGCGCCTCTTTGGGTTATTTGCCGCTCTTCGAGTGCAGGAGGCTTGTGATGTTCCCTTGCCGAAGGTTCGATGAGCTTGTTTTACTTAGATTGGCTTATGTGTTCGCCGATCCACAGCTTTCTACCAGTCAGAAAATCAGCCGCAGCAAGTAGGGCTTGATCCTGGATGCGTTTACACATAAACGCAGATTTCTTCATTCTGCAGTAGCAGTTTTACAATTCTATAGCAGATTTGCTTACTTGGTCAGTGAATTTAGTCTGGCGTGTCGGGGCCATTCTTTGTGATGAAGCTCTTACTCATGAGCCTCATCTGTATGGGATTTTGATACATTGCAGAAAGGCGTCACCTTTTTTACCTTAGCAGCTCTTATCTGTGCCGTAGCAAAATCAATGTATGCTATCTAACACCTCATAGCAAATTGTGGCCTTTGGAACCCTTTGGCTGGGCACACAACATTTTGATCCATAAGTCTGTTGGGTGTTTTACCTTGAAGCACCTATTTAAGTTTTGTCAGCTGTTGTCAGGGATGGCTGCACTCCTAAGCAGGAATACTTAATGCTTGCACCATCTACCCTTCATTATCTACATTTTAACGAGGTAAGAAAGATTCTCAGTTCTTGATGCAAAAGTTTTCTAGCCTGAGATCTGTTTTTGTTTGGATAGGGTTGTTAAATGAACAGCTGTTTTGGTAGGCATCTTGACCAGAGACAGTTCTTTGTGAAAGACAAGATGTAAGGAGACATGGGCCTTATAGGGTGCCCATGAAACTCTCTACCGTCATACCCAGACGACTCTTATGTTTTTTCTTTTTTTGGGGGTTTTTTATGATGTGCAGGCTGCTCAATGGAGAGCCAAACAGATTTTTTCCACCACCTTCCTGATGAAGTGGCTCAGCTTATCTTTTCTCGCATCAACGATTATAAAACTCTTATTCAATGTATGTTTGTCTCCAAATGTTTTCGTCAGCAAGCCGTTCGAGTACCTTCTCTTTTGATCGTGTGCCCAGGAAATTTTTCATCTTATGATGAAAGGCTGCATAGAATATTTGCTATGGTTAAGGCATTCAAAAATCTCAAGTCCCTTGTAGTAAGGGTGGGGCAGCCAAGAGAGGAGCCTCTGTCTTGGGCAAGGTGCATGCGCTATGCAGAAATAGGGGGCTCGGTTGAGAAGTTCGTGTTTATGGCCGCAAAATGTGGGGACTTTTCTGAGCTGGATTCCACTCTTCTGGGGTTGGATAGTGTTGGCCACAGATCGCAAGAGGGGGCCTCAACTGGGTCTGATTCCATGGGGCCCCTTATGAGACAAGATAGCATGGAAAGAAGTAACAACCCCAGTGACGCTGATGGAAACAGAGGTTATTGGGATTACACTCAAGTCAAAGAGGGGTTTGAAAGAGTTGTACCTGGCGGTCCGGTTTTGGAGGCTGAAAGCAAGCAAGCACAGCAAGGGAATAGTTCTTCTTATACCCAATCGACTCCATTTGATGCATCAATAAAAAGGAATCCTCTCTCACAGTTCACTCTGCGCCAGGTGATTGCGCCTAGCAATGATGTGCTTAAGCGAATGCTCCCTGTCATCCATTTTGCAATTGTGCAGGGTCTCAATGAACTAAGGGATTCTTTACCAGCCTTTGTGGCCCAATTTTCTGAGTTGACAGCTTTTGTGCTTGTTGATATGGTGGAAAGTATAACAGTATATCTGCGGGAGCACCATATTCAGGAGCTCAAGTCATCATATATGCAGGCACTGGACGAATTCTCCAGTATAGTGGAGGCGCCGCCGAAAGTAGAGCGGCATCTTAGTCAACTTTTCATAAGAGAGGACCAAGGGAAGGGTTCAAGTGGCAAGGATGAAGGAAAGGGGTGCATGGCTGGCATGAGTAGCAAGAGTGGGGATTTTGGGGCCATGGAGGATTCGAGATGCATAGAGGAACCTCAGAGTAGCTCCTCAAAAATGCTTCCATCTCGGCTGCTTCAAAGATTTGACAGATGTAGGCTACCAGCTTCTAAGGGCAAGGAGAAACTTGTTGAGGAGTTTGAATCTGAAACAGAATGCAGGCTTACTTCCTCACACGAGGACTGGAGATCCAATGATTCCAGTGACCTTGATAGTTGTACTGATTTTCCGGAGCGTAGTGTCATTGGTGAATGCTCATCGCCTCTAAAGGATGGACCAATTGGGTCGGAAAGTTCACAATCAGAGAGCTTACGTAGTAGCCTGTTTGCAGGAGAGACTACTCTAGAGTCATACACTCCTTTGGAGGCATTTTCTGTTTCTGTGGATGACCATCCCATGTCATCGGAAGCTATTGCAGAACATGTAGATAGCTTAAATGGGAAGTCTGATTGTCAGGGTGAGGGCCATGGCAAGGCAAGAGATAATGTCTACAGGCTGCAAGGAAACAAGTGCTTTAGGGATTCAAAAGCGGACTTGACGAACAGGTATTCATTAAGAAGATGCCATAAACCTGATAGTTGGAAAAAGAAAGACTGCATGAGCCTTGGGTTTCTAACAGGCATTAGAGGGACGGGCGGTCTTTATTGTAACAATCTGTCAGAAGAGAATTTCGATGTACAGGGATCTCAAATGCATGCTTGTGATCTTGCATGCCGAAAGGATGAGCAGGCATTGGGAGATGACATGACACTTATAAGAGGTGGAAGTGATGATACATCTAGTGTGAGGAGCAGAGAGCATGATGAAGGTGGTGATTGCAGAAGTATAAATGAACGTGCCATCAGCAATAGTGAGGTATTATCATTATCAGCTGTGAAGGGTTCACAAATGAATGAACAGCAAGTCAGTAGCTCTAGTTCACTCCGGTCATTGCAAGCATGGCAGTCAGAGGCTTATGAGAGTATGGCTGAAAGAGTGGTCCCTATAGACTCATGGCAAGAGCGGTTGAGAAGGTTAAGGGACTCTCTGCATGTAGACCCCGTCCTAGAGCTCAATCGCACTCATGGTAGTCGGGAATTGCAACCATTGGTGCCGGAAGTTCCTGGAGCGGTTCGTGCAGATTCTTGGAGGCATGTATGGCAAGAGCGGGTGAGAAGGTTAGGAGATTCTCTGCACATGGATCCAGGCCAGGAGTTCAATGGAGCTCATGATTACCGGCGAGAGAGATTAAGGGACCTCGTCATAAGGAAACGACACAGAGCTATGGAGAAGGATGCACTGTCTTTTGACTATACTTTCTGGAGGGCAGATCAAGTCTCCTCTTGTAAGTATGTAATGTCTGATTTATCAATGTGCATTGCTACCCATGCGGCTCGACCGCTAAGAGATGCCGAGAAAGAGGTTCTTGCGCAAGCAGCCATTGCGGGTCCTCTGTTGGTGGGAACAGTCTCTCATGTAAATAAACATTACCCTTGTCATCATCTGTAAGTATTGAAAGGCTCAGTTTCTAATATGAATTAATTATTATGGACATTTATGGTCTACTTCAAGCTCTTCTGATGTGAGGTGAACTGTTGTGGGTAAATTTAACCCATATCCATGGTGTGTGTGTGTGTGTGTGTGAGAGAGAGAGAGAGAGAGAGAGAGAGAAGAGAAGAAGAAGAAGAGAATTTTAACGTCATAGGAAACTATCCCAAGAGACCTTAAAGATCTATCCGACGAGGAGAGTTGAACTTAAGACTTGTTATTTAAGAGGGAAACGGCATAACCAGTCTACCACACTTGGGTGATAGAAAGGTTATACCATTTCCTCTTCTTATTAGCGGGCGCACACACACCCAAGAAGAAGAGAATTTTAATGTCGTAGACAACTATTCCAAGAGACCTTAAAGATCTATCTGACGAGGAGAGAGGTGTTAATCATCCCCCTCCCTCCCCTCCGTCCCCCCCCCAAAAAAAAACCCAAAAGAAAAACCAAATTCCCAATAGAAAAAAATATGATGCTGGAGAATTTAGGATGCCAGTTAAAGAAAAATAAATTTGTAACACAAAATATTGGTGACATAAGTTTATATCTTTGTTCTTACCATGAGCAGTCCCTAAAGTAGAGATGGAAAATGGCTCATATTCTTCTGTTTGGATGCGAATGAGCATCGCAGTTGGGAACATGAAGATGCACATGCAAAATGTTTGCAGCTCTGTTTCACTTCAAAGAAAGAGCTCTATTTTGACAAAACTTTGTGAGATCCGCGTCTATGCTCAATCTATGTTTTCAAAACATAAGTAGAAAGGTCAAGCCCCATTTCCATTAGCCTCTCATTTGGTCTGATTTAATATTAGTTGCCACCTTGGTCTTCTACTTTCTGCACATGCTCAAATAATAGGCACAATGGTCCTACTCTTTTTCTAAAACAATTCTGGATTTGCACCACCAATTGAACTTGGCAGGTGGTCTTTAATCTTTGTTGTACACTTTTTGATGTGTACCACTATTTGTCTACATGAATCTTAGTTGGTAGTGAATCATGTGCTTGTTATGTGCTAGTCTTGAGTGTATTAGAGGACATATTAGGTGTATATGGAGCCATTTTCAGCATCCACTCTTTTAAGATCGACTCCAAATTCTAGGTGTTGATTTGGAGGCAAGTTTGGATTCACATGCAGTTGTACTGCTCATTTGTACTTCTTTCTCTAACCCAATCTAAAGATGCTATCATGTAGTTGTATCAATAGCTATATATTGAAGTTGGTGTCTCTTCTCTCTTCTCTCTTCCTCTCTCTCTCTCTCTCTCTCTCTCTCTCTCTCTCTCTCTCCCCACGCATGCTTTGATTGTGTAATTAGTTTTAAATCTCCCCTATGCTTAAGTGATGAATGCCTCTTTGTTCTATCTACACTAACTTTCAAGTGGTATTAGAGTTTGAAGAGGATTAGTAGCTCTAAGTTCATCAATCTCTAACCAATTAGTAATAGGATTAGTTTTGATTCTCTAATCTCCAATATAATCCCTAAGCGTGATTACACCCACTTAGGACAATTTTACCAAGTTTTGCATTATCATTACTCCACCAAAGCTTTGTTTGCTTCAATAATTATGTGTTTGCATTGTCCTTCTGAGCTGTTGATTGTGCCCTCAACCTCTTGATTTTGCCCCCATTTGATCCCTCAACCAAAATATGCAAAATCATGTTTCGTGTATTTGCCAACAAATAAAGTTTACCTTCTTTAGGCCTTCATACACAAAAACCCACAAGGGAGTGACTTGGATAGCCTATCGATAGAAAAATCCTAATGATCTCAAGAGTTGGATAGAAAAATTCTGTGATAGCAAGGTGTTGGGCTCAACTCTCCAAATATTGGGTCAAGCATCGTGAATGAACTTCAGCTAGACAGTAAAATGTGGTTGAATATTGAGTTTCGGTCCATTAGCTACTCTCACGTGGACACCTTTTTGGGAAGACAGTCTGATGCCATGCAATCCCTCAATTGGCCCTATTTTGAATGTCGGGTCCGCCAAGGGATAGGCTTGTGAGCTTAACCTTTCCAAGCTAGGTTCCTAATTCCTTCTCCATCCAAGAGGAAGTTCTCACCAAAGCCTTTGGTGCTAACTTTATAAGAAGCAATTCCCACAATTAATACTCCACAACGAGTGCATTCCCACTCTAGGGCACCAATGCTATTTTAGAGTTCAACCATGCCAACAAAGAAAGGATAATTTTTTATCCAAGGAAGGAGTCCAAGTTAAAGGGAAAACTCTCACTCTCTCTCTCTCTCTCTCTCTCTCTCTCTCTCTCTCTCTCTACACATTGCATTTAGGTTTAAAATATTTGTATCCACAAGCACAACACTAAATATGTATGTTTTGGGGATGATTTCATCATTGTGCTTTTGTGAAGAGGTTAGAAACTTGTTCAAAAGGAGTCTCCTTGATTAAGACTCCTCTCTAATATACTATAAGAGAAAAAGAAATCGATAGGTTTAATGGTGATGGCTTTCACACTTGGCAGAAAATCTCAAGAGATATTTGATGAAGAAGGATTTATGGAGCACGAGCTCGTGCGACCTGCCTACGGCGGATCTCGCTTTGCAATGGTCAATCCTATATAGTTTGTCAAGATCATTCATGAGCACACATGGAAACACTCACACTATATCTCTCATTTCTCTATTCTCGGTTTTGAATGTCTATATGTATCTATGTATGCATGTAAGTATGTATATATGTGTGTACGTACCCATGCATGATGTATATACATATATATGTGTGTGTGTGTCTATTGTTTTACATCTCCCCATACCCCACTGCTCTCTCTCTCTCTCTCTCTCTCTCTCTCTCTCTCTCTCTCTCGGGGGGGGGGGGGGGATGTATGCTATATGCTATATGTAGGTTTTAGAACATGGTAATCAATAGGTTTCTGAGGAGCCCCAATGATCATGTGCAATGTCTATTCATATGATCCTGTTTATATATGCTAGATGCAAGTAAGACTTGGGGTGTTCACTTCTTAAGAAGTCTATCGTATCATGTGAGTTAACCAAAAAGGGTTATTAATACTAAAAAACGTATATTTTTATGTATACATTAGAGAAGAATGGGGTTTTTAAATAGGCTCATATATGTATATAACATTTTATTGGATATTATTAATAAAACCTTGAATGGAAATGATTACATAAGCAGATTTTGATCAGTATATGCTCTCAAAAGTAAGAGGATCTATCTCCAGTAGCTAAAACCACCATCACCCATGCATACCAATCAGTACGCGAGTCACATCTTATTTCTTGTCGGTTGTTGTGCTTACCAAATGGGAGCTTCAAATACAAAAACTCCATGAACTTGGTACTTGGAATTCTAAACTTATTAAGGGTTTGACAATTTCTTCAATGAAAACCCAATTATCTAAGAAAGATAGGACCGTTATGAATCCACAAAAGAAACATGGCCACAAAAAGAGCAATGACAAATCTCTATATGGCACGTCATAAACATTAAAAAAACCATACCATTGGTTTGCCAACCATTGTACAAAGTCATATAGCCAAATGGTTCACACAGGCAATGAACATAGCAAAGGACATCTTGTCCAAAGCTAAAAATATGTGTCCCCTCCTTTTATCACTTACGTTATTTGCATTAGCAAAAGCTCTTTCATTTTATGCTCAAAACCAACTGATCAACACCACAATCAATTACAATTGATAATAAAGATAAAAAAACACATATAAAGTGATGGTATAGTATTGTTACATTGCGAAAATGGAATGAAAAGTGCCATAGAAGATGGACATGAAGATGAATGGTAAGTACTAATAGTAAGTACTAAGTGTCTTTCTTAACACCTTTGTAATAGGAGGGCCCAAATGCTTAGCCAATACTAATGACAAACCATAGAAAGAATCTCCACCTCTACACCCTTAGACTCTTACACAAAGGTCAATAGTATGTTAAAGTTGGGCTTCTTGAAAGAATAGGTCAGGGCTTGTCCTTTGATGAATCTATATCTTTCTATAGATCCATCTTGCTCTACTTGTGCATTTGAGTGGAAAAATATCTCATTTGAGTCCCCCCCCCCTCCTTTTCTCCTCTCTCTCTCTCCTGTCCTCTCTCTCTCTCTCTCTCTCTCTCTCTCTCTCTCTCTCTCTCACTCTCAATCTTGCATTTTTGTGGCGTGCAAGTGGATATATCTTCATATATCTTGGGGTCATGATTCCTACCCCAAGATTAAAGGGTACGCGGTCTTTAGTGAAGACCCTGTGACCAATTCAAAGGATTGGTTGGGCAAGTCAATATGGCTATTTTTGTTGATTACCCATACCAATTGGCACTCCATGCAATCCATCAATGCATGTGTCACTCCCATTTTTTAATGTGCTCTTCTGCCAAGACTTAAGAGGCCTCCCCTTAGTGGTCTCCTCCCATGTGTTTGTGTTGCACCTCTCTCTCTCTCTCTCTCTCTCTCTCTCTCTCTCTCTCTCTCTCTCTCTCTCTTTCTAGAAGCTTGAGCTTGTAGCCTCATCATCTTCACCATAGGCCAATTCAGTATTAGCATCATCATCCTCTAGCTGCTCCACAAAAGCTGGACCATCGTCCTGCCACTTTTGTCATCCAACCCCAAGTTGTCGGCACCTAGCACTTGGCCACGATCTGTTACCCTTTCGTACAAGAACTCCACTAGAACAGACTCCACCTCTTCAAGTTGCACTGGACACTTGGCATTTGCTAACTCTTCTACACACATGCTCTCTTCAACAAAATGCCCATCTTCGTTGACGAGCTCCTCCACAATCGGCATAGACGCTTCCCCAACAGGTAATTCCCAAGGAACATATTCAATCATAGACCTTACCCTAACAAGCTCCACACTTCGCATCACTGGCACCATCCTCAAGGGACCCACTGCTGCTTCAACAAACACACAATCTGCAGGCTTTAACAAGCCTAACTCCAGCTTTCTTTTCATTTTCCTGCTCTTCACCCGGGCAACTCTAAATGTCTCGGCATAAGTCTTTGGCTCTTCATCATCCACCTTATCTCGAACTCGAGGACATAGGTAAGCTAGGAATTTCTCCAACTTGAAACCATCCACATTGACCACTTGGGTGGCAACAACCAGATCACTCCAACAAGCTTCAAACTTACCGACAAAAGCATCAAAAGCATCATCTATATCCTATCGTAGGCTCTTAATCTTCGTATTTGATTCAGTAGCCGACACCACTTTGCGAAACTTGCAGAGAAACTGTTCTCGGAAACCAACCTAGCTTTGCTTATCCGCAGCTTCCAGACCTTCAAACCAGGCTTTTGCTTTACCTCGCAACACCAACGGCACTATCTCCAACTTTTCTTCATCACTGCACATTTACAATGAGATCATAAATAACTCAAAATTTTCCAGCCACTCATCCGCATCTTCATCACCATTGAAAATTGGGCTAGCACTGTGCCACATTTTTGCTTACAAACGTATCACCAGGGAGCAATCAATGTGCTCCTCAGTGAGGGCACCAGAAGATGGAGAGGAGGAATGGGGAACACACCCGACACACACACAATGGCCCCTATATAGCTCAGGGTATTCACAACACCCCTGTCCTCTTGAAAAACACCTTTACAAAAGACAACTCACACTAGAAGGACATCACCTGCACTTCGCCCAACGAACACACGATCTGCACAGCTGCTAGATAGTGATCACACCGATCTTGCCCGATCTAGCTCGTCCACAACTGAACACCTCTCTCTCTTTCTCTCTCACACACTCAAGGGACTCGGGGGGCGCACACGCTCACACACACCGGCACCACACACCCTGGAGAGGAGAAAAAAAGAAAAGGGGGAAGGGGGAGAGATGACGCCAAAAAACCGGCAATGACAGCTTCCCTTGCAATGAAAAAACACCATGTACAACATCCATGTAGTCTACTCTAGGCCGCACCATAGCCCTCACCAATTCGTATAGAGGGGCACACACATCCCTCGAAGCTCGACCCCGTCAACACAAGCCTCAACATAAAAATTCACCACTAGCTTCACTTCGAAAGATACTTCTCCTCTTGGCAACCCTCGCTGGCTTTCTATCTGTCGAGCACTCACCGTTCCAAGCCGCTTCACAAACGACTCTTCTGACTTCGACCATCGAGTGCACAAAACTTTTTCTTCTTCTTCTCTTCCCCTCCTCCTTCTCCCCCAGCCCAAGGGGAGAAAAAAGAAAACTCCACATCGAAAAATGTCGCTCTCCCTTTTACTTCACCTCCTCCTTTTTGGCCTGCCCAAAGGGCAAAGGCTATAGTGTTGCCTTCTCTTTTTGCTGACTAAAATAGGAAAAAAGGTTGAGTTGTATTTTTAACCATTTTTTGATAGACCAAAAATGTTGATTGGTTGAAATAAGATAGTGGACACTCATTGAAAGGAAGAGTGTGTAAATCTAATGATGGACATCTCTTGAGTTTTGAAATATAAAATGAATGCTCATTTATCAGAGAAAGGATTTTGGGCTTCTTTTGAGAGCCGTGAAAGGTTGACAGTGTTAGAGGTTAAAATTTAAATGATAAAGCCTTAAAAGCTCCACAAATCTCAAGAATTACCATTTCATCTTGAGAAGTTCTTTCACTCACCTTTTCATCTTAAGAAGTTCTTTCACAGGTTGAAACTTGTTAAAAGTGCACAATTTTTTTATTGGTTGGAATAGACAACGTATACTCATTACAAAGACGAAACTTGTTTCAGTGACATAGAGAAGTTAATAGTGAGATAGAGAAGTTAATAGGTAGTGGGCAAACTAATGAAGCACAGTACTGGGGTAGGTAAGCTCGAGAATCGAGAGACATGAGCTGGCGGCGTACTCATGGTTGTTCACCTCCCAGGCTCCCAGCTTCCTACACCCTCTGATCTCGATTGGAGGATTGCTAGCCTCCCCTTTTCTGACACGTCTTCCTCGTTTGACGTGGGGAGTCCGACGACGTCTTCGCACCTTGAGACCCTCACACACTATGCAACTGCATTGTCACTTCACTGCACCCCTGCAGACGACAAGTTGTGGGTTGCCTTCGTAGGAAAATTTGATGGGTGTGTGGCCACGAGCGGGAGGGGGGAGGACGGTGGGGAGATGGCAGTAGCAAGGTGGCAAGATGGAGGGAGCAACTGGCGGATGGAGGTGGATATGTGGGGTTTAAAATTATCCCCCTCACGGGACTTCACTCACGGGGTAAAGTTTTCCTCAAGCGGCTTGACGACAGCCAACTCAACAACGGTGGGTAACAACAGTGGAGGTATGTTTTGCCTTCTTGTTCAAGTTGATGAGTTTCGAGACTTTCATGATACCATCATATCAAGTGGACACTATGGTATATTAATTTTCCCTCATCGGATTGCTCAGAAAACAGGTGCCATTGAGAATGACATTTAGTTTTCTCAATCCTTTTGTTTTCTCCTCCCTTGCTGGCCAAGCCTTGAACAAAAAGCGAGATTAAAGCAGTTGTTACCGGACGTGATCTACTTTTTTGAAACAGGGAATAATGATTATAAGGAAGCTAAGGATCAGTTTGGTGATTCTCTGGATATCAAAGCGATGGTTACAACAACTAATGCAGCAATGAAGGTAGCCTTTCAGGTAATAGAACTGGCAAGGTTGCATCTAAGCTATACATGTGTATTGTGTTTCACAAGAAGCTTGGAAAAGCACCTTACTTGAGTTGATTTAATGAGTGTTGTTCTGCTGAGTAGGCAATGTATAGACTGGGAGCTAGGACATTTATATTCATGAATGCCATCCCCAAAGGCTGTTCTCCAGATCGTTGACTTCTTTGGATGATGATGAGGAGCTGGATGAGAATAATTGCAACACTCTATAGACAAATATTGTCCAAGCACACAACAAGCGACTAATCGAGCTGTTGGACGAGCTGCGAGACAATTATTCAGTTGGGGAATGGGTTCTCTTTGATGCTTACAACATATTCATGGATGGATATCTCAACTCTTCTGAATATGGTGAATCTTGAAGTGCATCCCCTCATTATTTCTTGTGCTGCATATAATTAGTACTCAGTCATTGATCCTTGAGAAATCAATAGTTGTAGAGTGATGATGTGCTTATTGAAATTGGATTTTGCAGGAATATTGTATCCCTTCAAATCTTGCTATGGGGCAGGTGGTACCTACAATTTCAATGCAAATGTGATGTGTGGCATGTAGATTGCGTGAGTGCACCACGTCCCGACGTAGTTCAGCTAGTATTGGGCAGAGCCTTGTGCGGAGCGAGGGTAACCAGCTTTTCAGCAGCGGCCTGTACCAGCTTGCAGAAGGTAGGCGAGAGGTTGTTAGTGTACCAATATATAGAAGGTGGAAGCTTAGATGATAGGCTTCATGGAGAAGAGGGGATGAAACAGATGCTGACATGCCAACACCATAGGCAAATTGCATGCAGGGCAGTAGCTCGAGGGTTGTGCTTTTAACAAGAAGAGTGGCTAACCAGGATAATTTGCAGGGACATGAAGTCCAGCACTGTGTTTCTTGATAAAAACTCCTACTTTAGCATGGCCAAAAGGCGACACTCACTTGTTCTCTTGCAAGCTCTTCCTTGGCAGCCTATAAATCCCTCGCTCATGGGTGGCTTGCGGATGAGGACAAGACTGTCCTACCATGGCGATTCGCAAGCAAGCTAGTGAAGCGGCTCCTCAACCTAGTGGTCATTGGTCATCTTGTGATGATGATCCAGGGAACCTTGGGGCATAATATTGGGCTTTCCTTCCAGCTATCGTCATCCAAGTTGTAACTCCATTACATGACATAAGGGGAGTATTCAATGTGGGCGGTGTAGCAGGCTTAAGGGGAAAATGAGACACACATCTCATTATCCCACACTTTTAAAAAGTTGCATGCATCCTTGATTCATCATTTCACGGCTACAGATTGCGAGGGAGATATTAATCCTTGAGTCCACGCCCTGCTAAACAAAGGAGGCAAAAGTAGTATCTTATTATCTTGTCAGTGTCACTACTTGGCGTCTTCTAAGTCCCGACCCTCTCCAAACCCATGCGTGTAGTTGTAGCGCGCTCCGCTCTAGGCGCTTAAGTAGCTTCCCGTGCTGCCCAGCTCTTGAATTATCTCCTTGGACTATCTCTCACATCTTATCATCCAGTAATTCATATCTCACCTCGTCCACCTGGAGGTAAGTGTGTCAATCATAGGCTCCAAAGTTCTCGAATCTCAAGCTCACATTTCAACAATACTTGTAAAAAACCTAGGTTTATGTACAATTTTTTAGTTTTACCTTCAAATTTTAAATTTGCTTGTAAAAAAACCTATAAAATCTAGAGAAATTTAATGTAGTCGATTTGCCAGTAAAATTTTGTATCTGTAGGTTGGCGAAGATTCGAGTGGTTGGAAAAAGTTTTTTTCCGGGTGTTGCCATATGGAAGGTGAGTAGTCTTTTAGTGTTCAAGTGCTATTAATTCACACTCTTCTTTTGAAAAACAATTAGAAAAAGCCATGTCTTGTTTTTGAAACTTCTACATAGAATGATCTAAGTAATGTGTGAACTAGCTTGCTCCCTCAGCTCCCACACTCTTTTTTTCTATTGAGAGATATAAACTTGAGGTCTTATGGAGTTGTATACCATTGAAATTGTTGTATAAGTACTCATTTGTTAGCTAACCTTTTCTTTTTTTTTTTTTTTTTGTTTCATCCAAAAATCTAATTGCAGGCCTCGTGATTTTATCACTTGTTTTTTAAGGCAAAGATTTTTTTTTTTTTTTAAAGCCATTGCGCCTGGAGCCATTGCCGCTTAGCTCCCCTTCAAAACTTTTGTTTCTTTTTTCTTAGCTCTTGATTTCCCTAAGCCCTTCTTTTTCTTTTTCCAAGTTCAGGTCTGCTTTTTGGCCTGCCCAAAGGGCAAAGGCTATAGCCATGCCTTCTCTGATCAAGGCACTACTGATCAGAGGGGAATGGAGGACGAACGTGCAGAGTCGAGTGCCAAGTCAAGTCCCTCAAGGCCAAGATCATCGGCCTTGACGTCCATGCACTACCTGCGCTTCCCCCTCATGATCACGCTCAACCTCATCGTTGCCATCTCCATGCTCATCTACAACGCCTGAGATCAAAATTCTAGATTTTCTTCCTTCTCTTAAGTGATCTCTCTCTTTCTCTCTCTCTCTCTCTGCGTTTCCGCTTTTCATTGCAACCTGCTTTTGTGATTTTCACTCTGCTTGCCGACACCATTGGGCGCCCTCCTTGCTCGCCATCTGTGCCAGGCTACCAATCATTTCCATTTGATTTGCATCGTGAGCCTATATGCACAGCCTGCCCTCGCAACACCTACAAACCCTAAGGTCACCGTACTTTTTTGCAAATTTATGATGCAAATGGTGCCTTTTGAGTCGCAGCCATGACAATCGACTACGCCAGGTAATGTCATGATCAAGCCGACCCCCTTCAACAACATCAATACTTTTTTGATGCATAGTTGCCATTTAACAAGAAGAACAAAATGCAGAGCATGCGTATGCCAATATTATTATTGCGCCAAAACAAAATTATTGCAAATATTTCATGTTGATGGTCGTAAGAGCCATTAATAACCGACAAGGTATTCAAATTTGGTTAATGGTTTGTAGCATGTTTCAGGTCTGTGCGAATGGCAAGGTTCAGGCTTGGAGCTTGGATGAGCAGGGTTGAGAGCGATGAGCAAGGTCACTGGTTTTGCTGTCGTTAAGCTTTGTTGAAGTGGCCTGTGGAAATCTGCAAGGTGGTTCATTTGGAGGGGTTAGGGTTCGATTTTTGGAGGAGAAGTGTTCAGAGTTGATTTCCTCCGTCACAGGGAGAGGGGTCCGCGCTTCTGCAGACTGTGAGGTTTCTTCCGCTCCGAGTTGTGAGCTAAGTAAATTCTTGGTTCAGCATGTTGTGGATCGCGATCCATCTCAACTGCCTTGGATTGCAATCTAGGAGAGTCTCCCTCTGCCTACTTAGCGTGGTGTAGTGCTCAGTGGAGGGTCCCTCGGGAGCAACGCAACTGCTAATCGAAGGCTGTAGCCACGGATCGCGATACGTGGTTTGAGGCATTTGTGCAGATCGCAATCCATAGTTGCAGATCAATCAGATGTACATGTATGAAATTTAATTAGCAACTGCATTGGTTACCTACCATGTTTCTTATCCATGTTAAGCTATTTGTTTGCCGACCTTTTCGTAATATTACTCTGGATGGGCAGTGGTTTATAAAGCAATTTAATTATGTGTGGATGGAAGTTTCTGGGCAATGTCCTATGTTTGTGGGCAGTCTTGGAAGTTTTTTTTTTACTCCATCTTCCCCGTGCTAAAGTTGTTTGGTTTGTAAGCTGATGTCAGTAGTGGCTCTTCTGCGAAAAATGTAAGTAAGTAGAGTAATCTGAGCTGCTCGCATGTATTTTGAACTCAGAGTTCTTGGTGATAGGGAATTTGTTAACGAACAACATGTGAGTGGTTGATATTCTGAGCAATGTGCATAGTGTAGTGTCTGAGACTGCACTTTTTGGCATTAGATGGTTTATCAGGCACTTGTCAAGGAGAATGTGGTTTTGGTTAAAGTAGTCGGTATCCAGGTAGTGTTATTATGGGCTTCCTAATCCTAACTATATCTAATGTGCCAAGCAAAAGGGGCTGCCACGTGGCAAAAGCTAAGGCCCTTTGCAAGGGAGTGCATTGCAAAGGAGGTGGGAGGAGGAGGAGGCTGCCGCGTTGGAACTAAGCCCGTTTGCCCTTGCATGGCCACGCTGGAAAAGGTACGAAGGAGATTTGAAGGAGCGTGGCCACCAAGGAGCATTGAAGGAGTGGTGGGCAAGCGGGTAATTTGCTCGGGATCTCTCTCTCTCTCTCTCTCTCTCTCTCTCTCCCGCCACCATTTCCATCATCGCCTGAGGCTCTGCCCATTGGCATCGTCTTCTACGTTGCAGCTATCACCCGAAGCTCTGCCCATTGCCATCATCTCCCAAGGCTCTGCCCATTGCCATCATCGCCCGAGGCTCTGCCCGCCAGTGCTTGATTGCAGTACCCGCTATTCCCTCCAGTGCTTGACTGCGGTACCTGCTATTCCCTCCACTAGAGGTGAGCATGAGACAGAGAGAGAGAGAAAGAGAGAGAGATCTGTTTCAATATCAATATGGTTGTGCAAGCCCAGCTCATCGTCTGGCCGAGCTATCTGCAGCCCATTGTCTGGCCAAGCTTGTGCGCTCCACTGCAGGTCGTTGAAAGGACCTCCAGCTCGCAGCTCGCTGAAAGGACCTCCAGGTGTGTGTGGGGGTGTGTGTGTGTGTGTGTGTGTGTGTGTGAGAGTGAGAGAGAGAGAGATGTTTCTTGCTCTATGCAGTCGAACTCCTCCACGGTATGCAAGGCAGAACTCCACCACAGAGCATGCAGAGAGAGAGAGAGAGAGAGAGAGAGAGAGAGAGAGAGAGTTTTTGCAACAGCGAACGTGGTGTGGGCGTGGGCCAAATAAGAGAGAGCGCTGCTCGGGTGGCGATTGTTTGGTAAGTTTTTTTTTTTTCAAATAAAAAATGGTGGGCTGCAATGCCGCTGCACAGAAGTACACCACATTTGGCATGTGATGTTTTTGAAGCACACCACATTTGGCATGCGCGCGCATACATGTTAACGGAATTGGCAAGAAGAAAGCAAAACATTTTTTTTTTTAAATCATTTTAATTATTTTGCCCTCACTTTAGATCTTCTAAACAATGCAGTGCCGCCGCACGGAAGTACACCACATTTGGCATGTTATGTTGTTTTTGAAGTACACCACATTTGGCATGTGTGTGCATACATGTTGATAAAGGAATTGGCAAGAAGAAAGCGGAACATTTTTTTTTAAAAAAAATCATCTTGAATTATTTTGCCCTCACTTTAGATCTTCTAAACAAAGTCTAGATTTTGAGAGAGAGAGAGAGAGAGAGAGAGAGAGAGAGAAATTAAAAAAGAAAAAACAAGACAAGCAGAATATGAAGAAGTAGAGTATTTTAACGTCGTAGGAAACTATCCAAGAGACCTTGAGGAGAGCTGAACTCAAGACCTCTTGTTCAAGAAGAAGAGGAAAATGGTAGAGAAATAGAATGAGAGAGAGATGAATAAAAATTCAAGATAACAACCTTTTTAAAAAAAGAGAGATAAACATGGCCCCGGATTGGAGAAAACATGGAAACTTGATTTAGGTAAGGAGTGGAGCCAGTTTCAACACCTTGTGTAATGCCACAGCCATTTGAGATGTAAGCATAGTCTTCGAAACCAAAGCATAGGTGATTGCATCTTTTTTCCCATGTAGGCATCTTGCGTAATGGCCCATCCCTTCAAGATGTAAGCATAGCCTTCAAGACCAAAGCATAGGTAATTTGATCTGCAGAGACACCCTCATTTCGCATCCCTTGAAAACAAAGCAGAGCTTTGTGGCCTTGCCCCGTTGTTGGGGTCAATGCATTGCACTCCTTCATTGTCTCTCTTGCTTGCTATTTCTCTTTGTCTCTCTTGCTTGCTATTTCTCTTACTGCTTTGCTCACTTGCATCACCATGTCTGTCAAGAGTCTTTGACTCATAATATCGACGTGAAGTATTTTGCCCATATAAGTGTTTTGCGTAGTGTCACATGCCTTTCAAATGCAAGCCTAGGTAATTGCATCTATAGAGAATTCCTTGCTTCACATGCTTTGAAAATAGCCCAGAGCTTACTGGCCCTACCACTGTTGGATATATCCCGCAGTTAAAACATTACAAGAGAGGGCATTTCGAACAGGCAGCTCCTCAAGAACTTTTTATGTTTTGTGAAGTAGGAAGATATTTGGCATACATGTTGACCAAATATGATCGTGAATTTCATGTCTTCAAAACAAAAGTGTAGGTAATTTCATCTACGTTAGTAACAATATCATTGCGAACTATTTTGTCCATATCGAAATCTTGAGTGATGCGACATGCCTTGAAGATGGAAGCGTAAGTGATTGCATTTTTAGAGATGCCATCACTTTGCATCCTCTAAAATCAGTCCAGGGCTTGCATATCCCGCAGTCATAACACTCTAAGAGAGGGCATCTTGGAGAGGTAGTTCCTCAAACACTTTTTGTGCTTCTTAGCCTTGCCCCTATTCAGCATATATATATGTATATATATATACATATATATATATATATATCTTATAATCAATGGAGTCCAAGAGACACCATGCTAAAAAGGCATCTCCTCAAGCATTTTTTGTGCTTTTTGAAGTACACCGCATTTGGCATACATGTCAACCAAGGCATTGGCAAGAACGACATCTTCTTTCAAGAGCCTTTGACTAATAATATTGAATTATTTTTCCCATATAAGTGTCTTGCATAGTGCCACATGCCTTTCAAATGCAAGGGTAGGTAATTGTATATGGAGAGAAGCTCATAGCTTCGTGGCCCTATCCTTATTGTCTTGCCTTGCACAAACACACCATTTCCAAGAAAATTTCTTGAGAGTCGTTAAACGAAGGTATGCCTTCTTCTTCCGCTGTCATCTAGAAAGCCATGTAATGTAACACCCATGTGTGATAATATGTCGAATCAATGTATAGGAGAGGGGTGTTATGTAGTTTTGATAGAATCTATAAGAAATTTAAAATGAATCCTTAATAAAAGAAAAACATCATGAATCTTTTTTTTTTCTTTTGTTTATCAAATTGCGAAGAAGAAACATTAAAACAAAAAGTTCTTTCAGTGATAGAAAATCCTTTCAATACATTAAGAACTTCAGCTGCTTTAGTCAATGAACCATATGATTCCAATGAGGTTATCTTATCAACCCCTCCAAGGCATGCTAAAGTAAGAGATGCAAAGCAACTTGCATGCTCAAGGAACCAAATCGAAGGTGCAAACTACTTCATAGATTGAGTTAGGGATATAAAGATGATATTTTTGACAATTTAAGAAGAATTTTTTTTTTCTGTTATAGACATTAATAGCCCTTTCAATTCTTCCCTAGGTATTGTTGTTGAAGGGCCACACAATTCCAATGAGGTCATCATCATGCCAATGCTTCCCAAGCATAATACTATCAGGAATGTAAAGCAACTTGCACGCTCTAAGAGTCAAGATCAAACTAAAGATTCTTCAAAATGTTTAAGGATGATTGAAGACGACTTTGTTTTCCACGTTGAAAACCAATTGCAATGCAAAGGTTATTTGGAGGATATTCAACAATAAGGCCAAGGATCTCATGTTAGCAATGATGAAAGTCTTTGAGAGGCTAGGAGATAATTTCATCTTTGAAGGACATGAAGAAAGATATTATTCGATTGGGAGAAAATCAACGTGACCTTTTTTCTTTGATGCAAGAATTTCAAAACAAGTCTATCGAACACTTCTCTATGTGTTCCATAGAGCATAATCAGGATGTTGTGGCATTAAAGGAGCAAGTTACTACTCTAGAGAGTGATCTTAGAGCTTTGAGGATGGCCGTTAATCGATTAAATGCCATAGAAAAGAGGCTAAGTCATTTGGCTATGCCAAAGCCTTTACCGAACTAGAGAAAAATAACCCTTCATGGTTTCTCTTTTATGGACAATCTATCCATATGGTCTAGGTGATTCTCATATGACAAATTTAAACTTTCTATGCTTTATTGCCACTAAATTAAAATAAATTTTTGTTTATACTCGCTTTGTCTATCAATTTAGTAATTAATGTGAAGTTGAACCTAGCTGGTTCTCAATCTCATCTCATGTTATTATGAGCTTCTTAATCGATCTCATCTCAACTTTGAGCTTTGAAGTGTTCCTACCACTAATTGGAGTCAATTTTCACATTGTCACATCTCTTGCTTATTCCTTAAAAAATTTGCATTTTCTCTTTGACTTGCATCTTCTCTTATTCATTTGCTTTTAGTTAATGTTGGGCTTTATGTATGAGTTGCACCTGCTCTTTCTCCTTTGCTTGCACTTAATATTGGATGCTCTCACTTTTACCTGCTCTTTAATGTATATTTCTAGGTTGTTGTGGTATCAAGATTGTCCCCTCTTAGGTTTCTTACATGGAAAATTTTGGATTCACCATTTTGTGGGTATATTATATTCATTAAATCAAAAGAATCACTACAAGAGGCTCTTCATATTAGCGACGCTCCAAAAAAAAATTCCCGGCGTTGCTATGAGCGTCGCAAATTTCTTTGTAAATTTGCGACGCTCATAGCGACGCCGCCTGGGGTAAAAAAATAACCGAGCGCGCCCAAAAACTCAGATCTCAGATCTGAGTTTTTCGGCGCCCTCAAGCAAAGAGCAGGTAACGCTCTCCCTCACTCTCTCTCTCTCTCTTTTTCTTCTCCACACACACACACACACACACGAGGAGAGGAAGGAGAGCCAGGTATGCTCCTTCCCTCTCCTCATTCTCATGTTCCCTTCCCCTCTTTCTCTCTCCCTCTCTCTTTCTCTCACACACACACATACACACACACACATAGTGTTTTTGAGAGAGAGAGAGAGAGAGAGAGAGAGAGAGAGAGTACAAACAAAAACAAAAACGCACACACACATACATAAAGAAAGAATTCACACACACATTGAGAGAGAAAAAGAGAGAGAGAGCATGCATAAATAAAAAACGCACGCATTGAGAGAGGAAAAGAGAGAGAGAACATGCATAAACAAAAAACGCACACATTGAGAGAGGAAAAGAGAGAGAAAACATGCATACGATCCAAAAAAACGCACACACATTGAAAGAGAAAGAGAGAGAAACTAATTTAACGTCGTAGGAAACTAATTAAAATTAAAAGACCTAAAGATCTAGCCGACGAGGAGTTGAACTCAAGACCTATTATTCAAGAGGGAAATGGCATAATCAATCTATCATACTTGGCATGGGTGATAGAAAGGTTATACCATTTATCTCTTTTTATTGGCACACACATCCACACACGCGCACACACACACAAGAAGAAGAGAGTTATAACGTCGTAGGAAACTATCTTAAAAGACGTTAAAGATTAGGTTATATGTAGACTTACATTAAATTAGATTTAGGTTTATTTTTAACTAGATTTACGTTTATTTAAGCTAGATTTAGATTTACGTTATATTAGATTAGATTTAGGTCTCCATAGACTGCGATGCCTGCATGAAGCGGGTGAAGAAAGCCCTCAATGGAATATAGGCTATTGCTGCCTTCACTCATGGTGGGCTCCGTCGATCCAAAAGTACTGGTGAAATGTCTTCAGAAGATAGGGAAGAAGGTGGATCTTCAGGGCGGCAAGAGTCACTACATCCCCGACACAATGACCATCTAGACAACCTCTAGTCATTAGACTTACGTTAAATTAGATTTAGCTTTATTTTTAGTTAGATTTACGTTTATTTAGATTTACGCTTATTTACGTTAGATCGAGTCCACGCAAGAATTACTTACGGTTTAGGGTTTAGAGTTAGACGAACAGTGAAAAGATCTACTGTGAAAAGATGTTAAGATGAAGTGAAGTGCTACAGCTAGAGAAGAGGCAAAGGGGTTTTGTCCACTACATGCAGTATCATGTAGACGTGGGTGTGTAGATTTCTTGTACCCACAAATATAGGTATTGACCAATAAAGACGAGATTATAACCCGGTGGTTCTGATCTCCGTGCACCTCTAGACCGAGGTGTGCTGGGATTGGACATGACTAGAGAATGTGAGGTAAAGAGAGAGAGAGAGAGAGAGAGAGAGAGAGAGAGAGAGAGAGATAAGACGAAGAATGCCAATAGAATATTAAATTTGTTGTCCAGGTTATAAGTTTTTTATCCTCATTATGAGTAGCGACGAGGATGTGGGACCGTCCAACCGAAACACCTATCTCTCAATGAGGGTCTTCTGTCCTTGTAATCAATGCAAGCATGCTGTGCGACGGACAAGACGTGTTTCTTTGCAGCACGTTCGCGAATTTGGGGAGTTCGATCCATCTATTATAGATCGAGTTGTTGCCAATTATAACTCGTCGGACTCTGACGCTGGCCAACAAGCAGCAATCTTGCAACCCAATAGACGTGTTCGCAGGCGCTTTGGTCAAGCAGCATATGTGAGGCCACAAGATGTAGCCTCTGACAGCTCGGGGGATGATCATGCAGAGAACATTCCCAACGAGGCAATGTTTGAGCCCGAGATTGATGAAATGATCGAGACGATCATGGATTCAGAAAGGCTTATCTATGATGATATGAAAAGTGAAGCCGATACGCCATTGTATAATGGAGCACGTATGTCTAGATTGAAAGCACTCCTGGTTCTTCTCACCATGCAGGCAAAGTTTGGATGGAGTGACACTAGCGTCACAGCGCTTTTCAGGTGATCTATTACAATTAGTTTACTTTAATAGAACTCTAAATGTATAATGATCTGATAGATTTTTACACGACTGTATCATATTTTTATGTTGTGTAGATTGCTGAAAGAGCACATACTACCAGCTGACAATGTGATGCCAGATTCCCGAGATGAAGCAAGAAAGATTTTGCGAAACTTGGGGATGGATTACAATTCTATCCACTCTTGTCCTAATGACTGCATTCTTTTCAGAGGGGAATACATAGACATGGAGAAGTGTCCGAAATGTGATTCCGAAAGATATCGAGTAGATCTCCACGGGACAAAAATTCCACAAAAGGTTTTGCGACATTTTCCTCTGCTTCCTCGCATCAAGCATTTCTTCGAATGTAAGTCCATGGCCGCCCTAGCATCATGGCATGAGGAGAATAAATCTTCGGATGGTGTGCTACGAATTCCTGCAGATTGCGTAGCGTGGAAACATATAGATGGAACATGGTCGGATTTTGCCAGGGAAGCTCGAAATTTGCGCTTAGGCCTGGCTATGGATGGCGTAAATCCATTTGGTCAAAGATCAACATCTTACAGTGTATGGCCCGTTGTCATCGTCAACTACAACATTCCCCCGTGGTTGACTACGAAGAAGGGGCACCTATGGCTAAGCTTGATTGTGCCAGGGCGATATAAAGTGGGGAATATGGATGTGTATCTTCGTCCACTATTGGAAGAGCTACAACAATTGTGGATTGGCATAGAGGTGGTGGATATGAGCCGACACACAGGACGACGGAATGCTTTGATCAGAGGCATTCTAATGTGGACCATGCATGACTATCCCGGGCTAACAGAATGCTCAGGTGATCTATTGACACTCCTCACTCAGACACTGTAAATCTTATTTTTTCCCATAGTTGATCTATTATCATGTGTATACATGCAGGGCTTCAAACAAGTGGATACAGAGCATGTGTCACATGTGGACCTAGACTGAATGCATGTAGGGCACCCTCACTGAAGAAGCAAATCTACGAAGGTCATCAAGCGTATCTTCCAGAGAATCATGTGTTACGCGACGGCTTTTTGGGAAGAGAGCCACCAAGGATGTCTACACAAGCATGGTTAGAGCAGAAGGAGATGTGCGATGACGGATTGCCTCCAGGGATGAAGAGACTATCTCTATGGTACGAGTTACCATACTGGCCCCGACTCATGATCAATCACTTGCTCGATCCAATGCACATATTCAAGAATGTGGGTAATCTACTATGGGACCATTTGACCGGCAAGAAAGATACTTTGGGAGCCAGAGTTGACCTTAGAAATGTGGATCGTATGGAGCAATATTGGCCGCAAACAGCGTCTGATGGATCGATAAAACTCCTGTGGTGGCGGAACTCACTTACTTCGGCACGCTGCAAGAGATTTTGAGGATCGATTACAGAGGATTTTTTGTCGACTTGTTCGACGTGCAATGGTTCAAGATAATCATGGAGGGTCGCAACGCTACTGTGCGTAGAGGAGATTCTGGTTTTCTTGAGATGGATTCTACTAAGAAATGGACTGACCTAAGAGACACTTTCGTACTACCCGAGCATTGTGAACAAGTAAGTATGTAAATAGTTAACATCCCCCTTTTACAAGTTATGTGCTTGAAAGCTCTCATGTAAGTTATGTGGTTCTGGCAGGTAATATTTCATCCTACAAAGTCTACATCAAACTGGTGGTACGTCATAGAGGTAGCCCCTCGTAGTGCAAGGACGTATGAAGGCTACCATGTGCCAATCACAACGACATCAATGGAGGAGATCAGAGAAGATGCTCAATCAGAAGCCGCTGCGGTGGTGCCAGACGAGCATCAAGATGCTACTACTCTATATGGGGTGCATGCAGAGGAGCTACAAAATGAAACAGAGGATATGTGTTTAAACGGAGAGCTCTATATAGATATAGGAAGTTATGCTGAGTTATGCGAGGATGAGAGAGAGATCTCTTAAAGTCACAAATATTGTATTTGAACAATTTTGCTCCGTGTTGTAAAAGCTCTGGCTCTCTAAGTACCTTCCATGGTGTATAACGCTCTTTTCTACTCGCGCTCACATCTTTTGATTAAAAATTCTGAGTTTTTGACTTGCCTCTTCTATCACTCGATTCATTGCGTCATTGTATTTATATGCGTCATTACGTCATTGTATTTAATGGTCTTTGCGTCATTGTCTACTCTATTCATTCAATATTAAGTTTAAATATTCGTGTGTTTAATGCAGGTATGGATGATGAGGAGTTTCTTTCTTCTTTGTCACCGCAGCAGAGACAGTGGTACGTGGAGCGTCATCGCTCTGGCGCATCATCGCGCGTTCCTACTCCATCCGCATCTCCCTCTCTTTCGGAGCATTCGGCGCGCTCTGAAGCTTCGGCGTCGACGAGACGAGCTTCACACTCGTCTAGACACCGGCGCTCTAGTGGTGGCGGTGGTGGTTGTTGTGGGGATTCCGCCACCGATGCCTCCACACCGCCTCGTGTTCGACGAGGCTCTTTACCCTCCCCTTCTTTGCCCGCCCCCACACCAGCCACAACATCGCCATCTACGCCAGGTTTTTCACGGCTGACTGTTCCTAAAAGCTACACACCTCTACCTACTCCGCCAAGAGCCACCCCACTCGACACTCCTCGCTTCGGGGCCCAGACGCCGGTGGAGACACCTGACGTCCGTACCCCCATCGACACGCCGCTAGAGACCCCTGCCGGGACACCCAGGTTCACGCGTCACCGGCCAGAGGGCTTGCCTTACTCCGTCGACATCAACGACGGCATCATCATGGATGATGACGGCAAGAAGGTGATTTCGCGCATGCGTGGTCTTTGCTCTCAGCTGTTTAGACACTACATACTAAACAAATGGAGTGAAGTACCAAGTGATTTAAAAAACAGAGTCATCAGCATACTTCATGATGAGTTTCCCGTTCCAACACGGGATCAGCGCTTCAATGAAGACCTGATGAAGATTCGAATGCGCGAATACTGCAAACACAAGCGTTCCGAAGTGCAAAAAGTAATCAAGAATGGGTGGAACAGGTCAGATTGGCTGGCCAAAGAAGATTGGAAGAATGCGAAGAAAGCAACGCGTGAGAATCCCGACAAGTGGAAGCAACAAAAGGATGCAGCCAGAGCGCGAGTAGAGGCAGGGAGCTCGCACCACTTGGGGAGCGGTGGATGGGCATCATTTGAGGCCGATTTTGTAAGTGTTTTCACATTGCTCTTTATGCATGTTCGATAGTTTAGGGTTTATGAGTTTTTTAGTTCTAACATAATGAAATCTTTGTATGTTTTGACAGTGGTCGATGACAGGACGTGATCCCACACCGTACGAGCGCGAGTACGCAGGCAGGAAGGGCTTAAACGCCCTGATGGACATTCTCAGTTCTCGCGGCGGTATGGTTAGTATTAGGGTTTACTCTTTTTTATTTTTTGTATTGTTTTATAAATGTCGTTATATGTTTATACTGACTGAAAGCTGTCTTATTGTCTTTTTTTGCAGAATCCGACAGATACGTCGCTTGGACGCGATGAGACGTCTGACTAGACGACGTCAGTTTAGCCGTAGCTAGATAGCATTAGTTTAGGGTTTCTCATAGCTTATGTATCATGAGACGGATTTTATACGTCTTTTTGAACCATGTATATTATTACATTTGTCACCGCAGTTCCTTTTGCCAATCAATTCTTTATGCCTATGATGTTGTACAATTGTCATTATTATATTTGCCAATCAATTCATTTTGCTTATGATGTGTACAATTGTCAATTTTGCAAACAATGCGTCTTGTGGGTGACTATTTTGGGTCTATTATCTACCTTTGCACTTTTTTAAAAAAGTGAATCAAGTACAATATGGTTGATGGGTGGCAGGGCATTCAATGCCTTGCCACCAAAAAAAAATTCTCTCGAACGTCGCTATAAGCGTCGTTATTTATGGCTCTGTAGCGTCGCTATGAGCGTCGCTATAGTCTTCTGTGTAAACGTCGCTATAGGCGTCGCTATATGCGTCGCTATATAGCGACGTTTATAGCGACGCATATAGCGACGCTCTCGTAGCGACGCTCGTAGCGACGGTTTTAGCGACGCCGGGGGTTATAAAAACCCAGTGTATTTCCGTCGCTAACAGCGTCACAAGAGCACACAACCTCTTGTAGTGAATTTTTATATATCACTCAACTCACTCCCAACCAAATCAATGCACAATGACATCAACAATCATTGCCATATCCTTTGATCAAGGTAGAGCTATTATAGGTCAAGGAAATATTACACAAAGATACGCAGATAGAAGGCATAGAGGATGTCCACCCCAAGTGGAGAAAGAGCTGGCTGAACAAGAACCTACGATATCTGATTCTGTTCACAAGAGCACCTACCACACTTCATAAAGACCCAACCTTTCCATGTCCCGTCCCAAGGGTAAGGACATGGCAAGCACATGAAGCACTAAATAATAAGCGGCCTACATGGCTGAACTATCCACGATTGCCAGCTCCAATAGGGGGAACACCGACAAAGAAATACATGGTGAAAATCCTAACGGGCGCCATGCCATTCTTCAAGAGACTTCATGACTTCTCATGTGCTTTTCTATACAAGATCTGTTGAATTTTGCTCACATGTATTGAAGCTTTTCACGAGCCAGAGCAAGCAGGATCACCATGGATGTCATTCCTTGAAGATAATAAGGTTCTCTACTACGACTTAAGTGGCCAACCTTCTGAAGAATCCCTTTATGGCTTCTGTGTCTGATGCATGTTTTTGCCATCTAGCAATATGTTGACATTTGAGGAAGCATTTTATACAGGTTTCTTCACTTGGCGAATGAAGATATTTGGGCTAGTCACTAAGCAACCTAACATCCAGATTTGTTGACTATTCAACCATTGAGCTTAAAAACAGAGTCACCATGCAATTCTTGCCGGTTCCTGACAAAGAGAGAAGACTCAGATATGAAAAAGCCTTACACGCACTTAAAGATCTCCTCGCCAGCCGTCAACCCAAAGACTACTTCAGCCCATGAAGTTGTGTCAAGGGACGACACAGTCAAGGTGGGGGGAATGTTAGCAGAAGCTAACTCGTATACCATTTTTCGGAGCTTTTATTATAAAAACACTTATTATTTTGATAAATCGAGAATATTGTAATTCCTACTTTCTAAATAAACATTGTAATTGATGAGCCAGGGCTACAAGCTTCTAGATTGTATCAACTTGTATTTAATTAGAGCTCCCAGATTATTAGTTTTGATCACCAAAAACCTTGGCTAAGGTATAAAAGCAAATTTTTGTAAGTTTTTTGACAAGTTTTGGAAAATAGAAACATAGCGTGAGCTAACGACGCTCACTTCTCTCCTTCTTCCGTTTCCTACTCTCTCCCCGGTTGTCACATTGCAGTCCTATTTGTTGCATTGCAATCGCAGGGAAGAGCTCTACGCATTGATGTAAGCATTTCATGGTAATCTGTAGCTTTTGGCGTTGCCAACCCGCGGCTTAATCTTATCAATAAGTAGGAACTTAAGCTTTAAAATAAAAAAATAAGTATAGGCGGGGTATTGGGGCATCATTGCTAAGCATTTAGATGCATTTTGGGCCGAAAACGATTAGGTAAAAAACTCACTCTGCTGTTAATAATCGTGATTTTGCACTTGACCAAAAGTGAGATTCGAGACCATAAGCGTGTGCTTAGGTCTTATAAACAATGTCTTAGAAGTATCGTAACGTTTGGATGTCGTTTGATGCTGCAATGGATATGATTTGTTTGCTGATGACCGAAAGTGAGATTTGAGACCATAAGCATGTGTGCTTAGGTCTTATAAACAATGTCTTAGAAGTATCGTAACGTTTGATGTCGTTTGATGCTGCAACGGATATAATTTGTTTGCCGATGAGCGATTAGCTTTAGTGATTTCTATCATTTGAGTGTAGCTTGAGTTAGATGCGAGTTGTTTGTTGTTTTCCAAGAGATTAACAACCTCTTGTAGTCTCTATGCACTAGTTGAGTCAGCTTTATCCCATGGATTGACAATTAAATTCGTGGTTCTCGCTACTCTACAATAAGATAGGAATGAGGTTAGACACCCGTCCCACATTAATGAAAAGTTTATTCTCCCTCGCAGCTTGAAAAAGTACCTAGAGGTGTTGCCTATGCTCCTCCACCAAAATATTTGGAGTAAATGATAATATCGTCAAAGAACACTCCAGTAAACTTGCACGGTAGGTCTAAAGATTTTTTCCAATAGGCGATTGAACATGGTTGGATCATTTTTCAAACCAAAGGCATGACAAGATATTCATAAAGACCGAACGTTTTGCGAAACATGGTTTTTATGATATCTTCATTCACTATCCTTATTTGATGCTAGCCAGTTTTAAGGTCAATCCTACTAAAGTAGGTAGGCCAAGCCTTGTGGCTTATCAAATAGATCTTCTACCCACGGTACAGGAAATCTATTTTTGATAGTGATACAATTTAGTGCTCTATAGTCCACACACATGCGGTATGTGCCATCTTTCTTTTGCACTAAAAGGACTGGTGAGAAAAAGAGAGAGGATCTAGTCTTCACCATCTCCTTATCTACCAGCTCATGCACTTGCCTCATAATCTCCTCTTATTGAGCTTGAGAAACTCTATAAGGAGGTTTATTAGGTGGTGAGCTCCCAGGTAGAAGCTCTATCCTATGGTCATCATCCCCTTATTTTGGAGGTAACTCCATAGGGATGTCATCGATAAATACATCTTGGAATCTATTTTAAAAATTAGACAATCTAATTCTTCTTGATTCCTACCACTTTGTTTTGTTAAAACATTAGCATCATTTAGAGACTCTTTGATAAAAATCATATACAAGAAAATCGAGCTTTTCATTGAATTATGAAAAGCAAGTGAATTTATAAGTGATATAGTTCTATTGGACTCATAAGCATCTATATGCATGCTCTTTTCCCTATAGGTGAAGTAGATTCTCCTTTCAGGGAAGTTCATGTTGGCAGCCATGCGGTTGAACCATGGTGCCCCTAGGATAATATCCTTATGTTGGAGAGGAGAGATGAAAAAGTCTTCTTTGTCGATGTAGCTTTGGACATGAAGCCTCAACTTCCAATCAAGGGAGTAATGGAGGCTTGTTGTTCCTTGAAATCCCTATCAATAGCTATAATATCTCCCATCTTGAAAGCTTGTATGCCCAGCTTTGTGGCCAACTCCATTGATATGAAGTTGTGAGTAGAGCTAGGATAAAATAGGATGAAGGCATCATGCTCCCTCACCTTCCCCCAAGCATATGAAAGGGATGATCCTTTGTAATGAGCATCCTCTTTTAGGGTTTTGCGGGCATTTCTTTTGGGGCAAGAACGATAGCCATGTCCTTGCTCCCCACTTAAATCATTTGTGATCTTTGCAAAAAGGCTCTAGCTAGAGTTTGTTTTTACCTTTGTAAACTCCTTTCTCCTTGGTCTTGTTGTTGTTGTTGGAATCTCCTTGGGAAAAACTTTGAGCATTTTTCTTTCCCTTTGCATCATTTCAATCTTTATTTTCCATGGGCTGTGCATTCCATTTAGCCCCTTGTTAAAAATTGATACGAGATACAACCATAGTGTGGTGGATGACTTCGGTGATAGAACTAGGCCATTGGGAGTTGACATACTTAGCCATTTCTTCAAGTAATCCCACACATAATTTTTTCTTTTCCTTGGTGGTCTATCTTCTAAAAGACTATAGCTTTGAAATGTAAATCTCAAAACTTGTCTACATATTTGTGGATAGACTCGTTGGGAGTAACTTCAAACTCCTCCATTTGGTGAGAAATTTATCTTTGGCGTCACTTGCAAGGAATCGTTTTATGATGGAAACTCATATAGTTTTTCATGTCTTTGTAGCTTTGCCATTGCCATGAAGACTAGACCACCGTTGACAAGGAGATTTTTGAAAGTGCATAGCTACATGATGTAGCTTGGAGAATTCAGTGAACCCCTCGTCTCCAAAGGTAGGATCAAATTGTTGGATGAAGGCCAATACTTTGGCAGTAGCACCAAAGGTGCCATCATAGGTGAGAAAAGAGATACTCTTTCCTCCCTCTTTGAACTTCTTAAGTTTGTGGGACCTTAGCAGGATAAGATTTGCAATGTTCTCTCCTCTTGTATTCTCTAGGAGAATAGCCATTTGCTTTTGTCAGAAGAGGAGGAAGGTGATGAAGCAGGAGAAGAGGGTGACCTCTTTCTTGCCTTTTTTATCCTTTGTTTCCTCTCTTCCCTTTTAGAGTGACAATGAGAAGGACTACACAATGATCTTTTCCTCTTGGGAGGATTTGGGGATCATCAAGACTGCCATCTCCATGGAGCCACATCTTCAGAGGAATTCAAAGATTCACTTATTTCTCGTTCATTGGATTCCGCCTCTTCTCTTATCAGAGAGAGTCTTCTTTTGGAAGGATCAACAAAAGGCTTCCTAAGATCTCTCTCTTCTTGGAGAGGTAGGAAAATCCCATATGCATGAAGTTGTTGGGTAAATTTTGCTTGCAAGGCAGGGTTGCCCATAGCTTGTTGCAACCTAGTAACAAGATAATTCACAAACATTGGGACACCATCAATAGCACCTTCATGTGCAAAATCAAAGTTGTCAATATTCATTCTACTCTCTTTATTATTGTCAACCATGCTAACTAAACTTATGTACATGCTACTTTGTGATTTGGTACGCTCAAAAACCTTAGTTGCTACTCTTCTTTACCTTTGAAAATTAGCTCTCAAGAAGCCACACCCGTGGTTTAGAGACTGTTGATTGCAAAGAGTAGTGGACAGGGTTTAGCATTGCTCGGTTGATTATGGTTTTTGTTGAGCTTGCTAATTGATCAATAATGGTTAGCCAAAGGCAATCCCCGAGAGACTCCATTTTTAAGTCTAGATCTCCCAACAGTGTACATCAAAATACGTTCTTTTCAACCAAGATAATAGATCCCTTCTCTCTTGGAATGAACATGACCAACCTTTCATGAAAAACTGAAAGACCTCTCTTCTTAAGCAAGAAAAGAGAAACCAAGTTCTCTGATACCACATAATTTTAATAAGCTATCTATGCATAGGTAAAATGGTGGGATAAATATCCATCGTCAATCTTTCTCATATGGGAACCCCACCTTTTGCTTTATTAGCTTGGCATGAACAATACTTTTCAAGAGAGAGAATTAGAAAACTTGACAACAGTTGAGGACTGACTTTATGTGGATCTGGTCCCCCCTCCAAAAGGATTTTGTATTATAGTTTCTCCCATAAAGAGAGACTTGGTACAATACAAGTTTTGTGTTCCTTGAGACCTTGATGGTGCAATGAAGATAGAGAGCTTCATGCACCACAGTTATGCCCATAACTTAATCTAATGGAAGCATTAACTTGTCCTTGGCCTCAATCCCAAGACCTCAAACACCTTCAAAGGTGCAGAGAGCTAGCAGGGAATGAGGGTGGGTGTTAGAAGCAAGCTAACTCGGATAACATTTTTAGGAGCTTTTATTGTAAAAACATCTTATTATTTTGATAAATTGAGAATATTGTAACTCCTAATTTCCAGATAAAAAGTGTAATTGATGAGCCAGGGCTACAAGCTTCCAGATTGTATCAACCTATCTTTAATTCGAGCTCCCAGATTATTAGTTTTGACCACAGAAACCTTGGCTAAGGTTTATAAGCCCCTCAACAGAAATAAAATCCTACTAGTCTCTAAAGTGGTCAAAAGTCAAGTAATGTTATGGTGCCTATCTGTGAGGCATAATTTTATTGAAAGTTCTAGCATTGGCCCATGAGTAGGAAAGTTGATATACAAAAAAAAAGGGAGCTTTTATCAAACTCTGATTCAAGGCAGATGGTTCTCACCGATAAATAAATTGTGGAAACTACACTGGCCTTAGGCAAAGTGGAAGGTAGTAATAGGTTGTAAGGTCCTTTTCTTAGCCCTTACTCTTGATGACATATCTAAGCCGTCAACTTTTCAAATACGATCGAGTAAAAATTGAACTATAGTCATGCACCCTAGTTACCCTCAAGACGCTTTTGGTTTTAACCATGGGAACGTGGATATAACCAATGCAAAGCTATCCACGAGACACTTTTGGTTTTCACCATGGGCACGTGGATATAACCAATGCATGGGATATTAGTTTTATTTCAAGAAAAAAAAATTGCATAAGAAAACAAAGAAAGAATAAGGGTAAGGTGAAAAATTAACTTGTTGAAAAGTAGCTTGTTAAAAAAGTCACTTGTTGAAAAATAGCTTGTTGAATAAGCCACTTGTTGAAAAAGACACTTATTGAAAAGTAGCTTGATAAAAAAGTAGCCACTTGTTGAAAATAAATAGCTTCTTGCATAAGTAGCTTGTTGAAGAAGCTTTGAAAAGGCAAAAAGGATATCACGATATGCAAAAGTAACTTATCACGATAAGTTAAGGGCCTTATCAAATTAAGCTTAAAAGGAGGCTATCCCTACTTAAACACTTTACTTCTCTACCGATTTTGAAAGTGCAAGCATGATAGTGAGCTATAAAAGCCAAATCTAATCCTCCTTCACACACACCTCTACACACCCCTCTCTCCTCAAGAGAAACCATAATCATAATCCAAATTACCACTACACTCTTCACCTTCTCTCTCTTACCCTACAAGCTTTCCATAGCTTGAATTTTCTTAACACCTCTCTATTCCCATAGCCAAATCGGTGGTTTTCAAGCAAAGTGAAACAGAAAAGAACCAGCTATGTCAATACACTTTGCCGTTACTCTTCCAAAGCAAGGAGAAGACCCTACTATATACACATTAAGGTGAAGTTATCTTGTTATTTCTCATTCTTGAAAGAGATTTACTTCCATGCTTACTTAAATTCCATAAAGTCATCCCCTCTTTTCCCTCTTACCAAATGGAAAGTTATGAAACCATAAGTCTCTTCTAGCAACATAATTGATCCTCTCCACGATAGTAAAGGTAATCCTAAATCCTTTCTTAAAGAAGAATTGTTAATCATTCATACACTATTACACGCATATTTTACGATACACCAACATGTCCACTCTTAGGAACTTCGTAATTTTTACACTACCATGCATAAAAGGGTTTCACTCTTGCATAAGCACTCAAAGGAAGTTTTTGATCAATTGCCTAAGTTTGCAAGTTGGTGAATTTCGAAGTTTTATGTGTACCACGCAAAGACACACCAAGAAAAACTCATTATAGAAATCATATGCATTGTTCATTTCAAGTTTGACTACTTTCAAGTTTGTTTTGCAAATTCGAAGGGGGAAGTAAGGGGATAGCTTCACGGATGTCGCGATTGTGTTGCTTGAACATAAAGCTCCCATCGCTTCCATGGAGATGCCCCATGGATGGCAATGATAAAAAGGGTACACTAAGAAAAACCCATTATAGAAATCATATGCATTGTTCATTTCAAGTTTGACTACTTTCAAGTTTGTTTTGCAAATTCCAAGGAGGAAGTAAGGGGATATCTTCACGGATGTCGCGTTCGTATTGCTTGAATATAAAACTCTCATCACTTCCATGGAGATTTCCCATGGATGGCAATGATAAAAAGGGACCAAAATGGGATTTATCAAAGTCGGGGTTAACTCGAAACTTATGTTGAGACAAAACCTTAAACTCCCAAGAGATTTGTTGTTTTTTTAAAGATCTTATTTTGAGTAGAAAATTAGAAAGAAGTAGGAATTAAGGGATTATAACTCAAGGAGCTTAATCTAAATTTAAACTAAGATTAAAAACTTTTCCAAGAAGATTGACATGGATAGCTCTAGCATAACATAGATATTTAAGTGTGAACTTGTCTTCGTGTTTGGAAAAAAAGGTCGGCACAGGTGTTTACCTGTGGGATATAACAATGGATGGTCCTTTTTTGGCCAAGACTGATAACCTTTGGTCTATGTTTTGAGCTCGCATTCATTCACTGCCCAAGAAATGGGATTGAATGGGAGTGTGTCCCGACCGGGTGATAGGAATCCACGGATGCGTCTGGAAATCGGTCTAGTCTAGGTAGACCTGATGCCGACGGGAAAAGAAGGAAGGAAAAAGGATCCATGTAGGGATCATGATAAGGGAGGAGGATGTGATTTAATCAAAGAACTCTTCAAATAGTTTGGTAAAAAAGGAACTTGGAAAGGCTAGGAATCTAAATGGGCTATTCCGCAATTATCCTCATTAGCCGGACCCTTGCTCTTCTTCTCGAGATTATTGATTTAAAAGAAATCTAAAGTAGATTATCTTTGAAGCCTTTCCCACTCAAGATAAAGAAAAATAAGAATCAGAATCTGTGTAAAGGCGCCACCTCCACACGTGGCAGAGGAGACAGGATACCCGAGTTCTGGGACGAGGATAAGGGTATGCCTGGAGGAGTATATGTGATTGCTCGAAAGATAACTAGATAATTTTACTAATATTAAAGGAAAAAGGAAGTTAAAATTTTCTATAAATGAAAAAGGTGGGAATGACCTGATAAATGCACATTTGCAAGGGTATGCAATAGTTTGCATGCTGCTTTCAAATGCTTTAAATATATTCTTGGTTCGATATGATTGGAATGTTGATTTCTAGTATCATAGTATTACCTTGGTAAGGTGCATTTATCAAACGGTTTGGTGGGTGGGTGGATTTTAGAGGGTTAATTGTTGGCCGAAAAGTTGAACCCAATTTCATGTTGTCCTAGAAATAAAGTCAAGAGCGGGGGAAAGGGATTCCGATCTATGGAGCGGAAAAAAAATTTGGGATCAAGGGATTTGCGTAGATTATAAATACACTCACCTTAGGGGAACTCATTGACGGTTGTGCTCGGTCATAATCAAGAAAAAAGCATCAGTGACCTTGAATCAAGGGTGAATTAGAGAACTCCCACTGGATGACTGAGTTTAAAGTTAGTATGATGACTTCGATTGGAAAATTGGACTAGTAAGAAAATGTGCTTAGGGGCTAAGGGATCCATATGAGAGAAAGTGAATGTTATCACCCCCTTGAGTTGGCATCGAAGAGCAGGAGGAATCATGTCTTGGTGTCGGTCTCAAGCGGGAGGGATGTTGGAGATCACGATGTATCCATTTGGAGATGGTACAGTCGGTGGTCCCCGGGCATGGCCCTCACAAGTGGTATCAGAGTGTGGTTTCTATCCTTGGATAGATAAAGGTCTTTATTGACTGTTGCAAAAAAGAGTGAGATAATAAAAAATAACTTCTCAAATTACATAAAATCTTTCAGATGACGTGGACCTCTCAAGAAGAGGAAGTACTCAAAATTGTCCAAAAGCAAATGGAAGAAGCAACTATGGAACAAAAGGAGGCCATGTTGGAACACTTTGTTCACCTCCTCTTTCCTGTAAAGGGACAATCGGAGCTCAACAAATGTGGAAGATCCAATGCAACATAATTGAAGTAACTCTTTGGGGCCATGAACACCTTCTAAATAATCTTTGCCTAGCCATGATGAGGGAGAAATTGGGACTAGGTCACAATTGCTATTTTATTATTTGTTCTCATGCCATAGAATATGAAAGAAATCTTCTTCTATTAATAACCAATCTCCCTCATGATAAGATGTTTATCTACCCACGACAAAGAACAACACTTACTGGACCATTTACACATAACCCTTGGAAACAAGTTGGTGAGGCTATATGTGCTTGCAAGTCACTGTCTTCTCGAGTACACAGACTTGTACTTTCTGTGACTTGTAACCTTAGGGCTTTAAAGTCCGTATTGTGACAAAGCAAGAGATGGAAGAACTTGATGTCTAGAAATTACTAAAGAAGTGCAAGCCTATATCAGTAAGTATTTCCCTGAGATGTAGAAAGTTTTTGGCATAATAGAAAAAAAGAAGTTCTGAAAGAGAGAAAAATAACAAAGAGTTTACCTTTTTGAAAGGTCTATCTTTAAAAAGAATTTAACTAGTCTTGTATATCTGAAAGGTTTTTCAACTCGATTGCTAAGAGAAAGAATATTTCTTGGTCACAACCATAAAAATATGCCACGTAGACTCACAAGAAGTCACGCTGCTCAGAATTTACCAATAGTTAGTGCTTCATATCATATACCATTCGATTCACAAATGCCACCAACACCCCAAGTTACCCCTATGCCACGTCCCAACCAAATGTCGCTTGCTGCAACCCTTGTAAAGGATTTTGGGCGTGACAAGGACCTCAAGGCCCTTCTCAAATCTGTGCAACCGCATCCATTTTTAGGCACGGGCAAGTGAAGCACCTCAAGCATGGAGCCAGTCAAGCAGCTCAAGCATCTTAATCAAGCACCTCAAGCATGTCAAGCACCTCAAGCACGACAAGCACCTCAAGCAGGACAAGCACCTCGAGCTTAGGCCGGGTTCCCACCTCAAGCTCAGCCCTAGCTTGCCTAAGGTCAAAGGACTTTTACACACATTATTGGAGGTCTTCAATGAATCTAACCCTAAGGTCTTATGCTCCATTGGTTAGCCTTGCTCTTTGATAGACCATCTCTCATTTGGGCCCCTTGACCATTGGCCCCGTGTTGAGATAGATCTATAAGCACATGTCTATATCTTAACCCTTGTTCCCATGTATTCTCCCACATTAAGTGATCAGTTTAATATGAGAAAATCATTTGGGTTGGATAGATATTAATTTTTATGACATTACCTCTCTCTTGAAATCATAGTCGTCCTTGACTATGAGGTAGAGATGGTAAAGTCTCACCCTTTAGTCCATTGGTCTTAGCGGGTAGAGGATCCATTTTTACCCTACGACATCATTCCAGAGTGGATGACTAATCCACTTGGTGCTTGAGAGACATTGTCTGCCGCAAGCATGTGTGATCTTTTTAGTCCATATCATACTTCCAAAGTAGAGTGACAAGGTCTACTTGGTGTTTGGGAGACGTAGTTACCACAAACATGATCCTAAGTATGCATACTTTAAAATTTGTGCACAAAACATAAAAAGAGAGTCTTATAAGACAAAAACATTGATCATTTAAAATGCATTTCTTTTACATTTTCTTACTCTTTTGTGTCATTGTAAGAATCATTAACAAGGTTCATATTATCCTTAAGCCATGTTCTTTGCATGCATTTAGCATCTTTGAAAGGATAATTAAATAAGATACTGTCCTTAATCTTACCATTTCTTAATACCTTATCTTCTTGTTGAAGGATGAACTTGGGTTGGAGCTCCTCTGCTTCATCCTCGATCTGTGGCGGGTCTTCATTTGTGTGTAATTTGCCTTAGATGAGCCTTGGGAAAGTTTAGTAAGACCCAACCTTTTTTTTTTTTAAAGGATAAGGCTCTTTTGTGCCTAACGACAAGAGCCTCTTTTGCCTAGCTAATAAATGGATATAGCCTGTTTAATCTTGTAAAAAGATTCTTTTTGATCTCGGCTATACTCTTGTGCAATGAAGATCTTCCCAGGTATCTTAAGCTACAAGGGACTTTCGGATCTTCCATCTTTAGCCTTGAAAGGTAGTTTCTCCTTAGAAGTATGTTCACGTTATTAGAGACATATTGTTGTTAAGATAAGTACTTCTCTCATTTTGAGCATTGATCTACTTCGAATCATAGACTTTTAGTAGATCAATGGTTATTAGTTTTGTATCTTTTGGCCATCCATTGGAATAGTAGGCCGACATAAGAGGGTTACTCTAGTTCTGATAGAGATTCTATCAAAAATTAATGGTCATGGTAGGATTTCTATCCAACACTATTAGATGTTGGCAAGCCATGGTCCTTTTTTCATACTTCATCTTTTGGTATACCATACATTTTGAAACATTCTCTTGTATGTTATTGTTTCTCGGTAAGCCAATACAAGTATGCTTCTACTTCTAGCAGAGCAAATTCGAATTCCTCTTTGCCCCGCATATGGAAGGAGCATGGGAAGCAAGGAAGATATAGCCTATTGAGGTATGGAAGATAACCATCCTTTTACGTGAGTGGTTCTTTTTCTTCCATTTGTAAGGCTATTATCATATCCCTAAAGCCTGGGTTAGAAGCATATTTAACTATCATAAAACATAGCTCATTGTAAGTTGCTATTGATATCCTATCTACCCTTGGCCATTGGGAAAGTGTATCGGCTACATGATTGTGCTTGCCAGCAATGTGAGCAAAGTAGAATTTAAGTTGCAAAAATAAATTTTCCTACCTCATTTGATTGTCCGAGAGCTTAGTTTGCATCATGAATGGAGTCTGCAAGAAGTACTTCTATGTGTCTAGAGCATTTAAAACAGCTCATAGGTCCTTTTGTATATGACCAACATTCGCTCATTGGAGTTGAGTCTTTGAATTTCGTATTCTATGGTATTCCCTTCTTGAAGCAAAGTTTTGCTCAAAGGCAATCATCCAGGCATTACATTGGACCTCAAATAGCTTTGAGAGATCCCATAAGTTGAGAAATAAGTTTCTCTTTAAACTTTTTAGAAGTATTTTTCTCTCTTTGCGGTCCATGTATACTTAACGTTCTTTTTTGTTAAGTCATGTATTGGACCTGCTATAAGCATGGATTTTTCCTATGAAGCATCTTTAGTATGCACTCATACCTTTAGAGCTTTGCAACTCATGTAGATTCCTTGGATTAGGCCATCTTTTATTACCTCTACTTTTGTGGATCCATAGAAATACCACCTTTAGAGATAATGTGACCTAATTATTGAATCTCTCTTGAAACTTACCAGTCCATGTTATTGCCTTTTTGAACTCCTCTTGTGGAGCTTGTAAAGCTCAATAAGGAGGCTTATTAGGCAATGAGCTTCATGGTAAAAGCTCCATTGTATGGCCATTGTCCCCTCATTAATTGTGGAGATAGCTCACGGGGGTATCATCATTAAAAACATTTTGGAATCCATTTAGGAATTTAGACAATTCTAATTCCTCTTGATTCCCGTTTTTTTTTTTAATTTATTTAATAATATTGTTATTGGTTGAAACATTAAATTCATTTATAGACTTTCTAACAGAAATCATATATATGAAAATATAAATTTTCATTAACTTGTGAAAGCATGCATATTTACAAGGGATAGGATACTACCCGACTCATAAACATGTATGTACATATCTTCTAGCATAGGAAAAACAAAAGCCTTTTTCTATAAGCATCCTCTTTTGGAGTTTCCAACATAGAAACTCAAGGTGGCTTGTTGCGTGCATTTCTTTGGGGACAAGCACGATAGACATGCCCTTGTTGTCCACACTTGTAGCATTTGTTATCCTTACGATAACACTCTAGCTCTATTGCAGAGAGTTTATTCTTACCTTTATAGACTCCTTTCTCCTTAACTTTGTTATCAGTGTTGCTAGAGTTGCCTTTGGAGGAAGTTTGAGCATTAGTCCTCCCTCTAGGCTCATTTTGATCCTTCACTTCCATGGGTTTAGAGTTTTTCTTAACCCCTTGTTGGGAATCGATTTTAGAGGCGACCATAGTATGGTGTATGACCGCTGATATGGTATTAGGCCTTTGTGAGTTAATATACTCGGCCTTCTCTTCAGAAATACCCGCACATAATTGTTGCTCTTGCTCTCCAAAGTCTATCTTTTTGTAGATAGTGGCTTTGAGAAATAAATCCCAAAACTTATCTACATACTTTTGGATAGACTCGTAGGGAGAGAGTTTCAAGTTTTGCCATTCTGTGAGGACATTTTCTTGAGCGTTGATAGCCAGAAACTGTTTTATGATGGAGGCTCTTAAAGCCTTCCATGTCTTTGGAGCTTTTCTTTGGGCTTGTAGGCTATCCCACCATTGTCGAGCGGAACTTTGGTAATGCATAGATACTTGACGCAGTTTAGAGGACTCTATGAAGCCCTCATCACCAAAGGCCTCATCAAGCTGTTGGATGAAGGCCAAGACCTTGTCCATAGCACCAAAGGTGCCAGCATAGGCAAGGAAAGTGGTGTTCTTCCCTCCCTCTTTGAACTTCTTTAGCTTCTTGGACCTTCTCCATACCGGATAGAACTTGCGATGGCCTTTCCTCTTGGGCTCTTTGAGAGAAGAGCCGCTACCTTCATTGGAATATGAGGAAGTTGATGAAGATGGAGAAGAGGGTGACCTCTTTCTCTCCTTTTCCTTTATTTGGTACCTCTCTTCCCTTTTGTGATAACAAGGAGGAGGACTTTGCAGTGATCTTTCCCTCTTGGGGAAAGTTGGAGATCGTTGAGGCTGCTGTCTTCTTGGAGCCATATCTTTGGAAGTATTGGAAGACTCACTTCCTTCTCCTCCTCTTGGTGAAGGCTCTAAAGTAGAGACTTTATCTTTCTTCTTGGATGGAGGTAAGCCCGCTAGTAAACATTTAAGCGCTTCGTATGGGTTCTCCTCTTCTCTCGCCATAGAGAGCCCTCTCTTGGAAATCTCATGAAGAGACTTCTCAGGTGCTCTCTCTTTTGGGGGAGTTTGGAGAATCCCATAACTATGAAGTTGTTGGAAAACTTCACCTTGTAGGAATGGGTTTTCCATAGCTTGTTGCAGCTTAGAAACAAGACATTTGATAAACATGGGAGCATCATCATTAGCACTTTCATGTGCAAAATCAAAGTTATCAATGTTCATTCTACTCTCTTGATTATTGTCAGCCATGTTAACAGAATTTATGTATGTACTTAGTGTATGCTTTGGCAATTCAAAACCTTAGTTGCCACTCCTCTTAGCCTTTGAAAATCGGCTCTTAAGTATCTACACCCACAGCTCAAAGTGGTTAATTATAGAGAGTAGAGGAGTAGGTCTAACATAGCAGAATTGCCAAGGGCTAGCTCCTTTTGGACTTCTTATGGCTCAATAATGGTAAAGCCGTAGGCAAGTCTAAAAAGACTCCATTATTAAGTCCAAAGCTCCCGAGGTGTGCAGCATCCCCCACATAGTGGGCTTAACAAAACCGATATTAGATCCCAGTTCCACTTACCCTATTATAATTAACAACATCAACCATTTATAGGCTACTTAAGGACCCCTCTTCTTAAGCAAGAAAAGAGAAACCAAATGCTCTGATACCAATGTAATGGGAATGGCCTATGAACTTAGAGAATAGCGGAATTTAGAGTGAGCAATTTTGAGAGCATAGAGGGTGAACTTAATTGGTAGTAGCAACTCTATCATAACACTTAATTAACTAAGCATGAACAATACTTTTACAAGAGAGAGAGTGTAGAGAATATGACAACAGTTAAGGACCGGATTTATGTGGAGCCGGTCCCCCCTCCAAAAGGCATTTGTATTATAGATTCTCTCATTAAGAGAGACTTGGTACAATACAATCTTTGTGTTCCTTGAGATCTCCTTGGCAATATGGAGATGGAAGGTTCACACACCAAGATTTTGCATAATTTCAACAATCAATCTTAGCTTGAAAACAATCAAGAACTTGTGAACATCATTAATCTTTGTGTTCCCTAAATCATTTGAGTGCATGAAGATGTATACTTTTATGCATCAACTTGTGCTTAAAGCAATAATTAATCTACCTTGCAATACAATTAATCTACTTGCATTAAGTAATTAATCTACTTGCAATAAACCATTATCGTTCTTGCAATAAGCATAACATGCACTTGTAGAAAGCATTAACTATCCCAAGCCTCAATCCCAAGACCTCAAACACCTTCAAAGGTGGAGAGAGCTAGCAGGGAATGAGGGTAGGGAAGAGGAAGAAGAAACATTTCATAGGAGAAAGAATTAGTTCCTCACTTATCATACTCTTGTTGCTAGCATACATAATAGCATAGTAATGGAGAAGAAGAAGATGGCAAGCTTAAGCATTGAAGCATAGCTCTTGGTTGGATTTGCATTCCATAGCCAAGAGAGTTGGTGTAGGCTCTCTACTTCTCAAGGAGCTTCGAGAAGGAGATGGAGCTCTTGCACTTTGCATAGCACCCCATGAGAGTGTTTGTGAGTGTGTGTGGGTGAGTATACCCCCTAAGCAACCCCCTAGCTTGCTTGGGTCGACCCCCCCTTGTAGCTCATGCTTGAAGCTCATTGGACCCCTCCAAGCCTAGCCAATCACAAGCAGGAGCCATTACAAGCAACAGGGGTAGCCTTGGGATAAGTGTCTCCCTTTCCCCTTTGAGAGAGAGGACTTGATAAATGCAAAATCAATTAATTAAATATCCTAAATTATCATTGGACCCCTTGGGTGGCCAACCAATAGGCTTAAGGCACACCATGAGGGCAACATGAGGAGGAACTTGACAAGTGTCCTTGCTGCCTCTTCAAGCTAGGGTTTCCCTTGTGTGTGTGTGTGTGTGTTCTCTCTCATCCCCCCCCCCCTTGTAGGCTCGCCCCCCTCCTTGTAGGGATCGTTTTGACTTTGGATGAGCAAGCCCCTTAGTCATCAAGCATGACAAAGCACTTGAACTAGGGGGTGTTCCCACAAGCATCTCAGGCAAGCATCTCAAGGCACCTCAAGCACCTTAATCATGTAGCAAGTGAAGCACCTCAAGCATGGAGCCAGTCAAGCAGCTCAAGCATCTTAATCAAGCACCTCAAGCATGTCAAGCACCTCAAGCACGACAAGCACCTCAAGCAGGACAAGCACCTCGAGCTTAGGCCGGGTTCCCACCTCAAGCTCAGCCCTAGCTTGCCTAAGGTCAAAGGACTTTTACACACATTATTGGAGGTCTTCAATGAAGCTAACCCTAAGGTCTTATGCTCCATTGGTTAGCCTTGCTCTTTGATAGACCATCTCTCATTTGGGCCCCTTGACCATTGGTCCCGTGTTGAGATAGATCTATAAGCACATGTCTATATCTTAACCCTTGTTCCCGTGTATTCTCCCACATTAAGTGATCAGTTTAATATGAGAAAATCATTTGGGTTGGATAGATATTAATTTTTATGACAAAAGGACTGTCAATTTATGTTATAAGACTCAATAAACCAAAGACTGAATCAGAAGAATCAGAGCCTGAATGGCTAAAATATCAAGATATTTTTCAAGAGGAGTTGACAAATCTTCCACCACCTAGGGAATTAGTGCACGAGATTGAGCTCATTCCTAGTGCCCAAACAATAGCAAGGTTTGGGCATTATGAGTTCATCGTCATGCCTTTTGGCCTAACTAATGCCCCTATCACATTTAATCGTCTCATGACTGACCTCTTCAGGATAGAGTTAGATGATCTTGTTCTAGTCTTCTTTGATGACATCCTTATATATTCAAAGACTAGAGAAGATCACAAACGACATGTACGCCATGTCTTAGAGATTCTCATAAAAGCCCAGCTCTACGCCAAGCGGAGCAAATGCTCTTTCTTTGTGGAGAAGATTTCCTATTTGGGATACATAGTTTCAAAGGATGGTCTTTCTCCCACTGACCCACCTAAGGTGGAACCTGTAGTTCAGTGGCCTATTCCAAAGAATGTTTCAAAAGTACGGGGATTCCTTGGCCTCACAAGATGGTGTAGAGTATTTATCAAAACTATGCACTCATCATAGGTCCTCTCACTGAACTCACATAGGTCCGACTAGAGAGATAGACTCTTCAACAAATTAAAGGAGATCTTGGCCAGTGAACCTATTCTCAAACTTCTAGATTTTTGAAAAACCTTTGAGGTGATATTGGATGTTGCATACAAGGTGTAGGTGGAATCCTACAGCAAGAAGGCCATCCCATAGCCTATGAATCACAACAACTCGGGATTCATGAGAAGAATTATCCCACCCATGACCTTGAACTACTAGCTGTGGTTCATGCTCTCAAAAAGTGGAGACACTATCTTCTAGGTCAGATGTTTGAGCTTGTTACTGACCACAAAAGTCTCAAGTGGATTTTCACCCAGCCATATCTCAATATGCGACAAAGGCAATGGGTTGAATTCCTAAAAGAGTTCACTTTTGAGATCAAATTTATACCAGGCAAGTAAAATCAAGCTGTAGATGCTCTGAGGTGATGAGTAGTCGCCCTTGCCATTACGCTAGTCCATTCAACTCTACCCGAGGAAGTACAAAACGCCCTCCAAACTGATGAGAAATTTTATCCATTGATCCAAGAAATCCAAGCTCAAGTTCAGAAAAGATATCTGGAAGACTACTCTATTCAAGATGGACTCTTATTCTTCAGGAATCGATTGTGCATACCTACATGCTTAAGGATGCAAATGCTAGAGGAAGCTCATGAAACTCTACTTGCAACTCACCCAGGTTATCACAAAATGTTTGCTTCTCTTAAACAAAATTTCTATTGGCTTAAGATGAAAAAAGATACCTTAGAGTATGTTAAGAAGTGTTTGGTATGCCAAAAGGTGAAGGCTGAAAGAGTTAAGATTCCTAGGAAGCTACAACCATTGGATAAACCTGCAATGAAGTGGGAGTGCATCCATATGGATTTTGTAACAGGGTTACCCAAGACTGTTGGAAATTTTGATTCAATTTTTGTGATGGTGGATAAAGTCACCAAAGTAGCTCACCTTGTCCCAGTCAAAACCACTACCTCTGCAGTAGATATTGCTCAAATTTTTGGCTTCTTTTGATTTTCTTTATGTCACACTTGTTTGTAAACCACTAGAATACTTTAAGCAAGCTATTAGTTTTTTGAGATCCTCCACCATTTGTAATGTTCTTGAAAAACTTAATTCTTGCTTTGTATTGGTACTTGTCCATACCTTGAGTAGAAAAGATTCCATATTTATTTATAAACTGAAGAGTGATTGTAGCTAAATGCTACAAAAAAGAGAATTCAGTTAACCTTCATGAACCTTCTCTCATGTAATAGGTTCCCAACAATAACATTTGCAATGACTATCACATAAATATTGTGATGCATCTTTCATATTTCCTTGTGAATAGTCTGACTAAATTAAGGACTTAAGGTAAACACAAACAAAGACTTTAGCACCCAAAGATACCAACTCACAAAACAAGTACACCAGCTTGAATAATAAAGTAATCTTAACTCACTTCTTTGATTCTTCTATTGTAGCCTCCACCTCCTCGCTTGAGACTCTTAATGTTCTTCAATTGCATTGGTCTCTTCTTAGTCCCAAGCTTTCTCTTCTTTCTCTTGACTTTATTCAATAATGATTATAGGTTCTTTATCTTCTCCTTGATTTCTTGAAGCTGATGGTTAAGACCATCCTTGAATAGTTTTAGCATAAGATTTTCTATCTTAAGAATGTCCCTCTCTACCTACAAGGTTTAATGTATAGTCGGATAGCTACTTTATGCCATCTCCTACAAACCTCAATAATGAAGAGTAGTTGAAGAATGGTGGGGTGCTTTTGGTGATGGGGTCTATGGGATACAATATGCCATCTTTTTGAAAGTCAATGTGCTTCTTTCTATCTAATCTCATTGCTTTGATGAAAAAAACAGAAGTTTTGGAAACCCTCTTTCTTTTTGAAAAGGGAATATTCATCTTCCAACTCAATATGGAGATGATAGATACTTCTTCCAGCAAGATTCATGGCTGCAACACCAAGATCAAAGTTTGGATATGGTGAAGAGGAAGGTGCTTGACATAACTAAGCAGGGAAAATTTGATGCTTTGGGAGGGAGATTTTTTGGGAAAGGGATACATTTCCAAGAGATTTGAAAGCGGCACATCTCGTGCAAATGATTAAAAGATAGAGGTATTTTTTCAATTTTTTGAATTTGAAATTTAAGTCTACATTTTCAAAAATGAAAAGTATTTTCTCTCTACCATTTCTTATGAGGAAAATAATGACCTGAAACTTCCTCTCATAAATTTACACCTCTTTTGCTATATTGAATTGTAGAGCAACAATTAATGACAAAAATTGACTAAAATGTAGCGTCAACATCAACTTATCAAAATGACAATTTCAGTTTTGTCATCTCGTTCTTCAATATCATGTCTATGTAGGAATTGGATCACAAGAAAGAACACAACTTTTGTTTTTTAATTTGGAGAGACAATATAACAAATTTTAATTTATCAGATAGATTGAAATCATGCTTCACACACAATTGAGTATTTCCATGTGGCCAAATAGTAACAAAACCCAAGAAGCATACAACATACGTCAAAGTTCACATAACAATGTTTCCCTTGGGTGTTGAGCTATGATAAGTGAGATAATAAAAGAGCACACTTAAGTAGTAAATAACTTTTCCAAATCAAGAGACAAAAATGTTTATAATCCAAGAGACAATATGCAAGATACCTCTCGTGGAACAAATGTATGCAAAACAAATGTATGCAAGACTGAGAGCATGCTATTCCAAGCAATCTTCAACAAGAATAAACTACAAGAGATAAAGGCTAACAAAAATTGAATATTGTCATCACTTTCATAGTCGCAAGAAACATGACTTTTGCTGTTGATATCTTCATCGGAAGAACATTTGGAATCCACAGTGGCCTCATTTTATGAATATATTTCTATGGAAGGTAATATGGGGGGCCTTGCCGATAGGCATCAAGATTCATGTATGAGGTATCCGATGCTCATGATATAGATTGGATAGCGAAGACCTCACCCACTTTTTCATGGAATTCATGGCAATTAGAGGTCTAGCAAGGAATGTTTGCAAATGGATACAAAGAACATGGAAGATAGGGTTCTTCAAGAAGGATCTATGCCTTGGTGGGAAATAGTTTCAAAGTTTTGCACTTCTAATATGTACTCAAATTGTCAGATATTGTTTCTTTCGTAACATCTAGAAGGCCAAGAACTACGTGTCTTTGATAGTGAACTCTCTGTGGCTAGCTTCTCAAAGAGTACACAAGAAAGTAAGGAGTATATTTATGTGGTAGGTAAAAGGAATGACTCGGATGATTGGCTTAGGGCGACCGTCACCATCTAGTAAAGACTTGCTAGATAAAGGATTGGACTTTGGGTAATAGTGCGCTTCTAGGTACTGTTAACTATGTTTTGATGCAACCTTTTGTCCCTCAAGGCTCGGATTGAGCTTGAGGCTGATTTGTATATTTCTTGTGACATTATAATATTATAATCACTCACAATTTTGAGTTTCACAAAACAAAAAGATGAAGCATAATAGGATAATTGGCCAACCCCTCGGCATTAGGAAAAATATGATTAATTAATGGCAAGCCAATAGGGAGAGCGGGGTGTTAACACTTGAAAAAAGGTAGAATTCCTTGCCCTACCGCCATGGCTAAGGATGGTATTGGTGCTATGCTTTTGCAAAAGGGAAACCTTTCCATTCACAATTTTTAAAAAAATAATCAAAAGAAACTTAAAAAGAAAACAAGGTGGGGAGGCACTAAGGCCTGCTAAGTTAAGGGGTGATAAATGAGAATAAATTTAAATAAGTGCCTACAATCATAATAAAACAATCTATTAAAATGAAATTTTTACGAAAGGACCCTTTATCAATATCTCATATCATGGGATCAAACTCCTATGAATATATTATTTATTCATTTATTCTTTTTAGACATGCCAGAAAGTAAATTAACTTTGGACCTTTGGAGAATAGCACTTAAAAGGCTATGATCTCTTGGTGAATAGAAGTTTGGAAACCTTCCTCACCTACAAGCCGAATGTCTAGTCATGGTGTGATTGTAGGTCTAGCAATGGAGAAATCTTGTGGTAGCAATGGTGACACTAAATAGATAGATAGATATCCCCTATGTTTGCCCCCTTGCTATTGGTTCGGCTCTCTACCCATCTGTGGGCAGCTTCGCTTGCTTTGTCCTTTTGTCTGTGTGTGGGTGAGTTCCCTCCCTCGTCAATGCCCACCTCCTCATCAACCTTTTGCTCGCCTCATCCCCTCCCCTCAGCGTGCGCGTATTGTCCCTAGTTGGTCAAACTCACTGTCTTCCACCATAAGCACACCAATTATAGCTATAATAAGCGTTTCTTGTCTACGCCTATTATCCTTATAATGTACACAAGTTAAGTTTTATCTTTGATGTAATTTTATCTTCAACGTATTTTATCTTTAGCGTGTACTCCTATCTTGAGTGCTCCTTTTTGCTTGTATCCCCTCTAATAGGGTTTGTTCTCCCGGGCTTCTTCGCCCCCCCTCCCCCCTTTAGTGCTTGGAGTTTTGTTCCAGCACAGTGTTAAAAATGGAATCTGAGGCCCTTCCTATGGAAGAGAGAATCATCATGTTTTGCAAATTTTCATAGCTAGAAAAATGTTAGCAACTGATGGAGCAACTCTGATGGATGAAGGGGAAGTGATGACTTCGTGTCCTTTAAACAACGGCACGATAAAGGATGAGTCTCCCACAAGGGGTTCGGGCCAATCAATTAATAATTCTCTCTTGGAGGACAAGGTGCTTTTGGTGAAAGAAAAAGGAAACGAGCAAGCCCAAACTTCTTAATAATTCAACTTCAAGGTGAAGACCCTCACGGAGGGTGTGCCCAAGGGGCCGATTTATACAAATGTGAACAAGGGATCCATGGTTTTTGCTCCTCTTAGACCAAGCGTCTCGTTTGCAAGCATTTTGAAGAGTCTGAATCACAAAGACTACACTAAAGTCACAGGTGTTGAGGCATCAAGGGAGGGAGGCTAGGAAAAACTGAAGAATGTTAAAGCTTGGCTCTTGAGGAAGAAGTAAACAATCAGTTAGAATGCATCCCAACTAGTAACAAAAGAACTTTCTCCCAAGTTGAATGCACTAGGCTTCTCAAAGAAGGGCTGGGAGATCGAGCCTATAGTGTTGTAAAGAAGTCTCTATCGCAACAAGTGGAGGTTGTAGAGTCTATCATTCTCGTGATTCCGCCAACACTCATTAAAAAGGAGCTATCCATGCAAGCTAAGCTTACGCTCATGTTTGGCTTCATCCTCATGCCACAATGACTCCACCCTAAATAAAATGTCTATTCCCCATGAACGTCTATTCCCCAAAGCCAATCTTGTTTCCTTCTAGGCTCTAGCAACTTGAAGCCTACATGTAACCCAATACTTGAGGTAGTAAATGAGTATAATTCTTAGGCGAGCAATTTTTGGTAAGTGCTTTTTTGGAATCTATCAAGCAGAGTCCCAAAAGATTCTTCCTCTCTCGCAACCTTCGATGTGAGATTTTAACAAGATCTATACTATTGTTGGTTTTTCATCCTCGTTCTCTCTCTCTTTGTGTGTGTGTGTGTGTGTGTGTGTGTGTGTGTGTGTGTGTGTGTGTAGCTATATTCAAAGAATCCTAAGTGACTTCACTTCCAAAACTATGCGCATCATGTCCTCTGTCTACTTTTCAACTAAAATAAAACATTCAAGATTACACATCTTTGGGTAACTTACATTCAAACCAATAACTATTTAGCAGCAATGGTAACTTACATTCAAACCAATAATTATTTAGCGTCATGGATGCACTTAACACTAATGACAAAACAAAGAGAGATCCCTTGCAAAATTATAGTATATCTAGAAGAACAAGTAAAAATTTTGAATGTTCCATTGCATAAAAAATAAATACATGTGACATAAACAATACATCATGGGTGAGGTGGTTGATAGAAGGATGGTGGAGGGCCATATGCTCTTGCGAGAAACAAGATTTTTTCTCGAGAAAAATAGGGGTCGTGCCAATGAGGGTTGTGAGAAGAAGCTATATCTATGGCTGAGAAATCTCTAGCATATGGAATAGGGGAAGCCCAAAAGTAGTAGGAGATACACCAAATGTAGGAGGAACTGCTCTATATGGCAGAGGGTATGAACGGACGTAATTTTTTGGCGACCATTTTTTGGTGAGCGCTTTTTTAGAATCCAACGAGCAGATTCTAAAAAGATTATTTCTCCCTTCTCAACTTTACTCTCTCTCTCTCTCTCTCTCTCTCTCTCTCTCTCTCTCTCTCTCTCTCTCTCTCTCTCTCTCAGGTATGTGTGTGCTTTGATGACGATTGTACCTGTGTTAAAAAAAAGTGGTAAATGGTTCTATCACTATACCACCCAAGCTTCTTCTTCTCCATCATCATTTACCTCTCTCTCTCTCTCTCTCTCTCTCTCTCTCTCTCTCTCTCATACATGTGACTTGTCTTCTCAAATGTTGTGCTATATGTTGGGCAACAAGAATTACCACCAACAAGATAAGTGTCCTTCTATTTTGTCACACTTGTGAGCACTCATATACATGCAGAAAATCAATTTCAATGGTTCACACTCCATAATAATGAAATTCCATTTTGAACAACATTTAAAGACTGCAATAATAACACCACATACTGTTATTAAAAGGGTTTAAAGTACACAACTAAAAACAACAACTATAATAAGATAGATATGGAGAAAAAACAATACAATATGCTAATATGCTATCAAGGTCTTATTTCTCCAACATTAGCGCGAGGAAAGGTGAGATCTAGTTGTTGTTATTGTCGTTGTTGGCTCCATTAACTATTCCTTGCACAACAATGTATGCCATCCACACTTATACCCAAGCCTCCACATGTCATTTGAAGGATGCACCGTACTCCTGTGGGGTGCGAAAACCATGCTCCCCCCAAATCATACTTGCATTGTTGGCTAGTGCGGCAACTTGATCTATATCTCCTTCGGTTGGATGTGCATTGAAACGAAGGCTTTGCTTGGCGTTGAATACAGAGCTTGTGGCCTCGTTGATTGCACAAAGAGAGTTCGTGTAGTTGTGTGAACTTTGTGCTATGCATACTGCATTCATAGCATATACACTATTGAGAATATAATTGGCGTGCACATTGTTGATGGGGTCAATTGCAACATGGGGAGGGGGTTGACCATGCTGATTGAATTTTCCACAATTTCCCCTAGGCATGGTAAATATGTGAATGAGAGAAAACACAAGGAATAACTTTAGAAAATAGATACTTAATTAGCGTGACTTGCGCATGAATGAATGAATGAAACTAGTGTTCTTCTGGCTATTTATAAAAAAACCGCAAGCATCTTTACTTTAAAGGTCATTCACACCGTGTCCTTCGCAATATTTTCACTTAAAATATTACGAACAAAAAAAAATCATTGTAAGATTAACCACCATCGATTGACTTGTCTTCAAAAGTTAAACATAGTCACAAGAAAAAAACATAGAGCAAACACATATCAGATTTAGCAAAATTAAAACATAGTATAACCAACCAGTAAGTTCAGGTGTGCCATTACATAGAAATAAGGTAATATGGAGTAATCAAAACAAGTTGGGATTTAGGTTCCCGATGGTTGTAAATCCTGTGGGGGTTGCACTAGTGGGACTGGGGTTGCGCTATTGGGACGTGTGCAGGTGAGGGTCCCATGGGCAGTGTGGGAAATAGTGGTCGATAGAGCAATTGACAATAGCTTGGCCAACTAGGAACCATAGCTGAAGGTCTTCTCAAAGGAGAAGCAGATGGAACAACCGACTCTTGGCAATGTCGTGAAGGAGACGGGGGTGGCTGTGATTGTGCTCTACATGATACCTCGCCCACATGATGAGTCGATCCTAGACCAATAGGAAGCCGTTGTTGTGGTTGAATACGTGCCAAAAGCAGTTTTTTGTCCCGATCAATGTTGATGTAATGTCATTGTAGATGATCCCACTCCATTGCCAAGCCACCACAACCTGCAAGACTATCTAAAATTGCATCCCCAACCTTTGTGAAGGTACCCAACAACCATCTATTTACAAAAGCACAGACATTAGCAGGCATTTCAATGGCACATTGGCGAACTAGTTCAATGGCAAAAAACGAGCATAAAAGTGCCCTCCTAGACTTATCGAGCAAAGAACTTACTCTTCTCCACTCCATGCCAAAATGGTGCTCTAAGGGTATCTAGCATCCATGGAAAATCCCATAGTGGCTCTCGAATCATGTCACAATCAAACTCAAACCCATCGTTGTCAGCTGCCACATCTCTTGCTTGGCGATCGTATAGTGGAATCACTCGAAGGCCTTCAATTTTACGTGTGAGCATGACCAGCAATAAGGTCGGGACCTGCAATATGGATACTGTTTAAACAAAAAACACACCAATATCTACCAGTCATGAAGTTTGTTGAGAAATGGTTGAGAACTTACTAGATCCGTGAAGTCATCTACCACAACGTATGTGTGAGACACCATATGAAGAAAAATAGTGCAAAGATGGAAAACATCGTGCAACCTGGCGTCCTCGATGATGAGTGCCAAGTGGTCTGTCCAGCATTCCATGACTATTGTGCCATCCGATAATAAAAATTTTGCAACCAAGGTGGCAACGAGCTCAACAAAGAATGCATTCCATTGGGATATGACAACAATGCCAAAATCAAATTTGCAATGTGTGGGAAGGTCTACCCAAGCTGCTAATCAGGCTCCATTTTTTTGAAGTGTGAGAGAGACACAATCAGATGTTGGATCACTCAAAGGCTCCTGTAATACATAAATGCCATGCAAAAGAAGATTGAGAGAGTGCTGCCCAAATTCAAAGTGGATACCAAAGTTTCATAAACTCACTCATAAGAAATCTTTGGGTCCATGATAGCCTTCTGTAGATGGCATACATCAACAAGTACTATGAGATGTATTGGGACTACTCGAACACTTGAAATTTTTGCCATTTGCACGTCAAAGTGAGCCGAAAGTGTGTCAAATGCAAAATTTAATGAAATGTTAGGTATCACAGTTTTGTTGTTGTCAAAACAGGCATTTTTTTGTGGTGGCATTTCTTACCTAGTGGAAATAAGTCAAGTGGTTCGGGTGACCAGAAATTGGGTGGATGCCCTTGATTTGTCCGATAGCAATGGATATGGCTCGCTTGGGACCCCAAGATCTTGAAGCTAGGGAAGGACTAGATCTCCATGACTCCAAGTGACGTTCAGAATCACCTTACTCATAATCTGACCCACCACCTTCATGCTTGCTCCTTTCACTTTGAAACTCCTTCGAGAACTCTAAAAAATCACTGATGACTGGTCATTCTCTATTCTTACCTTGTTTAGGTCTGTCCACTGCAATTTTTGGGCTTTGACGTCCCTTGGTTGTGCTAAGGAAAATGGTATCGGTGGGAGGCTGATTGATGGTGAAACTTTCGCTTTTGCCCTTACTCTTAACCTTCTTGTGCAATGCTACAATTCCAGAAAACAAGTGAGGACACTATAGCCAACTAATCACATTAATTGAACAAGAAAAAAATTACTTATCATTGTATGCTTCACCTTTGTCTTCGGGATATTCACCATCCGCATAGTCCAAAAACCATGGACAATCTCTCCAAGTTTCCTTACCATGGAGCTTCTCTATCCAATTGTCAGGATAGATACCACTCTCCTCTCTCTTAAACTCCATCCATGCATCACTAGGATGCTCAGGGTATGGCTTACGAAGACCTATTTTAAGGGCGCCCAACCACCATCTACAAAAAACAAGAGGAATAACTCCATCATTCATAACACACAATTTTAATATTGTATAATTCAATACCTGTATAGCATGCATCAGCCAATACAAGAAAAATGTGGCTCCCCCCTTGAATTGTGGGTAGCTCGTATGGTTTGCTTCCATCGCACAAAAGCCTTGCCAATGTGCTTTTGTTGAAAAGCCTACAATGCATCACTAAGAGACATGCCACAATCATGTGCAACACGTGCATGTAGCTATTTTAATGTGGAGTTCTTAGCTCCATCTTTTTTGCCACATTCAATACACCCCCGCACATTAAGTATTAGTAATATGGAAATACTAGATAAGACCTTAAACTCTAGTGTTAGTATGCTCACCTTTGAAGCTGCCACCAATATACGTGCATTCTTAACCATTGTGAGAAGGTCTTCTTCTGCATCAGAATAGATGCCTTCACTAATGACACGTCACCCTTGGTCAATATATCAATCAGGCAATATTTTTTGCAATTTATCATTGGATAACATTCTAAATAAATTATGGAGAACAAACAACACTCTCAAAAGCAGACAGTACTTACTTTGAACGACTAATCCGTGCCCGTGCAACCTTGTAGACTCTGAAGGAGATCATTTTGCAACCCTTCTCTCCCTAGACCACAAAAGAGATGCATTTTTGAAAAAAAAATTGTTCCATTTTTGGGATTGGCTATGATTACTGTCTCTAGTCCCTTTTGCACAAAAAAATTCTCGGTCTCTTTCACAGCCAACCTTGTAATCATTTTTGTGCATGTGGTACTCTCTAATCCCCTTCACTGGTAAATTTTGTGTTTTTAGCCGATACATTGCATCAAATTCTTCTTACAATAAAAATCACCAAATCAAACTCATTTCCAAAAAAAAAAACCATGTGCTTACCTAATGATGTGTATTATAAATTCACAATTACCTTCCTTAGTAGTTACGCTAGCAAAGACATAGGTAGTCTAAGACATTTAAATGGTTCATTGTCGTCCCACAAAGTGCCCTATAAGCTTTTGCCCTATCTTCTTCATTGAATTTGTCCAATAAGGACTATGGGTCCGCAAGTGCTAGTTTTTGCATCATAGATATGTCTTGAGCAATGGTGTGAGGCACATGGACTCGCGTCACCCTAATTTCAAATGAAACAATACATTATCAAGTGCACCAATTGAAGTGTGAAGAAACTTACTTGTTGATTATGCCGAACACCAAAAAAAAATTATGCCATCTCTGCAAGGTCTCACTTCACAATTGTGCACTCAACCTTTTGTGTAAAGAATTCATCCAACCACTCCCATAATGCCCAATCTTTCTACGCATGGAAACAGTGGTTTTGGTCCCATAAAATGAACATTTTATCCTCCATGTGAGAGAGCTCGGGAATGTCTCTAATTTGGTCATCAAATGTGGTCGACATCACTAACTTTCTCCCATAAGTTCCATGCCTATCATATGGTATAAGATCTTTTCCGAGAAAAGCTTCGGACACAATGAAGCGAACCATCATGGGGTGGTAACCTCTTTCGGCAATAGAAGTTAGTTCAACCACACAATCATCATTCATTCTAATGGCTGGGTTGGCCAAAATACAACAAAGGGGGATTGAGGCACAAGTGATTGTATGGCACAACATGTGCAATCAATCCAACCCGATGAGATGTGGCTATCAACCACGGATTCAAAGAAATCAGTAAGATGATCATTACCCGTGTTTTTTGCAAGGATGGTTGTTGAGGTGACTATACTCGTCAAAAAGGGCACTTGCATCATTGTCAAAATGGACGCTCCAACCACGGAACCGCTCTCTTGAGTGGTGTGCAGAGGATTTTCTTCTTTAGTGATTTGAATCATCATTTCTTCTTGGCGGTCCACGTCTTTGGACAGTTCTCTTGTTAAAATTGGCATCTTTTTGTTAACTAGGGTGCTTATGGCTTCCAAAGAAATGATGAAAGGTAAAAGTAATATGAGAGGTTTGAAGGTGTGGGAAGAAGGTTTAAGAGAAATGAATAAAAGGGAGTGGGAGGAGAAGGTTTGGAAAGGTATGAAGCAAAGATTTTCTTTTCAAAGAGATAGAGATCACTAACGCTTAAGGAAGAGTGGGGGAGGGGGGCAGAGGGGGGGGGGGGGAGGTTTGGTGCACAAGTGTTACCATATACGTGTGGTAGTGATGTGTGTGAACACACTTAGGAACAACGAGGAATGTTTTCCATCACTAGGAAGTTTTTTCCCCTCGTGCATTGTATATGTGCATCACCCTAGGGCTAACTTATCTTTCCATTGCACACAAACTAATATACTCTCTATTGTTAACCTTGAGCTTTCTTCATCTTCTCTAAGTCGTGTGTGTTTTCTTGCAACCCTAATTTCAACAATTGGTATCAAAGATGGTTGCATCCTCCCAGGCTTAGTCGCTAGGTGCTCTAGCACACACCTACTCACTTTCTCCAATTTTTGCAAGCTTTGGCAAGCGTTCATAGGTCCACAAAAATTTCAGGGAATCTCGAAGAGCTTGTTCTGCTCATAATTTTGATTTTGGCTCATTTCAGCCTCTGTTTCCACTACAGGTGGTATTGCGTAGGCTATTTTGTCATTTTGTGTAGAATTTTTGTTAGTATCGTTTTCTGCATAACATGTCCCTTACAGTCTTTTATGGTTTGTGCTATATAGCATGTGTTGATCCTCCTTTTTTTCTCCTCTTTCTGGGAAATTTTCACATCAAGTGTAGGAATTTGCCATGGATGACAACAACACAGATGTGTTCAAGATGTTTTCTATTGAGGACAGATTGGATGGGGACAATTACCCTATGTGGTCTCACATTATTCATGTAACATTTAATGGCCTAGTAACTTGTGTGTAGCAAAAAATAATATGAACATAGTGATCATTTCATTAGAATAGGTTCCTAATGAGCATAACAAGAGTGCTTGGGTGGAGAGAGCAACAAAAAGCATAACACCTAGTTAGATAGGTATGAACAATACTTCAAAAGAGAGAGAAATTAAGCTATTGACAACAATTGAGGACCGAATTTACATGGACCCAGTCCCCCCTCCAAAAGGCTTTGTATTATAGGTTTCCCCCATCAAGAGAGACATTTACAATACAATTCTTTGTGTTCCTTCAATGACTAGCTAGTACAATGAAGATAGAAGCTGCAAGCACTAAGAAAAACACAACATCAATTCCCTCATGGTCTCAGACCCAGGAGCTCACACACCTTCAAAGATGGTGAGAGCTAGCGGGGTATGAGAGTAGATTGAGAGGAAGGAGTAGTCTTACGAGAAAGATGTACATCTCCTCACATAATCACTCATATTAGCATAGCATAGCTTAGTAATTAGCATGGTAGAAGAGATGAGCATGCATTGAATCTTTGTTCTTGGTTGGATCTGCATCACAAAGTCAAGAGTTGTTGGTGTAGGCCTCCCTTCTCACAAGCTTGGAGTAGGTGATAAGCTTTCCATAAAAGCTTTAGAAGGAGAGAGAGAGAGAGAGAGAGAGAGAGAGAGAGAGAGAGAGAGAGAGAGAGAGAGAGAGAGAGTCTTCTTGCTTCACACATGAGCTAGTGTGAGTGTGTAAGTGATAATGCCTTGAGAAATTCAGGCCCCTCTCTCTCTTGGTCGACCCCTCATGCTATTTCCTCTTGCTGGCTTCCCATTGGACCCCTCCAAGCTTAGCCAAATAAAAATTAAGTAGCATAAGTGATAGCCTTCTGACATGTGTCCCCCTTTCCCCTTTTTTGAAAGCTTTAGGTAATTAATTAATGCAACTAAACTCTCATTGGACCCCTTTGTCTCCTGGCCAATAGGAATCAGGCAAGCCATTGGGCTGTTGAATGCTCTCGACCCCTTGGGAGACTATCCAATAGTCTTCTAGAGAGCTTAATTCTTATTGGTTCTTTTATTAAGTGTTTTTAAATGAATTAAACTAGATTTACTCTAGCCTAATTCTCATTGGTCCACCTCCATGGCCATCCAATAGGATTTGAGTGCACCCTGTGGGCATCCGGGCTAGGGAGCTGACATGTGTCCCTCATTCCCTTTGTGTAAAGGAATCTTGTGAGTGTGTGTGTGTGTGTGTGTGTTTTTCTCTCATCCCCTACTTGCAAGGCTTGCCCCCTCCTTTGTAGCATTTGTGAAGACTTTTTTAATACACACAAAAAGCATCCAATTTCCCTAGTGTTTGACCTTTGGACACAACCTTTGAATTTTTGGAATCTTAGCATTTTGGATGTGTTTATGGGCTCAACCTTAGGGTCTTTAAAGCCCATTGTTGCACATTGTTCTTTTGCAGATGGCCCACCCTTTGGATCCCTATTTTCCCTCATTTGTATCCCTTGTGGTTGGTCTGCCAGCTTAACCAATATTCTAGCTTTTTCTCCCTTGGCACTCCCCCATATTAAATGATCAGTTTAACATGAGAAAATCATTTAGGAGAATTATATATTAGTTATTATGACATTAACTCTCTCTTGAAATCATAGTCTTCCTCAACTATGGAGTAAAGAAGATAAAGCCTATTCATTAGTCCTTTTTCTAGCGGGTAGAGGATCCCTATCTTACCCTACGACATCGTTCCAGAAAGGATGACTAGTCCATTTGGTGCTTGAGATCCTAAGGCTGCCACAAGCATGTTTGTGCATAAGTCCTATCAATCTTACATAGTAGAATGACAAGCTCTACTTCGTGTTTGGAAGACGTCGTCTCCACAAACTTGATTCTAAGAATGCATACTACTTAACATTTGTGCACAATAAAGAAAAAAGAGAGTCTTATAAGACAAAAACTTTGTTCATTTTAAACATTTATACATTTTCTTACTCTAGGGAAGCATTGTAAGCATTGACAGGGTTTAGGTTATCCTTTAATTGTATGCCTTGCATCCATCTAGCATCTTCAAAAGGATAATTCTTAAACTTAATAAGATATCATCGGATAGTCTTACCGCCTTTTAATACCTTGTCTTCATGTCAGAGAATGGACTCGGGCTGCAACACCTCTTCTTGGCCCCTCGATCTCCGATGGGTCTTCAATAGTTGGTTCTCGAGGTGGCTCTCCTTTGTAAGGCTTTAGTAGGCTCACATGAAAAGCATTGTGAATGAGCCAATGGCGGGGCAACTTGAGTTGGTAGTCCATCTCATTGATTGGTCTAAGAATCTGGAAGGGCCATAGTACCTTTTTTCTAACTTAGCATAGCAGTTTTGGTGTCCCGTAGGATTCTTGCTCGTCATGTGTCTTAATCGATCCTTGGGAAATTTAAGTAAGACCCAATCATTTTCCTTAAAGGCTTGGGCTCTTCTGTGCTTATCAACAACAGCCTTTTGCCTTCACTATGAGATAGAGATAGCATCCTTAATCTTTTGAAAAGATTCTTGTAGGTCTCGGCTATACTCATCTGCTAGCGAAGATCTTCCCATGTCCTTTAAGTAGCAGGGGGCTTTTGGACCTTCCCTCAATTACCTCGAAAGGTGCTTTTCCCGTGGAAGTATGTACAGTGTTATTGTAGGCATACTCCACTAAGGGTAAGTACTTCTACCATTGGGACCTTTGATCTACTTTTGTTTTATAGGCTTTTAGTAGATCAAGAATTGCTAGGTTAGCTAGACTTGTGTTGAAGTGATCCATGGCCTAGCATGACTATGAAATCATTGTTTGACTTCAACTTCCAATTTTCGGATGGCCTGTCAACTTTGTGAATTAAGGGGTATAGAGTTGCTTGGAGTAAGCTTCAACTCTGACATTATCTATACAAAAAATATATAAAGAAGCATTTTTGCCTTCAATACAAATTAGTAATTAACCTTTGAAATTGATGCTAAAAAGAAAACATAAAATGTAGGAAAGAATGGAACTTATCATTTATTTGTGGGTAAGATGTTGGTCGGTAAATGGATCTCGAGTCACAAGTTATAATGTGACATTGCCACCTGTCAAGTTAAGATTGAATCAAACTTTTCCCTGTATTACAAAAGTCATCTAATATTTATGGTTAAAACTTGTGTACAACATCATGGATAGAAGCAGCATCCCATCAACAAGGGAGACAAGAGCAAATGGGGCTCCAAAATGTGCTCAAAAGTTAAGAAAAGTTTTGCAAGAAGTTTCAAGAAAACACAAGAAAATGTAATAAACTTAGTTTAATTTACATGGTTGTCAAGCCTAGTAGGTTTCCTTGCAAGCCCTTTTGGCGATTTCTATCCGTTTTAAGAGCTTTTATGTCACAAGTGAGAAAGGACGTTGTTGTGCATCGACTTGGGAGGCGAGCTTCAAAGGCCTTGGTAGGAATAGGGTCAACTTCTGACCTTTTTTCTCATTTTTTGTTTTCTTAACTATATTTATATGTATATTTATTTTTAGACGGCTATTTATGCAGATGTAGTTGATTGGTATGCAAAATAATGAGAAGAGAAAGAAAATAACAAAATAATTTTTACTTAGCTCAACGATCGGTGATGTTGTCCAGTCCAAATGTGGAGCACCAGGACAAGGTCGAAAGTGGCAATCGGTTGAACAAGTCCGATGCAAGTAGATTGAATTTTTGGCGGTAATTGGAATTTGGAAGAATCAACCAAGGCTCTCTGAAAATAAAATATGCATTGGCAATATAATTGATTACCGACTACATACCGCTAAGCGGGCAATGGGTACGGTGAATGGCCAAAGATTGTGAAGGTTGGACTAGGATTGGTGGATTGCTGGAACAAATAATTTGATTAGTATGGCCGATCGAGGGATCAAAAGGGAGGTGAATTGGCCCTTAAGTGGCTAGACATGTAGTAGGCGCCCAAAAAAAAAGTTAGAATGGAGTAGCCAAAAGAGTTTTTCTACTTGTGTTGGGTGGCCGACCAAAGAGGTGAAACCGATGTGTGTTTGGTTGCTTAATTAAATTTTGAAGGTAAATGGAAGGGGTGAATTGAGTTGGCTCGTGTGTAGGTGTTACGAGTTAATAATAGAAGGTGAATAAACCCCTTAAGATAAGGGTCTTGAGATCAATGGGTGGTCAAATTTGAAATCGAATAGAAGCCACACACTTTTGTTCAAAAGTGTGAAAAGGAGGGGTGAACATAAAAAGCGACAACGTGCAGAGCTGAGAACAACAGTGTGGAGAGAGAGAGAGAGAGAGAGAGAGAGAGAGAGAGAGAGAGAGAGAGAGAGAGAGAGAGAGAGAGAGAGAAGGGAGATGGCAGGCTCTACAGGCAATCTCGGCCTTCGAGGCAGTAGGAAAATTTGATCTCAATCCCCGAGGTGCTCTCTTTGATGCAGATCTTGCAAGATTTGGTGGTGGTTGACAGAGGGATCTCTTTGCATGCTAGGTGTGTTTCCCACCATCGGTCGCCATCGAGTTAGAAGAGGCAATACAAAGCAACTCCTTGCTTCCTCCGACTTCCTATTGGGATTCTTCACAAATTACCAATTCTCTTCTTCCAATTCCACTTCTTCTTCTTCTTGTAGTAGCCCTCGCTAATGTTCTTCTTGAATGACTTCAAAAAAAATGCAAAATTGGCCGAATTTAGGTTCCCATAACTCTTTTTGATTGGCCTCTTATCTCAGCCAAGTCAAATTTGTCTCTTCTAATCTCCTTCAATGGAATCGGATGCCGAGTCGAAATCACCAATTACTCAAAGTTCTTTAGAAATGCCTTCTTCTCGATTCCTCACCCGTATACCTTCATAGGTCCACAAATTTAACAATTGCTTGAATTAAGTGTTGCACATATCCGAGTTGTGATTGTCGATAGACAAAATTGTTGAATAATATTGTCGATTAATTCTCCCATTAAGCTTTACTTTGTCGTCAAGGAGATCCAATGTTGAATTCATAATTACCACTTTTCAATACTCGCTATTCCGTCTTCACAATCCACTTTATTTTAGCCATTAAATTGAATTTAAAGCTTGACATAGCGAATCTCGATGGTCGTTAAGTGGAAATAATTGGTTGATTTGCCAATTAATTGTCAGGTAAGCCTTGATTTTGCAAAGTCGCTGCAGTAAATTCACAATTTGCTCCTTAAAATTTGAATTTGATTGTTGCTGATTTTCTCAAACCAAAAGCTCTGATACCAATGTTGGGAGCAAGGGTGGGCTTCCACCCTTGGCCATGAAATTCAACCATTGACCTTGCCATGATGGAGAAGGGAAAAGAGAGAGATAGCATGTTGACATAGAAAGAAGGGATGGAGATGTTGACATATCTACACATAATAGTACACAGAGAAAAGAAGGGAACAAACTCTCACACACTCTTACTCAAAAAGATGACACTGGGAAGCTCCATAGCCCAAGACATAGATTAAGAGAGGGGAAAGGGAAAATTGAGAGCATCTACACAAGAACGGCCTAAAGATTGTAGCCCCAAACTCCATGGAACCTCTTGTGGAGTTTGGTTTTTAATATTTGATATTGCTTATTGGTGCCAAAAATTGAAGGCCCCTGTTTTACACTTAGTTCCACTTTAGTTTATAAGTGGAGCATATTACTTACTGCATGAGCCTCTTAGGGTGAATTCTCACTATCCTATTTACAAAGCAGCCATAGTGGCTTATTGAAAAAAGATTTAAAACACTATGCAAATGTAAAATGATCGAGGAATTTATTCATTGCCAACGCGTTCTCCTCAACTCCCAAAATTCCAATCTACAAGTCATTAGCTCACCATTAGTAAAAATAGAAAGAACACAATAATTAACCATTACGCTCTAGCTATCCCAATTGTAGTTAACCATGTACAATAGGAGGGTGCCCAATCTTGTAATGGCCTATGAACTTTAAAAATAGCGGAAATAAGAGAATTAAAGTGAGCATTTTTGTGAGATCACTTTGAGAACATAGAGGATGAACTTAATTGATGGTAGCAACATAAACAAAGTACTTAATTAACTTGGCATGAACAATATTTTTGCAAGAGAGAGAGTATTAGAGAACATGACAATAGTCAAGGACTAGATTTACCTAGAGCATGTCCCCCCTCCAAAAGGCGTTTGTATTATAGATTCTCCCATCAAGAGAGACTTGATACATTGGTGATGCTATGTGTAACATTTAATGGCCTAATAACTTATGTGTAGCGGAAATTAGCATGCACATAGTGGGCATTTCATTAGAGTAGATTCCTAATGAGAATTACAAGAGTGCTTGGGTGGAGAGAGCAACAAAAAGCATAACACCTAGTTAGATAGCATTGACAATACTTTCAAAAGAGAGAGCAATTAAGCTATTGACAACAGTTGAGGACCGGATTTTCATGGAGCCGGTCCCCCCTCCAAAAGGCTTTGTATTATGGTTTCTCCCATCAAGAGAGACATTGTACTATACAATTCTTTGTGTTCCTTCAAGACTAGCTAGTGCAATGAAGATGGAAACTTCATGCACTAAGCAAAACACTTAACAAACACAACTTGAATTATCCCTGTTCTCAGACCCAAGACCTCACACACCTTCGAAGATGGTGAGAGCTAGCAGGGTATGAGAGTAGATTGAGAGGAAGAAGGAGTATCTTACAAGAAAGATGTACATCTCCTCACATAATCACTCATATGTAGCATAGCTTAGCTTAGTAATTATCTTGGTAGAGGAGATGAGCATGCATTGAAGCTTGGCTCTTGGTTGGATTTGCATCCACATGCCAAGAGAGTGTTGATAAAGGCTTCTATCTCACAAGCTTGGAGTAGGTGATGAGTTCTCCCTTAAAGCTTGGGAAGAGATAGTCTTCTCCTTCTTCACACATGAGCTTGTGTGAGTGTGTGTGTGTGTGTGTGATAATGCCTTGCAAAAATCAGCCTCCTCTCTCTCTTGGGCGAGCCCTCTTGCTAAATGCTCTTCCTGAAGCCTCATTGGCCCTCCCCAAGTCAAGCCAATTACAATTAAGCAGCATAAGTGATAGCCTTCTGACATGTGTCCCCCTTTCCCCTTTTGTGATAGCTTTAGGTAATTAAATAATTAAACTAAACTCTCATTGGACCCCTTTTCCTCCTGGCCAATAGGAATCAGGCAAGCCATGGGGCTCCTGAATGCTCATTGGACCCCTTGGAAGATTGCCTAATAGTTTTCTAGGAGACTTAATTCTCATTGGTTTCTTTTATTAAATGTTTTTAAATTAATTAAACTAGATTTACTCTAGCTTAATTTTCATTGGTCCACTTCAAGGGTCATCCAATAGAAATTGGGCACACCTTGTGGGCATCTGGCCTAGGGAGCTGACATGTGTCCCTCATTCCCTTTGTGTAAAGGGAGCCTCTGTGTGTGTGTGTGTGTGGCTTTCTCTCTCATCCCCTACCTTTAGGGCTCGCCCCCTCCCATGTAGGGATGTGCAAAGAATTTTAGGGCACACACAAAGCATCAAATTTTCCCTAGGGTTGACCTTTGGACACAACCTTTGAATTTTGGAACCTTAGCATTTTGGAAGTCTTAATGGGCTGAACCTTACGGTCTTTTTAGCCCATTGTTGCACATGGCTCTTTTGCAGATGGCCCCCCCTTTGGATCCCTATTTTCCCTCCTTTGGATCCCTACTGTGGCCGGTCTGCTAGCTTAACCAATATTCTAGCTTTTTCTCCCCTGGCCTTCCCCACATTAAATGATCAGTTTAATATGAGAAAATCATTTAGGAGAATTAGATATTGATTATTATGACATTACCTCTCTCTTGAAATCATAGTCGTCCTCGACTATGGTGTAGAGAAGATAAAGCATGTTCATGAGTCCTTTTCTTAGCGGGTAGAGGATCCCTATGTTACCCTACAACATCATTCCACAATGGATGACTAGTCCATTTGGCGCTTGAGAGACTGAGGCTGCCGCAAGCATGTCTGCACATTAGTCCTATCAATCTTCCATAGTAGAGTGACAAGCTCTACTTGGTGTTTGGGAGACGTCGTCTCCGCAAACTTGATATAAGCATGCATACTACTTCATTTTTGTGCACAAATAAAGAAAAAGAGAGTCTTATAAGACAAAAATTTTGTTCATTTTTAACATTTTGTACATTTGCTTACTCTTGGGAGGCATTGTAAGAATTGACAAGGTTTAGGTTATCCTTTAATTGTATGCCTTGCATCCATCTAGCATCTTCAAAAGGATAATTCTTCAACTTAATAAGATATCGTTGAATAGTCTTACCGCCTCTTAGTACCTTGTCTTCATGTCGGAGAATGGACTCGGGCTGCAGCACCTCTTCTTGGTCCTCGATCTCCGGTGGGTCTTCAATAGTTGGTTCTTGAGGTGGCTCTCCTTTCTAAGGCTTTAATAGGCTCACATAAAAAGCATTGTGTATGAGCCAATGATTGGGCAACTTGAGTTGATAGGCCATCTCATTGATTGGCCTAAGAATCTGAAAGGTACCATAGTACCTTTTTGCTAGTTTAACATAGTACTTTTGGTGACCCGTAGGATTCTTGCCCGTTGTGTGGCTCTTGGTTGGATTTGCATCCACATGCCAAGAGAGTGTTGATGTAGGCTTCTATCTCACAAGCTTGGAGTAGGTGATGAGTTCTCCATTAAAGCTTGGGAAGAGATAGTCTTCTCCTTCTTCACACATGAGCTTGTGTGAGTGTGTGTGTGTGATAATGCCTTGCAAAAATCAGCCCCCTCTCTCTCTTGGGCGAGCCCTCTTGCTAAATGCTCTTCTTGAAGCCTCATTGGCCCTCCCCAAGTCAAGCCAATTACAATTAAGCAACATAAGTGATAGCCTTCTGACATGTGTCCCCCTTTCCCCTTTTGTGAGAGCTTTAAGTAATTAAATAATTAAACTAAACTCTCATTGGACCCCTTTTCCTCCTGGCCGATAGGAATCAGGCAAGCCATGGGGCTCTTGAATGCTCATTGGACCCCTTGGAAGACTGCCCAATAGTTTTCTAGGAGACTTAATTCTCATTGGTTTCTTTTATTAAATGTTTTTAAATTAATTAAACTAGATTTACTCTAGCTTAATTTTCATTGGTCCACTTCAAGGGTCATCCAATAGAAATTGGGCACACCTTGTGGGCATCTGGCCTAGGGAGCTGACATGTGTCCCTCATTCCCTTTGTGTAAAGGGAGCCTCTGTGTGTGTGTGGCTTTCTCTCTCATCCCCTACCTTTAGGGCTCGCCCCCTCCCATGTAGGGATGTGCAAAGACTTTTAGGGCACACACAAAGCATCCAATTTTCCCTAGGGTTGACCTTTGGACACAACCTTTGAATTTTGGAACCTTAGCATTTTGGAAGTCTTAATGGGCTGAACCTTAGGGTCTTTTTAGCCCATTGTTGCACATGGCTCTTTTGCAGATGGCCCCCCCTTTGGATCCCTATTTTCCCTCCTTTGGATCCCTACTGTGGCCGGTCTGCTAGCTTAACCAATATTCTAGCTTTTTCTCCCCTGGCCTTCCCCACATTAAATGATCAGTTTAATATGAGAAAATCATTTAGGAGAATTAGATATTGATTATTATGACACTATGAAGATGGAAAGCTTCATGCATCATGAACATAATTTAAACTTTGAAAAAAGCATCAACTATCCCAAGCCTCAGTCCCAAGGCCTCAAACACCTTCGAAGGTGGAGAGAGCTAGCGAGGAATGAGTGTAGGGAAGAGGAAGAAGAATCATCCATAGGAGAAAGAAATAGTTCCTCACTTATCATCACTCTTCTTGCTTAGCATTAGAAGATGGCAAGCTTAAGCATTGAAGCATGGCTCTTGGTTGGATTTGCATTCCATAGCCAAGAGTGTTGGTGTAGGCTCTCCACTTCTCCACAAGCTTGGAGAAGGAGATGGAGCTCTTGAACTTTGCACTTCACACAACGAGAGAATGTGTGTGTGTGTGTGTGGGAGAGTATACCCCCCCTCTCATGGTTGGTCTCTCTCTCTCTCTCTCTCTCTCTCTCTCTCTCTCTCTCTCTCTCTCTCGTATTATTTAATTATATCATTTGGGCATGTGTCCTCTTTTTCCTCTTTGAGAGAAAAAACTTAATTATTTATTTTTTATGCATCTAAATTCTCATTGGAACCCTTTAAAACCTATCCAATAGGATTCAAGCACATCATCAAGGGCACATGTGGAGGATCATTTGAACATGTGTCTTTTATGCTTCTTAACTCATTTGGTTTGAATTGAATACTTCAAGCACTTAGTCAATCAAGCATGAAAACCGTTGATGCCTCTTGAGAGTTTATCTTTGAATTGAACACTTCAAGAACCTTAGCCATTTTAAGCATAAAAATCACCTCAATCTTTGGGCAAGGTTCCCACAAACACTTTAAGCACTTTAGTTAGCAAGCCGAAAAGCACCTCATGCATGGGTAGGGTTCCCACCTCAAGGTCAGCCCTAGCTTGCCTAAGGTCAAATGACTTTTCAACAATAACTTTTGGAGGTCTTTAATGAAGTTAACCCTAAGGTCTTTTAAGCTTCATTAGATGCACATTGCTCTTTGATAGACTACCTCCTTTTGGACCCCTATTGAGATGTAACCATCTCTCCTCTTGGTCCCTTGCTGAGGTAAATTTAGAAACACTTATTGCATATTTCTCTTTGGTAGACCATCTCCTTCTGGACCCCTATTGAGATGCAACCATTTCTCCTTTTGGTCCCCTGTTGAGATAGGTCTAGAAGCACATATCCATATCTTAACCCTTGTTCCCCTTTTAACTTCCCATATTAAATGATCAATTTAATATGAGAAAATCATTTGGTAAAGTTAGATATTATATTTTATGACATTACCTCTCTCTTGAAATCACAGTCATCCTAAACTATGAGATAGAGAAGATAAAGCCTAGTCATTACTCCATGTTTCTTAGCGGGTAGGGATCCCTTTTTACCCTACGACATCATTATAGAATGGATGACTAATCCATTTGGTGCTCGAGAGACTTAGCTGTTGCAAGCATGTCTGCTCTTTAGTCCATATCATACTTCCAAAGTAAAGTGACAAGTTCTACTTGGTGTTTGGGAGACATCATCACCACAAACATGATCCTAAGCATGCATACTTCTTAAATTTTGTGCACAATAAAAGAAAGAGAATGAGTCTTATAAGACAAAAGCATTGTTCATTTAAAATGCATTTTCATCCGCTTACTCTAGTGTAGCATTGTAAGCATTGACAAGGTTCACATTATCTTTAAGCTAGGTTTCTTGCATCCCTCTAGCATTTTTAAAAGTATAATCTTTAAACTTAATAAGATATTTTGTATCATTTAATGGCCTAGTAACTTGTGTGTAGCGGAAAATAGCATAAACATAGTGAGCATTTAATTAGAATAGATTCCTAATAAGTATAGCAAGAGTGCTTGGATAGAGAAAGCAACAAAAATCGTAACACCTAGTTAGATAGGCATGAACAATACTTCAAAAGAGAGAGAGAATTTGCTTTTGACAACAGTTGAGGACCGGATTTACATGGAGCCGGTCCCCCCTCCAAAAGGCTTTGTATTATAGGTTTCCCCCATCAAGGGAGACATTTTAGAATACAATACTTTGTGTTCCTTCAATAACTTGTTGGTGCAATGAAGATGGAAGCTTCAAGAACCATGCAAACACTTATAAAACACATCATCGATTCCCTCACGGTCTCAGACCCAAGACCTCACACACCTTCGAAGATGGTGATAGCTAGCGGGGTATGAGAGTAGATTAAGAGGAAGAAAGAATATTCTTACAAGAAAGAAGTATATCTCCTCACATAATCACTCATAAAAGCTTAGCATAGCTTAGTAATTAGCATGGTAGAGGAGATGAGCATGCATTGGAGCTTGGCTCTTGGTTGGATTTGCATCACAAAGCCAAGAGTTGTTGGTGTAGGCCTCCCTTCTCACAAGCTTGGAGTAGATGATGATGAGCTTTCCATTGAAGCTTGAGAAGGAGAGAGATTCTTCTTTGCTTCACACATGAGATTTTGTGAGTGTGTGTGTGATAATTCCTTGCCAAAATCAGCCCCCTCTCTCTCTTGGTCGACCCCTCTTGCATTTTACTCATGCTGGCACCCCATTGGACCCTGCAAAGCTTAGCCAATGATAATTGAGAAGCATAAGTGATAGCCTTGTGACATGTGTACCCCTTTCTTTTTTTGTGAGAGCTTTAGGTAATTAAATAATGCAATTAAACTCTCATTAGATCCCGTTGTCTTTTGGCCAATAGGAATCAGGTAAGCCATTGGACTGCTGAATGCTCATTAGACCCCTTGGGAGACTGTCCAATAGTCTTCTAGAGAGCTTAATTTCTATTTGTTCTTTTATCAAGTGTTTTAAAATGAATTAAACTAAATGTACTCTAGCCTAATTCTCATTGGTCCACCTCTATGGCCATCCAATAGGATTTGTATGCACCTTGGGGGCAACTGGGCTAGGGAGCTGACATGTGTCCCCTATTCCCTTTGTGTAAAGGGAGCCTGTGAGTGTGTGTGTGTGTGTGTGTGTGTGTGTGTGTGTGTGTGTGTGTGTGATTCTCTCTCATTCCCTGCTAAAAGGGCTCGCCCCTCCTCTTTAGGAGTCTTTGAAGACTTTGTGTACACTACCAAGCATCCAATTTTCCTAAGCAATGACCATTGGATTTAACCTTTGAATTTTGGAACCTTAGCATTTTGGAAGTCTTAATGGGCTGAACCTTAGGTCTTTGAAGCCCATTGCTTGCACATTGCTCTTGTGCAGATGGTCCCCCTTTGGATCCCTATTTTCCCTCCTTTGGTGGATCCCTAGTGTGACCAGTCTGCTAGCCTTACCAATAATCTAGCTTTTTCTCTCCTGATACTTCTCCATATTAAATGATCAGTTTAACATAAGAAAATCATTTAGGAGAATTAGATATTAGTTATTATGAAATTACCTCTCTCTTGAAATCATAGTCGTCCTCAACTATGGGGTAGAGAAGATAAAGCCTATTCATTAGTCCTTTTTCTAGCGGGTAGAGGATCCCTATCTTACCCTACGACATTGTTCCAGAATGGATGACTAATCCATTTGGCGCTTGATAGCCTAAGCTGCAGCAAGCATGCCTGCGCATTAGTCCTATCAATCTTCCATAGTAGAGTGACAAGCTCTACTTGGTGTTTGGAAGACGTCGTCTCCGCAAACTTGATCCTAAGCATGCATACTACTTAACATGTGTGCACAATAAAGAAAAAGAGAGTCTTATAAGACAAAAACTTTGTTCATTTTAAACAGTTGTACATTTGCTTACTCTAGGGAAGCATTGTAAGCATTGACAAGGTTTAGGTTATCTTTTAATTGCATGCCTTGCATCCAAGGATAGTTCTTAAACTTAATAAGATATCATCTCTTACCGGCTCTCAATACCTTGTCTTCATGTTGGAGGATGGACTCAGGCTGCAACACCTCTTCTTGGTCCTCGATCTCCAGTGGGCCTTCAATAGTTGGTTCTTGATGTGGCTCTCCTTTGTAAGGCTTTAGTAGGATCACATGAAAAGCATTGTGTATGAGCCAATGACTAGGCAGCTTGAGTTGATAGGCCATTCATTGATTGGTCTAAGAATCTAGAAGGGACCATAGTACCTTTTTGCTAACTTAGCATAGTACTTTTGGTATCCCGTAGGATTCTTGCCCGTCATGTGCTTTAATCGAGCCTTGGGAAATTTAAGCAAGACCCAATTATTTTCTTTAAAGGCTTGGGCTCTTTTGTGCTTATCGGCAGCAGCCTTTTGTCTTTGTTGTGAGATAGAGATAGCATCCTTAATCTTTTGGAACGATTCTTGTAGGTCTTGGCTATACTCATCTACAACGAAGATCTTCCCGTGTACCTTAAGTAGCAGGGGACTTTTGGATCTTCCTTCAATTACCTCAAAAGGTGCTTTTCTCATGGAGATATGTACATTATTATTGTAGGCATACTCCACTAAGGGTAAGTACTTCTCCCATTGGGACCTTTGATCTACTTCCGTTACGTAGGCTTTTAGTAGATCAAGAATAGCTATTTCACTTTGGCCATTCGTTTGCGGGTGATAGGGCGAAGAGAAGTTTAGAATTGTCCCTAAATTCTAGAAGAGACCCTTCCACAAATTACTGGTCATTCTAGGATCTCTATCCGACATTATAGACATTGGCAAGCCATGGTACTTGAAAATTTATGATATGAACAGGGTTGCCATTTGATGGGCTTTGATAGTCTTTTTGACAGGTATAAAATGAGCTTGTTTGCTGAACATGTCTACCATCGTCCATATTCCCGTATTCCCATGGATAGACTTAGGCAATCCAAAGATAAAATCCATGGATATGCTCTCCCATGGTGAATTAGGGATTGGAAAAGGTTGAAGCAATCCAGGTTGCTTCCCTCTATCAAACTTCGTCTTTTGGCATCCCACACATATAGAAACATACTCTTGTATGTTTGCTTTCATGGTAGGCCAATAGAAATATGTTTCAATCCCTTTTAGGGTAGGATGTATCCTCTATTCCCCGCATAAGGAGGAGCATGAGATTCATACATTACTTTCTCACGTAGTGAGTTAGTAACGCATAGTCTATTGCCATAGAGAAGATAACCATCTTGTAAAGTAAATGGTACCTCTTTCTTCCCTAATGCAAGGACTAAAATCACATCAGATCAATAGCGTACTCATCTATCATCGAAGATAGATCATTGTGAGTTGCTATGGAAACAATATTCACTCTCGACCGTCTTGAGAGTGCATCGACTTCTTGATTATGCTTGCCAGCAATGTGAGCAATATAAAAATGAAATTGCAAAAGGAAATTTTCCCACCTCATTTGTTTGTTGGAGAGCTTTGTCTACGTCATGAAGTACTTAAGGCTTTGGTGATCCGTCCACATAATGAAAGGAGTCACCAATAAATAGTGCTTTCACAAGTCTAAGGCATGTAGCACTATGAGGAGTTCCTTTTCATATATTCCTAGAGCTTTGTCAACAGGGTCGAGCTTCGACTTTTGTAGGCTATGGTTTTGAGAGATCTGACAGTGTAAGCACACGCTGAGATATAAGCTGTTCTTTAAGCTTTTTGAAAGCATTGTTCTCCTTGGCAGACCATGTATACCTAACATTTTTCTTTGTTAGGTCATGTAATGGTCCCGCGATTTGTGAGAAATTTTCTATGAAGCATCTATAGTATGCACACATACCTATAAATCTTCTTAGTTTATGAAGATTCCTTGGATTAGGCCATTCTTTTATTACCTCTAGCTTTGATGGATCCGTTTGGATGCCATCTTCAGAGATAATGTGACCTAAATACCGAATCTCTTGTAAGACTTTTCTTTCGATTAATATAAATTTTATTCTCTCGTAAGACTTGAAATATTACCTGGAGGTGTTGCTTGTGTTCGTCTAGTGAATTAGAGTAGATGATAATATCATCAAAGAATACTCCAGTAAAGGTTCGGTGAGGCCTGAATAGCTTCTCCATCAAGAGGTTAAATGTGGCTGGTGCATTGGTCAAGACAAAAGGCATGACAATGTATTCGTAAAGACCAAACATGGTGCAAAATGCGATCTTTACAATGTCTTGATCAACTATCCGTATTTGATGGTAGCCACTTTTTAGGTCAATCCTATTGAAGTAGGTGGAACCTTGCAGCTTATCAAATAGGTCTTCTACCCGTGGAATGAGAAACCTATTTTTGATAGTGACCCTATTTAGTGCTCTATAGTCGACACACATACAATATGTGCCATCTTTATTTTGCACTAATAGCACGGGTGAAAAAAATGGAGATGAGCTAGGCCTAACCATGCCCTTATCAACTAACTCATGCACTTGCCGCATAATCTCCTCTTGTTGAGCTTGAGAAACTCTATAAGGAGGTTTATTAGGCGGTGAACTTCCTGGAAGAAGTTCAATTGCATGGTCAGCATTGCCTCATTTAGGAGGTAGTTTACAAGGGATGTCGTCAATAAAAACATCTTGAAATCCCTTGAGAAAATTGGATAACTCTAATTCCTTGTGATTGTTTATATTTTCTTTTACTAAAGCATTAGGTTCATTTTGAGAATCTTTAACAAAAATCATGTACACGGAAATAGAGCTCTTTATTGACTTATTAAAAGCTTACGTATGTACAATCGGTATGGTGTTACCCAACTCCTTAGCATCTATGTACATATCTTTTTCCCTAAACCTAAAGTAGATTTTCCTTTCAGGGAATTTAACATTGGCAGCCATGTGATCAAACCATGGTGCCCTTAGGATTACATCCTCATGTATGAGAGGAGAGATAAAGAAGTCCTCTTTCTCCACATAGCTTTGGACATGGAGCCTCAATTTCCCAATTAAGGGAGTGACTGAAGCTTCTTACCCCTTGTAAGCACCATCGATCGGTAGGACATCTCCTATCTCATAGGCTTGGATGCCTAGCTTGGTGGCCAACTCTGTGGATATAAAATTGTGAGTAGAACCAGGGTCAAAGAGAATAAAAGCGTCATGTTCTCTTACCTTTCCCCAAGCATGGCATAGAGGAGATCCTTTGTGTTGAGCATCCTCTTCTTGGATTTTGACCAAGGTAGCTCTAGGAGGATCATTTCGTGTATTCTTGTGGGGGCAAGCACGATAAGCATGCCCTTGCTCCCCGCACTCGAAACAACAGTTATCTTTACGATAATGCTCAAGATCTTCAGGAGAGAGTTTATTTTTGCATTTATAAACTCTCTTCTGCTTAGCTTTGTTGTTGTTGGTCTTGCCTTTAGGAGACTTTTGGACATTGTACTTCCCCTTAGGTTCATTGTTACGGTCCTTGTTCTCTGTGGGCTTAAGATTTCTCTTAGCCCCTGTTTGGAAATTGATTCGTGAAGCCACCATGGTATGGTGCATGACCGCAGATATGGTGCGTGGCCTATGGGAGTTGACATACTCCGCCATATCTTCAGTTAAGCCCGCACAAAATTGTTGTTTCTGCTCTCCAAAATCCATCTTTTTGAAGACAGTGGCTTTGAGATGTAAGTCCCAAAACTTGTCTACATATTTGTGAATAGATTCGTGAGGAAAGAGCTTCAAGATTCGCCATTCAGTGAGTACTTTGTCTTTGGCATCAGTAGCCAAAAACTGCTTCATGATGGAAGCTCTTAAAGCTTTCCATGTTTGTGGGGCTTCACCGTTTTCCCGTAGGCTAGACCACCATTGCCTGGCAAACTTTTGAAAATGCATAACTACATGGCGTAGCTCAGAGGACTTAATGAAGCCCTCATCTCCAAACGCCGCATCGTATTGTTGAATGAAGGCCAAGACTTTGTCCGTAGCATCAAAGGTGCCATCGTAGGTGAGGAAAGAGATGTTCTTTCCTCCCTCTTTGAACTTATTAAGCTTGGACGACCTCTTCCATGTGGCATAGGATTTCCTATGGCCTCTTCTTTTTGGTGGTTTGAATGTTGCACCATCACTTTCTTCAGAAGAGGAAGAATTTGAGGAGATGGAGAAGAGGGTGACCTCTTTCTCGCCTTTTTCTTCCCTTGGTCTTCCTTGTCTGCACCATCACATTCTTCATAAGAGGAAGAGGATGAAGAAGATTGAGAAGAGGGTGACCTCTTTCTCGCCTTTTTCTTCTCTTGTTTTCTATCATCCCTCTTTGAATTATGGTGTGGAGAAGTGTGCGATGGTCTTCTCCGTTTAGGGGGTGTTGGAGAGTGTTTTGCTCGCCGTCTTTGTGGAGCCATCTCCACCGAGGTGGCAGGAGACTCACTTCTTTCTCGTTCTTTGGTGGCTCTTGAGTTCTCCTTTGGGAAGGAGATGTGTCTTCAAGTCGTAGATTTTTGAGCCCTTCGTACGGATTCTCTTCTTCTTCCCGAATCGGAGAGAGGCCTCTTTTGGAAGTCTCAAAAGGAGGCTTCCTAGGTACTCTCTCTTCTTGGTGGGGAGTTTGGAGAATCCCATGAGCACAAAGCTGTCGTTGCACTTCACTTTGGAGGGATGGATTGCCCATGGCTTGTTGAAGCCTAGAAACAAGATAGTTAACAAGCATAGGGGCATCATTAGTAGCCTGCTCATTAGCAAAATCAAAGCTATCAACATTAATTTCACTCTCTTTACTATTGTCAGCCATTCTAACAACTTTTAGGTGTAAACTTTTTTAGGTGTACTTTGGCACTTCAAGACCTAGTTGCTACTCCTCTTTACCCCTTTAGAAAAGCACTCAAGCTCCTGTACCCGTGGCTCGAATATCATTAATTGCAAGGAATAGAAGAGAGGGTCTTTCAACACCAAAACAGTACCGGCTCCTGTCAAGCTTCTAATAGCTCAATAGTGGTTAAGCCGTAGGCAAGCCCGTAGGACTCCACTATTAAGACCATAGCTCTCGACGGTGATACCCCGTTATCTGTACAAAGCAGGCCAAAAAATCCCTATTCTACTTACTCAATTGCAATTAATAATACCAACCAATTATAGTTAGCTTGAGGACCTCCCTTCTTGAGCAAGAAAAGAGAAACCTTGTGCTCTAATACCAATGTAACATTTAATGGCCTAGTAACTTGTGTGTAGCAGAAAATAGCATAAACATAGTGAGCATTTCATTAGAATAGATTCCTAATGAACATAGCAAGAGTGCTTGGATGGAGAGAGCAACAAAAATCATAACACCTAGTTAGATAGGCATGAACAATACTTCAAAAGAGAGAGAAATTAAGCGATTGACAATAGTTGAGGACCAGATTTACATGGAGGCGGTCCCCCCTCCAAAAGGCTTTGTCTTATAGGTTTTCCCCATCAAGAGAGACATTTTAGAATACAATACTTTGTGTTCCTTCAATAACTTGTTGGTGCAATGAAGATGGAAGCTTCAAGCACCATGCACACACTTATAAAACACAACATCAATTTCCTCACGGTCTCAGACCCAAGACCTCACACACCTTTGAAGATGGTGAGAGCTAGCGGGATATGGAGTAGATTGAAAGGAAGAACTAGTATTCTTACGAGAAAGAAGTATATCTCCTCACATAATCACTCATAAAATCTTAGCATAGCTTAGTAATTAGCATGGTAGAGGAGATGAGCATGCATTGGAGCTTGGCTCTTGGTTGGATTTGCATCACAAAGCCAAGAGTTGTTGGTGTAGGCCTCCCTTCTCACAAGCTTGGAGTAGATGATGATGAGCTTTCCATTGAAGCTTGAGAAGGAGAGAGAGTCTTCTTTGCTTCACAATGAGATTGTGTGAGTGTGTGTGTGATAATGCCTTGCCAAAATCAGCCCCCTCTCTCTCTTGGTCGACCTCTCTTGCATTTTACTCATGATGGCACCCCATTGGACCCTACAAAGCTTAGCCAATGATAATTGAGAAGCATAAGTGATAGCCTTGTGACATGTGTCCCCCTTTCCTTTTTTGTGGGAGCTTTAGGTAATTAAATAATGCAATTAAACTCTCATTGGACCCCTTTTTCTTCTGGCCAATAGGAATCAGGCAAGCCATTGGGATGTTGAATGCCCATTGGACCCCTTGGGAGACTGTCCAATAGTCTTCTAGAGATCTTAATTTCTATTGGTTCTTTTAGTGTTTTAAAATGAATTAAACTAAATGTACTCTAGCCTAATTCTCATTGGTCCACCTCTATGGCCATCCAATAGGATTTGAATGCACCTTGGGGGCAACTGGGCTTGGGGGCAACTGGGCTAGGGAGCTGACATGTGTCCCCTATTCCCTTTGTGTAAAGGGATCCTGTGAGTGTGTGTGTGTGTGTGTGTGTGTGTGATTCTCTCTCATCCCCTACTAAAAGGGGTCGCCCCCTCCTCTTTAGGAGTCTTTGAAGACTTTGTGTACACTACCATCCAATTTTCCTAAGCAATGACCATTGGACTTAACCTTTGAATTTTGGAACCTTAGCATTTTGGAAGGCTTAATGGGCTGAACCTTAGGTCTTTGAAGCCCATTGCTTGCACATTGCTCTTGTGCAGATGGTCCCCCTTTGGATCCCTATTTTTCCCTCTTTTGGATCCCTACTATGACCAGTCTGCTAGCCTTACCAATAATCTAGCTTTTTCTCTCCTGGTACTTCCCCATATTAAATGATCAGCTTATCATGAGAAAATCATTTAGGAGAAATAGATATTAGTTATTATGACATATCGTCGAATAATCTTACCATTTCTTAGTACCTTGTCTTCGTGTCAAAGAATCAATTCAGGTTGCAACTATAAGACAAGGGAAGCTAGAGCCTGAGAGTCCACCACCCAACCACCCACTATATAGCATTGGCCCCTGGCCCTTTGCCCTAGTTGGACTCCCTTTTCACACTGCCTAGCCCGGCCCTGCCCTTGTCTAGTCCGGCCTTGCCAGTGTCCTGACATTACTCCCCCCTTAAAGAAGAGTTTTTGTCCTCGAAAACAAAAGTGGGGAACTTCTTCTTAAGAACACTAATGTTTTCCCAAGTGGCATCCCTCATGGATCCAGCTATTTGGTTGCCCGGAACATGGTTCCGCCGGAGGTTTAATGAAACCAAGAGTAGCATCTTGATTTTCCACATTGTTGTCCATTTGCAACCATCTAGTGTGTAGACTCCATTTAGAACGTACATGAGCATGATAAACGAGTTATCACGACAAAGATGTACCTTAAAGAGTACCTCTTTTCACTTTCGGTGAAAGTAACTTGCTGACCTAACTCATCAGCCAAGTGTAAGTCCTTGACTTGTTCTCAATTTTCATCAGTAAACAACCCCACCCTAACTAGTGTCAAGGTTGAGAACCTGACTTATACATGAAGAGACTACCTAGTTGCAACATGCATTAACTGATAGTAAGTAAACTCCAAGAAGAGCAATAAATGCTTATTAATTGGATTGCTTGGTGCTAATGTACGCACTTTGCATATCCTTTAGCCCAAGATTACACTTTGTAATCTGCCTATCCCCTTGGATACTGACAGTACTGATGTATGTTTCCCCCACGGTTTACAGACAGTCTTCCCAGACGACTGGTAAATGGGGATTTGCAATATCGTATAACATTGTCAAGGAATCAACAATGTACGGAATAACCACCATGGTGAACTTGAAAATCCCACAAACACCCAAACCGAGCCATGACCTCTATCGATGATTAGTTGACCCCAAAAGTAATCTCATAGAGATACTGCACATAGAGTGCAGAATGCTTCATAAGCAATAACTTGAGGAATATGCATGCCGTTCCAAATCAGCCTTTGCTAAACACTAGGACCCATAACACCTAGTGTGCATGCATTTAGCTGAAAATAGATCGGAACCTGGATATCCATGATCCTCCTTGCCAGTACTTATGGCAAATGTGATGTGCGTAGCACACAGTAAAGAGGAACGTAAATAGTTCCGAAAAGAAACTAAATATTCGGTAATGTTGTTTAGCAATACTTGTAGCTGAACAAGTCATTTTAAGTATCCAACAATTTCTGGCCACTGAAATTTCTCCTGATACATCGTGTTGAAAATGGTCTAGAAAACAAATTTGACCAGCACCTCGGGACTTTGTCGTGACACATAATTGAAATAATGGCACCAGTGTCAGTCGAGAGACTCATATTCTCCACATGTGGAATATGTCTTATGTAAGGATGTGTAAAAAGAACATCCTTCAAGTACAAGATGTACTTGTGTGTGAAGGTAACTCTAAACACTCTGCGAGCGACAAGAGTGAGAGGGACCCTCATTCTTTGCTCCACACTGGCTAAACCGAACTCCTTGAGTTCCTAGACCATGTTGTATCCCATGTGACGACATGTGCCAAATTGAATCCTACAAGTGGATTCATAACAGCATAATGTACTTTGGACACTACGGCCCAAAATGCTTTTTTCGACATGCCCTTGGCATGGCCCTCGGGATTGAACTGAAAGTTCAGTTACCCATATTCAAATGCACAGGAGTACACCTCCCACCTGTGAAAAAACTAAGCAACATTGCACTCGAAACCCTGGGTGTTGCCTTCGCAATCCAAACCCGTTGGGTAGAATCTACGTAGGCAAACCCCTTGGTAAGACCTTTTGTAGAAACTGCTCAACTAACAGGTAACGGTAACCAACATAGTTAATAGTGTACAGAATGATGAGAATCAACTTGAAAAGTTGAATTTTTCTACTACCGTGTGGTAGATTGCGGAATTCTTTCCTTGAAAGTATAACGGGAATAGATCAAAGTGTGATTTTCAATGCCTATGGGGTGATTTAGTAAGCACCCGCGGATCTCACCCCAAAACAATGCGTCCATAGATACTTGTAGTGCTATAGAGAGGGAGAACAAGAAATCCACATAAGTGAGATGCCTTGCTCGTATCAACAGGCTTGCGGTCTCAACTGCTTGCTGCCTCTATACCCATGGTATAGATCAGCTGAAGAGTATCAAAAACTCTACTGGAGCGTCGCACTAAAAACATATAGTGCAAAAATGACACCCTAATCTTCCAAAATGACAAGATTCTTGCTCGTCCATTAATGTCGATGTATTCGATGTGTACTCCAGTGGGCAGATGATTGACCATAAGAACAATCCCCCAAGGAATGCCAACCATTGGGTCATACCCGAGATCTGACAATGACTCCTAGTCAGCATGTGTGGTGCATAGCCCTTATGGCAATTAGTGTTCACTCAAGGAAACGATGAAGAGTTGTAGAGGGCGTCTTGCCCAATTTCTAGCTGAGAGTTAGAGAGCACCTTGGCTCATGCTGACTCCGAAGCAAAACATGTCTCAAAAATTGCGTAGAAAGTTTTCATTATTCATGGAGAGAAATAAGAAAGAGAGAGAGAAAGTGATGGGCTGAGGAACTTTCCTTAAGTGACGAGTTTGTATCTGTTGTGCCCCATCTATGTGCTCTGATGCATCTTATGCCTGACTTGCAGCTTATCCTATAAGCATGCAACAATCTTCCTGTATAACACTCTCATCGATAGAGGGAATAGAAAACACAAGCCACAGCTTGACCCTCTTACCATGTATGGATCGTGACTTTACAAAAATGACTTGATATGGCACTTTTCCAGTGAAATAGGTCCTAGATTTAGGTTCCATTTAGTGGTATTGTGCGTTGATAGCAACCATCAATTGAGACCATGCAGAACTTAGGTTGTCCGTTGACAGAGTGTCTGGTGTGATAGCGAAAGCGTAATCTTTGAAGCGGTGGAATTTATGCCACTTGGTTAGCATGTCTTGCATATAGATTTGGAAGCCCTTGGCGAGAGTGATGGCCTCAAACGTGAGAACCAAAACCATAAGTGCCTTGCACAGTTTAGACTGGTAGGGATTCTGTGAGTTGATATTTCCAGTTGGCTAGTTTCCTAAACTCGTGTGCCACTACCCGTGATGCCAAGTGATTGGGTAGTACCTTGGCACAAGGGAGAAGCCTTGCTTCAAATAAAATTTCCAAAGCACTTTGCTTTGCACAATGACAGTAATTGCCAAGTAAAGTGTAAACAGAGAAAACAAGAAGAACTTAAACTTGGCTAACATGGTCGTTGTTGCTGCAACCAGTTGGCATGAAATTTGGAAGGAAAAACTCATTCCAAAACGGCTCATAGCCATATCTACATAGATGCCCTCGTATGTCCTATACACCTATCCGGTACATAATGAATAACCTGTAATAGGAAATAACCTGCAAACATATCGCCAATTTCCGTGCCAATTTTGTATGCACATTGCATAGGCCGATCATGGAGGTCTTTGTCTTTGCATGATACTTTTCAGTAGACCCACTTTGGATGCTACCATGACTCGGAGCTACAGATACTCTTGCTCATTGACAAATGTCCTGCTTGTCTTGATTACAGAGACGAATCCTTGTGCCAGGGAAAACAAGCCCAAACAATTTTCTTGATAGCTTCTTGAAATGGTCATTAATGGTAGATCATGTTGAGCACCTGTTGCCTTCTTCATCAAGATTAGCAACAGACCGTGTCGATCTCCTTGAGATTCTCTAGCACTACTCTGCCCTAACCTTTGCGAGGCATGGACAGAAGCCTTGTTGTGAAACGAGATCATGTCGTACGCAAGCCTTGCTTGATTTTGGTCGTCGAACTAGTCATTGGTCTTTGGACAACCAAAGTTTGCTAACCACAACCCTTAGCATGATCCAACCATGCAAGGTTTTAATGCCCTCCTATTCAGGAGCAATTTGTCATATTGGCCACAGTGCCTACGTTTTTGAGCATCCGTGAACCTCGAACCATGTGTATTCTTGAGTCAAAGCTTTGCATAAAATGTCACAAGCCATGCTTGTGTTTGGAGTGTTGAAGGTGCAATCATGCATAAGAATCGTCCAAGACATGCCGTGCATGCTTGCTTGTGTCACAAAAAGCTAGCGCGACAAAAGCACCTTGTGCTTGCCGTCTCAGTAATCCTGCGAATCGACATGCTATGTTGCCAATATCTTGCATATGGCATGACCATGCATGCCCAACGTTTTGCAGCTCTAGCAATTTCTTGCACTTGTGTCCAACTCGAAGTCTAAATAGGATTGACAAAAAAGTGTGTGTATCGTTCCTCAACCGTGTCGAGGAGAATTATTTTCGACAAACTAGTGTAAGTTTAGGAATAAAGAATACATGTACTCTCTACAATTCTCCTTGGAAGCGCTTGGATGCAGCATGCCGATATGGACCTAAATGAAACAACTAGTCGGCCGTGCCGAGCATCTTTGCTCTACATGTCATAGGCCTTGCCTGTATTTTCATGCACCCGACCTTGCCTGACCTGAAGGTCCAACAACGGGAATTGCATATTGTTGTAGTTCATATTACAAAGCCTTGCTTCACATTTAATCCGTGTGCATCTTGCACGATTGCCCACAATTTCCATATGCTTGGATTACTCCACGACGGTGAATGCATACTAGCTCCTTGCCGGTGAATGCATAATCCTTGTGGAAATGTTGCAAACAAAAATCCCCGTTGGTAACCGTCTCGATGACAACTATTGGTGACAAGGTGGTCCATGTATGTGGCTCTTTGCTTGGTCTAATGAGTCCATAATCACATGCAACTCAAACCGCCGAATAGAATCATATTGAATCAAAATTTCAGTAATTTTGAAAATATCACATAAATATTATGCCATAGCTGATGATTGATGTTACCTTGTATGCCTGGCTTCGATGGCCCAAGGCAAGCGGAAGAAGAAAAGGAGAAGTGATTTTCTTCAATGGGCACCTCCCCTTAGCACCTTCAATTGCCCTAAGGCCGTTGGCCTTGGGCGTTCGAATGAGAAACGAGCTGTTCAACAGCAGCAGACCGCAATGGCGGCAGCGTGGAAGACAACCCAGGTCGCTACAGGCCGCAAGGGAGAGAGATGAAGAAATGAAAAACATACCTGTGCCCAGTGCGAGATCATCGAGCCCAAGATCTCCTGATTCCGCGCTGGTCGATTTGCACCCTCCCCGGCTAAGTGGGCCTGCACACGGCTTGGCTCATCGACTTGTTTGCTCTTTCAAGCAGCCGCTCCCATGCCTGACATAGTCGACTTTCGAGTTTGTTCTTCCTCGTCACATGCCATGATGGCTTTTACCTGAGAGAGAGAGAGAGAGAGAGAGAGAGAGAGAGAGAGAGAGAGAGAGAGAGAGAGAGAGAGAGAGAGAGAGAGAGAGCACATGCAAAGCAAGTTTACTCTCCTCCATAGCTCTCCCTTATCCTCCCTGGCTCTGATACCAATGTAAAACAAGGGAAGCTAGAGCCTGAGAGTCCACCACCCAACCACCCACTATATAGCATTGACCCCTGGCCCTTTGCCCTAGTTGGACTTCCTTTCCACACTGCCTAGCCCGCGGCCCTGTCCTTGTCTAGTCCGGCCTTGCCGGTGTCCTGACAGCAACACCTCTTCTTGATCTTCGATCTCTGGCGGGTCCTCCATTATTGGTTCTTTTTGTGGCTCTCCTTTGTAAGGCTTGAGTAGACTCACATGGTTAGTATTGTGAATGAGCCAATGGTTGGGTAACTTAACTAATAAGCCATCTCATTAATTGGCTTAATAATTTTAAAAGAAAGGACCATAGTATCTTTTTTCTAGTTTAGCATAATACTCTTGGTGGCTCGCAGGATTCTTGTCCGTAGTATGCATTAGACGAGCCTTGAGAAACGTTAGAAAGACCCAATCATTTCCCTTAAAGGCTAAGGCTCTTCTATGCTTATTAGCAGCAGCCCTTTTTGCCTTTGCTTTGAGATGGATACAACCTCTTTAATCTTTGAAAAAGATTCTTGTGAGTCTCGGCTATATGCATCAGCAGCAGTGAAGATCTTCCCATATACTGTAAGTAGTAAAAGAGACTTTTGGATCTTCCCTTTTTAACCTCGAAAGGTGCTTTCCCCATAGAAGTATGTACAATATCATTATACGCATACTCTATAAGAGGTAGGTACTTCTCTCATTGAGAATGTTGTTCTACTTCCATGACATAGGCTTTTAGAAGATTCAAGAATCGTTAGATTAGTTATTTCACTTTGGTCATCCGTTTGTGGATGATAGGCCAAAAGAGAAATTTAATCTAATTCCTAGATTCTCAAAGGGACACTTCTAGAAATTACTGGTCATTCTAGGATCTTTGTTTGACACTATGGATGTTGGCAAGCCATGATACGTGAAAATTTGAGATCTAAAGAGGGTTGCCGTTTGATGTGCCTTAATAGTCTTTTTGACAAGCATACAGTGTGTTTTCTTGCTAAGCCTGTCGACTAAAACAATCCAAGTTGCTTCCCTCTATCAAATTTTTTTTTTTGGTATACCACGCATTTTGAAACATACTCTTGTATGTTTACTTTTCATGATAAACAGAAATACACTTCTACTCCTCGAAGAGTAGATTATGGAATCCCTCTTCGCCCCACATAAGGAGAAGCATGGGATTCATACATTAATTTCTTATCGTATGGGTGAGTAACACATAGCCTATTGCCGTTTGGAAGATAACCATCCTTCAAGGTGAATGGTTCTTTTTTCTTCTCTAATGCAAAGGCTGCAATTACGTACTTAGAAGTCTCGGTCAGTAGCATAAACATCTATCATAAAAGATAGATCATTGTGAGTTGCTATAGACACCACATTTACCCTTGGCCATTGTGAAAAAGCATTGACCACTTGATTGTGCTTGCCAGCAATGTGAGCAATATGAAATTTAAATTACGAAAGAAAATTTGCCCACCTCATTTGTTTGTTGCAGAGCTTGGTTTGCATCATGAAGTTTTTTGAGGCTTTGTGATCCATTCGTAGGATGAATGGAGCCCCCAAGAGATAGTGCTTCCATGTTTCTAGGGCATGTAGAATAGCTAAAAAGCTCTTTTTCGTATATGCCCAAGACCTGTTCATCGGCATTGAGCCTTCGGCTCTCATATGCTATGGCATGCCCTTCTTAAAGCAAAACTGTTCCAAGGCAATGACCACAAGCATCACATTGGACCTCAATGGCTTTGAGAGACCCGGAAGCATGAGGACTGCTTGAGAGGTAAGCTTCTCTTTGAGCTTGTCAAAAGCATTTTGTTCTTTAGCAGTCCATGATACTTAACATTCTTCTTTGTTAAGTCATTCAATGGTCCTACTATTTAAGAGAATTTTGCTATGAAGTGTCTATAATATGCAGACCTACCAATAAAGCTTCTTAGCTCATGTAGATTCCTTGGATTAGGCCATGCTTTTATTACCAACTTTGATGGATCCATTCGAATACCATCTTGAGAGATAATGTGACTTAAATATTGAATCTCTTGAATGAAAAATTCACTTTTCTTTTGATTAATGAAAAGATTATTCTCTCTCACAACTTGAAAGATTACATGGAGGTGTCACATGCATTCCTCAAGAGAATTTGAGTTGCCTGAAGATTTTTGTCCGTCGTGAATTTGAATGCGGCTGGAGCATTTGCCAGGCCAAAACTTGTAACTTATCAAATAGATCTTCTACCCTCGGCACAAGAAATATTTCTTTTTATAGTGATCCTATTTAGTGCTCTATAGTCGACACACGTGTGATACGTGCCATCTTTCTTTTGCACTAAAAGTACTGGTGAACAGAATGGAGAGGATCTAGGCCTCAACATCCATTTTTCCACCCAGTCATGCACTTGTCTCATGATCTCCTCTTGTTCAGCTTGTGAAACTCAATAAAGAGGTTTATTAGGCGGTGAGCTTCCTAGTAGAAGCTCTATTGCATTGTCATCATCCCCTCGTTTTAGAGGTAGCTCACTAGGGATGTCATCAATAGCAACATTAGAATCATTTATAGATTCTCTTAAAAAATCATATACGCAAAAATAGAGATTTTCATTGACTTATCAAAAGAAAGCATCTATGTACATGCCCTTTTCCCTAGGTGAAATAGATTCTCCTTTCAGGGAACTTCATGTTGGCAGCCATGCGGTTGAACCATGGTGTCCCTAGGATAGTAGTATCCTCATGTTGGAGAGGAGAGATAAAAAAGTATTCTTTGTCGACGTAGCTTTGGACATGAAGCCTCAATTTCCCAACCAAGGGAGTAACGGAGGCTTGCGGTCCTTTGAAAGCTGTGTCAGCAATTACAGTATCTCCCATCTCAAAAGTTTGAATGCCCAACTAGGTGGCCAACTCTATTGATGTGAAGTTGTGAGTAGAGCCACGGTCAAACAAGATGAAGGCATAATGTTCCCTTACCTTTCCCCAAGCATAGGAGAGGAATGAGCCTTTCCAATGAGTATCCTCGTTTTGGAGCTTCAACCATGGAAGCTCTAGGAGTGTCATTGCGTATATTTCTTTTGGGGCAAGAACGATAACCATGTCCTTGCTCCCCACAATTAAAGCATTTATGGTCTTTATGAGAGGCCTCTAATTCTTTGGGAGAGAGCTTATTTTTACCTTTGTAAGCTCCTTTCTCCTTGGCCTTGTTGTTGTTGGTGTTGGTGTTGCCTTGGGAAGAGTTTTGAGCATTGCTCTTTCCTTTAGCTTCATTTCAATCCTTGTTTTCCATGTGCTTGAAATTTCTTCTCGCCCCTTGTTGGAAATTGATCCTTGAAGCAACCATAGTGTGATGGATGACTTCGGTGATAGTGCTAGGCCATTGTGACTTGACATACTCGGCCATTTCTTCATCAGGGAATACCGCACAAAATTGTTTCTTTTGTTCGGTTAAGTCTATCCTTTGAAATATTGTAGCTTTGAGATGTAAATCCCAAAATTTGTCTACATATTTGTGGATAGACTCGTTGCAAAGTAGCTTCAAACTTTGCCATTCGGTGAGCACTTTGTCATTGGCATTGCTTGCAAAAAATTGCTTCATTATGGAAACTTGTAGAGTTTTCCATGTCTTTGGGGCTTTGCCGTTGCCATGAAGTCTAGCCCACCATTGACGAGCAGATTTATAAAAGTGCATAGCTACATGGTGTAGCTTAGAGGACTCCCTGAAGCCCTCGTCTCCAAAGGCCACCTTAAACTGCTAGATGAAGGCCAATACTTTGTTGGTGACACCAAAGGTGTCATAATAGGTGAGAAAAGATATACTCTTTCTCCCTCTTTGAATCTCTTGAGCTTTTGTGATCTTCGCCATGCAAGGTATGATTTGCGATGTCCTCCCCTCTTGTATTCTCTAGGAGAATAGCCATAGCTTTTGTCGGAAGAGGAGGAAGGTGAAGAAGAAGGAGAAGAGGGTGACCTCTTTCTTGACCTTTTCTTCCTTTGTTTCCTCTCTTCACTTTCGGAATGACGAGGAGAAGGGTTGTGTGTTAACCATTTCCACATGGAAGGAGTTGGCGATCGTCTAGACTACCGTCTTTGTGGAGCCACATCTTCAGAGGAACTTAGGGATTCATTACTTTCTTGTTCTTTGGATTCCTCCTCTCGTATGGGAGAGAGTCTTCTTTCAGGAGTCTCATCAAGAGACCTCATAAGCTCTCTCTCTCTCTCTCTCTCTCTCTCTCTCTCTCTCTCTCTCTCCTCGGCTCAAATTGGTTAATTATAGAGAGTAGTAGGGTGGGTCTAACATAGCAGAAGTTCCAAGGGATAGCTCCTTTTGGACTTCTTATGGCTCAATAATGGTAAAACCTTAGGCAAGTCTAAAAATACCCCATTATTAAGACCAAAGCTCCTGAGGTGTGCACCATATCCTACATAGTGGGCTCAACAAAAACAATAATAGATCCCAATCTCACTTACCCTAATATAATTAACAAATCAACCATTAATAGGCTACTTAAGGACCTCTCTTCTTAAGCAAGAAAAGAGAAACCAAATGCTCTGATACCAATGTAATGGAAATGGCCTATGAACTTTGAGAATAGCGGAATTAAGAGAATTAAAGTGAGCATTTTTGTGAGATCACTTTGAGAACATAGAGGGTGAACTTAATTGATGGTAGCAACATAAACATAGTACTTAATTAACTTGGCATGAACAATACTTTTGCAAGAGAGAGAGTATTAGAGAACATGACAATAGTTGAGGACCGGATTTACTTGGAGCCGGTCCCCCCTCCAAAGGCGTTTGTATTATAGATTCTCCCATCAAGAGAGACTTGATACAATACAATCTTTGTGTTCCTTGTGACCTTGGTGATGCTGTGAAGATGGAAAGCTTCATGCATCACGAACATAATATAAACTTTGCAAAAAACATTAACTATCCCAAGCCTCAGTCCCAAGGCCTCAACAAACACCTTCGAAGGTGGAGAGAGATAGCAGGGAACGAGGGTAGGAAAGAGGAAGAAGAATCATCCATAGGAGAAAGAAATAGTTCCTCACTTATCATCACTCTTCTTCCTTAGCATAGCATAATAGCATAGTAATGAAGATGAAGAAGATGGCAAGCTTAAGCATTGAAGCATGGCTCTTGGTTGGATTTGCATTCGATAGCCAAGAGTGTTGGTGTAGACTCTCCACTTGTCCACAAGCTTGGAGAAGGATATGGAGCTCTTGCACTTTGCACTTCACACAATGAGAGAATGTGTGTGTGTGTGTGTGTGTGTGTGGGAGAGTATACCCCCCCTCTCATGCTTGGTCCACCTCTCTCTCTCTCTCTCTCTCTCTCTCTCTCTCTCTCTCTCTTATATTATTTAATTATTCATTTGGACATGTGTCCTCTTTTTCCTCCTTGAGAGAAAGAACTTAATTATTTATTTTTTATGCATCTAAATTCCCATTGGACCCCTTTAAAACCTATCCAATAGGATTCAAGCACATCATCAGGGGCACATGTGGAGGATCATTTGAACATGTGTCTTTTATGCTTCTTTACTCATTTGGTTTGAATTGAATACTTCAAGCACTTAGTCAATCAAGCATGAAAACCGTTGATGACTCTTGAGAGTTTATCTTTGAATTGAACACTTCAAGAACCTTAGTCATTTTAAGCATAAAATTTTACCTCAAGCTTTGGGCAAGGTTTCCGCAAACATTTTCAGCACTTTAGCTAGCAAGCCGACAAGCACCTCATGCTTGGGTAGGGTTCCCACCTCAAGGTCAGCTCTAGCATGCTTAGGTCAAAGGACTTTTTAACAATAACTTTTGGAGGTCTTTAATAAAGCTAACCCTAAGGTCTTTTAATCTCCATTAGACGCACGTTGCTCTTTGGTAGACTACCACCTTTTGGACCCCTATTGAGATGTACCCATCTCTCCTCTTGGTCCCTTGCTATGTAAATCTAGAAGCACTTACTGCACATTGCTCTTTGGTAGACCGTCTCCTTTTGGACCCCTATTGAGATGCAACCACTTCTCCTTTTGATCCCCTGTTGAGATAGGTCTGAAAGCACATATCTATATCCTAACTCTTGTTCCCCTTTTATCTTTCCATATTAAATGATCAATTTAATATGAGAAAATCAATTGGTAAAGTTAGATATTATATTTTATGACAATCTCGTAACACACTAAGCTCACCTTCTAACGTGAAATGAATAGGGGCCAGCACGTCCTCTCACTAGAGCAACCATTTACGAAAAGAGAGCACGATAGACAATTGATTAGACTGAAGCAACACACAAATTGGAAAACTTAAGGGCACTTGTAGTGGTTCTACTGGTCCTCCCACCCAGGCAATGTTTTTTAATAAAGGATTGCAAATAATCCAATTTTTCTTACAATATACATGTTTTTTTTTGGGTTTTTTTCCTACTTCCAAGTATGTGTGCACGATTTTAGAAAAGTGCTTGAAAAGGCCAATGCGTAGAAGATGCTCCTAAAAAATCTAAAGGAGACTCCAATGGTATTCGCAGCTGGCTGGTAGGTGGTGCTGAGGTAAGAAGAGAGAGGTTGGCACATGGTTCTCTCTCTCTCTCTCTCTCTCTCTCTCTCTCTCTCTCTCTCTCTCTCTCTCTCTCTCTCTCTCTCTCTCTCTCTCTCTCTCTCTCTCTCTCTCTCTCTCCCTCCCCCTTAGATCGGACGTAACGAGAACAAGCGCACCGAGGTAAGAAGAGAGAGGATGGCACACGGTTCTCTCTCTCTCTCTCTCTCTCTCTCTCTCTCTCTCTCTCTCTCTCTCTCTCTCTCTCTCTCTCTCTCTCTCTCTCTCTCTCTCTCCCTCGGTAGGTCGGACATAACGAGAACAAGCGCACTGAGGTAAGAAGAGAGAGGCTGGCACGCGGTTCTCTCTCTCTCTCTCTCTCTCTCTCTCTCTCTCTCTCTCTCTCTCTCTCTCTCTCTCTCTCTCTCTCTCTCAAACTCTGCGAGGTCAGTGGGCAACTTCTTGCTGACTTCTTGCTCTTATATATATGGTCACTTCGGATCAAGTTGCTATGCGAACACACGAGAGAGGGAAAAGGTGGTGTAGGCAAGGTGGGCAGGGGTGTTGGCAAGGGAGACCATGTGGTGCTCAAATTGGGAGTAAGGGGGCGAGCGCTGTGGGAGAGTGATCGACTATAGCTATGTGCATCGCGCTCAAGAGCATGCTAGACATGTGCATATCCGGCTGCAGGCAGAATAGAACGGGCATGCCCAAGGGCTCTCTCTCTCTCTCTCTCTCTCTCTCTCTCTCTCTCTCTCTCTCTCTCTCTCTCTCTCTCTCTCTCTCTCCCTTAGATCGGACGTAATGAGAACAAGCGCGTCGAGGTAAGAAGAGAGAGGCTGGCACGCGGTTCTCTCTCTCTCTCTCTCTCTCTCTCTCTCTCTCTCTCTCTCTCTCTCTCTCTCTCTCTCTCTCCCTCCCTCCCTCTCCGTAGGATGAGACCAAGCGAAAGATTATCCTTGATAATAGTTGGATCTATTTGAGGGATACAAAATGTTTTGTATGTGAAGATCGCACTATGAAGCAACAAAATATGCGTCGCAAGGCATATGAGGAAAAGAATAATAAAAACAAGGAGATTTCTCATGAAGAAAATGTGCCCAAGGAGGAGGCAAGTCTCTCAAGAAAATAGGGATGCGTGACCTATGAGACCGAGTTACAATTGAAAATATGCTTTTGGAATTGTAATGGATACCCATGGAATGCGGGGGTTGGCATTGATGAACTAACAAGCAAAGCCGATGTTGTACTTCTTGTTGAAACTTGGGAGCATGTAATGGAATTTGCCTATTCAATTTGAGAATAGCGGAATTTAATGAGAGTACTTTCAAGAAATGATTTTGTGAGCATAGCGGGTAGACATAATTGAAGATAGCAACATAATCATAGCAATTAGTTAACTTGGCATAGACAATACTTTTGCAAGAGAGAGAGTTTAGAGAACATGACAACAATTGAGGACCGGATTTATGTGGAGCCGGTCCCCCCTCCAATAGGCATTTGTATTATGATTTCTCCCATAAAGAGAGACTTGTTACAATACAGTCTTTGTGTTCCTTGTGACCTAGGTGATGCCATGAAGATGGAAGGCTTCATGCACCACAAACATAACATAAACTTGAAGAAAGCTTTAACTATCCCAAGCCTCAGTCCCAAGACCTCAAACACCTTCGAAGGTGGAGAGAGCTAGCAGGGAATGAGGGTAGGGAAGAGGAAGAAGAAACATTTCGTAGGAGAAAGAATTAGTTCCTCACTTATCATACTCTTGTTGCTAGCATACATAATAGCATAGTAATGAAGAAGAAGGAGATGGCAAGCTTAAGCATTGAAGCATGGCTCTTGGTTGGATTTGCACTCCATAGCCAAGAGTGTTGGTGTAGGCTCTCAACCTCTACTTGCTTGGAGAGGGAGCTCTTGCACTTTGCATATCACACAATGAGAGTGCTTGTGAGTGTGTGTGGGTGAGTATACCCCCTAGGCACCCCCCTAGCTTGCTTGGGTCGACCCCCCCTTGTAGCTCATGCCTGAAGCTCATTGGACCCCTCCAGGCCTAGCCAATCACAAGCAGGAGCCATTACAAGCAACATGGGTAGCCTTGGGACAAGTGTCCCCCTTTCCCCTTTGAGAGAGAGGACTTGATAAATGCTAAAACAATTAGATAATTCATGTAATTTATCATTGGACCCCTTTGAAGCCTAGCCAATAGGCTTCAAGCAACACATGAAGGTAACATGGGTAGGGGCCTGACATGTGTCCTTGCTGCCTCTTCAAGATGGGCTTCCCTTGTATGTGTGAGTGGGTGTTCTCTCTCTAGGCCCTAGGAAAAGGGCTCGCCCCCCCTCTTGTAGGAATGCTTTTGACTTTTAGGTGATCAAGCACCTTACTCACCAAGCATGACAAAGCACTTGAACTAGGGGGGGTTCCCACAAGCATCTCAGGCAAGCTTCTCAAGGCACCTCAAGTACTTTAATCATGCAGCAAGTCAAGCACCTCAAGCATGGAGCCAGTCAAGCACCTCAAGCATCTTAATCAAGCACCTCAAGCATGAAAAACACCTCAAGCATGACAAGCACCTCAAGCAGGACAAGCACCTCGAGCTTGGGCCGGGTTCCCACCTCAAGCTCAGCCCTAGCTTACTTAAGGTCAAAAGGACTTCTACACACATTTATTGGAGGTCTTCAATGAAGCTAACCCTAAGGTCTTATGCTCCATTGGTTAGCCTTGCTCTTTGATAGACCATCTCCCTTTTGGGCCCCTTTACATTGGCCCCGTGTTGAGATAGATCTAAAAGCACATACCTATATCTTAACACTTGTTCCCGTTTATTCTCCCACATTAAGTGATCAATTTAATATGAGAAAATCATTTGGGTTAGTTAGATATTAGATTTTATGACAGAGCATGATACACAAAGGATTAACGGCTTGGAGGATTACAATGTACATTCATTGATGTGGTCAAAGAATCTCAAGCAACGAAGAGGACAAGGAGGGTTAGCATGTATGGTTAAGAAAGGATTGGAAGATTTTGTATCAATTGTGAAAGATGACAAGTACAAACGTTATGTATGGCTGAAAATTATGACACCAAAAAGAGCACCCATTTTTGTAGCCGGTTGCTACATTCCTCATCATGATTCTCCCTTTTATGCTTACATGGATAGAGATCAACCATTTTCTGATTTGGAAGAGGACATTGCTTATTTCAAAGGTGAAGGTGATGTTATTGTATTTGGGGATATGAATGCTCGCACAAAAACATTGCAACATGATACTCAACAATTTGATATGCCATACATTTCAAGGGAGTTGGAGGAAGTTCACTTGTATGATCGTACTTCAGTGGATGAGAAAGAGCCGGATCACTATGGAAAGTTACTTTTACACATGTGTAATAGCACGGGTATGCTCATTGCCAATGGTGTATCTTTGTGGAGTGGAACCAATGGATTTACATGTAGGAGACATAATGGGGATAGTGTGATTGACTATATGCTACTCTCTGAAGCCATCATGTATCGCATAAAGAGTTTTATGTTTGGTCAATGGACCCCGGAATCCGACCATCGCACCTTATGTATTGACCTTTCATGTGGAGAAGCAACTAAGCATGATAATCTCAGCCAAAGGAAAGAGAAGTTATCACTATGTATGGATTTCAAACGGGCACCAATGTACATTGAAATGGTTGAGAAAAAATTATGGATGACAAAGCTTCAATGTGATGCACCATTGGAAACTAAATGGGAAGCTTTCAAGAAAGCTATTTGTTCTTGTGCGGAAGAATGCTTTGCCATAAAGCATCTCCATGGTATCAACAAAGATAGATCACGCAAAAGGTGGTTTGATAAAGAATGTCAAGATGCTCGAAAGTCCTTGATAAAGCTTGATGCAACTATGGACAAAGACAACTATCAAAGTCATTTGCATACATACAAGGCATTGATTCAAAGGAAGAGAAGAAGATGGGAAGTAAAGCAACAAGAATTTCAAGTCCAAGAAAAGGCACATGCATGTGGAAGATTTTGGAGAAACTTGAGAGGCAAGCGGGTTGAGAATTTTGGTAACTTGAGTCTAGTGGATATGTACACACATTGTAGGCAATTATATGAGCAAGCAAATACTGAAAAAATGCCATTTTATGGTTCACTCCCATGTATGCCGTCTTTTTTTACTATTGAGGATGTATGCGGTGGGCTTGAAAAGTTGGCCACTCGCAAAGCGGGAGATCTTCAAGGTATCAAGCCGGAGATGATCAAATGGACGGGAGATTTTACCCATGAGTGGATGTGTGATATGTTCAACCTTGCACTTCAATATGGTATGCCTTATGATTGGAGTACTAATTGGGTTAAGCCTTTGCATAAAGGAGGGGATGTAAAGAATGTAAGCAACTACCAGACTATAATGATTGGGTCTCTTATGGCAAAGTTGTTTGGGTGCATAATGGAGATGAAATTGAGTGATTGGGTTGAAGAGAATGACAAGCGTACAAAGGGACAAGCGGGTTTTCGTCGATGCCATAGAACCATTGATCATCTTGTCACTCTTCGTGTTCTCATGGAGGAAAGTCGGTTGAAAGGCAAGCGATTGTATTGTTGTTTTGTGGACTTTAAGAAAGCCTTTGATATGATTCCACGTAACAATTTGTGGAGAAGGATGGAAGAACTCCAAGTGCCAAGTGAGTTTATGCTTGCGGTTTCTCGAATCTATGAGAAGGTGATTTGTCAATTGCGCATGGGAAGAGAAATTTCAGAAATTTTTGTAAGCACTATTGGGGTTAAACAAGGATGTCCATTGTCACCAACTCTCTTTGGTCTATGCATCAATCAATTGGAACAAATGGTACTTGACTTTATGCAAGAAGAAGGCATTGAAGAGGTCACTATTTGCAATGCGGTAATCATGCTTTTGTTGTATGCGGATGATGTAGTGCTTCTAGCACACACTTTAGAAGATGCACAAAAGCTTATGGTTGTCCTTGAGAACTTTTGCTTGCATAGTGGGCTGATTGTAAATGAATCCAAAACAAAGGTTATGCTTGTGAAAACCAACCATAAGGAGAAGCCATGCATTGTGTACAACAACGAGACACTTGAAGTTGTTGAGAGCTTTAAGTACCTTGGCCTTGAGGTTCCATCCAATCACAAGTGGCATGAATGTGCTATGCGTCGTTTGGAAGCGGGAAAGAGAGCATATTATGCATTTGAGAACATGTGTAATGCGGGAAACATCAAGTGTTGGGTTCTCAAGAAGTATCTTTTTGATGCATTGGTGACACCGGTTCTTCTTTATGGAGTTGAAGTGTGGGGCGGGAGCATCTCAAAGTCTACTTGGAAAGAGTTTGAGAATGTCCAAAAGCGTTTTCTTACAAACTTTCTCCAAGTTAAGACACAAACACCATATATGCTCCTACTTCTTGAGTCGGGATCTCTTCCAATTGAGGTTATGGGCATGGAAAGGGTTGTGGAGTACATGATAAAGATGCGTCAAAACCCCTCACATCGACTTCCTACAATTGCATAGGAAGCAAGCAAAAAAGTTCAAAAGACGCATAAAAGCAAGATCTTGAGCACGGGATGGATGCAAGACATAAAGAAGTGGTTTGGGAGATGGGATGCATTACACTTGCTACATGATGCTTCAATTGACTCTCAAGTGAATGAAGCTTTTCTACAACGCCAATGTATTACGGCTTGGGAGAAATCCGGTGGGTCACGCTTCATACATTACACCACCTATATTGCCCCCAACTACAAAACCATGTTCTTCGCTGAGAGAGGAAACCGTACTCACACTTACATGCTTGAGCCTATTCCCTTGTTCGCGAGCCTATTCCCTTGTTCGCGATACGCACTATCGCAGCAATTCGGCTTAGCTCCCATTTCCTTCGATGTGAGATAGGGCGTTGGGGCAATGGAGAAGAGTCAAATCGATTGTGCACATTATGCTCACTGCAAGTTTGAGAGTCTGAGTACCACACACTACTAGAGTGCTCAGCTTTTGATCACATCCGAACTTGCTTCTCTCACATTTTCAGCCATAACTTAGACCTACACACTTTCCTCTCCCAGCCAAAGTGTGGGCTCTCCATTGCGACTCTCATCACTACAAATTTGGAGCATCGAGAGTCACTCATCAGCCATACACATACTACATCACATGTAACTTTGGTCCCATAGGTCATATTTGACCTTTGAGGACGATAATAAAATCTATCTATCTCTCTCTCTCTCTCTCTCTCTCTCTCTCTCTCTCTCTCTCTCTCTCTCTCAAAACTCTGCGAGGTCAGTGGGCAACTGCTTGCTGACTTCTTGCTCTTATATATATGGTCGCTTCGGATCAAGTTGCTATGCGAACATGCGAGAGAGGGAAAAGGTGGTGTAGGCAGGGTGGGTAGGGTGTTGGCCAGGGAGACCATGTGGTGCTCAAATTGGGAGTAAGGGGGCGAGCACTGTGGGAGAGTGATCGACTATAGCTATGTGCATCGAGCTCAAGAGCATGCTAGACATGTGCATCTCGGGCTGCAGGCAGAATAGAACGGGCATGCCTAAGGGCTCTCTCTCTCTCTCTCTCTCTCTCTCTCTCTCTCTCTCTCTCTCTCTCTCTCTCTCTCTCTCTCTCTCTCTCTCTCTCTCTCTCTCTCGCAGGAGAAGCCCTAGCCTTGACACCGCTGGCCTCCGTGGGGCGAGAGGCAGCCCTGCGGGAGGTCACACACAACTAGTTCTGCCCCTTCTACCCTTCGCCAAACCAACGTTGCCTCAGGTCAAGCTGCCTCATGCACGCTGCAGATTCTGTCTCCGCGTGACCTCAAGTTGCACTGCCTCTGCCTCCGTCTAGCCCACTAGTCGCCGCCGCCGCCCCTTCCTCGTGCTCATCCAGCCCAACCATCTCCCCCCTGCGCGCTCATCCAGTCTAGCCCACAGCCGCCGTCCACGGTCCCTGCAAAAAACGCTGTTTCATATTACCCGATTCTCATTACCCTAACCTAATCTAAGCGACTCTTCCCACAAAGAAAAAAAAATCAGTGCTTTGGTCACAAAGGGGAAAGACAACCTGTGTACGATGCAACGAGGAGTCTCTCTCTCTCTTCAATCAAGCCGACACGGCTCTTCGTGCCCACCCCACGGGTGGATACGATGGACCGCCTCCACTCTCAAATTCGAGAGCTCAAGGACGAGAACGCAGAGCTCAAGGCGCGTCTTGCAGCCCTTGAGGCACGTTTCTCCTCCTTGGAGTCTCAAAAGCAAGATGATAGCGAGCACCGTCTCGCCGAAGCAAAGGAAGGCGAAAACACCTTCACCGCAAGCATGGCCAAACTTGCCACCCAAGTCCAAGAAGTAACCATTGCGGTCTCCTCCAAAGTAGAAGAGTGCATGCAAGAATGTCGCCGATGGGAAGGACTAGCACTATCTGTTTGTATCGGCAGCTTGCCCTCTACTTGGTGGGGGGAGAACGATGATTACACTTCAACCCTAGTGAACCTCAACCAAGCCATCCACCCAACCGAGTTTGACCCCAAAACAATTGAGAAGGTTCACCATGACAACCGCACCAACCAAGGCATTTTGGTCTTCAAAACTAAAGAGGCGTGCATAACACTTCTACAATAAGCACGGCTCCTCAAGGGCACCACAATATGGATAAGCGAAGCCTTGACACCTGCTCAACTTAAAGTCAAAAAACGAGAACTCCAAAAGGTTCAAGAGGCACGAGCAGCCGGCAAATGGGCTGTCTTCGAGGCGGCAAAGCCATTATCAAGAATTCTGGGCTCCAAAAACCCCCAAGCCATCTTCCCCTTCTCCCTCCCTTAAGTGACATATGTCACAAATTTTGTTGTGTCCACATTAGCCATGATTCTCCATGTACTCCTCTAGTAAGAGGTCCAACGATGTATGTTTTCTTGGTCCCATAGGTCATATATGACCTCCGAGGACGATAATGAATCTCTGTGTGTGTGTGTGTGTGTGTGTGTGTGTGTGTGTGTGTGTGTGTGTGTGTGTGTGTGTGTGTGTGCAGGTCCGACGTAACGAGAACAAGTAGGAAGTGACGTAGAGTAACGAGAATAAGCAGGTCATAATGTGGAAAGTGGATATGTGGGGGAATCTTGGGGATTGATTGAATTTATATTTAGTTAACTTAGAAGTAGGGGGTACCAGCTGGGGGAAAATCATAAAATGGCGGATTCTTGGAAGGTGGAAAAAGCAAGGGTGAGAGATCGAGGGGAAAATGGAAGGGTGGGAGAAGGATTGTTGCTCTCACATGCGTGGCTTGGCATGCCCTCTCTCTCTCTCTCTCTCTCTCTCTCTCTCTCTCTCTCTCTCTCTCTCTCTCTCTCTCTCTCTGGAGCCTTGCGAGGTAGCTCGAAAGAGACCTGTCTCTCTCCCTAGCCCTGTGCTACATGCCCCCCCCCCCCCCCCCCTCTCTCTCTCTATCCCCCCCTGTCTCTCGGCTGCGAGTTAACTCCACAGAGCTCTCTCCCCCTCACAGGCCAGTCGGGCTCTCTTCCTCTCCCTCGTGAAGCGCCATCACAGGTGTTGCATGCTTGCTTTTCTTTCTTTTTTATAAGAGAAGGGAAAAGGGGGACCGGGGGTAGAGATCCTTGTTAAATACATCATTTTATTTTAATGCGAGCCATTAGGAAAATAGCCCCTTTATTACTTCGTTAGCGTAGTGGTCATTTCAAAAACCTTGGCTTGTCATTAGCCCACGTGGCTCTAGCGCCAACGCTTAAAACCTCTTAAAAAAACTACGTCGTCAAAAGCCCAGTGCTGAAACGCTCAACTACGTCGTCAAAAACTACCACGTGAATAAAATAAATAAAGTAGCATTCTACGTTTCTCCTGAGAGCAATTCGATCTTCTCCACAAGCAGTTCGCAGGTTCCAGAAGTAAGCAGCTTTGAGCTTTGTCTATAGGTTTGTCTCTGGTCACTGTTTGAGTGAGAGTGAGAGAGAGAGAGAGAGAGAGAGAGAGAGAGAGAGAGAGAGAGAGAGAGAGAGAGAGAGAGAGAGAGAGAGAGAGAGAGAGAGAGAGAAGGCTATGAAGCTAGTAGCATCGCAGCACGTTAAAATTTCCGCACACACATACTAGATCCTCAATCACTACCACCCGATTAGCTTCCCTTTCAAAAATCTGATACGCTGTGCGAGCACGCCTCTCCCAATTTTGGAGAGCCTCTAACTGGGTAACACTCCAGGCTCCTACACAAAACTCTTCGAAGTCCATATTCTTGAATTGCAATGCATCTATCTGTTGAATTAAGCATATATCCATATAAGAATACAACTCCTATGTGTATCATGACTAACTACACACGTACAAAGGTAGAGAACATACCACCACAATCATATCAAACATTCGGGACTCCTTCATTGCCTCTGTGGCATGTTTTGTCAATGCGTGGGTACACATGGCAAGCAAAAAGCTAGTCACCAAACTTGCAAATCGTAGCTGAATTGAAATAACAATAACGCTCTGTCAAAAGTCTGAGGAATACTGATTTGAAATTTTCCAGCGATAATCGACCATTCTTTGAGGGCTCCAAAAGAAGAAACTGGGCCCGAAGATAAAATAAATCATCCTCTGACAAGGTTTTTGCAAGTGTTTGCAACAAATATGAAATATCAAAACACTTGAACCCCCAACTGAGTATTTAATAACCAGAAAAATGGTTTGAGGAATTAAAATACATGCATTAGCTTTACATCTGACTCTCACACAAAAGTATCCTAGAAAGTAAGAAACATTATAAGTATTTTGATATGTTATATTGCATATTCTAACGAGGCTTTGATGTTAAGCATCAACATTCACCCTTAACTTGCCCTATAAGGCAACGCATCACAAAAATTCCACAAGATTTCCATTGACCCTCACAAAGAAGAGGTGCTTATTAGAGAACAAAGCCCCTGTAGTAACAAAATAGTCATTCATAAATATCTTGAATCGTGGTCAGACAAAGAATATAGATTTCCTCGCCTTAGGGAGGATGATCTGAGGTACAACTTGACCTGTCGGTAGACAAGAATATCCAGAGGAATACTTTGCTCACAATATGTCCAGCTTCGACTACCTTACTCAGCTCGTTTCTGCAGAGGCGCAGCTAGTTATGGCCTAACTCTACCGTGTTTCACTGCAAACAGATCAAGAGAAACTTGGACACATCTCCTCTACATTTGCAACGGCGACATATTCCAGCGTGCGGTGAGTAAGAAGTGCCACATTCTAGTCTTGAACGCTGAGGACACAGAAAAAAGAACACATTGAAAATTGCATGCTGCTGTGGGAATGGCATGTTCCCTCGTATTATAAAAAATGGGGAGGACTGTGCAAACTCCCCCGTGCAAGGACACCAGCACGTTTTCTTTTTTTTTTTTCTATAACATAAGAAGTAAAGAACACATACAAATAATGAGATTACTCTCAGAAGCTTCAACATTGTGCTATTACTTTTCTAACGCTTCGTACTTATTCTTTGCAAGGGACATTCGAGAAATCAGCTATGGATTGCCTCTTCCCAGCTCGAAAGCCCACAACATCACATTGTTTCAAACGCTTGAATTGTTCGTTGCTTAGACGTGACTAGTAAGTAAATATCACAAGGTTCTCATCACATTGAATCATTTAGATTGAGGCTGCCGACTTAAGACTTGAATGGACCATCACCAAAAGCGTCACGATACACCTCAGCAGATCAAAAGCGAGATATCGCACTTCAATCAAGAAGAAGGCTAGATTTCTACCGTGCTCACAATCATGGATTGATATCGTCAATATAGTATACCGATGGAGTCTAGACGTTGCATCGATATTTAGACCTTTAAGCATATGCTTTGTTTGTGGTGTAGTTTTCATCCAAAGAAGTGCCTCTTTTGATTGTACTTGAGCTCCAGATGAGACATCGATTGCAATGTTTGCTGGTGCAATTCTCCACTTGTGAGAACTCAAGTGCACATCGCATATTGTGTGCCCTTACTTCCAGACTACACAAGAAGAATATTGAACGGAAAATCAGCTTCACATACAACTACTAAGCATCCATTCAAACTATGACAGACATGAAAAATTATCAACTGCTTCGATTTAAATGCTTTTTATTTTTCTGTTTAGAATGGGTAGGCCAACTCCAGCTGATCTGATTGAGCAGCGATAGAATTTGAGACTGCAATGTATAAGTTGCAATACTGTCTTTACCCAAATTTGCAAGAGCGGGTGCTCAGACACTATATGCATGAATGGAGTGAGTTCATTGCATGGCCAATTCAACCACCTACCCCATGGCATCCACATTACATCACTTGGAATACACTCGGTCGACAAATCACAATCGACATGGCCGTACTGGCTAGTTGGTCCACAAAACACCATTGTATGCTATTTGTGCAGATTGCGGACGTGCTCGGCCTACTCAAGACTATAGAATTAAATTACTCTAATGTGGTTCCCAACCACCTTCAGTCAGCTAAACAATTCATTTCACGCTACTTTCCTGACAACCAGTTAGCCACACGCGCAACTTTGAACAACATCTTACCGATATAGCCCTTTCTTCCTGCATCAAAAACTCCCACTGATATGTGTTGTTACCTAGTCCTCCTCCTCTTCTCCACAAAAGTTTTGTCCATTGCATAGTAACACAGTCATTGCATGCTACATTCAAGGTATTCCCAACTCTCGCTTGCTTAGTTCCGTTTTTAATACATCAACCCTTTTTTTAACATACTCTTTACATCAAATCGTTTCAGTGACTTATACTCACTTAGAGTAACAAAATTTGTGCAAACAAATAATAAGCTCTCTCTCTCTCTCTCTCTCTCTCTCTCTCTCTCTCTCACCTTTCATTTCTACATTCTTCTTTAGGGATGTATACTCTTGTTCAATGGTTCCATGAGAACAAAACAGTATATACAATCTTGTATGTGTGAGTAACTTCTACTCACTTAGGGTAACAAGATTTATCAAAAACAAATAATAAGCGCACACACGCTCTCTCTCTCTCTCTCTCAGCTTTCACTTCTATGTTCTTCTTTACTAATGTATACTCTTGTTCAATGCTTTGATGAGAACAAAATAGTAATTACAATAGTGCCCTTGCTCTCCATTCATTTCCATACACATGCAGCTACCAAAGGGAAGCTCTCTCTCTAATTGCAATCGCCTTGAAGGCTTGTACTGTTACACTAGTTTGTTATCCACTTTCGGTCATGCAGGCTAACGAAGCACTCTAGTTTTAAATTTAATGCCTTATAGGGTAGAGGAGCCAGTAGGGGGACGGGTAACTTGTGGAGCTTGAATCTCTCTCCTCCAAGCTTGAATCTCTCTCTACCATAGCTCATTTTAATCGCCTTTTCACAAGCTTTCAGGAGAAATAATTTGGGATTGGTCGGGTCTGAGAACCGGTAGTCGCGGCGCGATTTTCGGGATCCAGTGTATCAAAAATTGGCATGAATAAGAACACCAACCAGGGCCAAAAGAGGTAAAATGCACCCATAGAGGTTTGAGCCCATGCACTCGCCAATAGAATGACGTTATTCCAAATCAACTAGCCGTTTGGGCTTCTCTTTTTCATGGCATTTTTGGTCATCAAGCGTAATATAAAAGGGCCTTATTTGTCCTGTATCGGGGCCGTACCACAACTGGCGCCTCTACCCTATTAAGCGCCAAATTTGGGTGGGCCTTTACCCTAGAGCTGGTGCATTCGGCCAACTTTCAACTGCTCGCAAACGGGGTTTTTGGGAGGGTTTAGGTTCGTTGAGGCTTGAGGAGAACTGATGTAAGTCATGATTTGGGCCCTCCAGAGGATCTGCAAGCGAGCGGCTCCTACTCCCCTTCTTTACACTACATCCACAGCTTCTGCCTCACGCAAGCGCACGCGTTCTGCTGACACTCAGACAGGTAAGCAGCTCCTCCACAATTTGAAGAAAATGAGAGAGAGAGAGAGAGAGAGAGAGAGAGAGAGAGAGTATTGCTTTTAGGAAAGGGACATGGGATGGTTACAAACTAAGGCTAAATGTAAGATGTGCCATGATGTGTGGGGCCAGGGAGTGATTTCATGTCAAGACCAGATTTAGGACTGTGATACACACACACACACACACACAGAGAGAGAGAGAGAGAGAGAGAGAGAGAGAGAGAGAGAGAGAGAGAGAGAGGGAGAGAGAGAGAGAGAGAGAGCCTCACCGTGGGTTCTTGTATCGTGTTGCTGCTGTGCTGTGCTCACTATCCGGCGGCCTCCCTGCTCATCCATGTGGCTTTGGTTGCCCCCGCGTTGCAAGCCTGGAGATTTGAGAAGTTGCAAAAAGGGAGGGGGTGCTTGCAGCGGTGAGGGACAACTCAAGTGGTTGCAAGATGGGTAACAATGGGCCTGCAAACTGGTGGGGTTTTCTTCTAGAGCATGCTCTAGTCTAGAGAGCCTTGTTCTCAAGAAGTCCCAATCTTCTCCTTCAATCATCCATTGTTTGTCCTTCAACTTTGTCGTAAACCAATGAACGTGTGGTCTTTGACTTGCTACACGTCGAGCCATTGCCGTGTTGGAGTTTGTTCACACCGATCTTTGTGGACCTTTGCAAACTCTTTCCCTCGGCAAGGCTCTCTATTTCATGTTGTTGGTGGATGATTTCAGCCGCTTTACTTGGGTATACTTTCTACAACACAAGTACGAGGCATTTGGCCTCCTCAAGAATTGGTGTTCTCTTGTAGAGAAGGAGAGCAATAAAGTGTTGAAAACTATTCGATCGGACAAAGACGTGGAGTTTACCTCCAATGCTTTCATTCAGTTTTGTGCGGACAATGGCATCAAGCATGAGCTTGCGAATACTGGGTCACCTTCAGAGCATGGAGTTGTGGAGTGAAAGAATAGGATAGTGCTTGAAATGACACGGACCATGCTTGAGCATCAAGGCTTGCCAAAGTCTCTATGGGCCGAGGCAGTTGTGATGGCAATTCATACCATAAACCGATCTCCAACCTCTTCAATTCCTAGGACGACTCCGTTCGCATCCGATTTTGGTAAGAAGCTCGACGTCTCTCACTTTCGGATTTTTGGCAGTGATGCATATGTCCATGTCTAGAAGGAGCAAAGAGGGAAGTTTGACCCCAAGTCTAGGAGAATGTTTTTGGTCGGCTACAACTCTCTTTCCGAGGGATATTGACTTACGGTCTAGAGAAGAAGTCAGTTTCCCTAGGTGGACATGCCACGTCATCATTTTGTGACATACCTCCTCTTTGAAGGAAGTGTAATTGTCCTTGATTACGCCTGCAAAATCAAACATAAGCAAACATAAGCCAAGAACTAGTTCAGTAGAGACAGTGACTCTAAGCATTAACGCACTAGAAAAACATATATCCAGCACTTATTCAAAGACGACATTCAATGAACATTCAAATCAAATCACACAAAGTCCATCGAGATATCGGATCATGATCTATCGGCAACGTGTTTAGCAATCAAATCTAGATCTACCCAGATCTCACAGATGTCTCGATTGACTAATTCTTATTGCTATCGTGTCCATCTCACAAGACCGAAATGCTGCAGTCATTTCGTCTTTCAAACATGCACTCAGACACTACTCACATAGGAGAGTACATGTAAATCAGATTCATTTTGGGAATTCCCAGTTCGAAGTACTCTTTCGTAAAGTTATACAATAGAATAATATCAGCTCATTATTACCCATGAAATCCAAAGGAAAATCAACGATCTTATTCCATCTGGGTAACCTGTGACAAAGGAGTGGAGTGACTCCTCTCTTGTGCAGTCCCGTCTGCACCATATTCAACCTGGCTGATCTCCGGAATCTCTCGGAGTAGTCGAAGCTAGAGCGAAAGCCTCAAGGTAAAGTTCCAGTATGTGAAGTATTTGCCAAGTCCTCCTCCTCCATCCACTTTGCATCCAATGCCGAATAGTTCTTGAATTTAACTAAGAACCGCCGAATCACTTTACCATTGACTTTCCTTTCCTTGTGAACCGGTATCTGCTCTGGAACGAGAATCTCGGCGCCGCTCGATCTCTTCTACTTTAGGTTGCTCCTCAGGCTCCCTGTCGACTGACACCTCACCTTTGAAAGGTTTCAAGAGACTCACATGAAACGCATTGTGAATCTTCCAAGTATGTTGCAACTTTAGTATGAAGGATACATCATTAATCTTCTCTTTAATTTGGAAAGGGCCTTAGTATTGCATACTGTCACGAGACTTTGACAACCACTATATATATTTGTTGGTTTCTTTCCCTTGATTTTTATTTAATTTTTGGGACTCTCTTGTAAAAATCACAAATGCTTTGACATTGCGTGGCGAGTGTGAAACGGCCGTTGGCCGAGAGTTTCACCCGTAAGAGTCAAGGCCAGGCAGCCACGAGATGGTTGGGTCGATCTACACTGGAATCCGACTAGTAAAGAAGTGGCTAGGCTCAATTAAAGTCCTTTAGGAATAGTCACATGGGACGCCCTTTTTCGGGCTTCCCGTCCCCACTTTTCCGTCCCCACTTGCCGTCTCGCCCTCTTTTTTCACACTAAAAATCTATTTGAGCCCCGTCCCCCGTTGCCTGTCCCGGAATGCGTCCCTTGTGACTATGCATTTAGGCCACTCGGTAGGACTTTATAAGTTGGTGGGTACTAGGAATTAAACCAAAAGGAGCAAACTGGACACATGGCAGCAGGAGAGTAACCTGTAGGTCAAAACTCACTCCAGAAGGTCTCATCCAAGAGGGGGCGCCCAATTTGAGGAAGGGGCTGATTTTTGAATGTCCTAGTGTGTGTGAGAAGTGGGTGTAGGTGATCACAACTTTAATGGAAAGCTTGTCTTCTTCTTTGTCTCATGTAGCGCGATGATTTGCTCTCGCGCATCTCTCTCTCCCCTTTGCACATATGGTAATGCCCCTCTAGTTGGGCTTCGAGGATGACCATGTACAATTCGAGTGGTTTTATGCGCGTTTGCCTAGGCAAGAGTCTTTTGTACGGGAACCGGATTAGTTAATTGCTAATCCCCTACAGCTACACATAGTTCCATCGCGAAGGAATGCGAAAACGGAGAGTTTTCTTGCGTGAAAACTCTTCCAATTTATAAGGGAACAGTCCCATTGCGTGCGGGATCTTCTGAGACGCGTAGATGTGTTCGCTTCGCATCAAAACAATGCGAAATAGAGAATTATAGCATGCTATGTTTTTCTGTAGGTTTAGGGTTTCGCACCTAAAGTGCAAGGTAGCGCCAGGGGAGCCTCGGGAAAGCCTTGGGTGCTTATACAAGACAATTTAGAGAGATTTCCCGCGAGGAATCTCGTCTAATTCAAAGGGCAAGTGATTCTATAGGTGCGAGAGCTTGAGGGCTACCCACAAGAGTGATCGATGCGCAAATCGGAGCGCAAAACAGTTACATCTTGCTGTAATTTTTTGTAGGTTTAGGGTTTTGGCCATTTTTGATGCCTACAGGTCCCATGAGCTTCGGGAAGCTAGGAAATCACGAACATGTGTTTTGGTGCAAATTGGAGGCCAAAAACAGAGATTTCAGCTTGCTGTAATTTCTCGCCAAGTTTTGTAAAGTGCTCTAAAGTGCGTGGAAAGTCATTGTTTACTCGGGATTTTGTCCGTGGAGACTTCTATTGTGGTTATGTTGCCGAAATCGGGTTAGAGGAGGGGAATTTCAACTGTAATAAGAATAAAGAAATACTGAAAGGGAAGCCAATTTTTGGGGCCAGTAGGGTGTCGTTGTCTACTTGGAAGCGTTCTAGCTACCAAGCCGTGTTTTGTTTTGAAGTGTTAAATTCCAGTCACATGCTTATTCGTGAAGTTCCTTTGTGTCATAGAGTTCAAGTAAAGTTAAACAATGTAAAGATCGGGTGAAAGCTAAAGTCGTACATTTGAATCTTGTGTGTTCTCACCCAACCCGGAGTTGACAGGTGGATTCGTTTGATTCTTGCAGGACTATTCACCTGAATCCATGTGTGTCGCGGTAGAAGGGATTGGATTTCCCCGTAGAAGGAAATTTGACTGAGCTCTGATACCACTATAACAAACTTGGGCACCCCTAGTTCAAAATTTGGCACAACACACGAGAAAATATTTAAAATTGCTTAATAGAACTTATCATAGTTAGAGATAGGGACGACACGGCCCGATGTACTTCCGTGCCAGAGATAACGTTGGGCTGGTCTCTGCAAAAATGCTGGGCTGATCCGTGGCGCTAGCTCTGAATGTCCCAAAACACTGGTTGAGCTACACCCTTAATAGGGCAAAACATTGCTTATGAACTTTCTAAGACTTAGATAGGGCAAATTTGGAAGACGAAGTTTAAAAAGAAATCATTTGGATTTCACCCTTTATAGGGCAAAACATTGCTTATGAACTTTCTAACACTTAGGTAGGGCAAATTTGGAAGACGAAGTTTAAAAAGAAATCATTTGAAATAATTTATTAATAAACTTGTCCAAACAAAGTTTCCGAGTGAAACCATCGCACATCTGCCAACCTGGGAATCCGATCGACGGAGGGAATGGCTTCTTGGATTCCTCTAACCTAAAACTACATGCACGTCATGTGAGATGCTCATCGTAGTGTAACAATATCCTTGTACAATCCATTTATGCAAGAGGGTTCCAAAACCTGGAAAACCTAATCTAATGGACTCGTTCAGACATGCAAGTCCTGTGATAAATAGACTCATAAAATTGCCGGTACTAATCCTCCCAGGATTCTAGACACTCCTATGTAGAGATATGTACAGAATTGACTATGGAAGTCGATGAAGCATGTCCACATTGTCACGTGCACATCTAATCCTATGGGTACATGGACAAGCTACTTCATGAGACCGTGCATGTCCAGACACTTAAGAGTACATACATATCCTCTGGTTGCACACAACATGATCATTAGATTGCAGTCAGAACCCATCAGGAGCATTTTTACAATGCATAGACCTATTTTCCCTATTTTAGCCATTTTTCACTTATTATTTTTAAGTGACTTTTGTTGGGACTGGGTAGGGCAAATTGGCTATGAATATATAAAAAAAAGCTAGCGCTAGCATTCTTTGGCAGAAGAGGCAACTGGGATCTGACATCCAACAAAGCACCTTCTAGGCAAGACCCCCCCCGGCATGATAATTTAGCGTTTTCAGCCAAAGACCAAAGAACAAGCCCAACCTTTTTCTTCAAGTGCAAATTCAGCCCAGCGTTTTGCAGTTGCAGCAGCCTGGCGACACAATAGACACACCACATCCCCTAGCGTCTTGCATCAAACACAGATTCAGCCCTAGCTAGCGTTTTGGGAGCAGCAGAACCCTTAGCGTTTTTGTAGATTCCCGGTGGTAGAACACCCCTTGCATCATCGTTTTGCATTTGTAGCAGTCAGACTCCGCACCGCAAGTCCCAAACCTCGCAAATCTCACCTTCCCGCAGCAGATCCTCGCCACACTGTCAGATCCACCGAAGTTTGCAGGTTCAGCCCGGAAAACGCAGATTTCAGCAGCTGCGTTTTCAGCGCGTCGTCGTCGCATCGTCACCGACATAGAGTCAGAATTCAACAGATAAAGATTTGCAGATTTCAGCCATAGCGTTTTCAGATTTCAGCCCGTCTCGTCGTCGTCCTCATCGTCGTCGACATCGTCGGCAAGTCCATTGCATTGTAGAGATTTGTGCAATCAATAGTAGACCGCTCTCGCCATAGAGAGTGGGGCCTTCGGTGGAGGGTTTGACAACATTCTAGTGTCGTATTCTTCTCTCTCTATCTCTCAGTCTCAGCATCTACATTCACAGTGTCTACCACTTTGCTTTGTGATCATTTACACTCTCTTACTAAAGGAACGGAAGGCTCTCCCTTCCGTAAGTAAAAGGAACCTTGAGCACAGTTCAGAGCACTCATCTTGAGCAAAGTTCATCATTCACATCCGCTGCACCTTACATTGGTATCAGAGCTTTGGGAGTGTTTTGTATCACTCAAGGAAAGAACCACAATATTTTTTTTGCTTGTTGCGGTCGCACGTAACCCAAGTCCACTTGGGTGTGTCGATTCCTAATCGTGTTTTTGAAGAGTGACTGGAAACCCAAGAGAGAAGGGCTTGTCCAACCTCCCCTTATTTCTCTTTTCACTCATTGAGAGCGGACCGTGCACTTAGCTGCCGGCCAATCGACGTGAGGCGGGAAAAAGAAACCTTGGTGTGAGCACAAGGCCGCCAAGGGGTGTGCCCGCGGGAAAGAGAGAAGCTCAAGTAAGAGAAGATCCTTCTCTAACACAGATTGCAAGCGAAAGAAGAACCTCAAGAACCCAAAACCTCAAGAGCCTCACGACTCAAGAACCCAAGAACCCAAAAGAACCCAAGTTCCTCGTGAACTTAAGAACCCAAGACTTCAGTGTATGGTCATTACCCGAAGCGGAATGAATACTTCGCATGGAGGTGATGAGCATGGCAGTGGTGAAGAAGAATTTTCCCCACCTGGAGGTTTTTCTGACCCTCTCCCTTTCCTATCTACGCCAAGGATTGCACCAAATTCTATGGAGGCTTTGGTCAAGTCGATGATGGACATGATGTTACACCAAGAAGCGCAACACGTTACCTTGGATCGCGAAGCGCGCTTGGCGGCCGAGGAACGAAAAGAAAGAAAAGTAGAAAGAAAGGTAGCTATGGAGCGTGAGCGTGAGTAAGCGCGCTTGGTGGCCGAAGAAAGACAGGCAGCTATTGAGCGTGAGTGTGAGCAAGCGCGCTTGGCGGCCGAAGCACGACACACATGATTTGTATGATCAAGATGTGATTATTCACGAGCATGATGAATTGCATGATAATGATAAGCATGATGATGCGCAGAATAAAGATGTGATTGTTCACAAGGATGATGGTTTAGTTGATACTTTGTCTAGTGAAGCTAACCTTATTGCAGATTCAATAGATCACGAAGAACCGATCTTGGCTCTCGAGTCGAGGTCCAAAGAACCCCCACAGAAAGTATTCTGTGTTCGAATGATTAGTCAGCACGCATTGTTCGAGTGTTTCATACGTGATGTTTTCCTATATTTTAGTCACCGTCCTTATGTGATCCCTTTTCATAGGCATGCCATATTGCACGATGAACACGATTCACTCATGAATGAGCACGGATGTATGTGGATTACTCATGAAAAGAAGAACAACATTCAAGGAATTCACATTCCATGTCTCTTCCTTGGCATGACACAGTATCCGAAAGAGCACAAGAAGGATTGAGCATCAAGCATGGGCATTTCCATTGTGATTTGCCACAGTTGATTGATTTAGATCAAAAAGTCAAGATTCGATCCCATTGTTTGCGTGTGTTTGATGAACGGTTTGACACTTCGTCTCTATGTTCATCTGCATTGCATGCACAGTCTTTTAGGAAGACTAGAATTTTTCCAATCACTTTACATAGAATGGGTATGTTCATGTTTTTGTGTTGAAAGTGGTTTCGGGAATTTTCATCCTCGGAGATTCTTGAAGAAGGTAGACTCATGACTCTAGACGAAGTTGAAGCATTGAAGGAGCCATAGATGACTTTGTGTCGCTCTCGGCGTGGCCCAAAGAAGCAAGCGTTGTAGTCCTTTATAAAGTTCAAGTATCGCATGACCCACGCATTAGAGTGGGCCAGCGAAGAGTCTTTTCCAGGATTCCAGATGCTGTTGGCGATCTCCCTCCACGCCATACAGTTTGGTACCGGTACTTCACTTTGAAAAGGAGGGGATGTCAGGTGCACATCTAACGCTATGTGTACATGGACAAGCTACTTCATAACAAGGGTTCAGTCAGCCTAGCCTAGGAAGTGTTCTTGCACTTTTGTGAGTCTATTTGCAGACCGTGCATGTCCAGACACTTAAGAGTAGATGCATATCCTCTAGTTGCACACAACATGATCATCAGATCACAGTCAGAACCCATCAGGAGCATCAGAACCCATCAGGAGCATCAGAACCCATCAGGAGCGTGGCCCAAAGAAGCAAGCGTTGTAGTCCTTTATAAAGTTCAAGTATCGCATGACCCACGCATTAGAGTGGGCCGGCGAAGAGTCTTTTCCAGGATTCCAGACGCTGTTGGCGATCTCCCTCCACGCCGTACAGTTTGGTACCAGTACTTCACTTTGAAAAGGAGAGGATGTCAGGTGCACATCTAACGCTATGTGTACATGGACAAGCTACTTCATGACAAGGGTTCAGTCAGCCTAGCCTAGGAAGTGTTCTTGCACTTTTGTGAGTCTATTTGCAGACCGTGCATGTCCAGACACTTAAGAGTAGATGCATATCCTCTAGTTGCACACAACATGATCATCAGATTACAGTCAGAACCCATCAGGAGCATTTTTACAATGCATAGACCTATTTTCCCTATTTTAGCCATTTTTCACTTATTATTTTTAAGTGACTTTTGTTGGGAATTGGGTAGGGCAAATTGGCTATGAATATATATAAGAAAAGCTAGCGCTAGCATTCTCTGGCAGAAGAGGCAACAAGGACTTGACATCCAACAGAGCACCTTCTCGGCAAGACCCCTCGGGCACGATAACGTAGCGTTTTCAGCCAAAGACCAAAGAACAAGCCCATCGTTTTTCTTAAAGTGCAAATTCAGCCCAACGTTTTGCAGTTGCAAGCAGCCTGGCGACAACAGACACAACAAATCCCCCACCGTTTTGCATCAAACACAGATTCAGCCCTAGCGTTTTTGGGAGCAGCAGAACCCTTAGCGTTTTTGCAAATTCCCCACAGTAGAACACCCCTTGCATCAGCGTTTTGCATTTGCAGCAATCAGACTCCGCACCGCAAGTCCTAGGTGCGGAGTCCCAAACGTCGTAGATCTCACCTTCCCACAGCAGATCCTCGCCGCACGGTCAGATCCACCGAAGTTTGCAGATTCAGCCCGGAAAGCGCAGATTTCAATATCTGCGTTTTCAGCGCGTCGTCGTCGCATCGTCGTCATCGCCATCGTCACCGACATAGAGTCAGAATTCAACAGATAAAGATTTGCAGATTTGAGCCATTAGCGATTCAGATTTCAGCCCGTCTCGTCGTCGTCGACATCGTCGGCAAGTCCACTGTAAGGTGCAGCAGAATGAATGTTTGCTCTTTGCCCAAATTCCTTTTGTTCTTATGGAAGGTAGAGCCTTTCGTTCTTAATGAGAGAGTGCCATGATCACAAACAAAGTGAATGGACACTGCGTGCAAGTGTATGAGATTGAGAGATAGAGAGAGAAGAGAGATACGACACCAGAGACGTAAAACCCTCCTCCGAAGGCCCCACTCTCGTCGGCGAGAGTGGTCTACTTATGATTGCACAAAGTGGTACAATGATGATCCATGGAAACTGATGCAACTTGGGACTATGCCGGTGACGACGACGACGACTTAAGGGCTGAAATCTGCGGTCTTCTATCTGCTGTCCATAAAAACGCTATGGCTGAAAATCTGGGGCTGATTCGGGGCTGCTGAAAATGCTGTTTTGGCTGCGTTTTTGAAGGCTGAAAGTGGGGTTCTTCTGCAAGCGTCTACGGCTTAATTGGCTGTCGTCTTTAATGCTGAAAACGTTGGGACATCTGCTTCACTGAAGGCTGAAAATGAAAAACGCTGGCAGCCTTTGTAGTGTTAGTGAAAACGCTAGGGATTTGGGGAGGTTGGCGATGAAGATATGCTGAAAAACGCAAGCTTGGGGGAGGTGATGGCGATGACCAAAAACGCTAGGCTAATGGGAGGGGCTCACCAAGGGAAGCTTGGAGAGGTCTTGCTGAGAGAGGGGAGTACCTGTTGCCTGGGGCCTGTTGTGCTCCTTGCTCATCTGCCAAAGAGTGCTAGCTTTGGTTTGCTTATATATTTTCTTACCCAAATTGCCCTATCTACTTTTGTTGGAAAGTCACTTAAATTAATAAGTGAAAAATGTCAAAAATAGGGAAAATAGGCTAAATGCACTGGGAAAAATCCCCTAACTGATTCTAATGGATTGTGATGGAAATACTGATGATCATGCTGTGTGCAACCAGAGGATATACATCTATGCTAAGTGATTGGGCATGCACGGTCTACGAATAGACTCACAAAAGTGCTAGATCACTTCTAATCTAGACTGACTTGACTGAACTGAATCCTGGTCATGCTGTAGCTTGTCCACGGACACATAGGGTTGGATGTGTCATGTGACATCCCCTCCTTTTCAAAGTGAGGTATTGGTACCGAACTGTATGGCGTCGAGGGAGATCGCCAATAGCATCCGGAATCCTGGAAGGGACTCTTCGCCGGCCCACTCTGATGTGTGGGTCGTGCGGTATATGAACTTCATAAAGGTCTGCAACGCTTGCTTCTCTGGGCCGCGCCGAAAGCGACACAAAGTCTTTTGTGGCTCCTTCGATGCTTCAACTTTGTCGAGTATCATGCTTCTTTCTTCTTCAAGAATCTCCATGGCTGAAAATTTCTGAAACCATTTCCAACACAAAACCATGAACATACCCATTCCATGTAAAGTGAATGGAAAAAATCTTGTCTTCCCTAAAGACTGTGCATGCAATGTAAATGAACCACTAGACGGAATGCCAAACTGTTCACCACATACACACAAACAATGAGATCGAATCTTTTTCTTACGATCTAGAGCAATCAACTGTGGCAATTCACAACGGAAATGCCCATGCTTGGTGCTCATACTGTCATGTGCTCGTTCGGAAACTGTGTCATGCAAAGGAAGAGACATGGAATGTGACTTCCTTACATACATACTTTTCAGCTTTTCATGAAAATTCCGCATACATTCGTGCTCATCCATGAGAGAAATGTGCTCAACATACAATATGTCATGCCTAGGAAAAGGGATCACATAAAGATGTTGACTAAAATACAGGAAACGGTCACGAATGAGACACTTGAACAATGCGTGTGTACTAATCATGCGAACACATAGTACTTCGTGTGAGGGTTCTTTGGACCTAGGCTTGAGAGCCAAGATTGGTTCTTTGTGATTGAACGAATCTGCAACGAGGTTAGCTTCGCTAGAAAAAGCATCAACTAACACATCATCCTTGTGAACAATCACATCTTCTTTATGCAACTCATCATGCTTGTGAGAATTCACATCTTGATCATGCAAATCATCATGCTTGTCTTTATCATCCAAATCATCATGCTGATTATTGTCAATCAAATCATCATGTTGCTCACAATCATGCAAATCCTGTGTGTCATGCTTTGGAGAAAAAGAGACTGAGAGAGTCTCCTTCTCCTGAATCCTTTCAATCTTGTCCTGCATATCAGCAATGAGAGATGGAGAATGAACAATGTCCTCTCCATGAGTGACAATGGGAGAATCACTTTTGGCATTGAGAGTGAAAGTATTAGCCTCCCAATCAATGAGAGGGTTAGCATCACGAAACCATCGAATGCCCAAAATCATATCACATACTGAGAGAGGAGAAACAACAAATCTTCTAGTGAAGGCAGCTTTTTGAATTGCAAACAACACATCAAGGCACTCCTCCGTGATGAGAGCGTCCATACAGGGAAGAAAGCCAGAGATCTCGATAGGAGATCTTGGACTAACTTCGAGGCGGGCTCTCTCAACCAGAGAGGGATTGATCACATCATGCATACTACCTAGGTCAAACAATATGACAAAACGTTGCCCTGACATACGACCATAACATTTAATGAGAGAATCATCAATGGGAGGGTCATGAGAAACTTGGGGCACATGCGTGTTATCATTAATTGCATTGACAGAGGAAGTGGATTCTGTGGATCCTTTAGATATATTCGATTCAAGCTTAGGACATGTTCTTTGTATGTGACCCTTAATGTGACAATGAAAACAACGACCTTCCTTAGAATAAGTGCTTTGCTCTTCCGACGTGATGTATCCTCCTACAATTCCTTGTGCTACCTTTTCATCTGGAGTAAGCTTAGGTTTAGCAATTGTGTTAGCCTTACCCTGAGATTCATTGGAAGAATTCTTTTCTGAGAGACTGTTGGAAGATTGGTTAGAAGAGTTACCATTCTTACCGTTCTTACCGTTCTGAGGGTTTTGAGAAGTCTGCGAGGTACTTGTGGAAGTCTTGTTCTCCTAAGGCTTTCCCTTGTTGTGCTTCATCTCCTGTGCGAGAGCAATCGCTACCGCCTTGTTGAGATTGATTGGATTGAGCACCTCCACATCGTACTTGATATACTCGTCTAATCCAAAAAGGAATGTCTCTTTGCGTTCATCATCCGACTTGCGTAATTGGGTACCTAGCTGCAAAACACGATTAGAAAAAGACATAACCGGCATACCATTTCGCTTGAGAGCGCGCCAATCGTCCTTCAATCGTGCAAGGTACTGAGGCGGCATAAACTGCGCCTTGAGCTTGTCTTGGAAATCAGCCAAACTAAAAGACAAGGGCGTGAGTTCGTCGGCTTTCTCTAGGTGCGCGGCTAGCTGTGCCTCTTGCCATGCGTGGTACCAATTGATGGCATCATTGACAAGGTACATAGCTGTCGTCCAAACTTTGCTATTTTTTGTCTTTTTAGTTGTCGCAAAATAAGCATAAAGTTGATGCAACCAAGAATGAATAACCGTAGCATCCATCTTATCATCATACTTCCTGAAAGTCAACTTCTCTGTGACTGGGTTGTTGGAATCCGCATCGTGGCTTGCGTCACTTGAGGAACTCCCACGATCTTTGGTTGGTTCGGATTTCGGGGCAAGTACTTGTCGAACCAACTCTTGAGTTCGTAGTTCTCTTTGAGCCTCTCGCTCGATCTCCAAGGCCGCGCTTCGTGCTGCCGCTTCCTCCTTTCTTAGCTCTTTTCATTCTTTTCGTGCGTCGCAGCAATGCGATTTGCTTCTTGTTGTGCTGTAATTCTTTCGTTTCTTTCGTCGCGCTCGCAATCCTTAGCTTCCTGTTGTTCTGCTTTGCTTGCTAGTTGTGCCAACGCAACTCGATTCGTTTCTTGCTGTTGTGCCATCATGTCAAACATCGACTTGACCATTGCCTCCTTAGACGTGGGTCCAACTCGTGGCGTAGATGGCGAAGGGGGAGGGTTGGAAAAATCTCCTGGTGGGGAGAATCCTTCGTCGCCTCTCTCATGCTCATCACCTGCATGCGAAGTATCCATTCCGCTTCGGGTGACGACCATGCACTATGATCTTTGGTTCTTAAGTTCACGAGGAACTTGGGTTCTTGAGGGTGTTGAGGTTCTTGAGGTTTTCTTTTGCTTGCAAATCGCGTTTGAGAAGGATCTTTTCTTCACCCGCGTTCTACTCTTTTCCACGGGCGCACCCCTTGGCGGCCTTGTGCTCACACCAAGGTTGCTTTTTCCCACCTCACGTCGATTGGCCGGCCGCTAAGTGCACGGTCCGCTCTCAATGAGTGAAAAGAGACACAAGGGGAGGCTGGACAAGCCCTTCTTTCTTGGAATTCCTGTCACTCTTCAAAAAACACGATCAGGAATCGACACGCCCAAGCGAACTTGGGTTCGTGCGACCGCAACAAGCAAAAAAAATTCTTGTGATTCTTGTGGTTCTTTCCTTGAGTGATACAGAACACTGCTAAAGCTGTGATACCAATGTAAGGTGCAGCGGAATGAATGTTTGCGCTTCGCTCAAGACGAGTGATCCGAACTGTGCTCAAGGTTCCTTTTGTTCTTATGGAAGGTAGAGCCTTCCGTTCTTAATGAGAGAGTGCTATGATCACAAACAAAGTGAATGGACACTGTGCGTGCAAGTGTATGAGACTGAGAGATAGAGAGAGAAAAGAGATACGACACTAGAGACGTTGTAAAACCCTCCTCCGAAGGCCCCACTCTTGTCGGCGAGAGTGGTCTACTTATGATTGCACAAAGTGGTACAATGATGATGCATGGAAACTGATGCAACTTGGGACTATGCCGGTGACGACGACGACGACTTAAGGGCTGAAATCTGCGGTCTTCTATCTGCTGTCCATAAAAACACTATGGCTGAAATTCGGGGCTGATTCGGGGCTGCTGAAAATACTGTTTTGGCTGCGTTTTTGAAGGCTGAAAATGGGGTTCTTTTGCAAGTGTCTAGGGCTGAATTGGCTGCCGTCTTTAATGCTGAAAACGCTGGGACATCTGCTTCACTGAAGGCTGAAAATGAAAAACGCTGGCAGCCTTTGTAGCGTTAGTGAAAACACTAGGGATTTGGGGAGGTTGGCGATGAGAAAAACGCTAGGCTGATGGGAGAGGGGCTCTCCAAGGGAAGCTTGGAGAGGTCTTGCTTAGAGAGGGGAGTACCTGTTGCCTGGGGCCTGTTGTGCTCTTTGCTCATCTGCCAAAGAGTGCTAGCTTTGGTTTGCTTATATATTTTCTCACCCAAATTGCCCACCTACTTTTGTTGGAAAGTCACTTAAATTAATAAGTGAAAAATGTCAAAAATAGAGAAAATAGGTTAAATGCACTGGAAAAATCCCCTAACTGATTCTAATGGATTGTGATGGGAATACTGATGATCATGCTGTGTGCAACCAGAGGATATGCATCTATGCTAAGTGATTGGGCATGCACGGTCTACGAATAGACTCACAAAAGTGCCAGATCACTTCTAATCTAGACTGACTTGACTGAACTGAACCCTGGTCATGCTGTAGCTTGTCCACGGACATAGGGTTGGATGTGTCACGTGACATCCCCTGCATTGTAGAGATTTGTGCAATCAATAGTAGACCGCTCTTACCATAGAGAGTGGGGTCTTGGGAGGAGGGTTTGACAACATTCTGGTGTCGTATTCTTCTCTCTCTGTCTCTCAGTCTCAACACCTACATTCACAGTGTTTACCACTTTGTTTTGTGATCATTTGCACTCTCTCACTAAAGGAACGAAAGGCTCTCCCTTCCGTAAGTAAAAGGAACCTTGAGCACAGTTCGGAGGACGCATCTTGAGCAAAGTTCATCATTCACATCACTGCACCTTACACTCATAGCACACGGGGCCATGTGTACGTGACATCCCCTCCTGCTTAAGGTGAGGTACGGGTACCAAACTCCATGCAAGCCATAAGATGATCTTGAATGAATGGCCTTCTAAATGATGTCCTCCATGGCTACTTATGAGAGAGGCTCCCCAAAAATGACCAATAGATAGGGATCGTGATGATACATCTACTTGCAGACACTGGACTGCCTTCTGGATCAACGATTCCCTTGTTGGTTACTGGCCAACCTTTGTTGTCCCAACTCGGATGGAGTGAACCAAACTGCAAACTGGATAGATGCTCGTAGAATGAATGGTTGGATACGAAACGTTGATGTCCAGGAAGGTTATCGGCCAGCCTATGTTGCCCCTACGTAGGAAGATTGACGAGAATGCTAAATGGAAGATGAAGGTGGATATGTCCTTTGAACGCCCACAAACCATGGCAAATCCTCTGTATGATGTCTCACGAAACCGCCAAATAACTCCTCAAAGATAGAGGCTCCTCTTGGGGCTTCGATTAGATTGCCATATGATGGAAGCTCTACATGAATCCTTGTCTATGCAGCGGGTGTGGTTGTGAATGTAGGCTCACGATGCTTGTGAACTCTCGCAATGGTTGCCTCGAATTGGAACCCTTTGGCTTCTGATTGATGGCCACCGATTGCTAAGAAGATGTAGATGGTGTGAATCCGATGTGCTGCCAAAGATGTGTACAGATCAATGACGATGCAATGCCTCTTTTGGAATGATGGAATTCTCCAAGTAGATGGGAGAGAGAGAGTTGTGCAAACAATGCTCCAAAGCTAATAGACTGACCTGGATGGCACCTTCCTTTGTCGTCATATGTCGCTAACAAATCCTGATGCTCGCAATCAACATCTTCATGTTTTCAATGCATGTCTTTAATGATGCGATTTGTCATGTCGACGAATTTAGGATTGCAAATATCCATGCTAGGATTTCTTGATATCGAAGTGGTCGAGCGTGCACACCAAGTCAACTACCCTCTCACAAGGGCACCACAATCGTAACGGCCGGTATACAGCGTTTGCATTTCCTACACGCACAGTCGCGGGAGTGAGACTAGCGTCCTTGGGCGAAACACAACACATTCTCAAACACTAGAGAAAAAAATTCCAAAGATTAGCGGATTAGTGAAAATCACAAAGCTCTGTTACCAATATCAGGTGTAAAGGAATTGAAATGGTGAAGATCTAGACGTTACACTTCCACATATCTTTACTTCTTTCCGTGCTTGAATGTGTGCTACTTAGCATGATTGATGGTTCCTTTGAGAGAGAGAGAGAGAGAGAGAGAGAGAGAGAGAGAGAGAGAGAGAGAGAGAGAGAGAGAGAGAGGTGTAGAGGGGGGGAGAGAGAGAAGGAGAATGACAGCCAATGGGGTCCCAACCAACCCCTCTCAAGGGGCCCCCACATGGTTGCTTGTGGTAAATTTCTTTTGATTGTGTAAATAGAATATACACAGGCAATACCTCAATGCAGACTCTATGGGGAATGTTGTTGTTATAACTCTTCAAGATGAAGCACCTTCGGGGCTGATTTGATGCAGCTTTGGATCCGTCTCGATGAGGGGTTGCTAATCGCCACCAAGGGGTAGATCTGGGGCTGATTTGTGCTCCCGATGTGAGAAGAATGAAGTGCTGAATGTTGGCTGTTAAAACGCAGATCTGGCTCGCCAAACACGACAGATCTTGTAACAGGCTTGGACACTCCAAGCGAGAAATCAATAGCAACACGCGAAAGAAACTTCATAATCACTGAACTTTAATATATATATATATATATATATATATATATATATATATATATATATATATGTATCTATATATATGTATATATATATATATGTATATATATATATATATATATATATGTATATATATATATATATATATATGTATATATATATATATATATATATATATATATATACATATATATATATATATAGAGAGAGAGAGAGAGAGAGAGAGAGAGAGAGAGAGAGAGAGAGAGAGAGAGTCGACACGACCTGACGGAGTTCCGTGCCTAGAGGTATCGGTGAAACTGGCACCTAGGGCGGTATACGTAGTCTTTCACCCAAAACTTTACTTTAGACTTTAGGTTGCAGAGAAACTTTGCAAATAAAAACCTGTAACGGGAATTGATACTTCACACACACACAGCTTGGAAGCTAGAGGGCTACCAAGCAGACGCCGACACGTGTTGGCCCCAAACACTGGCGCCCCTTTCGGTATTTCTTTATTGTACTCAAAGAGGGAATAAACCCTGTGATTTCCAACAAGCTGCCCCCATAGTTACCCGGAACGGGAAATCGGAATAGGGAACGGGGAATGGCAACCGATAGGAAATGCCATTCCCTGTTTCAAACACTCACGTCTGAAACACGGAATGGGGGTTTGGAACGGGAAGCTAGATTGGGAACGGGGAACGACGACCTGAAAATGACCATTCCTTGTAACTATGGAGCCTGCCCCGCATAATCCAGATTGAAAATGACCTGTTCTGGCCCGATTTCGGCATTATAACTGTACTTGCAAAAAGTGACTTTTTCGACGCATACGAACACTTAGCAAAACCTGGCGAGAATCTGCAGCACGCTGAATTCTCTGCTTTCTGCCCTGAAAATACGCCAGATCACTCGCACAGCGGTCCCCTTGCGTCCTCGGACCTCCTGGAGGTATTAGAGACTGTTTCGGGCCGAAACCCTAAACCTGCAAAATACACAGCAGGCTGTATTTCCCTGTTTTGGGCTCTGTTTTGCAAGTGGTCGCATCCGTAGCAAGTCCTCGAGCTTCCGCACCTGTAGGGCTACTTGCCCTTTGAATCGGGAGAGATTTCTCGCGTGAAATCTCTCCGAATTCACCTGTACCTGCGGGGGTTTAGTTACCAACTTATCGGGTACCTGTGCAAGAGGCTCTTACCTCGGCAATCGCGCATGAACCCACACAATTGTACATAGGTCAAATGAAGAGCCCTCTTGTGGGGCATCACATAACTGCACGGAGGGGAGAGAGAGAGCAGTGAATGCTGTGCAAGGCTTCACTTCTTGCACTTCACTGTACATAGAGGGTAGGTAAGCACACAATAGCTTTGGTACGTGCAACAATCCACCGTACGGCTAAAAATGCAGCCCCACGTTTAATTTCAACACCTCTCTCTCTCTCAAGCTGGAAAGTGCCCAAAAATGTGCCAAATGGCACTCATGCATGGTTTTCCCGTTTTGCACCTTCTGGTCTAAAAATATCTTAACCGGTTGCTCAGTTGACTTAGCGGCAAAGTAATAAAATGTTCCTCTTGTCATTCTGGAGCTAATGACGCGAACAGATTTCATGGCCCACAATAGCAGTTTCCTAAATTTTAGGAGATGCTTTTATGGCACTTCCATTGGTCATCTAACCATCTATCACCACTTGGACCACATCCAAAAATGCAATGTAGCCCAGTTATCGGGTGATCTTCTCTTCAAACTTTGAGTAGAGCGTAGACATACTTTTACTGCTCAGATTCCAGTGCCGGTCGGTCCGACCAACTCGTGGCGACAAGGCCTTCCCATCTGCGGGTGAAACTCTCGACCGTCGGTCGTTTCACACTAGCCATACAGTGTGTCACGATTGTGACTATGTTAACAACATTACATCTACTCCTAGTTGCAGATACGCGAAGTGCCATGCCAAGGAGGACCCCTGCGCTTGGATGGTCACAACCCTTCGCCCAAGAGACGTGCCTCTTCGTCAAAAGCCACACTCCTTGGACGACTGGTCACACCCCTTCGCTCTACGGTTGCGACTATTCGCCCAATGGTTGCAGCTCTTCGCCGAAAGGATGTGTCTTGACGTCTAAAGTCATGTCTCTTCACCAAGAGACATGTCTTTTCATTTGTGTCTCTTCGTCTCCTATATAAGGAGCCTATTGTACTCAGTTTCAAGCAGTCATCAATCAAACACAGAGTCTTCTGAGTCTTGTTTCTGAGTTCCGTTCAAGTTTCTTAAGTCTTAATCATGAGTTTAAGTACTTAATTAAGGATTAGCACCTAGAATCCTTACAGTGGTATTAGAGCAAAATTTTCTCCCGAGACCCGAAGGTTGTGAGCCTCTCACCCTCGCCGCTACCCTCCCCCCCCTTCCCGGAGTTGCATGGAAGCAGAAGAAAGGTGGTGCACATGCGCATACGCGTATAAGGTAATATGAATCCTTCTGTTTCAATCACGTAAATAACGAACAGACTACAGATGTGAGTGTGTGACGTACCCGGAGAAGCCCTGCACCCTTTCGTGCTTCAGTGCTCGCACCCTTTTTTATGAAAGGACATACCCCTGGCAGCCAAGTACCTCCTCGCATTCACACCCCTTCATGTGAAAAGATGTGCCTCTTGATGCTGGACTGCTGAATCAGTAGGCTGCATATGCTAAAAACGCTGGGTTGAACATGCTGTCAACGTTGGGCAGATGTGGTTGGGCTGAAATGGCACTGCAAATCTGAAACGCTGGCTGGGCTGCACCTCTTCATATACACTCCCTATGCACACCTCTTTGGTTGCCAGAACATTGCAATTCAGCCACGCTGCCCCTTCAATTCGTTTTGACGCAAGCTGCCTTTTCACGCCATGCTTGCCTTTTTGCTGGAGTATCTCTTTGTGTAAACAAGCAGCAGTGCTGAACAACATATTATTAAACTCACTTTTAATACATTAAGGTGACTGGCCAGCCCAATGTGAAAACTCCTTATAGGTGTACCTCTTCAAAATTAAACTTACGTAATCCAACAACATGGCACGTTGCTCTACCCCATCACTCAGCGCTGGCCTTGTGTGTGCATATCTTGCGCGCGGTACATTTTCTAGCCATGACCGACGAACCTCTTCTGTACATCTCGTACATTGATGAACTCTCAGAAGAGGTTCTCTCGGAAACCAGCCCGCACTTTGTTCCTGAGGTGCCTCCCCCGGCATCGGAACTAGAACCAAAGCCTCTCGCTGAACAAGTACCCGAACTTGTTCTCGCATTGGCACCCGCAAGAAAGAGCCCTCTTCAAGAACCGGTTCCACAATAGCCCATTACGCGCTCCAAAGGCCAACCCCATCTAGCAAGAGTATTGTGGGTATGTAACATATCGTCACGCCACACAGTTTCAGTTACTCCCGTTGAGCAATCACATGGCCGGATCACAAGATGGTAACGACCATAATATGCCGGAGGACATGATAGCAATTCTCAAAGCACAGATGGCAACAATTTCATCAAGCCTCACATCCATTCACACTTGCTTGGATCAGATGCAAATGCAAACCCCTTCTCGGAGTCAACCAACAACTTCTCGGACAATACATGCATCTTCTTCCGACGCTTCAGTGGTCGACTAGAAAGAACCATTGAAACATAAGCCTTCGGAACCGAAATTTTCTCACCCAAAGCATTGTTTCTCAGAGACAACTAGACGCAAAGTACCTTCGTGCGAGCAACAAAAGTCTCAGCATGAATATTCTTGGAAATGCTACAGTTCTAAGCAACCAACTTCTTATCAGAATCATCAGAAACAGAAGCAACAATATGAAGCTTCTAATTGATTATCAGCGATATCAAGATGGGCTTACTTAGTGGCACATATACCCGACCCTAGTCGAGTACTCGATCGTGACGGCCGCGACGCTGGACAAGTTTCCCCTCGCGAGCCATGCCCTACATTTAAGTCTTTCTTATCTGATGGTGGTCAAATCGAAGATTTATTGATCCTTTCCTTGTGCAAGAGGATTCTGCAGCATAGCTACATGGGACGGCGGTTCGGGGTCGGGAACGGGGACGGGACGGGGTTCGGAACGGCAAAAAAAAAAGAGTTTTTTTGGCATTTTTTGACCTACACACATGCCACACACATAGAGCATCACTTTGACCATAAATTTACACTAAATAGACCAAAGAACACGAGTCATATAAGCGGAAATGTGCTAATAAAACATCGATGATCGATGGATACAAAATGAGAAGTGCATGCCACAAGGGCTCAAGAGTCAAAAAGCCTAAAGGACTTAGGACAAGCCTGAGGCCTCAAGGATAACAAAAAGTATAAAGGGCTATGTAGTAGGTAGAGTCGTACACTCAAGAGTCTAGACTCGAGAGTCGAGTGATCAATGATCATCAAACTCAAGAAGTGCTCGCCTGTTGAATCTCCATATCGTCGTCGTAGTCGAGGTCGTCAGCGACGTATGAGGGCTCGGGAGGCTCGCATTGAGGCTTGAAGTCCTCCTCCAGCTCCTCCAAAAGAGTATCGGCCATAGATGGATTCTCTTGTGCCATCTCCCACTCAGTGAAAGGATCTGCCTTGTGTGTGACGCTCTTGGCAAGCATGCGTAAGTTAGCGCTCACAAACACCAAATCATTGGCCCTCTGAACCCTAAGGCGATTCCTCTTCTTAGAGGCAATGTGGCTGTACACACTCCATAGTTGCTCCAAGCAACTAGTGGTACATGCTTGGCTAAGGACACGAACAGCCAAGCACTGCAAATGTGGGCCATCTCCTCCATAGTCCTCCCACCACAAAACCGAGCCAATCTTGTTGCGATCAAGCTGTGCATCTACACATCTATAAGAGCCCTTCTTTTGCCTGTAGTTGAGTAGCTCGTCTCTAATCTTGCGCCTAAATGTCACTGCGAGGCTCAAGGCGCTCCAATGCAAGCCGCCATCCTTTGCTCACCTCCTTGTCGGTCTCTTGACGCCTTCCCTGAAACTCAGGGTCAAGCACATAAGCTGTCGCATGAAGTGGAGAGTAGTATCCATTCCACCTTGACTCACACAAGCCATGAATCTCCGCATACTGAACAGGGTCAGGCACAAGCTTCTCAAGTGCCTCTATCATCCGATCCATGGCTTCGTAGACTTTGCCAATGCATGGCTGTAAGCCATTCACCACTCGAAGTAGGTGTAGAATAGGCTTGACCATGGCGTCAAGAGTCTTCACCTCCTCCCACCAAGCGGCGTCGTCGGCCCATTCTCGGCATTTCAATCCTGTTTGCTGATGTAGACTCCGGTATGGCCTGGAACTCATCACTGAGAAAGAGGCCCCTTAAGGCTCCGCCACATGTAGACAAGCGGCCTAGCATAAGCCAATTGAATGCAAATCTTGTCTCTGATTATTTGAGCAAGGACAAGTGGCTCCTCTTTGAGAATTCATGGCGCACTTTTTGATGGTTGAGCACAAAGGAGACAATTCGAGAGGCGTCACCAATGGTGGGTGAAATCCATGACAAGTTCCCTATGTCCTTGAGGAGGTTGTTGAGGCAATGCGCCATGCAAAATGTGACATGGATGCTGGGATACATGCCCTCAATGATAGCCTCGGCTGCCCTATTTGACGCCTCTCCATCTGCAACCATACAAAGGACATTCTCCGGGCCGGTGATCTCTATGGTGCTTGTCCACTCCGCAGCAAGCATCTCGGCGGCCTTGCCACTATCGGATGCATCATGTGACTCCACAAAGTACATCTCCCTCCGAGAGTAGGCCACCACCCCGTGCATGGACCGCTTGCGGGTGTCGCTCCATCCATCTACAAGGAGAGAGACGCCATTGGTCTCCCACAAATCCTTTGTTGCTTGGGCCGCTTGGTCCACGGCAAGCTTCTCTTTGTCAAGGAGGGTGGTGCGAAGCCTCTCCGATGAAGGTAGCACGTAAGAGGAGCCATATTCTCGCATTTTCGTAACCATGGTTCGAAAGTATGGAGACCTATCCACACAAAATAGAGCATGTTGTGTTAGTATGGAGAGTCGAGAGTCGAGAAGTTATAACCCATTATGAATACAAAATGGAAGATTGCAATGTGCATATGCCAAAAGAAACTCACCGCGAAGCATGGAAGGCAATGTGGTCGTGGAAGAAGAATCGGGCAACCTACCTATCCACCTCTTCCTTCAATTTAGGATTCCAATTTTCGTTGAGAGTGCTTTAGCGATGCGGAACGGAAGAGGACGGTGTAGATGCATGGCTCTTGAAGCTTCGAGAGATGTCGTCAAGGTTGGCTTCCCTTTACTCTCGCGGTGTCGCCGTGGCAGAGGGATCAACGGCAACAAAACGGCCCCTCTTGGCCGCTTCCGCAACCTCATACACCGTGAGCTTCTCAAGAAGATCCAACCTCTTCTCGGGAGCTACATGAGGGCAAAACTTCACCTCGTGACCGGGTTCATGAAGAATATGGGCTCGCACTTTGTTTGAACCACCCGTTCTCTTGTATGGGCATAGCTTGCATGTCCATGGTCTTGCACCGCCACCTTTGCCACGCGCTAAAGTCGACTTCATCCCACCACGACCACGTTTGCTTGGCGGGCCTCCTTCGAGAAGAACCGGCTTGAGAAGTGGAGTTGGCTTGAGATGACATGATGGTGGAGAGACTCGAGAGAGTAGAGCTTAGAAGTTAGAGGAGTTAGAGGAGAGCTTCTGTGGAGAGAGAGTAGAGGAGAGCTTCAAAGTGGGTAGAAGAGGGAGAGAGTGGAGACTCAACTTTCAAGGGTAGAGTGTAGAGCGTACGGGCCACGGCGCGTAGTCATGCTTGAGCCTTGAGCAATGAGGCTATGAGTAGAGAGGAGAGCTTGAGCCTTGAGGGAAATTGGAATAAGTATTAAGAGTCCCAAGGGGGCTTTTATAGCCTCCCAAGGGCCAAGTGTAACAGACTTGGACACTCCAAGTCAAGAATCAACCGCGACAGCACCAAATAACCACTTCAAAACAATTCACAGATCACAATAGATTTGCACTGGCCCGGCGGAGTTCCGTGCCTAGAGATATTGGCCCCAAAGACTGGCGCCCCTTTCGGTATTTCTTTTTGTATTAATCAATCATCAAAGTACAAGAGAGCGGTTAGGGTTTCACTCTCAGACTCTGCGTCCAGATGCTCTCTGAGAAGTGAGACCCTCACCACTAATTTAAAGGTTACAAGGGATGCCCAAAAGCAGAGCCCCAAAAGCTTTTAAAATCAAAAGCATCAGTTCTCTCTCTCTCTTAGAGAGTCATTTTTTGACTCTCTAAGAGAGAGAGAGAACTGATGCTTTTGATTTTAAAAGCTTTTGGGGCTCTGCTTTTGGGCATCCCTTGTAACCTTTAAATTAGTGGTGAGGGTCTCACTTCTCAGAGAGCATCTGGACGCAGAGTCTGAGAGTGAAACCCTAACCGCTCTCTTGTACTTTGATGATTGATTAATACAAAAAGAAATACCGAAAGGGGCGCCAGTCTTTGGGGCCAATATCTCTAGGCACGGAACTCCGCCGGGCCAGTGCAAATCTATTGTGATCTGTGAATTGTTTTGAAGTGGTTATTTGGTGCTGTCGCGGTTGATTCTTGACTTGGAGTGTCCAAGTCTGTTACAGTGGTATCAGAGCACGGCCGATTTCTCTTCTACGGGAAATCCGATCCCCGAATTTTTTTCCGCGGCACCTATGGCTTCAGGCAATGACCAGTCGACTCCCTCTGCATTTGGAGATGCGGGCTGGGATCACAACGAAGATTCAGGCAGAGAGTATGGCCCGCCTTGGCCTACTTAGGCGGAGCGGCAAGAGATAGAGCGTCGCCAGTTGATCAGCGATGCAACAATCATGATGCTCAATTTTGCCAAGGACCCGAAGATGGCAAAATATATGAACCAGACCTCTTTGAAAGAGGTACAGATGGAGTGGCAGAGAACCACAACACCACTCCCGAAACCCGCTCTCAAGAAACCTTCTGCCTCCAAGAAATATACGGAGAAGGAACTGGAGAACGTGGTTGATGCACGGATTGCTCAGCTTTTTGACACGCAAAAGAAAGCCAAAAAGCACGGCAAAAAGCAGAAGAAAGGCACTGACTTCCCGGGATATTTGGGTCGTCGGTTGACATTTGACAAGGCAAAGAAACAGAAGAAGCGTGTTCGATTTGAAGGAGTACCCTGTTCTTCTTCTTCTTCTTCTGACAGTTCTTCTAGCTCCTCGGATTCGAGCGAAAAAGACAGAAAAGGTAAAAAGCGAAGCAAGAAGCAACGCTTTGGAAAGGGCAAGGCAAAGTAGGCTAAATCTCGCCCAGAGACTGACAGTTCTACTGAGGACTCGTCTACAGACAGCTCAGATTCCGATGACGGAAAGTTCTATGCGAACAAGAAGAATTTTTACAAAGCCAACCAGTATGACTTTCTCGAAGATAAAAGCAAGAAAGTCCGAGAGTTTAAGGAAGGTGGCCACTCGATCAAGTTTGATACTTTTCAGGAGACTCAGATGCTTCGAAGGCTGTGTCTTTGACATCGCTTTCGCGGGAGGACGCTATTCAGAGCACTCCAAGATTCGGAGAGCTGCCTCTTACTTTAAGGGGAATGCTCGTACTTGGTGGTCCACGCTTCTATTAAGCAAGACTGTGCCAGTTACATGGCTGAAATTCAAGAGGCTTTTTATTTCTTCTTGGTTGACTCAAGAGTTTGAGCGAGATATACGAGCTGCTTGGAACCATCTCTGGATGACCAAGAGCGATACAGTGAATTCTTATTGTGAAAGATTCTGGAGCTCTTTTCTACCCGCCTCTTCATTCAAGAAGATCTCGTTCAGAGAACAGATTGAGCGGTTTACCTTGGGTCTACCTACAGAGATCCGAGATCACTGCTTGGAACAGAAGTCAGCTTCTATTCAGGAGTTGATGAGTCATGCGAAGCGGGGCTTTGCCATTCACTCTGGCAGTTTGACCTACCCCACAGATGAGGCCATGACACAACGAGCCGAACAGACTTCTGGGAATGAAAGTAGAATGAAAAAGAGCAACCGAGAGAAAAAAAAGGATGCACGACCCAAGCTTACTCCTGAGGAGAGAGCTCGCTTCATCAGAGAGGGGAAGTGCTTTGGATGCGGGGAACATGGACATATTTCCGCGAAGTGCCCTGATACGGCACAGAAAGAACAGCATGATAAAAACGACGACAGGTCTGAGAGTTCGAGAGCAGCTGAGGAATGTGGCAGAAAAGGCAGATAGAAAAGCAGAACTGGTACCACATGGAGTGGGACTTGCACTGAATCTAATGAATGAAAGTACAAACTTTGCCGCTTTCGGGGAAAAGCGAAGGATCAGGAAGCTCTTTTGAAGGAGCCAAGGCCAACTTCTTTTCACTTGGAATTGGCGGCTCGATTTGGAACTACGCCCGACAGACTGACGCCACAGGCGGAGGTAGTTCGACTGGCACCCGGATGGGATGTTGCCATTACACCGAGCATTGGCAAACTTCGTTTGCAATGACAGGGGTGTTCAGGGCACGTGAGTGACGTTCTACTCGGGATCCCTTGGTACCACAAGAACTACGCCGTGGTTGACTATCGGGCCGAGAAAGCGACTTTGATAAATGAAGGGCTTAGAGATTGTACTTGATGAACTTCAATTTTCTTACTCATTCTTTTGGGAGAACTGAACGATGGATAAAGGTTGAATATGTTTTGACTTGAAGAAAAGAACGCCAAGATTTTTTTTTTCTCCACGCTCATGCCGATTGCTTTTGAGATGGCCTGAAGATCATACCATTGATCCGATATCTGGAAGCACGCCACCGAATCGGCCACCTTATCGTGTGAGCCGAGTACAGAATGAAAAGATTATGAACTCAGTGAAAGACCTCTTGGAAAAGGGTCTTGTCCAGCCTAGTACTTCACCGTATTGCTCTCCAGTGTTGTTGGTTTTGAAGAAAGACGGATCTTGGAGAATGTGCATCGATTATAGCACTCTCAACGAAATCACCATCAAGAACAGATTTCCGATTCCTAGGATCGATGATATACTCGACAGGTTACAGGGATCCTCGTGCTTTAGTAGGATTGACTTGAAGAGTGGATATCATCAGATCAAGATAGCACCAGGAGATGTCTACAAGACAGCTTTTCGGACGACTTTTGGGTTATTTGAGTTTTTGGTGATGCCTTTTGGCTTAACCAATGCTCGTGCGACATTTAACCGGATGATGGACAGGATTTTTTCGAGAGTACAGGCTATTTGTTGGCACTTTCTTTGACGACATCATTGTTTTCTCCAAGAATGAGGCAGAACACAGAGATCATCTGCTTCAAGTCTTTCAGGCATTACGAGATCACACGTTAGTGATTAATGCAAAGAAAAGTGAATTTTTCCTACTAGAGATACACTTTTTGGGACACATTGTGTCAGCAGCAGGAGTGCGAATGGACCCGGCCAAGATAGAGACTATCCGTGATTGGCCCAATTTGAGGAATGTCCATGAAGTTAGAAGCTTCTTGGGACTGTGTTCGTACTACAGGCGGTTCATACGAAAGTTTGCAGAGGTTGCTTCCCCTTTGCATATCTTGACACAGAAAGGAGTACCTTTTTCGTGGGGACCCCCAGAGGTGACTGCCTTTCAGACGTTGAAAGAGAAATTGACTACGGGACCTATTTTGACTTTGCCGGACTTGCAGAAGTCATTTGAAGTATATTGTGATGCTTGTGGTCGTAGTCTGGGTGCGGTCTTGATGCAAGAAGGCCATGTCATAGCTTACGAGAGCCGTTTGTTCTCTAGGCCGCAGATGACAACATAGATCTATGGGAAAGAGCTTTTGGCGGTTATCCACGCTCTTACTCAGTGGCGGCATTACCTACTCGGAGCGGATTTTACTGTCTTTACAGACCATCAGAGTTTGCGCTACTTCTTGTCACAGAAGCAGCTTTCGGAAAAGCAGATGCGGTGGGTGAACATCTTGTCACAGTTCCACTTCCAGATTGTCCATGTGCAGGGACAGAAGAATGTGGTGGCAGATGCTTTGTCTCGGAAACCGTTGGTTCTGGCTATTTCCGCGATACATCATAGGAGCTTCGAGGATATGGTCGATCAATGTGCCACAGATACAGATTTTGCAGATATTTTCACACGGATACGAGATGGGGAGACAGTAGCTGGATACTCCCTTCGGGAAGGCTACTTGATGAAAAAGACTATGTTGTGCGTTACACAGCCGTTGAGGGAAAATGTTATGATTGATTGCCACTGTCCACCTTTTACGGGTCACCGTGGCATTGCTACCACCGTGAAAGGGGTAGAGAGAGATTTCTTTTGGCGGAGACCGAAGAAGGATGTGGAAGAGTTTGTGCGCAGTTGCTTGGTATGCCAGAAGGTCAAGTTTGACAGGCATAAGGCACAGGGATTGTTACAGCCTTTACCCATACCCACCCGCCCCTGGGAAAATATTGAAATGGATTTCATTTTTTTTGATCTCTCGAGAATACAGAATGATCACAATGATTTTCCGATTACATGGCATGCCTGAGACGATTGTCTCCGACAGAGACCCCAGATTTATGAGTTTGTTTTGGAAGGCAATTTGGGAGAACATTGGCACGCGGTTGCAGTTCTCGTCATCGTTCCACTTGCAGACTGACGGGCAATCTGAGATTGCCAATTCAGTGATTTTAGATTTATTGAAGTCATGTATCTCGCATCAGAAGACTCAATGGGAAAAGAACTTACCTTTGGTGGAATTTGCCTACAATAACACGATACACTCTTCGACGGGGAAGACGCCATGAGAGATTGTTGAAACTGCTGCGAAGGTTCCATCCTTCCTGAGCACGAAAGATTAGAAATTTGAAGCGGATGAATATTCGCGAGATTTGGATACGGCTTTTGCCAAGGTTCGCGAGACTTTACAGAAGTCTCAAGAACGACAGAAAAAGGCAGCGGATCGCCATCGTCGCGACTGGAAACTGAAGGAGGATGATTGGGTGCTCTTACTTTTGAGAAGGCACGCCTAAGAAAGAAAAAGGGAAAGGAGAGGCTTGTTCCAAAGCTTAGTATGTGATACTACGGACCTTTCCAGATTACTGACAAGATAAATCATGTCTCCTTCCGATTGGAACTGCCAGATACTTGGAGGATTCATAATGCATTGCATGTGAGTCTCTTGAACCCTGTTAAGGGTGATGTGCCTGATGATGGGGAGCCTGATGAGCAACCCGAAGTGGAAGAAAACGAGGAGATCCTTGTTCCTGAACAGATTTTAGCACATAATGATACGAAGAAAGGTAAAGTCTGAAGGCGGTTCTTGGTTAAGTTCAAGAACTTTCTTGCATTTGATGCGAAGTGGATGGAGGAGGAGGACCTAGCAGATACTCCTCGGATTGTGAAACTTTACCTCGATGTTTTGGTTTAGCATAGTCTACTCCAAACGGAACCCAGAAACTCAGCTTGGCCGAAGATCTGGTGCAGTGGGATGCACAAGAGGGGAGTTACTCCGCTCCTTTGTCAACAGATGCCTCGATTTTGATACTAAAGTCACTGATGTCTCTTTGAGCTTCAGGGATACTGAGAGCTGACAGTATTCTGCCGGATGACTTTATGAAATGGAATTCCTGATTATGATACTGATTTGTTCTTGACTTCTTGTGAGTGCAGGAACTGATAGCCGAAATGACTGCAGCATTTTGGTCTGATTGATCTCGAATAGACATGGTTGCAATAGGGGTTAGTCAATCGGACATCGATGAGGTCCCGATTGGACCTAGATGTGATTGCTAGCTATATTGCCGATAAATCATGGTCTAAGATCCGAATGAATGTTGAATGTCATGTGATGTCCTGTGATGTCGTGTGATGTGACTGTCGATTTTGTACATGTGCTAGATGTGTGTTCCTAGTACGTAGGTACTAACAGTCAGTGTTTGCTAAGACGGTTTATGGCTTTTGTCGGTTTTGCAGGCGTAATCGCGGTCGATTACAATGCTTTCAAGAGGGGGGTATGTCACAAAGTGATGACGTGGCGGACAGCAGAAACCCTAAAATTCCTGCAAACCCTAATTTTTGCCAAAAACCCTAAATTCCGAAAATCGCGGAGGCGGATTATTATTATTATTATTATTTTTTTTTGAAAACTCATGAGCGACGCGAATTTTGCTTTTGCTTTTTTTTATAAAAAAAGAGAAAAGACTCTCTAAGAGAGAGAGAGAACTGATGCTTTTGATTTTAAAAGCTTTTGGGGCTCTGCTTTGGGCATCCCTTGTAACCTTTAAATTAGTGGTGAGGGTCTCACTTCTCAGAGAGCATCTGGACGCAGAGTCTGAGAGTGAAACCCTAACCGCTCTCTTGTACTTTGATGATTAATTAATACAAAAAGAAATACCGAAAGGGGCTCCAGTCTTTGGGGCCAATATCTCTAGGCACGGAACTCCGCCGGGCCAATGCGAATCTATTGTGATCTGTGAATTGTTTTGAAGTGGTTATTTGGTGCTGTCGCGGTTGATTCTTGACTTTGAGTGTCCAAGTCTGTTACACCAAGCCCCCCCAAAATATGGCAGTTGGGTTGCAAAGAGCTATTTAAAACGGTCATAAACGGCTATTTAACCCCGCTTGAAAACTGCCGTTCCCGGCCGTCCCCGTCCGACCCGGTCCATCCCCCTGTGACCCGCCCGTTCGGCCAAAAATCCGACTGTCCCAAGGCCTCCCCTTCCGTCCCCGGCCCGGTTGCGGCCGTCCCCCGGCCCTAGGGCCCGTCCCCCCCATCCCCTGTAACTATGTTCTGCAGAGGTCTAAGAGAACATAACTCCCTCAACCTCCCCCTTCTCAACTAAAAGCCTTAATACTTGCTGAGAAAGCTGAAGATTCAGACGATTCTGGTTCATGTGTGACAACGGACAAGCACAGGACTCCTATGGCCGTGATCCAGGCAGAGAAAGTCGCCTCATCACCACCCTTGCAAAATAAAGTCTTTGTCTCTCTACAGATACCAAATGCAGTGGTGAATGATAATTCTTCAAAGTTGAAGACTCCAGTCCTTACCTTCAATGATATAAAGGATAAAGAAGCTGCAGACTGTTGCAGCATGACTTCAGTCGCTGCAAATGAATCTTTGGACACAACTTGTTCCACGGAAAAACCTTTACAGATGGAAATACCTCTAAATACTACTTTGTTTCAGTCTATGACATCCTTTCAGGAGGATCTTACTGTTCCAGACAAACCAATGGAATACCTTACAGATTTCCAACCAGTGGTCATCACTAAAGAGAAAACTCAAGTCAATCTACCAATAGTCTCACTTGAAGTAGATAAAGATTCAATCTTTTCTTGGACAAAGCTCGAAGTTACAAATGACTTTGACAAAGGCACTTATCAAGTTGCAGATATGATCAGTTTTCAATTTGGCAAAATAGTCATGGTCAATAACAGTGCCATGACGTGGGACTTAACAGAAAGAGCTTTGGATGCAGAAGCACTACAACAATACATTTCCTTCTTCCCACAGTTTCTACAACTACCCTGGGTTTTATTTAATGAGGGAGGGAATGTCACGATTGTGACTATGTTAACAGCATTACATCTACTCCTAGTTGCAGATACGCGAAGTGCCATGCCAAGGAGGACCCCTGCGCTTGGATGGTCACAACCCTTTGCCCAAGAGACGTGCCTCTTCGTCAAAAGCCACACTCCTTTGATGATTGGTCACACCCCTTCGCTCTACGGTTGCGACTCTTCGCCCAATGGTTGCAGCTCTTCGCCGAAAGGATGTGTCTTTACGTCTAAAGTCATGTCTCTTCACCAAGAGACATGTCTTTTCATTTGTGTCTCTTCGTCTCCTATATAAGGAGCCTATTGTACTCAGTTTCAAGCAGTCATCAATCAAACACAGAGTCTTCTGAGTCTTGTTTCTGAGTTCAGTTTAAGTTTCTTAAGTCTTAATCATGAGTTTAAGTACTTAATTAAGGATTAGCACGTAGAATCCTTACACAATGTTCGGCCATTTGCAACTTCAAAAAGAAGATCCCAAAAATTAAACAAAAATCAAGGGAAAGAAACCAACGACTAAGGTTAGTCGTGACAATTGGCCCCAAAGTCTGGCGCCCCTTTCGGTATTTCTTTAACATTAATCATTGCAAAGTACAACTCTCGAGGGACCTCTCCTCTCAGACTCTGCGTCCAGATGCTCTGGAGAGGGAGGCACCATGGGCTCTTATAAAGTTTACAAGGGATGCCAAAAGCAGAGCCCCAAAAGCTTCAAACTCAAAAGCATTTGGTCTAAAATCTGCCCCAAAAAGAAGGCAGCGCAATTTACGGAGATCCATATTGCCCTGCCACGTCAGCAACTAGCATGAAACGCAGAAATGCGTATAATCTGCTACATCAGCTTGCCAACGCGTTTTACGAGATTTCGTACTACTACCACGTGGCATGTTCGTACATCATGTCAGGGCATTTTACGGTGTGTGTGTGTGTACGCGCCACGTCATCATTTTATGATGGTTCTGGCGCGTCAAATGTTGCAGAGCTGCTACAGGAATCAACACTCTATGCAGCGAGGGAATGGTCGGCTCGATTTGTTGCCAAAAGCTCAATGGCTATAGATGGGCTAGCCTTAGTGTTAAGAGGTCAGACATCTCTCTGGATTCGTCAAGTCTGTCCTAATTTCTCCTAGGGACAGGAGTTAGGGAGTGAGGGTTGTTTTGTGGTTGTGCCCGGCCAGTGTTAGGTAGGTTTCTCATGTCGGGTTGTGTCTAGCCATGCTTAGCCTTGGGTTTTGGCTGGGTTCAATAGCCTAATATTAGGCTCTTGCAGGTTGGGGGTATTTTTCCTAGCCTTGGCAGTATTTCCCCAATTGCCCTTACTGTGCATTTTCTTGTGCCCATCCCCCATTATTCCCAGTCGTGGTTGGTGAACAGCTAGCCGGTCGACCTGGACATTATGTGGCTATATATGGAGTGGGTAGGGCACTTGTGTGCAGAGTCCTTGTGGTGTAGGGCGCCTCCATTGTGCAGCGTTAGCAGTATGGCAGGCGGGGGGCATCCCTAGCTTTTTTGCTAGTTGCTCGCATCCCTAGTGTTTTCTCCACCATGGGGAGGGCGGCACCATCAGGTAGATGATGGGTAGCAGGAGCATTCCCCTAGTGTTTTTCTTCTCAGGGTATCTATACGGAGACCATGTGATCATCAGGATGCAGAACACCACATCAGGGTGCAAGCACCAGAGAGGAGGTTCCATGCTAATTGAGCCTAGCCACTTCTTTACTAGTCAGATTCCAATGCCGATCGGCCCAATTATCTAGTGGTTGCCTGGCCTTGACTCTTGCAGGTGAAACTCTTGGGCAACTACTGTTTCACATTGGCCATGCAATGTCCGGGCGCATTTGTGATTTCAAAAAGAGGGTCCCAAAACTTACATAAAAATCAAGGGAAGGAAACCAATAGATAAGGTTAGTGTTTGTCACAATCTCGTGACTTTGAGACTCATGACCCTATGGTGTATGTGTAGAGTAGAAAAAGTAGAACGTGGAATTGTTGAGTTATGGTTCTTCCTTAGTTTCCGCTATGCGAGATAAGATCGACCCTTCACTTGTGGTTTATGCCTAAAGCTACAAGTGTAGCAAGGGCAATGTCCACTAGTTCTTTTAGTCTATGGAAATAGGGTTGGAGAACCCTGTATGTCATATTGGTGGGGGACCTCACAAGACATAAGTATGTAGGGACTGTGCCATTTAGACCTCAAGTATCCACCAAACATGGCTCAAATGTAGAAACCAGCAAATGAGATAGTGCAAGGTTATTGTTTCCATATTTTGGGGTGGTGGGTGATCTATGGTAGTCTAGTACCCTCATTTTTAGGGGGATAGACTCTCCCTTGAGAGCATCGGATCGGTTTCTAGAAGCTTGATCCTTCATTTTGCTCTCTCCTTGTTTTGCATTTGTCCAATCTAGAGTCCACTACCCATGCTCTGTACTCATGTTTTATGAAGCATGTAATAGCCTACAGGACTAAGTATTGAATATAGTAATTTTCTATGGGTATCATGGCTTATATTGAATGGCCTTCCTTGATCTAGGCTGTTGTATGACATGGAGTTTGTGGGGGATCTGAATCATACTATTTCCATACTTTCTTAGTAAGTTCCAAGGTTGCATCCGTACGTACGTACGGATCCGTACAGTACGGTACAGCCGTACGGTACGGATAGGTAGCGTACGGATTTTTTTTTTGTTTTTTTTGTTTTTTTAGGGACATCTTGCCATTAGTATCTAGATTTTAGTCGTATTCAATCGAATACAGAATGGAGAGGTAGTAGCAGGATATTCCATTCAGGATGGCTACATGATGAAGAAAACGTTGTTGTGCGTTACACAGCCGTTGAGATTGTTTTTAGGAACCAGATTGAAGCAGTATTTGATGGATGTTTGAAGTAGTATCTATGTCTAGACTCTATGTAGTTCCTAGTATGTATAGGCTGAAAAAGGCTAAAGTCACTATTCTTTTTGTTGTTACAAATGTTACGTACTGGTCACGTACCTTAAAGGCCGATCCGTACAGAAGTACGTACCTTACGTACTGATTACGTACCGTACTCTCCCTACCTTTCCACCTTGTTTCTTACACACATTTTACACGGAAAAATATGAGACCATGACTAGCTACTGATGAGGGGAGTTGTAAGGTGCAACGGAAGCAAAGTTCAAGATGAGTACTCCGAACTGTGCTCAAGGGTTCCTTTTACTTATGGAAGGGAGTGCCTTCCGTTCCTTTAGTGAGAGAATGCAATGGATACAAACAAAGTGAATGGACACTGTGAATGAAAGTGCATGAGACTAAGAGGTAGAGAGAGAAGAGAATACGACATCAAAGACGTTGTAAACCCTCCTCCAAGGGCCCCACTCTCGATGGCGAGAATGATCTACTATTGATTGCACAAATCTCTACAATGCTTGGACTTGCCGACGATGTCGACGACGACGAGACGGACTGAAATCTGAAAACGCTAAGGGCTGAAATCTGCAAATCTTTATTTGCTGAATTCTGACTCTATGTCACTGGCGATGTCGATTACGACGATGCGACGACGACGCGCTGAAAACGCAGATGCTGAAATCTGCGTTTTTCGGGCTGAAACTGTAAACTTCTATGGATCCCACTGTGCGGCGAGGAACTGCTGCGGGAAGGTGAGATTTGCGAGGTTCAGGACTTGTTCTGCTGTGTCTAAAGGCTGAAAACTGAAAACGCTGAGTCTAGGGCTGATTCCATTGCGAAGATTTGCAAAAACACTGAGGGGTCAGGGCTGATTTATCTTGATCTGCAAAAACGCTGTTGATCTACTGGTGCAAACTGCTAACGCTAGGGCTGATCTGTCTTCTGCTGTCGCCAGGCTGCTGCAGATGCAAAAACACTGGCTGATCTGGGTGCAAAACGCTAGACCTTCTTGCAGATGCAAAAACGCTAGGCCTGCTGGGTCCTGCTGAGAAGGTGCCTGTTGAACTGAGTTCCTGTTGCCTCTTCTGCCAGAAAGTGCTAGCTCTGGTTTGCTTTTATATTATCTTAGCAAAATTTCCCTACTTACTTTCCAACAAAAGTCACTTAAAAATAATAAGTGAAAAATGTCAAAAATAGGGGAAATAGGTTAAATGCACTGGAAAATTCTCCTGATGGATTCTGATGGATTTTGATGGGAATGTTGATGATCATGCTGTGTGCAACCGGAGGATATGCATCTAATCCAAGTGTCTGGACATGCACGGTCTGCGAACAGACTCACAAAAGTGCCAGATCACTTCCTATTCTAGACCGACTTGATTGAACTGGACCCTAGTCATGGTGTAGCTTGTCCACGGACACATAGGGTTGGATGTGTCACGTGACATCCCCTCCTTTTCAAAGTGAGGTACTGATACCGAACTGTATGGCGTCGAGGGAGATGGCCAACAGCGTCCGGAATCCTCGAAAGGACTCTTCGCAGGTCGACTCTGAGGTATGGGTTGTGCGATACTTGAACTACATAAAGGTTTGCAATGCCTTCTTCTTTGGGCCGCGCCGAAAGCGACACAAAGTCTTCTGTGGCTCCTTCAATGCTTCAACTTCGTCTAGAGTCATGCTTCTTCCTTCTTCAAGAATCTCCATGGCTGAAAATTCCTGAAACCACTTCCAACACAAAAACATGAACATACCCATTCCATGTAAAGCGACTGGAAAAAATCTCGGCTTCCTAAAAGACTATGCATGCAATGTAGATGAACAAATAGACGGAGTGCCAAACCGTTCACCACACACACGCAAACAATGAGATCGAATCTCTCTTCTGATCTAAATCAATCAACTGTGGCAATTCACAACGGAAATGCCCATGCTTGGTGCTCATACTTTCTTGTGCTTTGTCTACAACTGGCGACAAGAAGTTAGAACGAAAAGCAGAAATAAAGCGTGAACACGAAAAAGAATGGCAGTCATAGAGTGTAAATACACAGAAAGAATGGCAGCCATAGATCGCGAGAACAAAGCAAGAAAAGAAAAAAGCGACCAACATATGAAAGAGTTCTTGCGACTCTTTTCTGTTGTGCAGGCGCAGTTTGAACAGAATCCGGAAAAGGAGACTCTCTCAGTCTCTTCTTCTCCAAAGCATGACACACAAGAATTGCATGATAATGATGAGCATGATGATTTGAATGATGATGACAAGCATGATGATTTGCATGATCAAGATGTGATTCCTCACGAGCATGATGATTTGTATGACCACGATGTGATTGTTCACAAGAATGATGTGTTAGTTGATACCGTTTCTAGTGAAGCTAACCTCATTGCAGATTCGATCAATCGCGAAGAACCGATCTTGGCTCCGAGTCTAGGTCCAAAGAACCCCCTCAGGAAGAACCGATCTTGGCTCTTAAGCCTAGGTCCAAAGAACCCTCACAGGAAGTACTATGTGTTCGAATGATTAGTCGGCACACATTGTAGGAGTGTTTCATTCGTTATCGTTTCCTGTATTTGTCACGATTGTGACTATGTTAACAGCAATACATCTACTCCTAGTTGCAGATACGCGAAGTGCCATGCCAAGGAGGACCCCTGTGCTTGGATGGTCACACCCCTTCGCCCAAAGGACGTGTCTCTTCGCCAAAAGCCACACTCCTTCGACGACTGGTCACACCCCTTCGCTCTACGGGTGCGACTCTTCGCCCAATGGTTGCAGCTCTTCGCCAAAAGGATGTGTCTTTACGTCTAAAGTCGTGTCTCTTCACCAAGAGACGTGTCTTTTCATTTATGTCTCTTCGTCTCCTATATAAGGAGCCCTTGTATCACACATTCAATCAATCAAACACAGAGTCTTCTAAGTCTTGTCTCGAGTACAGTTCAAGTTTCTTAAGTCTTAATCATGAGTTTAAGTACTTAATTAAGGATTAGCATCTAGAATCCTCACAGTGGTATCAGAGCAATTTTTTTTCCGGGACCCGATGGTTTTGAGCCTCTCACCCTCGTCGCTACACTCTACCCCTACCCGGAGTTGTATGGAAGCAGAAGAAAGATGGAATTCAATCTCTTCCTCGATGGTATCAGGTAACATGGTATTTGTTATCCTAATACTAACTACATAAGTACCAATTTTGTGTGAAGTTGTATTGGAGTCTCTCCTCGGGTGTGAAGGCTTCAGAGTCACCAAGTGCACCCCTTTGCGAATTTTGCTGTGAATCTCAACCGGTCCAACACAAACAGCAAGCAAACAAAATCGTGGGTGACTTGCCTCTTCGGTGATACCCTTCGCCATGACTCTTTGTACGCGGAAGTCCCTTCGCGAACAGCCGCACTCTCTCAGCCTTGCCCCTTCCTGCATAGGCTTGCCTCTTCACCATGCCTCTTCATGATTCAATGTTGCCGCTTGCCAATCGGGACTGTCCGTACACAATTGGGCTGAAAGTTCACACGTTGGCTGCTGGTTTGCCCCTTCACTAGCGCACCCTTTCCCCACATAGTGTCAGGCTGAAATCTGAAACTCTGCCTTCTAATTTGCAAACGCTGGGCTGAAACGCTGCCTTCTAAACCTCTTCGTTGGCTGATTATTGCGCTGTTGAAAGGCATCGCTGGCTGGGCCTTTCTGTTTTTACGTTGGGCAGTTTATTCAATTTTCAGATTATTCAAGTGACCTTAAGTCCCTTGATTTAAGTTGGCCGCCCAAAGACCCAATTTTTTAAAAAAACCAATGTGAACTCACTCACTTGATTAAAAAAACAAGAGAAAACCCACCCGCGTTGGCCTTGTGCACACTCTACGCGCAGTACCTTTCGCCGATGAGAGCAGTTGGATAACCTGTGAGACAAAATTCCCCGATGGAATCTTGCCCGAGAATTCCACTACACATGAAGTGTTCGTGATTCCGGATTCTTCTGCTCAGAGCCGGAAGTGATAATTATTCCCGATCCCCCGACTCCAGAGCGCGAACTTATTCCAGAGAGATTTTCCACTCACGGAGCACCCATCCCAGAACCTGTTTCCGAACCAGAATCTACATCTGTTCAAGAGTTCCTTTTGAGGCGTAACCATGCCAAATTCTCAGGACGGAGGTGGTCAATCTGACGATGCCCTTACGCTTATCAAGGAGCAGATGGCCACACTATCCATAAGCCTCGCATCACTTCACACTCGCTTTGATGAGATGCACACGGAAAACACTTCTCGAAGTCGACCTGTTGTTTCTCGAACTACAGATGCTGATTCGACACCTTCATCCGAAGCTTCAGTGGACGAACCAAACGAACCAAATCCAACTGATGAGGTAGACAATCGCGAACTTCAATTACTTTATAAAATTTTTAATGCTGCACAAAAGAAGAAGCTTGATGTTAAACTGCCGGAACCATACACTGGTCGTCGCGACAAGCGCGTGTTGGACCAATGGCTGTTCAAAATAGATATATACTTATCGAACACGGACTTGGTCGAGAGTGAAAAAGTTGCACTTGCTAGTTCTCTACTCAAGGACATAGCATTTCTTTGGTGGCAACGACGGGTTGCTGATGGTAAACACACACCTTCTTGGGATAAATTTCGGCGTGCTATTCGCAAGGCGTTCGAACCTGCCAATGCGGATTTTCATGCCCGGTCCTCTCTTCGCCGCCTGAGTTAGAGAGGTTCCTTGGCCGCTTACATCAGAGACTTTCAACGGCTAACTCTGGAGATAGAGACTCTTAGTCCCTCTGATAAACTTCACAGCTTTATCGACAGACTCGAACCCAACCTGAAGGATGATGTGCACAAATACAACCCTACCACTTTGGATGCTGCAATTGCCTATGTGGAGCGTCTTGGCGATAATCGACGCCCTACACGGAATTTTCTCCTTGGTGACAGATCTTCAAATAGCGCTCGCTTTTCACAGCGCGATTGCAGAGACAACTATAGCCAAAGTCCGCAACATTAGTCTCAGTTCAGACAGCAAGCAACGCAACCTTATTCAACTTCAAGGTTCTATTCTCAAGATCGACAATCTGAAAGCAGATCTTCTTCACATGTTCCTCCACTTGATCTTGGTAAAGGACGTGATTCTCAAGATCGGCATTCCAATACTCAGCAAGGCTCTTCGTCAAATGGATCTTCGACTTCAAAGAAGGAAGGATTATGTACAATTTGCAATGGTGACCATAGATGGTATCAATGTCCAAAGAGACCAAATCCGTTTAATTTGAAAAGAAATTCCAACGCGGAAACATCATCAAATTTTGAATAACCAGATTCTGCTAAGGATAAGTGGTCAATACGATTCGAGTCTCCGAGGATACAACTATTCTTATGAAGCATACTCAATGCAATTCTTCAGTTTTGGAGCCTCTCTCAAAGCAAGTTTTGAGCTTACTTGGAGCTATCAATGGTCGCTCCATCAATATTTTGGTAGATACCGGATGCTCGAATAATTTCGTCAGCACTCAGATAGTTCAACAGCTTGGCTTACCAACTCAGAAGACATCTCACTTATATGATGTGGAATTAGCAGATGGATCGATTTTAACTTGTGATCAAACAGTTCGACAATTGCAGTTTGAGATTCAAACTTATGCAGATCAATTGGATTTCGAAGTCATGCCTTTATCTTATTATGACATGATTCTTTGTCAACATTGGTTATTCCAATATGATCCAGCAATTAGCTTTCGAGGACATACTATCAATTTGTTCAAAGATGGACGTGAATTGACTTTACACGGGCTTTCTCATGCGGAAAGAGTGATTCAAACCTCATGTGTACTAGTCAAACAGAATGATAAAGTGGATTATGAAACGAATATGATCCCCGATGCAGATGCAGATATTATTATTAATGAATTTTTGAATTCATTAATTTCTCCTTAATCAATTGATGAAGACAAAGATAAAGATATAGTTGCAGATTCCGAGTCTGAAGACGACCATGCTTTCTTTGATTCTTTACTGGATGATGATATGCCAGTTACAAGTCATGAAGTTACAGTTCCAGAAGATGATTTTGAAGAATTTTGGGATTCATTATTGGAAGATGATTACAGTCTCAAGCCAAAATCCTCTCCAGAGATTACTAAAGTTGAAGTTACCCCATCTGAAGAGTACCTTTAGAAGATTTCCTCTTCCCAAAATATTTCGCAGTTACTGGAAGATTTTGAACCAGAAATCTTACATCACACGAAGAATTTTGAAGATCAACCTCTTGTTGCAGTCAACCTGATTATGCCAGATTCCTCTAAAAAGTCTTTGAATAGTGCAATGACATGGGATTTAGCAATCAAAGCAAAAAGGTTTCGCAAGAGGCAAAGGTTAAAGACAAAGGTTTCAGATAACTCAAAGATTGAAGATTTTCGAAGATTCAATGCTTTTCCAGAGTTCTATCAACATCAGAAGTCATTTCTTTGACACCGGCTCTTATTTTAAATGGGAGGGAATGTCACGATTGTGACTATGTTAACAGCAATACATCTACTCCTAGTTGCAGATACGCGAAGTGTCATGCCAAGGAGAATCCCTGCGCTTGGATGGTCACACCCCTTCGCCCAAAGGACGTGTCTCTTCGCCAAAAGCCACACTCCTTCGACGATTGGTCACACCCCTTCGCTCTACGAGTGCGACTCTTCGCCCAATGGTTGCAGCTCTTCGCCGAAAGGATGTGTCTTTACGTCTAAAGTCGTGTCTCTTCACCAAGAGACGTGTCTTTTCATTTATGTCTCTTCGTTTCCTATATAAGGAGCCCTTGTATCACACATTCAATCAATCAAACATAGAGTCTTCTAAGTCTTGTCTCGAGTACAGTTCAAGTTTCTTAAGTCTTAATCATGAGTTTAAGTACTTAATTAAAGATTAGCATCTAGAATCCTCACAGTGTTTTAGTCAGCGTCTTTATGTGAGCCCTTTTCATAGGCATGACATATTGTACGTTGAGCACGTTTCACTCATGAATGAGCACGGATGCATGCGGATTATTCATGAAAAGCTGAAAAGTATTCATTCAAGGAAGTCACATTCCATGTCTCTTCCTTGGCTTTACACATTTTCCGAAGGAGCACAAGAAAGTTTGAGCATCAAGCATGGGCATTTCCATTGTGAATTGCCACAGCTGATTGATTTAGATCAGAAAGACAAGATTCGATCTCATTGTTTACGTGTGTGTGGTGAACGGTTTGGCACTCCGTCTATTTGTTCATCTCCATTGAATGCACAATCTTTGAAGAAGACGAGATTTTTTCCAATCACTTTACATGGAATAGGTATGTTCATGTTTTTATGTTGGAAGTGGTTTCAAGAATTTTCAGCCTTGGAGATTCTTGAAGAAGATGGACCTACGTCCATAGACAAAGTTGAAGCATTGAAGGAGCTACAAATGATTTTGTGTCGCTCTCGGCGCGGCCCAAAGAAGCAAGCATTGCAGATCTTTATGAAGTTGAAGTATCGCACGACCCACACCTCAGAGTGGGCCGGCAAAGAGTCCTTTCGAGGATGTTATTGGCGATCTCCCTCGACGCCATACAGTTCGGTACTAGTATGTCACTTTGAAAAGGAAGGGATGTCACGTGACACATCCAACTTTATGTGTTCGTGGACAAGCTACAGCACGACCAGTGTTCAGTTGAGTCAAGTCAGTCTAGAATAGGAAGTGATCTGGCACTTTTGTGAGTCTGTTCGCAAACCATGCATGACCAATCACTTAGATTAGATGCATATCCTCGGGTTGCACACAGCATGATCATCAGCATTCCCATCAGAATCCATCAGGAGAATTTTCCAGTGCATTAAACCTATTTTTCCTATTTTTGACATTTTTCACTTATTTATTAAGTGACTTTTGTTGGGAACTAGCTAGGGCAATTCTGCTAAGATAATATTTAAGCAAACCAGAGCTAATACTTTCTGGCAAAAGAGGCAGCAGAAGCATCTTGCTCAACCGGCAACATAGTTGTTTCCGTACGTACGTCCGGCTGCCTTCCGTACCGTACGGTACTTCCGTACGAAATCCGTACGTACCGTACGATTCTGTACGTGCATGGCTTTAAAAAAAAAAATTCGACCGTCGGTTGCTTATCCGCCTGGTCGGACTCTTTGGGCGAGCCTTTTTATAAGCCAACCTATCTTATTACCACATTACAGAGTAGCAGAAGTTAGAACTCAGTCTCAAGAGTCTGCACAGTGTCTGCACAGAGACAAAGGAAGTGTGGAACGCCGCCGATAAGGTTCTCCCTCCCTCCCTCCCTTTGTGTTTGGAGTCTGCAAGCCTGAAGGAGGCACTCTAGAGTCGTGACCTCGCGAAAGATTGTAAGTTTTGTATTCAACTTTGAAGTTTGCGTTAATTGTGTTGCAGAGTTATCATGCCTCGTCGACCTAATCCTCTTTGGGCCGAGCACACCAATGTCCTGAGAGTTGTCAACACAGGAGGCCAAGCAGGTTTAGGGACTCGCACTTGGGTGTGCAAGTACTGCGGAGAGCAGATGACCAGTACAATTACCAGGGTTTTGAAGCACCTCACTGGTATTGGCACCACTGGACATTGTGGGGGTTGCGAGACTATCCCGCAAGCATTGAGGGATGCCTTGATTTTGGAGCATTTTCCTCCAGGATCTATTGCATCGTCACAGTCAGGGGGAGCACGTGCAGCAGCAACAGCAGCAGAGGATGCCTTGCAAGATGCATTACTTGGAGATATTGGCGGCTCTGCGTCTGCAGCGCCATCATTTGCAGGCACTAGTAGAAAGAGAGCTCGTGTTTCACAGGCTGAGGATGAGGGTGCTAGTGCTTCAACAGCAAGTGCAGGTGGGGTTGAGGGTGTACGTGGCCCAAGGCAAACCACATTGCCATCACGTGTACACAGTGATTCATGGGTAAAAGAGTGACAGAAAGTTGCAGAGATGGAGATTGCGCGGACTCTCATAGAGTGCAACATTGCATTCAATGTGTTGAAGACTGATCAATGGAAGAGGATGGTGAGAGCTATTTCACAGGTTGGTGCTACAGATTCCTGGAATGGTCTTGACTACCAAAAGATGCGCACTACCATGCTTGACGACCAAAAAGAGATCATAGACCGAGCATTGACTCCAGTGAAGGTTGGGTGGCAACAATTTGGATGCACTATTCTTTCTGATGGGTGGAGTGACACGCGGAGGCGCCACATTATCAATATCCTTGTTTCCTCCTGCTTGGGCACATACTTCTTACGAGCCGTGGATGCAGGGAAAGCTGGAGAACGCATTTCTGCGGAGTTCATCTTCAAACATATTCGCCAGGCCATCAAGGAGGTTGGGGAGAAGAACGTCGTGCAGGTAGATACTGATTCCTGACTATGTGGCATGCACATTTGAATTTTGCATACATTGTCCAACGTAATAATGTCCACACTTCATTTAATATCTTGTCATGACTCATTGTAGGTGGTCACTGATAATGTCTCCAATTGCAAGGCCATGGGGGATATGGTGGAGATTGAGTTCAAGCACATTGTGTGGACACCATGCGCTGCACATTGCCTAGACCTTCTCATGGAGGACATAGGCAAACTTCCCTTGGTGCAGCCTACAGTGTCTGATGCGTCTAAGCTTACCACTTTTTTCCGCAAAAAACACCAGGCCTTGGCAATCTTCAGGAGCCACAGCATAGTAGACATGGTGCGTTCCTCGAAGACCAGATTTGCATACATGCATCTGGTGCTTCAGAGGCTGTTCAGATTGAGAGATCCACTGTTGTAGACAGTTGTGGATCCAAAGTGGAGATTGATGCACCACGCTCAGTCAGAGGCGACCAAGTACATTCAAAGAAAGGTTCTTGATGAGACCTTCTGGACACAGGTGCAGTCCTTGGCAGTGGCTCTACAGCCATTGTATGTATTACTACGGGTCACAGACATGGAGGGCTCTACACTTGGGTTGGTGTATCATCTGTTTATGCAGATGAAGACACACATTTCTGGATGTACCTCATTGACATAGGATCGGTAAGTACAAACTACAAAGTGCTCTAATGTCCTCATGTGACATGTCTATTTATAATTTTTCAAAACACATACTTACTGTGACTATTTTGTTTGCAGTCGTGATGATATTTTGGCTATTGTAGAGACTCGATGGCAGTTCATGCGTCGTCCCATCCATGGGATGACTGCAGTTCTCCATCCTCTCTACAAGAGCCAAGAATTGTTTGAGGAGGCTTCATTGCTCACACTACGCTCTGAATATCTAAACATTATATACGATGAGGATGAGCAATTGATTCTGGATTCAGAGATGAGTAGCTACATGAACAGTTTAGGACCCACCTTTGTGCGGTCCGTAGCATTGAGAAAGGAAGCTACCAAGCTTCCTTTAACATGGTGGCAGAACTATGGACGCCAGGGCCTTCCCAAGTTGTGCCACCTTGCATTGCGCATCCTTTCTCAGGTGAATACTGAAGTCTAAATTATAATTTATATTTATGGCATGATGAATCTATATTGTCACACGTGACACTTGTGACCCATGAGTGTTCGCTATTTGAATTGCTGTAGGATTGCTCAGCTGGGGCATGCGAGCGCAACTGGAGTGCATACTCTCTTATTCACACGAAGATCCGCAATCGTCTTAGCACCAAGCAGTTAGAGAGATTGGTTTATTGCCGTGCTAACATGCGGCTTGTGCGCAACTTTCATGCCTTGGGGACACCCAAGCAGGTGAGATTTACATGCACATTTATGAAAACAAGTCAATGATCAAAAGACAGTGTTGAATCATGGACTATGTTTTGTCTTGTCATTGTAGGTGGATCCCACAGAGTTGAAGATGGTGGCAGATCCTACTGCGGAGGAGGTCGATGCACGGATTAGAGATGAGCAGGAGGAGATCCTTCGAGAGTTGCACAGGGAGCTAGAGAGCGTGGATCGTCGGGTCACTAGATCTCGCTCTCGAGCTTACAGTATTCCTCTTCGCATTGCTGCTGCAGATCCAGAGGTTGCACACAGAGAGAGCATTCGCAGAGGAAAGTTACCCGTTCGGCCTGCTCGTAAACGAGCCAATGAGGCTGTTCGACTCATCCACACCCAGAGTTCAGAGGCTGATGATCCAGATGAGCGTGATGCACCCCTAGCATCTGTGCCAGAGGAGAGAGAGCCCGATTATGATGATGAGGGCAATGTCTTGACAGATGGAGACATGCTCTCTGAGTCTTCATCAACCTCTGATGATGATTTTGAGTAGTAGTGATTGCCCAGTGCTTTGGGTCTTGGGACTTGGACATTTGTCATGACTCATTTATGCTTTTTATTTTGTTGCTTGAGCCACCCAGACTCTTCATTGAGTGACTATGTTATTTTTGTATCAGGATTCAGCATTCAGTTATGTACTTTTGACTTACACTATGCCATGTGGTCTGGACTCGATTCTAGCGGTTACTTAACTTGTGGGGTGATTTTAAGTGTTTTTGGAAAGTTGTGACTATGTTTAAGTATTGTGCAGTGTTTTTAAACTAGATAGGTTGTATATAAATTTGAAATTCTTTGTATTTTTAGCTTTTAAAAAATATACCACGAATTTTACGTACCTTATGGCCCAATCCATACGGTACAACGTACAGTACATACCGAACACGTACCGAATACTACGTACCTTACAACCTTGACCGGCAACTTCTCAGCGAAACCCCATCAAAAGGCCTAGCGTTTTGCAGATTGCAAGACCTAGCGTTTTTGGATGTAGTAGAACAACAGCACAAAGCCTTGGTGTTTTTGCATTGCAGAGCAGCTTCGGCATTAGCAGACACAGCAGAACTCCTTCACGACAACAGATCAGCCCTAGCGTTAGTGGATTCCCCCGAACAACAGAATTCAGCCCCTAGCGTTTTTGGATCAGGTTGGACCTCAGCGTTTTTGCAGTTCCGTCGCGACAAGGCCGCAAGAAGACCAACTTTTTCAGTTTTTAGCAGCTAGCACCCGCAGTACAAGTCTTGAACCTCACAGATCTCACCTTCCCGCAGCAGATTCTAGCCGCACGATCAGATCCGGCGTAGTTCACAGATTCAGCCCGGAAAACGGAGATTTCAGCATCTGCGTTTTCAGCGCGTCGTCACCATCGACATCATCATCAACATAGAGTCAAAATTCAGCAAATACAAGATTTGCAGATTTCAGCCTTAGCGTTTTAGCGTTTTCAGATTTCAGCCCGTCTCGCCATCGTCCTCATCATCGTCGACATCGTCGGCAAGTCCAAGCATTGTAGAGATTTGTGCAATCATAAGTAGACCGCCATAGAGATTGGGGTCTTCGGAGGAGGGTTTGACAACATTCTGGTGTCGTATTCTTCTCTCTCTATCTCTCAGTCTCATGCACTTCTATTCACAGTGTCCGTTCACTTTGTTTGTGTCCATTGCACTCTCTCACTGAAGGAACGGAAGGCTCTCCCTTCCAAGGAACCCTTGAGCACAGTTCGGAGCACTCATCTTGAGCAAAGTTCAACATTCACTTCCGCGGTTTACGTCGTCTCTGGTGTCGTATTCTTCTCTCTCTATCTCAGTCTCATGCACCTTCATTCACAGTGTTTATCGCTTTGTTTGTTTCCATTGCACTCTCTCACTAAAGGACCGGAAGGCTCTCCCTTCCGTAAGTAAAAGGAACCCTTGAGCACAGTTCGGAGCACTTGTCTTGAGCAAAGTTCAACATTCATTCTGCTGCACCTTACATTGGTATTAGAGCTTCGGCAGTGTTCTGTATCACTCAAGGAAAGAACCACAATATTTTTTTTGCTTGTTGCGGTCGCACGTAACCCAAGTCCACTTGGGTGTGTCGATTCCTAATCGTGTTTTTGAAGAGTGACAGGAAACCCAAGAAAGAAGGGCTTGTCCAGCCTCCCCTTGTGCCTCTTTTCACTCATTGAGAGCGGACCGTGCACTTAGCGGCCGGCCAATCAACGTGAGGTGGGAAAAAGCAACCTTGGTGTGAGCGCAAGGCCGCCAAGGGGTGCACCCGCGGAAAAGAGAAGAACTTGGGTGAAGAGAAGATCCTTCTCTAACACAGATTGCAAGCGAAAGAAGAACCTCAAGACCCTCAAGAACCCAAGAACCCAAGACCCACAAGAACCCAAGTTCCTCGTGAACTTAAGAACCAAAGCGCATAGTGGATGGTCATCACTCGAAGGGGAATGGATACTTCGCTTGGAGGTGATGAGCATGAGAGAGGCGAAGAAGAATTCTCCTTACCAGGAGGTTTTTCCGACCCTCCCCTTTCCCCATCTACGCCAAGGATTGCACTAACTCCTATGGAGGCTTTGGACTTGATGTTTATGGAAAGGAAGTTAGAACGCGAAGTAAGACAAGCAGAAAGAATGGTAGAATTTGATCGTGAATGCAAAGAAATAAAAGCAGAAATGAATCGTAGACACGCAGAAAGAAAGGCAGCCATAGAGCATGAGCATGAGCAAGCGCGACACATGTAAGAGTTGTCGCGACTCTTTTCTCAAATGCCAAAGCTCTGATACCAATGTAAGGTGCAACGGAATGGATGTTGAATTTTGCTCAAGATGAGTACTCCAAACTGTGCTCAAGGGTTCCTTTTACTTATGGAAGGGAGAGCCTTCCGTTCCTTTAGTAAGAGAATGCAATGGATACAAACAAAGTGAATGGACACTGTGAATGAAAGTGCATGAGACTGAGAGGTAGAGAGAGAAGAGATTACGACACCAGAGACATTGTAAACCCTCTTCCAAGGGCCCCACTCTCGATGGCGAGAATGGTCTACTATTGATTGCACAAATCTCTACAATGCTTGGACTTGCCGACGATGTCGACGACGATGAGGACGACGACGAGATGGGCTGAAATCTGAAAATGCTAAGGGCTGAAATTTCCAAATCTTTATCTGCTGAATTTTGACTCTATGTCACTGACGACGATGTGACGACGACGCGCTGAAAACGCAGATGCTGAAATCTGCATTTTTTGGGCTGAAACTGTAAACTTCAATGGATCCCACCGTGCGGTGAGGAACTGCTGTCGGAAGGTGAGATCTGCGAGGTTAGGGACTTGTTCTGCTGTGTCTAAAGGCTGAAAACTGAAAACGCTGAGTCTAGGGCTGATTCTGTCGCGAACATCTGCAGAAACGCTGATGGGTCAGGCTGATGCAAAAACGCTAGGGCTGATTTGTCTTGATCTGCAAAAACGTTGTTGATGAGCTGGTGTAAACTGCTAACGCTAGGGTTGATCTGTCTTCTGTTGTCGCCAGGTTGCTGCAGTTGCAAAAACGTTGGCTGATCTGGGTGCAAAACGCTAGACCTTCTTGCAGATGCAAAAACACTAGGCCTGTAGGGGTCTTGTTGAGAAGGTGCCTGTTGAACTGAGTTCCTGCTGCCTCTTTTGCCAGAAAGTGCTAGCTTTGGTTTGCTTATATATTATCTTAGCAAAATTGCCCTACCTACTTTCCAACAAAAGTCACTTGAAAATAATAAGTGAAAAATGTCAAAAATAGGGAAAATAGGTTAAATGCACTGGAAAAGTCCCCTGATGGATTCTGATGGGAATGCTGATGATCATGCTGTGTGCAACCGGAGGATATGCATCTAATCTAAGTGTCTGGACATGCACGAATTGCGAACAGACTCACCAAAGTGCCAAATCACTTCCTATTCTAGACCGACTTGACTGAACTGGACCTTGGTCATGTTGTAGCTTGTCCACGGACACATAGGGTTGGATGTGTCACGTGACAGGAGTTACAAGAGAGCCATGCATTTTGCCGCATGAGGTATAGACACCCCCAAGGACTTCACCTGAATGGTCTTTCTGTGATTTGTAGATTAGAGCCATTGGACACTTGCCGAGATTATATAATCCTTCTTTTTTGTATAATTTATACATATATGGGTGAGAGAGAGTGTTTTATTGTGTGTTGTGTGCATATTTGTGTATGCATGCATGTACGTATGTGTATGCATGTGTATATACATGCACACACACACACACACACACACACACACACACTCACACACGTGTGTGTGTGTGTGTGTGTGTGTGTGTGTGTGTGTGACGTGACTCTAGATTCCATACAGAGAGGTTTCAATTTTCAAGGAGGATGTGCATTTTGTAGGTTTCGCCTCAACGTTTCCAGGTTTCATACCCTGGTAATGGGTTTTTGTGTCACACTGCTCGTGAGATGCTTGGTCGTGGCAAAAGAAAGGATTTGAGAAACTCTTTCTGACAAGAGCCAACAACATCTCGTGTGATGGTTTGTAAAAATGCAGGAGATGTTTTATGAGTGTCTCCTGTGACCTCAAGTCATGTGAGGGGATGTGATTTTATGTAGTACAAACTATGCATGCTGAGCTTGCAGTCATGTATCTTGGAGATATTTACTTCAAATTTGCTAAGTTGCAGTTTTTGAAGGTGAATATTGGCTTGGTAATACAAAAATAGAGATGAGATGTTTCAACAGCTGCCAATGTGTTAAGAGGAGTGAGATGTTTTATTTGTTTGTTTGCACAAGGGACCTGTGTTGACATTCATACCTTCATATTTTTCAGGTTTAGCCAGGCATAGATAAATCCTCGTTTTCCTTTGCTATTTAAATGTAACTCGCTTTGCTGCCTCCAGAAGCAATCTATCGAAATGAAATAGCTCACTAGCTTTTTGTTTGTTCGTTGCAGTTGAACCTGCCGTTGCTGCGGTTGATGCTGCCGCTGTTGCTCCAGGAGGGGACTCGGAGCAGGAAATACCGCTCGTTCTAAAGCAGAGAACAGAACAATGGCAAGAGTTGAGGCAAGACAGATTAACAGCAAGCACATTTGCATCAGTATTAGGCTTTTTTGGGAACTTTAGACGGACGGAGGTTTGGGCCCAAAAGCTAGGCCTGCTGAAGCCTTTTCCTGGGAACACAGCGACAGATTGGGGTATTAAAAGGGAAGCTGAAGCGATACAGATGTACGAAGAGTTCACCGGCATGACAGTGAAGTACTTAGCATTCAAGATCTATCAGGAAGGAGATAAGAGAAAGGAATGGATCGGAGGATCTCCGGATGGTTTAGTAGAACCTGGTCTGCCCGAAGCTAGTAGCGGTATACTAGAGGTGAAATGTCCATACAATTCAGGAAAACCAGAATTTTGTGTACCATGGAGTGAGGTCCCTTTTCACCATATGCCTCAGATCCAAGGTTTGATGGAGATACTGGATAGAGATTGGCTAGATGTGTTTGTCTGGACCATGAATGGTTGTGCGTTGTTTAGAGTTGAGCGCGATCCAGACTATTGGGAGCTTATTTTTGATGTGCTGAAAGATTTTTGGTGGGGAAGTGTGGTTCCTGGTAAGAGGGCTCTTGAATCACAGAAGAAGATTGATGTCAATGTATTTAAGCCCATATTACGCCACAAGATGACACCGACTGCTGTCAGGGAAAGCAAGCGACTTTCTAAGAAGGCTTTATTAATTACAAAGTTTTTAGTTTGATATCCGATCTTGAGTGTATGTGCTTCAGGCTCTCATGCTCTGATCAAGAGGCAGCTCAAGCTACTCAATTCCAAGAAGAACGAGCATCCGAGTGTGCGCATTCGTATGATGTTTCTCAATGCAGATGTTTGAGCGGCTCGGGAGGTTTTCAGCATAAGCTTGAGCAGGCAGATGATTCATACCCATGCTCATGCTGCAAGCTCACGGGAAGGTTTGGGTGTGACAACATTCATTGTAATTCTCCTGCACCGAAAGAGAGGGATGCCGGCTTATTTTGATTATCTGACTCAAAGAAATGTGTATTGACAGGCTGTCCTGGATTTTTTGATGTATAAGAGAGATTGGGTATGCAGTCTTCAGATGAGAGAGAGAAGGAGAGAGAGAGAGACCAAGTTATTAAGTTAGTATGGGTGCTAGTCTTTATGAGGTTTTATACAACACGCTGTTTTTTTTTTCTTTTGATGATGTATGAACTCTTGAATTGTATTCCTAAGAGGCGAGTCACGCTATGCACTAAGGAAATTAGTGACATTATGGAAATTTTATTATATATGGGTCTCACTAGTCCAAGTTTCGTTTTAGCACGATCAAGGGAACATGTTCCAAAGTTTTCGTGATGCTCCTAATACTCAATTTTTTGTGAGTATTAACTCTCCTTTTGCATGACGCTCTTCCTCTTCCGAGCTCGAAGGAATATTAAATTCAGAGCGCTCTTCCTCTTCCTAGTTCGAGGGAGTGAAATGAGAACAAAGCACTTATTAAAGAAAGAGAACGTGGTCCAAACTAGATATTTTTCAAAATCCAAAACGAAGGGGGACACCTATTAATTCTTAAATTCACTAATACCACAAAACATCGCGAGACCCGGCTCCAACCCATCCTCATGTAGAGGCGTCTTTGATATTGGACATGTGGCCTTTTTGTTTGTTGCCATTGTTATCCGATGGAGTGAGTGGAGCTCTCTCTCTCTCTCTCTCTCTCTCTCTCTCTCTCTCGTGCGCGCGCACACACACACACACACACACACACACACACACACACACACACACTCGCTGGGAAGCAAAGAGAGACTTTCACAATGAAAAATTAAGAGACGCACAAATGTCGAGCTGTGTGCACACATGTATATAGAGTTACGACCAATTAAGCATTAGTTTTGTCCACCTAAGGCTTCTTTTAGTGCTACGCTTCATTATGGATGAGTTTGCGTTGCAACTCTAGAGTAATGATAGAAACGAATCACATACATCGTTGTATTGATGCATGCTAGTGTGTGCGCCGGAGTTGGGGGTGTGGGAGGCATATATTAGTACCTAGCTCTAATGTTACCATATATATGTGGTAGTGATGTGTGTGAACACGCTTAGGATTATCGGGGCATTTTTTTCCCTCAATAGCAGCTTTTTTCCCTCGTGCATTGTATATACGCCCATCAGCACTCGAAGCTATCTTATCTTTCCATTGCACACTAAGTAATACACTCTCTATTGTGTGGCTTGAGCTTCCTTCATCTTCTCCAAGCTGTGTGTGTTTTTCCTTGTAACCTTGTTTTTAACAATTGGTAGCAGAGCAAGTTGCGTCCTCTCGAGCAAATCACCAACATTGCTTTCACACGCTTGCTCACTTTCTCAGATTTCGGTGAGCTTTGGTGAGCGTCAACAAGTCGACAACAAATACTTGGAGACAACTTGTAGAGCTTGGTGTGCTTAGATTTTCCATTCGAGCTCATTTTGGCCTTTGTTTCCACTACATGTAGAGTTGTGTAGACAATTTCATTCTTTTGTGCAGAGTTTCTGTCAGTATCGTTTTTTGCATAACAGGTCCCTTACAATCTAATTCGGGTTGTGCTATATAGCACATGTTCGTTCCGCTTTATTTCTTCTCTTTTTAGGCAGTTTTCATATCAAGTACATGCATTCGCCATGTATGTCTCGGTTCTGAGGATACAGGGGATGTTAAGGATGTTGCAGGTTTTGGTGGCTGAATTGTTGTTGCTACTGAGCAGGCTCGTTGGGATGTAAAAGATGCACAAACTCATGCATTTATTGCATTATCTGTGAAGCGCACTATTACTCCTCACATTCGGTCAGCTAAATCTGCAAATCTGGATAGTCTTTATGCAAGTCGCAATGAAACTAAAACTGCATTGTTGCGTAAAGATCTGGAGTCGAAGATTATGCATGAGGAAGATGAAATGGACACTTTCCTTGTTGGTATCAAGGATATTAATGAGCAACTTATCTTTGTACAAGAAAACTGTCATTTCTGATAGTTTCCTTGTGCAGAACGTTCTTGATGATTTGCCAGATTCTTATCAGACTTTTTCTAGTACTTGGAGACTTATGACCTAAGGAAATCCTTAAGTTTTCAAGTTCATCCCTTCAGTGGGCAATCTGAGTGCCTCTGCCACTATTTCCTTTGTAATTACAACCTCTACCTTATTTCCTTGCATTATGCACATTGCTATTGCAAGAGTTACTTTCCAAAAAAAATAGGGCTAAACAACATGCAATTGAAAAGGCCTTTATTTGTGCTCAAAGGAAAAAAACAGTAATGTAGACACTCCTCATGGTTCTTCTGCGAGTGGAAAGGCACCTGTTCCTAATGCTTCTGCTGGCATCACTTTTTCTAAAATTCTAGTGAAAAGGGCAAAAAGAAGATGTGTTGCCATAAATGTAAGGCCAATGATCACTTGATCAAGCAGTGTCCGAAATTGAAGGCAAAAGAGGCTAAGAAGAAAGAGGTTGGTTCCACGACAAGTGGAACAATTGAAGAATTTTCAGTGAAAGGAGATTTTGATGTTGATGTAGATGCAGAATAGGCTTTTAGTGCAGAGTGAACTTATGATCCTTTTGTCCATGACACATGCAGGCCAGCTGTTGCAGATGCTCATGTGTGGTACTTTGACAGTGGTGCTACAAAGCACATTACTTCTCATCGTGACTTGTTTATCTCTATCAAGGATGTCCCTCATGGGAATACAATCACTTGTGCTGATAATGCCTCTTATCCAGTGAAGGGAGTTGGAAAGATTGTGCTAACTGCTGCGTATGGAAAATATGTCACACTTGTTGATGCACTATATGTACCTGGGATCAAAAAGTACCTTTTGTCTGTATGTGCACTTGCCAAACTTGGTCTTGTTGTCAAATTTGTGGATGACAGATGTGCAGTTCATGATCTCAGTTTTGGTGAGATGAAATTGTTGCATTTGGCATTTTATACCGTGGGTTGTATAACCTCACTTTGTATGACAAGTGTGGGTAGAATTTTGTAAATGCAGTCGTGGATTCAAACGTTGTGTCAAATGCAAAACATTGGCATGCTCGTTTTGGGCATTTGAATTTTGTCAGTTTGCTGCGTTTGAAAAAATCTGATATGGTTGCTTATTTGTTGCCTCTTGAAGCACTTGTGAAGCATGTTTGTGAACATTGTATTTTGGGTAAGATGCAGTGTTTGAAGTTTCCAAAGGATGGTTCAATTAGGGCTACATGCATGTTTGAGCTTGTGGATAGTGATGCTTGTGGGCATATGCAAACTCCGTTCTTGGGCAATTACCTTTACTTCGTGACTTTCATTGATGATTACCCAAGCATGCATATGAAGCATGGCATGATAGAAAGCCATTTATTGATCACATGCGCATCTTGGCTGTTTGGCTTATGCTTTAGTTCCACAAATGCAGCGCAGAAAATTGGATGATAAGACTATCAAATGCATTTTTGTTGGTTACAATATTGAAAGAAAAGGTTACAGGTTGTGGCATCCACAAACAAAACCTGTCTTGGTTTCACGGGATGTTGTGTTTACGGAAGATTTTGTTCAACCCTTGCTGTAATGTACTAGAGAGAGTAATGTTAGTTCGTAGGACATTTATGACACTTTGTTGCCTCTTTTCAATGGTGGAAATTTGAATGAGGCAAATGTACAACCTACGGGGTTTTTTGAAAATGTTACAGATAAGCCTATTACTGATGCAAATGTACATGATATACTTGGTGTGACAAAGACTGAGAATGAGCAGGCTAGAGCTATGCCAAAATGACTGGTGCATACTTCGCGTGACAATAAATTGGATGCACCTTTGTCTTGTCATACTCGTTCATGTTCTTCCACATGCATCTTATGCATCAGATTGTTATGCATACGATTGTTGAATTTAAGGCACATATTGTTGAATTTAAGGATGATTTAAATGCTACTTTCAAGATGAAAGATTTGGGGATGTTGCATCATTACTTGGGCATACAATTTAAGCAGTGTGATGGTGGTATTGCCTTGTGATAGACAAGTTACATAGAGACATTGCTATGTAAGTTTGTACTTGAGGATCGCAAACCTATTGTCACTCCCATGGAAACATGTTTGAAATTGAGTCTTGATGATGCTGGTGATCCTGCCGATGTGACTCTTTACCAAACCATTGTTGAATGCCTTATTTATGTATGCAACACAAGACCATATATGAGTTTGCAATCTCACACGTCAGAAAATTTATGCATAGCCTAGGGCACTGGCACGCTGTCAAGAGGATCTTTCGCTACTTGAGTGGAAATTTACATCTTGGGTTGTTTTATCCCAAGGGGGATCATTGCCACCAAATTTACATGCCTTTTGGGACTTAGATTGGGCTGGTTGTTTTGACACGCAAGTTGTCCACAAGTGGTTTTTGTTTCATGCTTGACAGTTCATGTATATCATGGTTGAGCAAGAAGAAATCTACCGGGGCCACTTCCAGTTGTGAGGCTCAGTACGGGAAAGTCTTCACATCTACGATTGAGTGTGTATGGCTCAGACGCGTTTGGCTGATTTGGGTGTTGGACAAGACACTGCCAACATCATCTACACTGAAAGTCAAAGCGCATAGGCAATTGCAAGGAACCTCGTTTTTCATGCTCGCACAAAGCACATTGCGGTGTATTATCACTATTCAGGGAGAGACTCTTAGAAGGAGAGATCATCTTGGCTTATGTGCCAACACAAGACAACCTCGCAGTTCTTTTCACAAAGGCATTGTCTCATGAGAAGTTCGAAGCTTTTCCCAAAGCTTTGGGCTTACTTCTCTTTGTGGACTGATCATGTCCTCAGGACATGTCACTTTCCTATACTCTATGTAACAGCTCTCACTCACCGCATCACTCCCAGAGGGGATTTGTTACCATATACATGTGGTAGTGATGTGTGTGGACTGATCATGTCCTCTAGACATGGCACTTTCCTATACTCTATGTAACAGCTCTCATTCACCGCATCACTCCCAAAGGGGATTTGTTACCATATACATGTGGTAGTGATGTGTGTGAGCACGCTTAGGACCATCGTAACATTTTTTCCCTCACTAGCAGGTTTTTTTCCCCGTGCACTGTAAATACGCCCAGCACTCTAGGGCTATCTTATCTTTCCATTGCACACTAAGTAATACACTCCTTGTTGTGTGCTTTGAGCTTGCTTCGTCTTCTCCAAGCTGTGTGTGTGTGTGTTTTCTTACAACCCTATTTCCAACATCTACACCCACTATTGGGATCTGACAAAGTAGTGGGGATATCGTAGTATTTATTCAATCTTATGCATGATGAAGCCAATGGTTAAATTGTCTTGTGGGTGACTACCAAGAGTTTGTACCTTGCACCTGTCTTTAACACGAGGTTGTTGTGTCTTTTCAAGGTTTGAGAAAAAAATGCAATACCATAGGATATCTCCTTGTTTTAGAAAATACTTTCTTGAGCTTATAATTCAAGGACTACTACATATGAGAAAAACGAGAAACCTGTAAAATATATCATGTTTTGACCACGGCAAGCCTCCAAAGTTGATGTACTATTGCATTTTGCACAAAACAATCATTTGTTGCGGTCTATTGCATATTGAGAAGACTAGGAATTTTTCTCTTCCAAGAGAGAAAATTTTCTCTCAAGCTTCTATTGGTTGGTGACCAAAGCTTATCATTCTTTTAAGCTCACCTTTATTTTTCAGACATAGAATTAAGTTTAAAAAATCACGTTTTTCCCATTCCGTTGATCTATTATCAAAGTTTATACTGCCATGCTCAATATTGTCAATGTATACATTTTCTTTTCAGTTCCTTTGGATATTTACATTCATGAGGAGGAGATATGGAGTATGTCAATAGCACATAAAATTTCTCACTAAGAAAGATCTTGATCATGATGATCAAGTACTAAAAACAACAAACAAGAAAAAATTGGGGTTTTCATTATGACCTCTCAACTCCCATATAAAGTTCTCCATATAGATGCAAATTTGAAGGTTATGATTTTATATTGTTATCAGCTACAAAGTTTATATAATTGGTTTAGGATTAGCTATCTTAATAAAACTATACTAGCTACACTAGAATGACTCAGATTTGAGGGTGAATTGAAAAAATCAACCATTCTTGTATAGTAAGCTATAAGGAGTATTAGATGCCCAAAAAATCAAGGAAGAATCCTGTTATGCTATGGAATTCAAATTGCTTTTGGATATTATTATAGCCACCACAACATTTTATAAAAGTATAAAATTTGGTCAAAAAACAAGATTGGTAAATTTTCTAAATTAAGTTACAGTTTTTGATTTGAACATTTGATTCTCTTTAGAAGCATGAAAACATGTTGGGAACTACTAAGGCTAATCCTCTACAGTGCTAGACCTCACAAATATAAGTTTTATGGTGGAGAAGTTTAGCAAACTTTGAAAAAGGACGAAAAACAGGACACATTTTTCACACTATTTAGGTTGAGAAATGATGTGCAAGAGTAAGATTAATGGTAAAATTGATAGATAAAAGAAAATTTGTTTCATCTCATAATTTAACTTTGTGGATATATATCACTAGAAAACGTATTTTAAAACTCCTCAAATAATTCAAGCAAAATGATCATTTAACAACATGACATAAAAGTTTTTCTCAAAACATAGAAGTTTCTCATTCCCAACCTAGTGTTAAACGTGAACTAGGCCCCCTGGCTCTCTAAAGTTGTAGTTCCACCCCACAAAGTCCCTATTAGATAGAAACAGTCAGAAAATTGAATAATAAGGAATTGAATCGACTTAGGCACTTCTGGGATGGTGACAGTAAGAGATGGAAAACCATTGACCTTCTGGTAACCCAGTTCCAACTTAATGGCTTGGAGATATTGCTGGTCAACAAAGTGATAAAAGAGCTTGACAATGTAGTGATGTCAATCTGTGAATTGGGGTTTGAATGGAATGCCTGGAGATGGCCCGGAAGCAGTCTCTTATGGAAACCCCATTCTAAATGCATATATCATGCAAATATATATGCAATGATGCACAAGAAGAATTGGTCCAGCCCGCTTAACAAGATATGAAAAAAACAATGGTCGGAGGAATGGTGGAGCAAGTAACGGAGAACATATGGAAGTCAAACTTGCCGCAGTACATGAAGATATTTCTATGGAAGGTAATGTGGGGGACTCTTTCGACGGGGGTGAAGATACAGGAGAGAGTGATTGGGCCAGATTGATGCTTGGGGTGCAGGTTCGCTAGTGAGGATCTGGCCCATGTATTCATGGAATGCCCGACTATGAGAGGCATCGCAAGGAAAATATGCAAGTGGGTACGAAGGACATGGAAAATTGGTTTTTTCAAGATTGATTTATTCCTTGGAGGTAAGAAGTTTGGAAGTCCTACCCTTCTCATCAGCCCTCAAAGTGTAAGGTACTTCTTCTTCTATAATGTATGGTAGACAAGGAACCACAGGGTGCTTGAAGGAGATCTTGAGGTGGAAAGCTTCGCAAAGGTTATACAAGAAAGCAAAGTGCTAATATGGACGTTCGGGTGCAAGCAAAATTTGGAAGATTGGTCTAGGAATACTCATGCCTTGTTGTCAACAAACGGTAAGTAAAGCTTAGAAATTTTGTTTAAATTCGGTGGTGAAAGATCTTAGTACGAGGCGACAAACATCCATCTTGTAAACTTTTGCACCTTAAGGCTCGATAGGAGCTTGAGGTTGGTTTTGTAATATTATGAAGTGTAATACAATACACTCACGAATTGTGAGTTTTACTTTTAAAAAAAAAAGGTGAATCTAGACTTATCTTGGATTCATTTAAGTATATAGAACATTCTCTATTATTGGAAAACCTTTTGTGTACAAGCACAAACATCAAAGATAAGTCAAAGTTTTTTCCCTCAACCTAAGGAGTCTTACCAAAGGGCAAGAAAACATTTTCGAGCGAGAAAAAAATTGAGCGAGGACCTTGAAGATGATCTTGGAAACCAAGGACAATATGAATCTACAAAATTTAAAGGATACTAACATATCATTCATTTTCATTTTAAAGGAATATTCAACCATATTCTCATACTTCACAACTAAGTAAATAGAAACTTGTAAGCCAATTTTTGAGCTGCCATGCACATCTCAACCTTCTTCAATGCCCACTAAATGGAGGATATGGTTACTAGCTTAACCATAAATATTTCAAAAAATAGAGAATATTGGTTGCGAGCTAAATACAGGACATTGGTTGCTAGCTTAATCATAAAAATATAGAAAAACCAATGGTATTGTGTGCTTAATTATTTATTATTTCCTCTTAATTTAGATCTTACCAAGACATTGACTCTAGAGACGTTCACGTGGATGCGAATGGCTATAGAGGACTTAGCAATAATTAATTTGGTGATTTTCACTTTCCGAAGATTTCTCTGAAACTTAAACTCTACAATAATTAATTTGGTGATTTTCACTTTCAAAGATCTTTGCAAAACTTAAACTCTACTCAAAGAATCTTCAGCAAAGGGTACTAGCACTTTCCTCTAGCCATCTACCGTGACGACATGGATGACTATAGCAAGTGCTTCATCAATTATATCAAGCAAGAGATCATTGCATCATGCAAATTATCAAAATAAATTCTTGGCAAAAGACATGAGATCTTAATGGTGCACGAGGCAATGTTGCCAATGGTTTAATAACAAGCAGTGGATTATGGGAAAATGTGCGGATAGTCACTGATTTCTTCATCACACTGAGACAAACTTAAAAAGGAAACAAGCTCCAACAATTACACAGTCAAAGAGAACTTGTTGGAAGAGTGTTATGCAGAAGGATAAAGGTTCAAAGGTGTATATTAAAGAGTTTTCCTTGGGAATTATGAGTTTTGTTGGTGCAATCTATTTTGTCTAATAGCCTTTTGCTTATAGTATTCGATGGAGATTTTCTTATGTGTATATTTATTGAATGCCAGACCCTCCAATACTTAGCAGGAAAACAAGTGCCCACAAGCTGTCATGAAGTGCTACTTGTTGCCTTGAACATTAGCTCAGCTATCGCCCCTTCTGCACCCGACACAATTTTGTGGCCATCTGGGCCGCCACAGATGGCTTGGACAAGGTTTAATACACCACGGTTAAGGGTGCAATATGGAGAGCCAATGTACATATTGTTTAAGAGCTACAAGCATCAGGGTCCAAAATAAAGTCTGTTTGGCCATCCACGGCGGTGCGGATGGCTAGGAGGAGTTTTCCTTGACACTTCAATGCCCATCCGAGCCGATTGTGGTCTGTGAAACTTAATCTTTGCACTCCGCTCAACAAACCATTGTCTTGTAATGCCTATTATATTTCCTAATAGTACAAGTGCTTTTTCAGTACCCCTTGCCGGTGTTCAAGAAAAATCATTTTCCCGAACATAAAAAAATCCTTTCTTTTCCTTGATATTTTACACTATTTTTTCTCTATTTTAGGGTGGATTTTTGCCTTTTCTCCTTGTCCTCAACTGACTAATTTTTCTATATTTTAGGGCGGATTTTCCCCTTTGCCGCTTGTCCTCAATCAACAATTTTGAAATTGAAAACGACACGATATTTAGCAAGATGTTGTAGATTTGTGGCAACTGACATTGAGGTTTCATATCATGCAAGATGGTGGTATTGTTTGAATATGAATGGTAAATACAAAATAGATCTATGACCTTGAAATGTCATTGATAATGACCTTTCTTGGACGTTTTGAGAATGGCACATCTTTAGCATGCATGATTCTTATTTAATATTCATTCACCTTTTCTCTTTTTGCAACAAATAGTTATAAATATCTTACTTCTCTTTTAGTAATACTTTAAGCTAGTTATAATTATATCTATTTGCATCCCATGCATATAATAATAATATCATTCGCTTTTTTACTTTTTTTTTTTTCAATGGATGGTTATAAATATTTTACTTCTCCTTTAACAATATTTTGAGTAAGTAGTAAATAGATCTATTTGCATCCCCTGCATAGTATTTGTTGCTCCTTCACTCTCTGTAAACTACAAACATCTTGCTCAAGGTGAGATTTTCATGGGTAGGTATATCAATGTCTTTGGGCCTTACATCCGTCGGATACTCTAGCTAGTTTTGAAAGTTGAATATATAAGCTGAGTCAGGTTGTTTCTCTGAAAGAACATGAGTTTATCCATCAGGCTACTTTGACAAAGGTTGAGACTTGAGTTGTTCCAAGCACTAGGAGGTACAAGGGTGAATGTGCAAAAGCAATGTAGTGTATTTTAATGGGATTGTCATGAAATAGAGTTATGTTATGTAGCTCATTTTGACCCTTTCATATATATAAGTTGGACTAGTTGATTCGAAGTATACCTTTCTATGAACATAAGATGTGCCAAGCAAACAATTTTTTTGTGGTTGTTGTATTGCCTTACAAAAAACATCCCTCAGTGTTGTAGTTGACAAAGTTGATAATGCAGTGTATATTTATTTATTGGAAGCACAAAAAATACTATCTTATGTGCTCAATCTTACATATAATGCTAGACAAAAACATGTTCTCTTGGTATTTGTTATTATGTAGGTGGCAAAATGAAATAGTACTGGTTCTTTAAGATCACTCAAAACTTCAACTTTCACCACAAGTGCATAAATTTAAACCTACCAAGAATTTTGGATTGTGTTCATGCAAATGTACAACCCCTTTCTATTTCTCTTAAATATATCGCGCTCTCTCTAATGTTGCTTGGTTTTGCGATTGCTCAGAAAGGTTTGCATGGACTTTGAGAGTCCTCCATATAGACTAGTTCACCGCACCTTGGAGGTTTAGCTTGCACATGAAGATCTACTGAGTAAAATCTAGAATGTGGCTGTAATTTTCCTACCGGATCCTTAGGGTGATTTTTGCTCTCAATTCTTTTCTCCGTTACATTGCTACAATTGTAAAATTCTTGTCCTAGAGTGTATTTTGAGGGTCTCCTTGTCTTAAATTAGCGTTTTTGTCTTTTGAATGTTTCATTTACTCTTAACAAAAGGCGCAAGCCAGTCATCTTGTGTGTGTGTGTGTGTGTGTGTGTGTGTGTGTGTGAGAGAGAGAGAGAGAGAGAGAGAGAGAGAGAGAGAGAGAGAGAGAGAGAGTGTCCTAGGAGGAGAGGGAATGCCCCTTTTGTAAAAGTGTTTGCCTCTACTACAAAATACAAATTGTGGACACCCATGAGAAGTAGGAGAGAGGGTGGCTTTTTTTGGCCCAAGAATGGGCACCATCTATTAAGAAGAAGAAAGTTTTAACGTCATAGGGACAATCCTCTGTGTGTGTGTGTGTGTGTGTGTGTGTGTGTGTGAGAGAGAGAGAGAGAGAGAGAGAGAGAGAGAGAGAGAGAGAGAGAGAGAGATTTTATTAACCTCGGCAAAGGGCCGAACTCAATCTAGGAAAGTGATCATGTATGCATGTAATATATTCTCTATAGGTGAAATAATGAACACTATAGTTAAAGCTAACTTAGAAATTGGTGATTTGGGGTGTACCATGAGTGTTGACCATGATGGATGGGGGGAGGATGGCGCTCTACCACTAGGGGCTTAGAATGAAGGAATTTATGCAAAGGGCATACAAGTATGAAATGCACGCTATAATGAGAGTATAGTATGGTATACATCAAAGTTGGGGAGTATCGGTAGCTCTTTGACGACTATGCCTTGGTCTGTCCAGATTCTAGTGGAATTGCTAAGACTCTTGCAACAAAATGATTCAAGACTTGACAAAACAAGTACTAGTAGATTTTACAAATATAGCTTGGAAGCTTGTAGTCCCCAACTCAATGAAATTAGCTCATAATTACGTTCGTAATGATACAAAACCACAAGTGACTGAGTTGGGGGTATCAATAGCTGCTTCAAGAATATGCCTTGGTATGATCTGAGTTGAGCCAGGTGCTCTGCAGTCTCTTGGTGGAATTGCTCTTTAAAATCAGGGTGCTCTCTCTCTCTCTCTAAATCTCTCTCTCTCTCTCTCTCTCTCTAAATCTCTCTCTCTCTCTCTCTCTCTCTCTCTCTCTCTCTCTCTCTCTCTCTCTCTCTCTCTCGCTGGCTTTTTAGTATCTTTGCTCTCTAGAGGGTAATTCCCTATTGTGTGGGTTCTAGAGGTCGGTTGGATCTCTTAAAGAATGCGGTGATTCTGTGTGTGGTGCCTCCTTCTGCATGGCACCATTTGTGTTGTAATGAGGTCTCTCTGTCGGTGAATCTCCAGTAAGGGAGCGTTTCTCTTTGAATAGGGTGGGGTATATCTCTCTTATGGCAGTGTAGGCCTTGTAGCCGCCCGCATACATAGTCCTTGACATCCTCCACCTCCCCCCACTGGTCACCATTTACCTCCTTTTTGCATTGTATATCTTCTTGTCTCTAAGGATTTGAGCTGCTTTGCTAGTATGAATCTCAAGGTAGTGATGCGATGAAACCTTGAGTAGGACAATCGCCCACCTAGAACCATGTGGGAAGAAGCCTCCCATATATCTAAGTCTCTCTATAAATCCATCCTTTAAAATGCCTATGAAATTCTCTCTGTAGTATAGCATATTTTGAGAAAGTGGATGTCTAGAGAGGGATAGATCATTGATGAGCTATCCACAATTGGGGGGTTTGTTAAGAAATAAGACGAATTGACATAAAGTTGACACTTATATGTGTAATGGTTTTTAAACCAATGCACACGCTCGCTCGTACCTCCCCTGTGCATGGCCCTTCGCTTCGCTCGACACCTCGCGACCCCGGTTCATCAATGCTGCTGGATGGGGGGAAAGGGGAACACACCCAGAACCCAAAACATTTTGCCTCTCTATAGCCCAGGATAATCGCGTCACCCCAATCCACTAGAGTTCACCTTCAAAACTCGCACAATTGACAACAATCCACACCGATCCAGCCCGTTTACGATCATACTACAGCACACACCACTCTCTCTTTCTCTCTCACGCACACAGAGGCCCGAGGATGTACACACATCTCCAACACCAGCACCGGGTTGTCGGAACAAAGAAAAGAGAAGAAGGGGGAAAAGGGGAAGAAACCACACCGGAAATAGGTAGGATGTGCTTCAATTATGATAGAAAAAACTCATCTATACAACCATGAAATCTACTACAACCTGCTCAGCATGGTGACCTCAAGCAACAAAGAAAAACCTGCAATCTTTGGCTTCACCACTCATGCGACTCTCCTTGCTGAGAGCATGGCCACAAAAGCACCTATGGTAGCACCTTCACTCCAAATTGCTCGCCTTCATCTTCTCTTGCGAACCCGGGAACACACCTCTGAGTCCGCCTCTTCTAGGCCGAGGGCTTCCTTGAACCAAAAAACTCCCTGCTCTTCTTCTCCATCTTCTCCTTCCCGGCTCCCCAAGAGCTCGCTTGCCCAAAAACCTCCTCCAAAACTCTACCAAAAAACGGGGCCTCCTCCGATCGTGTGAGCCTCCTCCTTGCTATTTTCGGACCCCTTTCTATTTTTAGCACCGCTTTTTTGCATGCGAACCCCCCTTTGTCTTGTGCCTCAAGTTCCACAGTTACTTCGGCGCCACTGTGGGTACCGCCCCTTATTAGAAGATTTTTTGGCGCCTTTTTGGCACGCGGGCATGGCCCCCTGGCAAACTGCCACGTCATCACCCACATCACGGACTACGCCGTAGGCGGACGCCCAACGCGCCACCAACATAGCGCCCGGATGCGCTCCTGCCATGGCTTCTAGCTCCCAAGGAGCTCCCACGCCTCATGTACCCCAATGGACTTCACCTTCCGGCTCTTATACCTTGCCGACCCGCCCGGCCACTACGCATATGGGGAGAATTCCCGGCCACGTGGTGGTTCCTCGTGAGCCCCCTCCAAGCCTTCAACAAAAGTCAAAATTTCTTTTTATAAAACCCCCCATATAATTCTATTTTTTTCCTGCTTGCCCATCCTGCCAATTGTCATCTGACGATCTGATTACTGAGCCGCAAAATCCGATCGAAAGCTCTCAGGATTGGCTTTGCTCCTCCACGACTTTGTCGCCCTTCAAGATTCACTAAGACCTCGAACTGAGGCTACAAAAAGTGAGAAAACCATTTGTAGCCAGCTTCGTGCAACTGTACCCAGACTTCCAACTGCTACAACTTCCCGCTCTCGGCTTCGTTTGACGAGTAGTCAACTCCTTCTACCTCCATACATTGCATAGCACCTTCTCAAATCCTATCGAGGCCCAAAAAATGCCAATGGCACGACTCCCCATGCGATCAGGTGGACACCAACCCTTGGCAAAACTTCAATTGGCCATAACCTGCAATCCATAACTCTGATCTGCAATCTAAAAAGACGTGTATGCTCCATTATTTGAGCAGTATGCATTCATATACTGACATCATCTTGGACCACCTGTCCCCAACTTCCCTGTCCAGCAAGAATCTGCAATGCATTGCACCTCCAAACTCAAATATCCTCGGCTCCGTAACTCTGTTTAATGAGCGGTCTGGACCTGTTCCTTCAGCACTTCAAGCTCTACATACCTAGGCCAAAAAAAATCTAAGCTCTACACATCTAGGCCAAAAAAACTGCACCTTGATCACCCTTCATCTGCCACCCTGTGAGGCCCTATGTGGAGTCTCTTTGGCCTAGAAAACCACATAAAGCATACATTCCCGCTGCCACTTGCCTGCACAAGCTCTTCCCATCTGCTCTAGCCATTTGCCATGCATGCATAAGCATACATATCACTGCCTATGCCCTCTTCTAGGGTTGACACACTTTGGCTGCACCATTGCCCCACCCCCTTGTTGAACATTCACGTTCAACCAAAAGGCATCTTTATTCTTCTATCTGCTGCAAAAACTGGCAGACACTATCCAAAACTGTGAGCAAACCACAAAAATCCACCATATGTACCAGGCCCTAGTCCTGCCAAACCTCAAGTGGGTTTCCCCACTCCTTGCATCACATAGCTTCTGCCTGGATCGAAAACCTGGCACTGACTCCTTCCATCCATCCAATAATGCTTCACCCATGTCCACAACCAGCCATACATACAATATGCACAAAGCACCTTAGCACTTCTCCTCACTTTTACCTGCCTCATCAACATACCTAGCTCGGTAAGCATACCACCTGTACCAACTAATGCACCTGGCACTTCAATTACACCATCCGCATCGACCAACAGTTCTGGCCCTCCCTCCCAACCATGTAAAGCAGAGTTCATCTCCATGGAGCTCCGTACCTGGCAGATAACATACCTCATTAATGCACTTACAAGCATACACTTCAACAATGTATTGCATACCTCTTTTGATAGCTTAGACCCAAATGGGAAATCACCTTCATTTACCATATGGCATGCCTCTTGCACTTGACTCTCCACCTCCTCTGAACTCGTACACTCTTCTCTGCTAGCATCATCAAGATCTTCTTCTTCAACCATTGGCTCCTCAAGATCGATCTGTTCCACCTGTCTGTCATCTTCAATTGCTGTTCTTCGACCACCTCTTCTATCGCTGCATTATGCTCTGCCAAGGCAAAGAGAAATTCTCCCCACACTGCATCATCCTAGTCCTCACCTGTAAGCAAGGCCGCATCACCCCATTTGGCAAAATCCTGCACCATTTCTATTTGTATATCCTCATAGGTGGACATAGACTCCTCCACTCCATCCGCATTAGGCACATCGGCATACACTGCTCCCTGCTCTTCAGACATATCCACCATATCGCCATGCACATGCAACATATCATACTCTTCATACCTGGATTGGGCTGACTCTATTTTACAGCTTGTATCAGCATCCGTGGAGCTGTATTCGCTTGGATCAACTTCATCCTCTGTCCCCAACTCTGGAGTCTCTTCCAACTTTACTGCCTTGACTTCATCTACAAATCATACCCTTTGGTCTTCACCATTCTTCAAAGAGTGTTGAACATCCATGCCTCAATTTGGTACTACTTCTCTTGCCCAATTTAAAATTGTCTCCACCTCTTGCACAACTGGAGCCGACCTAATTGGCAACCTCGGCATGGGAACCACCCCATCTCTTTGCATCCACAAAATCCTGGATTCTTCTCGCACTGGTACACTCCTTTGCACCACTTTCGGCTCAACTCTCACCACTTCCATTTGCTTTGGCATCATCTGGAAAACCTCGCTTGGCTTGTCGCTTCGTTAATATCTTTTTGGTCCGGCCTCTCGCCAATTTCACCGCCTCAGCATACTTCATAAGCCCATCCATCTCCACTTTGTCTCTGACCTCCTCATGTAGACAATCAAAAAACTTGTTCAATTTTAGAAAATCAACACTTTGAGTATTAGTTACCTCCATCAGCTCTCGCCAAAGGGCTTTGAATTCCCATATGAACGTTTGGAAACTTTCATTGAGATTCTGCTTTAAACCGTCTAGCTTTCTCTTTATCTCATGCATCTACACCGTTGGCACATACTCGCATCAAAAAGCCACTTCCAAAGCTTCACAATTCAACTTTTCTTCTGCCGGTAGCCCATCAAACCACCACTTTGCACTTCCCCACACCAACAACGGGAAAATCCTCACTGCACCTTCTTCCCTTGTCAACATGTTTTCCAACACAAATAATCCATAATCCTCCAGCCAGGCTTCCGCATCTTCCACCCCAGTGAAAGTAGGAAAACCCGACCAAGCCATTTTGCACCGTATCTGCTCTTCAAAATCCCCACCTCATTTGCTCTCAAACCACAACTTCGTCTTCAAACAGGATCCATCAGATAGCTCCTCTGTGGGGGCACCAAAAGATGGATGGGGGGAAAGGGGAACACACCCAGAACCCAAATAGTTTGCCTTTCTATAGCCCAGGATAATCACTGCACCCCAATCAACTAGAGTTCACCTTCAAAACTCGCACAAGCGACAACAATCCACACCGATCCGGCTTGTTTACGATCGTACTACAACACACACCACTCTCTCTTTCTCTCTCACGCACATGGAGGCTCGGGGAGGTACAAACATCTTCAACACCGGCATCGGATTGTCGGAACAGAGCAAAGAGAAGAAGGGGGAAAAGGGGAAGGAATGACACCGGAAATAGGTAGGATTTGCTTCAATTATGGTAGAAAAACCTCATCTATACAACTGTGAAAATCTACTACAACCTGCTCGGCATGGTGACCTCGAGAAACAAAGAAAAACCTGCAATCTCTGGCTTCACCACTCGTGCGACTCTCCTTGCCGAGAGCATGACCACAAAAGCACCTATGGTAGCACCTTCGGTCCAAACTGCTCCCCTTCGTCCTGTCTTGAGAACCCAGGAACACACCTTTGAGTCCGCCTCTTCTAGGCCGAGGGCTCCCTTGAACAAAAATACTCCCCGCTCTTCTTCTTCATCTTCTCCTTCCCGGATCCCCAAGAGCTCGCTTGCCCAAAAACCTCCTCCAAAACTCTACCAACAAACGGGGCCTCCTCCGGCCGTGTGAGCCTCGTCCTTGCTATTTTTGAACCCCTTTCTATTTTTAGTACCGCTTTTTTGCATGCAATTGCCCCCCTTTGTCTTCAGCCTCAAGTTCCACTGTTGCGGCGGCGCCACTGTGGGTACCTCCCCTTATCAAAACAATTTTTGGCACCTTTTCGGCACATGGGCATGGCCCCCTGGCAAACTACCATGTCACCACCCACATCGCGGACTGAAAAATCCAGCTAAAAGCTCTCATGATTGGCTTTGCTCCTCCACGACTTTGCCGCCCTTCAAGATTCCCCAAGACCCCGAACGGAGGCCGCAAAAAGTAAGAAAACCATCTGTAGCCAGATTCGGGCAATTGCACCCAGACTTCCAACTGCTACAACTTTCACTCCGAGCTCCATTTGACGTGTAGTCAACTCCTGCTAGCTCCCTAAAAGTGCATAAACCTTCACAAACCCTCTCAAGGCCCAAAAATATAAGATGGCGGCACGACTCCCCATGCGGTCAGGTGGACACCAACCCTGCCCTCAAAAAAACTTCAACTGGCAATAACTTGCAATCCACAGCTCTGATTTGCAATCTGAAAAGACCGGTATGCTCCATAATTTGAGCACTACACGTCCATACACTGACATCACCTTGGGCCAGCTGTCCCCAACTGCCTTGTCCGATAAGAATATGGAATGCACTACACCTCCAATCTAAAATATCATGGGCTCTGTAACTCGGTTTGATGAGCGGTCTAGACCTGTTCCTTCAACACTTCAAGCTCTACACATCTGGGCCAAAAAACAACACCTTGATCATCCTTCATCTGCCATCCTATCGTCAGGCCCTATCTGGAGCCTCTTTGGCCTAGAAAACCACATAAAGCATACATTCCTGCTGCCATTTGCCTGCACAAGCTCTTCCCATCTGCTCTAGCCCTCTTCCATGCATCCATAAGCATACACATCACTGACTGTGCCCTCTGCTAGGGTCGACACACTTTGGCTGCACCACCGCGGGTAAGTAGATCTTGTTTCGCATGAACCGAGATTCCCATTCTCTTTTCAATTAATTTCAGCTGGTACCAGACATACTGGGTTGTCTTTAAAAAAACTAAAATTTGTAATGGAAATGGCCTATGAACTTTGAGAATAACGGAATTAGGAGAATTAAAGAAAGCATTTTAGTGAGACTACTTTGAGAACATAGAGGGTGAACTTAATTGACAGTAGAAACATAATCATAGTACTTAATTAACTTGGCATGAACAATACTTTTGCAAGAGAGAGAGTTTAGAGAACTTGACAACAGTTGAGGACCGGATTTATGTGGAGCCAGTCCCCCCCTCCAATAGGCATTTGTATTATAGATTCTCCCATCAAGAGAGACTTGGTACAATACAATCTTTGTATTCCTTGTGAGCTAGGTGATGCAATGAAGATGGAAAGCTTCATGCATCATGAGCATAACATAAACTTTGTAGAAAGCATTAACTATCCCTAGCCTAAGTCCCAAGGCCTCAAACACCTTCAAAGGTGGAGAGAGCTAGTGGGAAAGAGGATAGGGAAGAGGAAGGAGAAACATTCATAGGAAAAAGAAGTAGTTCCTCACTTATCATTACTCTTCTTGCTAGCATACATAATAGCATAGTAATGAAGATGGAGAAGATTGGCAAGCTTAAGCATTGAAGCATGGCTCTTTGTTGGATTTGCATTACTTAACCAAGAGCGTTGGTGTAGGCTCTCAACTTCTCTACTAGCTTGGAGAAGGAGATGGAGCTCTTGCACTTTGCACTTCACACAATGAGAGTGTGTGTGAGTGTGTGTGGGAGAGTATACCCCCCCAATGAGCCCCCCTTCTTGCTTTGGTCGACCCCCTCTTCTAGCTCAACATGGAAGCTCATTGGACCCTTGCAATCCTTGGGATAAGTGTCCCCCTTTCCACTTTGAGAGGGAGGACTTGATAAATGCTACAATAATTAATTAAAATTAACTAATTTATCATTGGACCCCTTGGGAGGCCAACCAATAGGCTTTAGGCACATCATGAGGGCAACATGAGGAGGAGCTTAACAAGTGGCCTATTTGCTTTCTTGGTACCAAGCTTTCCTTGTGTGAGGGTGTGTATGTTCTCTCTCAAGCCCCTACAATTAGGGCTTGCCCCTTCATGATTAGGGAGTATGTTGAATTTGTGGAACACGTTACCCTCAAGCACCTCATTCATGGAGCACCTTAGCACCTTAGTTAGCAAGCACGACAAGCTCCTCAAGCACCTTAGTCAGCAAGCACGACAAGCACCTCAAGATTGGGCCGAGTTCCCACCTCAACCCTAGCTTACCTAAGGTGAAAGTAATTTTAACACTAACCTTTTGAGGTCTTTAATGAAGCTAACCCTAAGGTCTTTTAAGCTCCATTATCTAGCCTTGCTCTTTGACAAATCATCTCTCATTTGGACCCCTTTACCATTGTTCTCGTGTTGAGATAGACCGGTAAGCACATGTCTATATTCTAACCCTTGTTCTCGTCTATTCTCCCACATTAACTAATCAGTTTAATATGAGAAAATCACTTGGATTGGCTACATATTAGATTTTATGACATTAACTCTCTCTTGAAATCATAGTCGTCCTTGACTATGAGGTAGAAGAGGTAAAGTCTTAGTCATTAGTCAATGTTTCTTAGCGGGTAGAGGATCCCTTTTTACCCTACGACATCATTCCAAGATGGATGACCGATCTATTTGGTGCTTGGGAGACGTAGCTGTCGGAAGCATGTCTACTCTTCAATAAATTTCATTCTCCTAAAGTAGAGTGACAAATTCTACTTGGTGTTTGAGAGACTCGTCATCACAAACATGATTGAAAGCATGTACACTATTTAAATTTGTGCACAATTAAAAGAGAACTAGTCTTATAAGACAAAAACATTGGTCATTTGAAAGAAATTTATACATTTGCTTACTCTAATGTAGCATTGTAAGCATTGATAAGTTTCATACTATCCTTAAGATGTATTCCTTGCATCCATCTAGCATCTTCAAAAGGATAATTTTTGAACTTAATAAGATACCGTTGAATAATCTTACCATGTTGTCATACCTTGTCTTCATGCCTAAGGATAGCTTCGGGTTGTAGCACCTCTTCTTGGTCTTTAATTTCGGGAGGGTCTTCAATAATTGGTTCACTTGGTGGCTCTCCTTTGTAGGACCTAAGTAGGCTCACATGAAAAGCATTGTGTATGAGCCAATGGTTGGGCAACTTGAGTTGATAATCCTTTCATTGATTGGCTTCAAAATTTCAAAAGGACCATAGTATCTTTTTGCTAGTTTAGCATAATACTTTTGATTGCCCGTAGGATTTTTGCCCGTTGTTTGCCTCAATCGAGCCTTAAGAAACTTAAGTAAGACCCAATCATTTTCTTGGAACATTAAGGCCCTTCTACGCTTGTCAACAATAGCCTTTTGCCTTTGTTGAGAGATGGATATAGCCTCCTTAATCTTTTGAAAAGATTCTTGTAGGTCACGGCTATACTCATCGACAACGAAGATCTTCCCATGTACTTTAAGTAGCAAGGGACTTTTAGGTCTTCCCTCAATGATTTCAAAAGGTTCTTTTCCTGTAGAAGTATGGAAAATATTATTGTATGCACACTCTACAAGAGGTAAGTACTTTTTCCATTGTGAGCATCGATCTACTTTTGTAACATAGGTCTTTAGTAGATCAAGAATTGTAAGATTGACTATCTCTCTTTGGCCATCCGTTTGTGGGTGATAGGCCGAAGAGAAATTCAATCTTGTACCTAGATTTTCAAAGAGACCTTTCCAAAAATTACTGGTCATTCTAGGATCTCTATCTAACACAATGGATGTTGGCAATCCATGGTGTTTGAAAATTTGAGATATAAAGAGAGTTGCCAATTGCTGTGCCTTAATAGTCTTTTTGACAGGAATAAAGTGTGCTTGCTTGCTAAACCTGCAGTCGACTATTATCCATATTTCCATGGATAGACTTGAATAATCCAAAGATAAAATCCATGGATATACTCTCCCATGGTGAATTAGGGATTGGCAATGGCTGGAGTAATTCAGGTTGCTTCCCTCTATCATACTTAGTCTTTTGGCATACTACACATTTTGAAACATACTCTTGTATGTCCACTTTCATGGTAGGCCAATAGAAATACGTCTCTACTCCTCAGTGAGTAGGCTGAATGCCTCTATGCCCTGCATAGGGAGGAGCATGGGATTCATACATGACTTTCTCACAAAGGGAGTGGGTAACACATAGCCTATTGTCGTGGAGAAGATAACCATCATGCAAACTAAATGGTTCCTCTTTCTTCCCCAAAGTAAGGGCTGACATTATGTCTTTTAAGTCAAGTTCAATAGCATACTCATCTATCATAGAAGATAGATCATTATGAGTTGCTATAGACACCACATTAACTTTTGGTCATCGTGAAAGTGCATCTGCCACTTGATTGTGCTTACCAACAATGTGAGCAATATAAGAATAAAATTGTGAAGAAAATTTTCCCACCTCATTTGTCTATTGGAAAGCTTGGTTTGCATCATGAAGTACTTGATACTTTGATGGTCGGTTAGTAAAATAGTCGGAGTCCCCAATAGATAGTGCTTCCATGTGTCTAGGGCATGTAGAACAACTAAAAGCTCTTTCCCATAAATGCCTAAGACCCATTCATCCGTATTGAGGCTTCGCCTCTCATATGCTATGGCATTCCCTTCTTGAAGCAAAATTGCTCCAAGGCAATCACCACAAGCATCAGATTGGACCTCAAATGGCTTTGAGAGATCCGGAAGCATAAGGACTGGTTGGGAGGGAAGCTTCTCTTTGAGCTTATTAAAAGCATTTTTCTCCTTAGGAGTCCATGAATACTTAAAGTTCTTCTTTGTTAAGTCATGTAATGGTCTAAAGCTTTTTGCCAAAAGGCATGACTAGATATTCATAAAGGCCAAACGTTGTACAAAACGAGGTCTTTAGGATATCTTTATCTACTATCCTTATTTGATGATATCCACTTTTAAGGTCAATCCTACTGAAGTAGGTAGATCCTTGTAGCTTATCAAACAAACCTTCTACCCAAGGCACAAGAAATATATTTTTGATAGTAATATGGTTTAGTGCTCGATAGTCCACACACATGCGGTATGTACCATCTTTCTTTTGCACTAAAAGGACTGGAGAACAAAAGGGAGAGGAGCTAGGCCTCACCATCCCTTTGTCTACCAATTCCTGTACTTGCCTCATGATCTCCTCTTGTTGAGCTTGGGAAACTCAATAAGGAGGCTTATTAGGCGGTGATCTTCCTGGTAGGAGCTCAATTCGATGGCCATGCGGTTGAACCATGGTACCCCCCCCTAGGATTGCATCCTCATGTTGAAGAGGAGAGATGAAAATTTGTCTTTGTCGACATAGCTTTGTACATGAAGCCTCAACTTCCCAATCAAGGGAGTAACAAAGGCTTGCTGTCCCTTGAAAGCGTTATCAACAGTTACAGTATCTCCCATCTCGAAAGCTTGAATTCCCAACTTGGTGGCCAACTCTGTTGATGTGAAGTTCTGAGTAGATCCAGGGTCGAACAAGATGAAGGTATCATGCTCCCTTACCTTTTCCCAAGCATAGGAGAGAGGTGATCCTTTGCAATGAGCATCCTCTTTTGGAACTTCGATAGTGGAAGCTCTACGAGCTCATTGCGGGAATTTATCTTGGGGCAAGAACGATAGCCGTGTCCTTGCTCCCCACACTTAAAACATTTATGGTTCTTGCGAAAAGCTTCAAGCTCTTCAGGAGAGAGTTTGTTCTTACCTTTGTAAACGCTCTTCTCCTTGGACCGATTTTTGTTGGAATTGGCTTGGGAGGAATTTTGAGCATTGTTTTTTCCCTTTGCATCACTTTTGTCTTTGCTTTCCATGGGCTTGACATTCCGTCTAGCCCCTTGTTGGAAATTGATGCGCAAAGCAACCATAGTGTGGTGGATTACTTTGGTGATAGCACTAGGCCCTTGAGAGTTGACATACTCGGCCATCTCTTTAGGTAATCTCACACAAAATCATTGCTTTTGCTCACCAAAGTCTATCTTTTGATAGACAGTAGCCTTGAGATGTGAATCCCAAAACTTGTCTACATATTTGTGGATAGACTTATGAGAGAGAAGCTTCAAGCTGCACCATTCGGTAAGCACTTTGTCCTTTGCATCGCTTGCAAGGAATTGCTTCTTGATGGAAACTCGTAGAGTTTTCCATGTCTTTGGGGATTCTTTGTTGCCATGAAGGCTATCCCACCATTGACGAGCCAATTTCTAGAAGTGCATAGCTACATGGTGTAGCTTGGAGGACTCCGTGAAGCCCTCGTCTCCAAAGGCCGCATCAATTGCTGGATGAAGGCCAATACTTTGTCGGTAGCACCAAAGGTGCCATCATAGGTGAGAAAAGAGATACAAACTTCTTGAGCTTTTGTGACCTTTTCCATGCAGGATAAGATTTGCGATGTCCTCCCCTCTTGTATTCTATGGGAGAATAGCCATAGCTTTTATCGGAAGAGGAGGAAGGTTAAGAAGAAGGAGAAGAGGATGACATCTTTCTTACGCTTTTCTTCCTTTTTTTCCTCTCTTCCCTTTTGCTGTGACGAGGAGAAGGACTGTGGGTTGATCGTTTCCTCTTGGGAGGAGTTGGCAATCGTCTAGACCGCCGTCTTCATGGAGCCACATCTTTAGAGGAACTTAGGGATTCATTACTTTCTTGCTCTTTGGAATCCTCCTCTTGTATGGGAGAGAGTCTTCTTTTGGGGGTCTCATCAAGAGGCCTCCTAAGCTCTCTCTTCTCTTGGAGAGGAAGGGAAATCCCATAAGCACAAAGTTGTTGAGTAACTTCGGCTTGCAAAGTAGAGTTACCCATAGCTTGTTGCAACCTAGTAACAAGATAATTGACAAACATGGGGCCATCATCATTAGCACCTTTATGTGCAAAATCAAAGTTATCAATGTTCGTTCTACTCTTTTGGTTATTGTCATCCATGCTACTTATACTTAGGTAGGAAATTACTTTGTGCTTTGCTACCCTCAAAAACCTTAGTTGCTACTCTTTTTTACCTTTGAAAATCAGTTCTCAAGCAGCCACACATGTGGTTTAGACACTATTGATTGCAAAGACTAGTGGAGAGGGTCTAACATTGCTCGATTGATTATGGTTGTGTTCACACACATCACTACCACGATAGTCATACGACAAGTGGGAGTAAAAGTCTCTTCATAATCTATGTCTTTTTGTTGTGCATAACCCTTTGCAACAAGTCGATCCTTATAGTGATCAATCTCACCATCCGGCTTGCGTTTCAACTTGTAAACCCACTTCGTATTTTTTCCTGGAGGCAAATCACATAAAGTCCATGTGTCATTTTCTAGAAGTGCATCGTATTCTGATTGCATGACAACCATCCAATTTTTTAAATTTTGTGCTTCATCAAAAGATAGAGGTTCCTCCACATCATGTAAGCTAGACACAGCCAAAGTATAACAACCTATTGAGCTTGCTCGTAGCTCAATAATGGTAAAGCCAAAGGCAAGCCCCAAGAGGCTCCATTATTAAGACTATAGTTTCCAACGGTGTACCTCGAACTAAGTCCTTCTCAACAAGGAATATAGATCCTTGTCCCAGTTACCCTATTGCTATTAACATGCCCAACCTTTCATGGACAACTTAAGGACCTCTCTTCTTAAGCAAGAAAAGAGAAACCAATAGCTCTGATACCAATGTAATGGAAATGGCCTATGAAATTTGAGAATAGCAGAATTAGGAGAATTATAGAAATCATTTTTGTGAGACTACTTTGAGAACATAGAGGGTGAACTTAATTGAAAGTAGAAACATAATCATAGTACTTAATTAACTTGGCATGAACAATACTTTTGCAAGAAAGAGAGTTTAGAGAACTTGACAACAATTGAGGACCGGATTTATGTGGAGCCGGTCCCCCCCTCCAATAGGCATTTGTATTATAGAACCTTCCAATCAGAGAGACTTGGTACAATACAATCTTTGTGCTCCTTGTGACTTAGGTGATGCAATGAAGATGGAAAGATTCATGCATCACGAGTATAACTTAAACTTTGTAGAAAGCATTAATTATCCCCAGCCTCAGCCCCAAGGCCTCAAACATCTTTAAAGGTGGAGAGAGCTAGTGGGGAATGAGGATAGGGAAGAGGAAGGAGAAACATTCATAGGAGAAAGAAGTAGTTACTCACTTATCATTACTCTTCTTGCTAGCATAATAGCATAGTAATGAAGATGGAGAAGATGGTAAGCTTAAGCATTGAAGCATGGCTCTTGGTTGGATTTGCATTCCACAGCCAAGAGTGTTGGTGTAGGCTCTCAACTTCTCTACTAGCTTGGAGAAGGAGATGGAGCTCTTGCACTTTGCACTTCAAACAATGAGAGTGTGTGTGGGAGAATATACTCCCCAAGCAACCCCCCTTCCTGCTTTGGTCGACCCCCTCTTCTAGCTCAACATGGAAGCTCATTGGACCCCTGTAAGCCTGGCCAATCACATGCAGAATGCATAACATGCAACAAGGGTAGCCTTGGGACAAGTGTCCCCCTTTCCCCTTTGAGATGGAGGACTTGATAAATGCTAAAATAATTAATTAAATTAACTAATTTATCATTGGACCCCTTGGGAGGCCAACCAAGGCTCTAAGAACACCATGAGGGCAACATGAGGAGGAGCTTGACAAGTGTCCTATTTGCTTTCTTGGTACCAAGCTTGCCTTGTGTGAGGGTGTTTGTGTACTATGTCAAGCCCCTAGAATTAGGGCTTGCCCCCTCATGAGTAGGGAGTATGTTGAATTTGTGGAACACGTTACCCTCAAACACCTTAGTCATGGAGCACCTTAGCACCTTAGTCATTAAGCACCTTAGTCAGAAGCACGACAAGCACCTCAAGCTTGGGCTGGGTTCTCACCTCAATCTCGTCCCTAGCTTACCTAAGGTCGAAGGACTTTTAACAATAACCTTTGGAGTTCTTTAATGAAGCTAACCCTAAGGTCTTTTAAGCTCCATTAGCTAGCCTTGGCTCTTTGATAAATCATCTCTCATTTGGACCCCTTTACCATTGGTCCCGTGTTGAGATAGACCAATAAGCACATGTGATATTCTCAAGCTCTGACATAGTATCAACAAAATAAATCCCTTTGAAGATCCCTTAAATCACATCATCTTATTTAAGCACATTACATTTTTTCAATTCACTTTGAATACTTGAAACACAATGTTTCTCCCACTTAGGCAAATCATTAAATTTCTTATAAGATACTGAATCCTCATATGTCAATCCCAAAAACCTTGAAGAGAAAGTTTTACTTTGCAAGGATTCTCCTCCTTTGTGCCACCATAGTCTGGCTTTATAGTGGAAGCTCGTGAAAATCTTGTGCAAATGTGTATTCTTTGAAATCCTTGCGTATCGTTGTGGTAATGAACGATCAAGTTGTGCGTGTCTGCCACATGTGTCGGAGCTAGGGACTTGCTGAGCACACATACAAGCCACGATGGCTGCAAGCACACAACCAAGCTAACCTAGCAAGCTCAAAGAGAGAAAGGGTGTGTCACTCACCACTCTACGCTCACCACCGTGAAGGATTCCTTGCCACGAAGAAGAGGGATCTGCTGCCACCACACTCAACCACGTTGCCACCACCGATGTCGTCACTATGCTCAATCACACACACACACACACACACACACACACACACACACACACACACACACACACACACACACACACACACACACACACACACACACACACACAAACTCTCTCTCTCTCTCTCTCTCTCTCTCTCTCAAGCGCACACACACACCCAGTCTCTCTCTCTCTCTCTCTCTCGTGATCACACAATGGAGAAGGAGATGGAGGTAGGGCAAGAGCACTCTTCTTTAGCATGCACCCTTCACAATGAGGGATTTAGGTCACAATGGCCTTTTGATATGGGTTTTGTTCATTTACACATGGGCGCCCACGCCAACTGGTCAAAGTAAAAATACTGTCAAATGAGATATGTGGTGCACCTCTCATCGGTGATCACCCAAGCACCTATAGAGCCAAAAATCCCGGTCCATGACTCAAAACAATGTGATAAGGTGTCTGTCATCAGTTAACATGCCCCCCTTTCTTGATGTAGATTCTGTCCTCAAAAGCTAGTGAGGTAAAGCCCATTCGTCGAGGTGGTAGAGCATCTGGGATAGAATGTCTGCAAAGCAAAGTCACCGTGAGAATATACAAGCTAAAAATATGGCATTCTGTTTAAAAATTAAGCGTGCAAGCACAAGCAAGCAATGGCAAGATAGAGATAATGTGAAATTATGAAAGTTACATTTGCCAAGTAGGAAGCATGATATAAGCATCATATAATATAATGAGCTAGAGTGATGTCGTTATTTATTAGCTTGTCTTGCAATCAATAGCTACAAAAAAGGTTAACATTTGATCTCGACCTACCTATCAAGTTTACAAAATCACGAATTAAGAGTGGTTACCTTATTGGTTTTTATTGGTATTCGAGGATTAGTAATCTGTGCATCTTACGGATGTGAGTGATGAGCATAATGCAATTCTTACATTTAAAATTTAGGCCATGGGTTTTGGATCTCTTGATTTTGGCATTGTTAATTCAATTTCATTAATTAGAGATCGTCCATGCCAGGATTTGGCACACGATAGTCATCGGCCTACCTAGAGTGTATTATTCATGCACATGAATTGAAGTGACGAGCCCTTGAATTTGGTCGTTACTTGAATTCTTTAGCATTAAGCTAGGACCATTTTTCCTTTTAGACGACTAGCAAACATCTACCACTAAACACCCCCAAGGTTTCTACCATTAGTAACAGATTTCATGCACAAAACTAGTTGGTCAAAGATCAAAAGTTAACCTAAAGTCATGCCATTTTCTTAGAGGCAAAATTTATAATGTTAGACTATAAACAAATCAAATTTTGCAAGTTACTAAAAGATTCCCATTTTATACAATCTATGTGGCAAAGTAGCAACATAGTTTCACAGTCTATGATTATGCCATACTAGCAGCATATACACATAAAATAGTAGGGAGTGAAAATAGGAAAGCAATCATAGAAGAATTACACATGTTCTTGTATGGAGTAGCTCATGTCGTTGAAGAAGTTGTCCTCAACCATGTGGATGAGGATCCATGTAAGTTTTCTCAATGCTCCTACACAACAATATCAAGCAACAAGGCACTATACCTCAAGGAGGCATGTCAGTGTGAAAAGACCAAAAATTCAAGGAAAACAAGCTGAAACAAAATCTAGACCCTAACCTACCTATCTGTCACCACTTGTGGAATCAAGGGAAGAGGATATTATAAGACCGGGTGGCATCCCTAAGGCTAGGCCTTTATCCTCATCATCTAGATAAACAAAATCATTTTCAGTGAGGCCATAGTCTTCCTCAGTCTCTATAATTGATACTTCATCATCTTTCTTGTGAACATATGTTAATCAAGAACCTCACTATGCATGGATACTCATTTTGTGCAAAAGAATAGGCATGTGCCACTGGAGAAACATTTGCTACTGGGTAGGAATCACTAGTAGTATATAAACGTATCAGCCATCCTAACTTCTCAAAAATTTTCTCACTCGCAAGTCTCTCTACCAAATCCCATTCACGAGAAAGTACAAGGTAGCATATGTGAAACATTTGAGAAAAATAAAAAGGGTACCTTTCATCAAAATTAGAAGCGCATGTCTTTGGTGAACTAGCCATCTCTAGGAACACATATAGATTTGGATTTTGTTAGGTCTCTAAAACATAAGGGTTGTTTTCTTGTGCTGCTTGATGTGACATGGTGAATTTTGGCTATATGTTGGATCCAATAGGATGCACTCTCGTTACTAGTCTCTCTTGATCTTTTACTATTTTTGTTTTTTCTTGTTTTTTGTTTTTTTGTTAGTAGAAGTATAAGGCTATGTATATAGAGTCCCTAAGATTAGGAGGTTAAGTGGTCAGGGAGGAAGGTTAAGAGTGAAGAAAGCAAATGAAGGATGTTAGTAAACACTCCCCCCTTCCTTGGGTAGATCATAATTTTTGGAAAGATGTCGTCACCTTTTGAAACCACTTGTTCCAAGCTAGAATGGGTGAAGACTTTGACCAATAGTTTTTTGCCACCCTAGGTGCTTCATCAAGTTGCAAGGGTGGTAAGGTACTCTCCCATGATCTTACCTGCAACGTTGCTTTCGGTGGTGGACTTACAATGGGAGGTGAAAATTCTTTCTTGTTTTCTGGATATTTACACTGGTAGAGGTGGAGATTGTGTAGGAGTTTGTATTTATGTGGATGAACTACATGAAGCTTCATTTGAATTCCCTATTCTTGAGCTAAGTGATACAAATCGTTCTCGCTTTGGTACCCAAACTAGCTTTGAAATAGGTGTGTAGTATTCCCTGATCTTTTCCTTCCCGTAGTCTTTAATCGACTCCAAAGTTACAGGATCAGACTCATCATCGGTCTGTAAGTGACAGGAAAGAATACAATTTAGGTTTAGGCACCCAAATTTGATCATTTCCTTAATAATGGCCTTGGACTTCTAATAGTCGTATAGTAATCCAACGCAATGTTTTCTTACATTTCTTGGGGCAAGTGGGGCGTCTCTTATGAGGCTTCTGTTTTGAACCAGATTGAGCATTGAAGGTGGTCATTAATGAAGCTTTAGGGACCCATTTCTATGTTCCCCTTGTCAAAACATGCTGATTCCTGGGTGCCACATTCTCTGTTTTAGGCATGGAAGCTAAAATTTTAGAGGTTTGTGCTACATGTACAGATGCTTTAACCTCTTGGATTTGCAATTTTTTGTTTTGTGATTTCTCTGGAGGCGAAATCTCAAGGACTACTTCTTGAGGGGTAGGGTTGAGAGTTGGTTTTTGTGTCGTGATACTCTCGGTTCCCCAATCAATACTACATTTAGTTGCAGACATCCACGTGCACCCTAGGTTTATGTTACCCTCCATAGTGCCAACATGCATGACCAAAAGCTTTGAACCACCATTCCGTTGTCATAAATGAAAGGAGTGTGTAGGATTCCACAAACAATAGTCTTTTTCTTATTGAAGCCCTTGATTTGGATGGTACTCGGAGATAGGGGTGGTTTTACTAACTGGCACCATACTCCATATGACGTCAAATTATGTTGAGCTCCCGTATCTAACAAGGCATTATACAACACTTTCCCATAGGGGCTGTTTAGTTCAATTGGGTATCGTAGAGGTGGCTCAGATTCTAATGAATTGTCATTGGTTTCCTCAAAAAACGCTCGTGATCCCCAAATTAGCCTCTCGTTGGCATCTAAGACGGTGTTTCCATTCTCGAGTCTCAACTTGGTCTTGTATCTTTTTAAACTCTACTTGTTTCTTGGATTCCTTCTTTTGATGGATGACTTGTAATTCTTCTTGGCTTAGAGGATCATAGTACCTTTTGAATTTACTCCCTTTAAGGAATCCCACAGTTTCAATTCCATATTGAGTCTCCAGACAAATGGTACCTTGAAGGGTAATTTCACACACTCGATATGGTCCTTACCGGCGTATTTTAATTTCTTCTTTTTGTTATGTACACCATACATAAGAACTTTGTCTCCCACTTGTATATCTAGGGCATTGTACATAGCCAATTTCCTTTCTTCCTCTAGATGCTCAAGAATATACAATTGCTCGACCAAAGGATTACCATCCAAGCCTTCTTGACTAGTCATATGAAGACAAGGAATGACAAATTCCTAGGGCATCACTGCTTCTTGGCCAATTGATGGCTACTTTATATGCAGTTTGATAGTTCCATAAAGCTGACGTAAGCTTTAGATCCCATTCAGTGCGGTGTGCCTCAACTGTCTTGGTCAAAACAAAGATGAGAGTTTTGTTTATACTCTTGGCTTGGCCATTTGCTTGGGGGTAATAAGGTGTAGACTTGTGGTGGGATATCATGAAGTTCATTGTGAGCTCTTTGATCACGTCATTATGAAATGAATGTCATTGTCACTTACAAGCTCAAAAGGGCACCCAAAGCATGTAATAATGTTCTCAAAGAGGAACTTAGCTGTTGTCTTTGCGTCAGCCTTGTGTGTAGCCCTCACTTCAGCCCATTTGGTTACATAATCCGTGGCCACTATAATGTATCGTGATTGCATGTTTTGTGCAGTCAAACTAATTAGACATGCAAAGTCTAAGCCCCACTTTTCAAATGGTTGAGTTACGTCAATGGGATGCAGGGGCATCTTATCTTTTTGCTGTGGTTTCTTACATTGTTGGCATTTATCGCACCCTTTCATAAAAAATGATGCATCCTTAAACAAAGTGGCCACCAATAGACTTATTGCAACACCTACCTAGCAATAAATTCTCCCGAAAATGATCGCCAGCTATGCCCATATGTGCTTCTTGCAAAATGTACAAGTATTCATCTTCACGGGCTCAACGTTTAAGTACTTCATCCTTCCCTCTCTTGTAGAGAGTTCCAAACATTAGGCAATATTCTTCACACTCTTAGATTATCTTTTGAGCTAAATCTTTATGAAGCTCCTTAGGTGGAGAACCATTAACTAAAAGGTTAACAATTCTCTCACTCCATTCAGGCATTGTTTCCGCCATGAATAGGGATGTATTGAGTAAATCATCATCAATTCCTATAGGGACTTCCCCATTGGGTATGCGAGATAGATGATCAACTATGACATGTTTTTTACCAGGTCTCACAACAATAGTGAAGTCAAACTCAAGAAGAATTAGTAACCAACGTGTAATTCTTCATGTGGATGAGGGTTTATTTACCAACAAGTATAGTGTGGGACGCATGTCTAATCTCACCATCCTATCTTATTGAAGTATTAGCGAGAACCACGATTAAATTGTCAAACCATGGGACGAAGCTGACTCGACTAGTGCATAGAGGCTACAAGAGGCTGTCAATCTCTCGGAAAACAACTAACAACTTGCATCTAACTCAAGCTACACTCAAGTGGCTGAAATCACCAAAAGCCAACCGCTCATCGGCAAGCAAATCACATCCGTTACATCATCAAATGACATCCAAACGTAATGAAACTTCTAGGACATGTTTACAAGACCTAAGTACACATGCCTAAGGCCTCAAACCCCACTTTAGGTCAAGTTCCAAAATCGCAATTATTAACAACAGTGGATTTTTGACCTAGTTGTTTTTGACCCAGAATGCATCTATATGCTTAGCAATGATGCCCCAATATCCCGCCTATGCTTAGTTTTCGATTTAAAAGTGTAAATTCCTAGTCATGATGAAATTAGGCCGCGGGTCGGCGACGCCTAAAGCTATGAAATACTGTGAATGGCTTACGTCAATGCGTAGAACTTTTACTTGCAGTTGCAATGCAACAAACGCATTCGCAATGTGACAACCGGAGAGGGAGTAGGAAGCGCGAGAAGGAGAGAAGTGAGCGCCGTTAGCTCACGCTGTGTATTTATTATCCAAAAACTTATAAAAACTTACAAAAATTGGCTTTTATACCTTAGCCAAGGTTTTTGGGTGGTCAAAAGTAATAATCTGGAGTTCTACCAAAGCTGGAAATTGAATGGCTGATACAATCTGGAAGCTTGTAGCCCCGGCTCATTAATTACTAAGTTTACCAAGAAAATAGGAGTTACAATATTCTCGATTTATCAAAATAATAATTTTTTTTACAAGGAGAATTCCAAAAAATGGTGTCCGCGTTAGCTTGCTGCTAACATTCCCCCCCTCCTCGCATGTGTCGTCCCTTGACACAACTTTTATGGGATGAAGTAATCTTCGGGTTGATGGCGGGCGAGGCGGTCCTTCAGTGCTTCTAGTACCTTTTCGTATCTGAGTTTGCGTTCTTTGTTTGGCACTTGCAAAAATTGCATGGTGACTCTATTTTTTAGTTCCACTGTCGAGTAGCCTACAAATCTTGCTGTGAGGTTGCTTATCACCGGCCCAAATATCTTCGTTCGCCAGGTGAAGAAGCCAATGTAAAATGCCTCCTCAAAAGCTAGCATATTGTGTGAGGAAAGAAACATGCATCGGGTATAAAAGCCATAAAGAACTTCCTCTAAGGGTTACCCACTTAGATCATAGTAGAGGCCTTTGTTTCCTTCCAAAGATGAGAGACATGGGGTTCCTGTCTGCTCAGGATCATTGAAGACTTGTATGCATGTGAGTAGCATCCGACAGATCTTATATAACATGGCACAAGAGAGATCTGGAAGACTTTTGAAGAATGTCATGGCACCCGTTAGGGTTTTTACCATGTATTCTTCTGTTGCTTGGCCTCTCTCTGGAGCTAGAAGCCTGGGAAAATTTAGCCATGTGGGCCTCTTCTTCTGCAGTGCTTCGTGTGCTTGCCACACCCTTACTCGTAGTACATGACAAAATGTGGGATCTTTCTGTATGGCCACAGGTGCTCTTGTGAACATAATCAAATATCTTGGATTCTTGTTCAACCAGCTTAGCCTCCACTTTGGGTGGTCTTGATCTGCGCCATCTTCTTGCATATCCTTGTATAATCTTTCCTTTACCTATAAGAGTTCTACCTTGATGAGAGGGTATGGCAGGGATTGTTGGTGCCATTGAGCATTGATTTGATTGGGAGTGAGCTGTGTGACGTTGATAGAGTGTAAAACTCTGAACTCCCAATCCATAGCTGCCTTCCACTGCTCATTTACCTCTAAGGCGGTCTTCTCCTTCAGTGCATCTTCTTCAGCCTTTGACAGCTGGACCATTGGCACTGTGTGTTCCTTTGCGATTTGGACTTGAAAATCTTCTCCCTCACTCGGATCTTCGGTAGACTGTGTCTCAAATTCAACAAATGAGACCGAGGGGATTTCCACTTGGGGTGGCTTTGAAGTGCCTGCGTCTTCCTCTATATCTGGATTTCCTTCTTTGAGGAGTTGATTCATTCTTTTCAATCCTGCAATTTCCTTAAGGAGCTCCTCCTCTCTTTGGACTCGCATGAGTGCCAGGTCTCTACGTTGTGACTGCTCTAGCTTCAACTCCAGTTCTAAATCTTTGTTTTTATTTTCAAGAGCTTTGTATACTTCATATGTTCCCTTGATCGAGGTCAAGACTGGATTTTCTCTTAATTGCCGCAATAAAGTGGCATGATCATTAAATGTTTGTTCAGAATACTGCAGAGATGCGTTTGCTACATCTAATTGTGCTTGAATCTTCTAAGCTGAGAGAGAGGTGGTAAGAAGTTCATTTGTCACTTCTGTCAACTGCTCATCTTTCACTTTGCAGGCATTAGATAACTTAGTCAGGAGGTCACCCAACTCCTCCATTTCCTTTTGTTGGCTGTCCCTGGCTATCTGATGCTGTTCTGCTTCAGTCTTTAGCTCTTGTACTTGGCTTTGGAGATTTGTGATAGTAGCCATTCTGTAGTCGAGCTCGCCTTGAAGAGCATCGATGACCATTTCTAATTCTTTGGCTTTAGTACTCCGATTAAAGGCAACTGAGCGGAGTTTCTCCGTCATGATTTGCATCTACCTTGCATACTCGCTTGTAGAATGACTTCATCATTGGACTGCCACTCCTCCTGTCTTGCAAGTTGAGATATGCCGACAACCTCTTGTGTTGCTTCTTGGTGTGTTGTTATTGTTGGTGTTTCTATAGAGCTGGTTGCTTTTCCTTGACCATCCTGAGGTTTTGAAACCTCGGCAGTTGCTCGCTGAGTGGAAATTATTGTTGTGGTTCAACCCTTTCTGTTTCCACGATTGCAGGCCTTTCCGCCTTCTCAGTCTCGGTTTCTTCCTCATGTGTAGTGGTTTGCTCTTTTTCTATATCTTGCTCTTTATCGGTTTCATCCGCCTCCTTATGAGTATCTTCGGCTGTCTGCTCTGGTGCTGGTTCAGCTTCCTTTCCTTCATGGTGCTTGGCGTGGTCAATTTGTTGTGTAGCTTCTATTTGGTGGGTGAAATCAAATCCTTTTCCTTGTCGGTCTCGGCTTCTTCAGTGGTGTCTTGGCCTGGCGATGATGATGGTGGAGTGGGCATGGGCTGGTCCTATTGTTTTGACGGCGGTGAGGTGGGTCAGGGGGATGTCTGGATTTGCTCTTGAGTTGCTGCTTCCTCAGCTTTCTTGGCTGCTTCTTCCGCCTCTTTCAGCTTCAAGGCCTCTGCCTCTTGGTACATTCTTTCTAAATGATCCTTGGGATCCTTGGCCCGTTTCCTTGAATGATGTTTCGTTCGAAGTCCCTTCAAGCTGGTGGGTACCCACTTTTTTGGGTCTTGTCCCTGCGCTTGCCTAGTGTGATGATATGCCTGTTTTTCTCTTTTAAATCTTGCTTGTTTTTGCACTGGCTCCTCTTGGTGGGTAGCCATAGCTTTTCGCTTCATTTCTTCCCTCCTAGCTCTTTTTTATTTGTTGTCAGAGCTTTTACTGCTATGCTGCTCTGATGAACTGTCATCGGATTCATCACGTGATTTAAATGATCACTTACCAGATCTTGGAGAGGGTTGAGCTTCCAAGATCCATGTGTTATGATCCAGGACAGAGGCGGTATGTTTTCGGCCATGCCGATGGCATGATAGGCTATTCTGGTCAATACTTCCGGTGCGCCCAAGTATGTTATGTTTCATTCCTTCTTGGTGGCCTTCAATATTGTTAACACATATTGCGTGTGGTCCACAGGTTGTCTGGTGTTGACGTCAGAACTTGTGTAAAAGTGGTGGCCACGGCGTGATTTGGTGTCGTGTACCTTGGTGGCCTTTTCGCTAGGAAATGGAAATGTTGGTGGTACAGATGGGCTGGCTCTTCCACCTGCTTGTGGATGAGATTGACAAATGTAGCCGCAGCTGTTTCCTTTGTAAACGTGTCCGCTGTTTTCCTATCTCTTGCCTGCATCGTCAAGATTTGGGCAATTCCATCTTCCTTGATGGTGGACAGAAGCTCGTAAGCTTTCTGAAAGTCTACTCCGCAGGGCTCTTGTTCATAGAAGTGTCGGAGTCCCAACCTGCGGTTAGCCTCCTTGGTTTTTGGCTTTGTAGCTACATCGTAGACCTCTTTAGGCAAGAGCTGCAACTCCACCGGATGCCCTTCTTCACTCTTAAACTTTCCCATGAAGACCGTGGTGTGGTGTTCTTCTAACTTCTCTTTAGAAAGGTAAGATGCCTTGGCTGCCTTTACTGACTCGGGGTCAAGTTGATACGGGGGTAGCTCTTGTAACTTCTCCTTTTGGTTTAACTTCTTCTTGGCCTTCTCTGCGGCTTGCATTGCTCTTGAGTAGAGTGCAAAGTTAGCAGAGTTGTCAGTTTTTTCTCTGGAATGTCCTTTTAGACTGAAATGCTGATAATCTGGTCCAAATTGCTTCAAATCAAGTTTTGAACAAGCAAAGATGCATAAAATTATACAAGGAACAAAAGTGTATGGTCAAAACAAAAATTTGCAACCAAAGTAAATAATCGCGATTATTTACACCTGGGGAAATTTTCAACTTTTTTGCAAACTTGGCTTTATAGGCTTGAAGTATGTGCCAATTACATGCTCTGAGGGAAATATGGGCTCATTTGGATGTACAAGGTGAAAATGGTACCAGATTTTGGCTTTAGGTCTCTGAAACAGTAGATATAAAGAAAATTTGAGATTTTGAAATCCAAATTGACTTAAATTGGCTAGTGGGCTTATCTCAACATGCTCTTTGGATGTATGATGACAAATTTTTCAAATTGCCCCATTTTGGCCAAAAAGTAAATAATCGCGATTATTGCTTTTCTTCCAAAATCGACATTTTTTGGCATAGACTCATTCTAGGCATGGTATAGACCTTGGGTATGAATTATGAGATGATTTGGATCAAGAAAAGTTGTTCGGAACCCAAATTTTGACTTTCATAGACTTCTTTGCGTTTTTTGGCAATCTTGCAAGTAATGGGTGGTCATTTTGGCTCATACTTGATTTTTGGCTTGTAATAGATGTGTACACATGATAGGTGAGGTGAATTGACAATTTCCAAGCAAAAATATCGCAAAAGTAAATAATCACGATTATTTACTACAGTGACAAAAACTTTGCATTTCACATAAATTTTGACCTAAACATGTTTCATACACCTAATACAAGTCCTAACTTGAATTTGGTCAAGTTTGGTCATGCCGGCATCACTTTGTGCTCTGTCGACTCTGAATTCACCGTTTTTTGTGATTACTCTGTCTGTTAGGTTGGTCGGTCAACTTTGAGGCTTTGGACTTGTCCGTAACCTCGTCGTGAAGCTACCTGTCCAATGTTGGCTCATTTGGAGTCAGTTTGGCCTCGTATGTTGAATTTGACGCTTTGTAATCTTCGAGCTGTTTTTCGCTTTTCGAGGGCTTTACTGGAGGGATTTCTCCAAACCAATCATATACATTGTATATGAGCCTCATTAGCAAGCCATCTGTGGAGTCAGGTCGGAATTATGGCCTTTTCCAAAAAACCCTAATTCTCTACTGGGGACCCCCTTGACCCCAGTCGAATGATCATCTGATGGTATGGAATGGTTCTATTATGTTAGGGCATGCTATGTTTCAAATCTTATCCAATTTGGTCAAGCTGGCAAGCCGCTATGGTCACTTTTAGGTCGTAGGTCTTCGTGCACAGCTCGGCTTCTAGGGGTTTTTCTAGGGCCTTAGACTAGCTACCGGCCGTACAAAATGGATCATTGATTAGTAAGGAACTTACCCCTCATGTCTCGCGTGAGACGGCGCTGAAAAAGGTCAATTGTGGGCTCCGAAAATGACGCGCGAAAGAAGCCGAAATGCTCTCTCTGCAAAGGCTCCAAGTGGAAATGAGGTGGTTTTAGCCTAAGCTGGATATCTATACCTGGACTTCCCGAACCAATTTTCCCCAGATTCCCCTGTTAGTCCTATTAGGCCGTGAAATCTATGCTAGGCTCAAAAATTTCCAAAATCGGATTCATGTAGCTCATTCTGCAAGAATTTTGCAAAAGTAGTCTTAGCCGCCTACTTTGGCCTTCCTGCTTCCATCTTTTGATTTCGTTGAAAATTTTTATGCTTGTTCGCCTTCTCTTCCTGATCACCATCATGTCTTTCGTTTTCCATCTGAGCTTTCCTGCTATTTATTATAAATTTTTGACCTTTTTATTTGAAAAAATCAAAGAAGATAGAAAAATGCTCTAAAAAAACTAAGTGAAAATCCAATAATTAAGAAATCCCTTGAAAAACACAACTTTATTGTTTTTTGTTGGATTTCTTTATTTTTAAGCCTCCTTTTCAACAAAATGATGAAAAATATCCAAAAAAGGACTATTTTTGATGATTTTTTGATAGTATATACACTATTTACACTCATCGAGAAGATATTATCAGTGAATTTTTCCTTGTTGATGAATTAATAGGGCATTATTAGGTAATTTTACAAAAAATCACACGTTAACATGAAACTTTTTCCTTCCTCTTCAATCATTGCCCTTAATTACTTAGTATTTAGTAGTACCCTTCCACCCCTCCTAGATGGCATTCTCTGGGACGCGTGCATGGATCGAACAATTGTGTCTATACATAGCCGTGATTGGCTCTACCATGATTTGAAGATCAATGCAATTCAACTCAATATGCTGTGCAAGAGCTGGGTCTTGAGTAAATAGCTCAAGGGTTTCCAATGTCGAGGTTTGCTGTTGATGTCTTCCAAAGAGAAAATCTTGTAGCCTTTGTGCTCTCTGTTTGATAGTACCATCAGGGTGTTTAAGCATGCTGATTACTTGAGCTGTTGGGAGCACTTTGGACGGTTGTCGAGCTTTTTCTCACCATTGGTAGCTCGGTCTGCTTGGTGCATGGTTTTTGAAAGTCTGTTGAGACTTAACTCGCCAATGTTTGATTGGTTACGGGTTGTGTGGAGAAGATAAGTGATCCTTTTTCTTCCAAATCTTTTTCATGTTAGGTTACTTGTTCATAGATGCTCGATTTTGTGCTCGAATCCTTGGAACTGTCTTCCGTTTCTCTGATGAAATTGTAGGCACCCAGATCTGATTCAGTTTATCCACAAGTTGTGCTTTTGGTACCCAAATTTACCTGACTCCTTGTATGCTACTTGTAGCATTTGTTTGTCGAGGGGATGGAGAAGATTTGCTTCGTGGATTGGTCCTCTGATTGCATCTTTTCCATTCCTCTTTGCTTGGTGCAATAGGAACAATGATTTTCCCTCCTTTAAGTGATAGCTTTAGCTGATTTGTATCCCAATCTGGTACTACTTTGTATGTACGCATCCAAGGAATGCCAAGAATCATCGTTTCATTTATGTGTTTATCTGGCAAGCATACAAACTGATGCGGACATGAGCATCCATGTACTACCACGTTCAAGTTGACTACTCCCAATGTTGGAGTTGGGTTCTTATTGCATCCTTTGACTGTCATTATTCCTGTGGTCAATGCTTGAATTGTTGCCTTCTTGTATGTGGAATAACTGACTGCATTCACTCTAGCTCTTGTGTCTACCAAAGCATTGGTGCTATGATTGTTGAGTTGTACTTTGATGCGAAGATCCATTCCACCTAACAAGTCATCATCTGTTGAAATTGCATCTTTAGGTAATTCCCATTGTCGATCATCTAGTTCCAAAGTGTTGATGGGAATCAGTATATGTTGATTCTTGAGAGCAGCTTTACGCTCGAGCACCCGAAGTCTAGCTTCCTCTTGGGCTTCATCAACTTTTGTGCATAGATATGAGCTACAGCAGTTAGCCTTTTCTCGTCTAGCTTTTCCAAATCTTCAAATCTTTCTGACAATTCATGTCCAGTTCACTCAAGAGTTTGTGCTACCCTTAAGGTCGGCAATAGAAATTCTATTAGCAGTATGACATCAAGACCATAAACAAGGTTAAAGGGTGTAGCATTTAAAGCCATTTTGAATGAAACTCGATAAGCCCATAGAGCAGCATGGAGATTCATTTCCCAGTCTGTCCTTCTTGAACTAACCACTTCGGTCAGTACCGAGCTAAGAATTTTATTCGTATGCTCAGCTTGTCCGTTCTCTTGTGGGTGATAGGGTGCTGATTTGTTATGGATAACCATAAACTCATTAAGCAAATACTCTATTACCTCGTTGAGGAAATGAGTTCTTCGATCACTGACAATCTCTATTGGCAGTCCATACCTCACGAATACATACTCATATAAGAATGCAACAGTGGTTCTGGCATCATTCTTTTGGGTTGCCTTAGCCTCGGCCCATTTGGTCAAATAGTCCGTAGCTACAATGATATATTGAGCTTGGGTTCTATAAGCAGGTGGCTGTATCGGTCCAACAAAATCTATACCCCATTTTGCGAAGGCTCTAGCCCCCATCATTGGTCTTAAGGGCATGCTGTCTACTCGTGTTGGCATTTTTGCTCGTTGACAAGTATCACACCTTCGAACATATTCTTTGGCATCTGCAAAAAGTGTTGGCCACCATATGCCTACCATCAAGATTGATCTTGCGGTGGTCTCACTAGAAAAGTGCCTCCAGCTAATCCAGCATGTGCTTGTTCTATAATTGGAATATACTCGTTTTCATTTGCACAAAGACGCAAATGTTGATCCTTACCTCTCCGATACAATTGGTTCCCAATGAGAGCATAGTCTCTTGCTTCCGTTTCAATTTCTCTCTGACGGCGTTTACTCATATCCTCGGGAAATGTTCGGTTCGATAAGTAAGTAACCAAATAGCTACTCCACTTAGGAACACGTGACATTTGAAACAATGTTACATGAGGAATGGGTGGTTTTTTTTGACATTGAGGGCAATATTTTACAAAAGATCGAACATCTCTTCTCATAGTCGGCCAAAATACTCCAAGTCTCAAGATTCGTTGCATAGTTTGGTCTTCTGCAAAGTGAAGTCCTACTATGGTGACATGTGCTTTACTTAGGTATTGAGCCTTTTCTTCAGGGTTGATGCATAAAAGCAATATCCCGTCTCGATTTATTTTATATAGCCTCCCAACTAGTAATTGATACATAGTTGATTGCTCGATTAAATCAACTGTGATAGGAAGTGGTGAATCCACTTGAGCTATTGTCATCAATGACACAAATTTTTTCCGACTATCTAGGTATCATTTCCACGGAGAACAAATAGGCATCTAGTAGATCATCATCTACCCCTTTTGGTGATTCCCCTGAAACAATCTTGGACAAATGATCTGCTCGTTGATGTATAGTGCCTTTTTTTACAACCACAGTGAAATCAAATTCGAGAAGAATGATGAACCATCTCACTATTCTTCCTGTGCTGCATGGCTTGTTGACCAAATATAACAAAGCTTGGTGGTCCACAAAGAACACAAACTTGTTGGCCAATAGGTAATGTCTATACTTTTTAACGGCATAGATCATTCCTAGTCCTTCTCTCGCAGTGGTGGTGTAATTCTTTTCTGCCATATTTAGTTGTCGGCTAGCATAAGAAATAGGAAAGTCAATTTTCCCATCTCTTGGTTGGGCTAGTATACAACCAATAGCAAAGTTTGGAGCATCTACGTGTACGTTGAATACCTTATCCCAATCGGGTGCTTTCAATATTGGAGCTGAGGTGAGAGCTTGCTTAAGCTTCAGGAAGGATTCTTCACATGCCTCAGTCCATTCAAAGTGCGTAATCAAGCTATACATGGGTTTTGCAATTATAGCATACATGTAGATGAATCGTCGGTAATATCCACAATGTCCCATGAAGGCTTGTACCCCTTTAACTGTTGTTGGTCTAGGCAAATCAGCAATGACATGAATCTTTTCAATATTGGTAGCTATGCCATTTTTAGACACGATGTGTCCAAGGATTTTTCCTTGTCTTCCCATGAATGTGCACTTTTCCGGGTTTAAGCAAATCCTGTAAAGTATACATTTCTCGAATACCTTTTTGAGGTGTTCAAAATGATTAGCTCAGATTGACGAATGTACACATAAATCATCCATGTATACTTCCAAGAATTTCTGAAGAGACTCTTTGAAAGCATGGCTCATCAATCTTTGAAATGTGGCTAGAGCATTAGTTAACCCAAATGGCATAACCCGATAGGTAAATATACCCCATTTTGTTGCAAAAGCAGTTTTATGCTGATCTTTTGGGTCAACCAAAAGTTTATTATATCCGAAAAAGCCATCTAGGAAGCTGTAAGCTTCTTTTCTTGCCACTCGTTCTAAAACGTGGTCCGTTATCGGAAGAGAAAAGTTGTCTCTAATGGTAGCTGCATTCACTTTTTGAGATTAACATACACTCGTTATTTTCCATTCTTTTTAGGTACTACCACAATTGGGGACACCCAATCAGTGTGTTCAATTTCGTAAATGAATACAGCTTCCTTTAGTTTTTCAATCTCTTCTTTGATCTTCCTGGAAAATGTGTCGTTATAAGTGTATGGCCTCTGTCTACTTGGTTTCGCATCATCTCTCATGGGCATGGTATGTTGGCAGATTTATGGATCAACACCCTTGAGATCCTTGTAAGACCAAGCAAAGATATCCCAGTATTCCTTTAACAAGCTTAGCAAAAGCTTTTCTTCTTCTTCTGTTAGGTCGTTTGCAATGTAAGCCGGTCTAGGCTCTTCTCCTGGTTTAGCCAAGTCTACGCTTTTAGCATTTTTAGGGCCTTCGTAAGACTCACCTTGTTTCCGTAGTTCCCTAACCGGTTGTTCGATTATGATTTTCCGATCTTGGAGAGTATAATTTTTGTAATGGGATGGAACATGCATTACATCCTTACCATCCTCTTCCGTGGTTTCCATTTCGGTTGTGTATATCTCCTTTAGAGCTTTTTTCAACTCTTGATATTTCTTTTTCCGCTTGACTTTAGTCATGAGTGGTTTTTTATCCTGATGTTCTTCGTGAGTACCCTTCTTTGTTTTTCTCATTGTCTGAGACATTTTTTAGTTCCGTTTGAAGGATATCTGCCAGTTATTTTGTCCTTGACACAATCATTAACATCTATCTGCATCAGGAATTGTGTTTTACTGGAGACTGATGGCATAGGTCGTGCTTTCATAATTTTAGTGTCCCTATTTCTTCTATACCATTTTTGTCTTCTTGATTTCTGGTTAGGAAAGTCAAAAAACTTTTCCTCCCTTCCCCTTAAGAGTAGTTGAGCTCTCGTATGTTCTTTTTCGAACCGAATCTTCGGAGGTAGTTGAGTGTTCATCCAACTCATTAGTTGCATCGTAATAGAGGTCAGAAAAGACTTGTTGAGCTTTCATCAAGTCCTTTGTTTCCTCATCCTTGTTTTCAATGTTAAGAACTGACATCATTTGGATGGGAATTATGTCGTAGCCATCCTCACTGCAAAATTGAGTAGGCATAGACATGTTCACGCATACATCCATTGTCGCTAAGATTTGAGTCCACTCGAATGGTTTGAATAAATGCTCTGGAAAGGGTTCAGGTATGTAGGCTTCGTCTGTACAATCCCTTTCTAGGATACATTCCTCTTGTCTTAAGCTTCCATTTTCTGAAGCTCCACACATCGAAATAGGAGTGTCTTTGTTTAACCAAGATGGAAGTTTAGTTTCAACCGAAGAGACTGAATCAAACTCTTGGATGGGTGTTTTCAAGACGTCTCTATAGGTGTGGTCTTTTAGATTGACTCTTGTTATAGATCCCACCTGCTTCAAGTACAGATAGTAGTTTCTCGAATCTTGGATAAGCTGTACATGTCGCATGAAAGGTCTTCCCAATATGATTTCATAGTTGAGTTTTTCCCCAAAGTCTACTATGACAAAAGTGTGTTGATATTCAATTTCACAGGAGTTGACTATCACTTTTTCTAGTAGCCCTAATGGTCTTTCAATGTGTCCGTCAACCAACTGCAATTTTATTCACGTTTGTCTAATGGCTGGCTATCCCCAAGATTCCCATACTGCTTTAGTGGCTATGGCTATGCCACCTCCACTATCCAGTATTGCCATGGTTTCAATGTCATTATACTTCACTGGGAGGGTAGTGTTTTGTTCTTCCCCTTCATAATATTCTCCGGCCTTGTTCATAGGAACTGATCGAATCTCTTTGTATTCCGTTTCATTTTTCAAGTTTTCCAAATTCCTAGGGATTAACCCCATTATCCCCACCTTCTCTAGGGTTTTATGTAAATCATTCCATAAGTATGGCCTGAGTTTCAATAGTTCTCCCAAATTAAGAGTGCATTGGATAGGTGTAGACATGATTGAATGAATGTTGTCTACTTCTTGGGTCTGTTTGGCTCTTTTGACTTGAGTGGTTTTGCAAATGATAGATTCATATTCATTATCTCCCAAGTAAGAAGGTAATGTTTTTAATGTCATTGGTTTAGATATCCCTGAAGCCTCTGATCCGCAATCCCCGTATAAGGATTGTATATCCATGTTTATATCAGATGGTAGGTTATCCAACCAGACTTCCTCTATAGGATCCGACTTTAAAGTTAGGCTCCAATCATTGATCTCCCTTACCTTTTCCCATAGGTGTCCTGGCCAGTCTTTCTCTATGAATGGAATTCCTTCTAAGGAATCTTCACTGTCCGGCACTATGAGCTCCGGTTCATTTGTTTCAAGGTGGGGTTCTGCCACCACATCGGATTTTGCTTTCGTTTCTTCTACCGCAAGATCTTCCAGTTTTGCAATACTTTCAAGCTTGGGTTTCTGTTTATCCAGCATTTCCTGCGTGATTCTTACCAAATTTTGATAAGCTTCCAGCTTAGCTGCTTCCATGTCTGGAGATGGATAGTTTTTCCATTTGTTTTCCATGTTTTGGCCCGCTTTAAGTCCTGCTTGGTAGGCTTCCAAGGTGCCATTGATAGGCTAAAAAATTATATAAACCAGAATGGATCCTCCAGATTTCACGGTTGTTTCCTTGAATTCACTGCCAGTTTCTTTCGACTTGTCCTGGGCTAGAATTTTTGCTTTCTCTTCATTTTCAATCCGTTGTTTTTGTTTTCTCATCTCATATCTTTTGCTTTTGCTCCTTTTGATTCTTTGAGAAGAAACTTTCGTGTTCTCCGAATCATCAGAGGAATTGTGTTTCTTTTTCTTTGCCTGGGCTCTAGTGATTACCTTGATTGGAACAATCGGTTCGCTCTCTGATGAGCTACTAGGCATCTACGTTGACTACAATTTTTCCCTTGTTCAAAGGATTCTTAGGATAATCTTCCGGAAAGTGTCCTCCCTTTTTGCAACATTGTATGCAATAGGCTTCAATTGGTTTGAGTTTTTTGTCAAGCTCTGGACATTCATTCTTCCAATGGTCATCAACACCACAGTTATGACAGTTTCCTGTTCTGGGCTTCATCATGGGTCTTCCCATGGGAGGTCTGACACCTTGATTAGCTACATAATACATTAGAGCAAGCTTTGGTGGAGCATAAGTCATGGTTTCCTCCATTGGTGGTGGACGGATGTGGACTATACCAATCTCCCTCTACCATTACTGTAGATGGACTAGGCTCCACATAGGTTGTAACAGGCACTAATGCTTGTTCATCTATGAATCCTTCTGAGTGCATGTACTTTACAGGCACCGCATTATGTCCTGGATAAGGAGGTTGTTGTCTCAACACAAATTGAAGTCTCTCCATACCCATTGGTGGTCTTTGAACTTGAGCCATATTAGGCTAATATCTGTACATGGGTTGTCCTTGTGGCCTCATGGGCACGTACTGAACATTCCCACCATACTTTGGTCTGAAGTAGCACTCGTGGGTCTCATGGTTGGTCCATTTACCCTTGATTGCACACAATTTTTGTGGATTAATTGGTTGTCCTTGTGGGGATATCCCCTGTCCTGGTCCTCTCACAGGTGCTTTTTGCATATTGTTCATCATGTCATTCATCCTTTTTAGCATATCTTCTATGGATGAGAGTGGTGCCACAATAGCCGTTCCTACTTGTGCTCGTTTTTTGGATGCAGTCTTCTTGCTTTGGTTATCCTTAGGGACATCCTCTTCATTAAAGATCTCACAATTGTCTCCTAGGTCGATAGCATCAGACACACACGCCTCTAGGGTTGTATGCTTTTTACTATAGAGTATAGCATGAAGTTCTTTGTTTAGCAGTCCCTCTAGAAACAGTGAGACAAGTCGCTCCTCTGCAGGTATCTCGATCTCTGGGGCGTCTCTATAGGAAGGTCTGTTGTGTGGGTATTTTTTCTAAAGAGAATGGCATCGTACTTAAGTTTTCCAGTATTTTGTGCGAGATGTTTTATCCAGTTTAATATTGTGCAAGACTTGAGATCGATAGAGCAATATAATGCTCCTTTATACTGACACAACTGATCCTACTTTGTTAGTTTAATACTTTAGATTAATTAAGTAAGACGATGGGATGGCTAATATCTCGGTTAGAAGCAATTGTTTTTTCAGTTTAGCTGGGTAAATAAGCTACAACTTTGGCATAAGATCATCAAAGGAGTATATTTCTTTCTCGATTCTGGTTATCTAGGAACGATTATACGAACTCGTTTTTACTCTTGATTCCGTCTTGTACTTTGTCATAAAATGAGTAGCGTGAGTGGCATATATTTTTTGGAGAGATTGCAAGGGAAGAATCTCTGAAAACGTTGTAAAGTTGTCTATTGTTTAACACCCACCATTGGTGTCTTTGTCAGGCACTAAGACATTCATGATCATAATTTACCTAACTTAAATACTAAGTGGGACACTGTTAACTGAGTCAATGTTAGTTAACAGAAGATGCTAAAGAACGAAGAAGTACGGATACACATTGAAGATCAACATGAAGAAGTGATGAAGATTGGAGTTGCACATTTTTCACGTTTTCCCAAAATGGTCACGTATTGTAAATTCTCGATTTATTTCAAGCCATTGTAATATTTTTAATGTGTTATGGGCTCAATGGGAGTTCCAAGTTGTAAAGAACAGGTCAGTTAGTGTGCATAGGTAGAAAATTCAGTAAGTGGTGGAGCTCTAAAGGCCTTGGACGCCCGGACATTGCATATTTTTACCCTAGGTATATAAGGTAGTGTGTAAAAGAAATTAAGATTCTCAAGCTTATTTGTTGAGAGCACTCTATGGTGAGAGCTCTTGAGGTGTGTGGATATGGAGTCCTTGAGCTTCTCCTTGCTCACGAGACTTGGTTAACACTAATCAATGATTAATTCTCTTTCACTATGCCTCTCTCATGCTTCTTATGATTGCCTATGATGCTTAGATTAACTAGATCTTAACTAATTAGTGGTTAATCCCTCTCTAATCTTGTGTGATTGCCCTCTTTTGCTTGTGTGTGCATGTAGGTTTGATTGGAGTGTGGTGCTCGATAGATCTATGTGTGTGTGTTTGTGATTAGTGTGTTGCATGATAGGATTAGTGTTGTGTGCATCTTGCAATCGTTAGTGTGTGTGATTGGGTTGCTTAGAGGTGAAGAGAAGTGGATGTGGAGATTGCCATTCATTATGGCTTATCTCCTCCATAGGCCGAGAAGCTCACCTCATAGAGTTAGCCATTCGTGTTGCCATGATTAGCTCACTAATCGTGTGAGTGTTTCCATGCCCTAGCTGGGTAGCTTCCCTCCGGATTGATAATTTTGTTGGTCATTGGAGCTATACAACGATGGGACCCCCAACATTTGGTGCCGTTGCCAGGGACGATGGCCTACGCTAGTGTAACTGTTGCATAATCGAATGTGTTTCCTCACTAATTTCACTACTAATTTCACGTGTGTTTATGTTTTTGTGGATTTTGGATGAGTGTGCATGAAGAAATGTGTCCATAATTTCCTAATTTGTCATTGTATCTTGCCAACTGTGTGTTTATACATTTTAATTTCACACTAACCCCTTGCTAATTTCACTAATTTTTGCTAACTTACTAATTTGCTATGAAGAATTGGAGCTTTCAACCGTTCAATCGATCTTCAATGGAAAGGTAATCAAGGTGGTATTCTCAACCTCCCTAGAATCTAAAGATGTGTAGAATTGTGTAGAGATCCCACTATGATGCAAAGTAATGTTGATGCTATGTTATTGCAATGCAACATTGATGCTATGTTGGATTGAAATTTTTTGGATTGTTCGTTTTCATGCCGTCGTAATGCCGAAATTTTTAAGCATTGGTGGTGTATGAATTTGACAAGTTTCAATTGCCAATTAGTGAATGTGCGTTGCTAATTGTGTGCCTAATTGAATAAATTCCATGCTTGAATGATCAATTGCAAGTGTGTGTGCACTAAAATCAAGTGTGTGTGCCTTCTAATTGAGTGTGTGTATGCCTAATTATAGGTGTGTGTGCACTATTTTGCCCATGTTTGTGCACCTAAAAATCATTGTGTGCTTAATGATTTTTCAATTGTGATTATTGATTTGTGTTGTGGTCATGCCCAACTAATGATTTATGAAATCACATTGCAATTTTCGACAAGGTTAAACCTTTTGTGTACGAACTTAAAGATTGGTAAAAACTGCCAACTATTAGTGTGTGTGTGCCTAAAAAGTGTTTAATTTGCATGATTGATTTAATTTTTGACTGCATATTTGATGTGTGTAATGGTTGATTGCTGCGTTTTTTAGCTCAAAATAGGGATTACACACTTCAATTGCATCAAATTTTGACCTAATTTTGTCTCTAATTTTGCCGGTTGATTTTATTGATGAAATTGTTTGGCAATTGAATTGATGTGAATTTTGTGGTTTTATTTGGCTGCACTAATCCCCTATGTGTGGAGAATTTTTCAAAATTTTTTGGATAATTTTTGTAAAGTTTTTGCTAATTTTTGCATTGATTTTTGCTTAAGTCTATAAAAATTTGATATTTTGTGATTTTACGAGCTATTTTGTGTGCGTATTTATGGCTTGATTTTGAGCACAGTTTGGCTTCCGTTCACTGAGTTTTGATCGTTTTGCTATTTCCGGGAACTGGGTTGTTGATTTTGTCGAATTTGATATTTTTGATAAAAACTACGATTTTTGGTGTGCTTTTGCGTGTTAAAGTGTTTGATTGCGATGATTTTCTAGGATTCCTAGAATTTTTTGGATTTTTTGGCGATTTTCGGTGTTCTCGGGTGATTATCGGCCTATTTTGGGCATTTTTGGAAATTTGAAAATTAAAAAAAAAAAAGACGGTTCAAGCTTCGACGCCCATGCCTTGCGGCACATAAAATTCTTTGTCGGTAGATATCTTTACAGTCCGTTGGGATAGTTTTTGTGGACGTAAAATAAATAGATAAATAATAATTATTATTTTTTCTTCTTCCAAGTGAACCCACTCCAACTCTCTCTCTCTCTCACACACTAACTCTCTCTCCTCCCCACCCCTCCCAATCGCGATGATTAACAGTCTCTCTCATCGATGATTAACAATCTCGTTCTCTCTCTAATTCCCTCATAGGCGATTATTAATATCTCCCTTTTTATCTCTCTAGCTCCATCTCTCTCTACTCTCTCTCTTCATGCCTCGCATGCTGCCAGCCCGATCCCTTTTGTCTTGTACCCTACAGGCCACGTGGCCTTGTCTTCGCATGCAGTCCCAAGATCAACGACTCGCCAGGTAAGTGACAGGTAAAGTTTTTTTTTCTTTTTTGTCGTTGTTGTTTTGTTTATTTCAATTTACAAATCCATAAAAACCAATTAAAAATCCAAAAAAACTTTACAAAAAAATCACAAAAAAGAATAATAAATCAAATAAATTACCAAAATTAAAAACACACCAAAAATTTACAAATAAGAAAAAAAATAAAAATAAAAGAAAGAACTCATTAAAATTTAAAAAAAGAGTTTTTTTTAAATAAATATAAAAATTTAAAAATTAAAAAAAAAAAGAAAAACTCATTAGAAAATTTAAAAATAACAAAAAATCACAAAAATAGAAAAGAACATAAAATCCACAATAAATAAAAAACACATAAAAAATTCATTAAAAAAAAATTCACAGGTAAATCCCCCAAATAGTAGAAAATTCATAAAAGAAGAAAATAAATCCCTTCGACAGCAAAAAGTGGCCAAAAATTTTCATAAAACCATCAAAAATTCCATAAATTTCTACAGTTCATAAAAAATTTAGAAAATTATCAAAAAATTCAGAGATTCACAAAAAAATTATTAAAAAATCAAAACCTTTTCAGAAAATACCCAAAAAATTAAGAAAATTCAAAATTTTATAAAAAATTAAGAAAAATAAAAAAGTTACTCATTGAAAGTGCCAGAAAAAGTCAGAAAGAAGGCAAAATTAGCAAAAAAGCAAAGCCAAAAAGTGCACCGCAAGGCGAGTCAGTCATTGAAAGAGGCAGAAAAGCACAAACGCACCGCCAAGAATTAAACCGCGCAAAAGCGAACCAGATCAACTGAAAAAAGTTGAAAACGGTCAGCTCGAAGCCGTGAGCGGCAGAAAGTTTTTAAAGTTGTCAAAATCAAGCGTGTAAATTTGCTTCGAGTTGGACAAACATGGCCACTCACATGTGATTGCAAATTAGGCTAGTATGAGCATCAAAAATTCTGCTAATCAATACCAAAAACTGTTTTTATAGAACATGCCGACATGGACTCAAATCAAGCTAAGAGTTCAAGTACAATAGAGCAAACTAGTGGCAGTTGCAACACATGCACAAGTGCAACAGAGCAGATTTTATAGCTATATGGCTAAAATGGAGATAAATTTTTGTACACAGATACAGAAGGTCATAGGTATCTTATGAGCAACAAAAGCAGCACAAGAGCCAAGATCCTATTGATAAGAGTAAAGCCAGATTCAGAGAACTGCCAGATGTTCACAGATTTCAGTGGAGCCAATTGCAAGCTCAAAGACGAAGTGCAGATAGAAGTTCAGAAAGTCAACCCAAGTGGTTATCTAGAAATTTGCACAAGTCCGCAAAGCATCTATTTAGTGCATATGCAATCAGGGTCATTGTACATGGATTACAGTGGTCAGATCTATAGTCGAGAACTGGAATTGAAAAATCCAATAGATCAACCAATTGAAGCTAGTATAATTGGATAAAAAGCCAAAGATGGTACAAAGGTAAAGATGGAGCAGTCTATAGCTTGATGCTAAGTGTTTTAAAAGATAACTGACAACTTGGTCAGCACAGAAGCTGAAACTTCTCAGCTAGAGCTTGACATGACAGAACCAAATGAAATACCACCAGTCATGGCATATTGCTTAGATTGTTGACGAAAATGTGGACATTTTTTTGAAGATTGTCCAAGAAATTGTGACAACATGGATTCATCAACTGCCAAGCAAGGTACAGAGAAAATTAGAAATGCAAATCTCGACGTAAGTGCATCTAACTCATCACTTTTAATGCAATCAGATGATTTTGCATTACCATTAGAAGCACCAGTAAAAGCACTGCAAGTTCAAAATCAGCATAAAGATGCACAGGCACTTGAAAAGCTTAAAATTGATCCTTTGAACAACAAATTCCTGCATGAATTCGGTCAAGATGTCCAGATATGACCGAATGTTGAAAAGACAGTTAGGTTTGCAAATGATTCTGCATCTACTACTACAAGTGTGCAATTATTCACGAGTCTAAGGGACACAACAAACAGAATGATGTTAGCTTTGTATGGTACACATAATTCATATGCACACTATGTGGACCAAAAAGGGAAACTGTACAAAAAGGATCAACCAGTGTTTGAACGGCCCACATACCAGCTCACAGAAGTGCGTCCAGTGATAGATAAAAAAGGATGGTTCATTTTGGAAGAAAGACTCTATTATAGCCCATTCTCTCTAGAGCTGAAGGATATTACCCGAGTGAACCCAGAAATCTGTTCAGAGCCAAACTCTCCTCCATCGAAAATCAAGCTTCGACGTTGTGACCAAACGAGCACATATTTTGACCAAAATAGTTGTAGATATAGACAAGAGTCTAGCATCTATGATGCCTTTGATATTAAAACCATAGAAGCTCATATCATAGGAGACCCATGGGATATACAATATCAGGGAAAAGATAATGCTATGTACAGCTTGACTTGGGGAATAATTTGTCATGTTTCACGGAGATACATAGGAAACTATGCAGAAGGTACAAATGCCAAATGTCAACAGTGCTACCCAAAGTGTACCTTCACAACCCCAGAAGGTGGGACTAAATAAGAGCCAAACAATTTTGAACTCTTACAATGAAGCAGGCTATAGTGATCACCCTAGGAAGGGGGAAGCTCTAAATCCATCAAGCTCAGCTTATGTACCAGGAAATGCTACACCAGTTAGAAGCCCTAGAGCTTCTAGCCAACAGACCCCTTCAAGATAGAAACCATTGAAAGATCATATGGCTGTTGGAAGTTTCCAATTGACCCAGATTTCATCAGAATCTGCAGACAAATGCTTATATGAAGATCATCAGGGAGACAAAAGTTCCAACCGATCTCCACAAATCAATGTCAAAAGCTGACAAATCCCATAGTGTTCAAGCAGTTACATGTGATCAAGCTCACATATGCATATCAAGATGCACATGGTAACAAATATCAACAAGATCATGACCTTGTACAAGCCCCTATGGATGGTTCTACTGATGCAAAGCGTCAAGCTGCCAGAACAAGTGACAGAAAAGTCAAAATCAATGAAAGCTAAAGTCCAGAAGGATACACAAAGGTAACCACCAAAATCTCCTTCAAAGAGACAGATTCTGACAGAAAGTACAATGGATCTTCTAAGGTCAAAGGTTACTCAGATGCAGGTGGACAATGCTAATCAATTGAAAACAAAAAGTGCAATGTTACATCCAATGGAGTCAACATCAATTGAAGCAGGTGATCAAAGCAAAGAAAATGCAGATAAAGCTCAACCAAAGGACACTTCCACAAAGAAAGCAGTCAATAAAGAAAGAAATCTTGAGACGATCAAGTGCAACATTGTTAGTGGAAACGAAGAAAAGCTGTCAAGAGAAGTAAAGCTAGATTTTCAGCTAGACAAGAACCTCATGTCTTTTCGCACTTGGAAAAGATGTGGCCAACCAGAGCTGGAAGATGCTCCTGAATTTGTGAGCATATCTAGAGACAAACAAACACAATGGCGGGGAATCATCTCCACCACCATTGAAATAAGTTCACATATCATCATAGCTCAATTTCATGTGATCACAGCAAAGGATATGCCGGATAACATCATAATGGGAATGCCAATGGCCCAGAAGATGTCAGAGATATAGAATTTAAACATGACGGAGTCATCAGAGGCAACCAAGAATGGAGACCAAGACTGATCATCCACGGACGACAACACAAAGTCCTCAAGAACAGTTAAAATGGATATTTATATCAAACCAGATCTTATTGAAGATGATTAATCTCCATTGAGCAAAACTTCAAAAGAGATTAAAGCAGATTAGGCATCAAGAAGTGTAGATCAAACAAAGCAAAGAGCAACCACAATAGCTATTGAGTAGAGAATGCCACCAAAGCCAGAAGTACAGAAGAACAAGGTTGCAGACAACCAAGAAGAAATAAAAAGTCCAAAGATCCAAACATTGCCAGAAGAATCAGCTGATGTAAGTTAGATTGGAAAACAAAGTCTTAAGTCACTCTCCATAGAGACACAATTAGATCAAGATGAGACCATGGAAAAAGCAGGACAAAAATCTTCAATAGAACCAACAATGAGAATAGCTATAGTCCTCAACGCTACAAAAGGAGCGAGTGTCAGATGCAATGCTCTACCGGATAAAGAAGAAAATTGCAATATGGTTGCAGACAACATCCAGAGCATTCTAGAGATTATTCAGGACAAGCCAGATAATAGAGAAATCATGGGTAATGCTACAAGTCAGAAAGAAATGGTTGCTACCCTTAACATCCAAAATTATGAAGAACAGGTAAAGTTTTAGGTGAAGCCTTCAAAGGAAATGCTTGCAAATGTCATCCTTGGACATCAGTGTTTAGACCAACACAAGGCCTACAAAGAAGATAAAATGCTAATACTCTCTTTTCCAAGAGGTATCCAACAACATTTACAGGTATCGTTAATGCTAGATTCAGAGTTGCAGAAGTCACAAGAATCAAAGACAAATCTTGCAGACAAAGGTAAAGCTAAAGTGGACCCTCCACAGATTAGCACAAAAGGTGTGACATCATATGCCTCTACATCAAGAACCCTCATGGATGAGATTCTTCAAGCAAGTCAGGCTTTCAAAACTTAAAGTCAATTGCTGACCCAATTGAAACCAAAAAAGCAAAGATATTTCAGCCAAAGTACTCAAGAAAGCAAAGGAAAGTCAAGCAAGTGTTTGTTCCGAGTAGTTTAGTCAAAGTCAATGATCCAGTTTGGATTAAAAACAGAAGTTCAACACAGAAAGACAAACACAATGGATTGATAGCATCACAATGGAGCTTAAAAGAACATGAGTACTATGGAGGTAATAGATAGACCAAAACCACAGGTTAGAGCATATGAAGTAACTTCAAGTCCCTCCCAAGAAAAGAGGCCCACAAGGTTTCAACCTCGAGAATATCCTAGGATACCTAAGTAGCAGGTACACAACCAAAATAACATTGAAGGAGGCTAAAGTCAACCACAACTCTCAAGAGGATACAGAAAAAAGACGGATCACAAAGAATCTTCCTCTTGGACAAGGATTCTACACAGGGTATACAGAAAGTTTGGCTACCAGACAACCATAAGCCAGCTATAACTACACCAAATCTACATAAAGATCTCAAGAACTCAACAAAACCTAGAGTGAAGCAAAGTCAACAAAGGAGATACCAAGGTCATCAAGATTTGGATTCCTAAGTCTTCCCAATGCTCCTAGTCAAAAGACAAATGACAATAGTGAACAAAGGCCTACAACAACATCAAAGACTCCTATCAACATGCCCAATTGCAGAATCAATTAGATAATGGAATCTTCACAATCGAAGAAGGACAACCCAACCAACGTGAATGCAGATTCAAAGAAGATAAAATAGGTATGGCAAAAGAAACCTTCAATGCCAACTTGGTCCTTCACTAATCCTCTTTTTGAGGATTCAAGCTTACTTTTACCTGAAGAAATGTTTGTAGTAAGCACAAGAATGTAAAAATTTAAGTCGCCAGGGTGCAAAAAACACTCTTTGGCATAGTCAGAGTCGGTTTGCTAAGCCATAGAATGAGCACAACATTAGTCCCAAAGCTTCAAGTCATAATAAACTCTGTGCTAAGAGTCGTAGTATTAGGTTTACGCTCAAGCTAGAAGAGTTGAGCTTATCTAAGTCATGTCACTCATGCTGGATGAGATGAGAATAAGAGTCAAAGTCTATTAACTTACAATTGGTGGAGTGTCGTAGAGTCCAATACTCATGCACAATGCATAGTAAGATGAGAGCACATATCTTCGTCAATGAAAACCATTCTTAAAGGGGGTGCCAGCTTGCAAATCCATGTCATATGCTTTTATAGCTACACCATCTTTCTGAAGAACCCCTCAAAATCTTTCTTGCACAGCGTATTGTTTTCCATGCATTTTTGTGCATGCATAAATAGGATGTCCCATCATTGGACATATGCATTAGACACTTTTTTTTGCTTCCATCTATGCACCTTGAGTGGACTACAACAGGCAAACCAAAGTTCCGTCATGCTACCCTCTCATATTTTCTACCTTTTTAATTCCATATCTATCAGCAAATAACCCCTGGAGTACTTTAGTAATATTTCCAATTCTAATAAGTACTCCAATAATGCGCTTATCCCAAAGGCAATTTTTTTCCACTGGGTATTTTCCCTTTGGTCATCCAGGTATTAGACCCTAATTTAGAACCTCATTATTCTACTTCCCTTGTACATACTTTTCATAAATAAACATCAGCCTCATCATTATGCTATTACAACGGACAATGCAATATCATCTCTCATATCAGACATATTCGGACCAATCAAGATGCTGCAACAAATTGAACCTCATCAATAAATTCAACGACATATGAAGACGATCAGCCCATCAACAACCAATCAAAACCTTCCACAGCCTCCACGGACACTTTTGAACAGTGTCCGAGGGCAGGCACTAAAATCGGAAGGGGAAAATGTTAAATGAGTCAACGTCAGTTAACATGAGCTGCTAAAGACCAAATACATATCGATGCACATCAAACATCAACATGAAGAAGCAGTGAAGATTGGAGTTACATATTTTTCACGTTTTCCCAAAATGGTCACGTATTGTAAATTCCCGATTTATTTCAAGCCATTGTAATATTTTTAATGTGTTACGGGCTTAATGGGAGTTCCAAGCTGTAAAGAACAAGTCAGTTAGTGTGTCTAGGTAGCTAATTCAGTAAGTGATGGAGCCCTAAAGGCCTTGGGCACCCGGACATTGCATATTTTTATCTTAGGTATATAAGGTAGTGTGTAAAAGAAATTACGGTTCTCAAGCTCATTTGTTGAGAGCACTCTTTTGTGAGAGCTCTTGAGGTGTGTGGCTATGGAGTCCTTGAGCTTCTCCTTGCTCATGAGACTTGGTTAACAATAATCAATGCTTAATTATCTTTCACTATGCCTCTCTCATGCTTCTTATGATTGCCTATGATGCTTAGATTAGCTAGATCTTAACTTATTAGTGGTTAATCCCTCTCTAATCTTGTGTGACCTCTTTTGCTTGTGTGTGCATGTAGGTTTGTATGGTGCTTGGTAGATCTATGTGTGTGTGTGTTTGTGATTAGTGTGTTGCATGATAGGATTAATGTTGTGTGCGTTTTGCAATCTTTAGTGTGTGTGATTGGGTTGATTAGAGGTGAAGAGAAGTGGATGTGGAGATTGCCCTTCATTGTGGCGTAGCTCCTCCATAGGCCAATAAGCTCACCTCATAGAGTTAACCATTCCTGTTGCCATGAATAGCTCACTAATCGTGTGAGTGTTTCCATGCCCTAGCCGGGTATCCCATCCCTCCGGATTGATAATTTTGTTGGTCATTGGAGCTATGCAACGATAGGACCCCCAACAGACACTCAAAAATCTAGTAAAGTGATTGGCAAACATACATTTCTTAGGAAGTTCCTTTAACGAAAGCTACATATACACATAAAAACAAAGACCTATCACAAAGGGTAGTGGCCTTCTTATCAGAACTTAATCTAAATAAATAAATAGGGGTAAATAATAAATTTTTTTGTATACTATAAACACACTGAATCTTATGGAGTGATGATCTTTTTTATTACAAGTTAAAAATGAACCTTAAAAGGAAGTAAAAATAAAACACATCTTATACTTAAGAAATAAAGCAATGGATTTATGATTACAAAAAAGACAAGTAAAACTACTACAAAAATCACATTCATGTTGAATAGTAGGTTTAAGTTTAAAAAGGTTGTAAGATAGACATGGATAACAATTGGCAGGGTCCATCGACACCTGCAATACGTTGTTGTGTTGTGGCATGTACATAGTAGGAACAAATGCTAATAGATTTATTTTGTGACTTTTTAGATGCATAAGTATATTTTTCATAATGTACATATGCATATCTAAGTATAATAATAAGCTTTCTATCTCATCCTAGTATTTATCTCAAGGGTAATATATTCTTACTTTACCGATACAAAGTATTGTGGGAAAAAGCATCAATAGTCGTGCCTCTTTAATTTGGAAAAAAAAAGTATTGGTTCCATTATTACCTCACACTCTAGTAGATCCTATAGCTAGTGTGATTTCCAATATATATATCTTCTGTGTATTTTTTATATTTTTCTTATATTTCTTTTTAATAGCTATTAGGAAGGAATCAAATCCTAGTGGGACACTAGCTTTCATGATTTTCAAAGATACTCCTACTTTAATGCATTATTGAAGGGATGCTTATAAAACTTTGTCAAGATGCAATGTCATGCTTTCATATTACATGAGGTGTCCATTGAAATCAAATGAAAGTTTAGGCTAAGGGGACCATAAGAAGACTTTTGCTGCCAGAAAGATACCATATTTTGATAATTTTTGTACACATAGTTCCAATCCAAATTTGAAAAGGTATATAAAATGGGGGTCGTAGCTTATGAGCTGAATTTTCTATCCCTTCTAACTATGGTGCAATTTCGGTATCAGTCTATGATGACAGAGGAACATGGATCGTGATCCATGTATCCTTGTGTCAGATTGCACTAAAACTTGGCACACAGGTTGTTGCCCTTGGTCTCCTGATCCTTGCTATATGGTTTTGTGTGATTTGGATCACTTTAGGTCAAGCAAAAGCCAATCCCTAGGTCTATTTTAGGGTTTTCACCTTGAACTGTTTACGGCCCTTTTCACCCACTTTTTGGACTTTTTTGACAATGCTTCTTTGGGAACTTTTGTTCAAAATGGTCTCTGCTATAGGTTGGAAAAGTTAATGTCCAAAAATTTCTCAGGGGGTCATGAATCCCGATCCATGTTCCACAATTTTTGGACTTGATCTTTGGTGTGTTGATTGCTTATGATCTTTGTAGCCTACTCATCCATAAATTTTTGAATTTGGATCAGTTTTGCCCAACCAAAAGTGAAACCTACAGTTTGATGTGGCGATTTTGAGAATGTTCTATTTTTGGCCCTTTTGACCACTTTTTTTCAACTTTTCTGCCAATGGTTCTTTTGGGAAAAGTGTTTGTCTCTGTCTCAACTACCTACTGCTCAAATCTCAGTCAAAAATCACGATGAGCTACATGGATCGCGATCCATATTCCATCACATCTGAACCCCAAACTTGCCCTGATGATTACCTGTAGTGTCAGTAGTTTACTCCACCACTTCTTTTTAAATTTGGACAACCTTTTTCTAGTCAAAAGTAAGTTTTTATGTTTGTTCTGCGGTTTTTGACTAGTTTTTGTGTTTGGCTATTTTGACCCACTTTTTTCAGTTTTTTGCTATGGTAACTTTTGGTAAAGTTGTTTCATGTATTGGTCAAATATCAGTCCCAAATGTCAAAAAGGTACATGGATCACGATCCATGTTCCACCACTTCTGAACATGAGATTTGGTTAATAGTATGTTTGCACTTTGTGGATGTCAGACTTTCATTTCTTTTTGAATTTGGATCCCAAATTCAAAAAGAGCATGAGATTTGGTTAATAGTATATTTGCACTTTGTGGATGTCAGACTTTCATTTCTTTTTGAATTTGGATCCCAAATAGTATGTTTGCACTTTGTGGATGTCAGACTTTCATTTCTTTTTGAATTTGGATCCCAAAAAGTTGTAAACTCCCAAATTTGTGTCTGAAATGCCTGTTTTGTTGTTTTTGCCCTATCATCCAATTTTGATGTGATTTTTGAGTTTTTCTTTCAAGCAAACTTGATGAGAGCAATGTCCAGTTGATACACACTCTCACTGGTCACTTTTCTGTCAAAATGGTCTCTCGAAGACATAGATCGCAATCCATGTTCCTCCACAAAATCTGGCCAAACTTTCGAGATTGCTTCTAGAGAGTTTGCTAATGTCCTTGATCCAAATGTTTTTGATTTTGGGTCACTTTTAAGATCTCTACCATGAAAATATCAAAATTTCAGAGTTATGGTCATTCGGGCCGAAATATGGTTTTCACCCTTTTTTCCCTCAATATTTTAGCCCAAATTTGATGGTGGTAGTTTCTACTTACCTACTCTTAAGTACCGAAATGAAACATGAAACAAAAACAAACAGAACGGTACAAATTAGAGTCGAAATGAAAAATGGAACAACACTCTGAAAGCATAGAGAAAATTGAAGAATGCAATGCTTTTGGCTATCTCACTCACAACCCTCTTTACCTCTCGAGAATAGATCTAGCAAGTCCTCGACTTCTAAACTCTACCAAGCACTAAACCCCATGTCTAGCTCCTTCACTGATAAGGTGTAAATGGAATGGAGAGACAGATCTTCAAAAAAGGACACTCTAAATACGCACTAGGACTCACCATCTAAGGATCATTATCCCTGCCAACGGCGCCAATGTTAGTGAGTCGCCACGAAGGACGTCTATAGCATAGCTATCTGGTACTAACATAATTTCAATACTCAGGGAAGTGACTTGGATGGGGCACGGAAACTCTTTGAGGTTGTCAATCTCAAGAAGTGAACCTAACAAGCTAACGCAACAACTCATCAAGTTTGAGCAGCTTTGTAGCTTGAACATATGTACAATAGAGCTCTTTCTTCTTCTAAAGATAGGCCTTCTTTCACATTATAGTTATTGACATTTATACCTAGGGCTTTCTAAATGGTCAGAGGCCAGTTCACATGGACTTTTACAAATGTCATGAAAAAATTACAACAGAGGGAATTGACCTACTACTCTAGAATTAGGATTTACATAGAGTATTACTACACTAGCTCAAAAAACTAATAGAGTACAAATGTGGTGTTCGGCTACGTGTCCGGCTAGGTGGGCGATCGTTTGGTCAATCCACTAACAATGAGTAGCGTGAGTGGCGTATATTTTCTAGAGGGATTGCAAGGGAAGACTCTGTGAAAACGTTATAAACTAGTTCATTGTTTAGCACCCACCATTAGTGTCTTTGTCCGGCACTAAGACATTAAGGATCATAATTTACCTAACTTAAATATTAAGTTGGACACTAAGAAATCTAGTAAAGTGATTTGCAACATACAATTCTTAGGAAGTTCCTTTAACCAAAGCTAGACCCATGGGACAAATATGGGTTTAAACACTTGGTCAAAAGGGGTAGTGTCCTTATGATCAGAACTTAATCTAAATAAATAAATATTAAAGTTCTTTAAAAATTGGGATAAAGAGTAACCTTATTTATAACCTATAAACACACTTGAATCTTAAAGGAATGATGATCTTTTTTATTTCAAGTAAAAAATGAACCTGAAAAGGAAGTAAAAAGAAAACACACCTTATACTTAGAGAATAAAGCAATGGCTTTATGATTACAAAAAAAAGAGACAAGTAAAACTACTCCAAAAATTCACATTCATTTTGGATAGTAGGTTTAAGTTTAAAAAGGTTTTAATATGGACATAGATAACGGGTCCATCAACACTTGTAATACATATTCAAAGCTATCATATCTAAACACATACAGACACATTCTATGGATGAACTATTTATCTTTATCATGGGTTTCCAATAGGTTAGGGTTAAAAAATTGTGCTCTTCACTACTTTGCATTAACAACCACTCACACATTGCTTCACTACTTCTCAACTATATAAAATTTACTTGGATACCCTTACAACATGGCACAAGGAGAGGGATTAGACAAGGGAGTGGAGGTCAAGAAAAATAAAGAAGGAGAGGAGGCCTTGCTGTGGTTATTCTTTCAAGGTACTCCTCTTTCTCTCTCATTCTCTCTCTACCCCTCTATCTGAAAGATGGGCTACACAATCACACATTATAATGCTTTGTATTATAAGGATGCCACTATTGGTGGGCACCCAATAGTGCTAGAAATGATGCTAGTGTGAAGAGGCATGGTTATGGGTCTTGCAACAACTGTGGAGAGAAAGAGGGGGTGCCCAATCATGAGCAGGCAAGAGGGTCATCGAGGAGGGGCCCACGTGGATTATTGACATGATGTTGACGAGGAGAAGAAGGATGACTTAATCTTTTATCTTCATGTAAAAAATTATTACTGAGTTTGTTAAGAGGCCCTTCATATGATGAGGCCGGAAGTGAAAATTGTGATGGATTGGGGATCATGAAGGGTGAAGACACATTGGGCACCAAAGCTTCAAGTAGTGAATGAAGTGCACGAGCGAGAGCATGTGTGAGTGTGTGCAGTGATGGAGAAGAAAGGGAAGAGGAGACCTTGTGTTTACAGGGGCTAAAACTCACTCTCTACATGTGAGGCCCCTTATTCTATTATGTACATAATGAATAAGTATAGTGGGCGGGAACCTCGCCTAACCGGCCACATGGGGCTTTACCCCAACAACCTCCCACGTAAATGCCAATGTGGCTGTGAGAGAGATAAGAAAACAATACAAAACCTGTACAAGGCCATCACAAGTATGACCTCAGCCAACGCCCACTGGCTCACTCAATCTATGTGCATCCAACTCTAATTGTAATAGAGGAAGTAAAGAGTGATCGACACCATACTCCTCACCAAAGCTTCACACATCCTGCAGGTATCTCACCATACGCTGCAAAGTGCCCCTATGCTCAAGGCCAATGTCAGTCACTGCACGACTAACTGCTTCCACTACAAATGTACCTACTGCAAATGCAATCTCGGGTCTCGAGATCAGTATCTCATATATGAGACTCCCAAATGCTAATGCTATCCTAGCAATATCTGCCAAGCTGACCATCTCAGTCAAATCTGGTTTAGAACTCCACTCTTAGAAATCACCCTGACACCCAAACTTTGATCCCTGGAATCCATCCTCATGTCCATCGCATGTCACATGCGCACCAAGAGCATCCGTCTGTCCTGAACCCTCTATGGCAAGAGCAATGCCTAGCTTTAACTCACACGCATCAGCCTGTGGCCTAAGCATATCCATGAATGACTAAATCACAGATGAATCCTCAACACTCAAGTCATCCATATCCGTTATCATATCCATGAATGGCATGCCCTGATGCACAGCTATCTGCACAACTGGCTCAACATGCTCACAAACTAGAGCATCATGCAACCTATCCGCAAAGGAGACATGCCTCATCTCTCTGCATGGCTGCGTACTCACGAAAATTGTGTTGTCTCGCACATGAAGTACTTGCATCGCATGAATCATGCCAACACTAGCACCTCTAGCTATGACTAGCTGTCCACGATGCAATCTGAAACTGTGCTCATCCAGCACTACCTGGCATCCACTGTCTCGTAACTGACTCACAAAGATCAAGCTGTGCGTCAAACCTGGCAATGGCGTACATCTCGCAACACGTATGATGCACCACTCAGCAACGATAGTCTGACATCTCCTGCATCAACTATGTCATGCACTGAACCATCAGCTAGACACACATGTCCAAGCATACCACTAGCATATGTGCTAAACCACTCACGGCTCGGTGTGACATGAAATATAACTTCTAGTATCCAATGCGAAGGTAATGTGTCGTCAAAAACTGACATAAGAAAGTCAAGTGGAAGCAAAGGTGACATCTCCGTCATGCGTAGCCACATACGCTACATCTGCTCCCACATCATCCAAAGTGATAGCATCCCTCTTGTGTTGTCTCCTGTGTTGTCTCATTCATTGAAAGCAACGCCTACGTACATGTCCTGTATGACCACAATGCCAACACACAACATCTCTATTTCTGCAAGATCGTCCTTTGACTGTAGGAATCTCTCTAAACTCATTTGTGCCAAAAGCATTGCACAATCTTTTCCATAACTCTCTAGTTGTACATGCATCCAAACCAATGTGATAGACAAACTCGCCAAGGTGTAACATGATCGTCGAACGTGCAAGCTCATCCAAGTCCTCCCACTCATCGTCAGTCACAGACTCTGGCCTAGCATCCATGCCCTATAGTGGCAACACTTCGCCCAATTGAGTCAATGCATCATGCATACCTGCTTTCCAATGCTCAAAGTTTGAACCATCAGACTTTGTATGGAAAAGCACAAACCCTAACAATGATGTACATGCCAAATCCATGGCGATAACCTGTGATAAGACCGAGCACAAATCGATCAACTGACAATAGCCAAAGCATGGCTAACTCATACACCAAGTACTGTCAAAATACAACATAAGCTCACATAAGCTGTCTAAGAGAAGTATCAACAAATATGGCGATCAATGTAACGAACAAGTGAGCAAAACCACTCAAATTATGCCAAAACACCCGCTCTAATCCAAGAGCACTATGTGGTAATCGATGAAAATATCATCAACAATCTCCCTCGTGAAGAGATTCAACCGCACTCTACAAGCGAAGCATATACTAGCATAAACTTGGATGCAAACCAACCAAAATATGACACAAATTGATGTTCAACACAACTGAAAATTAGCCCACGTATGCCATTGCAAGGCGAAGAATGCCATCCGCCAAAAAGCGCACATCATGTGCATCCACATGGCAATATAAACGAGCATCAAGCATGTACCAAATGTGTAGCAAATGAGCATCCAAATCAGCTGAAAATTCAGCTCACAATCATGCTAAAATGCTTGCAAAACTCTCTGCAAATTTGTGCACCACACTTTTCAAAATCCGCTCAATCGCATAAGTCAATGCACATAACCTGTGATGAAGCCACTCTCAAACCTGAGAGTCCACAAGAATGCATACATCCACGAAATGTTCTCAATGTGTGCGCATAAATGTTGAAAATATCAACCCACACTCTCTTCACTGAGAGAAAAACATCAATGCGCAAAACAAGAGAATGACAAAGCTCAATTCGAGGTCTCTGAATGTAGCAAATCACCACAATATGCATACATAATCTTCAACTTTCCGAATACCCTGCAGCCTGTCAGCCCATATCTTCCAAACCGTTCAAAATTTGCAAAAACTTCCTTCTGCAAAGTTGTAGACCATGCAAGAGCGGTTGAGCTATGCGAGAATGAACCTAAAATGTGTTGTTTTTACAGGTCAAAACAGATCTGTAAAAATTTGCATGTGTGTACCCTAGACTTGCAGGTAGTTTGAGTGATGTACCTCAAAATTGGTGAAGATTTTGAGAAAACTTTCTTTTGCAAAGTTGAAGAGGGAAAAAAACCGGTTAGGAATAGTGGGCATTGGCTTGAATGAAGACATTTTGGTAGGCCAAAACAGATCTGCAAAAAAATGCTGCAGTTTTTGCTGCTTCTCTGCTTGCTTCCCCACTGAGCTCCAATGGTGCTCCCAATCCCCTTGCTCTGATACCAGTTGAAGTTCACGAGCGAGAGCATGTGTGAGTGTGTGCAGCGATGGAGAAGAGAGGAGAAGAGGAGACCTTGTGTTTGCAGGGGCTAAAACTCACTCTCTGCATGTGAGCCCCCTTATTCTATTATGTATATAATGAATAAGTATAGTGGGCGGGCACCTGGCCTAACCGGCCACATGGGGCTTTATCCCAACAGTGAAGGGAGGGGAAGATGACCTAAGGGGCTGGGTTTACAAAAAATGGCGGAGCAGACAATGACAAATGCCAATGTGCACTGTAGTGAAGGTGATAAGTTCTCATACTGAAGCGATCACCATAGCCTCTTGCAAGGCACTCCTCTCTCTCTCTCTCTCTCTCTCTCTCTCTCTCTCTCTCTCTCTCTCTCTCTCTCTATGTGGTCCATTTGAAGGATGGGTTGCACAATCATTGCATAGAAAACTAGATTCATTGTTTTCAAGATGGAGAGGACGTCATTTAAATTATATGCTATAAAATTTGAGTATGCAAAAAGTGTAATAAAGGGAATACTCCCAACAATCTAGAAGAAATTTGGTTGCATTGTTGTGTCATTTCATGTTAAGCATAGGTTATTGCCACATCGTATCAATCCACATAATTGACATGGGAAGGATGAAATTAGTGACAAAGACTGGAGTGATGTATTTTCATACTCAAAGCTAGCTGTGAGAAACAACAAGAAGGCAAAGGCCTATCATTTGAAGGGAAAAATTCCTAAGCTACATGTAAATAAGAATTGGGATGTGTACTCATTAGGAAAACTCTGGTGTCAAATTTGGGCCTTGTAGGAAATGCCATGTCATTGTATAGAGAGAGAGAGAGAGAGAGAGAGAAAGAGAGAGAGAGAGAGAGAGAAAGAGGGAGAGAGATTAAAAAATTTAATTTCTCTTTTTTCATACATGTTTTTCAAAAATCTAGATATCTCCCTCATTACAAGGTACATTTATAAAAAAACCCAAAAAGTAATCCAATCATGATAGCACTTCACTATTTGTGGCGTCTAAGAATTGAATGTAAAATATCTTGTTTTTTGCATTTTTGCAAACTAGGCTCTACTTTCTTATTTCATTCTTTTCCCCCATTCCCTCCTGTGTGCTCTCTCGTGCAAATATTGAATGTTCTTTCCTTCATTGCTCTGAACTCCTTCTTTTGCAGCTAGGTTTGATTATTCATGTCTTAGTCTCGACGCTTATAGCTTCTCCACATAGAACTTCTCCAAGGAATTGGACGGATGTATATCATATGCACATAGAGATCTCATGAGAGGATGAGCCCCTTTGCAAGGGAAAAAAACAAAAGACCATTTCTCAAGCTTTGAAAGAGAAATTCAAATTACAAGGCATAAAAAGTGTGGACCTTTGGATGGATGGCAGAATATATTCTAAGCATCCCATCAGAAACTCCACTCTACCTCTTTCGATGAAAGCTATGACTATTCTCATAGAGAATACAAGGGGGGAGGGCATCACAAATCACACCCTGCATGGTGAAGGTCACAAAAGCTCAAGAAGTTCAAAGAGGGAGGAAAGAGTATCTCTTTTCTCACCTATGATGGCACCTTTGGTGCCACCGACAAAGTATTGGCCTTCATCCAGCAATTTGATGCGGCCTTTGGAGATGAGGGCTTCATGGAGTCCTCCAAGCTACACCATGTAGTTATGCTCTTCCAAAAATCGGCTCGTCAATGGTGGGCTAGTCTTTGTGGCAACAGAGAAGCCCCAAAGATATGGAAAACTCTACGAGTTTCCATCATGAAGCAATTCCTTGCAAGCGATGCAAAGGACAAAGTAATTACCAAATGGTGCAGTTTGCAACTTCTCTCCCATGAGTCTATTCACAAATATGTGGGAAAGTTTTGGGATTTACATCTCAAGTCTACTGTCTTCCAAAAGATAGACTTCGTCGAGAAAAAGAAACAATTTTGTGCGGGATTACCTGAAGAAATGACCGAGGATGTCAACTCCCAACGGCTTGGTTCTATTACCGAAGTAATCCACCACACCATGGTTTCTTCCCGCATCAATTTCCAACAAGGGGCTAGAGGGAATGTCAAGCCCATGGAAAAAAAAGACAAAAGTGATGCAAAGGGGAAAACCAATGCCCAAAATTCTTCACAAATGCAATTCCAATAACAACAACAACAACAACAATCGGTCCAAGGAGAAGGGAGTTTACAAGGGTTAAAACAAACTCTCTCCTGAAGAGCTTGAAGCTTTTCACAAAGACCACAAGTGTTTTAAGTGTGGGGAGCAAGGACGTGGCTATCGTTCTTGCCCCAAGAGAAATGCCCGCAGTGAGACTCCTAGAGCTTCCACCATCAAAGCTCCAAAAGAGGATGCTCATTGCAAAGGATCACCTCTCTCCTATTGTTGGGGAAAGGTAAGGGAACATGATGCCTTCATCTTGTTTGACCCTGGCTCTACTCACAAATTCATATCGATGGAGTTGGCCACCAAGTTGGGCATTCAAGCTTTTGAGATGGGAGATACTATAACTGTTGACACAACTTTTAAGGGAAAACAAGCCTCTGTTTCTCCCTTGATTGGGAAGTTGAGGCTTCACATCCAAAGCTATGTCGACAAAGAAGACTTTTTCATCTCTCCTCTCCAACATGAGGATGCTATCCTAGGGGCACCATGGTTCAACCCGCATGGCTGCCAACATGAAGTTCCCTGAAAGGAGAATCAATGTTACCATGCACCGAGCGATTTTTTCCGAACAAGGACAAACCCAAGCAAGTGTTTGTACACGATATAGTAAATTTTATCGTCAATAGAATATTTATCATTTGTTATATATTTATGCACCACAACAAAAAGGGTTATCAATGGATAGAAAGAACAGGTGGCAGGGCTTGGTTTGACAAATACACCAACTATTCATGTAAAATTAGTTGGTGTATTTGTCCTCTAGAAAGAACGATGCTAAGTGAGAGAAGATGCTGAGATCTCTCTCTCTCTCTCTCTCTCTCTCTCTCTCTCTCTCTCTCTCAAATGAGAAACAATATCACTATTAGGGGCACATTAATTAGGGATCGGTTTTCAATAAAAAAACCATAGAAAACTAGTCTTTAGTGTATATTGAAAGCACAAAAATTCAAAATTCTCGGTTAGTTTTGAGGGTTGCCTTGAAGGAAACCGGCTAGATTTGGCAGATTAAAGTAACCCTCAAAAATTCTAAATTTTATGTGGAGATTTTCAATGCTCTTCTTTTTCCATTGATTCCTAGGTGTTTGGGAAAAATGTGTCTCAGCTTAATATCCTTCCCTTTTCAATTTCAAAAATGCCAGTATGTCCCAACAATTTTTGAAAACAAAAGTATGACACGAATCCCAAGAGATGCCTGTTGCAAAGACAAAGGATGGGACTGATAAAAGGAAGGGCGTGGAGTCATCTACTATAGCACGCTAGCATGAGCAACAACGTGGGGTCAATGACACACAATCATTGATGACAGTGTGGCTATTTGAGGACACATCAAACGGACGTCCACTTGGCCGGACACGTAGTCGGACACCACATTTGTACTCTATTAATTGTTCGAGCTAGTGTAGTGATACTCTATGTAAATCCTAATTCTAGAGCAGTGGTCAATTCCCTGACTTGTAACGATGTCATGATAATTGTAAAGGTCCGTGTGAGCTGGCCACTGGCCATTTGGAATGCCTAGGTATTATAAAGGCCAATAACTTTAATGTGAAAGAAGGCTTATCGTGAAGAAGAAAGGAGCTCTGAAAACATACGCTCAAGCTACGAGCTGCTCCAACTTGTAATCATCGCAATTAATGAATGGGTAATCAATTTTCCATTCCAAAACTTGCATTGTGTTCCTCTCTCTTTGCTCTTTCATTCTAGTGTAAGCATTGTCAGTCTTATTGAGGTTCGTAACTACGTGTCTGTGAGCTGTAAATGCAGATTTGAGTGCTTAAATCATTGTTTTTATTCGTTTTGACCATAGGAGAGTGTTCTTAGACCATAGAGCGACCTTTTTGGATTGATTTGTTGCAGTTTTCAGGACCTTTTTCATGATGGATTGTGATTTTGGTACCTTGACCATAGTTGGTAGGAGAGAGCCCCTAGGTGTCTTAGACCTCATCCTAAAGTTTCGTTGCATTTCGAGTCTGTTCGAGTGACGAAATGGCGTGATGACCTAGAGCTGTGAGAAAGGACATAGGCAGATTTCCCTGATCATTGAGTGTTGGTTTGCTTGTAGAGTTGCTGTGTTTGCTTGTTAAGGTTCACTTCTAGAGATTGACGATCTCAAAGAGTCTCCGTGCCCCATCCAAGTCACTTCCCTAAGTATTGATATTATGTTAGTACCAAAAAGCTATGCTACAGACCTCCGCGGCGGCGACCCGCTAATAGTGGCCAAGTAGGTGTGTGTGTGCGTGTGTGTGTGTGTGTGTGAGTGTGTGTGTGTGTGTGTGTGTGTGTGTGTGTGAGTGAGAGAGAGAGAGAGAGAGAGAGAGAGAGAGAGAGAGAGAGAGAGAGAGAGAGAGAGAGAGAGAGAGAGAGAGAGAGAGAGAGAGAGAGAGAGAGAGAGGACTTCCAGTGCCCTTCATCGTCGGGGAAGAAGCAGGTGTCCACCAGATCCATGTAAGGCTCACTCGAGAAAGCTGTGGGGAATAAGCAGTTGTGAGGCCTCGAGTTGTAACATGGAGAGTGCGGTATGCTACAATGAGAGGAAATCGAGTGATGACCGCACCGGAGTTGATCTTTAAGCTGCCATCGCCGGTGCCTGTGTCAATGTCGAAGAGGTCAGGCGTGAGGTCGAGGAAACGGTTCCCGATGCTGATACTTGTAAGCTCGACGTAGTAGTAGATTGGATGTTGAGGGTTGACGATGAGCGAAGTGAAGACGATGTTGGGTGCGATATGACTGTCGACGTTGGTGAACGTGAGCGTGGAAGAGTCCGACGAGTTACATGCGGTGAAGGCAGTAGGAGAAGGTGATGGGCAGTGCTCTACGACGCAACTGTGATGGAAAGGCGAGGGGGGCGCGGCTTAGACCCATGATTTTGACCATGGCCTCGAAGCCGCCCTCTTGGTCACAGCAGCTCCGGTGGCGCCGAACAGGAAGTCAAGCAGCGCGAGTGTCGGAGACGAGCTTGCCGACGGTCATGCCGCCGTCCTAGTACACTTTGAGGTAGGTGCAGACAAAGCTGTCTAGTGTCGACATTTAATTGGAGGCGGCACCCCGAAGATGGGCTGGTCCAGTTGCTCAAAGCACGGGTGGCAGAGCTGACATTGCAACCACGTGAGGTCGGCGGCTGTGTCCATTGTCATGTGAAAGGAGAGACGAGTGCTGTCCACAATTATGGGTCGCACATAGTAGTTAACGCTACCAAGCTCGTAACCGGAGACGAGCGGTAACGTTCAACACCTTTGATCTTGGAGCACCCGCCTAATTAGCTGGCCTGTATTGTTATTTATTATGCATCGCTGCTTGTCTCCAGCACGTCCCAGCACTAGCATTGCAGCGTGGTCACTCAGCTGAATGACGAACGTGAGAACGGTGCTGACGTTGCTCGAAAACTCATCTTGTTTGGTCGTGATATTGCAGGCGCAGGCGCACATCTGCGTGGCTGAAACTAGAGCCACCAATCTGTTTAATTCCTTTATATGACAGGCCAATAACTCAGTAGTATTTGATAAAAACTCCCATGCATTTTGACTTCCATGGAGTCTCCTCAAGATCACACTTCTTGAGGACTATATGTCCTTGCCTTGATATTGTCAGTGTGAAAAGGATTATGTACCAAATTCTTCCATGGCGGACCCTACATCAGTATAGTGCATGATGCGTTAGGGAATTCTGACAACTTGGACCCCCGGTCCAATGTGATTTTATAGAGAAGCAGCTGCAACGGGAGTAAAAGGTGGATATGCAGCTTGACGGTGACAAAGAGAATGGCATTAAGGAGTTTACGATGATTTTGGTCATCCGCATGTCTACATGGTTGGAGAGGTATGCATGTAACGTGTTGTTCAAGGATATGCCCGCAAAATTTTTTAAGGATGTGTTGGCGCCACTCATGCACATGTGTCCACACCCAGCTTTATGTGAGGCGGGTGTGACACAGCTTAAGAGGCAGATGTTGGAGGTCTTCTCGACTGGGCAGCACGATGAGACAGTACGTAGAAGAAAATTTCCAATAGAGGCTATCCTTCGCTTTCCTCTTTGTTGCTATTTCCTTCTATGCCAAATGGCAATGAAAACACCCCATTAAAAGGAAGAAGAGAGAGAGAGAGAGAGAGAGAAAGAGAGAGAGAATGATCCATATCCATTCTTGTGTAGCACAGATATGGAGGTCCATGGGGCAGACTAAGGAGGAGGGTGTCAATCCCATCAAGGGCAGGCTCAGATCAAAGTCGACGTTTGGTATCTCTAAATGCTCCTAATGAAAATAGAGAGAATCATAGACACGAGCCCACTTCTTGTTGCCATGTGGAAGTTTTGAGAGACACCTCTCTCCACTATTATAGTTAGAGTTAGAAGTTTCCAAAAAATTCCTTCCGGCATAAGGGCATCGCACATTGGGTTAGTAATCTGGGTCAAGGCATGATGGACAAGTTAGTAGACTAGGAATCCCAAGCAGTCTACGAACTTCGAGCAATGCTTATATAAACATGGAAAATTCAAGAGAAGGTTTTTCTACTAAATTTCTCTAAAATTTGTAGGTTTTCTCACCTTCTACTTTAAATTTTGAAGATAAATCTCAAAATTTATAGATGGAAATATACTAAACCTAGGTTTCTTTTGTTTATCAACATGGTTGGGTGAAAGCGAACTTGCATGGGGAGAAGTTGTCCTAAGAAAAGTGTTCATAACTTTATCCACCTTGCATACTCTTTTATCAAAGCACTCCTTATAATCCCCCCACCATTACCACCTCCCTTGACACCTTTGTCACCACCATCTTTGGCAACACCACTAACTTTCCCAACCCCCTCGATGGTAGGCTTCAGATGATAATTTGACACAAACTTTAATATATACCATGATGTGGAGTGCTCAAAAGAATGACCTCATTAATAGAATTATTTTCAAGTTCCCACAGTTTTCTCTAGAGTAACTTAAAAATGCATAGTATGGTATCGTACATCAACCCATAATAACTCGACGTAGAGTGAGAGAGAGGAGAAGAAGAAGAAGAAGAAGTGAAGAGCTCCCAAACTCGCCTTATTCGTGAGATTTGTTTCAGTGGCAACAACCTTACCTTTTTAGTGTAAAGCTTGTGGTTTAATCCTTCGATTCGGGGGCTGAAATTGGAGAGGAATATCAACATGCCATTGTAATGGTTCTAAGTGTTCTAGCCCATCAAAGGAAACACTCTACCCAAACCTTGTTCAAAGGGTTTTGTCAGTCAAAAATTTGTGGTTGATTTACCATTAAAAATAGGTGCAATCTTGATTTTTTTTTTTTTTTGTTGTGCTTGAAGTCATCTAAGAAATCATGTTTGGTTTTTGTTTTGTGTATGTGCCTTGCCCTATCTCGCTCGTTTTATGGATTGCTCGAAGAATCTCGCTCAAGCTTTGAGATTCCTCAGGAGAATCTACTTCACCTACAGGGGAAAGAGCATGTATATAGATGCTAATGAGTCTGGTCGTACTATACCACTTGTAAATTCACCGGCTTTTGATAAGTCGATGAAAAACTCGGTTTCTGCGTACATGATTTTTGTCAAAGGATCCACTAGCGATGCTGATGATTTATCAAATGAAAATGGTAGGAATCAAGAAGAGTTACTTTTCTAAATGGATCCAAGATGTTTTTATCGATGATATCCCTATGGACTTACCTCCAAAACGAGAGGATGATGACCATCAAATTGAGCTCCTACCAGGATTCTCACCGCGCCTAACAAGCCTCCTTATCGAGTTTCCCAAGATCAACAAGAGGAGATCATGAGGCAATTATAAGAATTGGTAAACAAAGGGATGGTGAGGCCTAGCTTCTCTCCCTTTTGTTCTCCAGACCTTTTAGTGCAAAAGAAAGATGGTACATACCGTATGTGTATTGACTATCGAGCACTAAACCATATCACTATCAAAATCTGATTTCCCATGCCTCGGGTAGAAGATATGTTTGATAAGCTACAAGGCTCTACCTACTTCAGTAGGATTGACCTTAAAAGTGGCTATCATCAAATAAGGATAGTGGATGAAGATATCCTAAAGACGCAGTCTTTATGAATATCCTAAAGACCGCGTTTCGCACAATGTTTGGTCTTTATGAATATCTAGTCATGCCTTTTGGCTTGATCAATGCACCAACCACATTAAATCGTTTGTTCTTTGATGATATCATCATCTACTCCAAGTCCTTGGAGGAACACAAGCAACATCTCCAAGTTATTTTTCAAGCATTGAAGGAGAAAGAAAAGGGAATTTTTCCTTTAAGAGATTCAATACTTAGGTCATATTATCTCTCAAGATGGTATCCATATGGATCCATTAAAGTTAGAGGTAATAAAAGCATGGCCTAATCCAAGGAATCTACATGAGCTAAGAATCTTTATTGGTATGTGTGCATACTATAGACGCTTCATAGCAAAATTTTCTCAAATAGTAGGACCATTACATGACTTAACAAAGAAGAACGTTAAGTATTCATGGCTGCTAAAAAGAAAAATGCTTTTGACAAGCTCAAAGAGAATCTTACCTCTCAACCAGTCCTTATGCTTCCGGATCTCTCAAAACCATTTGAGGTCCAATGTGATGCTTGTGGTGATTGCCTTGGAGCAGTCTTGATTCAAGAAGGGCATGCCATAGCATATGAGAGCCGAAGGCTCAATACAGATGAACGGGTCTTTGGCATTTATGAGAAAGAGCTTTTAGCTGTTCTACATGCCCTAGACTTTGGTGGTTTACTGGGGACTCCATTCATTTTTCGAACAAACCACCAAAGTCTCAAGTACTTCATGAGGCAAACCAAGATTTCCGACAAAAAAATGAGGTGGGCAAATTTTCTTCCACAATTTTATTTTCATATTGCTCACATTGCTGGTAAGCGCAATCAAGTGGCCAATGCACTTTCACAATGATCAAAAGTTAATGCGGTGTCTATAGCAACTCACAATGATCTATCTTCTATGATAGATGAGTATGCTACTGACCTTGACTTAAAGATGTAATGTCAGCCCTTGCTTTGGGGAAGAAAGAGGAACCATTCACCTTGCAGGTTGGTTATCTTTTTCATGGAAATAGGCTATATATTACCCACTCCCTTCGTAAGAAATTCATGTATGAATACCATGCTCCTCTTTGTGCGGGGCATAGAGGCATTCAACCTACTCTTTGAGGATTAGAGACGTACTTCTCTTGGCCTACCATGAAAGTGGACATACAAGCATATGTTTCAAAATGTGTGGTATGACAAAATACTAAGTATGATAGAGGGAAGAAACGTGGATTACTCCAGCCATTGCCAATCCTTAATTCACCATGGTAGAGTATATCCATGGATTTTATATTTGGATTATCCAAGTCTATCCATGGGAATACAGGAATATGGACAATAGTCAACACGTTTAGCAAGCAAGCACACTTTATTGCTGTCAAAAAGACTATTAAGGCACACCAAATGGCAACCATCTTCATATCTCAGATTTTCAAATATCGTGGATTACCAACATTCATTGTGTCAGATAGAGATCCTAGAATGACCAGTAATTTCTGGAAAGGTCTCTTTGAAAATCTAGGTACATGATTGAATTTCTCTTCGGCCTATCGCCCACAAACGGATGGCCAAAGTGAGATAGCCAATCTTACGATACTCGATCTACTAAAGACTTATGTTACAGAAGTAGATCAACGCTCACAATGGGAGAAGTACTTATCCCTTGTAGAGTATGTGTACAATAATATTGTCCATACTACTATGGGAAAAGCACCTTTTGAGATCATAGAGGGAAGACCTAAAAGTCCCTTGCTACTTAAAGTACATGGAAGATCTTTGCTGCTGATGAGTATAGCCATGACCTACAAGAATCTTTTCAAAAGGTTAAGGAGGCTATATCCATCTCTCAACAAAGGCAAAAATCTGCTGCTAACAAGCACAGAAGAGCCTTAACGTTCAAAGAAAATGATTGGGTCTTACTTAAGTTTTCCAAGGCTCGATTGAAGCAAACGACAGGCAAAAATCCTACTAGCCATCAAAAGTATTATGCTAAACTAGCAAAAAGATACTATGGTCCTTTTCAAATCTTGAAGCCAAGCAATGACATGGCTTATCAACTCAAGTTTCCCAACCATTGGCTCATACACAATGCTTTTCATGTGAGCCTACTTAAGCCCTACAAAGGAGCCACCAAGAGAACCAATTATTGAAGACCCTCTAGAAATTGAAGACCAAGAAGAGATGCTACAACCCAAAGCTATCCTTCGGCATGAAAACAAGGTACTACGACATGGTAAGATTATTCAACGGTATCTTATTAAGTCAAAAATTATCCTTTTGAAGATGCTAGATGGATGCAAGGAATACAGCTTAAGAATAGTATGAACCTTGTCAATGCTTACAATGCTACACTAGAGTAAGCAAATGCAAATGCTTTCTAAATGAACAATGTTTTTGTCTTATAAGACTAATCCTCTTTTGTGCACAAATTTAAATAGTATGCATGCTTAGAATCATGTTTGTGATGACGACATCACTCAAACACCAAGTAGAATTTGTCCCTCTACTTTGGAAGTATGATATGGACGAAAGAGAAGACATGCTTGCAGCAGCTACGTCTCCCAAGTACCAAATGGACTAGTCATCCATTCTGGAATGATAACGTAGGGTGAAAAGGGATCCTCTACCCACTAGGAAACGTAGACTAATGACTAAGACTTTATCTCTTCTACCTCATAGTCGAGGACGACTATGATTTCAAAAGAGAGGTAAATGTCATAAAATCGAATATCTAACAAACCCAAATGATTTTCTCATATTAAATTGATCATTTAATGTGGGAGATTAAAGGGGAACAAGGATTGGAATATAGACATGTGCTTATGGACCTGTCTCAACACGGGGCCAAGGTTAAAGGGGTCTAAATGAGAGATTGTCTGTTAAAGAGCAATGCTACCTAATGGAGCTTCAATGCCTTAGGGTTAGCTTCATTAAAGACCTCCAAAAGTTAGTGTTAAAAAGTCATTTGACCTTAGGCAAGCTAGGGCTAACGTTGAGGTGGGAACCCTACCCAAGCAGGAGGTGCTTGTCGTGCTTGCTAACTAAGGTGCTTAAGGTGTTTGTGGGAATCTTTCCCAAGCTTGAGTGCTTCTCATGCTTAAATGACTAAGGTTCTTGAAGTGTTCAATTCAAACATGATCTCTCAAGAGGTATAAAGTATTTTCATGTTGAAATGACTAAGTTGCTTGAAGTGTTCAATTAAAATATGATATCTTAAGAAGCATAAAAGACATGTCAAGATCCTCCCCATTTGGCCCTCATGATGTGCTTGAATCTTATTGGAACAATAGGATTTAAAGGGGTCCAATGAGAATGTAGATACATAAAAATAAACAATTAAGTTCTTTCTTTCAAAGAGGAAAAATAGGACGCGTGTCCAAATGATATAATGAAATAATACAAAAGAGAGAGAGGGAGAGAGAGAAGGGTGGACCAAGCATGAGAGGGGGTATACTCTCCACACACATACTCTCTCTCTCTCTCTCTCTCTCTCTCTCTCTTATTATGTGAAGTGCAAAGTGCAAGAGCTCCATCTCCTTCTCCAAGGTTGTTGAGAAGTTGAGAGCCTACACCAACACTCTTGGCTATGGAATGCAAATCCAACCAAGAGCCATGCTTCAATGCTTAAGCTTAACATCTCTTCTTCGTATTCATTACTATGATATTATGCTATTATTACTATGCTATTATGCTAAGCAAGAAGAGTGATGATAAGTGAATAACTATTTCTTTCTCCTATGAATGATTCTTCTTCCTCTTCTCTACCCTCATTCTCTGCTAGCTTTCTCCACCTTGGAAGGTGTTTAAGGCCTTGGGACTCAGGCTTGGGATAGTTAATGCTTTTTGCAAAGTTTATGTTATGTTCGTGATGCATGAAGCTTTCCATATTCATTGCATCACCTAGGTCACAAGGAACACAAAGATTGTATTGTACCAAGTCTCTCTTGATGGGATAATCTATATACAAACGCCTTTTGGAGGGGGGATCGGCTCCAAGTAAATCTGGTCCTCAACTCTTGTCATGTTCTCTAATACTCTCTCTTGCAAAAGTATTGTTCATGTCAAGTTAATTAATTACTATTTTTATGTTGCTACCATCAATTAAGTTCACCCTCTATGTTCTCAAAGTAATCTCACAAAAATGCTCACTCTAATTCTCTTAATTCCTCTATTCTCAAAGTTCATTGGCCATTTTCATTACATTCCACTGCAAATGTAGCTATTGTTGAGTCTTCTATGAAAGGAGATTGTGATGCTGACGTTGATGCAAAATGGGCTTTTAGTGCAGAATGCACTTATGATCCTTCTATCTATGATGCATGTTTGTCAATTGTTGCAGATGCTGATGTGTGGTACTTTGACAGTGGTGCTACAAAGCACATTACCTCTCATCGTGACTTGTTTACCTCTCTCAAGGATGTCCCTCATGGGAATTCAGTCACGTGTGCCAACAATGCCTCTTACCGGGTTAAGGGAGTTGGAAAGATTGTGATAGCTGCCACAAATGGTAGTTCTTTCACACTTGTTGATGCACTTTATGTACCTGGGATCAAGAAGAACATTTTTTTTTGTATCTACATTGCTAGACTTGGTCTTGTTATGAAATTTGTGGATGATAGATGCACAATCACAATCTCAATTTTGGTGATGATATTGTTGCATCACGCATTTTATGTCGAGGGGTGTATAAGCTCACTTTGTATGACAAGTGTGGGAAGACTTTTGCAAATGTTGTTGTGGATTTTAAGGCTATTTCAGATGCAAAACTTTGGCATGCACGTTTTGGGTATCTGGATTTTGTGAGTTTGCTGCATTTGCAGAAATTTGATATGGTGGCTTCTTTGCCGCCTGTTGAAGCACCTATCAAACATGTTTGTGAAGGCTATATTTTGGGTAAGATGCACTGCTCTAAGTTTCCAAAGGATGGTTCAATTACGGTCACATGCAGGTTGCAGCTTGCAGCTTGTGCATAGTGATGTTTGTGGGCCCATGCAAACTCTATCCTTGGAAAATTAGCTGTACTTCATAACTTTCATTGATGATTACTCCAAGCATGCATGGGTACATCCTCTTAAAGATAATTCCAAAGTATTTATGTGCTTCAAATAATTATTGGCTATGGCTGAAAACGTCTCGAAATGTAGTATGGACACCCTCCGTTCAGATCGAGGGGGGGAATATATGTCTCATGAATTTAATGCATTACTCGCTAGTCGTGGTATAAAACACCATTGTACAGTGCCTTATATGCCTCAGCAAAATGGCATTGCTAAGAGGAAAAATCGGTCACTTAGAAACGGCACGATGTATGGTCAAAAGTCAAGCTTTGTCGCATTGTTTTGGCACAAGGCCATCATGTGTCACACTTATGTATTGAACATGTGTCCTACGAAATCTTTGCAGACTATGACTCCATATGAAGCATGGCATGATAAAAATCCTTCTATTGACCACATGCGTGTTTTTGGTTGTTTGGAATATGCTTTGGTGCCACAAACGCAATGCAAGAAAGTGGATGATAAGGCTGTCAAATGTATTTTTGTTGGTTATACTGTTGAAAGCAAAGGTTACAGGTTGTTACATCCGCAAACAAAGTGTATGTTGGTCTCATGAGATATTGTGTTTGTGGAAGATTCTGTTCAACCCCTGTTGTCATATATTAGAGACAATAATGTAAGCTCACATGACATTTATGACACTTTGTTGCCTCTTTTTAGTGGTGGAAGATCAAATGTAAATTCTAATGAGGCAAATGTACAGCCTATGGGGGTTTCAAAAAATGTTACAGATAATCCTATTACTGATGCAGATGTACATGATGTACTTGATGGGGAAAGCACTGAGAATGAGCAAGCTAAAGGTATGCCAAAATGGTTGGTGCATTCTTTGCGTGACAGTAAATTGGATGCACCTTTGTCGAGTCATACTCGTTTAGGTTCTCGCCATGTATCTTATGCATCAAATTGTTATTCTTTCACTGTGTTTAGCTTATGTGTTGTTGAGGAACCTTTGTCTTTTGACAAAGTGGGTTTACAAGTTGAAACGCAAGCCGGATGGTGAGATTGATTGCTATAAGGCTCGACTTGTTGCAAAGGGTTATGCACATAAAAAAGGCATAGATTATGAAGAGACTTTTGCTCCCACTTGTCATATGACTACTGTGCGTTTTCTATGTGCATTGGCATCTCATTTTGGTTGGGATGTACATCAATTAGACATTGTTACTGCTTTCTTGAATGGTGACATATTTGAGGAAGTTTATGTAATGCAGCCTCACGGTTGTGTCATTAAAGGGCAAGAAGATAAAGTATGCAAATGTAAGAAAGCTTTGTATGGGTTGAAGCAATCTCCTCGTGCTTGGTATGAGAAGGCTGTCACTCATTTGGTCAAACGAGGTTTTCGTAACAGTCCAATACAAAGCACGTTGATGTAAAGCGTGAGGGTGATGTACTTCTCATCGTGGTTCTCTATGTGGATAATTTGCTTATCATTGGACAAAATGAGAGACATATTGCTGAATTTAAGACTGATTTGAATGCTACTTTCAAGATGAAAGATTTGGGGTTTTTGCATCATTACTTGGACATACAATTTAAGCAATGTGATGGTGGTATTGCCTTGTGTCAAACAAGTTACATAGAGACATTGCTATGTAAGTTTGGACTTGAGGATTGCAAACCTATTGCCACTCCCATGGAAACAGGTTTGAAATTGAGTCTTCATAATGTTGGTGATCCTGCGATGTCACTCTTTAACAAACTGTTGTTGATTGCCTTATTTACGTATGCAACATGAGGCCAGATATTTAGTTTGCAGTCTCACAGGTCAGCAGATTCATGCATAGCCCAGGGTCTAAGCATTAGTAGGCTGTCAAGAGGATTTTTCGCTATTTGAGTGACACTTTACATCTTGGCTTGTTTTATCCCAAGGGGGGATCATTTCCGCCAGACTTACATGCTTTTTCGAACTCAAATTGGGCTGGTTTTTTTGACACGCGAGTGTCCACAAGTGGTTTTTGTTTCATGCGCGACAGTTCATGTATCTCATGGTTGAGCAAGAAGCAACCTACTGTGGCCACTTCTAGTTGTGAGACTGAGTATAGGGAAGTCTTCATAGCTACGGTTGAGTGTGTATAGCTCAGATACCTTATGGATGATTTGGGTGTTGGGCAGGACACTGCCAACAATATCTACACTGACAGTCAGAGCGCATTGTCAATTGTGAGGAACCCAGTTTTTCAAGCTTGCACAAAGCACATTGAGGTGCATTACCACTATGTCAGGGAGAGGCTCTCAGCAGGAGAGATCCGCTTGGCTTATGTGCCAACACAGGACAACCTTGCAGATATTTTCACAAAGGCAAATACAACTAGATTTTGGATTTTGTAATAGCTAGATAGCTTCTACTTTAGCATAATAACTTTTGCACGCACCATCTATATAGCTTCCATACCAGCTATGTAGCTTGTGTATAAGCTATATGGATGTGGATGTCTAGGTGTTGAGCAAGCTATATATCTAATCTTCCACCTATTTAGATGATATTTTAGCTATATAGCACGATAGTCAATTATATACTAAATTGTCATTATTTGTTATCCAACAATTGGATCACAATGTACATGTCAATTGTTCAAGAAAATATGTTGTATGAACTGACACTTTGACAACAAAAGTGGGCCCAAAACCTCTAATTGGTACGACAAATGCACAAATATCAAAAATAGTTGAAAACTAACAAAAACGTATTAAATTGGTGTTACCATATATGTGGTAGTGATGTGCGTGAACACACGTAAAACTACCATGGCATTTCTTCCCTCACTAGGAGGTTTTTTTCCTCGTGCATTGTATATACGGCCATCACTCTAGTACTAACTTATGTATCCAATATGCACTAAGCAATATACTCTCTGTGTGTGCCTTGAGCTTCTTCATCTTCTCCAAGCTATGTGTGTTTCCCTGCAATCCTAATTTCAACAATTGGTAGTAGAGAAGGTTGCATCCTCCTGGGCATAGTTGTATGCACCGCCAACACCCGCCTGCTCACTTTCTCCAATTTGGGAGAGCATTGGTGAGTGTCAGCAGGTCAAGAAATTCTTTGGGAGGCATTGAAGAGCTTGGTTTGGTTAGAATTTTCATTCGCACTCATTTTGGCCTCCATTTCCACTACAAGCAATACTACGCATGCAATTTTGTCCTTTTGTGCAAAATTTCTATCAATGCAATTTTTTGCAGAACGAGCCCCTTAAAATCTTTCTGCCATATAGCACATGTTGGTCCTACTTTGTTTTTCCTCTTTTTGATCAGTTTTCACATCACACGCAGTCACTTGCCATGGTTGACAACCATAGACAATTTGAAGATGCTTGCTACCTACTGAGGACAAACTATGACGGAGATAACTACCCAATTTGGGGCTTACATGATGAATCATGTCCTTGTGTCAAAGGGTGCTTGGAATGTTGTGCAAGGCATTGATGTACGTGTACCTTCTGTGGATATAGGCTCGTTGAGGATGTTGCAGGTTCTGGCAGGTCTTTTTCTGCTAGAGTTTTTTTGCCTATGGCTAAGAAATTTCATTGGGGTGTTAGAGATACACAATCTCACATATTGATTGTATTATTTGTGAAGCGCACTCCTCACATTCTCTCAACAAACTCAAAAAACAGGCTTGGGATATTCTGGCTGGTCTTTATGCAAGTCACAATGAGGCTAAAATTGCTTCTAAGCATGTCTGTGAAGGATATATTTTGGGTAAGATATAGCGTTCAAAGTTTCCAAAGGATGGTTTGATCAGGGCTACATGCAAGTTGCAACTTGTGCATAGTGATGTTTGTGGGCATATGCAAACTCCATCCTTAGGCAATTACCTATACTTCGTGAATTGATGATTACTCCAAACATGCATGAATGTATTCCCTTAAAGCTAAGTCCGAAGTGTTCATGTGCTTCAAGAAATTTCTGGATATAGGTGAAAATATCTCTAAATGTACTATGGATAATACCCTTCGTTCGAATCAGGGGGGAGTATGTCTCATGAGTTTAATGTATTTCTGGCTAATTGTGGATAAAACACCAATGTACAGTGCCGTATACACCTATACAAAATGGTGTCGCTGAAAGGAAAAACAGGTCGCTTGTGGAATGGCACGATGTATGATCAAGAATCAAGGTTTTCCACATTCATTTTGGCTTGAGGTGAAGCATGGCATGATAAAAAAACTATCTATTGATCACATGCGTTTTTTTTGGTTGTTTAGCTTATTCTTTAGTGCCACAAATGCAACGAAAAAAATTAGATGATAGGGTTGTTAAATGCATTTTTTATGTTACAGTAGTAAAAGCAAAGGTTACAAGTTATACCATCCGCAAACAAAACGTATCTTAGTTTCACAGGATGTTGTGTTTGTGGAAGATTCTGTTCAGCCTTTGTTCTCATGCACCAGAGACAATAATGTAAGCTCACAAGACATTTATTACACTTTGTTGCCTCTTTTTAATGGTGGAAATTCCAATGAGAAAAATGTACAACCTATGGGGGTTTTTGAAAATGTTACGGATCGGTCTATTATTGATGCAGATGTACATGATGTACTCGATGTGGAAAGGGCTGAGAATAAGGGCTGAGAATAAGGAGGCTAGAGGTATGCCAAAATGGCTAGTGCATAGTTTGCATGACAGTAAATTGGATGCACCTTTATCTAGTCGTGCACGTTCAAGTTCTCGCCATGCATCTTATGTGTGAGATTGTCATGCTTTGGCTGTTTCTAGTTTATGTGATGAGGAGGAACCTCTTTCTTTTGATGAAGCATAATTCAAAAAATTGAATGGTTTCCATGCAATCAGAATATGATGCACTTATAGAAAATGACACATGGAAAGTGATTTGTCTCCTAGCAAAAGGCCATTGGTACAAAGTGGGTTTACAAAGTTGAAACGTAAATCGGATGGTGAGATTGATCCCTACAAGGTTCGACTTGTTGCAAAAGGTTAAGCACAACAGAAAGGCATAGATTATGAAGAGACTTTTACTCCCACTTGTTGTATGACTACTGTTCATTTTCTATGTACATTGGTAGCTCACTTTGGATAGGATGTACATCAATCAGATGTTGTTATTGCTTTCTTGAATGGTGATATATTTGAGGAAGTTTATTTAACGCGGCCTCGCAGTTTTGTCAAGAAAGGACAACAAGACAAAGTGTACAAATGTAAGAAATCTTTATATGGATTGAAGCAATCTCTTCGTGCTTGGTATGAAAAAGTTAACACTCAGTTGATTAAATGGGGCTTTCGTAACAGTCCAACTAAAAGCACTTTGTATGTCAAGTGTGAGGGTAATGTATTTCTCATCATTGTTCTATATGTAGATGAATTGTTGATTACTCATCTGAATAAGACACACATTGTTGAATTCAAAACTGATTTGAATGCTACTTTCAAGATAAAGGACTTGGGGCTTTCGCATCATTACTTGGACATACAGTTTAAGCAGTGTGATGAGTGTATTATCTTATGTCAAATTAGCTATATAGAGATATTACTATGTAAGTTTGGACTTGAGGATTGCAAACCTATTGCTACTCCCAAGAAACACATTTGAAATTAAGTCTTCATAATGCTGGTGATCCTGTCGATGACACTCTTTATCAACAAACTGCTATTGGATGTCTTATTTATGTATGCGATATCAAGCTAGATATTCAGTTTGCAATCTCACATGTTAGCAGATTTATGTATAGCCTAGGATCTAAGCAATGGCAGGTTGTTAAGAGAATCTTTTGCTACTTGAGTGGCACTTTACATCTTGGGTTGTTTTATTCAAGGGGAGATTTTTATCGCCAGATTTGCATGCTTTTTCGGACTCAAATTGGGTTGGTTGTTATGACACGTGAGTGTCCACAAGTGGTTTTTTTTTTCATGCTTCGGCAGTTCATGCATATCATGGTTGACCAAGAAGCAACCTACTGTGGCCATTTTCAGTTGTGAAGTTGACTGCAGGGCAAGTCTCCATAGCTACTGTTGAGTGTGCATGACTCACATGTGTTATGGCTAATTCAGGTGTTGGACAACACACGTCCAACATCATCTACAGTGACAGTCAGAGCGCATTGGCAATTGCAAAGAACCTAGTTTTTTATGCTTGCACAAAACACATTGAAGTGCATTATCACTATGTGAGAGACAGACTCTCAACAAGAGAGATCGGCTTGTCTTATGTCCCGACACAAGAAAACCTTGCAGACCTATTTACAAAGGCATTGCCTCGAAGAAGTTCGAATATTTTCGCAAAGCTTTGGACTTGCTTCCTTTGTGGATTAATCATGTCCTCAGGGCGTGGCACTTCCTATACACTATGTGTCAGCTCTCATTCACTACATCACTTCCAGGGGGGATTTGTTACCATATGTGTGGTAGTGATATGTGTGAACACACTTAGGACCATCAAGGCATCTTTTCCTTCATTAGGAGGTTTTTTTCCCTGTGCATTTTATATACGCCCATCACTCTAGGGCTAACTTATATTTCCATTGTGCATCACTAAGCAATATACACTTTGTTGTGTAAAAGTGCATGGAGCTTCTTCATCTTCTCCAAGATGTGTGTGTTTTCCTGCAACCCTAATTCCAACAATTGGTAGCTGAGGTAACCATTGGGACCACAAAGTAGTGGGAATTAGTGACACAAGTCTCCTTCAAATGAGAGAAAACTTTAAGAATCTTGATACTTAACTTTAGGAAAAAAAGTAATCTTTCAATGTAAACTTGGACATAACGTGTAAGTGCCTAATGACAACTAAAGTTCACTCTCCATATTGACTCCTTAATGGAGCCAATTGCAGAGGGTAAGAGGTAAAATAGTACTACTCCCAAGTGTACATTAACCAGAAGAGGTGGAGATGGGTCCAAAATTGTTTTGGAGTGTCCCCACGAAAGACAAAAAAATAGTCAACAAGTGGTGAGAGGATCCCATCCATACCTAAGCACAAATTTGCACTTGTCAGAGATATTAGAAGAGATCAAGGAAGATATTGCTCACATGGCAACCTCCCCAAAGAAGTCTACAACGAAAAAGATTGCATCAAAGAAGGCTACACCAAATTCAATGCACGCCCGAATGTCAAACAGTGATGGCTTTGATCTCCCACTCCAAACATGTTTTAAGTAGTAGTTCTCCATGGAATTGAACATGTAACTCCCATTGTGATGAATCCAAGGCTGGTACAGGTTGCATGAAGGGTCAGGATGCATAGGGTCAACATGCAGCAGGGTTGTGTGATACGGGTTGCATGGAGGGACAACATGTAGAGGGCCAGGTGCAATGGGGTTGGGCGATAGAGGTTGCATGGAGGTTTAGCAATTAGAGGTTCAACATACAAAGGGTCTGCATGCAAAGGAGAGGGTCAACATGTCGAGGGATTGGGTGATACAGGTTGCATGCAAGGTCAACACTCAAAGGGGTTAGGTGATGTAGATTTAGTGCAAAGTGTGATAATGGAACGGAGGAATACAAATGCGGACTCTTGTCCTCTTGAAACTTTAGTGCTATCCTCTACTGATATGCCAATTCTATTGCAGGTTATACCTACACTCTTCAAAGCGAAGACTGTGTGTGTAGTTTTAGATGTCAATGGGTTTTTGTTGAGGAGGTACAACTGCTTCAAGGGTAGCAGAGAAAAGCGGGTTGTTGTGTAATTAATGCATTGTTATTTAATTAATGGGTAGGGAGTTACTTTGACAAAAATACTCCTTGAATTGATAAGTGGGTGGCCTGCCATTTGGTGATGACCCAATTTCCAACAAGTTATAGCCTTGAGACTCTTTCCTTTTAGGCAGAAGTTAGTCCAGCATATGGACTTGGTCTCAAGGATTGCGTAATTAATGCATTGTTATTTAATTAATGGGTAGGGAGTTAATGGGTAGGGAGTTACTTTGACAAAAATACTCCTTGAATTGATAAGTGGGTGGCCTGCCATTTGGTGATGACCCAATTTCCAACAAGTTATAGCCTTGAGACTCTTTCCTTTTAGGCAGAAGTTAGTCCAGCATATGGACTTGGTCTCAAGGATTGTGGACTATGCCAAGATATCTAAAGAAGGCATGCTTCTGATGAATCTCGACTTTGCTAAAGCTCTTGATATTTGTTAAGATGGTAATTCATTGAACTTCTAATTCATTAAAGTCCATGCATGCATGCGCACACACCTTGTTTCAATTGTTAGCTATTGTTCAGAGCAGAAGCTAGTTACACAAGGTTCTGAAACAAAGTGATCCTCTATTTGTGCATACTGAATACCTCTAAGTTTAGTACATATAGGCTATATACAATACCTCCATTATGTTCTCTCGTAACTTCATTCAAAGAGTCTATTCAAAACTCACACTTCAAAAATGTGTGTAACAAAGATGCACCAATTATCTATCAGTTGATGTGCAAAGAAAGCAATGACAAGCCATCGAGCCTCGAGTAAACACCCCCCCCCCCCCATGATCCTGCTTGACTCCAGCAAGAAAACTACGTTGCCAAGCTAGATCATTTCATTTCCTTGATCGATGCCACGCTGAAAGCAATGACACAAAGAATCAAAAACCATTTATCATAGGCACAGACAAAGCATACAAAGCATGTTTCTCATCTATATATCCCACAGAGAGCAACTTGTGAGACCTAAAAGAAAATCCAAACCCTATGTGTTAGTAAAACCTCTTCTGTTATGACTTGGAAGTTTTGGAATTTCAAAAATTTCAGGACATTTCACAATTTTTAGTGTGATTTGTGAGGCCAAAATCTCAAGATACCCAGCAAATAATACATGGTAACCGTGCGACATTCTCTGTATATTTGAAAATTCCCATGTCCTAACAAGTCAAATATACACTAGCAAGCACACCATGTTGCAAAGAGATGTCAAGGCCCTTGCTATGAGTTCGAGGCCCTCACCGACACCTGATATAGGAGCTCCTTTCACACGTTGGTAGACGAGAAGGTGAACCACCTGAGCCCTTGTCAAAACACCAACACCGCTTTACACTGATCACATCATGGATGAGCGAAATGGAATGTCCACACATCATTCACCATGCTATTCAATGAGCAAAGCCTGGGACAAGACACTAGAAGTTGCTTGCATGGCTATTCGAATCTTCCAACACCCATTGCTTCTGGCTCAGATGACTCCCGCCCCTTCACGACTCACGAGCTCTCTGTCTTTTGGTGAAAAGTTTGTCCAGATCTTCAGTTGCTACATTGCTTCTGGTGTAGTAAGACAAAGTTCAAACATTACCACATTAAGCAAAGTTACAAACGGCACTGTCAAAAGAACAACTTCAAGTTGACATGAACACAAAAATGTCTGCCGATAATATAGAAACACAGAACCTGACAAAAAGAGACTCTGATCATTGCCCTCATTTACCTTTCCCCGATGCATATTTCAAAAGTAGCACTGAACCATTATACACTGCGCATGAACAGAACTTCAATTTCATTTTGATATTCGTAGCAGTTGCAGTGAACTTGCATGAAGAGTGAATACAACACGTAGAAATACAGGATGGTGTCAGTAAGGAAAGACAAACATCACATTGAGTAAATAATAGTGACCGTCTTACAGAAGTGGTGCAACATAGCTATAAGGTAGAATAACAAGAAATTCTCTTCTGAATAATCAAAATGCACCTAATGATTGACACTAGATACCAAATCTATGTAGAACCTTCGGACTTTGAATATACATCTATCTATAGGCAGTGGCATGTCAAGCAGCTTTCCATGAAGCCAAATTTTCAAATAAAGGTTCTCTCTTCATGTTTGTTCTTCGTCTCTTTTACACAAACCTTCGACTTAAACCACTTTGATTCTAATCTGATGACCGACGCCAGTGCCCATTGACCCAAGGTCCATCTCTCTACGTATGGGCAGTGGCATGTCAAGCAGCTTGCCGTGAAGCCAAAATGAGAACTTTCTTTTAATGTCTTTTCTTCGTGTAGGTTTGATATCTTTTACAAAAAACCGAGTTAACCGCTAGAGCCCCCTTCGTTGCTAATCTGATGGCAGCGTCTTCAACAAATTTTCATTACAGAAGATGAACACCTTTTCATTCATTTTTAAAAGTAGTGCCCATCAGCCCAAAGGTCTATGGCCCAAGTTCATCCCTCCCTAAGGGCAGAGTAAGTGCCTGCAGTGCTCGCCATTAGGCACTAACTATTTTTCGACACCCCTCCTCATCAACTGCATGTTAACAACAATAGATAAACTGACATAGCAATGAGAGAGTGCAGAGTCAAACCTGCCTCTTAATTGAGGTGGTAATAACAATCCACCTGCGGTATCAGGTAAGTTCCTTGGTGGTATCAAATTTCCTTTTGGAATTTTTTTACGAGGACCATCTACAGACCCATTCAAATCAGACCGCTTGGTTGACGTGAATGAACTGCCTCCAACATTCACAGCTAGACTCTCTTTTACAGAATCAAAAGAAGCAAGAAGCTGTGTAGCATCTGGAAGTTTCAAGGATGTGTCCCCTAAATTTGTACTCGAACTACAGAAACCAGCCTCTAGCTTCACAGTCTCCATGGTACCACCAGAGCTGCATGTCAAAACATATACATGGTTTACAGGGTCGGCGATAGCTGGACATAAAAACAATGACAGAGAACAAGCACTTACACAAACTTTACCATCCCATCAAATGTGTGAAAACAAAAGCCAACATAAACTATCCTGTTTATTTAAAGAGCAAAAAGTCAAAACATCTACATGCTTTACAGGGTCAGAGAAGGCTAACAAATAGAGTGACAGAAATGAAATGAAATAAAATGTTATATTAACGTCTTCAAAAGGCCAAAATGACCTATGAGACCAAAGCGTTACAATGTGGTGAATCTGATACAAAGTCAGAGTAACAAAATGAAAAGACAAAATGAGAAAATGCTAAAATAAAAGTACTATGGGATCCTAAACTGGTAGGTGTGAACAGAGAAAAAGCATTCATACAAACTTCACAAGCTCATCAGATATATGCAGACAAAAACCACCATAAACGTACTACATTTATTTAAAAAGCAAATAATCTGACTCAGAAACCATCTAGCGTTTTTCTGGTACAGTAATGAAAGCGGTTGACTTTCAGGTTTTTGGGCGCCAGTTATTGTTAGCAGCTGCTTTTGGGGGTGACTTGTAAAAGCTGGCCACAATGCCTTTTAAGTACGAGGCCTTGGGGGAGGCTTTGTAGACTTGCGAGTTGTGCAATTGCGAAGAGGCTCTCCCCTGCAGTTGTAACTGTGAATATTCAAACAATAACGAAGTACAGCAAGGGGCGGGCCAGTGCATCTGGGGAACTCTGCCCCACCGTATCTTGTCTAAAGTGTTTAGTTCAAGTATTCTGCTCTTTCAGTTCAATTCGTGGTAGTGTTGTTCTGTTCATTGCTTGTCAGTGACTTGTCGATACAGTGATATCAAAGCTGACTCACGTGCTCTTGCATCGGTTCCTTCTCCTCCTAGATGCTGCTTCCCATAGCTGCGATATCCAGTTGTAAGTAAGCTGGTCCAGAAATACTCTCTCAAGTTCAGGCGAAGTGGATGGAATAGATACTCCTCAGTTTTTAGAGCTTCACGTTGAGGCTTTTGGGCTGCAACCATTCCAAAAAAGCACTAAGAGAGAAACACTCTGATCCTATGAGAAGTGGCAGCCGAAGATGGACGATGTCACAAATGGGAGTGCATAGTAATATCGAATATACTATGATAAATAGGTTATTATGCTTTAGTGCTGAAGCCAATTGATAGCAAGAGAGAGAGAGAGAGAGAGAGAGAGAGAGAGAGAGAGAGAGAGAGAGAGCTCTGAAGCAAAGACCATTCTATGTTAGCATTGCATCTGTGCATGAGACTGCAACAAAGGACGCCTAGGTTGTGAGTGTGTAAGCATTGTTTTCAACTTGTAAGGTTTTATTGAGATTTTAGCAGGGTCATACCATTTTTAAACGTGGCCGGCTGCCCACTTATTACAGGCAAGAAAAGCAACAAAAACCAAGGCGTCCCTTTCAGTATTTCTTTATATTGCTTCACCAAGGTACAAACTATGGGACTCTACTCTGCTTCTCCACAAGGTAGAATACTAAAGAGAGACCCCTGTGCACATACTTACAAACCTTTGGCCTCCCAAAAGCATCTCACATGAAAAACAGTGCCTCCAAAAGCACCGTGTTCATAAGTCCACGCCCATAAGACTATCAACGTAAAACACAGGTTGTCTCTCTATTAATACTACCCCTGAGAACCGACGTCCAGGCCATGAGAAATTCAAAGGCCATATACAACCAAGCGCCCCCTAGACTCCAACCTGCGTCGCTCGAAGGTTTCCATTTACAACTAAACACTCCTCAGAACGCAACCTGCGTCATTTAGAGATTTCGAACTTCCCCATGACCGAAGTCCGGGCCATGAGTTATTCACAGCTCTAGTACAATTGAATGATCCCCAGACTATAGAGGCTTTTCAAACAACGTTGAAACCAACATCAAAACCAGAATCAAGCAAACTCACGACAAGTTCAAAATATATAAATTTTATTTCAAACAATTCTACAATAGTATTCTCAAACAGAGTTCAAAAAGTATCTAAATACAAATCAAAGCTTGCCTTGTGGCTAACTCGGCCACAATCTCTCTAGCAAACTTATCATAATCAAAGTCCATCTGCTTGAGGAACTCTGGATAGACAATATTCTCGGTGGCTCCTAGATCGAAGAAGATAAGTGCCTTGAAGCCATTTTATCTTTCCATATGCTCTGCACAATTCTTTGGAACCATCTATAGAGATGCCAAAAATGTTCCCGTACTGTAGTTTTCGCCTTCTTAGCAAGAGATTCCTTGGGAAGTTTATCCCCTTTATTATGACATACATAGGAGATGTGTCCTTGTGAAAGGTGGCAGCAGAAGATACAATGAAGACAAGAAATGGCTCGTGATCCGGTGGGCACCTCGACTCCGATCTAGAATACCTGCAATGCGAAACACATGAACAAGGCACCTATGGAGAAGAGAGATCAGTGAGATAGAAAAAGATAGCACATCTGAGAATACGAGAGAGAGAGAGAGAGAGAGAGAGAGAGAGAGAGAGGCTCTCCATGCTGATAACAAGCTGATCATACAAGTGACCGGTCCGATATAAAATTGTCATGCCAACTGGATAGACCCGAGGTACACATAACTGCAACTGTGACTGCTTCAGACATTGCCTACTGCTCTTGCTGAAACCGGCCCATAGGGCCGTAGACTTTAGCTTACACCCGATTCTTTACTTGAAAAACTTTACTTGAACTTTACAACACAGAGAAAATTTGCATATAAACCTGTAACTGGAAATAACACTTCAAACAAACCACGGCTTGGCAGCTAGAGTGCTACCAAGCAGACAGTGACACCCTGTAGGCGGCGCCCTTTTCGATATTTCTTTATTCTTATAAAACTTGGGAAAAAACCTCCAAGTTCCAACGAGCTGTCCCGCTTGTACGGGGCTGAAAATGGCCCACACTAGCCCGATTTCGGTAGCATAACCACAAAAGGAGGCTTCACAAACAAAGTCCCCATGTAAAAGATGACTTCCCTGTAGCATTCGAGCACTTTCCCAAACCTGGCGGGAATCTGCAGCATGCTGAATTCTCTTTTTTTTGCCCCAAAAATGCACCCGATCACCTGTACAATGATCCCATCCCTTCCCCGAAGCTCCTAGGGGTATTAAGGATCCATTCGGGTCAAAACCCTAAACCTGCAAAAGCACACAGCAGGCTGTATTTTACTGTTTTGGCTCCGTTTCACCTGTCGGTTGCATCCGTAGCAAGCCCTCGTACTCCCATACATGTAGGGCTACTTGCCCTTTGAATCAGACAAGATTTCTCATGTGAAATCTCTCCAAATTCACATGTACCTGCGGGGAATTAGCAATTAGCTAATCCAGTACCTGGACACGAGGCTCTTGCCTCGGCATACGCGCATGAGCCCACACAACTGTACATACAGATGGAAAGCCCTAGAGCTAGGCACTACGATTCTGTTTCAAAGGTGCGAGCGGAATCATTGCGCTACATAAGACAAGGGAGAAGGCAAGCTTTCCATTAAAGTTGTGATCACCTGCACCCACGACTCACACACACTTGTGTTCACTTGTAGAGCAAAAATCAGTCCCCCACTCTCAAATTGTGCGCCCCCTCTTCATGCAGACTTAAAAAAGTGATCTCGAGCCGGCATGTGTCCAGTTTGCCTCTTTTGAGTTAATTCCTAGTACCCACCGACTTATAAAGTGTAGCGAGGGGCCTAAATGACTTCGAACTGAGCCTAGACACCCTTTTGCTGCTCGGATTCCAGTACCGACAGCCCAACCATCTTGTGACGACCTGCCCTTCCCGACTGCAGGTGAAACTCTCGACCGTCAGTCATTTCACACTCGCCACACAATGTCCGACCATTTGTGACTTTAAAAAGAGGGTCCCAAAAATTAAGGAAAAATCGAAACCAACAACTAAGGTTAGTGGTTGCCATAGCCTCGTGACATACCCCCCTCTTGAAATCGCAAACATCCTTGATTGCATACCAGATATACATGTCATAGATGATTTAGTGTGATTAGCATTCTTTTATCATCACATGTATCTGCATGAAAGCTCATGAAACATAGATACAAATGACTTAATGAAACCTTCATATTTTTGTTATTTCATTTACGATAGAAGTGAGCATAATACCTTCAGCACTTGTAGACAAGTGTCCACTTCTATTACACTGAATCCGTATGCACATTTGATGTGCTACCTGCATTATTACCCCTCTTTTGAACACGTTGGGTTGGGGTATATGTAGGTTGTAACCCAAAGGCCTCAAGGTAAAGCTACAATACATTTGGTGACTTTAGCAGTTCACACTCTTCCATCCACTTTGCATCCATAGGTGGATAGTTCCTGAACTTCACCAAATACTGTCGTGCAACTTTTCCCTTAATTTTTCTTTCCTTATGTGCCAAAACCTTCTCGCGCATCTCCTCAGTGACCAAACAAGACATCTGTGCCCACACCTGCTCTCTGCATGCATCTCGGCTCTCTGACTTAGGCTCAGCTAAAAGCAGATCTGTCACAAACGGGAGCGCATAGCAATATAGAATATACTCGGATAAATAAAATTTATCACTTGATACTAAAGCCAGAGAATATAGAGAGAAATAGATAGAGAGAGAGAGAGAGAGTGAGAAGATCGACACAGCACTGGGAACAAGAAGATGGGTTGGTCTCCCCCCATAATAGTATCTTTATTACTGAGGAGAAGTCTATACAAGCACTTGAACCAAACGTATTACCACGATTATTCTAGAATAAGACTTGATGGTTCCAGAAGACTCAACTTCCTATTCCTAGGGCAAAACCCTATTCCAAGAAACTTTGGTTCCTTATTCCAAATCCTCGAGAATCAAGGTTCTCGCCACTGGATTTCACCTTCCACACTCAGGGTATGGCATCCTTGCAACTCTTTTCCGACTCTGTTTCTTGAGTCCTCTTCCCACAGAATAATTCTACTTTCCCGGACACGGGGTCCTTACTTGGGAATCTCAACTTCCGGATCACAACTCGAGCGACTACCTCTCCCCAAACTCAGGTACGAAACCCTTGGGCTAATCTGGCTCTAGTTCCTCAGAGCGCTTTCTCCTGCAGAGGCTCATGCCTTCCTCTGCTCCTACTCTCTCACTACGAGGAAATACTTAGAGATCATAACATGAAAATCGTTATCTTCAAAGTCTCGACGCTCGAAACGCAACTCGGTTCTCGAAAAGCAATTCCCCGGAAGAGATCTCTACATAGAAAATCCTCTCTTCCAATCCTACACACAAAAGAAGTGTGTTCTCGGGTTCCTTCTCGTAAATCAACCCCGTCTACGACGTTTATGGGCTGAAAACAGAGAAAAACGACAGCTTGTCGCCATGGGAACACGCTCCGTAGGCACTTCTTCGCAAGGGAACTCGTGCACTGGGTCCTAGCGACATCTGGTGCACTTGGGGCAGCCATGGGCATCACTGGCAACGTCTTCTTTGCGGCTAAAATCTGTAGCAGCATCTCCTCGCAAAAACTGGTCTTCCCTCTGGGAGAGGGTGTGTGATACTTTTATAGCTCCTTGGCTACGGCAAAGATAGCAGAGCATTGGCTGCTTGCGTAGAGATCGCGGCCGTTTTTTCGTTTTTTTTTTTTGTTTTTTTTTGCGCTGTTCTGCTTGAAAAAGAGAGAAAAATCGTTGGCTGGTTTTTACTGCTTTATTTAACCATAGGCTACCGACTTATTAAGTGGGCGGCTCGATGGTCTGAATCTGTTCAAAAACTCAATAAAACCTTATAAGTTAAAAACAACGCTTTCACAGCACTTCCGAGGTGTCCCTAGATGCAATCACATGCATAGTTGCAATGCAGACATAGACTTCCTCATGGGAAAGCATCTGCTTTCCCGAAAAGCAATCCCGCTTTCTCAAAAAGCATCCGTTTTTCCTCAAAGTTTCCTTTGAATCCATCTTCATTCAAGTGCTTGCTTTTCCTTCTACACAATTCTAACACAGTTCGGAATTTCCTCTCGACTATGGATACTTCCTTTCCGATGCACCCGTCACCCACCTTGTGACGCATCAAGAATACCCATCACCTAGTTCTTTTCTACCGAACTTACGGTACAATCTCCTTCACGATGCTCTATCACCCATCCTATGACGCATCAGAGATGTCCGTTCCCAGATGGTCGGATACTTCTTTCCGATGTTCCTTGTCACCTATCCAATGTGACGCATCAAAAGTACCCGTTCCTGGGGCCTTACAGATATTCCCGTTTTAGGTGCTCCCGTCATTACTTTGAATGATGCACTAGAAATACTCTGTACTCGGATGTCTCCAGTGAGAAAACCGTCACTTAAAATTCCAATAATTCATTTAGAATTATTTAGTGTTCCAAGCGAGAAACCCTCTCAATTATAAATCCAATAATTCATTTAGAAATATTTTCCTGTCAGATAAAACCAATTTAGCAACATCCCTTTCACTTATAAACAGTTGTCTTTAACTGTAGAGGTCCAATTGAATTGCCAGGGAGAAACCGAAAAGATTCCAAATCTTGCTCAATGGTGAGTTGAGCTAGTCCTTTCTCAAAAGAGAACTTAAAATTTAATTAAACAAAAATTCGATAATTACAATACTTACCTTACCGATTCATGTCGTTCCTCTAGTACCTCGAGGATATCCTTCACCAATCATCAACTTACGAACCATATAAGAACTCATCATTCGCGTCTTTCCAACTGATCGAAAGTTTCCTCATCCGAGAATCTGTTAACTCAATTCCACCTTCTCAATCCCGAGAAGAATAATCCTCCTAGAAATCAATCTAGGTATCTGTCCTTACGCATAATCCTATGTTGATACTCCAGAGGGTATTGAACCTCTTGTGTCCGTCCACATAGGGAATGTCCAAGTCATAGAGTATTAATCTTGATGTCTTTCTTTCACAAATAGAGTTTGCGATCACCTTAAAGAAGGTTCTTGTTCCGGGCCGTTACTTTGAGTAGGCCAATTGTTCTGATCCGAAGATCTCTTGTGCACAGTGGCACTTCTTTCCAATCTTTTTCTCCTGCGAGTTATTACCCAGCAGTGTTTTCCCAACGTCCATTAGCGTCTCTTTCCTTGCAAAATCATAAAAAATGATTTACCTTGCAAGCATCAATGACAACTTGCAAAATCTTAAGTGGATAGGATTCTAGCCATAGCATTTTTTGAACGTACGTTCAAACCCGGTTCACAATAGAGCGAACCCTCTGTGATTCTCAGGGATGTTCTCCCATATGTAATTCTTACCATTTTGAAACGGTTGGCAGATTATACTCTTACGAACCACCGGACCATTTCCTGAAAAGGAAGTTGGTTCATCTTATTCCGTTCAACAAAAAAAAAAATCAAGTGGTTGGATGACCCACCTTGGCATAGGTCTGCATCTTCGTGTGTTATCCATGTACCCAAAGGTGTACATAATTCTTAAGCTGTGTTAGAGTTTCGGTGAACCTGGGAGATTACCCTCCCATCGTAAGATCCTTAGAGCGAAGATGTTCAGCCTGACGATCCCTTGGCTCGATCTTAGAGCAAAACCCGCTCATCAATAAACTTGAATTTCAAATGTGGAATTCTACGAGCATAGGCCAAGGCCTACTCTTGCTTCTTCCCTCATAAAGAGAGTAGTCCTTCACTTGTGCGGAAAGCACTACCATATCTTCCCTTATCGGGTAGGGGTGTGGACTTAAAGAGTACTCAAGCTTAATGAAAGCTTTTCTTTGCTTGAAAGCTCAGAATGGTTGCTTCATAATTTCTTACCCGTAGTAGCAGGTAATCTGTTCAAGAATTACCGGATACCAAATCAATAGTTGACCTTCCAAATGGTTTAGCAAACGAGTTCATCTCTTAGAACAATGTTCCAACTTGATCCTACTCTCATAAATACTCGAGAGTGATTGTCCTTGTTAGACACGTGCATATCTCGTGCATAAAAGCAATACGCAGTTTATGACTTCCTCAAAGACTCAACTTTAATCAAAGACTTGCCCTCTCACTTAAAGTTTGAGGGTCTTCTATTCAAAAACTCAGGAGTTAGATTGAATTTCCCTACTCTAAACTTTCTCCAGATAGCAACGTATCCTTCGAGAAGAGGTAACAAAAATTCGTTTTTCTGTGTTCAATGGTTCCCGTCCCACTGCGGGGATTAGATTCTATGTACACTAAGGTGTACCCTTTCCGCTTTTATTGTTGACTCCACCATCTGCTGCAAAGTATCTTGCAGATGCGTCTACAAACTTCGGGCAAAAGTCCTTCGTTGAACTTCTTCATCTTTCCTTCCTCAGAGAGGATCAAGAGTGGAGCTACCTTGGCAAGAGTAAACCACTACTTGCTTTGACTTGCTCGTGTTCCTATTGGGCAAACCGATCCAAAATTTCTTGGATGCCTTCCTCAAAGCATAGAGGAAAAAAATTTGTCAAAAAATTCAGCCTTGAATTGAATCTAAGTCTTGTTGTAAGTTCCTTGCAGAGCTCTGGTATACCACCAAGTACTTGCAATCCCCTTGAGGTGTTTGGTCACATATCTCACCTTTGACGCTTCTAAGAAATTAGAAATTGTCATTTGCAAAGGCAACTTCAAACTATCGAATTAAAGCAGTAGCTTTTGGGACATCTTCCCTTCCGTCAAAAGTATCAAACTTGACCAGAGTGTTCTGAGGTCTAAAGACCACCTTCATATCCTTCCCGGAATGACTGGATTTCATGGCTATGGTTCTCGATTGATGTTCATGGATATTTTCTAGATTCTAAAGGATCTTGAGCATTCCTCTCCTTGGATTCTCTAGGTTCTTGAGCATCATGCTCTTGTCCCCTTCTCAAAGAATCCCAAGTCTTGTGTCGACTTCTTGCAGAGAGAGAAAATTTTCCCAACACTGCAAGCTTTTCCTGCAAGACTTAGATTTCCGCCTGCTTACTTCTCTCTTGGCTTGTCATGGCTTCTTCCCGTATCTTCCCAGAGTCGTCCTCCTTTACAGAGAAAGAGAGGAGACCATGCTTTGATACCACTGTCACAAACGGGAGCGCATAGCAATATAGAATATACTCGAATAAATAGAATTTATCACTTAATACTGAAGCCAGAGGATATAGAGAGAAATAGATAGAGAGAGAGGGATAGAGTGAGAAGATCGGCACAGTACTGGGACCAGAAGATGGGTTGGTCCCCCCCCCCGTAATAGTATCTTTATTACTGAGGAGAAGTATACAAGCACTTGAATGAAACGTATTACCACGCTCGTTCTAGAATAAGACTTTATGGTTCCTGGAAGCCTCAGCTTCCTATTCCTCGGGCAAAACCCTATTCCAAGGAACTTCTGGAACAAACTGCTGACGTGTCAAAGCCTAAAGAATGGAGCCAACTTACAGATGCCGGCCAAGGGGCCTAAACCCTAAGAAGAACTGGTAGTAGAAGAAGTGTCACCGAGTGAGGACGTGGTTGCCCGAGTACAGAAAACCCTAACCCTAATTTCTGCCAGAAACCCTAATTCTGAAAACCCTAACTGCTGAAACCCTAATTCTGGAAACCCTAACCCTAAAACCTGCAAACCCTAATTTCTGCAAGAAACCCTAATTCTGAAAACTCTAACCCTAAAACCTGCAACCCTAATTTCTGCCAAAAACCCTAACCCTAACCCTAAGGCAACAGACAAATTCCGACAATTGCGCTGACATGATGACGTGGCAGGCTGTACGGATTTCCGTAAATTGTGCTGGCAGCTTTTGGCATTGCTTTTTGGACCAGAAGCTTTTGAGTTTGAATGAAAGTTTTTCATGTAAACTACTTTTTGGACCAGAAGCTTTTGAGTTTCAAAGCTTTTCATGTAAACTGCTTTTTAGGCCAAGGGCCTTTAAATATGAGGCTAGGGCTCATTCTCTGGCATGCTTCAGTACGAAGGTGCAGAGTCTGGAGTACCAGCTTGTACTTTGATGATGCAATATAAAGAAATACCGAAAGGGGCGCCAAGGTTTGGGGCCAATACTCTCTGGGGTGGAATTCCGCCACTCCGTGTCGCGTGTCCTCTCTCTCTCTCTCTCTCTCTCTCTCTCTCTCTCTCTCTCTCTCTCTCTCTCTCTCTCTCAGTTCAGTTGTTATTGAAGTGCGAAGAGTTTGTTCAGTCTGTTCTTTTCTATTGGCACGTGGTGCCCGCCTTGTGACAACTTCCGTTCCTTATTTCAAATCCTCGAGAATCAAGGTTCTCTCCTCTGGATTTCACCTTCCAGACTCAGGGCATGGCATCCCTGCAACTCTTTTTTGACTGTTTCTTGAGTGTTAGGTGCAGCGGAATGAATGTTTGCGCTTTGCTCAAGATGAGTGCTCCGACCTCTGCTCAAGGTTTCTTTTGTTCTTATGGAAGGTGGAGCCTTCCGTTCTTAATGAGAGAATGCTATGATCACAAACAAAGTGAATGGACACTGTGCGTGCAAGTGCATGAGACTGAGAGATAGAGAGAGAAGAGAGATACGGCACCAGAGACGTTGTAAAACCCTCCTCGGAAGGCCCCACTCTCGTCGATGAGAGTGGTCTACTTATGATTGCACAAAATGGTACAAACTAAATGCATGTGACTCATGCAAGTCTAGGCTATGTCGGCGATGACGATGCAACGACGATCCGCTAAAAACGCAGATGCTGAAATCTGCGTTTTCCGGGCTAAAACTATAAACCTTGCGGAAACTGACCGTGCGACGAGGAACTGCTGCGGGAAGATGAGATCTGTGAGGTTCGGGACTTGATCTGCGGGTGCTAACTGCTGAAAACTGAAAACGCTGATGTTCCTTGATGTTCCGTCGCGGTAAATCTCCAAAACGCCGGGGCTGATCTACAAACCAAAAACGCTAGAGCTGAAATTCTGTTGCTGTCGCCGGTTGCTCTGCAACATGCAAAACGCTAGGCTGATCTGAGGTTCTGTTGTCGCCGGAATCTGCAAAATGCAAATCGCTAGCTGATGTGGTGTTGAAAACAGAGTTACCAGGGAACGGGTAAAACCATGCCTGGAATGCCGGAACGGCGTTCCAGCCGGTAGGCAATGCTTGGAACGTCCCGGAACGGCAGTCCGTTCCGACAGGCGGACTCAAACCGGAACGGTCGACCGGAACGGGCTCAAAACGGATTCGGAACGCCAAAACGGGAAAAAAACGGACAGATTTTTCCAACGTTAATAAACGGACAGAAACTTAAAATTCAAAAACAGTAAGCCCTCAAAAACTATATAATGTGCCAAGCCCTCACCCTTTTCCTTCACAAGCTCTCAAGCTCTCTTGCTCTAGCCTCTCAAGCTCTATTGCTCTCAAGCTCTCAAGGCTCAAGCTTCAATCTCTCAAGCTACCAACTTCCAAGCTCTCAAGCTCTCAAACTACCAAGCTCTCAAGCTCTCAACTTCTATCTTGCTCTCAAGCTCTCAAGCATCAAGCTTTCAAAGTTCAAGGCTCTCAACTTTCAAGCTCTCTCTTGCTCTCATGTCTCAAGGTTGTAAGCCTCAAGCTCTCTCGAGTCTCATTCCAATTTCCATCATCTAGATTCCATGGCCTCTTCTTCTCGTACAACCCCCTCCGTTCATGCGGGCAACACTCAAAAGGCGAAGGAGTGGTTGTGGTGGGATGAAGTGACCTCGGAGGGCACCTTGTCGGCGGCGGGAGGTTCTCGTGAATGGGCATCCAAGCTATGCTCTTATACACGGAAAGGGGGGCATGACAAAGTAAGGGCACACTTTCTTCGAGTGCCGGGACATGAGGTGAGATTTTGCACCAACGTAACCATCGAGAAGAGAAAGGAGCTCGAGGAAAAGCATCGGCAATTCAACCAAGAAGCCAAGCCCGCATGCAAAGGTAATGATCCAAAGACCCTCATTTTCCCTTCTTCCTCTCTACCCGGTGTAGGTGTTGGTGCATTTTCACAAGGTCCAAATCGTCGCCAAAGGACCCTTGCCACCTCTTGGGACCCAAGAAAGAAGGAAGAGGTGGATGCAGCCGTGGCTCGATTCTTCTATCACGACCATATCCCATTTGTCGCGGCCAGGTATGTTCATTGTTTTATGATTTATCAATCTTCTCTCTCATTTCTTCCGTTATCGTCGGTTCCACCTTTTTGATACTAGCCTCTTCTATGTTTGATCGAAATAGATCGGAGTATTGAAAAGTCATGGTGCAACGGATAGAAGAGTATGGCACCGTCTATGTGCTGTCATCTTCAAAGGCTCTCCGAACCACTTTGCTCGATTGAGAGAAGGCTATCCTGGAGCAAGCAACTCTCAATATTCAGCGTCTTTGGGCAAAACATAGTGTTTCCCTCATTGCCGACGGGTGCAGCGATACAAGGAAGAGATCTATCCATGGTCTCGTCGCATACTCGAGTGGAGAGATGTACTTTGTGCACTCTCATGATGCCACCGAGAGTGGCAAGTCCGCCCATGTCCTCTTTGCAGAGTGGACAACGGCCATAGAAACCATCGGTGAGCAACACGTGGTGGCCTTTGTCACAGATAGGGAGGCATCAAATAGGGCAGCAGCAGCTATTATAGAGGGCCACTATCCGCATGTGACAGTGTGCGTTTGCATGGCACACTGCTTGAACAACCTTCTAAAAGACATCGGCAAGCTAGACTTGATCGCTCGAGTCATTGCTGATGCAGTGAAGATTGTTACTTTCATCAACAATCACAACTTTGTTCGAAGTGAGTACCTCAAGAGGTCGGGCAGCAAAGTGCTTCTAAAGTATTTAGACACCCACTTCGCATTCAACTTTCTTCTTGTGCGCAAGCTGTCTGAATGTCAAAATGCGCTCCAACAAGTCTTCATCAGTGATGAGTTCACCACCTCCTCCCCCTATGCAAAGACAGTTGCAGGGATTTTGTGCAAGGATAAGGCAAAGGATCTTGAGTTCTGGAAGAAGCTCAAGAGTCTAGACGCACAAGTAAAACCGGTGGTTCATTTGCTTCGAGTTCTGGATGGCATGGATCCTTGCATTGGCAAGATTTATAAGGCAATGGACCGCATGATTGAGCAGCTTGCACAGCTTGAGCCGAACGCAGAGCGATATGAGGAGATCCATGCGCTTTGCAGCTCAAGGTGGAATTCATATGTCTCTCCTTTACACGGGGCAACGTACATGGTGGATCCAGAGTTCCAAGGTGCAAGGCAAGAGACAGATAGAGAAGTCATGAACCAATTTACAGAGATCTTAAACAAGATGGTTCTAGACAGAGATGGGCGACGCATTGTCAGAGATCAGTTGAGACGGTACAGAGAGATGCGGGGGTCATTTGGCAGTCGAGATGCTCAGATTGATTGCAGGAAGATAGGTTCAATGCTATGGTGGGAGGACTATGGCTATGATGGCCTTGAGCTTCAGAGATTGGCGATCCATATTCTCAGCCAGTCAGTTAGTACCTCATGCTTGGAGCAATTGTGGAGTATCTTTAGCCACATTGCTTCCAAGAAGAGGAATCAGCTTGGAGTGGAGAAGGCTAATGATCTTGTCTTCGTCAGCGCAAATTTGAAAATGCTTCGCAAGAGTACAGACAAACAGACAGATCCTTTTACACAGTGGGAGATCGAGCAAGAGGCTCCTCAGGTAGGTGGAGATGCACATCCACCAACACCAGGTACTTCATCCGTGGCTGAGATCAAGCCGAGCCTAGAGCTCGATGATGAGGAATGGGAGGATGTGCATGATTTACAGCCGGCTACTACAGATTGGGAGGCCTCTCAGGCTAGTGGCTCTTGAGTCTTGAGTCTTTGCCATTTATCCTTACCTTTTTGTATGGCTGCTTGAGCCTTGCTTTGCCATTTGTAGCTACTAGCATCTTTATGGTATTTGTCACCTTCAGTCTTTTGGTATTGTGGTCACTGGTTTGCCTCCCTTTGTTTTTTTTGTAGCACCTTGGCGGCCCTTGAGGCTTGTTAGTCATAATTAATTCCAAAGTGTTATCTCTGACTACTACTCTTGCAATTATTTGAGAGCATTTTGTATGGGCATTGTGTTTGCTCACTGTTGTACATATGTTATGTACTCTGGGCACCGCACATCCCAATCAAGTCATAATAAGGTTGAATGGTCTTCGAATCGTGTTTTTTGTGAGTATTAGAGTCAAAGGACTCTAGTACTAGTTGTATTCAAACACATAAAAAAAAACAATATTTGGGTGTTTTTTTAGCCTCCCGTTTCGCGCCGTTCCTGTTCCGGGCCTGTTCCGGTTCCCCCGTTCCGCAGGGAGGCCCGTCGCCGTTCCCGTTCCGCGTTCCGGGTAACTCTAGTCCCATGGTAGCAGGTCCAACGCGCTCTCTAGGTGATTGGCTAGAGTTCACAGGTTTGTCAGAGGAGGTGCAGGGGCTCCAGCTACAGGATATGAGAGGGGTGCAGATCATGTGTCAGGACATCTCAGAGTCAGTTCTAGCTGAGTGGCTCACGCCTCTCGAGCCAGTAGCATCTCGGTGGATGGGAGCCTTCACACGACTGGAGGTTCTCATCTCAGCCAGGGCCTGCTCAGAGATTGTCCCAACCCTGTTCTTCGAGCTTCAGGGTGGGGGACGACTACAGCGAGTTGCAGTAGAGGCCCCGCAGGTAGCAGAGTGCTCTTTTCAGAGGATCCGAGTAGTGGGCATCTGTAGGAGGACTTGCGTCATAGACCCTGACCCAGCAGCTCTTGAGACTAGACACTGGAGGCTATGGGCTTGGGAGTGTTGTCCACTGGCACGAGTACAGTGGGATCCTGGTGAGTGGCTATAAAAGGACCCCTTCCCTTCTGCAGACCACCCAGGAGTCCCGTTCTTTCAGTACACTGTTCGACTGGGACGTCATATACTAGCAACACAGAGAGAGGCCCGCCCCGCCCCGCTGCAGCACGTCATTGGCAGGAGGAGGGTCTCACAGTCGAGTTCTTGGCAGCCTTTTGGAAGAGGTTGTGGGACTCCAGACAGCCGAGGCGAGTCACCTTGTTTCAGTGACTGGTCGCACACAGAGCTACAGCAATAGGGAGCTGGCTAGTGCATAGTGGTCTCTCGGCCGCATGTGCAGCTTGTGACCATTTGGTGGAGAGTCGGCGTCACTATCTTTGGGACTGTCCCTCGGCCCAGCAGGTGTGGCTACGAGTTCTTCGACTGATGCCTGCTCTCTCCACGGCTCGACAGTACACTTGGGGGGCAGCGGCTTGGTCCACCCTCACGAGCCCGGCACTTCAATTTGAGCTATCTTCCACCAGCAGGATGACAGTGATGTAGGGGGGGCGACCTACACTCCAGCCTGCTACAGAGCTTACTCCACAGGAGTAATGCAGTGAGAGAGAGGAGTGTTGGGAGCTCATCAGTGACCTGACACTTTGGTTCATCTGGCAGGCCCGCTGTTTCCGCATCTTTGAGGCTCGCCCTGTGCCACCAACAGAGACTGTTCGTGACTTTTGGCTAGAGCTAATCCATACTCTCAGAGGACAGCTTGAGGGACTACAGAGCAGCTCCGACCGCATGCGGGAGCGCCGCGAGGCTTTCCTTCGACTCTGCCACCCTAGGCCTTTCTACACCATAGTCCAAGGTGTGCTCAGATGGCACTACCGTCCACATGTGTGGCTCTTTCCTCCTCCCATCTCTTGATTTAGCCTCATTGTATATGTGCTTTTTTTTCATTGGGAGAGTCTCCCCATCATGTTTGTTGTAGCCCTCTCTTGCAGAGGTGGTTGTAGCCCTATGGGCAGTTTTCATTAACTAATAGAAGGATCTAATAAAAGTAGTGTCGCCATTTCCTCAAGGCGTGGACTACGGTGTAAAGCTCCTTCTCATACGTTGGATAATGCATCTCAGCATCAGAAAGTTTCTCACTTTCAAACACAACACGACGTCCATCCTGGTATAATGCCGCACCAATGGCATAATCACTAGCATCCGTTTCAACCACAAACGCTTTGCTAGGATCCACAATGTGCAATATTGGAGCAGTAGTCACCAAGTGCTTTAGTGTCAAAAAGCTCTCGTCAAGACGCTTATTCCAGACAACAGCGAGATTACCTTTATGGTAAGGACCCGAAGTCTTCGCCCCTTTCACCCCTCCTTTTAAAAGTTGCGTAAGCGGACCAGCAACTTTAGAGTAATCCTTGATAAATTTGCGAAAGAATCTTGTAAAGCCTAAAAAAGACTTCACTTTGCACACATTCTTCAGAATGGGCCAATTTCGCACTTTATCTAACTTTTCAAGGTCGACGCGAATTCCATCGCGAGTAATGATGTGACCCAAATACAAAAGCTCTTTCTTGAAGAATTCACACTTGGAAGCCTTAGCATAAAGCTTCTCACTTCTCAATACATCGAGAACAACGCGTAAATGCGCTGAGTGCTCAGACAAACTTCGGTTGTAGATCAAGATGTCATCAAGAAATACAACAACGAAGTTGCTTAGAAACGGTCTTAGCAGATCATTCATCATCTGCTGAAATGTAGCTGGAGCATTGGTCAAACCAAAAGGCAAGACCAAAAACTCATAGTGACCATAACACGTATGGAAACCTGTCTTAGGAACCGCTGGTAATAGACTGATCCCAGGTTTATCTTCGTAAAATACAACGCTCTATGGAGCCAATCTATCAGATCGTACATGCACGGGAGCGGATACTTGTTCTTAACAGTGAGCTTATTCAACCCTTTGTAATCTACGCAGAAGCGCATAGTGTTATCCTTCTTTCAAAAAAGTAACACTGACGCTCTCCACGGGGTTTTACTTGGCCAAACAAAACCCGTGTCGAGATAATCTTTCAGCTGCCGCGCTGAATCTCGTCCTCCTCAGTTTTACTAAACCGATAGGGTTGCTTTGAGAAGGGCTAACTACCAGCCACCAACTCAATGTCATGATCTACACCTCTCAAAGGCGGCAAACCAAGAGGTAGATCATAAGGAAAACCATCCTTGAAATCAATCATGATTTCACGGATAAGGTTGGATTCGTCGAAATCTCAAGTTCAACAGAAAACATGAAACATTTTTACGAAATTCAGTGACACAAGTACCAAGCACTAATGAATCAAACCAAGCAGATGGTACATATACATATATATAAATACTACAACAAAAAAAGGTACCTTCGACGCAGATTTCGACGCGATACGTCGAAAAGAGCGTCAAAATATTCGTCCCTGTAAAACCGTCGAAATACGTGTCGATATCTGTGTCGAAAGGCACCTTGTTTTGATGCGTATTTCGATGCCCTTATTAACGCGTATTTTGACGACCATATCAGAAAAAAAAACTATTGGACAGAGGACAGGCAGCCTGACCTATGGCCAATGGCCAGTGAAAAGATGGACACAGCCACAGCCAGACTGCCTATCCTCTGCCCAAGAAAGCGAGCAGCACCAAAATCAACCGTGCTCCCGCAGAAATTTCGACAGAGTTCTCTACGTTTTAACATAAACTTATTAAAAAAACCATATGTATATCCATGTAAGGTCTCACCTGAGATTTAAGGCACAACTTGATATCCATGTAAGGTCTCACGTGAGATTTAAGGCACAACTTGATGAAAGAAATAAAACGAACTTTGTACAAAACCATAACCAAAATAAAACCATAACCATAACGAACTTCATATATACCGAACTTTGTGCAAAATCATAACCATAACCATATTGATAAAAACCATAACCATAAACAAAACAATAACTATAACCATGTCTATACAAGAACAATAACCATAACCATGTCCAAACAATAATCATAATCATGTCTAAACAATAACCATAACCATGTTTATACAAGAAAGAGACACAGAGATGTGTATGTGTCTCACAAAACATATATAAATCCACTGATGACTCCGCGTCACAACCTGCACATAAAAGAACAAGTCACAAATTAATATGATATTACTTCACATATACTTAATTAATTAAATCAACTCACACATATTAACGTCTCACCTCAATCGATCAGCGAGACTCTAAGACCTCCCAGTCTACACGCTCTCCTGCGGCAGCAAGATCATTCAATACTTCATAAATGCCTCTCTGATATCCATCTGTCTCCTCCTGGCGTGTCGGGGCTCGATGCATTGCAAGATTTTGCGTTTATACAAAAACCAAAGTAATTAAGAATACATGATTCATCGCGTTTTAAAAAGAACTACATAGTTAGGATTGGATTGAAAACTCACAAACTCATAGCGAAAGGCGTCAAAGCCTCCGCTGCCAAGATGAGATGTGCCCCTGGTAGTCTATCGTACCTCCGCGGCCTGACGCTGCTGTCTGAACCGCGTGTCCGATGTCTGCTCATCCTTCCTGATCTGCTGCCACGTCTCGTGTGAGATGCCCGAAGGCTTCGGCGAGCCGATCCTGAAAGCCCGACGAGCTGCATCTCGACGATGTTTCACGGTGTTCCGTGCAACACCCTTGATGCACCTCCTCGGAAGCTTCTATGAACCCGAAGCAGGCTGATACTCTCTCATGATGATCTCCACTATATAATTGACTTTGCTGCGATCCTGATCAGACCAAGGCATCATAATGGTGGTCGAAAACTGCAGCTCCGCGAGCTGGGGAACCCGTTGTCTCATCTTAGTCCCGACTCTATCCATGTCAACCTGTCCATCTACCAGTACAGTATAGACCTTGGAGGCACTAGGATCGTGCGCCTCCTAAGGTGTCCGAGGTGTGCTAAGAGGTGTGTCGAGAGGTGTGTCTGGGTAGGATGAGGAGTCGTAAGCGAGGAGGACCCTCCTCCACAGCAACCACCACCTCCACCTGACGATCGCCGAGATCGACGAGTGCGCCTATGGGTACCCGCCTCTGCCATACCCCTAGGTGTCGAAGCGGCCGTGATGGAAGACTTCGCAGGCGTCGTACCCATAGGCGTCCCCCCTCATAGACGTCCATCCTATAGGCGTCAGACCCTCGGGTGTGAAGCCCGAAGACGTGGTACCCGTGTCTCTGGCTACCCAATACTGAGACGCATCTGCCATCTGACTGGGCGTCATCCGTATGATGAAGCCCATAAATGCATCCGCACTCACAGAAGCGAGATTTGGATACTGGTCTGCTATACTAAAGTCTTGTACAAAGAAAGTAAAAGAATGCGTCAGAACACCTTTGTTCAAATTAAGAAAGAGCTTAATTTTAAATCAACGTTTCCACACAAACACTTACAGGCCTCCACTAGTGAGGCATCATCGATAAGATCTTGCACCGTATCATCGTCTATCTCTAACTGCAGACATAACTCTGCCCCAACTCGTTCTGGCAGATTGTCTTCATCCATTGCATCTTCATCTACAAGTGTCATATCTGCCTCGTACCTTTCCACGCGTCGAAATGTGGTGCGTCGAAAGCTTGGTATTATGTTGTATTATGTTGAGCAGGTCCAGTGCCAGAGACGCGAATGAGAGCACTAGCAACCTGGATTACTGTGGTCTGGTGTCAAATATCTTGAAAGTCAACTTCAGACGGTTTGAGATGTTTTTGTTGGATGTGAAGTAGTTCAAGGTGATTACTTTTGGTCGCAATGCAACGATACACAGAGATGGAAACAAGCTTGTGCAAATAGATTCTACAAAGGTTTCGATAGATGCGAGCGACACGTTTGCTCTCTCCGAACATTGCGAGCAAGTCGTCTTTGTACCGGACCCTCGAGAGCGACAATGGTGGTTTGTGGTTCAGGTTGCTCCAAGAGATAAACAAGTATTTGAAGGGCAAGAGCTCCTGGAGAAAAGTCGGCCAGACGAAGCAGATACTACTGTGACATTAGATGAGATGGACAAAGGTATGGCAGAGGAAGCTGACAGATATACGAGGGATGACGCAGACGAGGCAGATTTAACACTTATAGATGAAGATGCAATGGATAAAGACAATCTGTCAGAACGAGTTGGGACAGAGTTATGTCTACAGTTAGAGATAGACGATGATGCAATGCAAGATCTTATCGATGATACCTCACTACTCGAGACCTGTAAGTGTTTGTGTGAAGACGTTGATTTAAAATTAAGCTCTTTCTTAATTTAAACAAAGGTGTTATGACGCTTTCTTTTACTTTCTTTGTGCAGGACTTCAGTATAGCAGACCAGTATCCAGATCCCGCTTCTGTGAGTACGGATGCATTTATGGGCTTCATCACACGAATGACGCCCAGTCCGATAGCAGATGCGTCTCAGTATTGGGTAGCCAGAGGTACGGGTACCACGTCTCCGGGCTTCACACCCGAGGGTCCGACGCCTATGGGGGGGACGCCTATGGGTACGACGCCTGCGAGGTCTTCCATCGCGACCGCTTCGACACCTAGGAATACGGCAAAGGCGGGTACGTCATCATCTCCGCAGCACAAGCGCACTCGTCGATCTCGGAGATCGTCAGGTAGAGGTGGTGGTTGCTGTGAAGCAAGGTCCACAGATGCTTCGATCCCTCCTCGCTCACGACACCCGTCCTACCCAGGCACACCTCTCGACACACCTCTTAGCACACCTCGGACACCTTGGGGGACACACAATCCTAGTGTCTCCAAGGTCTATACTGTACGGGCAGATGGACAGGTTGACATGGATAAAGTCGGGACTGAGATGAGACAGCGGGTTCGCCAGCTCGCGGAGCTGCAGTTTTCGACCACCATTATGACGCCTTGGCCTGATCAGGATCGCAGCAAAGTCAATTATATAGTGGAGACCGTCATGAGAGAGTATCAGTCTGCTCCTGGTTCATAGGAGCTTCCGAGGAGGTGGATCAAGGGTGTTGCACGGGACACCGTGAAACATCGTCGAGATGCAGCTTGTCGGGCTTTCAAGACCGGCTCGCCGAAGCCTTCGGGCATCTCACACAAGACGTGGCAGCAGATCAGGGAGGATAAGCAGACAGCGGACACGCGGTTCAGACAGCAGTGTCAGGCTACGGAGGTACGACAAATGACCAGGGGCATATCTCATCTTGGCAGCGGAAGCTTCGACACCTTTCGCTATGAGTTTGTGAGTTTTCAATCCAATCCTAGCTATGGCGTTTTTTTAAAACGCGATGTATCATGTATTCTTAATTACTTTGGTTTTTGTATAAACGCAAAATCTTGCAATGCATCGAGCCCCGACACGCTAGGAGGAGACAGATGGATATCGGAGAGACATTTATGAAGTATTGAATGATCTTGCTATCGTAGGAGAGCCTATAGACTAAGAGGCCTTAAACTCTCGCAGATTGATTGAGGTGAAACGTTAATATGTGTGAGTTGATTTAATTAATTAAGTATATGTGAAGTAATATCGTACTAATTTTGTGACTCGTCCTTTTATGTACAGGTTGTGACGCGGAGTCATCAGTGGATTTCTATATATGTTTTGTGAGACACAGACACATCTCTGTGTCTCTTTCTTGTATAGACATGGTTATGGTTATTGTTTAAACATGGTTATGGTTATGGTTATTGTTTTGTTTATGGTTATGGTTATTGTTCTTATATAGACATGGTTATAGTTATTGTTCTTGTATAGACATGGTTATGGTTATGGTTATTGTTTTGTTTATGGTTATGTTTAACTTTATGGTTCTGGTCATGGTTATTGTTTTGTTTATGGTTATGGTTATGGTTATGGTTATATTTATGGTTTTGATCAATATGGTTATGGCTATGGTTTTAATTTGGTTATGGTTTTGCACAAAGTTCGTTTCATTTCTTCCATCAAGTTGTGTTTTAAATCTCATGTGAGATCCCACATGGATATCATGTAGGAGGCGTATACATATGGTTTTTTTTTTTAAGTTTATGTTAAAACGAAACTCTGCCGAAATTTCTGCGGAAGCACGGTTGATTTTGGTGTTGCTCGCTTTCTTGGGCAGAGGGCAGGCAGTCTAGCTGTGACTGTGTCCATCTTTTCACTAGGCACAGGCCAGGCTGCCTGTCCTCTATCCAAGAATTTTTTTTTCTGATATGGTCGTCGAAATACGCATCGATAGGGGCGTCGAAATACGCGTCAAAAAAAGGTGCCTTTCGACACAGATATCGATGCGTATTTCGACGGTTTCACAGGGACGAATATTTCGACGCTCTTTTCGACGTATCGCGTCGAAATCTGCGTCGAAGGTACCTTTTTTTGTTGTAGTGAAAGTCAACATTAGAAGACTTTGTATCTTTATACATTTCCAAAACAGTAACAACTGGTATTGCAAAACCATTATTTACAGAAATCTGATTACAAAGCGACACAGATACATGAGGCATGTCTTGCAAAAAAAAAACAAGAGAGTGATATACATAGTTTATATACAATGAGTCTTGTTTATCATAAAACCATGGAATTCCTAAAATAACATCTGCTCTGTTCAAGCGCATGATGTGGAAATCCAGGTTCTCTTTGTAATCAGCTAGCTCGAGCGACAAATCTGGAACCATCCGATTCCATATATCCGTATCCTTGCCATGAGTCATCTTCACGTGATACTCATGGTCACTATCCCGCATCCGCAAGCTCAGTTTCTGTACCAATTTTGCATCCATAAAATTGTGTGAGCTTCCATTATCAAGGAGTACGGTCACGTCGTGACCATGGATCTTCCCGGGGAAACGGAGAAGATCGTGTTTATCAAACACTTTGGTGCTAAACATACAGTTAGTGCATGAACTATGCGCTAAATGATGGATTTCAAATTGAAATGAGCTTACCAAAAATTTGGATCCTAACTGCTGGAAAGGCTCCCAGTGGATGGGTGGGTACAATATTACTTTCTTCTCTTATCTTGTAGAGTATCGTGGCCTTAGCCGCAGCATCTTCGACATCTGTCGGGGGTTTACCTCTGACTAATGTCCAACGGTACTCCTTATGTAGGCCGAGGATATACATGTAGACAGCATGTTCGGAGTCCAAATTAGTAAAGCAGAGGGCTTCCTTGAAGGCGGTGTCAGGAGTTTTTTGGAGCAAGGGAGTGCGCATATGTACATACACATGCATGATGCATCAAATAAAGGATTGCCCATTTTCCAGAGCCAGGTGGTTACGTGGGGCCCACATGTGTACAGGTAGGACAACATGTACATAGTGCATCGATTTTCCTATCACCAGTACCAGTGTGTTTTTTCTACAATAATGAGGAGTTGGTAGCGCGTAAAACTTCTCGAGGAAGCTATCCGCGGGCTGACGACATGAGGTAAGCAGGTGCGTCCGATGGCATCTAGTGGTGTCAGGAGGCCGAATGGTGTCAATACTTGCACGTGGATAAGTACAGACACGACGTGGGTGTTTTCTTGTGCTAATTATGCAGAAAGGTCATCATGAGGACCATCTTTTGGGTCCACTTCATGTGGTGGCAGGATTCATTATTGGAAAAAGTTGAGTGCCAGGTGTGCGGATGATGCAAAAAGGTGACAACTATGCACTGCAAGGTCAGTTTTTGGCCTGTTCGGGGTCCGTTTGAGGTCATCTAGAAGGCCAAGGGTGCCCAAGTAATAAAGCTAAGTGTGGAAACTGAAAAAACTGAGAGAAGACCAGAAAAAGAGTGGAGAGAAGAGGAGGAACAGCCGCAACTGTGTTTTTGGGGTTTTTGGAGCCTGTTTTGGCCGTAAACTGCTCATCCGAGGTCGGATTTGAGTACTTTGACATTGTAGTCTGGGGTTTTGGACCGTTCCGGACGCGATGGCGCTGTCCATTTTGCCAAATTCCTCACTCTTTTTCTGCTGTTTTTGTTGTGTAAGTTTCTTCTATGAGCGAAGCTTCTGCTCCAATTTGTGATTGTATCTGGTATATTTTACCCATTTTGTGTGAGCTATTTGTTCCTTGGTGTTGGCCCAAGCTCAATTGTATCTAAATATCAGAAGTTCTTCTCTTTTGAGCTGAGTTTTTTTTTGGGTGTGTGTGTGTGAGTGTTTCTCTGTGTGGAGTGGGTAAACGGGTAGTCTCTCTCCTTTCACTCCATAGGTGTGTTCCCTGTCTCGGCCAGGTGTGTTGTGTAAGCCGAGTGGTGCCTCCTAGTGTGTGTGTGTATCTTCCCAAGAGTGTGTGTCGGGTCGTTATAGAGGCGTTCTGTGTGTTTCCATCCCGCTCATATTCTTTTGGCGCCCCCACGGAGGATCTTCTTCGAGAACCTTTTGCTTCGAGCTTCGAACTTCGAGCTTCGGGATTACAGGTTGCAGGTTGCAGATCACAGGTTACAGGTTACAGGTTACAGGGACAGGTACAGGTAGCTAGAGTACAGTGATATACTAGCAGTGATGTCACTTGCAGTTGTTGTGGGTATGCATCGCTTGACGCCTGTTTGAGCGCATTGTCTGCTTGATTGTACGTTACTTGTGGAAACTCCCATTGTGTGCCTTTGTGGAGCCATACTTGGTTTTATTTGGCAGTCCCAGCCATTTCTGAGACTTGGTCTGAAAGATAGTCCTTTCTGAGACTTGACTATACGCGATTTGCATTAGCCTTCGTGTGAGGGTCGATAGCGTGAGGTTTTATTGAACTGGGGGATTCTCAAATGTGGAGATCCTTTCGGTGATACAGGTAGCTGGAGCACCCTTTTCGTGACCTCGCCATAGGCTATGTATTAGTGATTCCTATTTGATGCTCGGGTTCTATTGTTGGCAGTTTATGCATACATATACAGTCTATATTTTAGGCTCTTACTGCTCTACTTCTGGGGAAACTCTATCAAAATTTTTCCAAGTTATGATGGCTAGTTTTTTTGTCTTTTAAGCCATTTATGCTGTTATGATGATGAAGTTTTGGCAAAATCAGAGGATAAGACAGGTGTGCTTTCTTGGGAGCTGCATGGTTGACTTTAATGGATGATCAAAATGGCCCTCAGTTCACTCCTTTTCATTTAACTCAAAGAGTCCAGATTAATGTTCATGTGTCTAGGAAGATCTTTTTCCAACAGCGCATAGTCTTTATGTTCGGGCCAAGAAGATTAAGAGAGATCCTTGAATGTCCTTTGCCTGTTGTAATTCCGATGATTAACTATGAAAACTCATTTGATGTTCATGTGTTTGTCCTTATCTAAAGTTGAACTCCATTGAAGTTTCTGGGAATTGAGTCAGTCAAAAGTTTTAGGTTCTTGCACGTGTGTTCAAAGGGGTTCTCAAAGCATCATAACTTGGGTAGCCATGGCTTTCTCTTATCCGGAATTTCATGGAAGAAGTGATGAAGATGTAGAAGAATTTTTGGAAAAGATGGAGGTTGCCTACATTAGCAACCAGATTCATGACCCCACGCAGATGTTACGCCTTCTCCAAATCTGTTTGAAGAGTGATGTACGAGTTTGGTCCAAAGCATTTGAAGAGGAGTTGCGTGTGGCTGATCCACCTGTAAGATTGAGTTGGGACAATCTACGACATGGATTGGAAGTGGAGTTTGTGAAGACAGAAGATCCTGACAAAGTATGGCAAGAAGTACAGGCTTTAGTGCAAAAGGAAGGTGAACCGGTGGATGCGTACATACGTAAGTTCTCATTGGCATGGGAGCGGATGTGCAAGGCTTTAGCACCACAAGTACCCCCGCCTGACATGATGAAGAAGGACAGGTTCTTGGCTGGTCTTTGGGAGAATATACGTTGGAGAGTGGAGCTAAAGAAGCTTAGGACATATGAAGATGCATTGGAGGTGGCAAGGAACGAAGAGTGGAAGCTGAGGAGAATGAGCCAGCTAGGGGTGGAGTCTTTGCCCATGAGGTCTGAATTTCAGCCTATAGACTCTTTGCAAGGTCGCATGCCAGGGATTCATCATGAACCAGTGGTTGCAGTTACTCCTCAGGTTATGCCAACAGTGGTAACTACAGCAGTGCAAGATGATGGGCTAAGGCAAGACATGAGGCAAGTGGTAGATTTAATGAAGAATCTCAGCCTAAACATGCTAGGGCAAGTGGGAAATAATCGAGGTCGAGGGAGCTTTGCAAATCAACCAGGAGGTGAGGAAAGACCCAGGAATGGTGGTGGACAAAGCAATGGTAGGTTCTGGAGGCAGACGCCCACATGTTATAATTACGGAGAGTTGGGCCACATCAGCCCGCAATGTGATAAGCCACCAAAGATGGGGGAAGACATGTATCCATTGCTAAGACATGTGCTAACTAGGTCCAATGATTATGGCATCGAAATTAAGGGAGATGAAGGAACCAGTGGATTAACCCAGGAGGAAAACGGAAAGACAAAAGTGCTAAGTGTAGTCACCTTGGAGAAGGCATCAAAGCCAGAGGATACATTAGTGATGTCTATTGGGAAGAGGACCACAGAGAAAAAGGAAGGAAGAAGTGCCCCAGGTCCTAGTAAGAAGAAGGGAAAGAGTCATGAAGGCGAGGATGTCAAGTCCAAGAGGAAAAGGAGGGCTCGTCGCAAGTTTCATGTTTCAGATTTTCCATTAGGGGATGGGCAATTAAGCTATGACTTGAAGGAGGATCTGACAAGCAGGAAGGCAGATGTTACTTTTGGGCAGCTTATAGAGATGGTGCCTAAGCTAAAGCGACAGTGGAAGAGGATGGTTAACCCAATAGAGAAAGAGCCAGAGAGAGGTTCAGTGAAGGTATTGGCAATGGATGAGCTACCAGACATTTGTCCAATAGTAGATGTGTGGCACATAAGAAAAAATCTGGGACAAGGTTATGTGGATGGTGGAGCCCAAATATGTGTCATAACACACTCATGTGTTGAAAAGATGGGTCTTACAGTGACTGGGGTGTCAGGCTTTCGGATCAGATTGGCAAACCATCAGAAAGTAAAATGTTTGGGTGTTGTAAAGAGCTTAGAAGTGGAAGCATATGATGCAAAGGCAGAGGTTGATTTTCATGTGATCCCAGCAGGATTGGGAGCATATCCTATTATACTGGGTAGACCATGGTTAAAAGGAAACGATTGGAGGAGCTTTATGAGGATGAGGATGAGTCTAGTGATGAAGACTATTCCACAGGACTGATGAGGAGAGTGATAGCACTACCAGCAATGATGAGGATGCTGATGTTGCATTTCTTTTGATGGACAAAGAAATCTAGGAGTCTGGTTTAGTCGCATTTGCAAATGAGATTGAAGAGGAAAGTGAAGGGCCTTATGAAGTGATTGAAGGGTTGATGCAAATCAAGGGTGAATTGTCGAAGAAACAAGAATTGATGACACAAATGATCAGTGGAGACCTCTCAGCTATGGAGAAGGAGATATATTTGCGTATGCAGGTCTGTGCCAAAGTAATTGATGGTTTTCTTGATGCAAAGTTGATATATGGCATCTCTACAGGTTTTCCTTGGGAACCAAGTGGAACCTTGATTAAACTTTTGATGCAAGGAATGCCGAGTGTTTTTGTGTGGGATCCAGGTGGAATGAATATCTCTTTTTGCTGCTGCTGAGCATGAATGCTCTAGCAGGCTAGGGGATGGGCAAATTATGTCAGGAGTTTTTTGGAGCAAGGGATTGCGCATATGTACATACACATGCATGATGCATCAAATAAAGAATTGCCCATTTTCCAGAGCCAGGTGGTTACGTGGGGCCCACATGTGTACAAGTAGGACAGCATGTACATAGTGCATCGATTTTCGCTATCACCAGTACCAGTGTGTTTTTTCTACAATAATGAGGAGTTAGTAGCGCATAAAACTTCTCAAGGAAGCTATCCGCGGACTGACGACATGAGGTAAGCAGGTGCGTCAGATGGGATCTAGTGGCGTCAGGAGGCCGAATGGGGTCAATACTTGCACGTGGATAAGTACAGACACGACATGGGTGTTTTCTTGTGCTAATTATGCAGAAAGGTCATCATGAGGACCATCTTTTGGGTCCACTTCACGTGGTGGCGGGATGCATTATTGGAAAAATTTGAGTGCCAGGTGTGCGGATGATGCAAAAAGGTGACAACTATGCACTGCAAGGTCAGTTTTTGGCCTGTTCGGGGTCCGTTTGAGGTCATCTAAAAGGCCAAGGGTGCCCAAGTAATAAAGCTAAGTGTGGGAACTGAAAAAACTGAGAGAAGACCAGAAAAAGAGTGGAGAGAAGAGGAGGAACAGCCGCAACTGTGTTTTTGGGGTTTTTGGAGCCTGTTTTGGCCGTAAACTGCTCATCTGAGGTCGGATTTGAGTACTTTGACATTGTAGACTGGGGTTTTGGGCCGTTCCGAACGCGATGGCGCTGTCCATTTTGCCAAATTCCTCACTCTTTTTTTGTTGTTTTTGATGTGTAAGTTTCTTCTATGAGCGAAGCTTCTGCTCCAATTTGTGATTGTATCTGGTATATTTTATCCATTTTGTGTGAGCTATTTGCCCCTTGGTGTTGGCCCAAGCTCATTCGTATCTAATTATCAGAAGTTCTCCTCTTTTGAGCTGAGTTTTTTGTGTGTGTGTGTCTCTGTGTGGAGTGGGCAAGTGGATAGTCTCTCTCCTCCCATTCCATCGGTGTGTTCCCTGTCTCGGCCAGGCGGGTTGTGTAAGCCGAGTGGTGCCCCAAAGTGTGTGTGTGTGTATCCTCCCAAGAGTGTGTGTCGGGTCGTTATAGAGGCGTTCTGTGTGTTTCCATCCCGCTCACAGCGGTAGTATATTGGTCGAATGACATTGTTTTCATCCACAGGCTCTGAAGCCTAGCGTATGTCTTCAACGGATCCCTACTAGCGAAGTGATCAAAAAACTTCGCACAGAAATCAACCCACGTCGCGGGTTTTTCTATCATGTTACACCACCAGATGAGTGCGGCACCCTTCAAGTACCGACGAAGCATCTGCATCCTTTGTGCATCTGATTCTTCATGGAAATCAACATAAGTTGTCCATTGGCGAAGCCAATTATTAACTGCAACCTGTGTACACTCTCTCCTCTTACCAGAGAATTAAGTGATTCGTCCAACCTGTGGACGCACATTATCGGCAATTTGCATCGGCAATTGTCGACTTTCAAATTCACTCACCCTTCAAGTACTGAGGAAGCATCTACATCCTTTGTGCATTTGATTCTTCATGGAAATCAACATAAGTTGTCTGTTGACAAAGCCAATTATTAACTGCAACCTGTGTACACTCTCTCTCCTTACCAGAGAATTAAGTGATTCGTCCAACCTGTGGACGCACATTATCGGCAATTTGCATCGGCAATTGTCGACTTTCAAATTCACTCACTGAAAACATCACATTCGTCGACTGAGCTGTGTTTTCGGGAGCGAAATACAAGTATCAAAAGGCCACGCTGAGCCTCTCGAGATGACAAATATTAATGCTTATATTCCATGCAAATGGCGTACAAAAACAGAAAATAATTTCTTACTTGGAGTGCCGTGGTCTGAATTCACATTTTTCACGTTGCGAAAAGATGAAATTCCACGCTCGGCCGCATCAACAGGAGCATACAGAGGCGTACAGGTGACGAGAGGAACGCATGAGCGCGAACAAATGAGAGAGAGTAGGCTCGAGAGAGGAGCAGGAGAGCCAAAATCGACTTCTCTGTAAGCTTCTGCAAGTCTCTGTAAGTGAGTTTTAATAAATGATAGGTTTCACACCATACTTTAAAAAACTCAAAATGTCCTGGCCATTTAAAATAAAAGGGCCCCTTAATAAGATGAAATAATCTGTCATATAGCGTTAAAAAAAAAACCAACGCAAAAAACTCCAGCGCTTACGTGTCACGAGACACATCCAACCCTATGTGTCCGTGGACAAGCTACAGCATGATCAGGGTTCAATCCGTCCAGTCAAGTCTTAGCAGTGATCTAGCACTTTTGTGAGTCTATTCGTAGACCGTGCATGCCCAGTCACTTAGCAATAGATGCTATCCTCCGGTTGCACACAGCATGATCATTAGTATTCCCTTCAGAATCCATCAGATTCAGTCAGGGGAATTTTCCAGTGCATTTAGCCTATTTTCCCTATTTTTTGTATTTTCACTTATTATTTTTGAGTGACTTTCCAACAAAAGTAGGTAGGGCAATTTTGCTAAGTTAATATATAAGCAAACCCAAGTTAGCACTTTCTGGCAGAAGAGGCAGCAGGAGCCCATGCTCAACAGGCACCTTCTCAGCAGAACCCTAGCACTCAGCGTTTTTGGATCTCCCAACCTCGCCATACACATCAGCCCCTAGCGTTTTCTAGCGCCAGGCCATCTCTCCACTTTGGCGTTTTTCCCCACCTATAGCCATCGCCAACAGCCAGCACCTTCAGCATTTTGGGATCGCAAGACATCTACAGATTCAGCGTTTTTTGACCTCAGCGTTTTCAGCCACAAAAACGCCAGCAAGGCTGCAAATTCTCAGCGTTTTCAGCCATCCAAATTAGCAGCAAAAACGCAGCTTGAATAGGCCAGATCCTCAGCGTTTTTCCTCACCATATGACCCTCGACAAATCAGGGAATTTCAGCCTCGAAAACGCAGCCAAAACAGTCATTTTCAGCCACAAAAATAGTCCCGAAATTCAGCAGTTAAAAGACCACAGATTTCAGCCCTAAATCGTCGTCGTCATCGGCATAGTCCCAGATTACATCAGTCCATTGCATTGTCATTGTCCACTTTGTGCAATCAATAAGTAGACCACTCTCGCCAACGAGAGTGGGGCCTTCGGAGGAGGGTTTTACAACATCTCTGGTGTCGTATCTCTCTTCTCTCTCTATCTCTCAGTCTCATACACTTGCACGCACAGTGTCCATTCACTTTCTTTGTGATCATAGCACCTTCCATTAAGAACGGAAGGCTCTCCCTTCCATAAGAACTAAAAGGAACTTTGAGCACAGTTCAGAGCACTCATCTTAAGCAAAGCGCAACAATCATTCCGCTGCACCTAACATTAAGAAATCGAATGCCAGCAGATCACGCGTGGAAGGGGGAGAGAAAAGAATCTGGCGTGTGCCCGCTCGTGCTTGGCACGCAACAAAAAAACCACGCTGGCTCTCTCTCTCCTCTTGCGCAAACTCTCTCTGCTCTTCTACAGCGCAAAAACTCAGGTGACAAGAAGTCTTCGTTGCATACTGAGAGCAGCCTCCTCTCTTCGCTCCACACTGGAGGCAACAGAGCAAGAGAGCCAACTCTCTCTCTCTCTCTCTCTCTCTCTCTCTCTCTCTCTCTCTCTCTCTCTCTCTCTCTCTCTCTCTCTCTCTCTCTCTCTCTCTCTGCGAATAAGAAATTCACTAATATTTGTCAAAAATCAGTAAATTTGATGAAAAACTTGCAGTTCTCAGCTTCTCCGCCCGCAAAAATTGCTGAAGTTTATCAAAAATCAGCAAAACACACATTAAATTTCACCTGCACCCACACTAATGAGAAGAAAAACGATTAATCAAATAACCATTTCATCAAAAATTGCATGAAACAAGTATTATGCAACTCGAACCAGTCTATAGGTGTGCACACGGTCCATTCCGTAGCCAAGCCGGCTCTAATACCATGAAACGAACACAGGGAGTGGATCTCCCAACTACACATACCGCCAACAGACACGCATTGGACGAACCACCCAACCATAGCCACCATCCGGCAGCTCCCCTGTGCTGGCGCCAACGTCCGTGGACGTAGGCGTGCAACTGTAAGACCGAGCGTCCCATACCACCCGGCCTCACCTCCTCGAGGTGACCTCTCCCACTCCTAGCCTCGCGGGCTAACCACTGGCACTCTGCCAATGGGGGTCGATAGATGCAAATGAGGCCTTGGCCTCCCTTTTATAATGATGGCCGGCCACACTCGCCGTGTTCACTCTACGTCCGCCCGGACACTGGACGCCCATCACGACGGCGTCTGGGCTAGATCCCCTCTCCTATGAGCAGGACATAACAATACCCATCACCTAGTCCTTTCCTACCGAACTTACGGTACAATCTCCTTCACGATGCTCTATGTCACCCATCCTATGACGCATCAAAGATGTCCGTTCCCGAATGGTCGGATACTTCTTTCCGATGTTCCCTGTCACCCATCCGATGTAACGCATCAGAAGTACCCGTTCCTGGTGGCCTTACAGATATTCCCGTTCTCAGTGCTCCCGTCATTACTTTAAATGACGCACTAGGAATACTCCGTACTAGTGAGAAAAACCCTCTCACTTAAAATTCCAATAATTCATTTAGAATTACTTTTCTTAGTGTTCCAAGCAAGAAACCCTCTCACTTATAAATCCAATAATTCATTTAGAAATATTTTCCTGTCAGATAAAACCAATTTACCAACAAGATCTCTGTAAAAGTCAGTAGCAACTGCATATATCCTTTGGCTCTGTAGCCAATGAATCATCTGGCCTCAACTGGCTAGCACTGGTGCGAGCGTGTCTAGAGCCCACAATCTCGAAAAATTCACGAGTAACTTTGTCCCCCAACTGGGTCCATTGAGTTGCCTGACGATGGTATGCAAACTCATGTCGCCTCTCCTCAACGTTGATAAACTCCTCACAAGCCTGTTGCCTCTGCTCCTCCATCCAGGAGCTGTCAGGGTGTCGCTCTTGCATCCTCTGCAAGGATGCAATGCCCCGACGAAGCTGTCTCTCCTCCTCTCTGGTCGCAACCAATCGAGCGGCAGACTCTTGGAGAAAGAAAGAACTAATCTCTGCGAGGCTTGTGGCCACCCTATCAGTAGGGAGCCCTGATTATCCAAGCTCTCTGTCCAAAGCGTCACAACCTGCTCTCACAGCTCCATGTCCAATAAGAGCCCCTCAGGGATGCGCAACGTGGTGCTACCACTACTTTGTGTGTCTGAAACTGTAAGGATCACTGGCGCATGATCAGAGAAGGTGGTACCTGTGTAACAAACTGCTGACATGTCAAAGCCCTAAAGAATGGAGCCAACTTGCATATGCTAGCCAAGGGGCCTAAACCCTAAGAAGAACAAGTAACAGAAGAAGAAGTCCTACCAACTTATGGGGACCCCATTCGATTAGGCCCCAAGTGACAAAGGATTAAAATACAGCAGGACCTACACACACACACACACACACACACAAATTGGTGACGTGGCAGAATTCAGAAAATTGCGATGACATGATGGCGTGGCAAGCTATACAGATTTCCGCGTTTTGCGATGGCTGAAGACATGGCAGGCTGTACGAATTTCCGTGATTTACGTTGGCAGCTTTTTGGCTTTGCTTTTGGACCAGATGCTTTTAAGCTTGAAGGCTTTTTATTGTAAACTGCTTTTTAGGCCAAGGGCCTTTAAATATGAGGTTAGGGCTCATTCTCTGGCATGCTTCCTGGAGAAGGTGTAACAGACTTGGACACTCCAAGTCAAGAATCAAACACAACAGCACCAAATAACCACTTCAAAACAATTCACAGATCACAACAAATTTGCACTGGCCCGCCGGTGGAGTTCCGTGCCTAGATATACTGGCCCCAAAGACTGGCACCCCTTTCGGTATTTCTTTATGTATTAATCAATCTTCAAAGTACAAGAGAGCGGTTAGGGTTTCACTCTTAGACTCTGCGTCCAGATGCCTTGCAGAGTGAGCCCTCACCGCTTATTTAAAGTTTACAAGGGATGCCCAAAAGCAGAGCCCCAAAAGCTTCAAGTCCAAAAACAAAATTCTCTCTCTCACACAAGAGAGCTTTCATAAAATAAAGCAAATAATCTCTCTCTCTAAGCAATAGTATTGCGTCGCCTAAAAGCTGCAAATCAGCCCGAAAAATCTACCACAATTCCCGGAAATCCATACTGCTAGTGCCACGTGGCATTTTTGCCGCCAGAAACTAGGGTTTCAGCCAGCAGTTAGGGGTTAGGGTTTCCAAAAATTAGGATTTTTGCATATTAGGGTTTCTGGCAAAAATTAGGATTTACAGGTTTTAGGGTTTCCAGCAAAAATTAGGGTTTTTGCTCTCATCATCACTGTGACATACCCCCCTCTTGAAAGCATTGTAATCGCCCTCGATTACGCTTGCAAAACAGACAGAAGCCATAAACTGTCTTAGCAGACACTGACTGGTAGTATCTACGTACTAAGAACACACATCTAGCACATGTACCAATCGACAGTCACATCACAGGACATCACATAACATCCAACATTTATTCGGATCTTAGAGCATGATTTATCGGCAATGTAGCTAGCAATCGCATCTAGATCCAATCAGGACCTCATCGATGTCCGATTGACTAACCCCTATTGCAACAATGTCTATTCGAGATTAATCAGACCAAAATGCTGTAGTCATTTCGTCTATCAAGTCCTGCACTTAAAAGAAGTCGAGAACAAATCAGTATCATAATCAGGAATTCCATTTCATAAAGTCATACAGCAGAATACTGTCAGCTTTCAGTATCCTTGAAGCTCAAAGAGAATCAGTGACTCTAGTATCTAAATCAAGGCATCTGTTGACAAAGGAGCGGAGTAACTCCCCTCTTGTGCATCCCACTGCACCAAATCTCCGGCCAATCTGAATTCTCGGTTCCATTTGGAGTAGACTATGCTAAACCAAAAGCATCGAGGTAAAGTTTCACAATCTGAGGAGTATTTGCTAGGTCCTCTGTTATGTCCCGCTTATAGGAGAGGGGATCTAGCCCAGATGCCGTCGGGATGGGCGTCCAGTGTCCGGGCGGACGTAGTGTGAACACGGCACGGCGGCCAGTGTGGCCGGCCATTATTATAAAAGGGAGGCCAAGGCCTCATTTGCAGTTATCGACCCCCACTGGCAAAGTGCCAGTGGTTAGCCCGCGAGGCTAGGAGTGCGCGAGGTCACCTCGAGGAGGTGAGGCCGGGTGGTATGGGACGCTCTGTGTTACAGATGCATGCCTACGTCCTCGGACGTTGGCCCCAGCACGGGGGAGCTGCCGGATGGTAGCCATGGTCGGGCGGTTCATCCGACGCGTATCTGTAGGCTTTTCTTTGTAGCCGGGAGATCCATTCTCCGCGTTCGTTCATGGTATCAGAGCCGGCTTGGCTACACGAAGGACCGTATGAACACCTACGGATCCGTTTGAGTCGAGGAACCTAGATTTCACGTAATTGTTAGTGATTGATTTGCTGCAGGTAAACAATAATGTTCGGTTGCTGATTTTTGATAAAAATCAGCAAATTGACAGGCGGAAGTGCTGAAAATTGAAGTTTTCTATTGATTTTGCTTACTTTTGGTGAAAATCAGTAAATCCCTCATTTAATTGTTGCTCTTGGACTAAAATTCAGCATTAGGTAACTTCAATAACCTTTCTCTGTAACCTCCTCTATGTCTGTGCGAGGCGCAGAGAGAGAGAGAGAGACCTCTCTCTTGTCTCCTCTGCACACGAAGTAGGGAGAGCATCCTCTGTGGCGTTGAAAGAAATCGCTGGCTCTATTGGCCTCCAGCGTGGAAAATTTCCTATGCGCTGGCTCCAGAGTGGAGCTTATGGCATGTGCTGGGCATGCATACCCACGAGGGAGGGGGGGGGGGGGGGGGGGGGGAGGGGATATTTCTCTCCACGCGTCATGCCTGGCAGCGTTGGTAGCGTACGATTTTTTTTCACGCTACGCTTCAGTTGATTTCTTTTAAGTTAATTGCCTTAACTTAAGTGCCCAATTTTAAAAGTGGCCAAGACATTTTGGGTTTTTTTAACTATGGTCTAAAACCTGAGTTTATTAAAAAACTCACTTACAGAGACTTGGAAGTTTACAGAGAACTTCATTTTTCCTCTTCTATCCTCTCTCGAGTCTACTCTCTCTCACCTGCTCGCGCTCCCGCCATCACCTGCTCGCCTTCAGACGCTCACGCCGACGCATGGAGGTCTTCGAACTTCAACTTTTCGCGATCGAAAAGTGCAGAAAAGGCCCGATTTCGCGTGAAACTTCCAGTTTTTCACGCACTTTGCCATGGATTCCTCCAGCTCAGATGTGCAACGTGACGATGCGCCAAGTAATATCCAAATTCCATTCACGCATGCTCTCTACACATGGATTACAAGTATTTTCCAAAGTTTCGATCAGCGTGTTACTGCTCTGGAAAACACGAATGTTCAGACGAACCTTCGCTTGGCCTCTCTCAAAGGGGTCGTGCAGGGGCTCAGTTCCCGACTCTCTACTCTCGAAAATATGGCTCAGTCGACGACTGCGCGTATTTCCGAGGGCGAAACCCATCTCCAGCAATTGCGGATGCAGATTGCTGCTTTTGGGCGTTCACAAGGTGGTCCAACTACCACAATTCCGTACAAAACTATAAATTTCTCAGTTGAAGAGAAGAAGTGTACGGAACTGGCCGTAAATAACTGGCTGCACCAGTGGACCACATACTTTGATCTCCATGGGGAGCATGATGAACGGAGGATTCAGATGATTCCTCTCTATCTGCGTAGTAAGGCGCTTACCTGGTGGCGCAACATGACAGAGAAGCCTACGACGTGGGCTGACTTTTGTGTGAAATTCAAGAGAGATTTCGTCAAAATGGACCCTTTGAAAGCTTACGCCAAACTGCAGTCTTTCAATGAAAACTGTCTTTTGATAAATATACGACAGCTTTCATAGAGGCAGTGGGCGCTCACCTTCTGCAAGGTGGATTCTACGCACGTTGTGCACATGTATCTGCTGGGATTGCATGAGGATTACCGTTGGGCCTTAATTAAGAATAAAGCCGCGACTGACGTCGAGGATGCAGTGGCAAAGGCCACGACGTTCCATTTGATAAATGGAGCGAATTATGAGAAGAAAAAAACTGCCGACCATCAATCCGGTGAGGGTGCTTCGAGAAAGGGACCTCGATTCCAGCATAAGTCCAAATCACCACCGAGATCTTCTCAGGAGAAGAAGAAAGCCAGAAATGCTTCAGTTGTTGATGCAGTGAAGAAGGGGGCTTGCTTCGGATGTGGCCAGACGGGTCACCAAATCAAGGATTGCCCCAAGAAGAAGAAGACGCAGAAACCGCAAGGCCGTCCTTTGGTTCAAATTCACGAGATCTCAGGTAACTCTTAAAAGGAGGGGTGAAAGGGCCAAAGACTTCGGGTCCTCATCGTAAAGGTAATCCCCCTGTTGTCTGGAATGAGCGTCTCGATGAGAGCTTTCGGACACAAAAGCACTTGGTGACTACTGCACCAATATTGCACATTGTGGATCCTAGCAAACCGTTTGTGGTTGAAACGGATGCTAGTGATTATGCTATTGGTGCAGTATTATATCAGGATGGACGTCCTGGCGTTTGAAAGTAAGAAACTTTCTGACGCTGAGATGCGTTATCCAACGTGTGAGAAGGAGCTTTACGCCGTAATCCATGCCCTGAGGAAATGGCGACACTACTTGTATGGCTCTACGTTTGTTGCATGGACAGATCATCACTCCTTGCGCTATATCTGTGATCAGGGTGATCTCAGAGGCCGAAAGGCTAGATGGGTTGAGCTTATGCAAGAGTTTGACTTTGAGATCCGTTACAGAAAAGGATCCAGCAATCGAGTTGCCGATGCGCTCAGTAGGATTCCTGAGGTCAATGCCTTTGAAATCTCGACAGATTTCTATCTCTCTCTCCGAGGGCTATGTCGTTCCGATGGCCATTTTGGCAAGATATGGAACGAGGTCGAAGCGGGGCATGACTCGCATACAAGCTTGGGTGGTCTGGAGACCCAAGTGAGTCGTGCTGGAGAGACGAGACAGCAACAATATTCCATTAGAGGTGGACTATTGTTCAGGAATGGTAAAGTTTGCGTGCCGGAAATCGATGAAATTCGACAAAGGATTTTGTGTCAATGCCATGATGTTCCTAGCGTTGGGCACCCAGGTATCCAGAGAACTTTGGCTTTGGTCAAACGATATTTCTATTGGCCAAGAATGCGCTCTTACACAGAGAGCTATGTGAAGAAATGCACTCAGTGTCAGGTCAATAAGGCAGAGTGCCTTAGGAAAGCTGGCCTGCTACATCCATTGGAAATCCCATGCCAAGTGGCAAAGTATTTCCATGGACTTCATCGTTGGCTTGCCAAATACTAGTCGGGGCAATGACGCTATTTGGGTTATGGTCGATAGACTCACAAAAATGGCGAAGTTTATACCAACGAAGTCGACAGTAAAAAGCCATGAGTTGGCGGTTTTATTTGTCGATCAGCTTTATAAGCTATATGGTCTCCCAGAAGATATCGTCAGTGATCAAGATACTAAGTTCACTTGCCGATTTTGGCAAGATGTCTTTGCTCAGCTTCAGACGAAGTTGAGTATGTCGTCTTCTGACCATCCTGAGTCCGACGGACAAACTGAGAGGATGAATCAGACGTTAGAGGACATGTTGAGAGCCTATGTCTCTCATAGGCAGTCTGACTGGGAAAGGTATCTTCCACAGTTAGAGTTTGCCTATAATAGTAGCAAGCATTCTGCTACTGGATTTAGCCCGTTCATGCTGATGTATGGATTTGAGCCTAAATCCCCAATTGGTGTTGGCTTAGAGAAAGTCAAGGAACCCCAAGCTCGTGATTTCCTGTATGACATACAGGAAATGCTCGAATTGGCTAAGGATAGTATAAGAACGGCTCATGATCGAGTCACTACTTATGCTAATCAAAAGAGGTCTCCAAGGACTCTAGATGTGGGGCAATGGGTCTATCTGAAGATACCCAAGGATTCCAAGACTATGCGAACAGGAAAGCATTATAAGCTTTCATCTAGATATTGTGGTCCGTTCTTGATCACAAAGAAAATTGGCCAAGTTGCCTACAAACTCGCTCTTCCTTGGGATGTTAGTGTACATCCAGTGTTTCATGTCAGCCGCCTTAAAGTGAAATTGGGCGAAGCCAACGTTGTTGTGCCTATCGAGGAAAATGTATGGCAAAATATGCAAACTGAGTATATTCCTCGAGAACCAGAAGCAGTTTTAGATCATCGTACCCGTCATTCGCGACAAAAGGCTTATGACGAGTACTTAATTAAATGGTAGGGTCGATCTGAAAGGTTTGCTACTTGGGAACCTGTTAGAGCTTTGAAGGCTCAGTATCCCCACTTCATTGATGAGGACATCAATGGTTCTTAAGGGGGGAAGTATGTTATGTCCCGCTTATAGGAGAGGGGATCTAGCCCACATGCCGTCGGGATGGGCGTCCTATCACAAAGTGATGACGTGGCGGACAGTGTCACCAGGAGGTGTATTTTTCCTGTTGCCTTCCGTAAATAAGTATTAGATATATTTATTTTATTTTTACTTGTTTGTCCCGGAACCCTTGAAAAGGTGCAAGTGGACATTGCATGGCCAGTGTGAAACGCCTGCAGCCAAATGGTTTTCTCACATCGGGGATCTAGGTCGATCAGACAGGGACTGCCCGGGCCAGTTAGCACTAAATTCTGATGAGTATGGAAGCTCGTGTGCGCCAAACTGGAATTTGGGCCACTCGTCAAGTCACTGCAACTTTATAAGTTGAAAGGGGCCAGTAAATTAACCCACATTGTAGATGTTGGTCAAATGGTAGTCTTCAATGATGGTCAGGAGACCGATAGGGACGCCATGGAAGCAAATCCTAAAATTTAGGGAACTGCTATTTTTGACTGAAAATGTGTTCGCGTCATTAGCTCTGGAATGAAAAGGGGAACATTTTATTGCTCTGCTGCCAAGTCAACTGACGCACCAGTTGAGATATTATTAGCAGGGAAAGCCCAAACTCGGAAACTGGGCGACGTGTCAGCCTGTGAGCGATTCTGCCACTCTGGGAGGCAAAAACGAGCTGCATATCAACAAAGGGGGCGCCATTTTCAGCCTCAGGTGGATTGTAGCAGGTACAGAAGCTATGGAATGCTTACCTTGCCCTCTATGCACAGTATGGTGACGGGAGTGATGCCCCGCACGCTACATACTGCTCTCTTTCTCCCCTACGTACAGTATGTTATGCCCCACTAGTGGGCTTCTCATTTGACCTATGTACAGCTGTGGGGAAATATGCTTTCGTGTCGAGGCAAGAGCCTCTTTGCACAGGAACCGGTGTAGCTAGCTACTGCACCAAAGCAGGTACACGAGAGGGTGATAACCTCTCGATTGCGCAGTAAATTCAGCATTGTACGCTTGCTGTTTTTACTCTATTTTGGGGCTGTTTTGAGCCCAAAATGTTTCCAGAATCAAGGGGCACTTAGCCCAAGGTGCAGGGAACAGTGCAGGGACAATCGTGTGCCCAAATCAGGTCAAAAACAGGGCTGAACCAGAAATTACAGCGACCTGCAATTTACTGTTTTGTGCTCCCGACTGAGGGAATATGTCCGTGGAACAGAGGGCCTACCTTAGAAACTGATTCGGATTGATTTCGGTATTTTGCCGAATCTGGAGCGTACTAGCTGGATGCAGGTGTTGTCTTCCAGGGGCTCTTTTTGTAATTCTCTCTCTAAATTAAAGAAATACCGAAAGGGGCGCCAGTCTTTGGGGCCTACAGGGTGTCGGTCTCGTGTGAGCAGTGACATTCTAGTCGCTGGACGCAACTGTGTTCTCTTCCCTTCTCAGTGCTCTGTGTAAAGTTTACAGGTAATTGAAATAGTACCGCCCTCTACGTTGTACGGGCCGGTTATATGGTTCCATCGACGGGATAGTCACTTTTTCTTCAAAAAGTGCAGCGTGGATTGTTGTGGGTGAAAGCAACACAGAGCTTGTCGATATGGCAGAGAAGAGAGACCAAGTACCTGAAGAGGGATCTTCCTCACATGGCACAGAGAAAATTCCTTCAACTCTTCAAGAAGAGGACAGGTTGTTTAGAACTCAACTGCGTTGTTGCATGGACATGTTTCAACAGTTGGCTAACAACCCAAGGATGCAGGAATTCTTACAGGCTCCGTCACAGGGTTTTCAGCCTCCTACACAGGGCATGACTGAGCCGTTGCAGGAAAAGGAGATTTCCAATGCGCAGAGGACTCATGATGCTCGAGGGAAAGCCCATGTGGTTGAGCAACTAGCGGTGTCCAATGATCCAAAGCAACTTGCTTTAGCTGGACAGGAACCGTTTGTGAATGGCCAAGGGAGCAATGAACAGGCTATGCGTCAGACCCTTCCATTACCTAATACTTATCCTGGTTATTTTGGAGGTGGTTCAGTGTTTCAAGCTATGGCTGGACCTTCCACAGGTTATATGCCAAGGAATGTGTTCGGGACAATGCAAACAGGCATGGGTAACCCTATGTACGCGAACATGGGTGTCCAACCAGGTTTTCAGGGTGCCTATGGCCAGTTTCGAGTGCCTGGAACACAATTTGGTATGGCTGGTTTTTCGCAGCCATACGTACAAAATGCAGATATGACAGGGAAAACAGTTGATGCGAGTGCTGGAATGAACACTCATGGAGCACCACTGTTACAGGCACCTGTTTATGATAATGTGGCTCCTTTGAGTCAGCCTAAGGATTACAAGGAAAGTGGGCAGGGAGTGAAGTTTGAAACTTTCAGAGGAACTGAGGACCAATTAAAGGCTTTGACCTTCATACAGCAGTTCAATGCAGCTTATGCTGGAGGCAACTTCACGGAATCTTCAAAGATACGCAAGGCTGCCACTTTCTTGAAAGGGAATGCGCTTCAATGGTGGACCGCATTGTTGAACCAAGGTCAAGCCCCAACAACGTGGGTCCAATTCAAACAACTTTTTGCGCCTGCATGGTTGACAAACACTTTTGAAGTGGATGTGATGACGGAATGGCACGAGTTGAATGCTAAACAGTGTGCGGATCTGGAAGAGTAAAATAAACGGTTTTGGGCCGCACTGTTGCCAGTCACCTCTTACAGGTTTGTGCCTTTGTCAGAACAAATTGAGAAGTATTGTTGCGGATTGCCCAAGAAAATCAGGGACTACTGCACAAAGACTACTGTCATGAATATGTTTCAATTGATAGAGAATGCAAGAGTGGCCAACAATCTGTCGAAGGGAGATTCCGATGGATTTAATAGCCACAAGAAAGGGGCCAAGGGCAAACAGTTTTCAGCCAAGGGCAATGTTGCAGCAAAGCCTTCTGAGTCTCCTGCAAAGAAGCCCTCCACTGAAGAAGCTGATACGTCCAAGAAGCAGTCTAAATCTTCTTCGGGACGAGGACAAGGACAAAAAAGGCATTTTTCTGGCAAAACTTTTCAAGAAAGGAAAGCTCTTAGGGAGGCCAAGAAATGCTACATTTGTGAACAGGAAGGACACTTTGCAAATGAGTGCCCACAGAAGAAGTCACAGGATAAGGATGACAAGTCATACCATAAAGGGAAGAAACCAAAGCCGAGTGCAGGACTTGTTCCAAATTTGGTTGGAGATCAGCCAAACACAGATGCCACGGAGCTGTGCAGAGCTTGGGGCAAAGTTAGAGACTAGACAGTGCTGGTTTTCTTTGATCCAGGAGCCCGTGCAAATTTCATATCACCAGAATTGGCATCAAAGTTGGGCATTCGTGCAGAGGAGATGGGTATGACAGGCGAAGCAGGTTTGGCATGTCCAGGACATTTAGAGCCTGTTACTCCCATTCTGGGAAAGCTTCGTCTGCACATTCAGAGCTATGTGGATGCGGAAGAATTTCATATTATGCCGCTTAAGGGCTGTGATGTGTTATTGGGTATCCCATGGTGTTACAGGTTGCATGCTATGGTGGATACTTGCAACAAAAAGATTACCCTTGTACATAGAGGAAAGACTCATGTCCTTGATGTAAAGCTTAAAGGCGAGTCTGTTCCAATTGTTTCTACTTCTGCTATTTCATATGTAATAAAGAATCATCTTTCTGCGTACTTGATCTTTGCAAAAGAAGTACCTCAAGTTGTATCTAATTTGTCTACCTTAGATAAAGACAGGTCAACTTTTTTGAGTGGTTTCAGTGATTGTTTTTCGGACTCTTTGCCAGGGGAGTTACCTCCTGAGAGACCTGAGGATCATACTATAGATCTTGTGCCAGGTTCTAGTCCACCGAATAGACCACCATACAGGGTTAGTGCAGCCCAGCAGAAAGAGATTATGAGTCAAGTCAACGAGCTTTTAGAGAAGGGGCTGATTCAGCCCAGTTCATCCCCTTTTTGTTCGCCTGTACTCTTAGTGCAGAAGAAGGATGGTTCATGGCGCATGTGCATTGACTATCGCGCCTTGAATAAGAATACCATCAAGAACAAGTTCCCCATACCGAGGATAGATGACATTCTTGATCGGCTTGAGGGAGCGTCATTGTTTACAAGAATAGACCTAAAGAGCGGGTATCATCAGATACGCATTAGACCAGAAGATGTCCATAAGACTGCGTTCAGGACAACATTTGGTCTCTATGAGTTTCTTGTCATGCCATTTGGTCTCACAAATGCTCCTGCCACATTTAATAGAATGATGGACAGCATTTTTAGACCACATAGAAATTTCGTGGGTACCTTCTTTGATGACATGATTGTCTACTCAAAGTCTGAAGAGGAGCATAGGGATCACTTGACCGCAGTTTTCAATGAGCTACGCAAGAATAGGCTACTCATTAATGCGAAGAAAAGTGAGTTCTTTTTGCAAGAGATTCACTTCCTTGGGCACATTGTTTCAAAGGATGGGGTACGCATGGATCCCGCTAAAGTGGAAGCAATTAGGTCATGGCCAGACTTGAAGTCCGTACATGACATTCGAAGCTTTCTAGGCTTATGTTCCTATTACAGGAGGTTCATCCGAAATTTTGCTGAGATTGCTTCTCCACTCCATGCACTGCAAGGAAAAGGAGTTACTTTCAAGTGGACAGCCAAGGAAATTTTAGCGTTCAAACACTTGAAAGAGAAGCTGACTTCAGATCCGGTAATTATTTTGCCAGATCTTTCTAAACCTTTTGTGGTTCAATGTGATGCGTGTGGCCATAGTCTTGGTGCAGTTCTAATGCAGAATGGCCGAGTAGTCACATATGAGAGCAAAATTCTTTTGAAGACTGAAAGGAACTTGCAAGTCTATGAGAAAGAATTGCTGGCAGTAATTCATGCTCTCACTAGTTGGAAACACTATTTGCTAGGGGCTGATTTTGTTGTCCAAACAGATCATCAAACCTTGCGATATTTTCTCACACAGACGAAGTTGTCTGAGAAGCACAAAGAACGTGGTGGCTGATGCGTTGTTACGAAAGCCCCAAATTTCAGCAGTGTCAATTCCGTACCATTGTGAACTAGACGAAATGAAGACACAATATGCTGAAGATTCAGATTTTGCAAGGATCTATGACCAGCTTGTTGATGGGCAACATCATGAGCACTATATGCTTAAGAATGACTTTCTCATGATGCATGGAAAGTTATGCGTTACTAAACAGTTACGGCCAAAGATTTTGATGGAAAGTCATGCTCCACCTTATGCTGGGCATCGTGGAATTGATGCAACAGTGAAAGGGGTTGAGGCATTCTTCTATTGGCCAGCTTTGCGTCAAGATGTTGACACATTTGTAAGATCGTGCTTAGTATGCCAAAAAGTCAAATTTGACAGACAAAAGCAATCGGGATTGTTGCAGCCATTGCCGATCCCTGATAGGCCATAGGAAAGTATAGTAATGGACTTTATCTTTGATCTTCCAAGGACGCAAACAAGAAATGATGGGATTTGGACCATAGTTACCAGGAACGGGAAACCAGAACGGGAAACCGGAACGGGAAACCGGAACGGGAAACCGGAACGGGAAACCGAAACGAGAACGGGGAACAGGAACGCGGAACAAAATGCCATTCCTTGTTACGGGTACTCACGTTTGAAACACGGAACGGGGATTCGGAACGGGAACTTGGAATGGGAACGGGGAACGGAGACCTGATAACGGCCATTCCCTGCTACTATGATTTGGACTATCATTTGTAGGTTCAGTAAGCAGGCCCATTTCATTCCTGTTAGGAAGAAGATAAAGCCAGAACACATGGTCAAGATATTTATGAGCAATATCTTTAAATACCACGGGATGCCTCAGTCAATTGTCAGTGACAGGGATCCACGTATGACGAGTCTTTTCTGGAAGGCATTGTTTGAGAACATGGGCACTACGCTCAAGTTCTCTTCTTCGTTTCATCCGCAAACTGATAAACAGTCAGAAGAGGCAAATTCTACTGTCTTGGATGTCACAAGACGGGAGCGTACACGAGCACTTAGAAAATCTGAAAATTATAATTCTTTGAAAACATGAGAGAAGGGAGAAGATCGACACAGTATTGGGGACCAGAAGATGGGCTTGTCCCCCCCCGTAAAGAGTATTCTTTTATTCAGGGAGAATTCTTATACAAGCACGAGAACCCGAGGAAACCCCTCCGTTCTGTAATCTTAGTCCCGAAGGTCGTACTTTCCCGTAAAGGGCTTGGGCACAAGGCCGTCCTTCCCGTAAGGGACTTAGGCGCGAAGCCGTACTTTCCCGTAAGGGACTTAGGCGTGAAGCCGTACTTTCCCGTAAGGGACTTAGGCGTGAAGCCGTACTTTCCCGTGAAGGGCCTTCCCGTAAGACGGGAGATTCCTGCAAAACAAACCACACAAAGCAACAATTCTCAATGCGTATCAACACCTTATACTTGTCGCTCCTTGCTCGGAGAATCAACCTCGGTACTCAGTCGTCACGCGAACACTTGCAAATTCTGTCGCCAGGCTCTACTCCAAAATCCCAGCGCTTGCACTTTTTGCTGCTTCCGGCCTCTCTGAAACTGGGCGCTCGCTGTCCTTTTATAGGCCCTTGGCACCCGGCGGGAATAGGGGCCCAAAAAGCAGAGCTTGGCGCTCCTAGAGAGAGGAGAGAGAAAATCGCGTTTTCTAGAGAGAGGAGAGAGAGAGAGAGAGAGAGATCGTAATTCAGCCCCCTTGCGTAGGTTTTAGCGCTGGCTTCTTTTTAAGGGCCTTGCTTGCTTTATTTTATTATAAAAGCTTGGTCACGTAAAAGTGACCGGCCACTTTAATAAAATAAAGTGTGAACCTGTTCAAACTTTAAAAACTCACTCAGTTAGTGAAAACAATGCTACACGGACACATTCCAGGCGTCCCCGGGTGCAGGACACGACACAGATGCAATGCAGACACAGACTCCTTGCGGGAAAACATCTGTCCTCCCGCAACTGTTCCTGCTTTTCGTAAAAAGCTTCATTGAACCCGTCTTTATTCTTGTGCTTGCGTTCTTACGCGTACTTTCTTACTCAGTTCGGATTTCCTCCTTAGCCTACGGGATGCCCCCTTACTGATGCACCCGTCACCCATCATGTGACCCATTAGGGGCACTCGTAACCCGGCCCTTTCCACCGAACTTACGGAAACTCCTTCGCGATGTTTACCGTCACCCATCAAATGACACATCAGAGTTTGTCCGTTCTTGATGGCAGTTCCTGTAGCTACAATCTTTTAACAGTTCTTAGTGCACATAATAAAATATCCTAAAAAAAGAGATTAATCATTAAAAATAAGAAAATAGTCCAATTAGCAACATCCCTCTGGCTTCTAAACAGTTGACCTCAACTGTAGTGCTTGGACATATACCTCCAGTATCTGGGGATAAGCTGCTAATTCCTCCTGGGTCATCCACTGAGCATCTAGATTCGAGTAGTTCTTAAACTTAACCAAATACTTCCGTGTTATCTTTCCGGATTTGAGAGACCGCTCCTGATGACTTACTATCTGCTCCGGTTGGAGTATTTCTTCTGTTTCCTCAACCTCAGGAGGTTCCTCAGCGCTAGGCTGGCTTGGAGGCGGTCCCACATACAGTTGGAGTAAACTGACATGGAAAGCATTATGGATCTTCCAATTAGGCGGTAGCTCTAATCGGAAAGCGACATCATTCACTCGCTCAGTGATCTTAAACGGCCCATAATAACGGGTAGAAAGTTTTACCACTTTCCCCTTATGAGACGCTTGTTTATTAAGTCTTGCCTTCTCAAACTTGAGTAAGACTAACTGTCCGACTGTTAAGTCTAGATTCCTTCTGTGCTTGTCTGCAGCTTTCTTATGCTTTTCCTGAGAGCGTAGAATAGCTCTCGTAACTTGCCCGTAGGCTGTGTCCAAGTCCCGGACAAATTCATCCGCTACAAAGATCTTATCCTTAGTTAAAAGGATGGGTGGAAGCAAAGGCTTACCATAGAGAATCTCAAAAGGTGCTTTCCCCGTCGATGAGTGTATGGTATTGTTATACGCATACTCGACAAGAGGCAAATATTTCTCCCAGTCAGATTGCCGGTCTGACACATAAGCTTTTAACATATCCAATACTGTGGAATTGGCCATCTCACTTTGCCCATCCGTTTGAGGATGGTAGGCAGATGAAAAATTCAGCTTTGTACCAAGATTATCCATCAAGGAACGCCAAAAATTTCCTGTCATGCGAGGATCTCGATCACTCACAATAGACTTAGGCATTCCATGATGCTTAAAGATCTGTGCTAGAAAAACCCTAGCCATATGATCTGCTTTGATCGTTTTCTTGACTGGTATAAAGTGTGCTTGCTTGCTAAACCTGTCCACAATGGTCCAGATCGCGTCATTTCCAGTCTGAGTTCTAGGGAGGTCCATGATGAAGCCCATGGCAATACTTTCCCAAGGTTCATTAGGCACAGGCAAAGGTTGTAGCAACCCAGGCGTCTTATGCCGATCATACTTCACTTTTTGGCAAACCAAGCATTCCCTGACATACTTATCGATGTCTGCTTTAAGGCTAGGCCAAAAGAAATATCTTTCCATTGCTAAGGTCGTAGGGAGAATACCCTGATGACCCGCATAAGGCGAAGCGTGTGCTTCATCCATGATCTTCTTTCTTAATGGTTCCGCCACACATATGGCCTGATGGTGGTAGAGATAACCGTCCCGAATGGAATAGGGAAACTCATTCTCTCCACGATGTAGCTTTCCCCAAATGGTAGAGAAGTCTGGATCATTCGGATACAAATCCGGTAGTGCTTCTAATTCTTAGTGATACACCGAAGTGATAGCGTTCACCCTTGGCCGCCTACACAGTGCGTCTGCGACTACATTCTTACTCCCAGCCGTGTGAAGGATCTGGAAGTGAAACATAGACAAAAAGTTTGCCCACCTCATCTGCTTCTCAGATAGTTTCCTTTGAGTAAGAAAATACCGCAAACTCTGGTGATCAGTCTTGATCACAAAATCTGCTCCTAGAAGATAGTGCTTCCAGAAGGCGTGAATCACAGCCGAGAGTTCCTTTTCGTAGATTGATGCATGCAACTCTGCATCCTTAAGCCGTCTGCTTTCATATGCCACTGCATGGTCTTCTTGGTTTAACACTGCTCCGATGCAATCACCTGAAGCATCGCAGTGAACCTCAAATGGTTTCTTTAAGTCAGGCACTATCAAAATAGGTCCATGGCTTAGCAAGTACTTGAGCCGATCAAAAGCTCCTTGTTGACTCGATCCCCATCTGAAAGGAATCTTCTTCTTTGTCAAATCATGAAGTGGTCCTGCTACATGAGCAAATCCTCGGACAAACCTTCAATAATACGAACATAATCCCAGAAAGCTACGTACATCATGTACCGTAGTGGGAATAGGCCAATCTTCTACCACTCGAATCTTGGCAGGATCCATACTCACTTGATTGTGAGAGACTATATGGCCGAGATAGTGTATCTCAGAGAGAAAGAACTCGCTCTTCTTTGCATTCACATGCAACTCATGCTTTCGCAATTCTTGAAACACTAAGTCCAAGTGCTTCCGATGTTCCTCCTCTGACTTAGAGAAGATGAGTATGTCGTCAAAGAATACTCCCGTAAAAGCTCGATACGGGCTGAAAATGAGGTCCATCATGCGATTGAATGTCGTAGGAGCATTGGTCAAGCCGAAAGGCATTACCAAAAATTCATATAGTCCAAAGGTTGTGCAGAAAGCAGTCTTATGGACATCCTAAGGGGCGATCCATATCTGATGATACCCACTCTTTAAGTCTATGCGACTAAAGACACTTGCACCCTGCAACTTATCAAGTATATCATCAATCCGAGGGATCGGAAAGTGGTTCTTGATTGTGATCTTGTTTAAAGACCGGTAGTCTATGCACATTCGAAACGTGCCATCTTTCTTCTGCACCAGTAGAACTGGAGAGCAGTAGGGTGAGGCACTGGGCCGTACTAACCCTTTCTCTAGAAGCTCGTTGACTTGCTTCAAAATTTCCTCTTGCTAAGCAAGACTCACCCGATAAGGGGGTTGATTGGGAGGCGAGCTACCCGGTATGAGATCTATGCGGTGATCTTCCGGGCGTACCGGAGGGAGTTCATCAGAAAGTGTTTCCGTGAAACAATCTTTGTACTTTTCAATAAATTGAAGACGCTTAATTTCCAGACTAGAGAGAGAGTCCCTACTAGTTTTATCCTGTGCAAAAATCAAGTAAACACACTTCTTCATTTCTTTCTTAATGGAGATATGGCTTACAATTGGGAACTGCCAATCTCCTGCATCAGCTTGAATCTTTATTTTCTTACCCCCATGATCAAAAGTGAGGGTCTTTTCCACATAATCAGGAATAGGTGTCATGTGAAAGTGCCATGGCATACCCAAGATGATATCACATCCCTCGATGGGTGCCATCAAAATTGATTCGCGGTCCTTGTACTCGCCAATCCGAAGATTGAGCTGTCCTTGCACGGGAGTTGCATTGGTTGTCAACCCCTCGAATGCCGATCCGGATGTAACCGGTGTGCCAAGCTGAGCCGGTGTGAGGCACAATCGTTCCGCAGTATCCAGGGAGATGAAGTTATCCGTGGATCCTAGATCATAAAGAATCAGTACTTGCTGGTTGTTCAAAGACCCCCAGCCCTTCAAAAGTTGACGCTTCCCTTTCTCAGATTCTGTGTTTCCTTGAACATCTGGGATTGAGTTCGAACTTGGTGGTGCGGGTTCCTTCCTTGCTTTCTCTTGCCTCGTAGAGGCTTGCTCTTGTCGTTGCTGCTTTAGAGGGCAGTCCGGTTTCGTATGTCCTTTCTCGCCACAGTAGAAGCATCTTCCTTCCTCTCTGAAAGTTTGAAGTTGGGTAGGAGAAAGATACTTAGTTCGCTTGCCAGTGCCCTCTGGCTTCTTAGAATGATCATCGTCCCTAGATGGAGGACGTTTTCTTCCTTGGCCCCCATGGTCATCGTAGACCCCTCTTTGTCTTGCACGGTAAGTGCTATGCTCCATCTTTCTGGGCGTCCCAGTTGAGTGCAAATCCTCAGCAATGATTGCTGACTCCATCATCCTTTGAAGAGTATCATGCGGATACACCTTCATACTCTTTCGAAGCTACAGTTGGAGACCCGCTTCGAACTTTCTTTTCTTTTCCTCGTCGGCAATCTTCATGAAGGGAGTGACCTTCAGAAGAACCGACCAATACTTGTCCACATAAGTCGTTACTCTTTCATGTGCCTTCTGGGCAAGCCAGTCCCATTCCTTCCGTATGTCCTGCTCCAAGTCAGGTGGAAGAAATTGTTCATAAAATTCAGATTTGAAGCTCTCCCAAGTTCTGGCCTGAGAACCTTCCAGAATCTTGGCTAACCACCAATTACTTGCCGTTTCCTTGAGGTGCATCCCCACATGGCATAATTTGGATTTTTCTGTGAATGCCCATTGGTAAAGGCGACTTCAAACTGTCTGATGAAGGACAGCGCTTTGGAGATGTCCCTCCGTCCATTGTAGGTTTCGAACTTGATGTCCTTGTCGCCTGATTTGAAGACTCTCATGCGATGTTGAAACTTGCGACCTTGCTTCTTGAATCGAGGCTTATCTTTAGGTTGATGTAGGGTAGTGGCAGTAGTAGCTGCTTCCTTCTTCTGACGAGATGATCAAGAAGTAGAAGTATAATCAGGAGAGTAAGATGGAGATGAGATAGAGATGTCCTTGCTCTCGTCTAGCAAAGAGAGCGCTTTTTCCTAGCCTTTCCTTGAGGTAGGCCGTTCATTCCGATCCGAAGATCCTTTGTGCACCTCGGCACGTTCTTCTTCTCTTGCCTCCTGTGGTCTCACACCAACAGTGTTGTCTGGATGCTTGGTTGCATCAGTTCCATTCGTTTTCTTCATTCCGCCCAAAAGCTTTTGGACGTCTGGCAACAGTAAGATTTGTTGCAACTCCGCAAGCTGAGCTTGCACTTGTTTAAGCTCCTCTTCAACGCTTCTCCCTTGGCTCGACATGGTTCTTCCCGTTCTTCTCGGAATCGTCCTTCTTTGCAGAGAAAGAGAGGAGTCCGAGCTCTGATACCACTGTCACAAGACGGGAGCGTACACAAGCACTTAGAAAATCTGAAAATTATAATTCTTTGAAAACATGAGAGAAGGGAGAAGATCGACACAGTATTGGGGACCAGAAGATGGGCTTGTCCCCCCCCCCCGTAAAGAGTATTCTTTTATTCAGGGAGAATTCTTATACAAGCACGAGAACCCGAGGAAACCCCTCAGTTCTGTAATCTTAGTCCCGAAGGTCGTACTTTCCCGTAAAGGGCTTGGGCACAAGGCCGTCCTTCCCGTAAGGGACTTAGGCACGAAGCCGTACTTTCCCGTAAGGGACTTAGGCGTGAAGCCGTACTTTCCCGTGAAGGGCCTTCCCATAAGACGGGAGATTCTTGCAAAACAAACCACACAGAGCAACAATTCTCAATGCGTATCAACACCTTATACTTGTCGCTCCTTGCTCGGAGAATCAACCTCCGTACTCAGTCGTCACGCGAACACTTGCAAATTCTGTCGCCAGGCTCTACTCCAAAATCCCAGCGCTTGCACTTTCTGCTGCTTCCGGCCTCTCTGAAACTGGGCGCTCGCTGTCCTTTTATAGGCCCTTGGCACCCGGCGGGAATAGGGGCCCAAAAAGCAGAGCTTGGCGCTCCTAGAGAGAGGAGAGAGAAAATCGCGTTTTCCAGAGAGAGGAGAGAGAGAGAGATCGTAATTCAGCCCCCTTGCGTAGGTTTTAGCGCTGGCTTCTTTTTAAGGGCCTTGCTTGCTTTATTTTATTAATGAAAGCTTGGTCACTTAAAAGTGACCGGCCACTTTAATAAAATAAAGTGTGAACCTGTTCAAACTTTAAAAACTCACTCAGTTAGTGAAAACAATGCTACACGGACACATTCCATGCGTCCCCGGGTGCAGGACACGACACAGATGCAATGCAAACACAGACTCCTCGCGGGAAAACATCTGTCCTCCCGCGACTGTTCCTGCTTTTCGTAAAAAGCTTCATTGAACCCATCTTTATTCTTGTGCTTGCGTTCTTACGCGTACTTTCTTACTCAGTTCGGATTTCCTTCTTAGCCTACGGGATGCCCCCTTACTGATGCACCCGTCACCCATCATGTGACGCATCAAGGGCACTCGTAACCCGGCCCTTTCCACCGAACTTACGGAAACTCCTTCGCGATGTTTACCGTCACCCATCAAATGACACGTCAGAGTTTGTCCGTTCTTGATGGCAGTTCCTGTAGCTACAATCTTTTAACAGTTCTTAGTGCACATAATAAAATATCCTTAAAAAAAGAGATTAATCATTAAAAATAAGAAAATAGTCCAATTAGCAACATTGGACCTGCTCAAATGTTATGTCTCAGAGCACAAGGCAACTTGGGAACACCATCTCCCATTGGTTGAATATGCTTACAATAACACTGTGCATACGTCAACAGGTAAGGCACCATTTGAGATAGTGGAAGGAGGAAAGAAAGTCCCGCCCATTTTGCAGACTAAGGACAAGATATTTGAGGCAGACAAGTATGTGCAAGATATGGATGAAACATACAGGAAGATAAAGATTGCTCTTGAGAAGACTCAGGCTAAGCAAAAGAAAGCTACTGATCGTCACCGTCGTGAACTTGTATTTTCACTTGGTGATTGGGTACTTTTGCGCTTTGAAAAGGCCAGGTTAAGGAAAAGGAAAGGCAAGGAACGCTTGTTTCCTAAGCTCAGTATGCGATATTATGGTCCTTTTCAGATTTCAGAAAAGATCAGCGATGTAGCTTACAAGTTAAAGCTACCAGAAGGCTGGAAAATACATAATGCTTTTCATGTCAACCTTCTAAGGCCCTTTGTTGGTGATGTGCCAGAGAATATGCTTGATGAGGAACAACCCGAAGTGGAAGAATTGGATGAAATCCTTGTTCCTGAACAGATATTGGCACATAAAGAAAGAAAGGTTAGAGGAAAAGTTGCAAGACACTATTTGGTGAAGTTCAAAATCTATCCATCGTTGGATGCCAAATGGATGGAAGACTCTAAATTGGTGATTCACCTCAGCTATTGCAATTGTATCTTGAAGCCTTTCAGATGGAACCCACAGTGACTTGATGCAGCCTTTTTGGAGCAAGGCAAGCGCATGGTTCATGATGCTCAAGAGAGTAGTTAAGCAATTGTATCTACTCTTTCCATACAGAATTTAGCTAGAGAAGTTTGTGCTCAAGAGTACACTAGAAGACTTCTATGCTTGATATATGTGTCATAGCCAGGTTGGTGGGATTGTTTAATCGTCCAACGCTACATTTCCGGAAGCATGTATATCTTGGATTCCCATCATAGAATATATGTGATATCAGGAGATATCCGCATGTATTATTGGCATGCAAACGAGGTCGCTTGCAGTATTTCAAGGGTGGGCTGTGTCACCAGGAGGTGTATTTTTCCCGTTGCCTTCCGTAAATAAGTATTAAATATATTTATTTTATTTTTACTTGTTTGTCCCGGAACCCTTGAAAAGGTGCAAGTGGACATTGCATGGCCAGTGTGAAACGCCTGCAGCCAAATGGGTTTCTCACATCGGGGATCTAGGTCGGTCAGACAGGGACTGCCCGGGCCAGTTAGCACTGAATTCTGATGAGTATGGAAGCTCGTGTGCGCCAAACTAGAATTTGGGCCACTCGTCAAGTCACTGCAACTTTATAAGTTGAAAGGGGCCAGTAAATTAACCCACATTGTAGATGTTGGTCAAATGGTAGTCTTCAATGATGGTCAGGAGACCGATAGGGACGCCATGGAAGCAAATCCTAAAATTTAGGGAACTGCTAGGGGAACATTTTATTGCTCTGCTGCCAAGTCAACTGACGCACCAGTTGAGATATTTTTAGCAGGGAAAGCCCAAACTCGGAAACTGGGCGACGTGTCAGCCTGTGAGCGATTCTGCCACTCCGGGAGGCAAAAACGAGCTGCATATCAACAAAGGGGACACCATTTTCAGCCTCAGGTGGATTGTAGCAGGTACAGAAGCTATGGAATGCTTACCTTGCCCTCTATGCACAGTATGGTGACGGGAGTGATGCCCCGCACGCTACATACTGCTCTCTTTCTCCCCTACGTACAGTATGTTATGCCCCACTAGTGGGCTTCTCATTTGACCTATGTACAGCTGTGGGGAAATATGCTTTCGTGCCGAGGCAAGAGCCTCTTTGCACAGGAACCGGTGTAGCTAGCTACTGCACCAAAGCAGGTACACGAGAGGGTGATAACCTCTCGATTGCGCAGTAAATTCAGCATTGTACGCTTGCTGTTTTTACTCTATTTTGGGGCTGTTTTGAGCCCAAAATGTTTCCAGAATCAAGGGGCACTTAGCCCAAGGTGTAGGGAACAGTGCAGGGACAGTCGTGTGCCCAAATCAGGTCAAAAACAGGGCTGAACCAGAAATTACAGCGACCTGCAATTTACTGTTTTGTGCTCCCGACTGAGGGAATATGTCCGTGGAACAGAGGGCCTACCTTAGAAACTGATTCGGATTGATTTCGGTACCGTTATGCTGCCGAAATTTTGCCGAATCTGGAGCGTACTAGCTGGATGCAGGTGTTGTCTTCCAGGGGCTCTTTTTGTTATTCTCTCTCGCTAAATTAAAGAAATACCGAAAGGGGCTCTAGTCTTTGGTGCCTACAGGGTGTCGGTCTCGTGTGCGCAGTGACATTCTAGTCGCTGGACGCAACTGTGTTCGCTTCCCTTCTCAGTGCTCTGTGTAAAGTTTACAGGTAATTGAAATAGTACCGCCCTCTACATTGTACGGGCCGGTTATAGACAGCAGAAACCCTAATTTCTGGCTGAAACCCTAAATTCAGTAAACCCTAAAAATGCAGGCACATGCTGACGTGGCAGCTGGTACGGAATTCCGCGTTTTGCGGCGGGATTTACGGCAGCCTGCTTTTTGGCCTCCACGCAACGAGAAAGAGAGAGAAAATGCTTTTTTGCTTTTAGTTAAACTCTCTGAGAGAGAGAGAGCAGATGCTTTTGATTTTGAAGCTTTTTGGGGCTCTGCTTTTGGGCATCCCTTGTAAACCTTTAAATAAGTGGCTTGGGCCTTCACTCTTCACAGCATCTAGACGCAGAGTCTGAGTGAACCCCGAGTCACTCCCTTGTACTTTGAACTGATTAATATAAAAAGAAATACCGAAAGGGGCGCCAGTCTTTGGGGCCAATATCTCTAGGCACGGAACTCCGTCAGGCCAGTGCAAATCTATTGTGATCTATGAATTGTTTGAAGTGGTTATTTGGTGTTGTCGCGGTTGATCCTTGACTTGGAGTGTACAAGTCTGTTACAGTGGTATCAGAGCACGGCCGATTTCTCTTCTACAGGAAATCCGATCCCCTACTTTTTTTCCGCCGCACCTATGGCTTCACGCAAGAATCAGTCGACTACTCTGCGGCTGGAGATGCGGGCAGGGATCACAACGAAGATTCCGGTAGAGAGTATGGCCCGCCTCGGCCTACTCAGGCGGAGCGGCGAGAGATGGAGCCTCGCCAGTTGATCGGAGATGCAACGAAGATGATACTCAATTTTGCAAAGGACCCAAAATTTGCAAAATATATGAGCAAGTATGTCCTACGATTCTTGAAAATAACTGGGAAGGCGAGAATCTGGGATGGCTATGCTCTTACACGCGGAAAGGGGGGCATGACAAAGTGAGGGCACACTTTCTTCAAGTGCCGGGACATGAGGTGAGATTTTGCACCAACGTAACCATCGAGAAGAGGAAGGAGCTCGAGGAAAAGGATCGGCAATTCAACCACAAAACCAAGCCCGTACGCAAAGGTATTGATCCAAAGACCCTCATTTTCCCTTCTTCCTCTCTACCCAGTGTAGATGTTGGTGCATCTTCACAAGGTCCAAATCGTCGTCAAAGGACCCTTGCCACCTCTTGGGACCCAAAGAAGAAGGAAGAGATGGATGCTGCCGTGGCTAGATTGATTTATCAATCTTCTCTCTCATTTCTTCCGTTATCCTCGGTTCCACCTTTTTGATACTAACCTCTTCTATGTTTGATCGAAATAGGTCGGAGTATTGGAAAGTCATGGTGCAAAGGATAGGAGAGTATGGCACCGGCTATGTGCCGCCATCTTCAGAGGCTCTCCGAACCACTTTGCTCGATCGAGAGAAGGCTATCGTGGAGCAAGCAACCCTCAATATTCAGCGTCTTTGGACAAAACATGGCGTTTCCCTCATTGCCGACGGGTGGAGCGATACAAGGAAGAGATCTATCCATGGTCTCGTCGCATACTCGTGTGGAGAGATGTACTTTGTGTACTCTCATGATGCCACCCAGAGTGGCAAGTCCACCCATGTCCTCTCTCCAGAGTGGACAGCGGCCATAGAAACAATCGGTGAGCAACACGTGGTGGCCTTTGTCACAGATAGGGAGGCATCAAATAGGGCAGCAGCAGCTATTATAGAAGGCCACTATCCGCATGTGACAGTGTGCGTTTGCATGGCACACTGCTTGAACAACCTTCTAAAAGACATTGGCAAGCTAGACTGGATCGCTCGAGTCATTGCTGATGCAGTGAAGATTGTTACTTTCATCAACAATCACAACTTGGTTCGGAGTGAGTACCTCAAGAGGTCGGGCGGCAAAGTGCCTCTAAAGTATTCAGACACCCGCTTCGCATTCAACTTTCTTCTTGTGCGCAAGCTGTCTGAATGTCAAAATGCGGTCCGACAAGTCTTCATCGGTGATGAGTTCACCACCTCCCCCTATGCAAAGACAGTTTGTGCAAGGATAAGGCAAAGGATCTTGAGTTCTGAAAGGAGCTCAAGAGTCTAGACGCACAGGTAAAACCGGTGGTTCATTTGCTTCGAGTTCTGGATGGCATGGATCCTTGCATTGGCAAGATTTATGAGGCAATGGACTGCATGATTGAGCAGCTTGCACAACTTGAGCAGAACCCAGAGCGATCCATGCGCTTTGCAGCTCAAGGTGGAATTCATATGCCTCTCCTTTACACGGGGCAGCATACATGGTGGATCCAGAGTTCCAAGGTGCAGGGCAAGAGACAGATAGGAAAGTCATGAACCAATTTACAGAGATCTTAAACAAGATGGTTCTAGACAGAGATGGGCGGCGCATTGTCAGAGATCAGTTGAGACAGTACAGAGAGATGCGGGGGTCATTTGGCAGTCGAGATGCTCAAATTGATCGCAGGAAGATAGGTTCAGTGCTATGGTGGGAGGACTATGGCTATGATGGCCTTGAGCTTCAGAGATTGGCGATCCGTATTCTCAGCCAGTCACTTAGTACCTCATGCTTGGAGCAATTGTGGAGTATCTTTAGCCACATTGCTTCCAAGAAGAGAAATCGGCTTGGAGTGGAGAAGGCTAATGATCTTGTCTTCGTCAGCGCAAGTTTGAAAATGCTTTGCAAGAGTACAGACAAACAGACAGATCCTTTTACACAGTGGGAGATGGAGCAAGAGGCTCCTCAGGTAGGTGGAGATGCACATCCACCAACACCATGTACTTCATTCGTGGCTGAGATCGAGCCGGGCCTAGAGCTCGATGATGAGGAATGGGAGGATGTGCATGATTTACAGCCGGCTACTACGGATTGGGAGGCCTCTCAGGCTAGTGGCTCTTGAGTCTTGAGTCTTTGCCATTTATCCTTACCTTTTTGTATGGCTGCTTGAGCCTTGCCCTCTTTGCCATTTGTAGCTACTAGCATCTTTATGGTATTTGTCACCTTCAGTCTTTTAGTATTGTGGTCACTGGTTTACCACCCTTTGTTTTTTTTATAGCACCTTGGCGGCCCTTGAGGCTTGTTAGTCATAATTAATTCCAAAGTGTCATCTCTGACTACTACTCTTGCAATTATTTGAGAGCATTGTGTATGGGCATTGTGTTTGCTCAATGTTGTATATGTGTTATGTACTCTGGGCGCCGCACATCCCAATCAAGTCATAATAAGGTTGAATGGTCTTCGAATCGTGTTTTTTGTGGGTATTAGAGTCAAAGGACTCTAGTACTACTTGTATTCAAACACATAACGCTAAAAAAAACAATATTTGGGTGTTTTTTTAGCCTCCCGTTCCGCGCCGTTCCCGTTCCGGGCCCATTCCCGTTCCCTCGTTCCGCAGAGAGGCCCGTCGCCGTTCTCGTTCCGCGTTCCGGGTAACTCTGATCTGGGTAGATGCCGGGGGTGGAGTTTAGGAAAATAAAGTTGTGCATGGAGCTGAATTTGGTAGTGTTGCATGGGAGCCGACAAGTGCAGCTCGAACAGCTCTCATGCTCTCTCTCTCTCTCTCTCTCTCTCTCTCTCTCTCTCTCTCTCTCTCTCTCTCTCTCTCTCTCTCTCTCTCTCTCTCTCTCTCTCTCTCTCTCTCTCTCTCTCTCTCTCTCTCTCTCTCTCTCTCTCTCTCTCTCTCTCTCTCTCTCTCTCTCTCTCTCTCTCTCTCTCTCTCTCTCTCTCTCTCTCGCGCGCGCGCACACACAACAGAGCAAATTTGCATGCCGGCATGAGCTCTCTGTCGCTCACGATACATGGATACGCAGGCATAATTAGGGAGGCAGTATCGCTTCTGTAGATTGAGGGATGGCTCAGCAGACGCGAGCAGTGTGCATCGAGAAAAGGGAAGGAGAGAACGATTGCCGGAAGGAGAAGGAAGGGGGGGGGGGGGGGGGGGGGTTTGATGCCTCAGCTTGCGAGAGCGGTGTGCAGCCAAAGAGGGAGGGATATTAGGGAGCATCTCCCCATTAATGGTTTTTTTTAAATATGTACCAATATGTGCGAGACTTCTTTTCAGGAAGTGCACGAGCAGTGGCAGAAAACCACTACACCCACTCTCAAGAAACCTTCTGCTCGCAAGAAATATTCAGAGAAGGAATTAGAAGAGGTGGTTGATGCACGGATCGCCCAGCTTTTTGACGCACAAAAGAAAGCCAAAAAGCACGGCAAAAAGCAGAAGAAAAGCACAGACTTCCCCGGATGTTTGGGTCGTCAGTCAACTTTTGATAAGGCAAAGAAACAGAAGAAGCGTGTTCAATTTGAAGGAGTACCCAGTTCTTCTTCTTCTTCTTCTGACAGTTCTTCTAGCTCTTCAGATTCGAGCGAAGAAGACAGAAAAGGTAAAAAGCGAAGCAAGAAACAAAGCTTCGGAAAGGGCAAGAAAAAAGCAAAGAAGGCTAAATCTCGCCCAGAGCCTGACAGTTCTACTCAGGACTCGTCTACAGACAGCTCACATTCTGATGATGGAAACTTCTATGCGAACAAGAAGAATTTCTACAAAGCCAACCAGTATGACTTTCTCGAAGATAAAAGCAAGAAAGTCCGAGAGTTTAAGGAAGGTGGCCATTCGATCAAGTTTGATATCTTTTCAGGATACTCAGATGCTTCGAAGGCTTTGTCGTTTATACAACAGTTTGACATTGCTTTCGCGGGAGGACGCTATTCAGAGCACTCCAACATTCGGAGAGCTACCTCTTACCTAAAGGGGAATGCCCATACTTGGTGATCCACGCTTCTTTTAAACAAGACTGCGCCAATTAAATGGCTGAAATTCAAAAAGCTTTTTATTTCTTCTTGGTTGACGCAAGAATATGAACGAGATATACGAGCTGCTTGGAACCATCTTCGGATGACCAAGAAAGATACAATCAATGCTTATTGTGAAAGATTTTAGAGCTCTTTTCTACCCGCCTCTTCATTCAAGAAGATCACGTTCAGAGAACAGATTGAGCGGTTCACCTTGGGTCTACCTACAGAGATCCGAGATCACTGCTTGGAGCAGAAGTCAGCTTCTATTCAGGAGTTGATGAGTCATTCGAAGCGGGGCCTCTGGCAGTCTGACTTACCCCACATATGAGAACATGACACAACGAGCTGAACAGACTTCTGGGAATGAAAGTAGAAAGAAAAAGAGTAACCCAAAGAAAAAGGATGCACAACCCAAGCTTACTCCTCAGAAGCGAGCTCGATTCATCAAAGAGGGGAAGTGCTTTGGATGCGGGGAACCGGAACAGATCTCCGCGAGGTGCCCTAAAAAGGCACAGAAAGAACAAAATGATAGACGACACAGGCCTGAGAGTTCGAGAGCAGCTGAGGAACGTGGACGAAAAGGCAAGATTGGTGGCACGGCTCGAGATTACTCCCGATCGGATGGGACCACTTGCAGAGGAAGTTCTAGCGGCACCCGGCAGGGACGTAGCCATTACACCTGTCATTGGCAAACTTCGGTTGCATTATCAGGGGTATTTGGGGCATGAGGACTTCTTCATAATGCCTTTGGAGGGTTGTGATGTTCTCTTAGGGATTCCCTGGTACCACAAGAACAATACCGTGGTCGATTATCGGGCGAGAAAAGCGATTTTGACTACAAAAAAGGGCAGAACAATTGTACTTGATATTAAACTGAAGGGCGAGTCTGTCCCTATTGTATCGGCTTCGGCCATTTCAAAATTAATGAAATCCAGTCTGTTTGTTTACTCGATCTTTATGAAAGAATTGAGCGATAAGGATAGGACAAAGATGTCTAAACTTGATAAAGAACGCCAAGGTTTTCTCCACTCTCACGCCGATTGCTTCTCAGAGGGCCTACCAGGAGAGTTACCACCTGCTCGTTCTGAAGATCATACCATTGATCTGATACCTGGAAGCACACCACCGAACCAACCACCTTACCGTGTGAGCCGAGCACAGAATGAAGAGATTATGAACCAAGTGAAAGACCTCTTGGACAAGAGTCTTGTCCAACCTAGTACTTCACCGTATTGCTCTCCAGTGTTGTTGGTTTTGAAGAAAGACAGATCTTGGAGAATGTGCATCGATTATAGAGCTCTCAACAAAATCACCATCAAGAACAGATTTCCGATTCCTAGGATCGATGATATACTCGACAGGTTACAGGGATCCTCATGCTTTAGCAGGATTGACTTGAAGAGTGGATATCATCAGATCCGAATCGCGTCGGGAGACGTCTACAAGACAGCCTTTTGGACTACTTTTGGGTTATTTGAGTTTTTGGTGATGCCTTTTGGCTTAACCAATGCTCATGCAACATTTAACCGGATGATGGACAGGATTTTTCCAGAGTACAGACTATTTGTTGGCACTTTCTATGTCATTGTTTTCTCCAAGAATGAGGCAGAACACAGATCATCTGCTTCAGGTCTTTCTGGCATTACGAGATCACAAGCTAGTGATTAATGCAAAGAAAAGTGACCAGAGATACACTTTTTGGCACACATTGTCTCAGCAGCTCGAGTGCAAATGGACCCGGCCAAGATATAGACTATCCGTGATTGGCCCGATTTGAAGAATGTCCATGAAGTTAGAAGCTTCTTGGAACTGTGTTCGTACTACATGCGGTTCATACGAAAGTTTGCAGAGGTTGCTTCCCCTTTGCATATCTTGACACAGAAAGGAGTCCCTTTCTCATGGGGATCCACAGAGGTGACTGTCTTTCGGACCTTGAAAGAGAAATTGACTACAGGACCAATTTTGACTTTGCCAGACTTGCAGAAGTCATTTGAAGTATATTGTGATGCTTGTGGTCGTAGTCTGGGTGCGGTCTTGATGCAAGAAGGCCATGTCATTGCTTACGAGAGCCGATTGTTCTCTAGGCCGGAGATGACAGTATAGATATATGAGAAAGAGCTTTTGGCGGTTATCCATGCTCTTACTCAGTGGCGGCACTACCTACTCGGAGCGGATTTTACTGTCTTTACAGACCATCAGAGTTTACGCTACTTCTTGTCACAGAAGCAGCTTTCGAAAAAGCAGATGCGGTGGGCAAACACCTTGTCACAGTTTCACTTCCAGATTGTCCATGTGCAGGGACAGAAGAACGTGGTGGCAGATGCTTTGTCTCGGAAGCCGTTGGTTATGGCTATTTCCGCGATACATCATAGGAGCTTCGAGGATATGGTCGATCAGTATGCCACAGATACAGATTTTACAGATATTTTCACACGGATACGGGATGGGGAGACAGTAGCTGGATACTCCCTTCGGGAAGGCTACTTGATGAAAAAGACTATGTTGTGCGTTACACAGCCGTTGAGGGAAAAGGTTATGATTGAATACCACTGTCCACCTTTTACAGGTCACCGCGGCATTGCTACCACCATGAAGGGGGTAGAGAGATACTTCTCTTGGCCGAGACTCAAAAAGGATGTGGAAGAGTTTGTGCGCAATTGCTTAGTATGCCAGAAGGTCAAGTTTGACAGGCATAAGGCACAGGGATTGTTATAGCCTTTACCCATATCCACCCGCCCCTGGGAAAGTATTGCGATGGACTTCATTTTTTATCTCCCGAGGACTCAGAGTGGTCACGATGGTATCTGGACTGTTATTGACAAATTTAGCTAACTGGCTCATTTCATTCCAGTGAAGAAAACAGTCAAGCCGGATCACTTAGCAAGACTGTTTGTGGCCCAGATCTTCAGATTGCATGGCATGCCTGAGACGATTATCTCCGACAGAGACCCCAGATTTACGCGTTTGTTTTGGAAGGCAATTTGGGAGAACATTGACACGTGGTTGCAGTTCTCGTCCTCGTTCCACCCGCAGACTGACGGGCAATCCGAGATTGCCAATTCAGTGGTTCTAGATTTATTAGTCTTATATCTCAGATCAGAAGACTCAATGGGAAAGATACTTACCTTTGGTGGAATTTGCCTACAATAACGCGATACACTCTTCGACGGGGAAGGCGCCATTTGAGATTGTTGAAGGTGCTACGAAGGTTCCACCCTTCCTGAGCACGAAAGATAAGATCTTTGAAGCAGATGAATATATGCGAGATTTGGATACGGCTTTTGCCAAGGTTCGCGAGACTTTGCAGAAGTCTCAATAACGACAGAAAAAGGCAGAGGATCGCCATCGTCGCAACATGAAATTGAAGGAGGATGATTGGGTGCTCTTACGTTTTGAGAAGGCACGCCTACGAAAGAAAAAGGGAAAGGAGAGGCTTTTTTCAAAGCTTAGTATGAGATACACAGATTACTGAAAAGATAAATAATGTCTCCTTCCGATTAAAACTGCCAGATACTTGGAGGATTCACAATGCATTCCATGTGAGTCTCTTGAAACCTTTTAAAGGTGATGTATCTGATGATGAGGAGCCTGATGAGCAACCCGAAGTGGAAGAAAACGAGGAGATCCTTGTTCCTGAACACATTTTGGGCACATAAGGATACGAAGAATAAAGGTAAAGTCCGAAGGCGGTTCTTGGTTAAGTTCAAGAATTATCCTGCACTAGATGCGAAGTGGATGGAGAAGGAGGACCTAGCAGATACTCAGATTGTGAAACTTTACCTCGATGCTTTTGGTTTAGCATAGTCTACTCCAAATGGAACCCAAAATTTCAGCTTGGTCGGAGATCTGGTGCAGTGGGATGCACAAGAGGGAAGTCTCTCCGCTCCTTTGTCAACAGATGCCTTGATTTAGATACTAGAGTCACTGATGTCTCTTTGAGCTTCAGGGATACTGAGAGCTGAGAGTATTCTGTTGTATGACTTTATGAAATGGAATTCTTGATAATGATACTGATTTGTTTCTTCACTTCTTTTGAGTGCAGGAACTGATAGACGAAATGACTGCAGCATTTTGGTCTGACTGATCTCGAATAGTCATGGTTGCAATAGGGGTTAGTCAATTGGACATCGATGAGGTCCCGATTGGACCTAGATGTGATTGCTAGCTACATTGCCGATAAATCATGCTCTAAGATCCGAATGAATGTTAAATATCATGTGATGTCCTGTGATGTCGTGTGATGTGATTGTCGATTTGGTATATGTGCTAGATGTGTGTTCCTAGTACGTAGGTACTAACAGTCAGTGTCTGCTAAGACGGTTTATGGCTTTTGTCGGTTTTGCAGGCGTAATCGCGCTCGATTACAATGCAAAGAAGAGGGGGGTATGTCACAAAGTGATGACGTGGTGGACAGCAGAAACTGGCTGAAACCCTAAAATTCCTGCAAACCCTAAAAACTGCCAAAAACCCTAATTTGCAATAAACCCTAATTTCTGGCTGAAACCCTAAATTCAGCAAACCCTAAAAATGCAGGCGCATGCTGACGTGGCAGCTGGTACGGAATTCCGCGTTTTGCGGTGGGATTTACGACAGCCTACTTTTTGGCCTCCACGCAATGAGAGAGAGAGAGAGAGAGAGAGAGAGAGAGAGAGAGAGAATGCTTTTTGCTTTTAGTTAAACTCTGAGAGAGAGAGAGAGAGAGAGAGAGAGAGAGAGAGAGAGAGAGAGAGAGAGAGCAGATGCTTTTGATTTTGAAGCTTTTTGGGGCTCTGATTTTGGGCATCCCTTGTAAACCTTTGTATAAGTGGCTTGGGCCTTCACTCTTCAGAGCATCTGGACGCAGAGTCTGAGAGTGAACCCAGAGTCACTCCCTTGTACTTTGAACTGATTAATATAAAAAGAAATACCGAAAGGGGCGCCAGTCTTTGGGGCCAATATCTCTAGGCACGGAACTCCGCCGGGCCAGTGCAAATCTATTGTGATCTATGAATTGTTTGAAGTGGTTATTTGGTGCTGTCGCGGTTGATCCTGGACTTGGAGTGTCCAAGTCTGTTACACGTCCAGTGTCCGAGCGGACGTAGTGTGAACACGGCCAGTGTGGCCGGCCATTATTATAAAAGGGAGGCCAAGGCCTCGTTTGCAGTTATCGACCCCCACTGGCAGAGTGCCAGTGGTTAGCCCGCGAGGCTAGGAGTGCGCGAGGTCACCTCGAGGAGGTGAGGCCGGGTGGTATGGAACGCTCGGTCTTACAGATGCACGCCTACGTCCTCGGACACTGGCCCCAGCACGGGGGAGCTGCCGGATGGTAGCTATGGTCGGGCGGTTCGTCCGACGGGTATCTGTAGGCGGTCTGTGTAGCCGGGAGATCCATTCTCCGCATTCGTTTCATCCTCCTCCTCCATCCACTTCGCATCCAATGCAGGATAGTTCTTGAACTTAACCAAGAACAGCCTTCGGACTTTACCTTTATTCTTCGTATGCTTATGCGCCAAAATCTGTGCAGGAACAAGGATCTCCTCGTTTTCTTCCACTTCGGATTGCTCATCAAGCTCCCCATCATCAAGCACATCACCTTTAAAAGGTTTCAAGAGACTCACATGAAATGCATTGTGAATCCTCCAAGTATCTGGCAGTTTCAATCGGAAGGAGACATCATTTATCTTTTTTGTAATCTGGAAAGGTCCGTAGTATCGCATACTAAGCTTTGGAAAAAGCCTCTCCTTTCTTTGGGTCTCGGCCAAAAGAAAGGGGTAGCAATGCCGCGGTGACCCGTAAAAGGTGGACAGTGGCACTCAGTCATAACCTTTTCCCTAAACGGTTGTGTAACGCACAACATGGTTTTTCTCATCAAGTAGCCTTCCCGAACAGAGTATCCTACTACTGTCTCCCCATCCCGTATCCGTATGAAAACGTCTGCAAAATTTGTATCTGTGGCATACTGGTCGACCATATCCTCAAAGCTCCTATGATGTATCGCGGAAATAGCCAGAACCAACGGCTTCCGAGACAAAGCATCTGCCACCACATTCTTCTGTCCCTGCACATGGACAATCTGGAAGTGAAACTGTGACAAGATGTTCGCCCACCGCATCTGCTTTTCCGAAAGCTGCTTTTGTGACAAGAAGTAGCGCAAACTTTGATGGTCTGTAAAGACAGTAAAATCCGCTCCGAGTAGGTAATGCCACCACTGAGTAAGAGCATGGATAACCGCCAAAAGCTCTTTCTCATAAATCTGTGCTATCATCTGCGGCCTTGAGAAGAATCGGCTCTCGTAAGCAATGACATGGCCTTTTGCATTAAGACCGCACCCAGACTACTACCACAAGCATCACAATATACTTCAAATGACTTTTGCAAGTCCGGCAAAGTCAAAATTGGTCCCGTAGTCAATTTCTCTTTCAATGTCTGAAAGGCAGTCACCTCTGTGGGTCCCCACGAGAAAGGGACTCCTTTCTGTGTCAAGATATGCAAAGGGGAAGCAACCTCTGCAAACTTTCGAATGAACCGCCTGTAGTACGAACACAGTCCCAAGAAGCTTCTAACTTCATGGACATTCTTCAAATCGGGCCAATCACGTATAGTCTCTATCTTGGCTGGATCCATTTGCACTCTTGTTGCTGAGACAATGTGTCCCAAAAAATCTTATCTCTGGTAGGAAAAATTCACTTTTCTTTGCATTAATCACTAACTTGTGATCTCGTAATGCCTGAAAGACTTGAAGCAGATGATCTCTGTGTTCTGCCTCATTCTTGGAGAAAACAATGATGTCGTCAAAGAAAGTGCCAACAAATGGCCTGTACTCTCGAAAAATCCTGTCCATCATCTGGTTAAATGTCGCAGGAGCATTGGTTAAGCCAAAAGGCATCACCAAAAACTCAAATAACCCAAAAGTCGTCCGAAAAGCTGCCTTGTAAACGTCTCCCAGCGCGATCCTGATCTGACGATATCCACTCTTCAAGTCAATCCTGCTAAAGCACGAGGATCCCTGTAACCTGTCGAGTATATCATCGATCCCAGGAATCGGAAATCTATTCTTGATGGTGATTTTGTTGAGAGCTCTATAATCGATGCACATTCTCCAAGAACCGTCTTTCTTCAAAACCAACAACACTGGAGAGCAATACGGTGAAGTACTAGGCTGGACAAGACCCTTTTCAAAAGGTCTCTCACTTGGTTCATAATCTCTTCATTCTGTGCTCGGCAAACACGGTAAGGTGGCTGGCAGGTTCGGTGGCGTGCTTTCAGGTATCAGATCAATGGTAAGATCTTCAGGACGAGCAGGTGGTAACTCGCCTGGTAGGCCCTCTGAGAAGTAATCGGCGTGAGAGTGGAGAAAATCTTGGCGTTCAAGTTTAGACATATTTGTCCTATCATTATCGCTCAATTCTTTCATAAAGATCGAGTAAACAAACAGACTGGATTTCATTAATTTAGAAATGGCCGAAGCCGATACAATAGGAACAGACTCGCCCTTCAGTTGAATATCAAGTACAATGGTTCTGCCCTTTTCTGTAGTCAATGTCGCTTTCCTCGCTCGATAATCGACCATGGCGTTGTTCTTGTGGTACCAGGGAATCCCTAAGAGAACATCACAACCCTCCAAAGGCATTATGAAGAAGTCCTCATGCCCCAAATACCCCTGACAATGCAACCGAAGTTTGCCAATGACAGGTGTAATGGTTACGTCCCTGCTGGGTGCCGCTAGAACTGCCTTCGCAAGTGGTCCCATCCGATCGGTAGTGATCTTGAGCCGCGCCGCCAATTCCGATGAAATGAAGTTGGCCTTGGCTCCCCCATCAAAGAAGATCAGGGCCTCTTGATCTTTCACCTTGCCCCAAGCTCGGCAAAGTTCTGTACTCTCGTCCATGGTGTTGGGATCAGTATCCACACAATCTGGAACCAGTCCTGTTTTCATCTTGCCTTTTCTACCACGTTCCTCAACTGCCCTCGAACTCTCAGGCTGTCGTCATCCTTATCATTCTGTTCTTTCTGTGCCTTTTTAGGGCACTTCGCGGAGATATGTCCATGTTCCCCGCACCCAAAGCACTTCCCCTCCTTGATGAAGCGAGCTCGCTCCTGAGGAGTAAGCTTGGGTCGTGCATCCTTCTTCTCTAGGTTACTCTTTTTCTTTCTACTTTCATTCCCGGAAGTCTGTTCAGCACGTTGTGTCATGGCCTCATCGGTGGGGTAGGTCAAACTGCCAGAGTGAATGGCAAAGCCCCGCTTTGCATGACTCATCAACTCCTAAATAGAAGCTGACTTCTGTTCCAAGCAGTGATCTCAGATCTCTGTAGGTAGACCCAAGGTGAACCGCTCAATCTGTTCTCTGAACGAGATCTTCTTGAATGAAGAGGCGGGTAGAAAAGAGCTCCAGAATCTCTCACAGTAAGCATTTATTGTATCTTTCTTGGTCATCAAAAGATGGTTCCAAGCAGCTCGTATATCACGTTCATACTCTTGCATCAACCAAGAAGAAATAAAAAGCTTCTTAAATTTCAGCCATTTAAATGGCACAGTCTTGTTTAAAAGAAGCGTGGACCACCAAGTTCGAGCATTTCCCTTAGAGTAAGAGGCAGCTCTCCGAATCTTGGAGTGCTCTGAGTAGCGTCCTCCCGCGAAAGCGATGTCAAACTGTGGTATAAAAGACAAAGCCTTCGAAGCATCTGAGTATCCTGAAAAAGTGTCAAATTTGATCGAGTGTCCACCTTCCTTAAACTCTCGGACTTTCTTGCTTTTATCTTCCAGAAAGTCATACTGGTTGGCTTAATAAAAATTCTTCTTGTTTGCATAAACGTTTCCGTCATCGGAGTCTGAATTGTCTGTAGACGAGTCCTCAGTAGAATTGTCAGTCACTGGGCGAGATTTAGACTTCTTTGCCTTTTTCTTGCCCTTTCCGAAGCGTTGTTTCTTGCTTCGCTTTTTACCTTTTCTGTCTTCTTCGCTCGAATCGGAAGAGCTAGAAGAACTGTAAGAAGAAGAAGAAGAAGAAGAAGAACTGGGTACTCCTTCAAAGGAACACGCTTCTTCTGTTTCTTTGCTTTGTCGAATGTCGACTGACGACCCAAATAACCCGGGAAGTCAATGCCTTTCTTCTGCTTTTTGCCGAGCTTTTTGGCTTTCTTTTGCGCGTCAAAAAGCTGAGCAATCCATGCATCAACCACCTCTTCTAATTCCTTCTCTGAATATTGCTTGTGATCAAAAGGTTTCTTGAGAGCAGTTTCAGGAGTGGTGTAGTGGTTTTCTGCCACTGCGCATGCACTGCCTGAAAAGAAGTCTCGCTCATATATTTTGCCGATTTCGGATCCTTCGCAAAACTGAGCATCATCTTTGTTGCATCGCCGATCAATTGACAACGCTTCATCTCTCTTTGCTCCGCCTGAGTAGGCCAAGGCGGGCCATACTCTGCTGGAATCTTCGTTGTGATCCCTACCCGCATCTTTAGATGCAGAGGGAGTCGATTGATCCTTGCGTGAAGCCATAGGTGCCGCGGAAAAAAAATTGGGGATCGGATTTCCCGTAGAAGAGAAATCGGCCGTGCTCTGATACCACTATAACAGACTTGGACACTCCAAGTCAAGAATCAATTACAACAACACCAAATAACCACTTCGAAACAATTCACAGATCACATCAGATTTGCACTGGCCCGCCAGCGGAGTTCCGTGCCTAGATATACTGGCCCCAAAGACTGGCGCCCCTTTCGGTATTTCTTTATGTATTAATCAATCTTCAAAGTACAAGAGAGCGGTTAGGGTTTCACTCTCAGACTCTGCATCCAAATGCCTGGCAGAGTGAGCCCTCACCGCTTATTTAAAGTTTACAAGGGATGCCCAAAAGCAGAGCCCCAAAAGCTTCAAGTCCAAAAACAAAATTCTCTCTCTCTCTCTCACACAAGAGAGCTTTCATAAAATAGAGCAGATACTCTCTCTCTCTCTCTCTAAGCAACAGTATTGCGTCGCCTAAAAGCTGAAAATCAGCCCGGAAAATCTGCCGCAATTCCTGGAAATCCATAATGCTGCCACGTGGCATTTCTGTCGCCACAAATTAGGGCTTCAGCCAGCAGTTAGGGTTAGGGTTTCCAGAAATTAGGGTTTCTGGCAGAAATTAGGGTTTACAGGTTTTAGGGTTTCTAGCAGAAATTAGGGTTTTTGCTCTCGGTAGCCACGTCATCACTTTGTGACAGAAGGTGCAAGAGTCTTGAGTACCGGCTTGTACTGTGTTGATGCAATATAAAGAAATACCGAAAGGGGCGCCAAGGTTTGGGGCCAATACTCTTTGGGGTGGAATTCCGCCACTCCGTGTCGCGTGTCACCTCTCTCTCAGTTCAGTTGTTATTGAAGTTCTAAAAGTCTGTTCGGTCTGTTCTTTTTTTTCTATTGGCATGTGGTGCCCGTCTTGTGACAGCCTGCCAGAATGCATATTGCTCCTCCACTGTCACAAAAGTGGTCACTAGCATAGAACCGGTCTATCCTCAACAGATTCACCCCTCCTACTCTCCGATCTATCCTCAACAGATTCACCCCTCCTACTCTCCTGTCAGACGGAGAGAAAGAGAGGCTATCTTATGGTCGTACAAACCCTGCATGCTGCCATACATGGAGATCCTCATGGTCATGCATAGCTGCTCCCAAGCTGCCAACTCAGCTCCGTGCATTGTAGCATGGCTACCTCCCGTCCTGTCTGAGGGGTCCTCCAACATGTTGAAGCCCCCCCCCCCCCCCCCACCCACACACACACACACACACACACCACTGCTCTGCATGAGGCAAGGATCCCACTATCCCGTGGAAGTGAAAAACTAGTTCTTCACCATTTTAATTCCGTTGCACCTAGCATTGGTATCAGAGCTTTGAAGATTTTGCACTAATCCGCTAATCTCCAACAAAGCCGACGAGGGGGTAGATAGTCTCTCGAAGATTAGTCTGTGACCCTCCTTGAACCAAGAGGAGAAATCCTTGCATGGTCAAGACTCATAGCGGTATGAATACCTCCACAAATCAAGAAGGCGAGCAAGTGCCACCTATGGATCCTCCAAGCCCTCCCTCAACTCCTCCACCTTCGCCATCAAATCCCATGGATGGTATGATGCGCATGATGATGGAGATGATGATGCGGCAAGACGAAGCTCGGCGACAAGAGCATGTGGAAGCGGCGGAGCGTGAGGAGAGTCGATTGGCGGCCAAAGCCGAGGCTCGTAGGCTGGAAAGGGAGTCCATGCGTAATCTCATCACCACCTTGGCGGTGCGACCCGATCCCCCATCTTCGGAGCCCAATTATGAAAAGCTTGCCAAGACCATCGCGGACGCAACCATTGCTACACGGACAACCAATGATCCCATTCCCGAGAAGTTCACATTCAGTAAGTATGACAGTAAGATGGATGCTATTGTCATTTACTCGTGGTTGCATCAATTTACATCCTATTTTGCGTTGTTAGAAAGTCAAAAAATAACAAGGTTCTCTTGGCTTCCATGCATCTCACGGGTGATGCCATCACTTGGAAGGATGAATGAATGGAGAAGAAAGAGGTGACCCATACGGCTACCCATGCAGAGTCCTACCTCGTTCCCCCTCTCGAGCTTAGTTGGGAGGAGTTCGCGGAGGATCTCAAGACTCGCTTCCTCCCTCCACAGTACTTTAAGTGTTTGAAGGAGGATTTTCGGGCTGTCTCAACAAGGTAAACTGGTGATGTCGTATGCTAACCGTGTGTCACAGCTAGGTGGACAATTGCGAAAATCGGATGAGGAGAGGTTAGAGGCTTTTCTCTTTGGATTGGACCACTCGATCAAGTTTGACGTGGAGGCCGGTGATCCAAAGACATTGCAAGAAGCAATCCGCTTGGCTCAACTCCAAGAGATGAAGCACAACAACGATAAGGTTAAGATGGCCTCAGGTAATGGTACTCCTTCCTCTCCTGACTCGTCTAAGGAAAAGGACAAGGATTCTATTGGGAATGGTAGCCATAAAAAGAACTCTCTCAGTTCTTCTTCTCGATCTGATTCTCCACCTCGATCTCAATCTAAGGGCGGTAACTCTAAGGATACCGATAAAGAAAAATCTGATAAACCTCAACTCACACCTGATGAAAAGATTGCCCAAGGAGTTTTAGGTGGTCAATTCATAATTACATGGGACAGCGGGTCGGGGTCGGGAACGGGGTCGGGACGGCAAAAGTCAGGAAACGGGGACGGAGGTCGGAACGGCAAAAAAAAAAGAGAGTCTTTTTGGCATTTTTTGACCTACACACATGCCACACACATAGAGCATCACTTTCACCATAAATTTACACTAAATAGACCAAAGAACACGAGTTATATATGCTGAAATGTGCTAATAAAACATCGATGATCGATGGATACAAAATGAGAAGTGCATGCCACAAGGGCTCAAGAGTCAAAAAGCCTAAAGGACTTAGGACAAGCCTGAGGCCTCAAGGATAACAAAAAGTACAAAGGGCTATGTAGTAGGTAGAGTCGTAGACTCAAGAGTTTAGACTCGAGAGTCAAGTGATCAATGATCATCAAACTCAAGAAGTGCTCGCCTGCTGAATCTCCACATCGTCGTCGTAGTCGAGGCCGTCAGTGACGTATGAGGGCTCGGGAGGCTCGCATTGAGGCTCGAAATCCTCCTCTAGCTCCTCCAAAAGAGTATCGGCCATAGATGGATTCTCTTGTGCCATCTCCCACTCAGTGAAAGGATCTACCTTGTGTGTGACGCTCTTGGCAAGCATGCGCAAGTTAGCGCTCACAAACACCAAATCATTGGCCCTCTGAACCCCAAGGCGATTCCTCTTCTTAGAGGCAATGTGGCTGTACACACTCCATAGTTGCTCCAAGCAACTAGTGGTACATGCTTGGCAAATGTGGGCCATCTCCTCCATAGTCCTCCCACCACAAAACCGAGCCAATCTTGTTGCGATCAAGCTGTGCATCTACACATCCATAGGAGCCCTTCTTTTGTCTGTAGTTGAGTAGCTCGTCTCTAATCTTGCGCCTAATGTCACTGCTAGGCTCAAGGCGCTCCAATGCAAGCCGCCATCCTTTGCTCACCTCCTTGTCGGTCTCTTGACGCCTTCCTTGAAACTCAAGGTCAAGCACATAAGCTGCCGCATGAAGTGGAGAGTAGTATCCATTCCACCTCGACTCACACAAGCCATGAATCTCCGCATACTGAACAGGGTCAGGCACAAGCTTCTCAAGTGCCTCTATCATCCGATCCATGGCTTCGTAGACTTTCCCAATGCATGGATGCAAGCCATCCACCACTCGAAGTAGGTGTAGAATAGGCTTGACCATGGCGTAAAGAGTCTTCACCTCCTCTCACCAAGTGGCGTCGTCGGCCCATTCTCGGCATTTCAATCCTACTGTTGATGTACACTCCGGCATGACCTGGAACTCATCACTGAGAAAGAGGCCCCTTAAGGCTCCGCCACATGTAGACAAGCGGCCTAGCATAAGCCAATTAAATGCAAATCTTGTCTCTGAATATTTGAGCAAGGACAAGTGGCTCCTCTTTGAGAATTCATGGCGCACTTTTTGATGGTTGAGCACAAAGGAGACAATTCGAGAGGCGTCACCAATGGTGGGTGAAATCCATGACAAGTTCCCTATGTCCTTGAGGAGGTTATTGAGGCAATGCGCCATGCAAAATGTGACATGGATGCTGGGATACATGCCCTCAATGATAGCTCCGGCTACCCTATTTGACGCCTCTCCATCTGCAACCATACAAAAAGGACATTCTCCGGGCCGGTGATCTCTATGGTGCTTGTCCACTCCGCAGCAAGCATCTCGGCGGCCTTGCCACTATCGGATGCATCATGTGACTCCACAAAGTACATCCCCCCCCCCCCCCCCCCCCCCCCCCCCAAGAGTAGGCCACCACCCCGTGGATGGACCACTTGCGGGTGTCGCTCCATCCATCTACAAGAAGAGAGACGCCATTGGTCTCCCACAAATCCTTTGTTGCTTGGGCCGCTTGCTCCACGGCAAGCTTCTCTTTGTCAAGGAGGGTGGTGCGAAGCCTCTCCGATGAAGGTGGCACATAAGAGGAGCCATATTCCCCTATTTTCGTAACCATGGTTCGAAAGTATGGAGACCTATCCACACAAAATAGAGCATGTTGTGTTAGTATGGAGAGTCGAGAGTCGAGAAGTTATAACCCATTATGAATACAAAATGGAAGATTGCAATGTGCATATGCCAAGGGAAACTCACCGCGAAGCATGGAAGGCAATGTGGTTGTGGAAGAAGAATCGGGCAACCGACCTATCCACCTCTTCCTTCAATTTAGGATTCCAATTTTCATTGAGAGTGGTTTGGCGATGCAGAACGGAAGAGCACGGTGTAGATGCATGGCTCTTGAAGGTTCGAGAGATGTCGTCAAGGTTGGCTTCCCTTTGCTCTCGCGGTGTCGCCGTGGCGGAGGGATCAACGGCAACAAAACGGCCCCTCTTGGCCGCTTCCGCAACCTCATACACCGTGAGCTTCTCAAGAAGATCCAACCTATTCTCGGGACCTACATGAGGGCAAAACTTCACCTTGTGACCGGGTTCATGAAGAAGATGGGCTCGCACTTTGTTTGAACCACCCGTTCTCTTGTATGGACATAGCTTGCACGTCCATGGTCTTGCACCGCCACCTTTGCCACGCGAGCTAAAGTCGACTTCATCCCACCACGACCACGTTTGCACGGCGGGCCTCCTTCAAGAAGAAGCGGCTTGAGAAGTGGAGTTGGCTTGAGATGACATGATGGTGGAGAGACTCCAGAGAGTAGAGCTTAGAAGTTAGAGGAGTTAGAGGAGAGCTTGTGTGGAGAGAGAGTAGAGGAGAGCTTCAAAGTGGGTAGAAGAGGGAGAGGAGAGCTTCAAAGTTCAAACTTCAAAGTGGGTAGAAGAGAGAGACTTGAGAGTGGAGACTAGAGTGTAGAGTAGTCAATGGTCATGCTTCAAGCTTGAGCAATGAGCATTGAGTAGAGAGGATGGCATTGATGATTGAGTAGCTTGAGCCTTGAGCTTGAGGGAAATTGCAAATTGGAATGAGCATTGAGACTATGAGTATTAAGAGGCCCAAGGGAGCCTTTTATAGCCTCCCAAGGGCCAAGGCTCCCAAAATGTGGCAGTTGGGGCTGCACAGATCCGTTAAAAACGGTAAAAAACGGTCACATTTTTTGAATGGACTGCAGCCATTCCTGGCCGACCCCGTCCGACCCCTGCCGTTCCGTCCGTCCCTGGTCCGTCCCCGGTGCGACCCGCCCGTCCGGTCCGATTTCCGTCCGTCCCTCAACGTTCCCTTCCGTTCCCGGCCCGGTTACGGCCGTTCCCCTCATCCCCTGTAACTATGGGTCAATTAAGTGAGGAAGAACAAGCATTGTATGCAAAGGAACATAGGTGTTTTCATTGTCACGTAGTAAGTCACATGAAAAGAGAATGTCTTAAGAAAGAATCTACAAGGAAACCTCTACTACGTCAACTTTTGACTCTACCCCTCAGGTGAATGCCATGAGTGTGGTAGAGAAAGAAGCTAAGCAAGAGGGGACTTTCGAAGAGGATGAACTCATAAAATGTTATGGACATGTTAATGGTCAAAGGGTCATTGTGTTGTTTGATTCTGGAAGTTCTCAAGATGTCATAAGTGAATCTCTTGCGAAACGTGCACGCCTTCAAACTTCTCCCATCCCCACCCTACCAGTGCAGGGATTCTCTAAAGGCATGGACGCTTCGATTTTTCAAGAATGTGATGATGTCAAGTTGATCATTCAACAAACCCAATTTACTCTTCGTTTTGTAGTCTCTAAACTTACAGGATGTGATATCATTTTGGGTATTAAGTGGTTTCGCATGTTCAAACCCATTATTGATTGGGAGAAGCTCACGTTTCTCATCAAAGATAATGTGTCGCAGCCCGTCCTCATTTGAGGCGAGAGCGGTATTCCCTCTCATCTCTCATGTCCAGGCAAACAGAGAGCTACGTCGAGGAGCCCAAGCGATTGTCATCTATGTCAACCCCACATCAAGGAACTTTCGGTATTCCTGATAGGTATAGTGAAGGTTTTGTTAAGGTCAATTCAGTGTTTTCCCAGGATCATCATTCCCCTACACACCCTCCCCATCGACCTATGGACATTGTCTCCGACCAATTGCATGACGAGGAACATGTAGGTAAAAATCTTTCTCCATCAGATAAAGTGAAGCCAAAACCAGGTGATTTCTCATTCAAGAGGCTTCGACCTTCCAAGGTACGGTCTTTTGGTTTACAAGTTCTCTTTGTCGTAAGAAATCAAACTCATTTCAGTTTTGTGTGGATTTCAGGGCACTCAAGTCAAGGATGGTCAAATTCCGGAAGCCGAGACCTCACATGGCCGTTCCTTTGGAGCGTCCACAAGAGGCACAATGCGTTTCCAAAGTGGACCTGTCGAGTGGCCACCACAAGGGTGAACTTCCAAGGAGCACTCCAAAAGAAGAACCACCTGAGATCATTGTTCCAATCAAAGTCACCAAGTCAAAGTGTTTTTGAATGCTTCCATTTCAGTTTGGCAATAAGAAAGAAGCAAAGCAACATTTCCTCAAATTCAAGGATCGAGGGACACATGAAGATGCTTGGGTGGACGAAGGCTTTTTCATCCACTATCCAGATTTGCTAGCCTCATACAAGGAGGCCATGCAGATCGGTACTCGTACCTCACCTTAAGCAGGAGAGGATGTCACGTGCACAAGGCTCTATGTGCCACATGGACATAATGCATCGACTTCCAGAGCCAGTTTTCCCCTTCTTCCTAGATAGGGATGTCTAGAATCCTAGGAGGATTAGTACCGGCAATTTTGTGAGCCTGTTCGTAGGACCTGCATGGCCGAACAAGTCCATTAGATTAGGTTTTCCAGTTTGGAACCCTCTTGCATAAATGGTTTGTAGACGCGTTTTGACAGATTTTATTACACTACGGTGGGCATCTGACATGACGAGCATGTAGTTATAGGTTAGAGGAATCCGTCGTGCCAGATCGTGCAACGATCGGATTCCCAGGTGGGCAGATGTGCGACAATCTCACCAAATTTGGACTTATTTTTAATAAATCATTTTTATGATTTATTTGTTGGAAATCCTGGTGGACAGTTGCCCTACCTAGGCCTTAATAATTACTCAAGGCCCATTCCCCACCTACAAAGGGAACCGTCTTCCAGCACTTGGAGCAAGAAGGAAGAAGCGCCTAGTTCAGCCAGCGTTTTAGCAAAGGACAGCCAACGTTTTCTCAGCAAGAACATCCAACGTTTTTGCAGAGTTCGGCCAACAGCCAGCGTTTCTAGAATTCAGCCCCATCGCCGGCAATTCTTAGCCATACCAGCCAGTGTTTTGGTTTCCAGCCCAAGCGCTGCAGGAGCAGCAGATCAGCCCTGCGTTTCTCAGTTTTCAGCCCATCCCTCGCCGGGTGTGCAAGAGATCCGTAGCGGTTCCCATTGACAGATGCGGTCCGATACTTCGGCAGGCATTGATCCCTCCTCTCGGCAATTCCCTCGCCGAAATCGAGTGCTCCATTGCTGTCCATCATCGGCCTCGTCGAGATCTGCGATTTCAGCCCATCATCCTTCTCACATCGTAAGTGCAAATCAGCCCGTGGTGGTCATCCGCAATTCCCACATTGAGAAGGATCCAAGGTGCATCAAAGCAGCCCCGGAGGTGCCTCATCTAGAGGAGTTACCGCGGCGACATTCCCTAATCGAGTCGGTAGAGTCTGCATTGAGGTATTGCATTGTGTATACATTCCATTTACGCAATCTAAAGCAAATACTACATCGGTAATGGTGTGGGGGGGCCTTGAGAGGGTTGGTTGGGACCACATCGGGTGTCGCTCTCTTCTTCTCTCTCTTTCTCTCTCCCTCCACATCTCTATTGCATTCTCTCAACCCCTCTCTTCAGGGGAACATAAAAGGAACATTCATTGAAGTACAAAGTATTCACTAACACAAGGAAAGAAGGAAAGGATTTTGTGGAAGTGCAAAACTAGATCTTCACCATTTTAATTCCGTTGCACCTAACACAATGGTTGCAGGCTCTTGCTTCCCAAGGGCCCAGCAACTATCTCATTTGTGAAGGTTTGTTGTATTTTCATCACCGTCTATGTGTATTGCCCTCTCTCAGGACAGCCATTTGCACGATGCTCATGACTCTGTCACGGGTGGGCACAGGGGAATGAGCACCACTTTGGAAAAAAATAGAAAGATTCTTTTATTGGCCTGAAATGTGAAAAGATGTGTTTCATTATGTCACACAGTGCACTATTTGCCAAAAGGTAAAAGCTCCTAGGGATAAAAGCTCCTCTATACCCGACGAGCCTTTTCAAGTCATTTCTATGGAATTTGTAACTAACCTAAAACACAGTTTGCATTCAAGGAACACTCAATGTCTGACAACTGTAGACCGTTTCAACAAATTTTGCATGTTGATTCCTTGTAAGGCCACAGTCACCGCACAAGATGTAGCGCGGTTGTTCATTAAGCATTGGTACCCCCTCTATGGTTTGCCAAAGTCAATCGTTTCATATAGAGATGTTAAGTTCACGTCCAATTTTTGGTGCGTTCTCTTTGAAAATTTTGGCACTAAGTTGAATTTTTGATTCGCTTTTTATCCGCAGTCAAATGGTCAAAGAGAAATTTACAATGAGTTGGCTTTTGATGTTTTGAAGTCATATGTGCATGATCAACAGTCTTATTGGGAGCTCTACCTCCCATTGGTCCAAGCAATTTTGAATGACTCCTATTCCTCTGCTGTAGGTAGAACTCCGTATGAGGCATAGTAGCAGGGAATGGCCGTTATCAGGTCTCCGTTCCCCGTTCCCCGTTCCAAGTTCCCGTTCCGAATCCCCGTTCCGTGTTTCAAACGTGAGTACTCGTAACAGGGAATGGCATTTTGTTCCGCGTTCCCGTTCCCCGTTCCCGTTCCGGTTTCCCGTTCCTGGTAACTATGGTATGAGGCAGCTTATGCTTATGGCCATCCGTTCCAGTCACTTTTTGACTCGCTCGGTCAGTCAAATGCGTGATGCCAATGCTGAAAGTAAGTCATTGGATGAGATTTTTAAGAGTGTGAAGCTTCGGGTAAGCAAGGCACAGGAATCTTACTCACGACAGGCCAACAAGCATCGTCAGGATGTTTCTATCAAGGAAGAGGATTGGCTCTATTTGAGAATCATGAAGCAACGTCTTAAGCAAGTTGGAAAGAAGTGTCCTAAGTTGTCTTTTAATATATATGGTCCATTTCCTGTCATTAAAAAGATCAATGAGGTTTCTATGAAATTACAATTGCCTGACTCATGGTCACGGCACAACGTTTTCCATGTTTCTTGATTGAAAGTGTTTCAAGGTACACCTCCATAGGACATTCCGAAGAAGAAGAGTCTGAGATCATCGACGAAGCTGAAGTCATGGAGCCGGAGCAAGTGTTGTTGCATCAGTTTCATCATGGCTCAAAGAAGCAAGTCAGACAGTACCTTTTGAAGTTCAAGAATCGAGGAACCCACGAGGCAGTGTGGGTCGATGAAGAATTTTTCAGAGATTCTCCAGAGTTGTTGGCGGACTACAAGGAAGCCATGCAGCTTGGTACCAGTACCTCACTTTGAAAAGGAGCGGATGTCACGTGCAGAGTTACCCGGAACGCGGAACGGGGGAACGGCCAGGGGTCCGGAACGGGAACAGCGCGGAACGGGAGGCATAAAAAACACCCAAATAATGCTTGAGAAGGGAATGGGTGTGAGGGGGTGCATTTTAATTTTTGAGTCCTTGCACACTAAAAAAACACCTAATGTTCATTGCAAATTTGCAAAAAACTGCCTATTTCTTCCCATTTTTGAGAGTTGGCCGTTCCGGGCCGTTCCGGAGCCGTTCCGGCCGGCCATTCCGGTATCAGGTGGTCACCCGGAACGGCAAAACGTTCCGGGGCGTTCCAGCTTGGCAGAGGGGGAGGGAACGGCGTTCCGGCCTTCTAGGGCCTGCGGAACGCGTTCCCCTGTAACTATGGTCACGTGCACATCTAACCCTATGTGCATGTGGACAAGCTATCTCAAGTCTAGGATTCAGGTCAGCTTTAGGCAGTGTTCTCGCACCTTTGTGAGCCTGTGAGCAAGCCGTGCATTTCCAGCCACTTAGAGTAGTTGCATATCCTCTAATTGCACACCCAGTATCACCCAGCATATGCATTGTCCAAGCAGAATGTTAGGTGCAGCGGAATGATTGTTTGCGCTTTGCTCAAGATGAGTGCTCCGAACTGTGCTCAAGGTTCCTTTTGTTCTTATGGAAGGTAGAGCCTTCCGTTCTTAATGAGAGAGTGCTATGATCACAAACAAAGTAAATGGACACTGTGCGTGAATGTGTACGAGACTAAGAGATAGAGAGAGAAGAGAGATACAACACCAGAGACGTAAAACCCTCCTCCGAAGGCCCCACTCTCGTCGGCGAGAGTGGTCTACTTATGATTGCACAATCTAGTACAAATGGTAATGCATGAGACTGATGCAAGTCTAGGCTATGTCGACGATGACGACAGTGATGACGAAGTCGACACTAGGGCTGAAATCTGCGATCTTTCTACTGCTGTCCAAAAACGCTATGGGCTGAAATCTGCTAATCTTCTATCTGCTGAATTTTGACTCTATGTCGATGACGACGATGCGACGACAACGCGCTGAAAACGCAGATGCTGAAATCTGCATTTTCCAGGCTGAGACTGTAAACCTTGCGGAAATTGACCGTGCGGCGAGGAACTGCTGCGAGAAGGTGAGATCTGCGAAGTTCGGGACTTGATCTGTGATGTCTAACTGCTGAAAACTGAAAACGCTGATGGTATGGCTGATCCTGTCGCGAATATCTGCAAAAACGCTAATGTTGATCTACAAACCAAAAACGCTAGGGACTGAAATTGGTCTTTCTGTTGCCGTGGTTCTGCAAATGCAAAAACGCTAGGCTGATCTGCTATGTATCGATGGCGCCAGCGCTAATCTACTGTGCACCAACACGCCAGGGCTGATCTGATCCCAAAACGCTAGCTTTAGGCTTCTACTCCAAAAACGCTAGGTCTCTTGGGGTGTTCTGCTGAGAAGTTGCCTATTGAGCGTGGAGCTCCTGTTGCCTCTTCTGCCATTTAGTGCTAACTTTGGTCTGCTTATATATTTTCTTAGCAAAATTGCCCTACCTACTTTTGTTGGGAAGTACCGATGATCATGCTGTGTGCAACCAGAGGATATGCATCTACACTAAGTGACTGGGCATGCACGGTCTACGAATAGGCTCACAAAAGTGCCAGATCACTTCTAAATCTAGACTGACTGGACTGACTGAACCCTGATCATGCTGTAGCTTGTCCACGGACACATAGGATTGGATGTGTCACGTGACACAGAAGGTTCAATTCCCGACCAGTTTTGGGACAATACATTTTCCAGGCAATTTGGCATTTTTTTAAATTATTATTACCATTTACTGGCGTCGTGGACTGTAGAAAAGCTTGCTCAACCCAGCTTGCTACAGCTATATAAGCAAACAGGGGACACCCAGTTTTAGCAGAAGAGGCAGAAGAAGTTCCAGCAACTTGCAGTGTTCTCTCCTCAGCAAGACCGACAGAAGACAACCTAGCATTTTCAGCAACAACAGCAACCAGCGTTTTTGGAGCCAATTCCTCTAGCATTTTCTGCAACAGTTCCCCTACTGTTTTCAACATCAAATCAGCCTGGCGTTTTCAGTTTCCAAATCAAGCCTAGCTTTTTGCAGTTTACGGCGCCAGATCAGCCAAGACCATTAGCGTTTTCAAATTTCAGCACTTAGCCTTTGCAGATCCGCCTTTAAATATGTGCAGAGGATTCAATCTCTGGCATTCTTTTGTGTGAAGGTGCAAAGCATGGAGTACCGACAATGTACTGATTTGAAGCAATATAAAGAAATATCAAAAGGGGCGCCAGCTGGCCAGTGGTCTCTTGGCCCCGTCTTGTCTGTCGTGTATCTCTTTCAGTTCACTACGTGCTTAAAGTTGTTCAGTCTGTTCTTTCCCGTTGGCACGTGGTGTCCGTCTCGTTACATGACGTGGCATGGCTAACTAAAGAGGACTTGTTTAAAGTGCCGGAATGTAAGGTGCAGCGGAAGTGAATGTTGATATTGCTCAAGATGAGTGCTCCAAACTGAGCTCAAGGGTTCCTTTTACTTACGAAAGGGAGGGCCTTCCGTTCCTTTAAAGAAAGAGTGCAATGATCACAAACGAAGTAAATGCTACTGTGAATGAAAGTGATGAGACCGAGAGAAAGAGAGAGAAGAATACGACCCCATACGGTTCTCAAACCCTCCTCCAAGGACCTCCCTCTCTATGGCGAGAGAGGTCTAGACTCTATGCTATAGATTGCACAAATATGGTACAATGGTCTAGATGCAAAGGATTTTCCGACAATGTCGACGACAATGATGACGACGACGAGGACGGGCTGAAAACTGAAAACGCTAGGACTGAAATGCTAAAATCTGCAAAAACGCCGACTTTCTGTTGAATATTGACGTGTCGACGAGGATGGCGATGACGACGACTCGACGATGATGCGCACGCAAATGCTGAAATCTGAAAACAGCGGGCTGAAACCGTAAACAGTGGCTAACTCGACGGTACGACGAGGATTTGCTATGGGTAGGTGAGATCTGCGAGGCTAGGGGTTCACGTAAGCTCTTGAATAGTCACAACAAGCTTCGACAGACGCTGTTCCTGTGGTCGTGATGGTAGCCCCAAGACATAGCAATCACACTGGACCTCCAAGGTTATCAGTTCGAGAAGAGACACCTAGTGCGAGATGTCCAAAAATGTCAAGTTGTAAGCTACTAGGGTTTTCGTGGCAGCATTTTAGGATACCCCACTCTGCTAGAAGCTACACTCCAAAGAAAAATGTTGAATGTCATGTAACTTCGAGCAAAACCAAACACAATGTAAACCCTCAATCTACACCTAGACCGCACTAGGGTTCGCCTAGGTCAAGAAATTGTAAAAATGCAAAGACATAGAGAGATATCGTAAGAGAGAGGAACCCGATAAGAGTAATCATTAATAGATGAAACTAGGAGACAGTGAGAGAGACCCAAAACACTCGCACTATACGGGTGTTGTGACATAGGATGATACAACTATGGAGCCAGATTCATCTATTAAGTAAAGTGCTAGTTATAAACAACTGAGTTTATGAACGCGATTACAGTGCTTCGCTTTGGATAAAGCACTTCATTCAAAGAATTCGGACAACAAATATGGTCATGATGGTGCCTTTTCATATTTCTGAGCACTAAGAAAGTGGAAGCAAAGTTTCAATATGCACTCATAGCCAATAATGCTAGTCTGTGTCATGGCAACACGAATATGAACAAAGAAAGAAGCCACAACAATTAAACCGAGAAATGCTGTTCAAGACTGATCCTGTGGATCACTCACATGTGCTCAAAAAGACCTTAAATTCCATCTCAGGAAACCAAATTCAGCATAGAAAATGCAATTACGGCCAGAATGTCGAGCCATATGCAAACATTTCGAGGACACTTCAGCTAAAACCTATTATATAGTCCTAATGTCTGTTGATTGAAACAGACTCAACAATGCACGTAGCAAGATTCTTTTAATAGCAGACAGAATATTTCACGAGCACGTGGCTTCTTCACTGCATCCAGCTACCAACTGATAGCACTATAACTGACAAAAAAAACTTCTGCGTACACGACCTACATGCAAAATAAAGAATTCGAGAAGAAAGAGCATAAGGTACAAGGAAGATACGTAAAAAACACGAGAGGGGAAGTACAGTGCAGACAATTACGTGTTAACCGATGAAGAAGGTGCGAGCTGTGGCGGTGGCAAGTGGTTTTCTTTCTCCCTCTCCTTCTCCTTCTCCTCCTCCTCCTCCTCCTCCTCGTCAGAAGAATAATCTACAAGAGACATTCTGATCAACGCCAAGCTTTCGTTCAAGCGTCGAAGCTCCTCATTCTCAATTCTCGATACCTACTGGTAATTGGAAAAGTAGAGTGCTTCGTTAGCATTGAAGCAAGGTAGTGGAAAATGTATCTGCCATTTTAACAATTCTCAAATATGAACAAGGTGAGATTTCACGATGGCTTTCCAAAAAAGATATGAGGGAAATACACACAAAATATAAAAATTAATATTTATATTTTGGCTTTTATAAAAACACAATCAAGAGAGAGACAAAGAGAGTCACAATTGCTTGTCCTTGTGAAAAAGGCTCTTTATTCTTTAAAAGCTTTAAAAATAGAAAGGTACACAAAATAAAAGCAATGCAAACCCATCTTAAGAAAAAAGAACAAGTATAAATTGTGATGGAATTCCAAAGATCGAGCAAGAGTTGTCGAGCAAACAAAAATCGAGCAAGACCATCCAATCAAACAAGATAGCATATATGGCATTGTAAACTCTTGGAACATTTTGACAGTACTAAATTTCATGTGTAATTTCATAAAGTAAGCAAACACTAAAAAAAATTCTCATTATATTTCTCTACATCTAGAGGCATCAAATTTCTTCACATATGCAAGAAAAAATATATTTTCTCATAGGTGTGAACATTGCATATCTCTCTCTCTCTCTCTCTCTCTCTCTCTCTCTCTCTCTCACACACACACACACACACACACACACGCAGTCTCTCTCAAGAAGTAGACTCATTTTGACATTAGAATTTTCTCTTCTTCTTCTTCTTCTTCTTCTTCTTCTTCTTTTTCTTCTCTCTCTCTCTCTCTCTCTCTCTCTCTCTCTCTCTCTCTCTCTCCATTTCCCTCTCAAAAATAACAAGTCTTGAGTTCAACTCTCCTCGTCGGATAGATCTTTGAGACAATTTCCTATGACTTTAAAACTCTCTTCTTCTTCTTCTTCTTCTTCTCTCAATAATCAAAACTTGACTCCATCTAGATAAACCAAAATTTTGAAAAATGGTATCTTGTGGTCTAGAAAACATTTTGCCTCCACGTGAGGCCTCTAGTACAGTTTAATTGTCTGAATTATAAATCACACCCCAAGACAACCGCTTCAATGCATTCTCATGAAGACTCTTGTATGGGTACTCAAACCTATTTTCTAGTTAGTCTGTTTCTATTAAACTCCGCTAAATCTTTCCAATGTGTAATCTCTGGTGGAAGGATCAAGGGATGGCTTGTGCCAGGAATTTCTGGATATAAAGGACATCCACAACATCTGCATAGGGGATTTGATGACAGAGCATTGGTGACATTTGGCTTTAGCTAGTAGGCATGGATAAGGAGGAGGAGGAGGAGGAGGTGATGGTTGTTAGGGGCAAGAGGTAGAGCACAAAGAACATCCGCTCGGAAATTTGTATACCATCTAGTAATGGTGGAGGTGAGCATGATGTAGATGGATCACAGCTCTTTACATTCTATAATGTGTTCAAGTGTTGATATATATATGGTGAGTGAGAGTACTACGAGAACTCTTGGTTGCTTTGCCAAGCAAGCCTTTCATAATTCATCTTGATCATGTCTAGGCTTCTACTTGAAGCTTACTTAGAGCCGTTTTGCACGGGAGGGGGTCAAAAGTTAGAAGGTCACTTAGAGCGTTTGGACCCCTGCAAGCGCAACTGTGGAAGGGTAGGTGCAGATGGGTGATGGGCAGTGTTCGGGAAAAATCATCAACCCAAACATACATATATAATTCCTTCTCTTGAATTTGCCAAGAGGAAATTTTAGAAAATTAGGTTTATTTTTTGGGTTTTAACACTATTTTCCTCTATATTGGGACATAATTTTTCCTTTTCCCCTTGCCCTCAACCAACATTTCTGAAATTGAAAATGGTAAGATATTAATCTGAGACACATTTTTCCCAAACACTGGTGGTGGGTTACTCTGCCTAGTTTCATAACTCCGCCAAATGGGTAGAGTTGCAAACCTCGAGGACGTCCACTCATGAGTGTGCACCGGAAACAAAGGTTGAAGATGCAGAGGGTGTTAGCTACAACAATTGCTCGTTGGAAACACCTCCCTTTTATATAGTATGCAAAATAATTCTATAGCAAAAAAGAAGAAGAAAAGTTTATAAAAAATGGATATTCTCATCTCATCATATATGTCCCTTTGGTGCTTCTGGATGGCGCCAAACTGTGCAGCGTGCCCATAGCATTAAAATTACATGAATTCTATTCTATAGAGCAAGTGTGGTCTTCACAGCTTCTAGCCTAACGCGAGAGAGTCATGAGGGGAGAGTTTGCTCGTCAAAGGGCTCGTCGGAGAGTTTACTGCCTATGTGTAGAGTTTGCTCGTCGAAGGGCTCCTACTGAGAGTTTACTAGTCAAGGCCTGCTACAATGGAGAGATTACTGATCGATGTCGCGCAGTAGAGGTTGAGAGAGAGAGAGAGAGAGAGAGAGAGAGAGAGAGAGAGAGAGAGAGAGAGAGAGAGAGAGAGAGAGAGAGAGAGAGAGAGAGAGAGAGAGAGAGAGAGAGAGAGAAAGAGAGAGAGAGACCAAGTGGGCAAGGGGATTTTGAGGACGCTGATGAAGGGAATATGAGAGGCAGAGAGGCAGAGCTGCACACTGGCCCCAATATAGGCTGACTCCCCTTTTGGTACTTCTTTCTATATCCAAGGTACCATAGCCGGGCTTGTGTAAAAGTAAGTTATATCAGAAGCTAAAACCCCTTCAAATCAGCCTGCGGCGACACGGATTGATTTGGGGGGTAGCATGTAGGAGAGAGGGAATAACTTGAGAAGAAGAAGCCCTATGAATGCCACGTGGAGGTGGGGAGGGACACATGCCGTGGGCGACGCCGAGGCGCCGGGGGGGGGGGGGGGGGGGGGGGGGGGGGTTGTAGAAGTCAAAGTCTCCATACGTGCAGAAGATTGTACCGCCTGATTAATGTAGCAGGCAGGGACAATTTTATTCATACTAGTGAGGATAACTGACCTACACAATATTTCAGTTGCATCGTGTCGGCTTAGGTAGTGGAAGATGCAAGCCCTCTATAACTGCTTCTGGAATCGACAACACATGGTACTCGAAAGCTGAAACCCATTAAGGTACTGCAAGTGAGTAGATTTTTTGTTGCAGGGGATACCGAGTAGATGGAGGGCAGGATCTAGACACCTACTAGCACTTGGAGCTACATTTATGGAAGAGGGTGCAATATGGAACGGGGAGCAAACAGGTTTTGGACCAATTGCAGTTGCAAGCAAGCAAGGTATTGCGTGACACGATGCTACGTGGTGGACAATGAGATCACTACAACTTTCATCACCCTTTGAGAAGCTAAAACCCTTCAAATCAGCCCGCGGCGACATGGATTGATTTGGGGGGTTTAAGATCCCACATTTTGAAGTAAATAGGCAGATGAGAAAGGCATGGAAAAAAGAGGCAACTGATGCTCATCACTGGTAGACACAAACGAGCAAGGAAGGGGGGGGGGGGGGGGGGGGGGGGGGGGGTACTCAAAGGGGGTGCTCCTCCAATCAGGTGGAGATCTGAGGTGGCGGGCGAGAGACCAAATGTGAGAGGAGGTCGGCAGAGGACCTACATATGCACTCCTCCTGCGATGAGGAGGTGAGGAGTCAATTGCCATGCTTGTGTTGTGATGAGGTAGCTCAAAAGGGTTGCTTGGAAGGTTCCAACTATTGGAAAACACTAAAAAATAGTTTAAGTTTGAAGCTAAAAACAACAAAATTTGTGGGAATTGAAAGAGAAAGTGAGGGAAGAGGATGCAAAACCTAAGGGTATCTTATGACTTTTAAGGACAAGTAAGAGACAACTCAAATAGGATGGTTCACTTTTGTTTGATTAGTGTGGATCTGGTCCGCAAAGAAGAAGAAAATTGGGAACAAAAGAAAAAATAAAGGCTTCCTCATGTGGTGCAGGCAGCTCAAAGACGAGCACACAGAAAAGCAGATGCCAGGGCATGTAGGAAGGAGAATGAGTGGGAACAGGTAGGGAAGAGGAAGCCAAGTAATTGGTGGGATATGGCCATGTGGTTGTAGGAGGGTGTAGCGATTGGGAACGACATATGATTTTCTTTTAAATATTATATCATGACTCAAATGACAAACATGCCGTGTTGTTTGATTTTTGTGGTACAAACCATGCCGCCTCTCTCTCTGGTGGTTGTGTGCATGACCCAGTACGAGCAGATGGAAGCTCAATCTCTCTCTCTCTCTCTCTCTCTCTCTCTCTCTCTCTCTCTCTCTCTCTCTCTCTCTCTCTCTCTCTCAACGTAGATGGAGCGACCGTGCAGATGATTATGATAAGGTGTTGCGCTAGAGTAGATTTTCCTGCAGGTGATGGTGATTAGGTGACGAGCGGGTTGGAAGAGAGTTGATTGTGTTAGTGATGATGAGGAGTGGCAAAGCTTGACAGAGCAAGTGAGGGAGGTGGGGCATGGCAAGAGGGTACAAACATTTTGGAGGTGCTTCTCTTAGTAAGCTATGAAGATGCTCGCAGGTCAACCAAGGGAAAAATCTAGAGGATGGCATGTGTGTTTGGGGGGGGGGGGGGGGGGGGGGGGGGGGGGGGGGGGGGAGATGTCATCTATGACGGTGTCGGGGGATATGTGTTCGCTATGTGAGCCGGGCAGGCACCGGGCCTCTAGCTGTGGGAGGTGTGAGAGAGAACAAGAAAAACAGATGCATATGGCTTTGGCAATCACTGTAGTCTTCAATTAATCAATTCAAACTGTGAATACAATGTAATTTGTAGCCAAGGCGGGCTGTTAGTAGCACCAACACTTGGATGAATTGATAAATAGGAGTTTAAGCTCCCTTTACAAATTAACCGGGCCGTTAACGACAGTAGACCTAACAAAATGCTTAATCAACTTCGGACTGATGATGGTGCCGAAAATTTTGTTATATCGCTTTATCTGCTTCGATTCTCGCCTTCTCAAGCCTGCTTACTTCAACAGGTTTCTCGTCTTGGTCGCTTCGGAAAGAGCTTCAAGCTCCTTATTCCTCTTGCTTTCCTTACCCTCGTTATCTCTCTTCTTAATTGCCTTCCCTTCGAATCCCTTTTTCAAGAGAGAGAAAAAAAACTTGCTTCCTGCTCCTGGCTCCGAGCCCTCCTCGTTCTTCTCCTTTACCAGAACTTGGAGCTATATTCCTCCTTTGATCGATTGAGCACGAGGGAGAGAGAGCAAGATCGGTCCTTGTGAAAACGAGAGAGAGAGAGAGAGAGAGAGAGAGAGAGTTCGTGCTTAAGCCGAGAGAGAGAAGCTTTGCCTTGTTTACCTTGCCGAGCATGAGAGCGAGAGAAAGGGAGCTTGCTCCTCGCAATGACCCCTCCCTGCCTTCCTCTTCTTCGCCTTTCGACTCCCCTTGAGCTCTTCTCCTCTTTCACGTTTTCTTCCCTCCTTTTTCTTCTTCTTCTTTCTTTCCTTCTCTTCTTCTTCTTCTTCTTTTCTTTCTCTCCAGGGAGCGCTCTCCTTTCTCCTCTTTTTTTTTCCCTTTAACTTTCATGTATTCTATGGCCCTCCCTCCCTGTTAAAAAGAAACTCTTATTAAAGCTTGCTTTGTAAGAGGGGCAACGACGGCGCCGTCGTTGCCCCCTCGCACCGTCGTTGCCCCCTCTCTTTTTGTCCCTCCTTGTCCACACTAAAAAAAGACTTTTTCTTGGATTGGGTGGCCATCCCATGAGCGGCCCCTCCTCTTTAGATCATGGGCGGCCATTTCAAATTTATGGATGGTCTTCAGCCTTTTGGGTGGCCGGTTCCCCTCAAGGGACTCCACATTTGTCTTACATATCGACCAAAGCATCGCCAAGCATCTCCAGTGAGATCATCAGGGACTCGATATGCTCCTGTACGAGCACCATATTAGGTTATATGTCAACCAAGGCATTGCCTCGCACGACATCTTTTCACAGTCCTTGACTAACAATATCATCGTGAATTTTTGTTGCCCGTAACAAGGTCCTAAAAAGTGCCACATGTCCCCAAGATGCAAGTATAAGTGACTGCATTCGGAGAGTTAAAAAACCAGCTTCTTGTCGCAGCCGTGTTGGGCATTCCCCGCAATCATTGGATTCTAAGAGGCGTCATTTCGAACATGATACCCCTAAAGCACTTGTTGCTCCCGCATATCAAACCTGGATGAAGCTCAAAATTCCAAAATGGCACACTGATCGAGCGGACCAAACTAGTACGGAGCCGGCCCCCGGTGAATCTTCATCGGCCAATATCTTGGCGACCGGGACTCCGATCATCATTGATCTGAAAATATCGACGCGCTCCACAAAGTGAGCACTTCAGGCCCATGAATTCATTTCATTTCTGTCACCTCAGCTGTAGTTTCCCAATCCGGTACGGATCTGCAATCGACTTGAACTTCAAACTACCATGACTTCTTCATCGTAGCTCCAATCGACGAGCCGTAAAGACAATCGAGTAGAGCACTTCAAGCACTACAGTTTTAGATCATAATCTCCCATTTGTGCTCACTTCAAGCATAATCATTTTTGGCATCATTAAGGCATCTGTTGGCCCTTTTAAGCCGCAACTGGCATACATTAATCATTAAACTTGGCCAGTTAAGAAGCCCTGATCACTGACCATTAAATGTGTAGGCTTCAAAGAAGCTTAGCTTGCATTTGTTTGCTCTTTCTCTCTTCATGGCAGCGGAGCTGCACGACATCCACCCCCTCTGAACCTGCACAGCCTCAGGTCTGTGCCAACTGCACTTCAATCTGCATCTGCTTTAGGTACCTTAAGCTCTTTTCCATCATCAGACTCTCGTAACTAGTAAACTTACAAAAAAAAGAAATAAGGCTTATCCCATATCATCAATGTTCTAGCTTAAGCATTAGGTAGTTGCCCATCAAAAATCTTTGAACCGTATGTGCCGTATCTTCAAAGCATTCAATTATGGAAAACCTGTTTAGTGAACCCCTCCAAACTCAAGTGCTCCAGTTAATGATGCACACAGCTTGACCATTAAGCTCTCTTTAAGGAACCCTTTCAAGCTCAAGTATGCCTTACTCTGTCTGCACACGGAATGGCCGTCAAGTTTTTTACTTCAAGTTCTGTTAGCAGAACCAACTCAAAAGTTGTGAAGATACTTCATCAATTGTCCAAAGAAGTCGGTTGGAAGCCAACCATGTAATCTTATTGAGCGCATAACCAAACACTCTTCTGACTTAGCATAATCTAGAAAACAAAAGCTTGTATCATGTAGCCCGCTACATCAGGCATCTGGTATCCTCTGCATCTGCAACTTGCACTTTAGTAACCCCCAGGATCAAATGGAGTAATAAGGAATTGCCCACACATTGAGGCATCATAATATCCACATGAGCATACATTTCCTGTGTCAATCAACATCAAACATTTCTGGTGCAGATATGCTACCCCTGGTTCAAATAGCACGCAATTAGTATGCATACTGATCAATATCCATCCGTATTGAATCTGCTTATGAATATCCTTAGAATCTCCTGGATCAAACACCATTGATATCACATAGCATTGATGGGCTCCGCAATATACTAGAGCTTCACCTGAAGCATAGTGCAGCACCCACATCCCATAGACTGTTGGCAACTTAAGCTCGTTACCAGAAAGCGTTAAAGAAATATGACTCCCTTTTACTGGCAGCCAAGACATCACTGACATAAGCATCAATAGGAATAGCATCCAAATCCAGCTACGTTTGGCACATTGCCCAAGGAAATGAAAAACCCTGTGCACCTTCTACAGTATCAAGGATGATTTAGCATCATCATCCCCTCTAGCTTCATAGCCATGACGAAAAACCTTGGGAGTCTCTCGACCTGTATCATCAGAGGAATTTTCACCTGTTGGGATTTCAGCTTGATCATGAAAAAAAGCTTCATCCTGTAGATCTTCATCCATAATATCCTCGAGAAAATCACCCTTGGAAGTCTCAACATTAATCAAAATTGTAGGAGTTATCTCCTCATGCAGTTCATCTACAAGCATAGATGTAAAATCCCTGCTTATAATCTGTTCAAAATTAGCATGATCCGAGCAATCTTCATACTCATCCATATCATCCTCTGCTTCCTCATCTGCATCCATGTTACTTAGCAATTCATCATAGCACTGCAAACGCTCATCTGGCACCCCCTCTAAAGAGGTATATGCATCCGAAAGCTCTTCTATACTGCCATAAACAACTCCTTCAGATCTAGACAGAAATTCACCGATTATAGCATCCTCTTCTATGATAGCATCATCTGCAAGCATATTGTTAGTAGCAATCATAGGTTCATTGACATCCTCAGGCTCATCCTGTGCTGGGTCCACAATCTTACTCACTTCATCAGCTACTGTGTATATAATAGCTTTATTTATGCACTCATCTGCAACAAACATGTTGTCCTGCTCGCCTATAGTGCTGATAGTTTTAGAAATATCCTGTAGAGGTGCATCTGCTTGATGAACTCCTTCAGAATAACCCATGTCAAGGTAAACAGCTTGCGAACCGCTTGCTGCACAGTCTATGTCTTCACTGGAACCATTATTAGAGGTAGTGTCCATGCAAGCAATCTTTGAAAAAAATTCATATAAATCTATTCCAGCATTAAATTCATTGTTTACCTTTTCTTCGTTGCTCAAATTAAGCTCCTTTGAAATTGAATCTGCTACTTATAGCTTAGCATTCTCTTTGGCTTTACTTCTTGCAGAAATATGCTCCCAGAATTCATCATAGTTGAGGATCTGCATCTGAACCCCTTCACCTTTACTGAAGACAACCTTATTTTGTTCAGTAATCTCCTTTATTTCCCGACTAGAATCCTTGAGCTTTCGTAAATAAATTCCTCTGCAAAATACTCCCACCGTGTGGGATATTCTTCTGCCAGTTCTTGAACCTGCTTTTTAAAATCCAAGTTTACAACCTCCTCAAAAGCTGCAATCATCCGATCTTTTGGAACATTTCGGCTCTTCATCTCAGCTTTGTAACATGCAATAAAACCTTCTCGATCATATCCCTGAAAAACATAATACTGCTCACATACAACATCAAGTGCTAGCTCTATAGCATCATCAATCTACTTTTTTATCTGCATGGCTTTTGCTTCCTGCAGATACCCTTGAACCAATTCCATCATTTTTGGCAAATCTACAACTGCTAGATTTTTATCAAATCCATTGAAATCTTCAATAAACTGCTTTAACTATTCTGGCATCTCCATCTTTACCTCCCATCCCGGCTCGTTTCACGTCGGGTTCACCAAAGACGCCGGGGGATATGTGTTCGCTACGTGAGCCAGGCAGGCACCGGGCCTCTGGCTGTGGGAGGTGTGAGAGAGAACAAGAAAAACAGATGCATATGGCTTTGGCAATCACCGTAGTCTTCAATTAATCAATTCAAACTCTGAGTACAATGTAATCGGTAGCCAAGGTGGGCTGTTAGTAGCACCAACACTTGGATGAATTGATAAATAGGAGTTTAAGCTCCCTTTACAAATTAACCGGGCCGTTAACGACACTAGACCTAACAAAATGCTTAATCAACTTCGGACTGATGATGGTGACGAAAATTTTGTTATATCGCTTTATCTGCTTCGATTCTCGCCTTCTCAAGCCTGCTTACTTCAACAGGTTTCTCATCTTGGTCGCTTCGGAAAAGCTTCAAGCTCCTTATTCCTATTGCTTTCCTTACCCTCGTTATCTCTCTTCTTAATTGCCTTCCCTTCGAATCCCTTTTCCAAGAGAGAGAAGAAAAAAACTTGCTTCCTGCTCCTGGCTCCGAGCCCTCCTCATTCTTCTCCTTTACCAGAACTTGGAGCTATAGTCCTCCTTTGATCGATTGAGCACGAGGGAGAGAGAGCAAGATCGGTCCTTGTGAAAACTCGAGAGAGAGAGTTCGTTCGTGCTTAAGCCGAGAGAGAGAGAAGCTTTGCCTTGTTTACCTTGCCGAGCATGAGAGCGAGAGAAAGGGAGCTTGCTCCTCGCAACGACCCCTCCCTGCCTTCCTCTTCTTCGCCTTTCGACTCCCCTTGAGCTCTTCTCCTCTTTCACGTTTTCTTCCCTCCTTTTTCTTCTTCTTCTTTCTTTCCTTCTCTTCTTCTTCTTCTTCTTTTCTTTCTCTCCAGGGAGCGCTCTCCTTTCTCCTCTTTTTCCCCCCCTTTAACTTTCATGTATTCTATGGCCCTCCCTCCCTGTTAAAAAGAAACTCTTATTAAAGCTTGCTTTGTAAGAGGGGCAACGACGGCGCCGTCGTTGCCCCCTCTCTTTTTGTCCCTCCTTGTCCACACTAAAAAAAGACTTTTTCTTGGATTGGGTGGCCATCCCATGAGTGGCCCCTCCTCTTTAGATCATGGGCAGCCATTTCAAATTTATGGATGGTCTTAAGCCTTTTGGGTGGCGGGTTCCCCTCAAGGGACTCCACATTTGTCTTACATATCGACCAAAGCATCGCCAAGCATCTCCAGTGAGATCATCAGGGACTCGATATGCTCCTGTACGAGCACCATATTAGGTTATATGTCAACCAAGGCATTGCCTCGCACGACATCTTTTCACAGTCCTTGACTAACAATATCATCGTGAATTTTTGTTGCCCGTAACAAGGTCCTAAAAAGTGCCACATGTCCCCAAGATGCAAGTATAAGTGACTGCATTCGGAGAGTTAAAAAACTAGCTTCTTGTCGTAGCCGTGTTGGGCATTCCCCGCAATCATTGGATTCCAAGAGGCGTCATTTCGCACATGATACCCCTAAAGCACTTGTTGCTCCCGCATATCAAACCTGGATGAAGCTCAAAATTCCAAAATGGCACACCAATCGAGCGGACTGAACTGGTACAGAGCCGGCCCCTGGTGAATCTTCATCGGCCAATATCTTGGCGACCGGGACTCCGATCATCACTGATCTAAAAAGATCGACGCGCTCCACAAAGTGAGCACTTCAGGCCTGTGCATTCATTTCATTTCTATCACCTTAGCTGCAGTTGCCCAATCCGGTACGGATCTGCAATCGACTTGAACTTCAAACTACCATGACTTCTTCATCGTAGCTCCAATCAACGAGCCGTAAAGACAATCGAGTAGAGCACTTCAAGCACTGCAGTTTTAGATCATAATCTCCCATCTGTGCTCACTTCAAGCATAATCATTTTTGGCATCATTAAGGCATCTGTTGGCCCTTTTAAGCCGCAACTGGCATACATTAATCATTAAACTTGGCCAGTTAACAAGCCCTGATCATTGACCATTAAATGTGTAGGCTTCAAAGAAGCTTAGCTTGCATTTGTTTGCTCTTTTTCTCTTTATGGCAACGGAGTTGCACGACAACGGTGAGGCGAGAGACAAAAAGATGGACTCTTTTATAATGGCCTATGTTGACTTTCTCTTTTCATTTCATCAATGTCTTATGGATCGCTGGTTTGTGCTTGGTCGATTGAATGGCGGTTGTGCTTAGTTTGCAATGCTATGGTGAGATGGTTGTTACCCTGATTGCATGTTGCCATCCCATGCAAGATTAGTAATGCATGACGCATATAGGACCGAAGGATACACGCTATGATGCAGGAAGGGTTGGACAACGAGGGAACAAAAAGGATAAAGATCTTGTGTCATATCTTGTAGAAGCACCTACCTTTGCATTTCTAACGCATTCTAGTTTTAGGGATTTCCTTATCCTTTACAAAAAAAGATATTCTCAAACTAGATCCAAATTGCACCCTTTTCCTATTCAATCTATAAATTCTTTTCCATTTCCATTTTATGGTATCCTTTTATATGTGAAATTGTGTAAAAAAGTTGGAATTAAATAACCCTTTCTCTTGCACTCACATTATAATCGCATATTTATTAAGTGCCTCCCCTTGGTGCAAGTTTTGGGAGATTTGTATTAGAGAGTTTGTGACCTCGTATATGGACACAATCACGTTCATATGATCATTCTTGCATTCATGCCCCTCGGTGTTGCCATAATCATTTTTCCTACATTGTTTATATCACTAGCTCTCTTTGTGGGCTCATTTTTCATATTTGAGTTATGCCATGATAGACTTACAACACTATGTTAGTTATTTGTTCACTTGCAATGCCCAGGTAAGAAAGATTGCACAATACCGTGTTGCTTCCACTTGCCTCGCTTTCTCATCACTAGTCAAAAGATTTCACTAAAAAAAGTTAGCTTTTTGCTGGTTGTTGCTATGCAAGATTATGTACATAAACACCCCTAGAATTTGTGACCTACATTAGTAATTTTGTTCTATTGAATTGCGCGTGTGTGTTAAGTGAAAGTCTTGCTCGAGTTTTGTACTTGCTCGGAAAACCTCGCTCGGTGAATGGTAACACTCTAAGTTGTGTGTTCATTTTGAAAAGAATATTAGATGAGCAAGGAAAAAAAAAAAACCAAGAATAAGCAAAGCAAAGCCTTAAAAAGCCATGTAAGGCTATGAAATGAAAGGCCCATTTGACAAACTCCATCATAACATTTAAGATAAGTCTCCATCATTGGCACTGAAAACATTGAAAGTATGCCTAACCCTACTCAACACTAAGGCTTCTTTAAAAGCCAAAAAGGTGAAGCTTCACTTTGGCATCCTAAAATAGTAGAATGCAAGAAAGATCAAGCCATATCAAGTTGTGAAATGAAAGGTGAAATAACAAGGTGACGAGAGTCAAAAAGGTTGGTGAAGTTAAGAGGGAAAGAGATTCATGGGCAGTATATTAAAATCAATGCCGACAATCACATGTCATTTTCTTGTATTCTAACATAAAATCATACTGTCCACAATCCATTATATACACATAATCACATTTGTCTTATATATATTACAAAGGGTCCCACTTAAACAACAAGAAATGTGCACATTGGCATTGTAAAACAAGTGAAAGGATCACGGTGGCTTTTTTAAAAAATAAGAAAGTGATAAAATCGTTAGGTTGAGTTTAACTCGAATCGGTGTTCGGGAAAGGATTACCTCAGCTTAGCCTTGAGCTAGACTAGCCTGTTGCAAACCATGGTAAAGGGAAGAAAAACGGTGAAATATGTGAGAAAATAGCTCAAAAATTTTACGAATTTTAAATTTATGCTAGTATTTCCGGTTCGCTTCTTTGTGAGGAGAAAACTCGGTTGACGGACGCTGAATAAAAGAGCATTTCTTGAATATTGACTAGAATTAATTTATAAAATGCAAGAAAGTCAAGCCATGTTAGGCTGTGAAATGAAATGTGAAATAAAAAGAACTTACCGATATACATGTGTGTGTGTGTGTGTGTGTGTGTGTGTGTATAATTTACTAGAATTATGCAAGATGAAACTTCACTTTGATACTATAAAACAATAGAATGCAAGAAAAGTAAAGACATGTTAGGATGTGAAATGAAAGGGCTCAATAACCAATGGGGAAAGAATTGGCCAAAGTCAAGGTGGGAAACAATCGTCAAGAACATTTGGTGCCCTCAATGGCCGGATAGGATGAAGGTTTTTCTATGGAAGGTGCTATGGGGAGCCATGCCAACTGGAGTGAAGGTCCTTGCTAGGAAAATTGATCCAGATAGATGCTCGCAATGTAGGATGGCTTGTGAAAAACTTTCCCACCTGTTCAGGGAGTGTCCGTCAATCTGTGGACTTGCAGACAAGATTTGCAAATGGGTCCAAAAACCTAGAAAATTGGATTCTTCAAGAATGATCTCTTCTTGGGAGGAAAGATGTTCAAGAGTCATACATTGCTCATTGCTACACAAATCGTGAGGTATTGCTACTTTAAACACATTTGGAAGGCAAGGAACGATCAAATTTTTGAGAATTCTTTGGAGGTAGCTAAGTTTGTGGAGATAGTCCAAGAAAGCAGGGTAACGATCATCGCCATTGGAAAGCAAAAGAAGTCAAAAGAGGGGTATTTTGGAAATTTCCACAAATTACAAGGGTATTTTGGGATGTTAAGGATGCGTAGGCTCATGCATTGATTGCGTTGTCTGTGAAGCGCACCATTGTTCCTCACATACGTTCAACAAAATCTGCAAAACAGGCTTGGGATATTCTAGCAGGTCTTTATGCAAGCCGCAATGAGGCTAAAATTGCTTTGCTGCGTAAAGAGCTCGAGTCAAAGATTATGCATGAGGAAGATGATATGGACACTTTCCTTGCTAGTGTCAAGGATATCAATGAGCAGCTTATTTCTGCACGTGAAGTCATTTTAGACAGTTCCCTTGTGCAGACTTTTCTTGATGCCTTACCAGATTCCTACCAGACTTTTGCTAGTACTTGGAGACTGATGACCTAAGGAAATCCTGAGGTTGTCAAGTTTGATGCATTATGAACATTGCTGTTGCAAGAGTCACTTTCTAGAAAAAACAGGACTAGGTAGCGTGCAGTTGAACAGGCTTCTATTGCTTCTCAAAGAAAGGGTGGTAACAGTAATGCAGCCACTTCTTATGGTTCTGCTGCGAGTGGCAAAAATTCTGTTCCTAATGCTGCTGCTGGCAGTACTTCGTCTGGAAATTCTGGTGATAAGGGCAAAAAGAAGATGCGTTGCCATTATTGTAAAGCCAATGATCACTTGATCAAGTCGTGTCCTAAGTTGAAGGCCAAAGAGGCTAAGAAGAAAGAGGGTGGTTCCACTGCAAATGCTGGTTCCACTACAAATGCAGCCATTGTTGAGTCTTCTGTGAAAGGAGACTGTGTTGCTGATGTTGATGCAGAATGGGCTTTTAGCGCAGAGTGCACTTACAATCCTGTTGTCCATGATGCATGCTTGTCAGTTGCTGCAGATTCACATGTGTGGTATTTCGACAGTGGTGCTACAAAGCACATTACCTCACATCGTGAATTGTTTACTTCTCTCGAGTCTGTCCCTCATGGGAATTCAGTCACTTGTGCCAACAACGCCTCTTATCCAGTTCAGGGAGTTGGAAAGATTGTGCTCACTGCTGCTAATGGCAGTTCCTTCACACTTGTTGATGCACTTTATGTACCTGGGATCAAGAAGAATCTCGTCTATATTCGCACTTGCTAGACTTGGACTTGTAGTCAAATTTGTGGATGACAGATGTACAATTCATGATCTCAGTTTTGGTGATGAAATTGTTGCATTTGGCCTTTTGTGCCGTGGGCTGTATAAGCTCACTTTGTATGACAAGCGTGATCAAAATTTTGCAAATGCTTTTGCAGATTCAAGGGCTATTTCATATGCAAAACTTTGGCATGCACGTTTTGGTCATCTGAATTTTGCCAGTTTGCTGCGTTTGCAGAAATCTGATATGGTTGCTTCTTTGCCGCCTCTTGAAGCACCTGTCAAACATGTTTGTGAAGGCTGTATTTTGGGTAAGATGCAGCGTTCTAAGTTTGGTTCAGTTCGTGCCACATGCAGGTTGTAGCTTGTGCATAGTGATGTTTGTGGGCCCATGCAAACTCCGTCCTTGGACAATTACCTGTACTTCCTGACTTTCATTGATGATTACTCCAGGCATGCATGGGTATTTCCGATTAAAGCGAAGTCCGAAGTTTTTATGTGCTTCAAACAATTTCTGGCTATGGCTGAAAATGTCTCGAAATGTACTATGGGCACCCTCCGTTCCGATCCAGGGGGGGAGTATATGTCTCATGAATTTAATGCATTTCTGGCTAGTCGTGGGATAAAACACCAATGTACAGTGCCTTATACGCCTCAGCAAAATGGTGTTGCTGAGAGGAAAAACAGGTCACTGACGGAAATGGCACGATGTATGGTCAAAAGTCGAGCTTTGCCGCATTCTTTTTGGCTTGAGGCCATCATGTGTGCCACTTATGTACTTAACAGGTGTCCTACGAAAGCTTTGCATTCTATTACTCCATATGAAGCATGGCATGATAGAAAGCCTTTTATTGAGCACATGCGTGTTTTTGGCTGTTTGGCATATGCTTTGGTGCCACAAGTGCAGCGCAGAAAATTGGATGATAAGGCTGTCAAATGTATTTTTGTTGGTTATAGTGCTGAAAGCAAAGGTTATAGGTTGTATCATCTGCAAACAAAACGTATTCTGGTTTCTCAGGATGTAGTGTTTATGGAAGATTCTGTTCAGCCCTTGCTGTCATGTACTAGAGATAGTAATGTAAGCTCACAGGACATTTATGACACTTTGTTGCCTCTTTTCAATGGTGGAAATACGAATGTAAGTTCCAATGAGGCAAATGTACAGCCTATGGGGGTTTCTGAAAATGTTTTAGATCAGCCTATTACTGATGCAGATGTACATGATGTACTTGATGAGGAAAGGGCTGAAAATGAGCAGGCTAGAGGTATGCCAAAATGGATGGTGCACACTTTGCATGACAGTAAATTGGATGCACCTTTGTCTAGTCGTACTCGTTCAGGCTCTCGCCATGCATCTTATGCATCAGAATGTTATGCTTTGGCTGTGTCTAGCTTACATGATGTTGAGGAGCCTCTGTCTTTTGATGAAGCACAAAATTCAAAAAATTGGATGGCTGCCATGCAATCAGAATATGATGCACTTATAGAAAATGACACATGGACTTTATGTGATTTGCCTCCTGGCAAAAAGGCCATTGGTACGAAGTGGGTTTACAAGTTGAAACGCAAGCCGGATGGTGAGATCGATCGCCATAAGGCTCGACTTGTTGCAAAGGGTTATGCACAACAAAAAGGCATAGATTATGAGGAGACTTTTGCTCCCACTTGTCGTATGACTACTGTACGTTTTCTATGTGCATTGGCAGCTCATTTTGGTTGGGATGTACAACAATCAGACATTGTTACTGCTTTCTTGAATGGTGACATATTTGAGGAAGTTTATGTAACGCAGCCTCGCGGTTTTGTCATAAAAGGACAAGAGGACAAAGTGTGCAAATGTAACAAGGCTTTGTATGGGTTGAAGAAATCTCCTCGTTCTTGGTATAAGAAAGCTGACACTCATTTGGTCAAACAAGGCTTTCGTAACAGTCCAACAGAAAGCACATTGTATGTAAAGCGTGAGGGTGATGTACTTCTCATTGTGGTTCTTTATGTTGATGATTTGCGGATCACTGGACCAAATGAGAGACATATTGCTGAATTTAAGGCTGATTTGAATGCTACTTTCAAGATGAAAGATTTGGGGCTGTTGCATGATTACTTGGGTATACAGTTTAAGCAGTGTGATGGTGGTATTGCCTTGTGTCAGAAAAAGTTACATAGAGACATTGCTATGCAAGTTTGGACTTGAGGATTGCAAACCTATTGCCACTCCCATGGAAACAGGTTTGAAGTTGAGTCTACATGATGCTGGCGATCCTGCTGATGTCACTCTTTACCAAACTGCTGTTGGCTGCCTCATTTATGTATGCAACACGAGGCCGTATATTCAGTTTGCAGTCTCACAGGTCAGCAGATTTATGCATAGCCCAGGGTCTAAGCATTGGCAGGCTGTCAAGAGAATTTTTCGCTACCTTAGTGGCACTTTACATCTTGGCTTGTTTTATCCCAAGGGGGGATCATTGCCGCCAGACTTACATGCTTTTTCGGACTCAGATTGGGCTGGTTGTTTTGACACGAGAGTGTCCACAAGTGGTTTTTGTTTCATGCTTGGCAGTTCATGTATATCATGGTTGAGCAAGAAGCAACCTACTATGGCCACTTCGAGTTGTGAGGCTGAGTACAGGGCAGTCTTCACAGCTACGATTGAGTGTGTACGGCTCAGATGCCTTATGGCTGATTTGGGTGTTGGACAGGACACTGCCAACACTATCTACACTGACAGTCAGAGCGCATTGGCAGTTGCGAGGAACCCAGTTTTTCATGCTCGCACAAAGCACATTGAGGTGCATTACCACTATGTCAGGGAGAGGCTCTCAGCAGGAGAGATCAGCTTGGCTTATGTGCCAACACAAGACAACCTTGCAGATATTTTCACAAAGGCATTGTCTCGTGAGAAGCCTGAAGCTTTCCGCAAAGCTTTGGGCTTACTCCCCTTTGTGGATTGATCCTGTCCTCAGGGCATGGAACTTCCCTTTACTCATGTGCCAGCTCTCGTTCACCGCATCACTCCAGGGGGGATTTGTTACCATATATATGTGGTAGTGATGTGTATGAACACACTAGGACCGCCGGGGCATTTTTTCCCTCTTTAGGAGGTTTTTTCCCCCGTGCATTGTATATACGCCCATCACTCTAGGGCTATCTATCTTTTCCATTGCACACTAAGTAATACACTCTCTATTGTGTGCCTTGAGCTTCCTTCGTCTTCTCCAAGCTGTGTGTGTTTCTCTGCAACCCTAATTCCAACATAAGTGTCTCAGACAAAACTATTCACTAATGAACTCACAAATAGCGACATTTGTGTCTAAAAATGACAAATGATTTCAACTAAGAGCCCACGATACCATGCAAAATCCTACTTCTATCATTTTCTATTGAGGGAGAACCTTTCTTTCGATAAGAGTAACAAAAAAAATGTCTTTAGATATGCTTGCGCGGTTATCTGGGGTGGTTTTGGGAATTTGGGAGGAATTGAAGGGCATTTTGGAAACTTTTCGTAAAATATGAGGGTATCTAGGGAATGTTTAAAATTTGAGGGGTATTTTGGTAATTTTCTCTACTTTTTATCTAAGATATTTATTAATTGAGAGAAGAAAAGGGAGTACGTCAGAGAAATATGAGAGAGAGAGAGAGAGAGAGAGAGAGAGAGAGAGAGAGAGAGAGAGAGCTACTTTTCATCAAAGCTTGTCTAATTTCCTAATGTGATAGTGTGTTTGGAGTAGTGATCATGGTGCCTCGCAAAAAACCAAAATAGGAGTTATAGTTTTGTCAAGCTCAAAACATATGAAACTTTAATATTATTAATCCTTTGTTGTTCCAGTCTCATGTTCCAAAAAAAGAAACTAGAGTGCTTCATTAGCTACATTTGAAATGAGATAATGTGTAAGAGTGGGTGAAAGTGTCACAAGTAAGAGCAATCAAAGGTAGCGCATGAGAGAGTAAGAAAAATGATGTCATGCATCGTAATCATACAGTATGAAATTTATAATGTAAAAAAATTTGTATAGAGTAATTAGTTGCATTGGAAATGAGTTAGCATGGCAGAATAAGTATAAAGTATTTCCTATTCACACGTTTCTTCAAATTGATAGCGTATGTTTTCGCAATTGAAGATAATTCCATATGGATCTCCTCTGATCAAAAGCAGATTCTTTCTATGGCATAGACAGTGAAGCCTTGGCTCTCCACCAAATCATATGTCATTATATAGGCAACCCTTGCGCCTAGCTTCACACTAGCCCATGGCCTTACATTACTCCCCCTTGGAGAAGTGTTTTCATCTTCAAAAACAAAAGTGGAAAAAATCTTCTTAAGAACGCTAACGTTTTCCCAAGTGGCACCTTCTTTAGGCCCACCTTTCTACTTGACTGATGCTTGACGATGCACATGATGATAATTACGTAAATAATGAAAGTCTAAAATGTGCTCTGGTTCATGCGGGTGGGTTGGAGGTTCAATGAAATCAACCCAAATTTGTTGGTCAATGACATTTTCGTCCCTGTATAAGCATTTACATAAACGCATTGCATGGAGATCCGGATGGTTACGAGAGTGCGCAAGTAAAGAAAGTTTGTACGCCATATCTCCAACTTGCTTGAATATCTCAAAAGGCCCACAATATCTCGAAGATAATTTAGGTGTTTGCCTAGTTTTTAGACTTTCTGAATGTTTTAGCACACCTAAAAATACCTCTTCTCCTTTTGTGAAGCTTACTTGTCGACGTTTTTCATTAGCTTACTTTTTGTATCTATCCTAGATGCGAGCAAGTTTTGACATATCCATGTGATCTTGGAGAAGTTCCTTGACCTCCTGAAGTTTATTAGTTGCCAACCCCACCATAACTAGTGATCTAGGTTGAAACCCATACATAACCATGAAAGGGCTAAATCCAGTTGTGACATGCTTTGCATTGTTGTTAGTAAAATCTAAAATAGGGAGGTACTCTTCCAATTGGATTGCTTTTTGCTAACATACCCTTTTAGCATATCCTCTAGTACCTCATTAACACGTTCAATATGACCATCCGTTTCTGGATTATATGTAGTATTGATGTTATGTGTCCAATCGTTTAAACACAACCCTCCAAAAATGAGTGTTCAACTTGGGATCACAATCACTTACAAGATTACTGGGCAATTTGTATAGTCTATACAATATTACTATGCGATTTGTATAGTCTATACAAATTATCAATGAATATTTTTCCAACTCTATATTCTTAATCATGAACTCGGTTGCAATACATTTGCTAACTTTGGAGTCTTAATCAAGGACTTGGTTGGAATAAATTTGCAAAGTTTAGTCAAGCGATCTACTACCACCCAAATCAAGTCATGACCTCGTGCAATGGTTGGTAAACCCACAATAAATTCCATAGAGATACTCTTCCATTTACCATTGGGAATCTCCAAAGGATGTAAGAGGCATCCTGCTTTCAGGTGCTCTGCTTTATTAACTTGACATTTTTGCCAATGCAAGACATAGTCTTGAACATGCCCATGTAAACCTGGCTAGTAAAACTCTCATCTTATGAGTGCATATGTGGAGGAAATAGACACTGTACTAGCATTGGAGTGAGAAGAATCCCTCTGGCTCCACACCTTGGCGTATGCTTCATCATGTTTATATTTTTCCTTCAAAGATTCCAAACACTCACTTTGAAGCTCTATTAAAGAGAAGAGAGTTGGTCTCAGGCATACGAATAAGAGCATTAGCTACCACATTGTATTGTCCTGTACGATAATGGAGCTTTTGTGTTATACTCTTGAAGAATCTTAGCCCAATTTTCCTTTCGACGCTTCAAATCAATTTGTTGTGTAAACCATTTTATATCACAAAAATTTCAAATTGACCCCCATACAAATAATGTCGCCACATTTTCAAAGCAAACACTATTGCATAGAATTCTCTTTCATAAGCCAATTGATTATTATGTGTGGAATCAAGTCTCTTGCGTTCAAATGTAATTGGACTTCCCTCTTGCAAAAGGACTGCTCCAATAGCACGATTACTAGCATTCATTTCGAGCACAAAAACTCTCATAGGGTCTACAATAGCTAAGATAGGACTTGTAGCTAGTGCGACCTTTAGAGCTTCAAAACTTTGTTTTTGAGCTTCTCTCCACTAAAAGGTTTTTCTTGTGGCTTTCAGTTGGTCTGTCATGGGAGCAACAATGCAAAAATAGTTTTTAACAAACCGTCCGTAAAAACTTGTAAATCCCAAGAAAATCAGAAGCTCTTCCAGACTTTAAAGAGAAGACCATTTATGAATGGCATTCACTTGTACACTAGCATGCCATCAAGAAAAGCAACAAATTTGCCAAGATATGATTTCAAAACATTGTCCACAAGCATTATGAAAGTACTTGTTGCATTGGTCAACCCGAAGGGCATAACCAAAAACTTATAGTGTCCAAACCTTGTTCAAAAAGCAATTTTAGGTATATCAGTAAGTCTAATGCGTACTTGATGATACCCTAACCGCAAATCTGTTTTTGTAAAGATACAAGCATGGGCGAGTTTATCAAATAACTCATCCACTCATGGTAATTGATTATTTTCTTAACAGTAATCGTGTTTAGGCCACGATAGTCTACACGCATGCACATACCACCATTCTTTTTGGTGAAGAACTAGGTTAAATGAAACCCTCTACTGAGGTAGTCAGCAAGATGATCTTCCACCTGAGTGGACTCAAAATAACTCAGTCTGTGGGGTGGTTTATTAATGGGCTTGCTACCTATAACCATATCTATTCCGTGTTGCACAAAACGTATTGGCGTCAACCTTGGTGGTAAATCTTCTAAAAACATATCTTTATATTCCATTAACAGTTCTTTTAATTTACTAGCAACATTTACTTGTTACAGTGATAGAGAAGTAGCAAGAGGTGGAAGAGAAGAGAAAGAAGCATGCGGCATTGAGGAATCATCATTTATTAAACCATTATCAATATTTGACAAAACATGACACAATGAGTGACACAAAAAGAGTTCTTCTATTTTATCTTGAGAAGAGAGTTTCATAAGCTTGGCTATACCAATAAGTGGTTCTCCATGCTTCTCCTTGGCCACACAATCCATAGTTTCATGCATGCATGCAAGGAGAGATCCCAAAAAAGCCTGCACGAACTCCTTCCTTCTAAAAATAGATCTGATACCACTTTTAAGGCATGGGTAGTGAAGCCTTAGCTCTCCACCTAGCCATATGCCATTATATAGGCAACCTCCGAGCCTGGCTTCACACTGGCCCATGGCCTTACATCCTTACATTAATTTAATCTTGCCAATCTCAAGGCCTATCTTGCACTTAATGAATTGCTAGACCATGAGCATAGAAATTTGCAAGGACATGTTTTGTTTTCAAAAAGACACACAATTTGCATACATGTTGATTGAAACATTACCCAACATGAGTATTTTTTGTTCAACAATCCCTGACTAAAAAACTCATTAACAATTTGTTTGCCCATAATGGATATTGCATATAATTTCAAAATGCAATCATATGTGATCAAATCATTGGCATAACAATGCTTAACATCCCCTAGCTAGAGTTCTTTGTTAGTTGTATTTGTGCTGAATTGAAGTTGGCACAAATACAACTAACTAGAGTGCTTTGTTAGATGTATTTGTATTGAATTGAAGTCAAGACAAATGAATAAGCAAAGAACATGTCTAAGTTTTCTTCAAGATAGTAATCTCTTTGAAGCAATCTCACGTTAGCTTATGCATTCCTCGTTCATATAGAAAATATGTGCATTAATTTACTATTGTGTCATTTCAACATTAAATATGGATGTACATCCCTAAATAAGAAGCTTGTAGAGAAAAGTTTAGAAAGATAGATAGATAGATTCATTATCGTCCTCGGAGGTCACATATGACCCATGGGATCAAAAAAAGAAGATCATTGCAAAACAAGGTTTTCAGAGAGGTACATATCAGTTAAGGACTGAGGGTCCATTGGAAGGAAAAAGAGGCAAAAGGAAATAGTAGATCCTAAGGGGGGTCAAGAGATGGAGGCGCCGGTTTAGGAGTTCGAAACTCTTGGATGATTGCTTTATCACCCGATAGACATCCCATTTACCTTGTTTACGAGCTTCCTGCATCTTCTTGAACTCGCTTGCCTTGAGCTTGAGTTGATTTGGGGTCAATTCCTCAGCAATCCAAAGTGTTCTTCCCTTGAGGAGGCGAGATTGTTGTAGTAGCTTCATTCACGTTTCCTTGTCCTTGAATGTAAGAATACATTGTTTCGGTGGCACTGGTTTGTTCGTATCGTTGATCCAAGAGATAGAATAAGACTTAATGTGAATTGGTTGGAGAATGTCATTGAGCTTGGTGATGGCTTCTTCGAGTGTGTCTTCCTCGGTGCACCATGGGGAGTTGAGCCCTCCAATCTTGACCTTCAGTCCAAGAGACTCTTGCAGTTGGTTTTCTTGTAGTGCTTTTTGTATTTGAGTGTCAAGCTTCTTGCGTTTTACCTCATGCATTTGTTTTTGTACTACCACAATAGTTTCGGTGAGGGAAGCTTCAACCTTATGAGCTTTTGCAAGTAGATCTTGACTCTCAATTTCCTTTGTTTCCTCAAGCAACTGCAGGTGTTGCTTAAGCGACTCATTCTCCTTGATTAGCTCTTGGATTTGCGCCTCTAGGATTGTGACCGTGTATCTTGGGCGAGCAAAGGGGTCTTTTCTTTTCCTAAACTAGTAGCCGTTCTGCAGTTGTCTCGGATCTGTGCAGTAGCCGACCTGCAGTCAGCTGTTGCACGACTATGCAGTAGCCGACCTGCAGTCAGCTGTTGCACGACTATGCAGTAGCCGATTTGTAGCTTGCCATCAGATGCGCGTTAGCAGATGTCAATAGAGGTGCATTGTACGTCTCATTGTTGTTGTGGGGTTGTGTTGATATCGGTCACTACCTTAGCACTCTGACTAAGCATGAAGGGTGGACTAATCAAGAGTATAAAACGATCAGAAAGAAGGCTTACAACTATTTTATGAAGGATGGACATTTATGGAAGCAACCAAAGCGCCCACGAGGGGTACCGCAAGGGGTTGTTTGTGAAAAGCAACTCAAAAACAAGTTATATTATGAGATCAATATTGATCTCATAATATTGACAAAGAAAAACCTTATCTAAATTATAAGAATATTTTGTGGGATCGCCACAAGTTTGGCCTTTGTAGGGACAACTCAAGTTCAAGATCTTTTAGCTTCAAATATTCTCTTTTGCAAATGATCCAATACCTCCAAGAACAAATCATTGAGCTTTACGCTTGCAACAATCCAACAAATGCATCCTTGCTACCTTTGAGCACCATTTTTTCTTCTCATGCTATCAACGTTTTGTGCCAACATGCCAGAAACAACTTCATAAATGTTACTCAATTGACACATATATTGTAGCGACATGATTCTCTAATTCTATTGCACGCGTAAAGGACAATCAACCAAGAGCCACATTTTTATCATTTTTGAGAAGCACCTAGAAGAGCTACCCAAAACTAGAGGACAAACAAATGATGGCATCGTCTTAATTATTCCCCATAGCTTTGTAAAAGTGCCTTGCCCACTCAAAGAGGTCACAAGTGTAGTGTTCTTTGTTTGGTATAATGTCATATTTTTCCCTCATGCTATCAAAAAGCATTTGCTCCTCATCCAGCAAAATGTGAGCACACAAAAGTGATTATAGTTGGGGAGATTCATGTTGCATCCAAGAAATATAGTTCAATCCTTGACCACTAGATCATAAGTGCACAAAAAGTGATTACAATTGGGGAGAATCATGTTGCATGCAACAAAAACATTTTAGCGCTTCGTCGATCAGCCCTTGCTGGCCATATTTCGCAATAAGAGCACTCCAAACATTTGATCTAGTGAGAAACCCTCAATCGTATCTGGTTAAAATGGCTCATAGCTACCTGCCCACAGCCACAGGGCCTCATCCTATAATCAACGAGTTGTAGAACATGACATTTGCACAAAAAGCTCAATCATATTGGGCATAACAAATTAATGGGCTATTCCAATCACATCAATCCAACTACTATGTTTTGGCTACTTTTGAGTGCCACTCTTGGTTCTCATGGATTGAAATTTTGTGCTAGCTCTTACATGAAAAGGTAGATCTTATCATACTTCCACATTTCGATACATTTACACGTCAAAAGTCAAGGAGGACGGACCTACATTTCACAAAAGCAATGCATGGGCGATGTGGTTAGGGCACATTCCTCTTATCCCCAAAGTTGTGGCCTCAATCCTCCGAGATGGTAGGCAGGGCCACGACTATATCTTACACGACGGACATGGGAGGGGATAGGATGTATGGTGGGATGATTGACCCACTATTGATCTTGGGTAAAGTAAACTCACAAAACATATAGGGCCACAACTATGCGGGCATGGGAGGGGATGGTATCTATGGTGGGATGATTGAGCACTGAAGATCTTGGGCAAAGCATACTCAGGAAAAATGTAAACCCAAGTACTCATATTGGCTCTCTCTACCCCACCTTTGAGGGAGGATTGAACCCATAGTCTGGGAGATGAGAAGCGTATAGTGTGCAAAGGGGCCAATGAATACATTCAAGGCAGGCTAGCCACATGGCAATAACTCCCACGGGGTGTGAGCTATGGGAAGCTCAAGGAGATTCGGTGGTCGGGAAAAAACAGTACCCAAGTTCACCTCTCATCACATGCCCGAGTTCATCTCTCGCCACTCGTATCCATAACCTGCTTCATGGCGACAATGCTAACATCATTCTGTTTGATGTGTCCCTTAGACGCGTGAATGATCCACACTTGTGGCATTTGATGCAAAATCATCTACAAATTTAATAGTCTTTTCAACATTCGGTGATATCTGGACATCTTGACTAAATTCATGCAAGAATTTGTTGTTCAAAGAATCAATTTTAAGCTTTTCAGGTGCCTGTGCATCTTTATGCCGATTTTGAACTTGCAGTGCTATTACTGGTGCTTTTAATGGTAATGCAAAATCATTCGATTGCATTAAAAGTGACAAGTTAAATGCACTTACATCGAGATTCGCATTTCCAATTTGCTCTGTGCCTTGCTTGGTAGTTGATGTGTCCCTGTTGACTAGATTCTTGGACAATCTTCAAAAAATGTCCACCTTTTCATCCACAATCTAAGCAATACGCCATGACCAGTGGTATTTTAATCGGCTCTGTCATGTCAAGCTCTAGCTGAGAAGTTTTTGCTTCTATACTTGCCAAGTTGTCGGCATCTTCTTTCAGAACACTAAGCATCAAGTTGTAGACTGCTCCATCTTGACCTTTGTATCGTCTTTATCTTGTTTCTCCAATTAGATTTGCTTCTATTGGTTGATCTATTGGATCTTGCAGTTCTGGCTCTCGGCTATAGATTTGAGCACTGTAATCCATGTACAATGATCCTGATTGCATATGCACCAACCATATGTTTTGCTGGCTTGTGCAGATTTCTGGATAACCATTTGGGTCAATTTTTTGCACTTCTATCTGCACTTCATCTTTGAGCTTGCAATACTTGGCTCCACTGAAGTTTGTGAACATCTGGGAGTTATCAGAATTTGGTTTTACTCTGATCAATAGGATCTTGGCTCCTGTGCTGCTTTTGTTGCTCATTAAGTATCTATGGCCTTTTGAATTTGTATACAAAACCTTATCCCATTATAGCCATAAACCTGTAAAATCTTCTTTGTTGCAGTTGTACTGATGTTGCCACTGCTATTGGCTTGCTCTGATGTACTTGAATTCTTGGCTCGATTTGAGTCCATGTCGGCTGGTTCTATAAAAACCATCTCCTAGCAGATTTTCGTTTTGATTAGCAAAATTTTTGCTGCTCGTACTAGCTTAATATGTAAGTTGTGCTCCTGTTCATTCGATTGGAAAGTAATTTGCTTTGCTACACTTGCACCTGCTCGGTTCTCGCATGCAAAATTTTTGGAATTTATTTGACGCTCTACTACTTCGAATTGGTCGTTTTGCTTGCTTTTTTGGCTAATCTGATCCGCTTTGCACGGTGTGCTCGGTTTGCTCGATGTGCGGTACACTTTTTGGCTTTGCTTTTTGCTTTTCTGAGTCTTTCTGACTTTCTGGCTTTTTCTTGTTCTTTTTGGCTCTTTTTGGCTTACGACCACCCTCTTTTTATTTTTTCTAATTATTTGTGAAATTTTGAATTTTATAAATTTTTTTGGTCTTTTTATGATTGTTTACGATCGTTTTCAAAAAGTTTATTTCTACAATTTTTTTTTGTGAATTTTCTAATTTTTTTGAGATTTTTTATTTTTTTAATGTTTTTAAGGTTTATTGGCCTTTTTTCAATCGATTTTTGATTTTCTTTTAATAATGATTTTTTTGTGACTTTTTAAAATTTTTTATGTTTTTTAATGATTTATTCGTGAGTGTTTTTGATTTGTTTGTGATGTATTTGTAAATTTTTAATGATTTTCTATGTGTTTTTATTTTTTTATGAATTTTTCTTTTTTTTTTGGTGAATTTTAGGATTTTTTATGGATTTTTAAAGAATTTTTTTTTAATGAGGTTTTTCTATTTTATTTTTATTTTTTATTATTTTTAAAACTCTTCTTTTTTATTTTTGTGAATTTTTTATGTTCCTCTATTTTGTTTTTTATTTTTTAATTCCTTTTTAGGAGTTTTTTCTTTTTTATTCTTCTTGATTTTGATTTTTGATATTTTATGGAATTTTGATTTTTTATTTGATTTTTCTTAAATCTTTTTTTTTGGGTTTTTTAATAAAGATCTTTGATTAATAATAAATTAATCAAAATTAAAATATAAAATAAATCAATTAAAAAGACTACCTGGTGGTTACCTGTGGGCTGAGGCCGTTGAATTGTCTGACCCTGTGTAGCACGAGCGGGCAAGGCGTTGGCAGTGCGCGTGCAAGGCGATTTTGGCTCGCACGGAGAGAGAGAGAGAGTTAGAGAGCGGGTTGGTGCAGTCAGCGGGAGAGAAGGGATGCACGTGTGCAATGGCAAGAGAGAAGAGAGAGAGCCAGCGCAGTCAGCGGGAGAGAAGGGATGCGCACGTGTAGTGGCAGGAGAGAAGAGAGAGAGCCAGCGCAGTTGGCGGGAGAGAAGGGATGCGTGCGTGCAGTGGCAGGAGAGAAGAGAGAGAGTTAGTGAGAGAAAGAATAAAGGAGAGAGAGAGTGTGAGTTAGAGAGAGAGGGAGGGGTTTAGTGAGAGAAAAAGGGAGAGATAGAGAGGGAGGTAACGCTGGAATTAATCGAAGAAAATAAGGGCAAACTTGAAATTCTCTTGGGTTTTTTGGTCAAAATTTGAAGCTTTTGCTGGTAAGTGCACTAAACCTTGTGGAAATCGCCCGGTTTTCTTCAAGGCAAGCTCAAAATCTAACTGGATTTTTAGGATTTCAGCCGGTTAAAATACACTGTACCCGTTTTTTTTCTAACACTAGAGAGAGGGGAAGTTAGAGAAGAGAGAGAGGGTGAGGGGTGTGTTTACGCGGAACGAGCGCGGGTGACAGAAAGAAGAAGATTTTTTAAAACGTCGTAGGAAACTGTCCCAAGAGACCATGAAGGTCTATCCGACGAGGAGTTTTATGCGCCACAAGGCACGGAATCAAAGTCCAACCCGGCTTTTTATCAATTTTTTTATTTTTAACATTCCAATCGTCCAGAAATGCCAAAAATAGGCCGAAAATTAGAAAATCCCAAAAATCACCAAACAAATCCAAAAAATGCTTGAAAAATTTTAGGATTTTTTGAGCATTTACGACACGCAAAAACACGCCAAAAATATCAAATTTTTCCAAAACGATAATTTTGACAAAATTATCCACTCGGCCTCCCGAAAATAGAAGAACGCTCAAAACGTGACCACGGAGGGCACAATGTAAACAAAATGATGCCGTAAATATGCACACACAAAATAGCTCATAAAGCTCACAAAATATCAAATTTTTATGGAATTAACCGAAAATTAATGCAAAAATTACAAAAATATTACCAAAAAATTATAAATTTATCCAAAAAATACCCAAAAAATTTCTACAAATTCTCCACACATTGGAGAATAGTGCAGCCAAATAAAATCATAAAGATCTTATCAATTTATTTGCCAAAGAATTTTATCAATAAAATCAAGACTTGGTAATTAAACCGGCAAAATTAGGTAAAAAATTGACGCAATTAGAGTGTGTAAATCCTTGTTTTGAGCACAAAAACGCAAAAATTAATAATTATACACATCAATTACACAATCAAAATATGAATCAATCATGCAAATTAAACACTTTTTAGGCGTACACACACTAAAAAATTGACAGTTTTTACCAATCTTTCGGTGCGCACACAAAAGGTTAAACTTGTCGATTTGCAATGTGACTTCAAAAATCATTAGTTGGGTATGAGTATAACACAAATTAATCATCACAATTGAAAAATCATAACGCTTTCACAAATTGATTTCTAGGTGCACAAACATGGGCAAAATAGTGCACACACACCTAAAATTAGCATACACACACTCAATTAGAATGCACACGCACTTGAAGTTGACCATCCAAGCATGCAATTAACTCAATTAGTCACCCAATTAGTAATTGAAACTTGTAAAATTCATGCGCCACCGATTCTTAAAAATTTCGGCATTATGACGTAGTGAAAATAAATAATTGCAAAATTTTCAATGCATAACATCAACATTGCATTGCATCAACATAGCCTAGCATTACATTGCATCAACATTACATTATATCATGGTGGGATTTCTACACAATTCTACAAATCCTTAAATTCTAGGGAGATTTAGAATACCACCTTGATTACCTTTTATGAAGATCAATTGAATGGTCGAATGCTCCAATCCTTCATAGCACATTAGTAAGTTAGCAAAAATTAGTCAAATTAGCAAGGGATAATGTGAAATTAAAGTGTATAAACACACAAAGTTGGCAAGATACAGTGACACATTAGGGAATTATTAACACATTGCTTCATGCACACACATTCAAAATCCACAAAAACATACACACACAAGTGAAATTAGTGAGGGAACGCATTTGATTATGCCACAATTACACTAGCCTAGGCCATCGTCCCTGGCAGCAGCGCCAAATGTTGGGGGTTCCATCGTTGCAATAGCTCCAATGACCTACAAAATTGTCAATACGGAGGGATGAGCTACCCGGCTAGGACAGGAAACACTCACACGGTTAGTGAGCTAATCATGGAAACAAAAATGGTTAACTCTATAAGGTGAGCTTCTTGGCTTATGGAGGAGTTAAGACGCAATGAAGGGCAATCTCCACATCCACTTCTCTTCACCTTTCATCAACCCAATCACACACACTACGATTGCAAGACGCACACAACACTAATCCTATCATGCAACACACTAATCGCAAGCACATACACATAGATCTAGCGATCACCACACTCCAATCAAACCTAGATGCACACACAAGAAAAAGAGGGCAATCACACAAGATTAAAGAGAGATTAACCACTAATTAGTTAAGATCTAGTTAATCTAAGCATCATAGGCAATCATAAGAAGTAAGAAAGAGGCATAATGAGAGAGAATGAATCATTGATTAGTGTTAATCAAGTCTCATGTGCAAGAAGAAGCTCAAGGACTCCATAGCCACACACTTCAAGAGCTCTCACCAAAGAGTGCTCTCAACAAATGAGCTTGAGAACCCTAATTTCATTTACACACTGCCTTATTTACCTAGGGTAAAAATGTACAATGTCCAGGCGTCCAAGGCCTTTAGGGCTCACCACTTACTGAATCTGCTACCTAAGCACAATAATTGTCATGTTCTTTATATCTTGAAACTCCCATTGAGCCCGTAACACATTAGAAATATTACAATGGATTGAAATAAATCGAGAATTTACAATACGTGAACATTTTGGGAAACGTGGAAAATGTGTAACTCCAAACTTTACTGCTTAATCTGGTTGTTCTTCGATGTGCATCCATACGTCTTGGGTCTCGAGCAGCTTCTGTTAACTGACGTTGACTTAGTTAACAAATGCATAGACCAAAGAGAGTTGGTGATAGCGGACATCCTTGTTTAACCCCAATAGTGCTTATAAAAATTTCTAGAATTTCTCTTTCCATGTACAATTGACAAATCACCTTCTCATAGATTCAAGAAACCGCAAGCATAAACTCACTTGGCACTTGGAGTTCTTCCATCCTTCTCCACAAATTGTTATGTGGAATCATATCAAAGGATGTCTTAAAGTCCACAAAAAAAAAAACAATCGCTTGCCTTTCAACCGACTTTCCTCCATGAGAACACAAAGAGTGATAAGATGATCAATGGTGCTATGGCATCGACAAAAATCCGCTTGTCCTTTTGCTTGCTTGTCATTCTCTTCAGCCGAATGACTCAATTTTATCTCCATTATGCACCCAAATAAGTTTTCTTCAAGAGACCCAATCATTAGAGTCCGATAGTTGTTTACATTCTTTACATCCCCTCCTTTATGCAAAGCTTAACCCAATTAGTACTCCAATCATAAGGCATATCATGTTGAAGTGCAAGGTTGAACATATCACACATCCACATGGATAAAATCTCCCGTCCATTTGATCGTCTCCGGCTTGATACCTTGAACATCTTCCACTTTGCAAGTGGCCAACTTTTCAAGCCCACCGCATACATTCTCAATAGTAAAAAAAGAGAGCATACATGGGAGTGAACCATAAAATGGTATTTTTTTCAACATACATCCTCAATAGTAAAAAAAGAGAGCATACATGGGAGTGAACCATAAAATGGTATTTTTTTCAACATACATCCTCAATAGTAAAAAAAGAGAGCATACATGGGAGTGAACCATAAAATGGTATTCTTTCTCATATAATTGCCTACAATGTGTGTACATATCCACAAGACTCAAGTTACCAAAATTCTCAACCCCTTTGCCTCTCAAGTCTCTCCAAAATCTTCCACATGCATGTGCCTTTTCTTGGACTTGAAAAAGTTGTTGCTTTACTTCCCATGTTCTTCTCTTCTTTTGAATCAATGTCTTGTATGTATGCAAATGACATTGATAGTTTTTTCTGTCCATAGTTGCATCAAGCTTTATCAAGGACTTTCGAGCACCGTGACATTCTTTATCAAACCACATTTGCGTGCTCTATCTTTGTTGATACCATGGAGATGCTTTATGGCAAAGCATTCTTTGACACAAGAACAAATAACTTTCTTGAAAGCTTCCTATTTACTTTCAAATGGTGCATCATATTGAAGCTTTGTCATCCATAACTTTTGCTCAACCATTTCAATGTACATTGGTGCCCGTTTGAAATCCATACATAGTGATAATTTCTCTTCCCTTTGACTGAAATTATCATGCTTACTTGCTTCTCCACATGAAAGGTCAATACATAAGGTCCGATGGTTGGATTTTGGGGTCCATTGTCCAAACATAAAACTCTTTATACGATACATGATGGCTTTGGAGAGTAGCATATAGTCAATCACACTGTCTCCATTATGTTTCCTACATGTAAATCCATTGGTTCCACTCCACAAAGATACACCATTGGCATTGGGCATACCTGTGCTATTACACATGTGTAAAAGTAACTTTCCATAGTGATCCGCCTTTTTCTTATCCATTGAAGTATGATCATACAAATGAACTTCCTCCAACTCCCTTGAAATGTATGGCATATCAAATTGTTGAGTATTATGTTGCAATGTTTTTGTGCGAGCATTCATATCCCCAAATACAATAATATCACCTTCGTCTTTGAAATAAGCAATATCTTCTAAATAAAAACATGGATGATCTCTATCTATGCAAGCATACAATGGGGAATCATAATGAGGATTGTAGCACCTGGCTACAAAAATGGGTGCTCTTTTTGGTGCCATAATTTTTAGCCATATATAACGTTTGTACTTTTCATCTTTCACAATGGATACAAAATCTTTCAATCCTTTCTTAACCATACATGCTACCCCTCCTTTCCCTCTTTGTTGCTTGAGATTCTTTGATCACATCAATGAATGTACATTGTAATCCTTTGTGTATCATGCTCCCAAGTTTCAACAAAAGTACAACATCGGCTTTGCTTGTTAGTTCATCAATGCCAACCCCCGCATCCATTACAATTTCAAAAGCATATTTTCAATTGAAACTCAGTCTCATAGGTCACACATCCTTATTTGCATGTGGGACTTGCATCCTCCTTGGGCACATTTTCTTCGTGAGAGATCTCCTTGTTTTTCTTATTCTTTTTCTCATATGCCTTGCGACGCATATTTTGTTGCTTAATAGTGCGATCTTCACATACAAAACATTTTGTATCCCTCAAATAGATCCAACTATTATCAAGGATAATCTTTCATTTGGTCTCATCCGGCATGGTGCATACAATTGGCCGTTCTCCCGAGCGAAGAGCTCCTTGCTTCCCCACTCTATGTGCTACATAGACCATAACTCCGGACATGTCAAAGTGGGTTTTGAAGACATATTCGATAGCAATGGAAAAAGAAGGAAGTGTCTCTAACTTCTCTTTGGCAATTCCACGAATAACAATGTTCTTGGAACGTCGCTCTCGTTCCTTCAACTCTTCCATATCCACATTCTCAACATTCTTTGTTTGAACCATAGCTTTCATGAGTGAGGAATTGAAAACCACATTCTTACCACATACATCAGCCCAAGACTTGTTTGTGCATACATTTTTCATGTCCCATACATCCTGGCTCATGGTGTCAAATTTTTCCTCTTTCAATACATGGTCATGATCTACTTTGCTCATGCGCTCCTTCAAAGCATTCAAGTCCACAAGAGAGCATTTACATTCCTTGACTTCCTCTTCAAGTTGCATCAAACGTGTTGTTTACATCTCAAGTGTCCTCTTGAGATTCTCATTTTCAACCACAAGTACCCTTAGTGTACCATTCTCCATTGCAAGTGCCCATAAGTCTTCGCCTTGTTTGTTTACGGTCTCTTGCAACGATACCAAGTATGCCATGATCATGGTTTTTGATGTCGTTGGTTGGGTGGTTGTGTTGCTATCTCTACACTTAGAAGATTTTGGATCATTTTTCACAATGGTTGTGGACCTCGTTGAAGAACCCTTACGAGTGAACCTGGTTGTGGACCTGGTTCTTCTTCTGTTGAAGAAGAAGAACCCTTACGAGTGCCGAAAGACATTGTATGTAGAATAAAAGATGAGAGTCAACTTTCTTGAACCTTTTTACTTCAAAAATGCTGCTACATAAACACCTTACATAAGTTTGAAAATTTGTATCTTTACATTAATGCATAGAGGGCATCGTGCTCTTTGATTGAGGCTATAAAACACCCAAATCGGAGTTCAGATGAAGAAGTTATGATCAAAAGAGTGAACTGCTGTCTACTAGGTCAAAAAACGGTTGCGCCTTTTGAGAGAGAGAGAGAGAGAGAGAGAGAGAGAGAGAGAGAGAGAGAGAGAGAGAGAGAGAGAGAGAGAGAGAATATTGCTGCACTAATTACTTTGATGCTCCTCATCTTTCACAAATCCTATTGCAAGGCATAAGCGGTAGGTCTACCAATAATAAGCAGTCGGACAAGTCAACTCTCTCTCTCTCTCTCTCTCTCTCTCTCTCTCTTATGTGTGTGTGTGTGTGCAGACACGTGTGCGTGCACATGCATTTTTTTGTTGAGATCCCATATCATATGCATGATCTATGTTAAGCTGAGAGCATCTTTTGTTGGGTAAATGTCCCACATAAGTAGGTGAAGAGCCCAAGTTTGCTTCATTGTGTAGATTCAACATGCAAATTGTGTTTATTTTGATATGGGCTTGGACTGTTCTTTTGGGGTTACTTTGGTTGAGTTGATTTTTGTATTATAACCATGTTTCTAAAAGTTAATATAGGTTGTTAAACATTCCTTGCAAGATTGTTGTTTAAGCTAATAGGGTAGAGGGGCCAGTAGCGAGACGGGTGCCAATAATAACATTGAACACCCCCCAAAGGAAGCATAGTGGCGTTTGGGTTGTTGGCTTACGAGAGCAGATGGGGGGTCTTGCCATTTGTTGAAACCCCGGTTCAAACCCGGACTGCTTGCATTCTTGTATAGGCTCCCTGTCGTCTCAAATGTCTCGATGATCGTTTTTTGCATTGAATGTTGTGCCAACCTGTCACAAATTTGTTCTGCGGACAGCAGTAGCTTTGGAGTAACCTATGTCGTCTGAAAGCCCTGCTTGATGTGCATATTTTGCACCCCTTGCAGCCCGAAATTGGCCATGAAGGAAGAAAATATGTCATGCGCAAGTTAGAATTACCCTTCCTGGCCCCTCTACCCTATAGCTAATATAGAAAGATAGAAGGGAGCTTCATTCATTAGAGCCATGCATGCAAGAAAAGGAAGTCGCAGTTAAGGCTAAATGACACATATTTTCACTTACAAAAGCTCTTGAAGCAAGAAGGGCTTCTAGACACATAGATCGCAAGCACTCTACACTACGGATAAATGTATAGAAGTAAAGAGTCAGCTCACGCTTTCTCACATGTAAGTCTTTGCACACTTGGTTTTCTCAATGACTTAGCAAGATGTGTGTGGACATACAGATAGGTGGTGAGGCCTCAATTTTGGGTGATAGAGGAGGGGTTGGTAGTGACAACATGTAGGGTGCACAAGAGAGGACAACATCATGGAGAAAAGAGAGCAAATTAGAGAAAATAGAAGTTTGTATGTTGAAACGGGCGACAAATCAAATAGAGAAAGAGGGAGAGGATACTTGTATTGCAAAATGGGAGAAATAATTGGGGGGATGGGCGAGAGAGAGAGAGAGAGAGAGAGAGAGAGAGAGAGAGAGAGAGAGAGAATTATTATCCATAAAAGAGAGCAAATTAGATTGGAATAAAAGTTTGTATATTGCAATAGGATACAACTCAAATAGATAGATAGAGACAAAGGATGCCATATATCGTCTATGGACAAGAGAGAAAGACAACAAGCACACATCTCTCTCTCTCTCTCTCTCTCTCTCTCTCTCTCTCTCTCTTACTCTCTCTCTCTCTCTAGGGTTTGTGTAGATAGAGTTGGCATGCCTAAGCACCGTCAGAGGCATTGCCATTGTGAAAGGCCTTACTGTTGTACCATTGATAAGAGCAAGCGAGACCCGTTGTAGGCGGGTCATTCGAGCTAGTGTCTTTAATGCATAATGCATAATATTATTATATTTTGGATGCTTCAAGTATGTGTGATGAGGAGGGGCCATTTTCCTTTGGTGAGGCATACATTTCAAAAAGTTGGTATGTTATGTGAGGCAAAGGGTCCGAGGACGGCCCATTGAGAACCAACACGAGAGCTCGTCTATTATTAATAGTTGAGGATGGCTAGGTGAAAGTGAGGGTTCCCTACCCTCTAGCCTTATATTGGTATCAAAGCTAAATATAAGAAGGGCCTGGAGGATTGTGGCTCTCTTGCATGCACCTCCTTTTGCATGCATGAACACCATGAACAAGACAAGTGAAAAAGCCCATGGGCATACACCCTTACACACACGCGCATGCGTGTACACGCACACATACATACACGGATTGCTTTGGACCTGCACCATCCGGGGCAAGGGCGGGCTTGCTGGGTGTGAAACCATTCCAAGCATAGCTATATTATGCACGAAGAGAAACCAAACTCTCCATCGTGTTCTCTCTCTCTCTCTCTCTCTCTCTCTCTCTCGTTTTTGTGTTTCCGTCTCCATTTCCAAAGCTTTGGAAGCTTTGGGTTCATAACCAAGGCCACCATTTGGTTGACCATTAATTAATTTGCTAAGGGATGGTTCTTATTGTGCAAGTAGGCCCTGCCGAGTAGGTCCTCCCAATTTTGGGAAGGAGGTGAATTAAGAAGAATATGGGAAGATGCTCCCAAAGCTTCAAGGGGTAAACAAGAGGATCTGCCAAGTGGGGCAAGCACAGGAAAAGGTGAGGGTGGAGGTCGCCTTGGAAGACGGCACGTGGAGGGGAGAGACATATGATTTTTTATCTTCAACAAAGCAAGGCATAGCCTACAGGAGGACTACAATCGTTGGGTGCCTAGAGAGAGAGAGAGAGAGAGAGAGAGAGAGAGAGAGAGAGAGAGAGAGAGAGATTTTCGTATACCCTAGGAGCTCCGTGAGGTGAGCGCATGCATCGTTTCCCTCTTTCTTCCTCTCTCTAATTTTCCAATTTAGGGCGAGATTACTCAGCAGGAATGGTGCGATAGTGACAGCCTATGGCTTCGACGGACAACTCATGCGAGGGAATGGTGCAGTACAGAGAGTGTGCAATGGCATCATGAGGGAGAAGTGCATACTATTCACTACTACAGAGAAGCAAAACTCTCTCTCGCGTATTGTATCAGCTTTTGCAGGTGCCAAGAAAGGTTGTCAAACCTGGCTGGGGGTTGGCAGAGCAGCAAATTGAGCGAGAGGACAGAAGGTCAAGCTCAAAGAGGGCTGCATGAGGAGGAGGTTGGGAGCAATGTGCAGTAGGCAACAAGGGCTGCGAGGCTCCATCACTATGTCATGCCAAGTGATGCATGGTTGAACGAAGCAAGAAAGAGTGTGAGATGGAACGAGATGGTAGGTAATACAAGGTATGAGGGCTACTGCATAGGATGGCAGCAAGGGTGTGTGTGCGTTCATCTGCAGACAGGGCATGGTTGGGAAGGTGGGAGCACAGCCAGGCATAGACCAATGCAGGGCGGCAACAAGGGTGTGTGTGCATTCATCTGCGGAGCAGGGCATGGTTGGGAAGGTGGGAGCGCAACCAGGCATAGACCAATGCAAGGCCTCTGTGGAGAGAGAGAGAGAGAGAGAGAGAGAGAGAGAGAGAGAGAGAGAGAGAGAGAGAGAGAGAGAGAGAGAGAGGACGACGTGCGGCTCGGCAATGCTTGGACAGGGCGGGGAGATACGAGGAAGACAACGGATGGCAGCAAAGCAGTGCTCAAACTTGCTTTGAGTGTAGGATAGGCAGTGCAATGTAGCCAGGAGCTCCAAGCGATGCATACCAGGATAGTGCCATGCAACGAGACGGGCAAGCTTGCAGGTACTTGCCTTTCGGGACCGCGCATGAACGAACACGATATCCAACATTGTCTTTTTGTTTTGATTGAAATGGGGTTGAATTAGAGAGCATCTCTGGAGATCCTTTTGAGTTTGGAGCTTATTAGAGGGTATCTAGTGACAAAATGGTGGATCTTATCCTTTTGGAAAAGTGAAGCGAGGGACACTCTGGGAGAGATATTTTTGGAAAACCCCAATTTTAGGTGCGCACATGGACAGTCGTGGCGGGGTTGTCTCAATGCATACCCAAGGAGCAATGTTCGGGCAAAAATGTGTCTTAGATTAATATCGTGCCGTTTTCAGTTTAAAAAATGACGGTTGAGAGCAAGGGGAAAAGGAAAAAATTTGCCCCAAAATAGACAAAAGTAGTGTAAAACCCCAAAAAAAAAAAACCTAATTTTTAAAGATTTCCTCTTGGAAAATTCAAAGGAAGAAAAATTGTATGTTTCAAAAAATGATTTTTCCCGAACACTCTTTGCTGAGCGGTGGGGAGCGGAAAAACACATGCCAATGATGGCACATGGGGAGAGAGAGAGAGAGAGAGATGCATATGTGTCCGCACGACTGGGGAGGCAGAGAGTCTGAGAGAGAGAGAGATATTTCCATATGCACGTCATCGGAACGAGCGGACTGAGCGGAGGTGCATACATCTTTTCTTGTACCATCTGGTGAGGCTGGTTTGTGGAGGGGGGCGCAGAGAGGGATGGCTGCTCTCAGGATGCAGAGAGAGAGAGAGAGAGAGAGAGATTAATAGCAGACATCGCTTTGTGCAAATGCAACGGTCATCCATCTCCAGCTCCCTTCCGAAGCCGGTAGATACGATGTATTTGGGTTGACTCAAGGGGGTAGGCCTTAGGGCAGCAAGGTTAGGTACTAGCAAACTCCACAACAAACAGTGCTCTCCGTTCGCGTGTAGGATGTAGATCCGGTGCATGGTTTGAGTCCTGCTGCTGTGCTGCAGACAAGGCCACGTCCAGCCTACGTCGCATGGTGCTGATAGACATCCGATGGCTTGAACAGTTGAAGCCTGATTAAAGGCTAAAAAGTTTATAAGGTGCCAAGGGAATCTATGCAAGAAATTAATGAAGTGGTGGATTTTCGACCGGATAGGTAGGCTATGTGCAAGTAGTTGTAAGCTTGAAAATTGGAAGGATTCGACCCTTGGCTTGGCACTCTTCTTTGCGAAACAAGTTACATGCACTTAACAAGTTACATGCAAGTGCGGTGCCTCTCGTTGAAAGAAATTGGACCCTCGAGGTTTCCAAAGCTTTTAGCTCTCACAACATCACAAGTTAGCATTTTGAGACTTTGAAGTTGTATGCTCTCACGGAATTCAAATTTGAAACTCAAATTTTGTATCTTTTAACGCCTCAAACTGGTGCCTATATAAAAACAAGGTGTCCAAAGGAGTTGAGGCTATTATTTAAGGGGGTTTCCAAGCCGTCGACAATTGGCTTATTATTTTGCAAGGCGCGTGCTTTTTGTGCGGCTATTCTATGAAGGGCTACCTTGATTAAGGCATCATCAAAATCAGATTACAAGGTAATTTTTTCCATTAGTAGTTGCACTTGCACCATGGATTTAGATTTTGATATGCATCATACATTTGCTTTTTGAGCACCCGTCACCAGTTTGGCCTACAATTGTTCTATAGGAAGATACTCTCATGGAGAATACCCACACGGCAATTGGCACAGATGACCAGATTGAGCCGATTGACATTCAAGAATTTAGGACACTGCAATTATGCATGACTGTCTTACAAGAAGATTTTGTACATGTGCATCTGAACGAGAATTTCACCAAATTGTCTTATTTATTCGTGCAGTTTATGAATTAGTAGACCAAGGGCATTACAAATGAGCCGCTCAAGATTTTTTCTTGGCTCATGGCTTGGAAATTCTAACCGTGGAACTCTAGAGAAAGTCTTGAATCCAGACTCATTGTAGTCTCTTACTTAAAAAGAGGTGGATGAGTTGCTGGAAAAAATGTTCAACCACCAGTCTTTCATGGTGAGGAGAAAGGATGGAACAAAGACACGATCAATCTTTTTCTTAGTAAATGGGAAGGTATTCACCAACTTTGTTGTACTTTGGTTGGGTCAAGTCACTGAAGACTAGCTTGTCATTGGAAGGCAATGCCTATAAATTGTGAATGGAGAAGGGCATCACACCACACACATGGGTTTCTTTGGACAACATGTTTCAAAAACAACTCTTTCCTACTAATGAGAAGGATATGAACTAGACATCATGGGATAAGTGTTCTATTAGGTAGGATAAGAAACTTCTTGAATATAGCTCTCACTATAGAGTTGTTATCCTCAAAGTGGATGGTTTAGATGACTTCCAAAGGTACAAGATTTTGTCCATGGGTTAATCCTAAGAAACATATTAAAACTCAGGACCACCCCAAAATACTTGAGGAAGACATAGTGCAAGCACATATTCATGATGATCGTGATGATAAATCATTGCATAAAAGGCATATGCATGATAGTTAACATGGACCTGTACCTCATTGTAACAATCAAGCACATAATAAACCAAACTTTGCTCTTGCCTCATCTTATGCATTCAAGAAGCCCAAGGGGCCTAGAGGCCATCCCTCAACTAAGGAGTTTGAAAAGGCAAGAAAAGAAAAATTATTTTTATTTGTATGGGAGTGGGCATGGCCAAAAGGATTGTCCCAAATGGAAGGCTATTGCCCACGATAAGGAAAAAGCAGTGGGTGCGGATGGTGCAATTAACTCATATTTAGAAATTTTGGGAATTATTCAAGTCCCATTTTTCAAAATGAGACCTAAAACTAAAGTACTTTTTGTTAACTTTGACGTGATGGTTTTGTGGGGACCCTTTGTGCCATATAAAAATGAGGCACTAGTACATGAATGTGGGGCTCAAAACTTAAGTTCAAGCCTCACTTAATGTTGTTGTGTGGGATACTAAGAAGAGGATTGAAGTTAAGTTTGAGCCTCACATGCCTCGTCTAAACTAGCAAGTGGACACACTCAAACTTTGTTCAAGGCACTAGCACATGGATGTGGGGCTCAAGTGTAAGTTCAAGTCTCACTTTTTTCTCTATATCATATTAAGATGAGGGTTGAACCTAAGTTCAAGCCTCACATGCCTCACCTAACCTAGAAAGTAGGCATGAGGCTCAAATGTGGTTCAAGGTCTATGTAACAAGAGGTTGGTATCATAAATTTAGCCTTAACACATTGCCATAGACTCAACATATAGCTATATTGTTTGTGTATATACAATGAAAAAATTGGAAACATGACTTTAACATTGCTGATATGGCCAGAAGAACGATGGTAATGAATAGCACTTCCATCAAATAGTGCAACACAAAATAATATATTGTTTGCAAATTCACGACATTGTAAAGAGAGGCCAATGGAGTCAAAAGCATCATCAAAGATTACAATGTTAATAAATTTCGATAACAAATAAGCAACAAAAATGGACTTGTTTACAAGCCCTTGCTAAAGCAATTCTTGTGCTGAGGGGATCTCAAATGAGGATAGTGTTTGGAAACACCAAAATAACAAATGAAGAATAAGAAGATATTAACAAGTACTTTTAGTTATGTAGGCAATTCATATTTGCAACAAGATAAATGTGATCTTGGTGCAATATCAAGGGGCTAACCCAATAAATACGATACCTTTAACACTTTGTAAATCCTCTTGTACTTACTTTGTTTCTCTATTGCAAGTGGATTCATTTATTAGAGTGTTAAAGTATATCCCACTCATCTTTGCATATATCAACCTAAGTAGATATGAAATTATTGTTCTTCTCAAAAAGTTTTCTAGCTCTTCAACTGATCATTTCCACAAATTTGAGAAAATGGAGGATGTTTGTGCATTTTTCACTTATGTGAGGGCGGAGGACGTCATTTTAATCCAAAATGTAGGGACTCTCTCTTATGGAGGGAATGATCATGCTTGCTATTTTATTTGAATAATATATAAATGTAGGGTACTTCCATGATATTTATTTCATGGGTCTAGTATCCTTTGATTGCATTATATATCTTAAACATTAACAAAAAATATAAATGCATTTTATCTAGCAAATCAAAGCGGATAGGGGTATGGTTCTAGACTCCAAACTTTTGAACCTAAGGAAGATAGAGCAGAGAGATGAACATAGAAGACAGAGAAGTAGAGAGGAGAGGTAGAAAATACACCACATATAGAACCCCAAGAGTGTGTAGAATAGGCACACTAAACATGTATATATCACTTTAGGACGTATGGTTACGGAGCGACATATAGCACACACTCTATATAGCTCCAACATCCTCATTGAAACAAAGTTCCCTAAATGTGGATGAAAAAACCTTTGGGGGCTCAAGGAAAAAACCATAGTTATACTATATACACATGCCACTTTATTAATATTCAAATTGATACAGATTTAGAGTTTCTTATGTATACAATTTAGTTGTAGAGCAGCTTCAATATCTTTGAGCCCTCGTACATGCTGCTTGACATGAAACTTTTCCTGTAAACAATAGCAACTCAAGATCTATCTCAAGATGTGAAGGTTAGAAATAACTATGTCACATTGTCTTAGAGAGGGTTCACAATGCTTCTCTAGAGACAACAAAGAAACATGTGCAGATAGGTTTTCCGGGTGTATTTTTTTACGGAGCTTATTCGGGGTTAGGATCATCTCTCTAGAAAAAAATTGTGGAGGTGTAAGTTAGTAAGTAGTCAACACCTACCTTTTCCACTGTGAATTAAGTAGGAAAGTTGGTATACAATTCCAACATAAAATAGACATGATGGAGCCCAAACAAATTCAAATCATAAACTCAGGGTTGTGTCATGTACCATGGCATCATGGACTCTCCATGGAATCAACACTAGATTTAAATTTCTTAATTGATCATGAAATTTCAAATACAAAAATGAGACACTAATATAGACGACAATATTCCTGATGATCATCAAAGGTCAAATACAAAAATAAGATGTATATGTGATGAGTTCCAAAGTGACTAAGATAAAACTCATGGCTTCAAGAACCAAAGCCATGTATGGAGAGAATACAGATAAATCACATAACATCATCTTACACTATCAAGAACCATGGTCATGGATGAAGACAATAAAGATGCATCATGTAACCTCATCCTACATCATCAAGATAATCAGTACACTTACTTATGAAAATAGATGCATTTTGAAATCGTTTTTACACGGTGATCTTCTAACATAGTATGTTAATAACAAGCCAGCATGCCATGGTCTCACATACCATGACATCATGGAGCTCGCCATGTCATTAGAGACACTACAATATGAGCATGACAAATAAATACTTGTAATAAGTGATGACACACACAAGCCCACCAGGGTATCATGCATTGTGATTGATTGGAGAGAATAAATCCACATCATGAATGAATGTCGCACTAAACAATATTGTGAAGAAACTCAATAAATTTTGCATCACTTCAAGTCCTCGGACATGGTGATTCAAAGAAAAGGTACTAGCCATCGCTACTAATGTGTTAACATGAATATAATTTAGAAAGTAGATTTCTATTCAAAAGAGCCTTAAAAATTATTTAGAAAGTAGATTTGAATTCTAAATAAAATAACAAGCCTTAAAAAAAACATCTTTTGATGCCAAATATAGCACATTGCTACTACCAAAAATATCACGAATAGAAAAAGAAAATAGGATAAATTTAGAAACTCGTTCAAGGCATGTGCTAAGATGCAAGGCCAAAAGGTAAAACAAAAATAACAAAAAGAGTTGATTTACAGTCATGCATGCCTCTGGCTAGGCACATCCATGTGCATCTGTTGCATTATAGTCGTGCCTCCACAGCCGAGGAACCACACACACATGCGGCATAAATAGATTGGTTTTGCAGCCGTGGATATCGAAACTTGGTTACCTGTGTGAAGAGATCAAACCCCCTCCTATACGCTATCAATCAAGCTTTTACTTATTTTTAGCATTGAGATGAGAGGCTTATCGTCATGAACACACAGGAAACTTGATATGGACACACATCACAACATGACACACTAATTGTGGCTTGCTTTGCCCCTCTTCTGAACAAAGAAGTAGCTAATGATACCTTCACTAAAGACAGAGGCCCACAGAGCTAGCGTGGGGTCTTCCCTTGATTCAGCAAGACACATTGTGCATTTTTCCCTTGATTTAGCAAGACAAGCTATGCCTTTACTAAATGTGGTAGCACAGATAGGCATTGTGAGCTCTTTCCAGATTATGAAGTAATTTGAAAAGAAACATACATTGATTTCATTACACATGCTCTCCAACACTCATGCCCTTTTCACACTTCTATTCCTTTTGATTCAGAGGGGACCTTCCTTCATAAATCTATAATTCAGGCAATAATATTATCTTATCTACCTTATGTGATATAACTAGCTAATATATGCACATAACCGATTGCCTACATTGAGACATACATACGGTTACCCTTACTCTCACAAAAGGCCTCTTTCTACTTAAATTCTTAAAGTCACTCCATGACAATTGATGTAAGAAAAAAACCGATGAAGAAACAAATCCTGCAATGATGACACATAACAAATAATGGAAGATAAAAATATGAAAGCAAACTTATCCTCTGAGAGTTGGGAACTCCATATCCATGCCAACAACCTCGTAGATCTTGTAGATGAAAAGTGATCATCATAACAACTTTGATACCATGTTGAACCCAACAAAGATAGAGCACCAAAATGAACATAGACGAGACAAAAGTAGAGAGGAGGGGTACATGATACACTAGATGTAGAGCCTCAAGAGTGTGTAGACTAGACACATGCACTAGACATGTATATATAGCTTTAAGATCTAGTTCTAGGCAGTTTTGTACAACACACAGTGTATATAGCTCCAACACAAACAAACCACTACCTCTCACAAGCTAGATGTGGAGGGAATCTCTTTGACACAAAAGGTAGGAATTCTCTCTTATGAAGGGCACAAGCATTCCCTGATTTTGCAACTAAATAGCACATCTATGAAGGATATATCCATGAGACAATTTCATTGGGGTGGCATCCTTTTTTGGTTATCTTCAATAGGTTAAAGAGTTACTAGAAAAACCAAAATCATCATTATCAATTAGCATCAAAGAGGAGCGGAGTGTGGTTTATCACTCAAATGCACAACCTTCCATCACATGCTTGATTGGTGGAGGACATCTCTTTGAGCACGGATGCTAGGATTTTCTTTTAATAATGAGAATAAGCATGATGTCTTTTGGGAGAGAGTAGTGTGTACTATGGGATCTAATTCCATGGGGCAACCACTATTTATTTGTACCAATTACTTGACTAGTAACTAAAAAATCCAAATTCCAAAATCCAAAGCATCATGATCTGGTAGCATCAATCTATTTTCATAAAATTATACCAACTAGAATTAATGAAGTCCCTATCTCTATTTAGAATATAGCTTGAAAGTAAAATACCAACTACCTATTCTAGCCCTATTGTTAAACTAGGATAATAGAAGCTACAAGCTCTCACATATCCGTATCCTTCTCATGAGAATAACATTATACCTCAAAATATTTTTCAAGGATGAGTGAGGGATAATCCCCCAAAATCTGCTCTAATATATTGAATAGATACAAAATCTTGAGTCAAGCTATCCAAAATGTTTAGAGATTAACTAGGCAAAAGGTTTCTAGCTAGAAGTGAGTCTTCAAGTCATGAGGCTCAAACTTAAGTTCGAGCCTAATTAGCTAGAGACTCAGGAAGATGATCAACTAAGAAGAGTTATGGAAGAGTCTCTTGTGCATGAGGCTCAAACTTAAGTTCGAGCCTCATGAGATAGGACTCTTGTAGATTTATTCTAGCTTGGAAGAGTCCTACTAGATTGTTTGTGATGCTTAGAAATTGAGCCTTCAAGTCATCAGACTCAAACATAAGTTTAGGGTACATGAGCCTCAAACATAAGTTCAAGCCGCCATACGAGGTAAAGACTCAATTCAAGCCTTTAGGTCATCACACTCAAACATAAGTTTAGGGTACATGAGCCTCAAACATAAGTTCAAGCCGCTAGACGAGGTAAAGACTCAATTCAAGCCTTGTGAGATACAAAATATTTTTAAAAGTTTCTAGGTAGAGAGTGCTTTACTAGAGTGCGCATGAGGCTTGAAAATTGAGTATCCAGGTCATGAGGCTCGAACTTAAGTTCGTGCCTCAGAGCTAGATATTGAATGCTCCACTAGAACAAGTCATACTAGAGTGCTCACATGAGGCTTGAAAGTTGAGTGTCCAAGTCATGAGGCTCTAGCTTAAGTTTGATCCCATAAACTATAGACTAAATGATAAACTAGATAGAATTTTGGCAACATTCTTTGTCTCAAAGAATCTCGTGAGCTTAACTTGAGTCTCATGAGTTAGAGACTATTGTAAATGGTTTCTACCTAGAAAGAATCTTGCTAAAATCTATAGCTTAGGAGGCTTGAAAATTGAGTCTTTAGGTCATGGGTCTCACTCTTGAAAACGATTCATGGATCAAAAGAGTCTCATTAGAGTGCTCACAAGGCTTGAAAATTGAGTCTCCAAGTCATCAGGCCCGAACTTAAGTTTGAGCCTCATGAGCTAGAGGCTCTGGAAAATGAACGCTGGAAAGAGTTGTGGAAGAGTCTTTGGTGCAAACTTAAGTTCAACCTCATGAGATATGACTGTTGTAGATTGTTTCTAGCTTGGAACAATCCTACTAGAGTGTTCATGATGCTTAGAAATTGAGCCTTTAGGTTAGGAGACTCAAACATAAGTTCATGCCAGACAAGGTAAAGACTCAAGCCTTGTGAGATACAGACTCTTTTAAAATGTTTCTAGGTAGAAAGAGATTTACTAGAGTGCTCATGAGCCATGAGGCTTGAAAATCGGGTATCCAAGTCATGAGGCTTGAACTTAAGTTCAAGCCCCAATGCTAGAGATTGACCGCTCCACTAAAACAAGTCATACTAGAGTTCTCACATGAGGCTTGAAAATTGAGTGTCCAAGTCATGAGGCTCCAACTTAAGTTGGAGCCCATGACCTATAGACTAAATGCTCAACTAATTAGAATTTTGGCAAGTCTCTTTGTCTCAAGAATCTCATGAGCTTAAGTTTGATCCTCATGAGTTAGAGGCTTTTGCAAATGGTTTCTATTTAGAAAGAATCTTTCTAAAATATGTAGCTTAGGAGGTTTGAGAATTGAGTCTCGAGGTCGTGAGGCTCAAACTTGAGTTCGAACCTCTTGAGCTAGAGACTCTAGGACCATTGAGTGACAGTGCACTAGTAGTTAGTACTAGTGAATTTGTTTGTCATGGGGTTAAGATTAATTTTGTAGAGGTAGGGAACTTGGCTAATCTTTGCTAGGCTCTTTGATCCGGTGTAACAAAAGGGCAGTAAAACAAGTTGTGTCCTCTTGGGAAAAGAGAGGGCAAGTGGAACTGCCTTTGTAGGATGTGGCGAGCTCGGTTGATAGCTACAAGGGAGGTGTTTCTCCTGTACACTACATACATAGCTATGGGCACCAATAAAATCTACACACATTATTGTAGGTTATGGACACATAAGGTGATCTTGGTTCAAAGACCACAGGCGGTATAACAAGGATACTCTGGTGTAGGCATCAACAGGTTAGGTTTTTGGCTATGCCATGCATGAAAAAGGTGAAGAAGTGAAGTTCATGCCAGAGGTAGAAGATTCTGCAGATTCTACGAAGAGATGATCACAAGTAGAAGATTCAACTCATGCCCTGATATACACACATCTACACATTCAAAAGAAGCGAAGTTCATGAAAGAGGCTCCTTTGGGTGATGTTCAGATCATGCTGCAACTCATGGATATTCACCAAGTCCCAGCTCACGGATATTCAACAAGTATCAAGAAGCGATTAAAGGTAGAAGATTCAATGCATGCCGTGATCTGTACACATCCCATCAACTGATCAGAGGGTAGAAGATCTCATGAAGTTATTAGAGGTATTCAACTCGACATGGCAACGATAGTGACGCATAGAAGATGAAATTTCAACTTGCAGCAGGAGTGAAGAGAGGTGCGGAGGAGTTTGTGAGAGCCGCAGTTGGATCATTGTACAGTTCTCTCTCTCTCTCTCTCTCTCTCTCTCTTGCTTACTGTGAGTCCACATGGAGGGCTCAAGGCATATCATATCATGACACAACCTCTCTTGATGTGAGTCCACATGGAGGGCTCAAGGCATACCATATCATGCCACAGCTCATGGCAGGCTCACAACACAGCAACGCACGAGGGCATGGCGAGCTCATGACACAGTTCATGGCGGGCTACGGGCTCACAACATAGCAATGCGATACGGCATGGCTGACACATCACTAGTTCCCCATCGTTAGTTTCAAATTTTGAAACTAACATCTGATTTCAAATATGAGAAAGCTGCTGTCAATTTTGACGAAATTAGCAAGATCATGAAGGTTTGCCACACCTTCCACTTGCGAACAAAACAAAAGATCGCATATGTTGCAGGCTTTTTGGATGTCCACCATTTGCATTGGATGGGTGATGGGGGAGATGTCGTCCAAGCATTGTCACAATTCATCCACCAAGTCAGTTGCCAACTAATGACCATCGGCTTGGTTTGTGAAGCTATTTGAAAAATGTCTGATGCAGTTGTGCCCTTTTGTTCAGAAGGATGCAATCATTTTGAGAGTGTTTGTGCCCATTTGTGAAGCCACCCTTAGTTAGTGGACACAGTTTCTCCGTGGTTCCTCATCTTGGCTCGAACTATAACTTGAGCCTTATTGCCTTCGAAAAAAATTTATGTTCCTCGAACTATAGCTCGAGCCTTGTTGCCTTTGAAACTTGTTGCCTGTGCCTTGAACTATAGCTCGAGCCTTGAAATGTATAATATCTCTTGCAAATTTCTTCTTGTTTTCATTTTTTATTTCTTTGATCTTGTAGTTTGTTATTTTGTATGTTTAAGCTAAAGCTCAAGTAGCCAGTGAATCATGGAATTGCAGGTGGCACTTGAAGCCTCTAACTCTAGTTTGAGCCTTGTTGAAGAGTGTACAAGAGAAATGCTACAAAAGTTTTCAGACCAAAACATTCAATTTAATCCCTCTTGTTTCTAACATGAGTGAATTTACAAGCTCCTACTAAACTTTCACAAGATGTTCTAGCAAATTCTCAAAATACGGCCTATAGAGTACCACACCATCACAAGGTTTTGCAAGGGACGCATCATATACCGTGCTATGTACTATTTGCCCTTGCCTTCCAATTGCACATGGATGGGGGGTTGCTAAAGGGGGTGCAGTGCTCAGGGACATGTGTTGTCCATGCGGGGCTAGGTTTCCCAAGGAAGGCACGGCCTGGCAGCTCCGTGCTCATCCATGCACGTTCCATTGCTTTTAATCCTTGGTGGAGGATGAAATTCCATGGCCCCTTGTGGGCAAAAACAGTGTCCATGTTTGTGGATGCTACTCGTGATTTGCCGTCGGCCTTGGAAAAGAGGGGGGGGGGGGGGATCGGTGGCAGCGGCTCTCTTCCTAGTGGCCTACATGGTCGTGGTCTACTTGATGGTAGCATGGGTGCAAGGCTCACCCAATCAGCCTAGACTCTTCATGTAATGGCTTGGGATGCTCTTGTGGTCTTATGCGGTTCGTGAGCCTTGTTTTGGTGGGGGTTTGACTTTATCTTTTCTCCTTTTTTATGTGGTGCCCTCTGAGGCACATTAATGACTTGTGGCAACAGACCCTATTTGGTGGCACCTTGGATTTCGGCTCGGGTGATAGGGACTCTAGGCCCCACCCCTTTTGTGGTGGTATGGTTCTTCTCTCTCGACGGTGGCCCCTCATCAACCAATGTACTTGGGGTTTGACTACTTGTAGTCAATCTGTAGTCAAATGTGTTCTAGCTAGCTCACGTTTCAACATTTCAACTTTACTAAAACTCAAGCCCCCACACTTAACCAGGCAAGGCCCTCCAAGTTTATTCAAATTCTATTTCTGATTCTAGAATGAGGCAAAGTTGTTCACTTTAAAGCTCAAAAATTGATGTTTATCATTGCTTTGTATACTCTTGATCCCCATATAAACATCAACATTTTCCAAGTTCTTTGTATATTCCTCATTCCTAGGCACAATGCGACTTCTGCAAGTTAGAAGAATTGGACACCCAATTCTTGACAACAATGCAACCTAGCAAAGTTGACGCCAAAGGTTTGATAATAATGAAACCCAGCACAATGCAAACTCTTGCTAGATCTTGACACCAATGGCTGACAACACTACAACCTAGCACAATGCAACCACCACCATTGAAGAACTTGGTTTAGAAACATTTGTCGCAAAATTATGAATTTTTCCCAAAATTCCTAAATATGTCTTAATTGCTTCCAATTGAATCATGTTCTTGTTACTCCAATGTGAAGGTAATGCATAGAGAAGTGGTTCATGAGTGCTATATAGGTGCCTCTATGTGACAACCGATGTTTGGTCCATATGAGCTTGTGAGAATGCATTGCTACATTCAAGTTCACAAGGTAAGAATCCTTGTAGATGATGGCGCTTCTCTCAATTTCATCAACTATAAGTTAGTGAAACATCTCAATTTATGTCAGACACCTCATTCTCATTTCTACAAGATAGTTATGATCAATGGCAAGGATGATACAATGTGGGATACTTAGGTCAAGAGTGTACCTCTTGAGATCCAAGAGTATTAAACAGCCTTAGATTTTTAGGCAATGAACATGGACACAGTAGATGTGGTGTTGAGTCAGGAGTGGTTGCATGGGTTAGCTTCAGTAGTTATGAGCATAGCAATATTATGTTTGAATCTAACGGTAGGCATGTACTACTAGTGGTATAAAAAGATGTAACTCCCTTATTTGTACAAGCGAGCTTATGAAGCTCTCTTCCAGTAATGGAATAGAAAATATCTATTTGTGTTACTCTTTGTGCCATTGGTTATCAAATGTTGATTATTCTTCTGATATGTCTGAGAATTCCTCAATGCTGCATGGTTCTCTTTCCTCTCCTCCTCTCTCTATTTCTAAGTCATTACAATAAGCGAATGTTGCTCATAAATTGAAGGACCTCTTAAGAGATTACAGTGATGTTTTCTCACAAGATTTACCAATTTAGTCTTGGATTAACACAACACATTATGTCCAACACGGTCTAAATGTGGTTGCAAATTGTAAGCACATCAGGAAATTACCTTATAGATTAAATCATCATGAGTCTATTGAGGTGCAGCATCAACTTACTATGCGTACATCAATCTCTAGTTTATTCTTATCACCATGGGATTTCCCCATCCTGTTGGTAAAGAAAAAAGATGGTAGTATGTGCGTGTGTGTGTAGACTATCATGGTCTTGTTGGAATTAGGGTTGTAGAGAAACACACACAGCTTGGAGAAGACGAAGGAAGCTCAAGGCACACAATAGAGAGTGTGTTACTTAGTGTGCTATGGAAAGATAGATAGCCCTAGAGTGATGTGCGTATATATAATGCTCGGGGGAAAAAAACCTCCTAAAGAGGGAAAAAATGCCCCGGCGGTCCTAGTGTGTTCACACACATCACTACCACATGTATATGGTAACAAATCCCCCCTGCAGTGTTGTGGTGAACGAGAGTTGGCACATGGTAAAGGGAAGTGCCATGCCCTGAGGACAGGATCAGTCCACAAATGGGAGTAAGCCCAAAGCTTTGCGGAAAGCTTCAAGCTTCTCACGAGATAATGCCTTTGTGAAAAGATCTGCAAGGTTGTCCTGTGTTGGCACATAAGCCAAGCTGATCTCTCCTGCTGAGAGCCTCTCCCTGACAATAGTGGTAATGCACCTCAATGTGCTTTGTGAGAGCATGAAAAACTGGGTTCCTCGCAACTGCCAATGCGCTCTAACTGTCAGTGTAGATAGTGTTGGCAGTGTCCTATCCAACACCCAAATCAGCCATAAGGCGTCTGAGCCATACACACTCAACCGTAGTTGTGAAGACTACCCTGTACTCAGCCTCACAACTCGAAGTGACCACAGTAGGTTGCTTCTTGCTTAACCATGATATACATGAACTGCCAAGCATGAAACAAAAACCACTTGTGGACACTCGCGTGTCAAAACAACCAGCCCAATCTGAGTCCGAAAAAGCATGCAAGTATGGCGGCAATGATCCCCCCTTGGGATAAAACAAGCCAAGATGTAAAGTGCCACTAAGGTAGCGGAAAATCCTCTTGACAGCCTGCCAATGCTTAGAACCTGGGCTATGCATAAATCTGCTGACCTGTGAGACTGCAAACTGAATATACGGCCTCGTGTTGCATACATAAATGAGGCAGCCAACAACAGTTTGGTAAAGAGTCACATCAGCAGGATCACCAGCATCATGTAGATTCAACTTCAAACCTGTTTCCATGGGAGTGGCAGTAGGTTTGCAATCCTCAAGTCCAAACTTACATAGCAATGTCTCTATGTAACTTTTCTGACACAAGGCAATACCACCATCACACTGCTTAAACTGTATACCCAAATAATGATGCAACAGCCCCAAATCTTTCATCTTGAAAGTAGCATTCAAATCAGCCTTAAATTCAGCAATATGTCTCTCATTTGGTCCAGTGATCAGCAAATCATCAACATAAAGAACCACGATGAGAAATACATCACCCTCACGCTTTACATACAATGTGCTTTCTGTTGGACTGTTACGAAACCCTTGTTTGACCAAATGAGTGTCAGCTTTCTCATACCAAGCACGAGGAGATTGCTTCAACCCATACAAAGCCTTGTTACATTTGCACACTTTGTCCTCTTGTCCTTTTATGACAAAACCGCGAGGCTGCGTTACATAAACTTCCTCAAATATGTCACCATTCAAGAAAGCAGTAACAATGTCTGATTGATGTACATCCCAACCAAAATGAGCTGCCAACGCACATAGAAAACGCACAGTAGTCATACGACAAGTGGGAGCAAAAGTCTCTTCATAATCTATGCCTTTTTGCTGTGCATAACCCTTTGCAACAAGTCGAGCTTTATGGCGATCGATCTCACCATCCGGCTTGCGTTTCAACTTGTAAACCCACTTCGTACCAATGGCCTTTTTGCCACGAGGCAAATCACATAAAGTCCATGTGTCATTTTCTTTAAGTGCATCATATTCTGATTGCATGGCAGCCATCCAATTTTCTGAATTCTGTGCTTCATCAAAAGTCAGAGGCTCCTCAACATCATGTAAGCTAGACATAGCCAAAGCATAACAATCTGATGCATAAGATGCATGGAGAGAGCTTGAACGAGTACGACTAGACAAAGGTGCATCCAATTTACTGTCACGCAAAGTGTGCACCAACCATTTTGGCATACCTCTAGCCTGCTCATTTTCAGCCCTTTCCTCATCAAGTACATCATGTACATCTGCATCAGTAATAGGGTGATCTAAAACATTTTCAGAAACCCCCATAGGCTGTACATTTGCCTTATTGGAACTTACATTCGTATTTCCACCACTGAAAAGAGGCAACAAAGTGTCATAAATGTCCTGTGAGCTTACATTACTGTCTCTAGTACATGACAGCAAGGGCTGAACAGAATCTTCCACAAACACTACATCCCGAGAAACCAGAATACGCTTTGTTTGCGGATGATACAACCTGTAACCTTTGCTTTCAGCACTATAACCAACAAAAATACATTTGACAGCCTTATCATCTAATTTTCTGCGCTGCACTTGTGGCACCAAAGCATATGCCAAACAGCCAAAAACACGCATGTGCTCAATAGAAGGCTTTCTATCATGTCATGCTTCATATGGAGTAATAGACTGCAAAGCTTTCGTAGGACACCTGTTAAGTACATAAGTGGCACACATGATGGCCTCAAGCCAAAAAGAATGCGGTAAAGCTTCACTTTTGACCATACATCGTGCCATTTCCGTCAGTGACCTGTTTTTCCTCTCAGCAACACCATTTTGCTGAGGCATATAAGGCATTGTACATTGGTGTTTTATCCCACGACTAGCCAGAAATGCATTAAATTCATGAGACATATACTCCCCCCCTCGATCGGAACGGAGGGTGCCCATAGTACATTTCGAGACATTTTCAGCCATAGCCAGAAATTGTTTGAAGCACATAAAAACTTCGGACTTTGCTTTAAGCGGAAATACCCATGCATGCATGGAGTAATCATCAATGAAAGTCAGGAAGTACAGGTAATTGCCCAAGGACGGAGTTTGCATGGGCCCACAAACATCACTATGCACAAGCTGCAACCTGCATGTGGACCGAACTGAACCATCCTTTGGAAACTTAGAACGCTGCATCTTACCCAAAATACAGCCTTCACAAACATGTTTGACAGGTGCTTCAAGAGGCGGCAAAGAAGCAACCATATCAGATTTCTGCAAACGCAGCAAGCTGGCAAAATTCAGATGACCAAAACGTGCATGCCAAAGTTTTGCATCTTAAATAGCCCTTGAATCTGCAACAGCATTTGCAAAATTTTGTCCACACTTGTCATACAAAGTGAGCTTATACAGCCCACGGCACAAAAGGCCAGATGCAACAATTTCATCACCAAAACTGAGATCATGAACTGTACATCTGTCATCCACAAATTTGACTACAAGTCCAAGTCTAGCAAGTGCGGATACAGACAAGAGATTCTTCTTGATCCCAGGTACATAAAGTGCATCAACAAGTGTGAAAGAACTGCCATTAGCATCAGTAAGGACAATCTTTCCAACTCCCTGAACTGGATAAGAGGCGTTGTTGGCACAAGTGACTGAATTCCCATGAGGGACAGACTCGAGAGAGGTAAACAATTCACGATGTGAGGTAATGTGCTTTGTAGCACCACTGTCGAAATACCACACATGTGAATCTGCAGCAACTGACAAGCATGCATCATGGACAGCAGGATTGTAAGTGCACTCTACGCTAAAAGCCCATTCTGCATCAACATCAGCAACACGTTCTCCTTTCACAGAAGACTCCACAATGGCTGCATTTGTAGTGGAACCAGCATTTGCAGTGGAACCACCCTCTTTCTTCTTAGCCTCTTTGGCCTTCAACTTAGGACACGACTTGATCAAGTGATCATTGGCTTTACAATAATGGCAACGCATCTTCTTTTTTCCCTTATCACCAAAATTACCAGATGAAGTACTGCCAGCAGAAGCATTAGGAACATAATTTTTGCCACTCGCAGCAGAACCATAAGAAGTGGCTACATTACTGTTACCACCCTTTCTTTGAGAATCAATAAAAGCCTGTTCAACTGCACGCTGCCTAGTCCTGTTTTTTCTAGAAAGTGACTCTTGCAACAACAATGTGCATAATGCATCAAACTTGACAACTTCAGGATTTCCTTGGGTCATCAGTCTCCAAGTACTAGCAAAAGTCTGGTAGGAATCTGGTAAGGCATCAAGAACAGTCTGCACAAGGGAACTGTCTGAAATGACTTCACCTGCAGAAATAAGCTGCTCATTGATATCCTTGACACTAGCAAGGAAAGTGTCCATATCATCTTCCTCATGCATAATCTTCGACTCCAGCTCTTTACGCAGCAAAGCAATTTTAGCCTCATTGCGGCTTGCATAAAGACCTGCTAGAATATCCCAAGCCTGTTTTGTAGATTTTGCTGAACGGATGTGAGGAACAATGGTGTGCTTCACAGACAACGCAATCAATGCATGAGCCTGCGCATCCTTAACATCCCAAAGAGCTTGTTCTGCCGTAGGCAAAACAACTCTAACAGCTGCAATCCTTGCAGCAAGACCTGCAACATCCTCAACATCGTCTACATCCTCAGAACCAGGACGTACATCAATGCCCTGCACAATGTTCCAGACACCCTTTGACACAAGAACATGTTGCATCATATAAGGCCACATAGGGTAGTTGTCCCCATCCAACTTTTCCTCAGCAGCAAACATCTTGAACACATCTGTGTTGTTGTTGTTAGCCATGGTAAATGCTGCACCCGATGTGAAAACTGCCCGAAAATAGGAGAAACGGAGCGGGAACAACCTGTGCTATATAGCACAAACCGTAGAACACTATAAGGCACCTGTTATGCAGAAAACGGCACTGATAGAAATTCTGCACAAAATGACGAAATAACCTGTGCAGTACTGTCTGTAGTGGAAACGGAGGCCGAAATGAGCCCAAATCAAAATTCTGAGCAGACCAAGCTCTTCGAGAGGTCCCAAAATTTTTGTCGACCTGCGAACGCTCGCCAAAGCTCACTGAAATCGGAGAAAGTGAGCACGCGTGTGCTGGAGCAGCTGGTGACTAAGCCCGGGAGGACGTGACCTGCTCTGATACCAATTGTTGGAATTAGGGTTGCAGAGAAACACACACAGCTTGGAGAAGATGAAGGAAGCTCAAGGCACACAATAGAGAGTGTGTTACTTAGTGTGCTATGGAAAGATAGATAGCCCTAGAGTGATGGGCGTATATATAATGCTCGCGGAAAAAAAACGTCCTAAAGAGGGAAAAAATGCCCCGGCGGTCCTAGTGTGTTCACACACATCACTACCAAATGTATATGGTAATAGGTCTTAACAGAATTATTATTATTAATAAGTATATGTTACCAAGGGTAGATGGTTGTTTGATAAATTCACATATACACATTTTTTTACAAAAATAGATATGTGATCTAGGTATCATAAAGTAAGAATAGACTTGCTGATATAACTAAAACCAGCTTTTGAACAAGGTTTTCACATCATGAATTTTTGGTTATGCCTTTTGGTTTAACCAAAACTCCAACTACTTATATGATAGTAATAGATAGTGTTTTGAAGCCGTATATGGGTAAGTTTATCATTGTTTTCCTCGATGACATTTTAATCTATAGTGCAGGTGAGGATGAGCACTCACAACATCTCAAATAGGTATTTGATCTCCTTAGGAAACACAAATTATATGCCAAAGAGTCCAAGTGTGAATTTTTTGAAGACAAAAATTTATTAGTATTTGGGGCATATAATTTCGTAGGCTATATAGGTTATATTCTTTGATTTGTTAAGAAATACTTGAAAATTGTTATTTATTGACAAGACCAATTGAAAGCCAAGGGAAAAAAATAAATTAAGGAGATGATCAATTGTAAAATCTTGAAGCACCTAAGGTTGCTCTAAATATTGCACACATATTAATTATTGGGGACCTAATGAAATATTTCGTCCTTGAAACAAATGTCAATAGTCAAGCTATTGGAGCAGTTCTTCTCCAAGAGGAAATGACAATTTCGCTTGAGAATAAGGAACTGGATTTTGCACAGAAAAAATATTTTGCTATAAGAGACAACTATATGCATTAGTGTGTGCTTTGAAAAAGTGGCAATACTATTTGTAGGTGCTCATTTTGAAATAGTATTTGACAATGAAAGTATGAAATGGTTTACATAACAGTCTAATTTTGAAGGGTCAAAAGGCCAAGTGGGTTGAGAGTATGATGCAAAGATCTGGTATTGTAAAGTATAATACAATGTGGTAGTTGATGCTCTCAGTACGATGCCTAGAATCAGATCTCTTTTGTTCACAAAGCTCAAAAGTGAGTGTTTGGAATCTCTTAAAGGAAAATGTGAACATGATAATGTTCCAATGTATAGAGTCATGTCAAAAAGAGGGATCCTTCTCACTTTGGTCTCTTTGTCGAAGAGCATAAGAAGAGTGGAAGGCTAGTTGCACAAGGAAAGAAAGTGGGCAAAATGTTTTCTTGGATGTAAATGTGCCCGAGGTGACTAATGCCATGTTTGCACAAGGTACATGAGTTTTCCTAGATATTGAGATTTAGCACAAACATATCATTCTTGTAAATTTGCAAATTTTGAAGATGATTCAAATGAAAGAGATGGTTATAGGTTTGCCAACATTTATAGTTATTGAAATGCATAAAGTTTGTGAAGCTTGTCAAGTTGGAAAGTAGGCAAAAGCATCCTTTCCTCATGTGTAAGCAAGAATGCATTGGATTCAGTGCATATAGATGTATGGGGTCGACAAAGGCTGCATCTGAGATTCATTGATGACCGTATGAGGAAGATATGGGTCTAATTCATGAAGCAAAAATGTGAGGTTCTTATGCACTTTCAAAATTTCAAAATTATGGTTGAAAAACAAAACAAGGTCCAATGGTGGGGGAGAATATGTCTCCAATGAATTCAATGGCTTTCTAAAAAAACATGGAATTCAAAGGCACTTTTCATGGAGGTATAATCTGTAGCAAAATGGTGTCATTGAGCGGAAGAACAAACACATTATAGGTTGCTAGAGTGTTGATGTATGAAAAGAATATTCCTCATTGTTATTGGGCTAAGGCTGTTGCTACATGTATTTACATTATAAACAGGACCCCTACTACTACATTACATGATATGACACTTGATAAGTTTTGTGGTGAAAAACTAGATGTATCAAATTTTAAAGTGTTTAGTGTATTGCTTGTGTGCATATGCCGGAAGAACTAAGAAGTAAGCTTGCCCCAAAAGCAAAAAAAAGTGTGTTTATTGGCCACTCCCTTGAACAAAAAGGGTACAAGTGTTAATGATCTTGTCCCACGAGTAAAGTGAGACGAGTAAAGATGTTGTTTTTTATGAAATGGCAAGTTGGTATACTGATGTGAAAAATGGTTTAGAGGCTGATGTAAAAGAGTATGTGGCTACAGAAAATATAGGTGCACAGTTAGAGGTTTTGAGTATGCCGCAAGGGTCACCTAGTGCTGGTCATGGTGACTCGTAGGATTTAATAATCACGTGATCACGTGAAATTTTTTGTGATTACCATTGTGTTATTATCATATTCACATAATTAAAATTTACATGATCACATTTCAGCTGATGAATGGTGACCTACTAACCTACAAAAGCTTGTCGAGCAATTTTTTTTTGTGGCAAGCCCACTTCGATATAGCAAAAACCCACTAGCGATCCTACCAGGATATAGAAAATCCCAACGGACTACCAGTTGGGTGGTTTTTGTATGTGAATAGAAAGGTCACGTAAAATGTTAAACACGATCATGTGTTTTAAAAAGTGATTACTCAATGTTATTAACATGTTTGCCTATTTGTGAGCATGTTAATGAAATCCTTGATGGTGAGCATGCTTGGAGTGGCAGGTTGTGTGAACGAGTGAGTCCTACTAGCTCTTCAAATGTATCGAGAAAAGGGAATTAAAAGGTGTTGGGTTTCAAGCCTAGGTCTTGTCCAATAAATTCAGGTCAACCCATGGAAACAAACCTTATGGAATGCAGGCAACTAGTTAACTGAGGTTAAGTTTGCATGGCAAAGAAAGCACTATATATATAAAGGTTTTTTTTTTTAATATAGCAAACCATTTTTATTTGTCTTGTTGAGATCATCTCTCTCTCTCTCTCTCTCTCTCTCTCTCTCTTTCAAATTCTTCACCTGTACAATCTCCCTCAAGCTATGGCTACAACTCATCATCATCCATCATAGCATGTCCCCAACAACTGGTATCAAATATCAGGGGCTTTGTGCTTAAAAAGTTTTGCAAGAGCGACCGTTTTTTGGGGGCAGCAGCTTCGTGACTTGCATAGATTTGGTTACAACAACCATCAGTAGGTTTTCAATGGCATAAGACATAGCTTTCAACACTAAAGCATCGTCTAGTTTGGCCTTTACTGGCTGTTCAAAGTTGAGCGACACCCTTTTTTGTCTGCAGAGTTCACCCGACACACTCATTTTTTTTTCCTCTCTCATTTTCACACCATTAAAAGTTTGGTATTTTGGCCTTTCGACCTAGAGGGTCTTCCCACCCAAGATTTGGTACTCGTGGCCTTGTGGTTGTCTCATCAACAAATTGAACAAAAATTGTTGGATTGTTTTCAAGTATTGCAAACTCTTCAAGGGACAAATCAAATTTGAAGCTTTGACATCATATTTTGACTTGATTTTAAGTTTCCAACTTCAATGACAGTGGTCACAATAGAATTTTTTTATCAAGCATGGCATCAAAGGTGGAAAAATTAAATGGATCCGGATTTCATACCTAGAAAATTAAAGTGAAAGGCTATGTGATGCAAAAGAATCTCTGCAGCGTGGTCAAGCCCCTATCAACCGACGAAGCTAACACATCTACTGCAGTTATGAGAGTGCTATCTACAAGGCAACAACGAAAGGACGAGCAAGCATTAAGTATTATTTTGACATCTCTCAAAGATGAATTTACTCATTATTTGGATGACATGCAATCTTCAAATGCTGCTTGGATGGAATTAGAGAAAGTGTTTGGTCATAAATCCAAGTACTCCAAAAGGAGCCTTAAAATGGAGCTATATTCTCTTTCCATACGTGCTAACGAGAATACTGCAGCTTTAGTTGATAGATTGAAAAGCATTTGCGCTCAATTAATTTATGTTGAAGCCCCTATGCCAGATGAAGATCTTATAGCTGTTTTCCTTAATAGCCTACTAACAAAATTTTGTCAAATTGTAAGTATTTTAAAAGAGAAGGATCTGTTGCCTTCTTTGGATGGTATTGTTAATTCATTGCAGGAAGAAGAGAAGAGAGTATCATCTGTCAGTTTTGACACCGTTTCCATTGCATATATAGCCTGTGGTTGCACTTTGACAGCAGCTTCCACCAAACCTACAATCAACACTAGAACTTGTGCGATATGTGGTCACAACAATCATCAAACCAAGGATTTTTTCAGCAAAAATCCTTGCACCCACTATGGAAAAACCACTCACCCTTTGGATAAGTGTTTTAAGAAGAACAGGCGACAAATAAACATGATTGATGGTGAAGCATCGATGCTTCTCATAGATAGTGACGTCTTGTAGTTTTCAATATGTTTTTATGTTAGTCATTTGCTAATAAATTGTATGGGTTATCATACACTTCCAGAAATAAGTGGTAACTTACCAGACATTTATGTTTGATTATGAGTTTTGGTTGTCTCACTCTGATAGTTGTCTAAAAGAAGTACATACACACACACATGTTTCTCTCAAGGGAAGGGCTTCTATTCGTAGTTATAGGGGATTGAACTCTATCATGGTCTAAATCAAGTTCATTATCAATGGTTTGGGCTTGGGGGGGGGGGGGGGGGGGGGGCGTTGTTGTTGGGTTTCAAGCCCAAGTCCAAGTCCGGTCCAATAAAATCGTGTTAACCCATGGGAACAAACCTTATGGCATGCAAGAAGCTAGTTAATTGAGGTTAAGTTTGAATGGCAAGCAAGCACTATATATGTAAAGGTTTTTTGATTAATATAGCATAGCATTTTTATCTGTCGTGTCAAGCTCATCTCTCTCTCTCTCTCTCTCTCTCTCTCTCTCTCTCTCTCTCTCTCTCTCTCTCTCTCTCTCTCTCTCTCTCTCTTTCTTTCAAAATTTGCATCTGTACAATCTCCCTCAAGCTATGGCTACAAATCTTCATCATCCACCCTAGCTTGTCCCCAACAAAAGGTTGATGATACCCCTAAACTGCCATATTGGAGTGCTAGTTATGACGATGGTGACAGTAGCTGTTCTGAGTAGAGTTTAGATAAAGAGTTTGGCATACCTTCTGTGAAAACTCCACATGCAAGAAGGATGCAAGCATGAAACAAGGTACTGGGAAGTGATCATGGACCATGCAGGTCTGAAAGAGAAATAAATTCAATGCAAATATTGACTTATGACAGTTATGTGGCTTGTCTTTGTGCATATATTGCAAAAATAACAGAGGAAATATAACCCAAATGTTTTGAATATGCTGCTAAAGATGAAAAGTGGTATCAGTCTATGGATGAAGAGATGATTTTCCTTGATGCAAATGGAACATGGGAATTGGTGCCATTACCATAAGGAAAGAAGGCAATTGGATGTAAGTGGGTTTACAAAATAAAGCATAATACTCACGGCAGTGTGAACAGGTACAAGGCCAGGCTTGTGGCCAAAGGTTATGCACAAACTTATGTCTAATGGAAATGGCCTATGAACTTTGAGAGTAGCGGAAATTAGAAGAAGCACTTTTGTGGAATTACTTTGTGAGCATAGAGGGTGAACTTAATTGAAGGTAGCAACATAAACATAGCATTTAGTTAACTTGGCATGAACAATACTTTTGCAAGAGAGAGAGAGAGTTTAGAGAACATGAAAATAGTTGAGGATCGGATTTATGTGGAGCCAGTCCCCCGTCCAATAAGCATTTGGATTATAGTTTCTCCCATCAAGAGAGACTTGGTACAATACAATCTTTGTGTTCCTTGTGACCTAGGTGATGCAATGAAGATAAAAAGCTTCATGCATCACGAGAAAAACATAAACTTTGTGGAAAGCATTAATTATCCCAAGCCTCAGTCCCAAGGCCTCAAACACCTTTGAAGCTGGAGAGAGCTAGCGGGGAATGAGGGTAGGAAAGAGGAAGAAGAAACATTTCATAGGAGAAAGAATTAGTTCCTCAATTATCATCACTCTTCTTGCTAGCATACATAATAGCATAGTAATGAAGATAGAAAAGATTGCAAGCTTAAGCATTGAAGCATGGCTCTTGGTTGGATTTGCATTCCATAGCCAAGAGTGTTGGTGTACACTCTCAACTTCTCTACTTGCTTGGAGAGGAAGATGGAGCTATTCAAGTTTGCACTTCACACAATGAGAGTGTGTGTGAGTGTGTGTGGGAGAGTAGACCCCTCAAGCAACCCCGTAGCTTGCTTTGGTCGACCCCCCCTTGTAGCTCATGCTTGAAGCTCATTGGACCCCTCGAGGCCTAGCCAATCACAAGAAAGAGGCATATCAAGCAAGCATGCTAGTCTTGGGACAAGTGTCCTCCTTTCCCCTTTGAGAGAGAGGACTTGATAAATGCAAAAACAATTAATTAAATTAACTAATTTATCATTGGAACCCTTTTGGAGGCCAACCAATAGGCTTTAGGCACACCATGAGGACAACATGAGGAGGAGCTTGACAAGTGTCCCTTTTGATTTCTTTGTACCAAGTTTGCCTTGTGTGAGGGTGTGTGTGTGTGTTCTCCCTCATCCCCCTAGCTTTAGGGATCACCCCCTCTCTTGTGGGGATGGGATTTGAATTTTTGGACACCTTACCCCCAAGCACCTTAGTCAGCAAGCATGAAAAATCACTTCAAGCCTGGGTAGTGTTCCTACAAGCACCTCAGGCTCCCTAGTCGGCAAGCACGACAAGCACCTCAAGCATCTTAGTCATCAAGCACGACAAGCACCTCAAGCACCTTAGTCAGCAAGCGCGACAAGCACCTCTAGCTTGGGCCAGGTTCCCACCTCAAGCTCAGCCCTAGCTTACCTAAGGTCAAAGGACTTTTTAACACTAACGTTTGGAGGTCTTTATTGAAGCTAACCCTAAGGTCTTTAAGCTCCATTAGCTAGCCTTGCTCTTTGATAGAGACCATCTCTCATTTGGACCCCTTTACGATTGGCCCCGTGTTGAGATAAATTTGAAAGCACATGTCTATATTCTAACCCTTGTTCTCATTTATTCTCCCACAGTAAATGGGATTTATTATGAGGAAAACATTCAACCCTGTAGCCAAGATGGCTATTTTTCATGTGTTTATTGCAGTGGTTGCAGCTTTAAAATGGGTGTCAAACAAATGGGTGTAAAGAATATTTTTTTGAATGGAGACTTGGAGGAGGTTGTGTTTATGGAGCAACCATAAGGTTATGCAAATATGAGGATATGTCATCTTGTATGCAGGCTAAAGAGAGTATTGTATGGGCTGAAGCAAGCACCTAGAGCTTGGTATGAGAAGATAGTGGGATTCCTCATTTTATGGGGCTTTGAGAGGTATGATGCAGACCTTTCATTGTGAGTGTGAAAGAATGAGCCAGGAATTGTGTTCATACGCATCTATGTGGATGACTTGATTGTTGGAGGTGATAATGCGGTTGAACTAGAGATCATATAGGATCTACTTATGTAGGATTTTGAGATGAAGGACTTGGGAGACTTGCAATATTTCTTGGGCATTGAAGTTGTTCACACACAAGAGGGTGTATGGCTATCACAAAGACAATATACTTTGAGCATGTTGAAAAAGTATGGTGTGGCTTATTGTAAGCCAATTGTGATGCCCTTATATTATAATTTGAAGTTGAGGAATGATGTAGGTCAAGTACTTGAGAATGCTACCATGTACAAGAAGATTGTGCGTAGCTTGATCTACTTGACTATCTCACGTCCCAACTTGATCTACACATTGGCATTGGTGAGTCAATTTATGCAGTCTCCCAGGAAACCACACTTGGATGCAATGAGGTGCACATTATGCTATGTGAGTGCTACTTTGGATTATGAACTTTTTTTATAGGGATGATGTGGAGTTGCAACTCTATGGTTACATAGATACGAATGGGGTTGGTAGCACATATGATTGTGACATCTACCAACGGATTCATGTTTTCACTTGGAAGTGAAGCTATCACATGGAGCAACAAGAAGAAACCTATAGTTGCTCTTTCAAGTACAGAGGTAGAGTATAGGGGTGTTGTAATGGTAGTATGTGAGGTAGCATGGTTGGGATTTCTACTTAAGAAATTTGGAGTACAATTATAAAGGCCCATTGTCATCTATTGTGACAACCTCCGTAGCTTACAGTTGACACAAAACCCAGTGTTCATACCAAGACAAAGCACATTGAGGTGCACTACCACTTCATCAGAGAGAGGGTCGTAGAAAGCAACATTGATCTTGAGTACGTGGAAACAGATGAGTAGGTTGCAAATATCTTCATGAAGGCCCCTGGAGTGGAGAAGCTATGGTGATTTTGAGTGATAGTGGGCATACGACAGATGGCTTTGAGCTTGAGGGTAAGTGTTTAGACGTCAAGCTCAACATGTACGAATCTTGGATGACTACCACAGATAGTCATCATCATTGATGCACCTTGGTGGATATGCATATCTTTGCTAGTGATACTATAGTTGTACTACATTGAGTTTCTATACCTACCGGAGTGATGGACACCTATCCATTCACCTCACTCACTAGCAATTCACACTAGACCATTGTATTAGTTTCTTTTTATGTTGTTACTTTCCCCTATGTTTGTATGTAGAATGCTTATCATGATTTAGTGAAGAAGAAGAAGAACAGGTTTCTTGCCTCCATCTTTGTGTGTGTGTGTGCGTGTGCTTGCAAGAGATCAAGCTCTCTCTCTCTCTCTCTCTCTCTCTCTCTCTCTCTCTCTCTCCTTATCTCTCTCAACAATCTCAAGTTTAATAGTCACTTTTGGAGTGTTGCATTTCAACGCTTGTAAACACAAGTCAATCTTAAAACTGCAGGTCATCCAAAGATGGATGGCCAAACTGGACAAGTTAACCATGCTACGATCATACACTAGCAGAAAGAGTCAGATTGTAAAGATTATCTCCCTATCTTGAAAGTTGATTCTAAGAGTGTAAAGCATGTTACTACTACTCAATTTAGTACCTTCATGTTTATGTACATGTTTCAACCTAGGTTACTAGTTACGATGACGTTTGCTACAGAAACAATTTACCAACTCAAGGACTTTATCCAAGATCATATGGATATGCTCAAGATTTGTCATTAATTGATAAGAACATGACAGATACAAGAAGTATGCTGATAAGAAACATTGGCAAGTCACTTGAAAGTTGAAGTGGTATTCTTACTTGTTCTAGAGCATTCAAAAATTCTAAAAAATGATCATGCATCTAAGTTATCTCTCAGATATTGTGGCCCATTAAAAATACTTCAATGAGTTGGAGATATGACCTGTAAAGTTTCTTTACATCCACACTCTCATATTCATCCAATTTTTCATGAAGTTTGTTTATGTGTTACCATATACATGTGGTAGTGATGTGTGTGAACACACTTAGGACCGCCGAGGCATTTTTTTTCCTCACTAGGAGGTTCTCCCCCCCGTGCATTGTATATATGCCCATCACTCTAGGGCTATCTATCTTTCCATTGCACACTAAGTAATACACTCTCTTTTTTGTGCCTTGAGCTTCCTTCGTCTTCTCCAAGATGTGTGTGTTTTCTTGCAACCCAAAATTCAACAATTAGTATCAAAGCAAGATGTGTCCTCCCGGGCTTAGTCGCCAGCACATGCCTACTCATTTTTTCCGATTTTTGTGAGCTTTGGCGAGTGTTCGCAGGTCAAAAAATATTTTGGGCTAGCTCGAAGAGCTTAGTATGCTCAGAGTTTTGATTCGGGCTCATTTCAACCTCGGTTTCCACTACAAGCAGTACTGTGCAGGCTATTCTGTCATTTTGTGCAAATTTTTTGTCAGTGCGGTTTTTTGCCTAACTGATCCCTTACAATATTCTACGGTTTTTGCGATATAGCACGTGCTGTTCACCGCTTCAGAGGTTTTCACATTAGGTGCATGCATTCACCGTGGATGACAACAACACATATCAACATGTTTGCTGCTGAGGCCAGATTGGATGGGAAAAATCACCCTATGCGGTCTTACATGATGCAACGTGTTCTTGTGTCAAAGGGTATCTGGAATATTGTGCAGGGCATTGATGTACGTCTTGGTTCTGAGGATGTAGACGATGGTGAGGATGTTGAGGATGTAGACAATTGTGAGGATGTTGCACGTCTTGCTGCAAGGATTGCTACTGCTAGAATTGTTTTGCCTATGGCAAAACAAGCTCGTTGGGATGTAAAAGATGCACAAGCTCATGCATTCATTGCATTGTCTATAAAGCGCACTATTACTCCTCACATTTGTTCAACAAAATCTGCAAAACAGGCTTGGGATATTCTGGCTGGTCTTTATGCAAGTCGCAATGAGGCAAAAATTGCATTGTTGCTAAAGAGATGGAGTCAATGATTATGCATGATGAAGATGATATGGAAACTTTCCTTGTTGGTGTCAAGGATATCAATGCGCAGCTTATTTCTGTAAGTGAAGTCATTTCAGACAATTCCCTTGTGCCGACTGTTCTTGATGCCTTGCCAGATTCTTACGTGACTTTTGCTAGTACTTGGAGACTGATGACCCAAGGAAATCCTGAAGTTGTCAAGTTTGATGCATTATGCACATTGCTATTGCAAGAGTTCCTTTCCAAAAAAAAAGGAACTAGACAGTGTGCAGTTGAACATGCCTTTATTGCTACTCAAAGAAAAGGTGGTAACAGTAATGTAGCCACTTCTCATGATTCTTCTGCAAGTGATGTTCCTAATGATTCTGCTGGTAGCAATCCATCTAAAAATTTTGGTGATAAGGGCAAAAAGAAGATACGTTTCCATTATTGTAAATCTAATGATCACTTGATTAAGCAATGTCCTAAGTTGAAGGCCAAAGAGGCTAGTTCCACTACTAATGTTGGTTCCGCTACAAATGCACTATTGTTGAGTCTTCTGTGAAAGGAGATTGTGATGCTGATGTTGATGCAGAATGGGCTTTTAGTGTAGAGTGCACTTATAACCCCGATTCCCATGATGCATGCATGTTAGCTGCTGCAGATTCACATGTGTGGTATTTTTGACAGTGGTTCTACAAGCACATTACCTCACATTGTGATTTGTTCACCTCTCTTGAGTTTGTCCCTCATGGGAATTTAGTTACTTGTGTCAACAATGCCTCATATCCGGTTCATGGACTTGGAAAGATTGTGCTTACTGCTACAAATGGCTGTTCTTTCACACTTATTGATGCACTTTATGTACCTGGGATCAAGAAGAATCTTTTGTCTGTATCTGCACTTGCTAGACTTGGTCTTGTAGTCAAATTTGTGGATGACAGATGTATAGTACATGATCTCAATTTTGGTGATGAAATTGTTGCATCTGGCATTTTATGTCGTGGGCTGTTAAAGATCACTTTGTATGATACGTGTGGGCATAATTTTTCAAATGCAGTTGTGGATTCAAAGGCTATTTCATATGCAAAACTTTGGCATGCACGTTTTGGTCATCTGAATTTTGCAAGTTTGCTTCGTTGTAGAAATTGTATATGGTTGCTTCTTTGCTGCCTCTTGAAGCACCTGTCAAACATGTCTGTGAAGGATGTATTTTGGGTAAGATGCAGCGTTCTAAGTTTCCAAAGGATGGTTAAGTTAGGGTCACATGCAGATTGAAGCTTGTACATAGTGATGTTTGTGGACCCATGCAAACTCCTTCCTTAGGCAATTACCTTTACTTTTGAATTTTATTGATGATTACTCCAGGTATGCATGGGTATATCCACTTAAAGCAAATTCTGAAGTATTTATGTCCTTCAAACAATTTTTGGCTATGGATGAAAATGTCTCAAAATGTACTATGGACACCCTCCATTCCGATCGAGGAGGGGAATATATGTCTCATGAATTTAATGCATTTTTGGCTAGTCATGGGATAAAACACCAATGTACAATGGCTTATACGCCTCAACAAAATGGTGTTACTGAAAGGAAAAACATGTCACTTAAAAAAATCGCATGATGTATGGTCAAATTCAAGCTTTGCTGCATTTGTTTTGGCTTAAGATCATCATGTGTGCCACTTATGTACTTAATAGGTGTCCTACAAAAGCTTTGCAGTCTATGACTCCATATGAATCATGGCATGATAGAAAGCCTTCTATTGAGCGCATGCGTGTTTTTGGTTGTGTGGCATATGCTTTGATGCCACAAACATAACACAAAAAATTGGATGATAAGGCTATCAAATGTATTTTTGTTGGTTATAGTCCTGAAAGCAAAGGTTACAAGTTGTATCATCCACAACAAAAAGCGTATTCTAGTTTCATGGGATGTTGTGTTTGTGGAAGATTCTATTTAGCCCTTGCTGTCATGTACTAGAGACAGTAATGTAAACTCAAGGACATTTATGACACTTTTGTTGCTTCTTTTCAGTGGTGGAAGTTCAAATGTGAATTCCAATGAGGCAAATGTATAGCCTATGGGGGTTTCTAAAAATGTTACAGATCAGCATATTACTGATGCAGATGTACATGATGTACTTGATGAGGAAAGGGCTGAAAATGAGTAGACTAGAGGTATGCCAAAGTGGCTGGTGCATACATTGTGTGACAGTAAATTGGATGCACCTTTGTCTAGTCTCACTCGTTCAGGCTCTCACCATGCATCTTATGCATCAGATTGTTATGATTTGGTGTGTCTAGCTTACATGATGTTGAGGAACCTCTGTCTTTTGATGAACCACAAAACTCAAAAAATTGGATGGCTGCCATGTAATCAGAATATGATGCATTTATAGAAAATGACACACGCACTTTATGTGATTTGCCTCCTGGCAAAAAGGACATTGGTACGACTTGGGTTTACAAGTTAAAACGCAAGCCGGATGGTGAGATTGATCGCTATAAATCTTGATTTGTTGCAAAGAGTTATGCACAACCAAAAGGCATAGATTATGAAGAGACTTTTTCTCCCACTTGTTGTATGACTACTGTGAGTTTTCTATGTGCATTTGGTTGGTATGTACATCAATCAGACATTGTTACTGCTTTCTTGAATGGTGACATATTTGAGGAAGTTTATATAACACAGCCTCGCGGTTTTGTCAAGAAAGGACAAGAGGATCAAGTGTCCAAATGTAACAAAGCTTTGTATGGGTTGAAGCAATCTCCTTGTGCTGGGTATGAGAAGGCTGACACTCATTTGTTCAAACAAGGCTTCGTAAGAGTCCAACAGAAAGCACATTCTATGTAAAGCGTGAGGGTGATGTACTTCTCATTGTGGTTCTCTACGTGGATGACTGTTGATCACTGGACCAAATGAGATACATATTTATGGCTGATTTGAATGCTACTTTCAAGATGAAAGATTTGGTGCATCATTACTTGGGTATACAGTTTAAGCAGTGTGATGGTGGTATTGCCTTGTGTCAAAAAAGTTACATAGAGACATTGCTATATAAGTTTGGACTTGAGGATTGCAAACCTATAGCCACTCCCATGGAAACAAGTTTGAAATTGAGTCTTCATGATGCTGGTGATCCTGCAGATGTCACTGTTTATCAAATTGCTGTTGGATGCCTCCTTTATGTATGCAACACGAGGCCGGATATTCAGCTTGCAGTCTCACATGTGAGAAAATTTATGCATAGCCTAGTGTCTAAGGATTGGCAAGGTGTCAAGAGGACTTTTTACTACTTGAATGGCACTTTACATCTTGGCTTGTTTTATCCAAACGTGGAATCATTGCCGTCAGATTTTCATGCTTTTTCGGACTCAAATTGGGATGGTTGTTTTGACACATGAGTGTCCACAAGTGGTTTTTGTTTGATGCTTGGCAGCTCATGCATATCATGGTTGAGCAAGAAGCAACTACTCTGGCCACTTCCAATTGTGAGGTTGAGTACAAGGCAGTCTTCACAGATACGGTTGAGTGTGTATGTCACAGACCCCTTATGAATGATTTGGGTGTTGGATAGGACACTACCAACATTATCTAAGTCAGAGCGTATTGGAAGTTGCGAGGAACCCAATTTTTCATGCTCACACAAAGCACATTGAGGTGCATTACCACTATGTCAGGGAGAGGCTTTCAGCAGGAGAGATCAACTTGGCTTATGTGCCAACACAAGACAACCTTGCAGATCTTTTACAAAGGCATTGTCTCATGAGAAGTTCAAAGCTTTCCACAAAGCTTTGGGCTTACTCCCATTTGTGGACTGATCATGTCCTAAGGGCATGACACTTTCCTTTACTCCATGTGCCAGCTCTAGTTAACCGCATCACTCCGGTGGGGGATTTGTTACCATAGACACGTGGTAGTGATGTGTGTGAACACACTTAGGACCACCGGGGCATTTTTTCCCTCCCAGGAGGTTTTTCCCCCCGTCCATTTTCTATACACCCATCACTCTAGGGCTATCTATCTTTCCATTGCACACTAAGTAATGCACTCTTTGTTGTGTGCCTTGAGCTTCCTTCGTCTTCTCTAAGCTGTGTGTTTTCCTACAACGCCAATTCCAACATTATGTAAATGCTTGCACATGGACAACAATGTCATTGATCAATCAGTTTTGGTTGATTTCATTGAACCTCCCACCCAACCACATAAATGTGAGCACATTCTTGACTATCATGATTTACATACTCATCATCATGTACATCTACAAGCATTGGTTAACTAGAAAGCTAGACCTAAACAAGGTTCCACTTGGGAAAACATTATTCTTCTCAAGAAGAAACATCCCAATTTTGTTTTCGAGAATACAAAATGCTTTTCCATGGGGGGGGGGAGGGAGTAATGTGAGGACAAGGGCCGGGTCTGAGCACGGCCTAATGAGAATTAGCACGATGACTCTAATAGAAGAGGATGGCTGGTGGAATTGAGGGGTTATTTTTGTGTGGCCTCATACTAGTATTAGAGTTTTTACTATATGCATACTCAATCTATTGATAGTATGAAAATTGACACTTGGTCTTTGTGCCAAGAACTCTTAAGGTAGGGGTCCAATCCTCTACCACCCTACTCGAAACGGCACATAAATGGCCAATCAGGTCGAGGAAGATACATCCATCTCATGTATGACTGGAGACACTTCATGTATGCTAAGAACTCCTAAGGTAGGGGTCCAACCCTCTACCGCCCTACTAGAAAGGGAATAGACATGTTGAAAAAAAATACATGCTTGGAAATGCTTTGGTCGATGTGTATGCCAACTGTTTGTTTAAACATGGGCACATAAAAAAAGTAAGGGGTGCTCTCCTTGAGTGTTGCCATCTTGGAGGTATGTAGCATTATGCAAGATGATGTGACATAAGCAAATTCATGATGACATTACACGTTTGAGATTTTTTCAAAACAAGGTTGTTATTGGCATTGATTTGATCAACATGTATGCCAAGCATTTATGCATTTTAAATTACAAGGGTTTGTTGAGCTAATTGTTTGAGATGTCACCTCTACGCTTGCACTTATTGCACTATATGAACATGGCGGGTTGGGCAAGGAAGCTCCTGGCTATTTTCAGACAAAAGCATTGCCAAAACCTCTTCAAATGTGATCGTCTATGCTCACATTTGAAGCCATGTGACATTATCCAAGAAATCAAAATGAGTAAACAAAGCGATGATGGCGTTGTTAGTTACAGCTATTAAAGCACAATCTCGCGCTGGACAATGCTTTGTTTGAGATGTATGCAAAGTGTAGCGTACTTTTGAAAGCACAAAAAGTCTTTGATGAGCATCTTGCTCAGGATGTTAGCTCTTAAATTGCACTCAATACATGGAATTTACAACATGGCTAGGGCCCAAAAGCTATTTTTTGCCAATGCAAAGGCAAAGGCATTGATTCTTTATAGATTGCTTGCATTTCGAAGGTATGTGGCATTGTGCAAGGCATTCATATGGCAATATAAAATATAATTGTGATAAGACCATTATGAAGAGGTATTGAGAAGGGACATCCAGGTTAGCAATGATTTGTGTCTGAAGGTAGAAGGTGGAAAGAACAAGAAGTTGACATGAAAAGCAAAATTCATAATGAAAATAATAGCCAAGTGTCTTTAATTTGAACATTTTCATGCTCGGTGGAGCTTTTTTCAACATGTGCACCAAGTATGACGTAACTTTTGAATATGACATAAAAACTTCATGAAACTTCTTGAGCATCTTTCTAGGATGTGTCTAAGACCCTGAGAGTCACATTTGAGTTAAAAATGCTAAAAATAAATTTTTGACTTTGTAAAAGAAGTTTTTTTTTTGCGTAAATTTGTAATTTACTAGTACTTATCTTGGGTGAGTAGTAAATTTTGTCAGTCTTTATGTAAGCAATATAGAAGTGTGATAGGTTCATTGCATACCTATTGAGGGATTTTTAAAAGAAGTTTGAGTCTGTTAAAAAAAGAATCGGTCTACCATTAAGTCAATTTAATAAAATTATACGCATTTTACCAAATTAATCCTTAGAGATGGCCATGCAAAGACAACTTCAACCCTTGATTTATTTTCTTGACATTTTTTATCAACTCATACTATGCACTATGTTAAGGCGGCAAACCAAGTGAAGTTTCTCATCCTTGAGAAGACGAACCTTCTTGAGGGTGTTGTTGTACACTTGCTTTACTCAAGAGATATTGCTTGCTAAAGTGATTGTACCTTAAACACTAACACCCCTAAACAGACAAGCCCACAATGCTTTTGGCTCTATTCATTCACTCCTTGTACCTTAGGCTGCAAAGTTGAACCCTCTATTGCATCTAAATAGGCTTACCCTTTCTCAAGGTGTTTAGGTGAAGCTTAAGCTCAAGTTAAGCCATGCTAGAAAGTGAAACCACCCACAATGACAATATACGGAAAACCAAAATATTGTACAAAAAGACAAGTAGCAACTAGGTTTGCATGGGAATGGACTACACAGGAGAGAATGAGAGAGAGAGAGAGAGAGAGAGAGAGAGAGAGAGAGAGAGAGGGGGGGGGGGGGGGGGGAAGGGCGGGGGGTGGGGACGGGGACTGGGCTTAAAATAAAGAGTAACAAAAGGCTAAGCTATCATGTGGATGCCATGTGGATAGTTTAGATGAGCTTTGTTGTAAATTGCTCTTATGCTTCCCCTGTAATATTTAAATGTATGCATTCCTATATACAATACTTTTAGATTCACAAGCACACATTATAAGATGTATTCCTTTTCGGGTTAACAATGTGCAAAAGATATGCCAGGGCTCTGTGTAATATGTTGTGATTAATGCAAGCTCTAATGAGCATCTTTTTTGAAAAAAAAAGATGTAAACAACTAACTTGCCACCATTGCGGCGCTTGCACATCTTCAAATCAACCCTTTCTAAAAGTATACCACTATGCCAAACCCAAAAAAAAAAAGGACCTAGAGCCTCAAGAGTAATTATAACAAGCTCAACCTCAATCTTGACCGTTTTTGCACACATTTTGCATCAAAATGACAGACTAACCAGATGCAGGAAAAACTTCTCATACACGAACTTAAAAATTCTCCAAATGTAATTAGAATTCATACAGCTACCCACAATTGAAAGCAACTTTCAATTGTGGATAGCTAAAGAGCTATCTTAGGATTTGCCACTATGTGTTTCTACTTTTGTTTGGCCACATACTTAGAAAACGCTGCGTTTATCTCGCTAAATTTGCTCACAACTTCTTCATAGAACTTCAAATTTTCAAGTGCTCCACGAGCATAGACATCTCTGAACATCTCTATGGCCTCAAACACAGACCCAGCTTTACGCTTTCTTGAGCATTCGCCTTCCGAATGATGTCGAGCTGCCCGCTGACTTAGCAATTTCTGAGAGTGTGGTGCACCCTTATCACCCACATCCCCATCACAATCATGCAAACGCTTCATCGGCGGATTGCAGATGCTTATAGGCACCTTCAGATTAACATCAGACTGCGTAGGATTGCATAGTACATGAAACACAATTCTCATCTGCTCGTAGAAAGGCCACTGCGTGTCCCCCCTCCGCATGGCTCCTATGTAAGCCCTCTTCAGCCTCTCCATCTTGTCTTTGCATCCCCTAATGGCTTCGGACGGCCTGGCGCCGGCGCGGTTGCATTCGAATTTGTTGAGCCTCTCAACAATCAACTGCCATTCCTGTTTCCCCACAGAACCCCGGGAAACAAGCCAGTAGGTGTACTCGGCAATGAGCAAGTCGGTGCATTCTGAATTCCATAGATCAGACCCTGCAGAGTTGGATGGTGATCCGCTGCGTCTCCGTTGTCCTGATGCTCCTGCTTCCTCCTCCTCCTCTTTTTCTTCTTCATCTGAAGACGCAGGTGAACCTTCTTCTTCCTCGTTATGCTGGAGTGATGGTGTGCTGTGCCGAGGCACATCACTATCTCTGTCGCTTTTGCGGCTGCGAGTCATCGTTCCTTCCTTCACGCAACCATCGCGCGCCGTCTCATGATTTTGAATAAAAAATAGGAGAGCGAATGCTATAGAGATTTTGGGGGGAGAGAGAGAGAGAGAGAGGAAACAACATGAAGGTTGTGAGCAGTGTTCACCAAAAACTTTTTTTAGGAACCAATGGGAAAAAGGAGAGCTTTGAAAATTTATCGGTTTTTAGAGAAATTTAGCCATTTTTTATTGATTTTACACTAAACTCTTCAAAATTTAGCTGGTTTTCTTCAAGGAAGCCCAGCTTAAAACTAACCTTGAATTTTCAAATTTTGTCCTTTGAAAATATATTAAAGGTCGGTTTTTTGTGAACACTGGTTGTGAGACCAATGGTCGGTCAATGCTATAGAGATTGGATGGAGAACTCGCATTGGAGAGAGAGAGAGAGGGAGAGAGAGAGAGAGGAAAAAACTTTTACCCCGAGAGTGCACATGCAAGCAAGCTACCGGTGAAAAAGGTAGGAAACTGGATTCTCCACCCACTAGATCAGCCCATCTTGCACACATCCAAAGACGATCGGCAACCAACTGCCGGCACTCCACACACATGCACGTTGATTGCTAAAAACTGATGGCCTGGGAGGGAAAACCATAGCATTGCATTTCAATGGGTTCCCCTTCCTTGACCAACAAATTGAAGGCGAATCACATTAATAAACTACTCAGCATTTCAATTTGCCGAATCACCACAAGGTTTGTTGACTACATCACCCTTTCCCTATTTTTAAGCTTAAGTCCAATTCCTCAAACAAATGACTCGAACATAGGCCACCTCATCATACTCAGACTTGTGACTATTAGCCTAAACCACTCAGGCGACTAGTGAGCTATGACGAGCAAGCAGTCCAATCAATCACCTCCCCCCCTCTTTTCATGCTCGTGTCAGTCTGGCCTTGGGTGACACCTGTCCTCAATCGCCTTTGTAAATCACGCCACCACCCTCCTGCCAGCTGGCTCATGTTCTCCTCGCATGACTCTAGCTGATGTTTCAGTTTCATTCTTAGAGTGCGTCCGCACGTTGGGGTGGCACCCCCATCAGTTCATCCCCCGCAGTCTACGCTTCCTAAGTGTGCAGAGCGTTCGCACGCTGGGTAGTAGACCGCCACGTGGGTTTTGTTGACTCTCTGCAGACTGACTCCAGCCGATAACGCGCCACAACACATTCACAGAAAAAATATGCCCTGCCATCTTGTGCACATAACTAGTGCTGCATCCAGACGTTCGCAACCCCCACTACAACACGGCATGCAAAAATCGATGCAAATACCGATGAAATAAAGTTGGTTATTTAAAACTAAAAAGCGCTGAAATAGGTCTTGAAAGAGACCTGGTATCGTAATGTCGGTATAAGTACTGGTATATTAAGCGACATAATAATTGATGAAATGAGCGTCGAAATAGGCAATGAAATAACCGCTGGTAATTCTACAGCATATTCCGACGCGTCTACCGAGGTCTATATCGACGCTTATACCGTACTCTGTACTGACGACCAAACCTGTAAATTCACTACAAGAGGCTATTCATATTAACGACGCTCACATAGCGACGCTCAAAAAAAAAAAACTCGGCGTCGCTATGAGCGTCGCAAATTTACTTGTAAATTTGCGACGCTCATAGCGACGCCGGTTGGGCTAAAAAAAATAACAGAGAGCGTCCAAAAACTCAGATCTCAGATCTGAGTTTTTCGGCGCCCTCAAGCAAGGAGCAGGTAACGCTCTCCCTCTCTCTCTCTCTCTCTCTTTCTTCTCCACACACACACACACACACACACACACACACACACACACACACACACGAGCAGAGGAAGGAGAGCCAGGTATGCTCCTTCCCTCTCCTCACTCTCATGTTCCCTTCCCCTCTTTCTCTCTCCCTCTCTCTCTCACACACACACACACACATAGTGTTTTTGAGAGAGAGAGAGAGAGAGAGAGAGAGAGAGAGAGAGAGAGTACAAACATAAACAAAAACGCACACACACATACATAAACAAAGAATGCACACACACATTGAGAGAGGAAAAGAGAGAGAGAGCATGCATAAACAAAAAACGCACACATTGAGAGAGGAAAAGAGAGAGAGAACATGCATAAACAAAAAACACACACATTGAGAGAGGAAAAGAGAGAGAAAACATGCATAAACAAAAAAACGCACACACATTGAGAGAGAAAGAGAGAGAAACTAATTTAACGTCGTAGGAAACTAATTAAAATTAAAAGACCTAAAGATCTAGCCGACAAGGAGTTGAACTCAAGACCTATTATTCAAGAGGGAAATGGCATAACCAATCTATCATACTTGGCATGGGTGATAGAAAGGTTATACCATTTATCTCTTTTTATTGGCACACACATCCACACACGCGCACACACACAAGAAGAAGAGAGTTATAACGTCGTAGGAAACTATCCTAAAAGACGTTAAAGATTAGGTTAGATGTAGACTTATGTTAAATTAGATTTATGTTTATTTAAGTTAAATTAAATTAGATTTAGGTTTATTTTTAGTTAGATTTACGTTTATTTACGCTAGATTTAGATTTAGGTTATATTAGATTAGATTTAGGTCTCCATAGACTGCGATGCCTGCATGAAGCGGGTGAAGAAAGCCCTCAATGGAATATAGGGTATTGCCGCCTTCACTCATGGTGGGCTCCGTCGATCCAAAAGTACTGGTGAAATGTCTTCAGAAGATAGGGAAGAAGGTGGATCTTCAGGGCGCAAGAGTCACTACATCCCCGACAATGACCATCTAGACAACCTCTAGTCATTCAACAACAACTTCAAAGTTAGTAACAAGAGCAAGAACGGTCCAAAGGGCCAATTGCTGTCGTCAGATGTGGATGGAGATGAGGTAGCGTCACCGCCGGAAGTCAACTCTCACATCTTTAGTGATGAGAATGCCAACTCTTGCCGAGTTATGTGAAAAATTATGTAATAAATCAGTTTTAAGGTTCTTATAATCCCTGTTAGTTTAGTTCTTTGTTTTTAATATAACATAATTTACGTTAGATTTAGATTTATGTTATATTAGATTAGACTTAGGTTTATTTAGGTTTACCCACACACACACACACACACACACACACACACACACACACAAGAAGAAGAGAGTTTTAACGTCGTAGGAAACTATCCCAAAAGACGTTAAAGATTAAGTTAGATGTAGACTTACGTTAAATTAGATTTAGGTTTATTTTTAGTTAGATTTACGTTTATTTACGTTAGATCGAGTTCACGCAAGAATTACTTACGATTTAGGGTTTAGAGTTAGACGAACAGTGAAAAGATCTACTGTGAAAAGATGTTAAGATGCTGTGAAGTGCTACAGCTAGAGAAGAGGCAAGGGGGTTTTGTCCACTACATGCAGTATCATGTAGACGTGGGTCTGTAGATTTCTTGTACCCACAAATATAGGTATTGACCAATAAAGACGAGATTATAACCCGGTGGTTCTGATCTCCGTGCACCTCTAGACCGAGGTGTGCGTGGATTGGACATGACTAGAGAATGTGAGGTAGAGAGAGAGAGAGAGAGAGAGAGAGAGAGAGAGAGAGAGAGAGAGAGAGATAAGACGAAGAATGCCAATAGAATATTAAATTTGTTGTCCAGGTTATAAGATTTTTATCCTCATTATGAGTAGTGACGAGGATGTGGGACCGTCCAACCGAAACACCTATCTCTCAACGAGGGTCTTATGTCCTTGTAATCAATGCAAGCATGCTGTGCGACGGACAAGACGTGTTTCTTTGCAGCACGTTCGCGAATTTGGCGAGTTCGATCCATCTATTATAGATCGAGTTGTTGCCAATTATAACTCGTCGGACTCTGACGCTGGCCAACAAGCAGCAATCTTGCAGCCCAATAGACGTGTTCGCAGGTGCTTTGGTCAAGCAGCATATGTGAGGCCACAAGATGTAGCCTCTGACAGCTCGAGGGATGATCATGCAGAGCACATTCCCAACGAGGCAATGTTTGAGCCCGAGATTGATGAAATGATCGAGACGATCATGGATTCAGAAAGGCTTATCTATGATCATATGAAAAGTGAAGCCGATACGCCATTGTATAATGGAGCACGTATGTCTAGATTGAAAGCACTCCTGGTTCTTCTCAACATGCAGGCAAAGTTTGGATGGAGTGACACTAGCGTCACAACGCTTTTCAGGTGATCTATTACAATTAGTTTACTTTAATAAAACTCTAAATGTATAATGATCGTATAGATTTTTACACGACTATATCGTATTTTTATGTTGTGTAGATTGCTTAAAGAGCACATACTACCAGCTGACAATGTGATGCCAGATTCCCGAGATGAAGCAAGAAAGATTTTGCGAAACTTGGGGATGGATTACAATTCTATCCACGCTTGTCCTAATGACTGCATTCTTTTCAGAGGGGAATACATAGACATGGAGAAGTGTCCGAAATGTGATTCCGAAAGATATCGAGTAGATCTCCACGGGACAAAAATTCCACAAAAGGTTTTGCGACATTTTCCTCTGCTTCCTCGCATCAAGCATTTCTTCGAATGTAAGTCCATGGCCGCCCTAGCATCATGGCCTGAGGAGAATAAATCTTCGGATGGTGTGCTACGAATTCCTGCAGATTGCGCAGCATGGAAACATATAGATGGAACATGGTCGGATTTTGCCAGGGAAGCTCGAAATTTGCGCTTAGGCTTGGCTATGGATGGCGTAAATCCATTTGGTCAAAGATCAACATCTTACAGTGTATGGCCCGTTGTCATCGTCAACTACAACATTCCCCCGTGGTTGACTACGAAGAAGGGGCACCTATGGCTAAGCTTGATTGTGCCACGGCGATATAAAGTGGAGAATATGGATGTGTATCTTCGTCCACTATTGGAAGAGCTACAACAATTGTGGATTGGCATAGAGGTGGTGGATATGAGCCGACACACAGGACGACGGAATGCTTTGATCAAAGGCATTCTAATGTGGACCATGCATGACTATCCCGGGCTAACAGAATGCTCACGTGATCTATTGACACTCCTCACTCAGACACTGTAAATCTTGTTTTTTCCCATAGTTGATCTATTATCATGTGTATACATGCAGGGCTTCAAACAAGTGGATACAGAGCATGTGTCACATGTGGACCTAGACTGAATGCACGTAGGGAGCCCTCACTGAAGAAGCAAATCTAGGAAGGTCATCAAGCGTATCTTCCAGAGAATCATGTGTTACGCGACGGCTTTTTGGGAAGAGAGCCACCAAGGATGTCTGCACAAGCATGGTTAGAGCAGAAGGAGATGTGCGATGACGGATTGCCTCCAGGGATGAAGAGACTATCTCTATGGTATGAGTTACCATACTGGCCCCGACTCATGATCAATCACTTGCTCGATCCAATGCACATATTCAAGAATGTCGGTAATCTACTATGGGACCATCTGACCGGCAAGAAGATACTTTGGGAGCCAGAGTTGACCTTAGAAATGTGGATCGTATGGAGCAACATTGGCCGCAAACAGCGTCTGATGGATCGATAAAACTCCCTAAAGCACCATGGATTTTCACAGGAGCCCAAGAACGCAAAGTAAAAGAGACCATTCGATCTTTGCGGACCCCCACTGGCGTAATGCACTCGCTCCGAACGTGTTTTACTAAAGAAGAAAAGCTTACCGGTTTGAAGTCACACGATTGGCATAAAATGTGTCAGGTACGTTCATAGTGGACTTTAATATCATTGCATAAAATGTGGACTTTAATATCATTGCTGCACATACTTTACAGTTTATTTTACCGGTTGCCATTGAGGGATGCTTGTCTCTCGACATCCGTAACACAATCTACAAACTTGCAAAGCTGGTGCAATGGATCTCACAAAAGGAGATCAACGTAGACTCCATACCATTTGCCAAACTAAATGCTGCGGAGCTTGTGTACATGTTTGAGAAACATTTTCCTACTACCATGCTAACCATTCAGGTGCATCTTCTTGTTCACATAGTTGATGAGGTGGAAATAGCTGGCACAGTTCATTCCAGATGGATGTTCTTCTTAGAACGTTTCATGAAAACGCTTAAGGGATATGTGCGTCAAAAGGCACGTCCAGAGGGTAGCATGGCAGAAGGTTGGTTGGTATCAGAGTCCCTAGTGTACATTGGAGAGTGGCTAGACGGATTTGATAAAGCCCGGGACAAGCTATGGCAAACCATAAATGATGAGCGCATATCTGGGATTGTCATCTGCAATCTCGGTGTTGAGAAGAAGATGACGGAAGATCTAGAGGCTAAAATCAACCGATTTTGCATGCTTCACAATCCAGTGATGCAAAAGTGGATTTCACAATATGAGGATGCAAAGCAAGAGCAACAAAGGGCACGAATCGAGTGGAGATGGGGAAGACGACCACCGATGCACTATCCGACGGGTTTGGAGAGCCTACCAATATTCATGAGCTTAAGATGGTTGCACAATCAATTGAAAAGCGCACAACAATGCGGTGACGAAGTGACTGAGGAAGAGTGGGAGTACTCTCGGGGTTGCGCGACCAAGGTAAGTTTGCAATGTACGACTAGCTAGTGACTTTATTTCTTAACGTTTGAACGACCACTCATAATCTTTGTTCGTTGTAGTATAAGTCATACACAACAGCATGGTGTAAAGGTCGACATTTTAGGGTGGAACGGATCGACAAAAAGCGTTTTACTCAAGATTGTGGAATCATGGCAAAATTTGAACAGTCTAGTCGACGAAGTTCCTCTGATGCAGATCCTGTGGTGGCGGAACTCACTTACTTCGGCACGCTACAAGAGATTTTGAGGATCGATTACAGAGGATTTTTTGTCGACTTGTTCGACGTGCAATGGTTCAAGATAATCATGGAGGGTTGCAACGCTACTGTGCGTAAAGGAGAGTCTGGTTTTCCATAGGTGGATTCTACTAAGAAATGGACTGACCTAAGAGACACTTTCGTACTACCCGAGCATTGTGAACAAGTAAGTATGTAAATAGTTAACATCCCCCTTTTACAAGTTATGTGCTTGAAAGCTCTCATGTAAGTTATGTGGCTCTAGCAGGTAATATTTCATCCTACAAAGTCTACATCTAACTGGTGGTACGTCATAGAGGTAGCCCCTCGTAGTGCAAGGACGTATGAAGGCTACCATGTGCCAATCACAACGGCATCAATGGAGGAGATCAGAGAAGATGCTCAATCAGAAGCCGCTACGGTGGTGCCAGACGAGCATCAAGATGCTAATACTCTATATGGGGTGCATGCAGAGGAGCTACAAAATGAAACAGAGGATATGTGTTTAAACGGAGAGCTCTATATAGATATAGGAAGTTATGCTGAGTTATGCGAGGATGAGAGAGAGATCTCTTAAAGCCACAAATATTGTATTTGAACAATTTTGCTCCGTGTTGTAAAAGCTTTGGCTCTCTAAGTACCTTCCATGGTGTATAACGCTCTTTTCTACTCGCGCTCACATCTTTTGATTGAAAATTCTGAGTTTTCGACTTGCCTCTTCTATCACTCAATTCATTGCGTCATTGTATTTATATGCGTCATTACGTCATTGTATTTAATGGTCTTTGCGTCATTGTTTACTCTATTCATTCAATATTAAGTTTAAATATTCGTGTGTTTAATGCAGGTATGGATGATGAGGAGTTTCTTTCTTCTTTGTCACCGCAGCAGAGACAGCGGTACGTGCAGCGTCATCGCTCTGGCGCATCATCGCGCGTTCCTACTCCATCCGCATCTCCCTCTCTTTCGGAGCATTCGGCGCGCTCCGAAGCTTCGGCGTCGACGAGACGATCTTCACACTCGTCTAGACACCGGCGCTCTAGTGGTGGCGGTGGCGGTTGTTGTGGGGATTCCGCCGCTGATGCCTCCACACCGCCTCGTGTTCGACGAGGCTCTTTACCCTCCCCTTCTTTGCCCGCCCCCACACCAGCCACAACATCGCCATCTATGCCAGGTTTTGCGCGGCTGACTGTTCCTAGCAGCTACACACCTCTACCTACTCCGCCAGGAGCCACCCCACTCGACACTCCTCGCTTCAGGGCCCAGACGCCGGTGGAGACACCTGACGTCCATACCCCCATCGACACGCCGCTAGAGACCCCTGCCGGGACACCCAGGTTCACGCGTCACCGGCCAGAGGGCTTGCCTTACTCCATCGACTTCAGCGGCGGCATCATCATGGATGATGACGGCAAGAAGGTGATCTCGCGCATGCGTGGTCTTTGCTCTCAGATGTTTAGACACTACATACTAAACAAATGGAGTGAAGTACCAAGTGATTTAAAAAACAGAGTCATCAGCATACTTCATGATGAGTTTCCCGTTCCAACACGGGATCAGCGCTTCAATGAAGACTTGATGAAGATTCGAATACGCGAATACTGCAAACACAAGCGTTCCGAAGTGCAAAAAGTAATCAAGCATGGGTGGAACAGGCCAGATTGGCTGGCCAAAAAAGATTGGAAGAATGCGAAGAAAGCACCGCGCGAGAATCCCGACAAGTGGAAGCAACAAAAGGATGCAGCTAGAGCGCGAGTAGAGGCAGGGAGCTCGCACCACTTGGGGAGCGGTGGATGGGCATCATTTGAGGCCGATTTTGTAAGTGTTTTCACATTGCTCTTTATGTTCGATAGTTTAGGGTTTATGAGTTTTTTAATTCTAACATAATGAAATCTTTGTATGTTTTGACAGTGGTCGATGACAGGACGTGATCCCACACCGTACGAGTGCGAGTACGTAGGCAGGAAGGGCTTAAACGCCCTGATGGACATTCTCAGTTCTCGCGGTGGCATGGTTAGTATTAGGGTTTACTCTTTTCTATTTTTTGTATTGTTTTATAAATGTCGTTATATGTTTATATTTACTGAAAGCTGTCTTATTGTCTTTTTTTGCAGAATCCGACAGATACGCCGCTTGGACGCGATGAGACGTCTGACTAGACGACGTCAGTTTGGCCGTAGCTAGATAGCATTAGTTTAGGGTTTCTCATAGCTTATGTATCATGAGACGGATTTTATACATTTGTCACTGCAGTTCATTTTGCCAATCAATTCTTTATGCCTATGATGTTGTACAATTGTCATTATTACATTTGCCAATCAATTCATTTTGCCTATGATGTGTACAATTGTCAATTTTACGCTTGTCAATTTTGCAAACAATGCGTCTTGTGGGTGACTATTTTGGGTCTATTATCTACCCTTGCACTTTTTTTAAAAAGTGAATCAAGTACAATATGGTTGATGGGTGGCAGGGCATTCAATGCCCTGTCACCAAAATTTTTTTCTCTCGGGCGTCGCTATAACCGTCGCTATTTATGGCTATGGAGCGTCGCTATCACCGTCGCTATAGACTTCTGTGTAAACGTCGCTATAACCGTCGCTATGAGCGTCGCTATATAGATACGCTCATAGCGACGTATATAGCGACTCCTATAGCGTCGCATATAGGGACGCTCTTGTAGCGACGCTTTTAGCGACGCCGGGGGTTATAAAAACCGAGTGTATTTCCGTCGCTAACAGTGTCACAAGAGCACACAACCTCTTGTAGTGATTTTTTTTGGGCAGAGAGGGCTGGGAATTGATGCTGCATGTACTGTAGCAAAAGAAAAAAACCCTCTCTGCCCAAAGGAAGAGTGCACAAGCAACCGCACTCCACCTATAAGCTGACGCTAAAGAGCAAGTGTATGGCAATTAGAAAAATTGTAAGAAAAACATAACCACAAAATCAACAGCTTGATCATGGCATATAACGACATAAAGATTTTAAAACGATAATTAAAACATGAGTCGAAAACTGCAAAACCATACACATAACCTGTTTTCCATACCACAACCATTACCATAACTTGTCATACCATAACCATGACAGCCATACCATCATTGCACAACCATAACCATAACCATAACTATAACTATAACCATAACCATAACCATAACCATAACCATAACCATAACCATAACCATAACCATCACATGATTGCCATACCATCATAGTAAAACCATAACCTTAACTTGACTGTCAAATCTTAACCATAACATCTGTGCCATACTAGAAACATAACCATAAACCATAAACATAAACGCTACAAAACTGTACATATGCAAACAATCACTGAGTGAGAAAACCCTCATGGTAATGCCTCCCAGTCGACGTCCTGTCCCTCCTCCTGCAGTTGGGTCAAATAGGCCACAAGTCCATGCTTGTACCCATACTTCTTCTCTCGGCGTGTCGGAGGACGCTTCACGGGAACTTCCTGCAAAATTATAGTTTAATCATTAGATAAATCTTCAAATAACATATATATTTTCTATAATTTAAAGCATACATATAATACTTACAAACTCATGTGAGTTTTACAAAAGAGTTCCTAGCAAAAATCATTAGTTAATCTTTCATCATCTATGAGATCTGATGCACCAAAGATGTCTATCTCAATCTGTACTTCTGCATCTTTGTCATCGAACTCTACTTCTTGTTGCTCTCCGCATCAACTTCAGTATTTGACACCTCATCTCTAGGTTCAGACAATTGCTCACTGCTGACATCCACCTCAAAATCTAAACTTAAAGTTTCCGTCGGTCCTGCGCTTTGTTCATGAATCACCTCTTTGACCTCAACGTCCAATCCTTCACACACTTGCTTGCTACATGGAGCAACTTGAACAACATAGAGCCAGTAGGGTTAGACAGATCATTCTCATCATTTTCTGTCCATAGTGGATCGTGTATGAACTCAACTTGTTCACAATGCTGTGGAAGAACCAATGTATCCCGCGTATCTATCCACACCCACCTAGAGTTCACTTGAATCAATCCACTCTTGTCTTTACGCATAGTTGTATTAGGGCTGTTGGTAATAACTTTGAACCACTTGACATCAAAGATAAACATATCAAAATTTCTAAAGCTAATCTTCAAGATGTCTTGGATGTAGCCAAAGTATTCAAGCTGGCTAGTATTTGTATTCTCATCCCTGGCACTACTCCTACTTTCTTGGACGAAGCTTGCCCTAACAACATTGTCGAAAGTGACCCCTTGTTCGTCGATCCATTGCACTTTGAAGTGTTTCCCATGCGACCACAAAGCTCTATATTTGTGATACTGCAGCCACAAAATTGAAACAGACTAAAAGTTATTAAAGCGATGTGATCATGTGGAGCTCGAAAAGGAAGTTGTAAAATATACATGCCAATCGCAACCCCTTGACATCTGCTCTTCCTCTTCTGTAATCAACACTCCATTCCTCTTTGCCTCTGAGATTGTCGCATCTAACCACCACCTAGTTGGAAAGTCTGGCAATTTTTGAAGATAATCTGGAAAAGGAAGGTGTCTAGTGATAGGTTGAGCTTGAAGTGAAGGCGATCTGTTAGCGTTGTTGCTTTTCCCCTTTGTATCTCTCTAGCCACTTTTGCATGATGTCTGAGTTGAGAAGGCAAAATCTCATAACCTTTTCTTGCATTGTGATGTCCATCTTCCTAACGATGCCTTGTCCCTGCGGCTCGTTCCCTGTCACCTCAGTAGTCCACATTCGGGGCATCTTTGGATCAATTGAGACCAAAAGTTCATTGATGAGGATAAGAGACTCTTGTACAAGCCATCCTTCAGCCATGCTACCCTCGAGGCGAGCGCTTTGACGAAAAAACCCCTTTAAAATCTTCATAAATCTCTCCAAGAAGAACATCCACCGGCTATGGACCACCCCAGCAACTGCAACTTCATCGACCACATGCACAAGTACATGCAGGCTCTAACAACCTCACATTCTCTAGCCAGGCCCGATCCTCACATACCTTGGTCTAGAGGTGCACGGAGATTAGGACCATAGGGTAATAATCTCGTCTGTATTGGTCAATGACTATATATTAAGGTTCTTGAAGTCTGTGCGCACTTTTGAAGTCCGATTGTATTTTTTCTACTATTAGTTTGTCGCTAGCTCTAACCTAACCTCTAATCTAACTTAACCTATAACCTAAACCTAACCTAACTTAATGTAACCTAACTTATAACCTAAACCTAACATATAACCTAACCTAACTGAAGTTCGTTTGTGTTTGTAGAAGTACCACGAGTTATCTTTGAAGTCCATGGGCAATATTTATGGCTTGCCGTATTGCCAAACGGATCGCCATTGTGTTGTTTTTAGGGACACAAGACAATTTTAGGACTTGAAAATCACTTGCAAACATATAGACAACACAATGGCCAGCCGTTGGCAATACGACAAGCCATAGAGCTTGCCCACAATGCATATACATTGTGGGCAATCTCTATGGCTTTCTGTTTTGCCAAACGGATCTCCATTGTGTTGTGTTTAGGGCCACAAGGCAATTTTAAAGCTTGAAAACTGCTCGTGGACATATAGACAATACAATGGCTAGTCTTTTGGCATTAGAGCAAACCATAGAGCTTACACACAATGAATAAGCATTGTGGGAAAACTCTATGGCTTGTCGTATTACCAAACAGCTTGCCATTGTGTTGTTTTTAGGTCTGCTTAGCTATTTTAGGATTTGAAAACCGCTTGCGGGCATAAAAACAACACAATGGCAAGTTGTTGGCAATATGGCAAGCCATAGAGCTTGCCCTCAATTCATATGCCTTGTGGGCAAGCTTTATGGCTTGCCATATTGCCAAACGGATCGCCATTGTGTTGTTTTTAGGGACACAAGGTAATTTTAGCGCTTAAAAATCGCTCGTAAACATATAAACAACACAATGGAGAGCCGTTTGGCAATACGGCAAGCCATAAAGCTTATCCACAATGCATATGCATTGTAAGCAAGATCTATGGCTTGCGGTATTGCCAAAAGGCTTGCCATTATGTTGTTTTTAGGGCCGCTTAGCTTATTTAGGATTTGAAAACCGCTTGCAGACATATAGAAAACACAATGGTGAGCCGATTGGCAATACGTCAAGCCATAGAGCTTGCCCACAACTGCCATGGTGTTATTTTCAAGGCCGCTTAGCTATTTTAGGACTTGAAAACCGCTCGCGGACATATAAACAACACAATGGCGAGCCGTTGGCAATACGGAAAGCCATAGAGCTTGCCCACAATGCATATGCATTGTGGGTAAGCTTTATGGCTTGCCGTATTGATGAACGGATCGTCATTGTGTTGTTTTTAATATGCGCTGTGGGTAAGCTCTATGGCTTGTTGTATTGCCGAATGTAGCTTAACTTAACCTAGCCTAACGTAGCTTAACCTAACCTAACCTAACGTAGCTTGACTTAACCTAACCTAACGTATAAGATAACCTAGCCTAATGTAACTTAACCTAACCTAACCTAGCCTAACCTAACCTAACCTAACCTAACCTAACCTAGCTTAATCTAATGTAGATTAACTTAATCTAACCTAATGTATAAGATAACCTAAGCTAACCTAACCTAACGTATAACCTAACCTAACGTAGTTTAACTTAACCTAACCTAACATATAAGATAACCTACCCTAACCTGACCTATCTTAACTTATAACCTAAGTTTAACTAAAACATAAACCCCATCAATTGCATAATTTCAAAAACAACATAATTCAAAATGAAATTTCTTCAAAACAAGATTTTTTCATAAACCAAAACATTTTTTTTTCATAATTCAAAATGAAAATTCACATTACAAACCATAATTTCTTTTAAAGCATGAAATTTTCTTTTATTAATATACAAATTAATTTAAATAAATTTTAATATGCATTTAAAGGTTCGAGCACTCACATTCCTCCTATTTGAGCAATAAAAGAAGTTGTAAACATTCTGGAACTTGCAAAAACGCACACACAGACACAAAGTTAAACTCTAAACCCTAAATCTACAAGTAAACATGAAACAATCTCACCTTAGTGTTATGGGCTAACCCACAAGCAAGATTAGCACTTCCGACAGCTTGTTTTGCACCAGATCTGTAAGAGGTGAGGAAGAAGAGAGCTTGAGAAAATGCGCAAGAAGAAGAGAAATGCGCAGAGAAAGCCCACGGTTTTGTTTTTTGTAGGTGCCGACAGTACAAAAATTGGCATAGGTGTCGAAAAACGCGCCGGAACAGGCATCAAAAAGTGCATGCGCACTGACGCCGGAATAGGCATCGAAAATTTGAAAATCAAAATTTTTAAAAACTTTAGCTCCCTCCATACATACCTACACATATACCAACGCTTGCCAGTGACGTCCGTAATGTGGCACTGGAATTTAAGTGACCTCTTGTAGCCCCCCCCCCCCCCCCCCCCCCCCCCCAAAGCTGCAGACCAACCTACGAATCATCTCTCTCTCTCTCTCTCTCTCTGGCCATGGCCACTCATGATGAAAGAGTGGTTGCTCTTGCAGCTATGTTGGCAAGAATTCAACACTGTTGTATTCAATTGCCCGCTCATCTTCAAAGCTTGCAACAATCCACCCAACTATTGCATTCACTATTCGTATATTTGGATGAAGGGGATGACGAAGACATGTATGTTGGAGTAATCACAACTTTCCTTGGAGCGGTCGGGCAACCTATTCTTGCAAGCCACCCGTCTACCATGGGGTGATATTTCCCCTCACTTATACCCTTCCAAGCCCCACTATCTCCATCCCAAGCAAGGTACAATACTCGACATGCATTTACGCGCTCTGTGGTGGAACGTGTCTTTGCACATGAAGACCACATGGAGAATCTTGCATAACACAATTCGACAACCTGACATCAATAAAGTCACTAGAATTATCTCCGCGTGTTGCATTTTGCACAACATGGCTATTGACCATGGGCTGCTAGCAGTTGATGCTGTGGACGAGACATTACAAGCTTATCATGTCGACAATGAAGATGATGTTGAGGAAGCAAATGATATTAATATGGAGACTATGGCTATGTACTTGGATGAACTCCATGGCACTGTATTCTCTTAAATCTATTGAAATCTCCATGTATTCTCTTTGTTTCCCTTAGGTCCTATTCTTCATGGATGTGCCTAGTATTATCTTAGATTCTCTTGGACCTTTGCTATATTTAATTGGAAACATGTTGAATTGTTTTAACATCTTTTTCCAATTTATAATTGCCCACTTTCGGCCAGGACTGTGTGTAATTAACATCTTGAAGAAATGTGATGTTACATCAATGAGCTAATAATTGTAGTAGTGCTAATTGGTAATCCAAAGTGGCAATTGACAATAGAGCTCAGGGGGTTCACCGTTTGGCACCCTCCTATATAACGTGCATTCGCGGGGTATTAAAAAAATCTCTCTTTTAACATGTCTGAATGAATACAATGAACTTTTATTTTAGGATTTTTTTTCAAAATTTAATATAAAAACTCCTTATTCTAATGTATCTCTGTTAAATTTCCTGAAGTTTTTGCATTTTTAAACCCCTCCTTTAGAACTCACGTTATACATTAACATGATTATATAGTGCACCCCTCTAGCAATAGAGCCACCATTTTCTGAGTGCCACCATTTTCCGAGTGTGAGTGGTTGGGGGGGAGGCGAGGGGGAAGACCATTTTTTAATAAATTTTTATCTTCAACCACAAGCTTAGTGGAATGACTCATGCAGATCAGATTGAGGCCTAAAGAAATGAACATACATAAGACAAACACAGAGAATCAACTACTATGAGAGATGGGATCTTATCCTTGGCGAGCCAAGTAGGTTGCGAAGAGGTCGCCAAACCTATTCATCGACGTTTGCAAGCCTTGCACTTCTCGTCGTCCGCTTTCATCTGCCTCTCTTGAAATGTTAGCATAGCCTGTTTCATGTGCTTTGGTTCACTCTGTTGCAGTTTTCCTCATTTGGTCCATGAGATTGCCGACTGATGTTAGTAAAATCGCACCCGTCTTGCTCTATGGGCACGTATCCTTCTCCTTGAGTTGTGCTAGCTTCGTTGTCTTCTTCATGAGCAGTGGATTTGCCTATAGACAAAGGTAATTAGTGTTCACTAAATGAAAACTGGCAAAAGGAAAGTGAGACGAGTTAGATGAACAACAACCTGCTTTTTTGTGATGATCTATCGCACACGACATCGCCAGGATTGACAAGAACGTCACGTCCAAAGTTGGCTTCGAGAATGTCGAACATAGTCTTGTCAAATGATGGTGACAAGCTATGTGTTTTCCGCTCTGGTGAATCCATTTTCCACTAGGAGCTTAACCCACTTGGTGGTGCTCTATCCCAATGAGGCACCTTCTTGTACTTAGAGCAATGATTTTCTCACTTGTCTCGACATTGTAGGGTGGTACAGATCACCCCCTTCTCTCGCACCCAAGCCGAAACACGATGCTACTGTTGGGGTAAAGCCCCATGTGGCCGGTTAGGCCAAGTGCCCATCCACTATACTTATTCATTATGTACATAATAGAATAAGGGGGCTCACATATAGAGAGTGAGTTTTAGCCCCTGCAAACACAAGGTCTCCTCCTCTCCTCTCTTCTCCATTGCTGCACACACACGCGCGCTCTCGCTCACGCACACTTCAACTGGTATCAGAGCTCAGGGATTGGGAGCTCCATTGGAGCTCAACGGGGAAGCAAGCAGAGAAGCAGCAAAAACTGCAACACGTTTTTGCAGATCCGTTTTGGCCTATCAAAACGTCTTCATTCAAGTCGATTCTCGCACATTCTGACCGGTTTTTCGTCGTCCTCTTCAACTTTGCAGAAGAACGTTTTCTCAAAATCTTCACCAATTTTGAGATACGTCACTCAGACTGCCTGCACGTTTAGGGTACACAGGTGCAGATTTTTACAGATCTGTTTTGACCTGTATAAACATCACATTTCAGGTCCATGCCATTCTCATGGAGCCCAACCGTTTTCGTGCGGTCTACAACTTTGCAGAAGGAAGTTTCTGCAAATTTTGAGTGGTTTGGAAGATATGAGCTGAGAGGCTGCAGGGTATTCGAAAAGTTGAAGATTATGTATGCATATTGTGGTGATTTGCTACATTCAGAGAGCTTGGATTGAGCTTTTGTCATTCCCTTGTTTTGTGCATTGATGTTTTGCTCTCAGTGAAGAGAGTATGGGTTGATATTTTCAACACATTTATGCACACACATTGAGAACACTTTGTGGATGTATGCATTCTTGTTGACTCTCAGGTTCGAGAGTGGCTTCATCACAGGTTATGTGCATTGACTTATGCGATTGAGCAGATTTCGAAAAGTTTGGTTCATAGATTTGCAGAGAGTTTTGCAAGAAATTTTGGCATGATTGTGAGCTGAATTTTTAGCTCATTTGGATGCTCTTTGATACACATTTGGTACATGCTTGATGCTCGTTTATATTGCCATGTGGATGCACATGATGCGTGCTTTTCGGCGGGTGGTATTCTTCGCCTTGCAATGGCATATGTGGGCTGATTTTTAGCTATTTTGAGCATCAATTTGTTTCACATTTTAATTGGTTTGCATCCAAGTTTATACTAGTATATGCTTTGCTTGTAGAGTGCGGTTGATGCACTTTGTGTTTCGGATTACAGGATTGTTTTCCAAGTTTAAGGAGTTGAGACTTTGGGGCAGCTCATGTATACTTGAGTGCGGATTTTGCGCATGATTTGCTCATGGTTTTGAGCATGTTTATGGCATGTATGGTTATTATAGTTAGATAGCCAAATAATGCCGAAACTCTGCCGGATTTTTTTTGTGAGTTTATTTGTTTATGCGCATGGTTTGCAATCGTGTTTTGATTGCATTTGGCACTCAGTGGTAGCTTTGCCATAGTGTTTTGGCATCGCATTGTGAGAGTGTTTGCTCACTGGATTATGTCATTTGACATACATGTGGTAATCTCTTTAGGAGGGAGATTGTTGATGATAGTTTCATCGATTATCACATAGTGCTCTTGGATTAGAGTGGGTGTTTTGGCATCATTTGAGCGGTTTTGCTCACTTGTTTCGTTACATTGATCGCCATATTTACTGATACTTCTCTTAGACAACTTATGCCAGCTTATGTTGTATTTTGACAGTACTTGGTGTATGAGTTAGCCAGGCTTTGGCTATTGTCAGTTGATCGATTTGTGCTTGGTATTGTCACAGGTTATCGCCATGGATTTGGCATGTACATCATTGTCAGGGTTTGTGCTTTTCCATACAAAGTTTGATGGTTCAAACTTTGAGCATTGGAAAGCAGGTATGCATGATACATTGACTCAATTGGGCCAAGTGTTACCACTATAGGGCATGGATGCTAGGCTACAGTCTATGACTGACGATGAGTGGGAGGTCTTGGATGAGCTTGCACGTTCAACCATCATGTTACACCTTGGTGAGTCTGTCTATCACATTGGGTTGGATGCATGTACAACTAGAGAGTTATGGCAAAGATTGTGCAATGATTTTGGCACAAATGAGTCTAGAGAGATGCCTACAGTCAAAGGACGATCTTGCAGACATAGAGATGTTGTGCTTTGGCATTGTGGTCATACAGGGCATGTACGTAGGAGTTGTTTTTGACGGATGAGATAGCACAGGAGACAACACAAGAGGGATGCTATCACTTTGGATGATTTGGGAGCAGATGTAGCATATGTGGCTACACATGACGGAGATGTCGACTTTGCTTCCATGTTTACTCTTGACTTTCTTACGTCGGTTTCTGACGACACATTACCTTCGCATTGGATACTAGATGTGAGTGCTAGGTTTCACGTCACGCCGAGTCGTGAGTGGTTTAGCACATATGCTAGTGGTATGCTTGGACATGTGTGTCTAGCTGATGGTTTAGTGCATGACATAGTTGGTGCAGGAGATGTCAGACTATCGTTGCCGAGTGGTGCATCATACGTGTTGCGAGATGTACGCCTTGTGCCAGGTTTGACGCAGAGCTTGATCTCTATGAGTCAGTTACGAAACAGCGGATGCCAGGTAGTGTTGGATGAGCACAATTTCAGATTGCATCGTGGACAACTAGTCATAGCTAGAGGTGCTAGTGTTGGCACGATTCATGCGATGCGAGTACGTCATGTGCGAGACAGCACAGTTTTTGTGAGTACGCAGCCATGCAGAGAGATGAGGCATGTCTCCTTTGCGGATAGGTTGCATGATGCTCCAATTTGTGAGCATGTTGAGCCAGTTGTGCAGACAGTTGTGCAGCAGGGCATGTCATTCGTGGATACGATGACGGATATGGATGACTTGAGTGCTGAGAATTCAGCCGTGATTCAGTCATTCATGGATATGCTTAGGCTAGAGGCTGATGTATGTGAGTTAGAGCTAGGCATTTCTCTTACCACACAGGGTTCAGGACAGACAGATGCTCTTGGTGCGCATGTGACATGCGATGGACCCGAGGATGGATTCTAGGGATCGGAGTTCGGGTGTTAGGGTGATTTCCATGAGTGGAGTTCTGAGCCAGATTTGAGTGAGATGGTCAGATTGGTAGATATTGCTAGGATTGCATTAGCATTCGGGAGTCTCATGTACGAGATACTTATCTCAAGACCCGAGATTGCATTTGCTGTAGGTGCATTTGCAGTGGGAGCAGTTAGTCTCATGTACGAGATACTTATCTCAAGACCCGAGATTGCATTTGCTGTAGGTGCATTTGTAGTGGGAGCAGTTAGTCGTGCAGCGACTGATGTTGGCCTTGAGCATAGGGGTACTTTGCAACGTATGGTGAGATACTTGCAGGATGTGTGCGGCTTGGTGAGGAGTATGGTGTCGATCGCTCTATACTTCCTCTACAATTAGAGCTAGATGCACACAGATTCACTGAGCCAGTGGGCGTTGACTGAGGTCATACTTGTGATGGCCTTGTATAGGTTTTGTACGCTTTTCTTTTCTCTCTCACGGCCACATTGGCCTTTACGTGGGAGGTTGTTGGGGTAAAGCCCCATGTGGCCGGTTAGGCCAGGTGCCCGTCCACTATACTTATTCATTATGTACATAATAGAATAAGGGGGCTCATATGTAGAGAGTGAGTTTTAGCCCCTGCAAACACAAGGTCTCCTCTTCTCCTCTCTTCTCCATCGCTGCACACACACACACACACACACGCTCTCGCTCATGCACTTCAGCTACCTCTTGTCCAAACTTAGGATTTTATTCCTACCCTTTGCCGCAGCCATCTCCATGTCGTCCAAACGACGTTTCGACTCAGTGAGAGTTAGAAACTCCTCTAAGGACCGATGTCCCGCATTGTAGGAGGTTCTTGTGCTTCCATTTTCATCCGACATGCTACACAAATGGAGCTTGCCGCCGCTGCATAGGAATCACTAGCTGGCAACTGTGTTGATGACATTCTGCTCCAACTCATGCCGTCAAAGTCATCTTCTTGGGAATCGAAGGCAAATGAGTTAAGGCCAAATCCTTGAGCCATCAGGCGGTAGAGAGAGAGAGAGAGAGAGAGAGAGAGAGAGAGAGAGAGAGAGAGAGAGAGAGAGAGAGAGAGAGAGAGAGAGAGAGAGAGAGAGAGAGAGAGAGAGAGAGATTTTCCACCAGAGCACTGGCCGCCACGCAGCGCGCGTGTGTGTGTGCGCCAAAATTCTCCACTATGTTGGGATGGCCCACGCGCTGAAATCAATGTACCGCCGATTAACCATGCTAAAGAGTTCCAACTCTGCCATTTTTGCAAAGTGGAGCAATGCCTAGCTGCATGCAACCAAGCCTTTTAACTATGCCGTGTGCAAATCCGCCACAACCCCGCTGGGTTGGGTTCAACACCAGCCCATGCGAAATGGCTCTTAAACTTAACTCCCTAAAGGCTTTTTCCTCTTTAAACCCAGAGGTTTCCATGCAAGATTCCCTTTAATGAATCCCACAAAAACAAGGTGAGAACTCACAATGGCCTGCAGGAACCAAGGGAAGGTCGATTTTTGGCGATGAGGAGGTATGTAGTGGAGTGGTCGGACCAGTAGTTGTAGTTAGTGCCAGACATGGTTTGGGGCAGGTCATTGCTAACCCATATGTGGTCTAGCATAGAGTTGTGTACTGTGGTTCGATGGTGTATCAATTGGTGGAGACCGTGCTGGAGAATGAGGTTGGAAAGGGTTCTATATGTGTTGGTTTCCTCAAGTGCGTTAATGTTGAAATCTCCCATTAGGATTAGTGGTTGCATGGTGCGTGTTGAATCAAGAAGATTGGAGATGCTATGCAGGAACCGTGGGAGCGATGATGTCGGTGCCCTATAGAGTGAAATGACTGTCGCCAGGCACTTGGTGGCGCAGTGGAAAGTTGCATGGATCGTTTCAAGCATTTGATTTATGCAGATGTGTATTTGTGTAGGTACTAGGTTGTTTTTATGGAGAATGGAGATGCCGTGTAGTTGTGTTGAGGATATGCTGTGGAAGCCTGGAATGGTTGTCACATGTTGTCGAGTCTCTTGCATGCAGAGAATGTCGGAGGCCATCGGGCTTTTGTCGTGGATGATATCGTTTGCATGCTTTCCAAGGGAGACGACGTTCAGTGATTGCACAATGTAATGTGTATCTTGGTGGAGATGTAGCTGCTTCTGGATGGGGGAGTAAGCTGCTTCTATTCTCAACCTATGGAGCTCTTTGAGGACAGATGCGTCGGTGTGAATGTTGCAGGGTAGCAAGCTCTCTATCAAATATAGATTTGCAGTGTCACGAATCCGTGTGAGAGCAGTGTATGTGAGGCCGTGAGACCTAATTCCTTTGGGGTTGAAAGCCAGTGTGTTGAGTGTAAGCCCTTGTGATCAGTGAATTGTGCAGGCCGCGGTGGGCTGAACTGGGAATTGCTTGCGTGTGAGGGTGTTGAAGTAGTTCTTGCCAATTTGGAATTCACGTGCGATGCGGAGAATTGGCGTCCAACCAGGCAATGTGAGTGGGTTGCGAAGATGACGGTGGTCATATCTTTGTTTTTGCCCTATGCTAGGGTTGGTGAAATGAATCCAAAGGCATGTCGTGCTGGAGCATGTAGTGCAGAGCTTGTAGACGCCTTCTGCACCGTTCACGAGGCCGTCGAGAATGTCTAGATTTCCAGCTCATAGCTTGACCACTAGGCCTGGCTTCAGTCACAATGTTGCTTGGAGACCCGCAGTTTGTCTGGCATCCAATGGAATTGGTATTGTTTTGCTGCAAGAACCGGCACGCTTGTCAATCGCTTTGAATATGTGTGGCTCACCGGGCAATTGTGCGAATACCTTTTCATTGTGTTCATCCTTTGCCTTGTTAGAGTAGAATAGGTGTGATATGGTTATGTCAGCAGGAAAATATCTGTGGAAGGAGTTGTTAATGTATGCAAGGTCGCTGCTGGTGTGCGAGCCAATTCTCATTCGGTTGAGCACCTCTATAAACTGTCCATCGATTTGTCTCATTGTCATCGTTAGTTCGTAGCACTTAGGGAATTCATGCCAGTACGAAGGTGCGACCGTCTCTAGAAGAGGCTGCTTGCTTGTGAATATCCAAGAGTCTTTGACTGGGCTAGCTTGGCAGAGGTCACCACAAAGTATGACATCAAGGCCACCAAAAGGTTGGTCATGTTTTATCTTGATGGCACGAAGACGTGAGTCAGCCAATGAGAAGACACTTGATCCTATCAAGGAGACTTCATCAAATACTACAAGCTCAAAGTCTTCATAAAGTAAGGACAATGCATCTAGCTTTTCTGCTCCGAGGCTTGTGTGTGCCGTAGTTATCAAAGGCAAATGTAAAGCTGAGTGTATAGTTGTACCACCAATGTTGAATGCTGCCTTGCCTGTATATGCCATCAGGAGTGCCTTAGGAAAGTCAGGATTGTGGACCGACTTATGTGTGTAGAAACGAATGAGGGCTTTGACTAGCAAGTGCAACGTGAATGGTTTTCCAGTGCCTGCTCCACCTGTGAGGAAGAGATATATCTTTTTTGATGGCGCTATGCGTTTTCTGAGCATGACATCATCGAGGATGAGTCACTGTTGTGGGTTTAGCTTCTTTATTGATGCGTGGAAATCCTCATTGGTCATCCCAATATGTTTGGAAAAATGCAAAGCAAATGGTTTCTTCATCGGTTGCTTTGATGGGGTGTTGATCATCACGTTGTCATTGTCGGAATCGTTCAAGGAGCTTACACTTCTCGTGTTGCGTGAGGTTGTGATGGCTGTTGTGAATCTGTCGGGCGGAGTCACAAACTGAGCACTGGGAATGCAAGAGAGCTCTATTGAAGTTCACAAAGCGCAAAGTCCCCACAACCTACAAAAAAAACAAACGTGTAAAGACCACTAAAGATGTCTTTATCCGGTTGAGTACAAAGCATGCAAAGTCACCTCTCTATTGTAGCCGAGAATCTCACACTGTCTATGAAATGCTGTGGTCAATTCTTGCTTTAAGCGTGATCCTCGCACGGGGGCCAAAGTTGTGACGTCCAGAACAGACAATGTGCGCACCTTGCCAACAAAGAGGCCAATATTCCTAGCCACAAACATAACAATGTCCTCCCTAGCCATTTGGGCCATGACTTGATCATAGTCATGCTTTCGAGAGTTGACAAAGCTGACCTACATATGACAAAAGGTTTGTCAATATCGAAAGAAAGAAACGCTGAAGCCAATGCTTCTGATACGTACAACTGCTTTGTTGTCTGGGGTCGGGCCATCGGCAACAACCAAATCCCCAAATGTAGTGCCAATTCTCTGATGGAAATAACGACTTTGCAAGATAACAAACGCCAATGTCGCTAAGGGCGGACGTGGGCTAGTAGTCTCGGAAATTGCAGCATCAGCAAGAAATGTGCTTATCTTGGTCTCATGATAGAAAGCTAAAGAAACAGGGAATGGATCACAAGGTCGAATGGTTGTCGACACACCGACATGCAAGGAGAACAAAGCTGACCCAGCATCATTATGATTTTTAGCCCTCACAAGAGGACAATCAATCCTGACGAACAAGACGATCTTGAGCTCCCTGGTGTAGGTCTCAATGAAGGGATCCACAACGACGACCGTGATCATGTCGATACAATCGGCATCGACGATGTCGAACTTGAAGTAACGTGCATTTTTCTTTTGCCCAGGGGAGATGGAACGGTATGTGCCATACCAATTCAAGATTTTCCCCTCTATGGAGAAAGGTTTACTACCCTCATCTATATCGCTAATCACGAATAGCGGCAAGGTTTCCTTGACTAACAGGCTTTTCCCTTTGTCCAGCAACTTGCTGCTGTCCAAGACATTGTGAGCAGCTGAAGATTGGACAACTTCAGAAAATGAGGCTGCAGCTTTGCTTAATTCGTGAGCTGGGCAAGGAAGTTCTTGTTGAGACGAAGATGGTGCTTGTGCGCACTCCTCCCCTAGTGGAGAGTATCCTTTGCCTGCAAAAAAAAGCAGAGCACCATCTTAACACAACTCAACACTCAAGAGTGCATTGTAGCGAAGAACATCGTAGACACGTCAAGCCTGTTCCACAAAGAATGATTGTGCACGCTGGTCATACCTGCACTGCTAGCGGGATCGATAGCAGGGCTTCCTTGAAGCAAGTCACGCCTACACCTCTTCCTAACTGCGGTTTCCTTGAAGCCCGGATTTGGGGGCGACCCGACAGATCTCGACACCACCAGGTGCGATGAATGTTTGTCTGCAGGACATGGAGAGACTCAACGAACCTGCGCAGCTCTGCAAGAGGAAACGAAAAAGAAGCATCCAATTAACCATAGCATTGACTAGTTGAGCAAAGCAAAGAGGGAGTAAAAAACATCCTACAAGGAGCACACTCGTAAAAGGAAAGGAAAAACGAGGCGTAGAAACGAAGCTCTTGAAAGGATGCAAACAAACTTGCGCCAAATGTGATTTCTTTTTGGATGAGCAAGCAAGCAAGTTGTTTAATCTTGGAAAATGTCACGTTTCAAATCCCTCGGTAGGTTACATACACAAGAAGATTTAGAAATTTTCTCATGTAGGAAAACGAAGTCTCTCAATGTTTTTCATACAATGCATAATATCATGAGCTTCTGCTCGAGAGGCAACGCATATGGAGGCTTGCGAACTAGGTGGCAAGACTGCGGGTTACTCAAGTGAGGATGATGATAAGGAGCATCAGGTGGACCCTGCCGATTCACTCCCCTCATGCAATGGGGAAATGTGAGCTTGTGTAGACATGCATAAGTCAAAAGCTAATGAAGGACTGATGCCCGAGGCTTGGCTTTACTGGGGTTTGTGAGCTATTGCAAGTAGAGACGCGTCAGAAAAGGTATAACCAGAACATAAAACGGTTGGGGCTGTGGGATACGGGAGCACCGTTGCGTGTGCATGATGCTAGTGCTATGATTAGCAAAGGCAGAGGGTCGTCGAGCGGGGTCTATGCAGGGTTAAAGGAACTGGAGGCAACACCTTTGGGGTTGACCTCAATGGGTATGCGCCTTGGCAGGCAGGGGCAGATTATGGCGAGCGTGCAATTGTACTTCGATGAAGATGTAATGAACCACCAGTTTTCGGGGTTGTCACTCGGGGCGAGGTGCCCGTTCGTGAAGTATTCACAAATCCTGGTCATTAAGAGCTGGGGTTTTCAGACCTGGTTTGACGGATCAGATGTGGTGCGGTTGGAGGGTTCAAACTCCCCTCAACTGAGGCGTCCCGAGAATCAGTGGACGGCCAAGCATGTTATCCAGATGGTTTGGGCAGGTGAGCGGCAGTCAGTAGGAACTGGTGCCGTAGTCGTAATCATTGTACTCACTCGATACATGGGAGAACTGTCCATTGAATGGCAAGCATGGAGCAAAGTTTGGACTGAATTTTTTTTGAGGACCTTGAGCCCCCTGGCCTGGCTTGACTGGCCAGATATGATGCAACCAAAGGGCTGGCTGTCCCTTTAGCTGAGATGTCCTTCAATACAACGGGTGGTCTCCTCGATGGTCAAGATGGCACAGACAAGTGGAACCTAAACTAGAGAGCCATGCAAAATGCAAGGAGGTAACATGGTATGGGCCGAGTTTGGTTTCAAACATGACAGTAATTGAGGGTCTTGGGAGATCGAGCCCAGATTTGTTGTGATGCTCGTGTTGTGGTATTGGGACCTTATGCTCACGGGGAGCAATGTTGAACGGGGCAGCCATCGAAGTCATGGATGGCGATCAGGGCTACCTGGGTTTGTTGATAAGGAGCCCCCTAGCGGGGTACTCGATGGGATTGAGCAGGGCCTACTGAAGCTGAAGACATGTGAGATGACTGGCTTCTATTTGAGAACCATGAGCCAAGTTGTGGCAATGACCAATGGTGGCCCTCCCAGCGGGAGGCTTTGCGAGGTCTTCCAAGAAGGTGAAAGCAGGTGTTTGATGCTTTATGGCTGGGGCTCCGTGGCGGGGTCTCTGGCTCCTCTGGACCACTTAGGTGGAGAGACAAAATGTGGGAAGAATGTCGTATGGGACCCGCGAGAAGTTAGCCAATGTTGTGATGCATTCGGTTATGATATGACCCGCATGCGTGGAGGAATTGAGATAACAACACAACGGAATGCGCTTGGCCGATGCAAGGCTAAGCCAGGAGGATTAGGGTCGTTTTCGGGCCTTGATAGACGGGATGCACAAGGACAAGCATTGCACTTAATGGATCAGTGGAGGCTTGTTTGAATGCGGGCCACAAATGGCCTATTCCTTTATGCAAGATATTGTCATGGGTGATTCATGATCAGATTGCTAGTCGAGAGCTGTTGGAGATGTAGATCATACTCTATGCCGTTTTAGAGCCCCTAATCCCCAATGCAATCTTTTGCCTTCACACCACTCAAGTCTAGCATTATTTGCATGCTTGCAACTGTCTCATGCATTTGATCATCGTGTTATAGCTCAATGCCACCTTTTCCTTATATCAAGGCCACTCCACATGCTCTCAAATTTTTGGTTTCACTTCTTCCACTTTTGTGGCCCCAAACACGTGAGTGACCTGATGCTTGAAGGTTTTGTTGTTGTTGGTTAAAGATGCCAATGATTTGTAGAATGTCAAATGCAACATATATATGATGACAATGATGATGTTGAGCACTACAAGACAAAGAGAAATTGTTTTGATCTCACTGTAAACACTTAAACGGTTCATGTTTTTTAAAAACAAATGGGCCTTTGGAACAATGGCTCAACCATAACAATACCTTTACCTCGCCTACTAAGCCTCTGAATGAATTGAGGCTCAAGTAGAACCCAAAGTCTCTTCACAGCCTCCAAAGATTGTTGATCCTCAAGACTTAATGTTGCAACACAACTAGATCCAAAAAAAATGGCCTAGAAGTGGGATAGGCCAAGAATTTGAAGCCTTTAAAACAGGTGCAAGAAATATTAAAGCTTCAGATGCAAAATATTGCCAAATTTCTGCCACTACATCATGTGAAAGAGCATCCACAACATGAACAAGCTACAAAAGAGCAGATCAATTAGTGAGAATGCTACAGATATACTAAAAAACAAAAGCAAATCAGCATGTGTTGATCAAAGGTAAAATGAGCTACATAAGCCATTTTAGATAATACATCAGACGAGTCAAAAGGACATTGAAAATAGCAATGCATGTGTGCAAGAGCCATCAACCATGAATACCTCTGTTAGCAGCAGTTCTTAAAGTTAGCTAGCATTGGGAGAAAACATCAAAGCCAAACTTGCTTGGTAGCCAAATTAATAGACAGCTGGACCAATCTTCCTTTGTCTCTAGAATTATTCGTTTTTAAGGTCACCAAGGATTGAAAAGTTTGAAAGCCAGTTATAAGATTCTCGACCCTGGTTACATCAAGCCGCTCCTTCCTCGCATAGACAAAGTACTTCAATGATGCTCTAGTCCTTGGACTATTAGAAACTACAAGCAATCAACTCAAAAACATCGACTCACCCCATTACAAGCACTATGGCTTTGTTATCTAAGGCTCCAAGCCGACGAGAGGCCTTCGTTGTGGGACGGCTCTACTAGGGAAAGGCATAACGAGAACCCAAGCAGGGATGCTACGTGAGCACGAGCCCTTGGTGCATTATCTCCAGCAGGGGGCTGCTCGCACAGAGAACTCAGGAGACACAGGTTTTGAGTGGGGCGCCACGGATGCGCTCGGGCCGTTCAGTCAAGCACAGCAGGGTGCTGCGCTGGTCGCCAACTGACCCAAAAGGGAGGACTCGGTTTACTTCAGAGACCTGCCCTACGGGGCTGTTTATCAAGCGCATAGCAGGTGGCTGTGTTGCCAGTGATTAGTCCACACAGGAGGCTGCATGCCTTACAGTTGCAGCAGGTCAGAGGGGCAGCAAGGGGCTGTCCCTTGTTTTCAATAGTGCTCGTATTGGGGCTGTGGCGCAGGATCTACTTCGCGAATACAGCAAGGGGCATCAGGTCGAATTATCACAGAAAGATCCAGGAGCTCGGACAGGTTGCGTATTGCTCGTCACAAGCTGACCTAGCAAGGCGGCCGCGTGTTATTGATCATTGCACAGCCAGGGAGGCTTTTTCTCACACAGGAGGCTGCATGCCATTTGGAACTGTTGACAGGGCAGGTGACACAGAATATAGAAAGGGGCTGGGCCTCCGTGACTTGCTCCGTCACATGCCAAACCTAGCCGCCAATGGAGAAAACAGTCAGCTCAAACAGTGGTGCTCCTAATGCAACAGAAGCAAATGGAGCAACACTAGCCCACGGTAGACAGGACCATCTCAAAAAAGCAGGGAATGAAATGATGTCACCGCAACCGTCTCGAGTACATCACTTGCAAGCAGAACAGAAACAGAAAAGAACGCGAGCCCAAGAAATGTTTTCGAGTGCGATGCTCGCAAGCAAGAAGAAACCAGAACCGACAATCAAAACCAAGACCAGCATAGGGAAAGCAAATCAATTATCGTCATACATAAGCATACAAGAAACCGTCGACAAGGCAGAGAAACAAACCTCCAGAGAAGTCCATGCTCTCATCATCACTGGGCGAGGCATTGCTTGCACTCCCTTCACCACCACCAACAATGCCACCATCAGATGCCATGTTAATAGAAGATCCAGCTACTTTAAGGCACAACACACAAACCCTCAAAGTAATCCACAGCAGACGCTCAACAAATTTCAACTCCTCACGAGCGACAACAACTTCTTCGACAACATTTGGCAGAAGAAAACATCCGTTTGCATATGCTGACTCGACTCAATTTAATTTTGGAATTGCAACATATCAAGACATAGAAATTGGATAGCAAAGAGAGAATCTTCCACCAAATAGTGATAGCTCAAAGCTTAAACATCAAAGCAAAGATTGTGACTTGCTGGCATATTTACAAAAGCAATATAGAGAGAGAATCTTCCACTAGATAGATAGCTCAAAAGCTCAAACAATATAAAAAACTTGAGACTTGCTGCTACATCTACAAAAGCACGACACAGCATAATAACAACCAGCTGAGACAAGGGCTTGATATTACATTGCATTTTTCTGGCCTTTTATACAAGCTACAATGAGCACGTGGATTGTTCTATTCCAAGCATTACATTCCAAAACGTGCTCTCAAGCATAGAAAACGAAGACGAATAGCGCTCACCACCTGAGGCTACACAAGGACACCATTGAATGCAATCGCCCCTAAAAGCATACGGTTCAAGTATCTTGAAAAGCATCCAAACAGCGCCCGGCATTAAACAAGCACCACTGCCGTATCGAACACCTGCACCACTGCACCACGTCCTCAAGCAGGAGCAGCATGAAAAGAGCATACCTGCTGTGCGCCATCTTCTCGGAAGCACGACACCCACTGCACGCGCCACCTTCTCTGGTAGGAGCAGGGCAAAAAGGGACGCGACCCGCTAGGAGCATCACGAAAGAAGGAGTTGCAGATTGGGTCAAATGAAACTTTAGGAAACCTAATGACATGTGGCAGCCATCCAACAACAACATCAAACGGCCTGAAGTTTGCAACAAGTTTGCACCTAAAACCCTATGGCCTTCCGCAGGCCAAAAACGTTTTGCCAATCTTTTCTGCCCCCATCTTGCATTCAACAAGCCCGAATCTGTGTCTTATCCCCTAATTGTTGCTCTCCTTTCACAACTTTCTAGGCTACAAGCTCCTTTTCCATACGCAGTATTTGGAAACGAATCTACAAGATGAGAGGCCACATTGTCACAAACCTTCAAGATACTAGCGATTGCATATGCAAAAAAGCCTTCCCTTTACATTGGACTACACGTCAGGTCGCGCGCGCGCGTGTGTGTGTGTGTGTGTTTGAGAGAGAGAGAGAGAGAGAGAGAGAGAGAGAGAGAGAGAGAGAGGACTACATGCGTCCACAACACTACAAGAGGCTATTCATATTAGCGACGCTCACACAACGACGCTCAAAAAAAATATTTCTCGGTGTCGCTATGAGCGTCGCAAATTTACTTGTAAATTTGCGACGCTCATAGCGACGCCGACTGGGCTAAAAGAAATAACAGAGAGCGCCCAAAAACTCAGATCTCAGATCTGAGTTTTTTGGCACCCTCAAGCAAGGAGCAGGTAACGCTCTCCCTCTCTGTCTCTCTCTCTCTCTCTCTCTTTCTTCTCCACACACACACACACACACACACACACACACACAAACACACACACACACACACACGAGGAGAGGAAGGAGAGCCAGGTATGCTCCTTCCCTCTCCTCACTCTCATGTTCCCTTCCCCTCTTTCTCTCTCCCTCTCTCTCTCTCACACACACACACACATAGTGTTTTTGAGAGAGAGAGAGAGAGAGAGAGAGAGAGAGAGAGAGAGAGAGAGAAAGAGTACAAACATAAACAAAAATGCACACACACATACATAAACAAAGAATGCACACACACATTGAGAGAGGAAAAGAGAGAGAGAGAGCATGCATAAACAAAAAACGCACACATTGAGAGAGGAAAAGAGAGAGAGAACATGCATAAACAAAAAACGCACACATTGAGAGAGGAAAAGAGAGAGAAAACATGCATAAACAAAAAAACGCACACACATTGAGAGAGAAAGAGAGAGAAACTAATTTAACGTCGTACGAAACTAATTAAAATTAAAAGACCTAAAGATCTAGCCGACGACGAGGAGTTGAATTCAAGACCTATTATTCAAGAGGGAAATGGCATAACCAATCTATCATACTTGGCATGGGTGATAGAAAGGTTATACCATTTATCTCTTTTTATTGGCACACACATCCACACACGCGCACACATACAAGAAGAAGAGAGTTATAACGTCGTAGGAAACTATCATAAAAGACATTAAAGATTAGGTTAGATGTAGATTTACGTTAAATTAGATTTAGGTTTATTTAAGTTAAATTAGATTAGATCTACGTTTAGTTTTAGTTAGATTTACGTTTATTTATGCTAGATTTAGATTTACGTTATATTAGATTAGATTTAGGTCTCCATAGACTGCGATGCTTGCATGAAGCGGGTGAAGAAAGCCCTCAATGGAATATAGGGTATTGCTGCCTTCACTCATGGTGGGCTCCGTCGATCCAAAAGTACTGGTGGAATGTCTTCAGAAGATAGGGAAGAAGGTGGATCTTCAGGGCGGCAAGAGTCACTACATCCCCGACAATGACCATCTAGACAACCTCTAGTCATTCAACAGCAACTTCAAAGTTAGTAACAAGAGCAAGAACGGTCCAAAGGGCCAATTGCTGTCGTCAGATGTGGATGGAGATGAGGCAGCGTCACCGCCGGAAGTAAACTCTCACATCTTTAGTGATGAGAATGCCAACTCTTGCCGAGTTATGTGAAAAATTATGTGTTAAATCAGATTTAAGGTTCTTATAATCCTTGCTAGTTTAGTTCTTTGTTTTTAATATAACATAATTTACGTTAGATTTAAATTTATGTTATATTAGATTAGACTTAGGTTTATTTAGGTTTACCCACACCCACACACACACACACACACACACACACACAAGAAGAAGAGAGTTTTAACGTCGTAGGAAACTATCCCAAAAGACGTTAAAGATTAGGTTAGATGTAGACTTACGTTAAATTAGATTTAGGTTTATTTTTAGTTAGATTTACGTTTATTTAGATTTACGCTTATTTACGTTAGATCGAGTCCACGCAAGAATTACTTACGGTTTAGGGTTTAGAGTTAGACGAACAGTGAAAAGATCTACTGTGAAAAGATGTTAAGATGCTGTGAAGTGCTACAGCTAGAGAAGAGGCAAAGGGGTTTTGTCCACTACATGCAGTATCATGTAGACGTGGGTCTGTAGATTTCTTGTACCCACAAATATAGGTATTGACCAATAAAGACGAGATTATAACCCGGTGGTTCTGATCTCCGTGCACCTCTAGACCGAGGTGTGCGGGGATTGGACATGACTAGAGAATGTGAGGTAGAGAGAGAGAGAGAGAGAGAGAGAGAGAGAGAGAGAGAGAGAGAGAGAGAGAGAGAGAGATAAGACGAAGAATGCCAATAGAATATTAAATTTGTTGTCCAGGTTATAAGATTTTTATACTCATTATGAGTAGTGACGAGGATGTGGGACCGTCCAACCGAAACACCTATCTCTCAACTAGGGTCTTATGTCCTTGAAATCAATGCAAGCATGCTGTGCGACGGACAAGACGTGTTTCTTTGCAGCACGTTCGCGAATTTGGCGAGTTCGATCCATGTATTATAGATCGAGTTGTTGCCAATTATAACTCGTCGGACTCTGACGCTGGCCAACAAGCAGCAATCTTGCAACCATATAGACGTGCTCGTAGGCGCTTTGGTCAAGCAGCATATGTGAGGCCACAAGATGTAGCCTCTGACAGCTCGAGGGATGATCATGCAGAGCACATTCCCAACGAGGTAATGTTCGAGCCCGAGATTGATGAAATGATCAAGATGATCATGGTCCAAAAATATGATTCCAAAAGATATCGAGTAGATCTCCACGGGACAAAAATTCCACAAAAGGTTTTGTGACATTTTCCTCTGCTTCCTCGCATCAAGCATTTCTTCGAATGTAAGTCCATGGCCGCCCTAGCATCATGGCATGAGGAGAATAAATCTTCGGATGGTGTGCTACGAATTCCTGCAGATTGCGTAGCCTGGAAAAATATAGATGGAACATGGTCGGATTTTGCCAGGGAAGCTCGAAATTTGCGCTTAGGCCTGGCTATGGATGGCATAAATCCATTTGGTCAAAGATCAACATCTTATAGTGTATGGCCTGTTGTCATCGTCAACTACAACATTCCCCCGTGGTTGACTACGAAGAAGGGGCACCTATGGCTAAGCTTGATTGTGCCACGGCGATATAAAGTGGAGAATATGGATGTGTATCTTCATCCACTATTGGAAGAGCTACAACAATTGTGGATTGGCATAGAGGTGGTGGATATGAGCTGACACACAGGATGACGGAATGCTTTGATCAAAGGCATTCTAATGTGGACCATGCATGACTATCCCGGGCTAACAGAATGCTCAGGTGATCTATTGACACTCCTCACTCAGACACTGTAAATCTTGTTTTTACCCATAGTTGATCTATTATCATGTGTATACATGCAGGGCTTCAAACAAGTGGATACAGAGCATGTGTCACATGTGGACCCAGACTGAATGCACGTAGGGCGCGCTCACTGAAGAAGCAAATCTACGAAGGTCATCAAGCGTATCTTCCAGAGCATCATGTGTTATGCGACGGCTTTTTGGGAAGAGAGCCACCAAGGATGTCTGCACAAGCATGGTTAGAGCAGAAGGAGATGTGCGATGAAGGATTGCTTCCAGGGATGAAGAGACTATCTCTATGGTACGAGTTACCATAGTGGCCCCGACTCATGATCAATCACTTGCTCGATCCAATGCACATATTCAAGAATGTGGGTAATCTACTATGGGACCATCTGACCGGCAAGAAAGATACTTTGGGAGCCAGAGTTGACCTTAGAAATGTGGATCGTATGGAGCAATATTGGCCGCAAACAGCGTCTGATGGATCGATAAAACTCCCTAAAGCACCATGGATTTTCACAGGAGCCCAAGAACGCAAAGTAAAAGAGACCATTCGATCTTTGCGGACCCCCACTGGCGTAATGCACTCGCTCCGAACGTGTTTTACTAAAGAAGGAAAGCTTACCGGTTTGAAGTCACACGATTGGCATAAAATGTGTCAGGTACGTTCATAGTGGACTTTAATATCATTGCATAAAATGTGGACTTTAATATCATTACTGCACATACTTTACAGTTTATTTTACCGGTTGCCATTGAGGGATGTTTGTCTCTCGACATCCGTAACACAATCTACAAACTTGCAAAGCTGGTGCAATGGATCTCACAAAAGGAGATCAACGTAGACTCCATACCATTCGCCAAACTAAATGCTGCGGAGCTTGTGTGCATGTTTGAGAAACATTTTCCTACTACCATGCTAACCATTCAGGTGCATCTTCTTGTTCACATAGTTGATGAGGTGGAAATAGCTGGCACAGTTCATTCCAGATGGATGTTCTTCTTAGAATGTTTCATGAAAACGCTTAAGGGATATGTGCGTCAAAAGGCACGTACGGAGGGTAGCATGGCAGAAGGTTAGTTGGTATCAGAGTCCCTAGTGTACATTGGAGAGTGGCTAGACGGATTTGATAAAGCCCGGGACACGCTATGGGAAACCATAGATGATGAGCGCATATCTGGGATTGTCATGTGCAATCTTGGTGTTGAGAAGAAGATGACGGAAGATCTAGAGGCTAAAATCAACCGATTTTGCATGCTTCACAATCCAGTGATGCAAAAGTGGATTTCACAATATGAGGATGCAAAGCAAGAGCGACAAAGGGCACGAATCGAGTGGAGACGGGGAAGACGACCACCGATGCACTATCCGACGGGTCTGGAGAGCCTACCAACATTCATGAGCTTAAGATGGTTGCACAACCAATTGAAAAGCGCACAACAATGCGGTGACAAAGTGACTGAAGAAGAGTGGGAGTACTCTCGGAGTTGCGCGACCAAGGTAAGTTTGCAATGTACGACTAGCTAGTGACCTTATTTCTAAACGTTTGAACGGCCACTCATAATCTTTGTTCGTTGTAGTATAAGTCATGCACAACAGCATGGTGTAAAGCTCGACATTTTAGGGTGGAACGGATCGACAAAAAGCGTTTTACTCAAGATTGTGGAATCATGGCAAAATTTGAACAGTTTAGTCGACGACGTTCCTCTGATGCAGATCCTGTGGTGGCGGAACTCACTTACTTTGGCACGCTACAAGAGATTTTGAGGATCGATTACAGAGGATTTTTTGTCGACTTGTTCGATGTGCAATGGTTCAAGATAATCATGGAGGGTCGCAACGCTACTGTGCGTAGAGGAGAGTCAGGTTTTCTTGAGGTGGATTCTACTAAGAAATGGACTGACCTAAGAGACACTTTCGTACTACCCGAGCATTGTGAACAAGTAAGTATGTAAATAGTTAACATCTCCCTTTTACAAGTTATGTGCTTGAAGGCTCTCATGTAAGTTATGTGGCTCTGGCAGGTAATATTTCATCCTACAAAGTCTACATCAAACTGGTGGTACGTCATAGAGGTAGCCCCTCGTAGTGCAAGGACGTATGAAGGCGACCATGTGCCAATCACAACGGCATCAATGGAGGAGATCAGAGAAGATGCTCAATCAAAAGTCGCTGCGGTGGTGCCCGACGAGCATCAAGATGCTACTACTCTATATGGGGTGCATGCAGAGGAGCTACAAAATGAAACAGAGGATATGTGTTTAAACGGAGAGCTCTATATAGATATAGGAAGTTATGCTGAGTTATGCGAGGATGAGAGAGAGATCTCTTAAAGCCACAAATATTGTATTTGAACAATTTTGCTCCGTGTTGTAAACGCTCTGGCTCTCTAAGTACCTTCCATGGTGTATAACGCTCTTTTCTACTCGCGCTCACATCTTTTGATTGAAAATTCTGAGTTTTCGACTTGCCACTTCTATCAATCAATTCATTGCGTCATTGTATTTATATGCGTCATTATGTCATTGTATTTAATGGTCTTTGCGTCATTGTCTACTCTATTCATTCAATATTAAGTTGAAATATTCGTGTGTTTAATGCAGGTATGGATGATGAGGAGTTTCTTTCTTCTTTGTCACCGCAGCAGAGACAGTGGTACGTGGAGCGTCATCGCTCTGGCGCATCATCGCGCGTTCCTACTCCATCCGCATCTCCCTCTCTTTCGGAGCATTCGGCGCGCTCCGAAGCTTCGGTGTCGATGAGACGATCTTCACACTCGTCTAGACACCGGCGCTCTAGTGGTGGCGGTGGCGGTTGTTGTGGGGATTCTGCCGCCGATGCCTCCACACCGCCTCGTGTTCGACGAGGCTCTTTACCCTCCCCTTCTTTGCTCGCCCCCACACCAGCCAAAGCATCGCCATCTACCCCAGGTTTTGCGCGGCTGACTGTTCCTAGCAGCTACACACCTCTACCTACTCCGCTAGGAGCCACCCCACTCGACACTCCTCGCTTCGGGGCCCAGACGCCGGTGGAGACACCTGACGTCCGTACCCCCATCGACACGCCGCTAGAGACTCTGCCGGGACACCCAGGTTCACGCGTCACCGGCCAGAGGGCTTGCCTTACTCCGTCGACTTCAGCGGCGGCATCATCATGGATGATGACGGCAAGAAGGTGATCTCGCGCATGCGTGGTCTTTGATCTTAGCTGTTTAGACACTACATACTAAACAAATGGAGTGAAGTACCAAGTGATTTAAAAGCCAGAGTCATCAGCATACTTCATGATGAGTTTCCCGTTCCAACACGGGATCAACGCTTCAATGAAGACCTGATGAAGATTCGAATGCGCGAATACTGCAAACACAAGCGTTCCGAAGTGCAAAAAGCAATCAAGCATGGGTGGAACAGGCCAGATGGCTGGCCAAAGAAGATTGGAAGAATGCGAAGAAAGCAGCGCGTGAGAATCCCGACAAGTGGAAGCAACAAAATGCAGCCAGAGCGCGAGTAGAGGCAGGGAGCTCGCACCACTTGGGGAGCGGTGGATGGACATCATTTGAGGCCGATTTTGTAAGTGTTTTCGCATTGCTCTTTATGTTCGATAGTTTAGGGTTTATGAGTTTTTTAATTCTAACATAATGAAATCTTTGTATGTTTTGACAGTGGTCGATGACAGGACGTGATCCCACACCGTACGAGCGCGAGTACGCAGGCAGGAAGGGCTTAAACGCCCTGATGGACATTCTCAGTTCTCGCGGCGGCATGGTTAGTATTAGGGTTTACTCTTTTCTATTTTTTGTATTGTTTTATAAATGTCGTTATATGTTTATACTTACTGAAAGCTGTCTTATTGTCTTTTTTTGCAGAATCCGACAGATACGCCGCTTGGACGCGATGAGACGTCTGACTAGACGACGTCAGTTTAGCCGTAGCTAGATAGCATTAGTTTAGGGTTTCTCATAGCTTATGTATCATGAGACGGATTTTATACGTCTTTTTGAACCATGTATATTATTACATTTGTCACCGCAGTTCATTTTGCCAATCAATTCTTTATGCCTATGATGTTGTACAATTGTCATTATTACATTTGCCAATCAAGTCATTTTGCCTATGATGTGTACAATTGTCAATTTTACGCTTGTCAATTTTGCAAACAATGCGTCTTGTGGGTGACTATTTTGGGTCTATTATCTACCCTTGCACTTTTTTTAAAAAGTGAATCAAGTACAATATGGTTGATGGGTGGCAGGGCATTCAATGCCCGGTCACCAAAATTTTTTTTCTCGGGCGTCGCTATAACCGTCGCTATTTATGGCTTTGGAAGTTGCTATAGACTTCTGTGTAAACGTCGCTATAACCATCGCTATGACCGTCGCTATGAGCGTCTCTATATAGCGACGCCTATAGCGATGCTATTAGCGACGCCGAGGGTTATAAAAACCCAATGTATTTCCGTCGCTAACAGCGTCACAAGAGCACACAACCTCTTGTAGTGCAACTTAGAGAGAGGAGAAAGAGAAATCAGAGAAAATCTCTTAGAGAGTTGCCTTGAGTCTCATTTTCCAAAAAGGGTATCACATATTGCACACATCCACCCACAAAACTGATTTACAATGACAAATGTCACACAACCTCCCATGAAATTGATTTACAATGACAAATGTCACACAACCTCCCACAAAACTTCTTCTTTCTAGTTCAATTACAAGAATTACGAAATGCTCAGTTGCAAGTGCTCAATTACAGGATCCTTGAAGCCACAAAATGTCTAGTAGCAAAAAATTGCAAATAGTTTGATAAGAACACATGAGGTTGTAATATGCTGGTTTGATGGAAATAGGTTGATAACATGTTGACAAATATGTCTCTATAATCTTTTTTTCATTTGTTTGAAGGGAATCTACTTAGATGCCAAGAGAGTCTTTGGAGGGGGGCCGAAGGTGGCACGATGAGATATTCTCTCTCTCTCTCTCTCTCTCTCTCTCTCTCTCTCTCTTCGAGTCTCCGTTTGTCATTCGTCAGGGCAATGCTCTCTCTCTCTCTCTCTCTCTCTCTCTCTCTCTCTCTCTCTGGCCTGCAGGGTCTTTGGGCAGAAGTTACCATGCAGCGCAGACCTAAGGATGGTCATTGCAAACTTATCCTAGCTCGCCTGCGAACCTTGTGAACTCTGCATGGCATTCGACTACAGTTCTTTGGTCTACAGGTTTGTGGGATAAAGTAACGGTGGGAGAGGAAGAGGCAAGAACATCGTGCGACTTCACTAATCGGGAAGCTCTCATTATGCAAGCTAGGCATACTGGTAAGTAGTCTTTTAGGTGAGTCAAGATCACTAGGAGATAGAGCTTCTACGAGTCTTGTTGGATGTTGTCTCTGGATTGAGAGATGATGCAGCTTGTCTAGCTAGCGTACGATGGAGAGGCATGCCTAGCTTCAATGCCTTGCGTCTGGATGGACTCCTTGCTTGTGATGCAACTGCTTCAGATTTCTTTTCAGGGGACAAACTTCTCTTTAATGGGGGTATGAGCATACGAACAGACACATTCAACCTCGTCTAGGCCTTTGCCGATGAAGATTCCAGGGAACTAGAATCACTAGATTATCCAGTAAGATCAATAATAGGAAGAACACCGCCACTGCAGATTATTGATCTTAGAGCTTGGATATTTCTCGACGGGGAGCAGAGGGAACCAGAGGAAAAGATGGATCGTCTGCGCAAGACTAGAGGGCGGAGGGGGTTGCGATGCGACGGGTGCGTCAGAGGGCCGGGGCAAGCATATAAAGCGTGTGCATCGACTCCAGTTGAATATTAGTTTTAAAAGTTAAGATCTTGTGGGAATCTTTCTAGTTAATTAACTAATGGATGACCGAATAGACCCAACGTGTCCCTCTATTTTTTTTGTTTAGGTGCTTATTAACGGGAATCTCATTGGATTCTTTTTTGGGTTTAAGAGAAAAAAAGAAGAAAGTGGCACGTGAAGAGAGGAGATAAAAGCATCTTTTTTATATGAGAAAATTACTAAAATGCCCCTCTAATTTGTGGGAATTCCCAAAATACAACCAAATTCCCAAAATACCCTTGTACTTGTTCTGGTTGGATTCTTCAAGATTTTCTAGTTTTTATTCGTTTTCTGCAATCGAGATTTGTTTTTGAGTGCTTGGCATGTAATTTGTCACAAACTGCGTCACGAAAAAGGGCAATTCTGTTTAAAAATAATGAAGCAATCCGAGGCCTGCATCTTGTATTTGACAGACAGTCAATACAAAAACAAAAATTAGAGGGACAAAAAGCTTAAAAGAAATTTCTCTTCGGAGAGATTTAATCTTGAAACCAGGAGTGATTTGCGAATTTTGGAAATCTGCGACAAAGTTATTGGGGTGAGGATGCCGCTATTGGGGTGAGCATGCCGCGGAGAGAGAGAGAGAGAGAGAGAGAGAGAGAGAGGGCAAGAGCTGCCATCCATCAACGTGACGACTGAAGCGGTAGGGGGATTTTTTAATTGGGGGTCAGCGTGCCGCGGAGAGAGAGAGAGAGAGAGAGAGGCAAGAGCTGCCATCCGTCAACCTCACGAGCCAAGCGGCAAGGGGATTTTTTCAGCGCTGTCAGCATGAGGGAGTTGTATACGATGTCTGCAATGGCGATTTTTTTGCGTGGAGAGTTTTTTTGTCGTCGTCGTGACTGGCTGAGCAGGACTTTGGCAAAACTATGCATCCGAGAAGAGGATTGGGCTGTAGGCTGTGTGAGAGAGAGAGAGAGAGAGAGAGAGAGAGAGAGAGAGAAAGGCAAATTTCTTGATCGATCGTCTTCACTCGTGTGTTGTGAGACAGAGAGTTTCTGCTCTCCTCTTGACTGGCCAAGGAGGAGTGCAGTACATCACGGGTCGGAGAGCATGGGCTGTTGTAAGGTGCAACTCGGTAGTCGCGACGAGGGGGAAGGGGGTTGTTTGGACAGCACACCAAGCAGAGTGGACCGCGTGCATCGACTACAACCGAGCGCTTAGCGTTAAAACTTAGAGATGTTGAGAGAATCTTGCTGGGAAATTAATTAATGAGTGGAACAAGCCAATAAATAGGTCCCCAAAACGATGTTGACATAATAACATGATGGCATAATGTCCGATTACATGGATATTGAAAACCAAGGCTATCAACTAACAAGCTTATATTTTTTGTTGATCAAAACACCAAATAACATGTTGTCGACTAGACAAATCTCAAACAACAAACATCAAGTGACCTACAAAAAAAATAGAGTGAGAACAAACAATAAAAAATGCAACATCATAAACGTGTTTAAATAGGAGTTTAATGTTGATGTGTCTTACATACTTGACATTTATGCATTTACAGTTTTAATGACCTCCATTTTCATTTTGTAGCAAGTTCACTTGATGCCTTATGTCTTGCAAAGCATGGTGTCTAATTAAAGCAACTCTAATTTACAATGTTCCCTCACGTGATTCAGAGTTTTAATCTTTGTCATGAAAGGCTTGTTATCATGTGGATGGGGATGTCATCGGTCATGTGTTCTACCTCTCCATCGTAGTTGCACAAAGTTGTGCAAAATGCAACATGGGCCCACTTTAGTCTATTGTTTGTTGTAGTACCAAATCCACATTCAACTCATGAATTGTGTGCCATCTATTCTTCAAGATACCAAAATCATTCTCCACTTTCACTCTACCTTTGACAGATGTCTATCAAAATTGTTAAGAGATTGTTACCACTATTGTAAACTTGTGGTAGTACCAAATCCACATTCAAATCTTGAATTTTGTGTCATCTGTTCTTCAAGATACCAAAATCATTCTCCACTTTCACTTTTCCTTTGAAAGATGTCTATCAAAGAGATAGAGAAGGCGAGATCTTGAGTTCTTGCAAGCGTGCACACATAGATGGAGGCAAACCTTCTACTTCTTCTTATTCACTAACTCAATATAAGAAGTCTACGAAGCATAATGAAAAAATACAACATAAAAGGAAACTAGTACAACGGTCAAGTGTGAACTGCTAGTGATTGAGCTGGATGGATAAGTGCACCCTCACTTCGGTAGGTAGACCAAGTCGATGTACTCCAGTTGTAGTATCAATCGTGAAGCTATGTGTAACCACCAAGGAGTACTAGTGATGATGGCTATCCATGATAGTAATCTAAGAGTAGTTCATGTTGAGCTTGACATCTCAACACTCTCCCTCAAGCTCAATTCCATCTCTCGTATGCCAATCATCACTCAAAATGGTTGCAATTTTTGCGCTCCAAGGGTCTTCATGAAGATTTCTGCAATCTTCTCGTCCAAATTTACATACTCAAGGTCAATGTTGCCTCCTCCCAAGACCCTCTCTGTGATGAAGTGGTAATGCACCTCAATATGCTTCATCCACATGCAATATTGGGTTTTGAGCCGACTGTATGTTGCTGAGCTTGTCACAGTAGCTGAAAATTGGCCTCTATACATGTACTCTAAAGTCCTGAAGTAGCAATCCCAGCCATGCAACTTCACATGGAGCCATTGTAGCACCCCTGTACTTTGCTTCTATACTTGATAGAGAAACTATAGGTTTCTTCTCGCTACTCCATCTAGTTGCTTCTTGTTACTCCAGGTGATAGCAGCACTCCCAAGTAAAAACACAAATATGTTGGTAGACTTGCAATCATATGTGCTACCATCCCGATCCGCACATGTGTAATCATAGAGTTGTAACAGATGATCATCGGTCCCATAAAAGAGTGCACAATCCGCATATGTGTAACCATAGAGCTGTAACTCATCATCACCCCTATAAAAGAGTGGATGCTCTAAAATAGTACTCACATAGTGCAATGTGTGTCTTCGGGGGATTCACCTCTTAGATATGTAAGTTACCACGTGAGTTCAAATGAATGGGTTTTTTAATTGCCACAATTTTTAAATTTTAATAGAATTATGTTAACCAAAGGAGTTTTTTAATTGATTTTAGAGAAGAACAAGCAATTTTTTGAAGAAAAAGGGGTCATTTCATTACCTTAAGCATGTAAGTAAATGCGTTTCTTTAATACCCTTTGAACGCACGATATATGAGTAGTTTCTTAAAGGTGCACCCCCAAGTGTGCGTCTCACCACATCCAAGTGTGATTTCCTAAGAGACAAGATAAACTAACTCACCAATCTAATTGTGTAGGTCAAGTTTGAACGTGAGATAGTCAAGTAGATCAAGCTACCAACCATCTTCCTATACATGGTAGCATTCTAAACAAATTGACATGTATCATTCCACCAACTTCAAATTCTAATTTAAGGAAATTACAATTGAATTTATAATCAGCAATACCATACTTTTTCAAAATATCCAAAGCATATTATCTTTCTGATAGCCATACACCCTCTTTTGTGCATACAACTTCAATGCCCAAGAAAGAATGCAAGTCTTTCAAGTCTTTCATCTCAAACTCCTGCATAAGTAGAACATATACACCCTCTACTTGAACCACATTATCACCTTCAACAATCAAGCCACCCACATAAATGCATGTCACAACAATTCCCGCTTCATTCTTTTGCACACACAATAAATGATCTGCATTAGACATCTCAAAAGCCAAGGACACAAGGAATACCAAAATTCTCTCAGACCAAGCTCTAGGTGCTTGCTTCAGCCCATATATTTCTTTCTTTAACGTACATACAAGGTCACACAGCCTCATATTCACATAACCTTGTGGTTGCATCAGATACACAATAAGTCTCTATTCAAGAAAGCATTCTTTGCATCCATTTTTTCAACACCCATCCTAAAGTTGGAGACACTATAATAAACACATGAATGGTAGCCTTCTTGGCTACAAGTTTTAATGTCTTCTCACAATCAATCCCATACATTTGTGCATAACCCTTGGCCACAAGCCTTGCATCGTAGCTACTCACACTGATATTAAAAATGTGCTTTATCTGGTACACCCATTTGCGTTCAATAGCCTTCTTTCCCTTCAATAATGGCACCCACTTCCATGTTCCATTTGCATCAAGGGTAGCTATCTCCTTATCCATTGCTTGCCACCAATTCTTATCTTTGACAGCATCTTCAAAACAAGTGGTTTCCACTTTGTATGTAACTACATAGTTGTCATAAGGTAGTCTCTGCATAGGATTTGTTACTCTCTCATACATATGTGGTCCATGATCACTTTTAGCTTTCTTGCTTCCTGCTCGCATTCTTCTTGCACGTGGAGTCTTAACAAAGGGTATGCAAAACTTCGATTATCTAAACTCTGTCAAAACCAATATTGTCACTATCATCATGACCAGGACTCAAATTTGGAAGCTTAGGGGTATCACCAAATTTTTCCATTCCTTTTTTTGATATTTGATGATATATTAGGACTTGTTCTATCATGCAACCTGCCACTCCATGGCTTCTCACCATAAACTATACTAAGTGACCCTTGCAGACCACACACAACCTATGACTACGCACCTATATTTTCTACTTCCGCATTATCTCTTACATCAACCCCTTAAGTCATTCTTAACATCAGCATGCCAACTCACCATTTTACATTTACGTGAATTTCTTTACACAAGGTTCCAATTTGAATTGGAAAAAGTATATAAAATGGAAGTCGTAGCTAATGAGCTGAATTTTTTGTCCCTATTTTTATTTTTTTATTTGAAGCCATGGTTGACGAGATATGATCAAAATGGTGGACCCTAGTCTGTCCACATAATGTAGGGAGTCGGGACAACTCATTTCAAACTTTGCGAGTTCATGTTCACACTGGCTCTTCTCTTTCTTGTGTAACATTTGGGGGTTCCCTTTACCTGTAAAAGGGGACCTCTTCTTCCTTGAAACTCATTCATGAGGGAGTGAGAGGATTGATGCATAATTGTACTTAGCCATAAACATAAGCCTAAGCCTACACTTGCTCCTAGAGGAAGACTAGCCAATCTTGTAAGCTATCCTTGGAAGATCAATTCTAATCGAAGAAGGTCTTGAACTTGGTGCATCAATCAAAGCTTGAAGTCTTCCCTCTTCTTCTCTCTCCATCAAAATAGTGAATAACTCCCGAAGAGTTTGTCATGTAAGATGTGTTTTACTTTGATATTTTGTTAGTTTCTTGTTGTTTTCTATTTTGTCTCTAATCCAACATATAACTCTAATTTCATCTCCCTCCCTAACCAAATCTATCCCTCTCACTCTTAGAAAGTCATTCTCCCTACAAATTCTAGGTTCTCCTTGCTACAGGTACATCTCTCCCCGCAGTATCCTTATTGCCTACGGGAAGGAAAGAATAGGGCTTGGGAGGGAAATTCTCTTTCCTTCACTTATCTCATATCTACATTTTTCACATGCTAAAGTTATCCTAGATGAATAATCCACATGATGTGAATTTCTATCTTTTCCATTATGCACGATCTATTACAATTAACGTATGGATTATTCGTAAAATACACTCTCAATAACGTATAGTGTTTCTCTTTGGCCCTGAAAGGCTCAATGAAATACTACTTTTACAGGATCCCATCATACTACCCCTTATAGACTATACCTTTTCTTTTGACATAAGTGTAGATATCTTGCTATGAACCAAGAGAATTTCTACGCACAATAAATCCCAATCACTAGACTAAACATATATATTATGGCAAGAACAAAATTACAATTCCAAAGAAGAATTTTTAGCTTGTTTGGTCGGCAAAGATTCAAAGTCATTAACTCATCTATTAACCCTTTCATATTATCCATGATACGCTACGATCACAGCCTTGATGTTTTCATCTTTGTGTTGTTTTGATATTCTCTTTTGTGTTCTTTCTTTGTGTGTGTGAGTGCAAGAGAGAAAGAGTGGGGTTTCTTTGATTGCACTTAATTCCAAATCCTAGACTTCATGGCATCTATGGTATAACTCCTTCATATACTATTTTTTGAGTTCTCTCAAAACTCTCACAGCCAAAAGTCCGGTGCTTTCCTGGCAAGACCGCAAACTTCTCAACATATTTCTGGTGAACCCAATGCAAAACTTCCCGGGTGAGAGTTTGTGGGTAATCATGGGTGATCATGTGGAGCAACATGGTATGCATTTTGACCCAGCAACAATGCAAATATTTGAAGCATTTGCAATGTTCATGCAACAACAAAATGCCACTGAAAGAAAGGAAGTTTCAGCAACCAAAGCCATACAAGCAGTCATCAGCAGAATGGATCAGCTCAATGGCAAAGATGTAACCAAATACTTGTGCAAATATGTGAAGGAGATGGAGTTGCATCACGTGTCAGAAAGTGAGATGATTCAAAGCTTTGGGATAGTTGTTGCTCCAGAAACTAGGGAACATGTTAGGGCAATTAAAGATTGGCATGGGAGAAACTGGGAAGAACTCAAAGTAGCTTTAAAGGAGGAATATTTCATGGAGGACTTTGAGAGAGTGACCAAAGGATATGCCTAGAATGGGTAGTCAAGCCAAAGCAAGGACTATCAATAATAGAGCTACTTAGGGAGTTTGAGCAGCACTATGCACAACTCACCAGGACAAAAAAGGCCACACTAGATGCAGAGAAGACATATCTTTTCTTACAAGCTGCAGGTAAAGAGTTTCAAGAAAATTTGGAACTTCTTCTTGAAGATAAAGATGTTGAGCACAAGGACCAAAGAACAAATGGAATGAGGTAGAAGGTGTTGTCTCACTGCTTGCCAAACAACAAAGAAGAAGGGACAAGATGGTAGTAAACACTACAAGTCCTTTAACCTCAAGTTCTGAAAAAATGGTAAAGCCTACTTGTATAGCTCCTAAGTTTGATGAGTCCATGCTAGATGAGCTTGCGAAGGGAACGCGTGACTTGAAGGTGAAGCTTGCAAAGTTTGAAGAAAAAGTCTAATCATCAGGACCACTTCCTAGGCAAAGACAATAGCCCGAAGAAGGTTTTGTTAATAGATGTATTTGGTGTGATAGTATAGACCATGTAAGAACGGATTGTGATAGTTTTAGTGATTCTTTGACAAAAGATGTTGTATTTTTTAAGGATGGTATCCACTTAAGAGAGATAGGTCTACCCTTGAGAACTAACTTTGGGAAGGGAGGAATGCAAACCGTAGTTGAAGATATGGCAACTAATCATGCCACCTCTTTAGTTGAGGCACCTACTTATGGAGTAAAAATTGAGCATCTTAGTGATGAAGAGGTGAGTGACCATCGTGGTCGACTTTGGCCAAATGTCATGCAATTAGCTAAAAAGGGAAAGCTTACAAAATTGATTCTACATGAAGTAGGTGATTGCATACGTCTAGAAATAGGGTGGATTGATCCAATGGATTCAATGTCTGTCCATGTCTACATTACAAACTGCCAAATCCATGAATCTAGTGTAGAAGAAAAGCGTAGGCGTGAAAATGTTGATGAAGAGCCTTCAAAAAGAGCTACAAGAAGTGGAGGAAGGAATGATTTAGCACCGTTGCAAGCACCATCAACACAGAAGGCACCTTCACCAAAAGTGACCATGGAGGAATCTACAACAGGGAAGAAAAAGGAGCCAACAAAAGGTAAGCCAAAAGGACAAGCTTACAAACTACAATCTGACATTGAGCTTGCTAAAGACTTGAAGAAATTTATAGAGGAGAGGATTTTGAATAGCAAAGTTGGATTTAATTTGGGAGAGGTGCTTGGCATAGCCAAGTGTGAATTCCATGAAGAAGTTAACGACATCATCAAGAGAAAGAAGGAAACACTTGGAGAGCATATTCGCCCACAAGCTGAAGGCGATACTTTGAAGACACAAGGAGTGCAGGTGCATGCTAAAGAGGTGATGGAGCTATGGTGGGATGCTACCAGTCTTCTTGGAATTTAAGGCAAGTGAAATTTGCTGATGATGGGGAAGAATCTCAAAGTATTCCTAGGAGCCGCTATTCTAGAAGCCATTGGGCACGGGCTACTACAGAGACATTAATCAAGGTAGGTGATAATGAAGAACCATTTTTTGCCTTAATTAACCATAATTTTGACATAAGTATAATGTCAAAAAATCTTTACAACAAATGCAAATGGCCAATGGACATAGAACATGGTTGGATGGTCAAAGTGGCAAACAATGCATCAGGTGAATTGGATGCACCTTGTCTAAGTGTAAAGGTGACAATAGGTGAAGTAAAGGTGGAGCAAAACTTCTTTATACAGGACACATCTTTATATCATATCATATTATCCTTGGACAATCCTACATTGTGGGAGTTTGAATGGAAACAAAGGTAATGGATGATGGTTCAGCTTATGCCAGGATACAAAGCCAAGATGGTAAACGTGCTGTTCAATTTCTCACAGTTTGTGTAGACCATGACAAAAATCATGACAACCTCAGATATCATCCACTACCAAAGGTGAGAAAGTGTTTCATGACCATAGGGAAATGATGGATTTTGGCCAAGTACCATTGTAAAGCGGGATTGGAGTGGTACAGAAAGAAAAAGGGTCTCGCCTCATCCAAAAATAAGTGAAACTTTCTCAACGGGCTCCTTGGTAACAAGGAATGGATTAGTATGTTTTGTAAAACTTGAAGATTTGAAGAGATGTGAGAGGCAATATGTACATAATGTACAAAGGTCAAAGGACCTTTTAACACTAACTTTTGGAGGTCTTTAATGAAGCTAACCCTAAGGTCTTTTAAGCTCCATTAGATGCACGTTGCTCTTTGATATACTACCTCCTTTTGGACCCCTATTGAGATGTAACCATCTCTCCACTTGGTCCCTTGCTGAGGTAAATTTAGAAGCACTTATTAAATTAAGGTACAAAGATACATCAAGCTCATGCTAAGCCTTGAGAGTCGTCAATTTACATAGAACAACAATGGGACTTCCCAAAGCAGCAACCCACTACCCCAAAATAGTCAGCTTTTACCTGTCAAAGTGGAGTTAGTGGACCAATACACAATCGTCCAATCCTTTGTTTTACCAATGGAGACAATTAGTTTCTTGCTTTCAACGAAGCTAGGAGTTATAGGGTCATTCTCAACGACCCTCTTGCAGTTCTTGGCCTTCCAAGTTTCCTTAAAGTAGTAGAACGTGATGATTTGAGTGCATATCAGGAACGCCTGGCTCTTAAACGTCATCCCTCTAAGCCATGACTTAGACCTACATACTTTTCTTTCCCAACCAGAGTGTGGGCTCTCATTTATAATTCTCATCACCACAATACTAGAGCATCAAGAATCACTTATTAGCCCCATATATAGTACACCACATGTATCTTTGGTCCCATAGGCCATATTAACCTACAAAGATGATAATAAAACCTCTCTCTCTCTCTCTCACACGCGCACACACACACACACACACACACACACACACACACACACACACACACACACACACACACACACACACACACACACACACACACACACACACACACACACACATACACAAGGTAGAATCATATCCACTATATGCATGATCATTTTTTTTGTGTCCACACATGGAAGGGAAGGCATTTTTATGCATGCAATCACCCATGCTTTAGGGAAGCTCTATGTTTTCTTCATCAAATGCTAATGCAATTCCTTTCTACGCATGCAAAATACCTATGATGTAGGGAAGCTTTGTGTTTTTTTAGTAGATGCAAAGGGAAGGCCTTTATACAAAAGCAATGACCTGGATGGCCTCTGTCCTCATTCAAGATGTGACGTGGGAGAGAGAATTTACAAGGAGAAAGGGCTTATGTAGATGCAGAGGAGATGCATGGTGAGGTGGGCACTAAGGGAAAAGGAGATGAACGAAGGAGATGTTTTTCTTCTTTCTTTTTTTTTTTGGGGGGGGGACATAAACTATTGCTGTGGTAGGCATAGGTTAGGGGGTATTTTGACTATTTTCCAAGTCAACAATCAATGGTGAACAATATTTATATTGCTAAACTACATATGCATACATTTTTCAATTTGGCCCCATATAATAGTTCTATGGGATTTTTAAAATAATCTCATGAAAATAGATTGATGAATAGGTCCTCATTGAAGAGCTATGCATTTTTCTTCATCTTAGGAGCCATTAGAATGTTGATCGCCCATAGGTGGACTAGCCTTAAACTGGGAGGAACATCAAGAAAACTTGTACGGAAGTGCAATAGAGCAGTGGTGGATGCATTGGAGTGGGGAGAGCTAACTAGGTACTTCCATAACTCTATCTTGCACTGGTCCCCTTGGCTCTCTAAAGTCGGAAACATACAATTGAACCCTCTTTGGAGGGACACAACTAGAAAGATGACCAATAAAGGTCTAAGGCATCTGACCCATTTATGGGACAACATTAGCAAGAGTTGGAAAGATATTGATCAATTGGATTCTTAGTTCAATCTAAGCAAGATAGAAAGACTTCTTACAATTAGAGTTTTGATACACACAAGGACGCATTAGCTAAAGATCCTATTCTAGCTATTGTGGATCCTTTGAAGCCATTTGTTTTGGAAATGGATGCGAGTAGCCATGCTATTGGAGTAGTCCTTCTACAAGAAGGGATGCCAATTGTATTTGAAAGCAAGAATCTTGATTCAATGCAAGAGAATTATTATGCTTCGGAATGCGAACTCTACGCAATAGTGTCTGCCTTAAAGACATGGTGGAATTATTTTTATGGAGCTCAGTTTGAGATTGTGTTTGACCATGAAAGCATAAAATGGTTTACACAAAAAATTGACTTGAAGGGTCAAAAGACGAGGTGGGCTGAGATTCTTCAGGAGTATGACGCAAAGCTCTGGCATCATAAAGGACGATACAATGTGGTGGTTGATGCTCTTAGTCATATGCCTCAAATCAACTCTCTTTTGTTCATGGAACTTCAAAGTGAGTTTTTGGATTCTTTGAAGGGAAAATATGAGCATGATGATGCATACTCCAAAGTGTGGAGCCATGTGAAAATGAGGGATCCTTCTCACTCCAATGATGGTAGTGCTTTGTTAACCTCCACACACAGTTCTCCTCCGTCGAGTGATGAGCTACAATGATGGAATAATTTTTCCATTGATGATGGGTACCTACTCCACAAGGGGAGAGTTTGTGTACCGACAGATGTGGACATTTGGTGCCAAATTATTTATGAATGTCATGACAATCCAAGTGTAGGGCACCCATGCATTAAAAAGACTTATGCTCTTGTAAGACGACAGTTTTATTGGCGAGGATTACATGGCTTTGTTCAAGACCGTGTCTTGCATTGCTAGAAATGTCAAGTTAACAAAGTCGAGCGCGTGAAGTTAGGAGGACTCTTACATCCTTTGGAGATTCCCAATGGTAAATGGGAAAGTATCTCTATGGATTTCATCGTGGGTTTACCAACCACTGTACGAGGTCATGACTTGGTACGGGTGGTCATAGACCGGTTGACTAAACTATGCAAGTTTATTCCAACCAAGTCGACAATAAAGACTCTTGAATTAGCTAAGTTAATTGTGGACAATCTGTACAAGTTGTATGGATTTCCAAGTAACATTATGAGTGATCTTGATCCCAAGTTTAACAGTCATTTTTGGAGGGCTGTGTTTAAACGATTGGGTACCCAACTCAACCTCAGTACAACATATCATCCAAAAACGGACGATCAAACTGAATGAGTTAACCAAGTGCTAGAGGATATGCTACGAGCATACTTTAGCAAGAAACAAACAAAGTGGGAAGAGTATCTACCTCTTTATGAGTCTACTTACAACAGTGCTAAGCATGTCACACGACTGGATTTAGTCCTTTCATGATAATGTACAGTTTTCAACCTAGGTCACTAGTTACGGTGGGGTTGGCAACTGAAAAACTTCAGCAGTTTAAGGATTTTATCCAAGACCATATGGATATGCTAAAACTTGCTCGTCAGAATGTCCGCCAAGTGCACGATCGGTATAAGAAGTATGCTGACGCGAAACGTCGGCAAGTTACCTTCAAGAAATGGGAAGAGGTATTTTTGTGTGTGCAAGAGCATTCAAAAAGTCCAAAGACTCGGCCAACACCTAAATTATCTCCGAGATATTGTGGGCCTTTCAAGATACTCAAGCGAGTTGGTGATCATGCTTTCAAACTTTCGTTACCAGTACTCTCTCGTGTCCATCAGGTGTTTCATGTAAGCCATTTACATAAAGGCTTACATAAGGACAACAACATCATTGACCAAAACATTTTGGTTGATTTTGTTAATCTCCTACCCCACAGCATGAACCTGAGAAAATCCTCGACTATCATGATTTACGTATGCATCAGCATGTGCGTCGTGAAGCTTTAGTCAGGTGGAAAGATCAACCTGAAGAAGGTTCCACTTGGGAAAACATTAGTGTTCTTAAAAAGAAGTTTCTCCTAGGGGGGGGAGTAATTTCATGCCAAGGGCATACCCAGGGGGGTCACTGACTTAGGCCAGGTGGCTGGCTACCAGTGTGGAACAGGGGATTGGAGGGCCAAGGGCTATATAAAGGGGGTTGGGCGGTGAATCCAGACCAAGGCAGTCCTCTGGAAATCTCAGGTTACCTGAATGGTTGGATATTGTTAGTCTCAAAAATAAAAGCTTTTATTGACACAAGGCAATAAGGGGAAGTAACAATACATTAGTACATTCATATACAACAATAATGCCTTTGTGTTTTGAAAAGACGTCCACCTATGATCTCTTGATCCCTTATGAGGTGGAATTTTATGAGAGCGTTTAAAACTTGAGAAGACACACACACGCACACAAAGAGAGAGAGAGAGAGAGAGAGAGAGAGAGAGAGAGAGAGAGAGAGAGAGAGAGAGAGAGAGAGAACTATGTAAAGCATGGAGGTAGAATGCAAATCACAACTTGGAGGAGCATGGGAAAAAGGCAATGTAAAGATACATCATAGGCAATGAATCGTTGCAATCCAAAATTGCAATTGAATGATATTTTATATGCTTATAAAAAGAAATCTTGTGTTTTACTACGTTAGTTATCACATCCTTGCTTTGGTGCTTGGCCTTGATGGATGGATTGACATGAGGAGTGGGGGATCTACCCCTAGTTTAAGGCATGTACTACAACTTTGGAGATTATTTTGGGGTCAATTCCCATATTTAGGAATTGAGGTTGGACCGTACAACTCAAGCTTCTATGTCAATTATCCTCCTCTAAGCCTAGGGGTAGGGCATGGTAAATGATATTAACAATGACTACGGCAAAGAGACTCTAGGCAAGATGGCTTCATGGAATTCCTCTTCTTCAACAAAGGGTAGAACAAGAAAAGATCCCTCATGAATTACAATGAGTAGGATACCACAATTATTGGGCATGTGGTCTTCGTCCTATGTACCAACACATGGTGTGCATACTCTCTTCTATCTTTACCTAAGTGGCCTACTCTTGTACATATTTCTTGTGTGTTCATTTCAATAATTAAGATTTGTTCCTTTTTACTGGAAGGAGTTCTTGAAACCTATTAAAAGATTCTGATGGAGGAGCAACACGAAAGCCTCAATGCCATGGAAGTGGCCAAAACGGGAAGGTAACGCTCGTTGGTGGTCCAAGGTGACCTTGGATTTCTCAACCCTACAGTGCATGTTGAGGCCCTCTACACCAAGTTTGTGGTCTCAATTGCAAAACAAGACCAATCCTGGACTGTCATGATCAAGGATAATATGGTAGAGAAGGCAAGGCTTTGCTGTGAAGGTGGTCAGTGGAAAGGGCTCAAGGTATAGGACAAACTATGAGCCCCAACGTGGTCTACTCTTAGTTTGGGTGGCATCACAGGAGAGCTGGTGCAAAAGTGCAATAGAGCATTAGGGGTACTGGAATGTGGAGAACTAATGAGATACTTGCAGAACTCCATCTACCACTGGTCCCCTTGGCTGTCTAAAGCTGCTGGTGTAATCCTGAACCCTTATTGGAGAGAAACTGCAAGAAGGAACAACAATAAAAGACTCCAGTGGTTGGGCCACTTTTGGGATAGGAATAGCAAGTGCTAGAAATCCGTTGACTAGGTGGCAACCCAATTTCAACTCAACGACATTGAGAAGTTGATTGTTAGCAGAGTAGAAGAAGGCATAGCCAGTGTTGTGATTCCGATATGTGAATCTACTTTGGAGTGGAAAGCTTGGAAATGGCCTTTCAGTGGACATTTCTTTAAACCTCATACAAAAGATGCTCAAGGTGTAGACTGGCTAGTGAAGACCTCACCCACATGTTCATAGAATGCCCGACCAATAAAGGCCTACCAGGAAAAGTGTGCAAATGGATACAAAGAATGTGGAAGATAGGATTCTCAAGAAGGGTTTGTGCCTTAGTGGGAAACAATTTTGAAGCTCTGCACTGCATGGCTGTACTCAAGTTGTCAGATACTATTTCTTCAACAATATTTGGAAGGCCAAGAATTTTCACATATTCCATAGCGACCTCTTTGCGGCTAGCTTTTTCAAGATTGTACAAGAAAGTAAGGAGTTTACAGTGTGTAATAAGCAAAATGTATAACTAAGAGGATTGGATTAGGGAGACTCTCACCATTTGATTGAGCCGAGTAGTGTAAGGGCTTGATATGTAACCTTCTATCCCTCAAGGCTCGGCATGACGCTGCTTGTAATTTATTCTTTTTGGCTTTTTAATACAACAACCACTCACAATTGTGAGTTTTGCAAAAAATAAATAAATTGTTTCTCTTTGGTCATCTCTTGTGTATTGATTCATTAAGTATGAAACTATTAACTATGAATGCTGCATTAATTGGACCACCATTGATTAACAACACCTACATTGGTAGCACCTTCCAACAATAGGGTCTTTCTCTCTAACCCATATCCCCAATAGACAAACTTAGGGAATGATCTTCAATACCCGAGTGAAGGTATGATTTAATACTCCAAAAGAAGAGTGATCACAAAATATCATTATCTAGATTTCCAATGACGAAAGGATGCTTTTTTTTAATCGCCATTGAAGATTCTCTTGCTTTTGCCTGTATATTGAGGTCCTTCCTTAGCTTTGTCTTTTTTATAGGACTTTGGGCTAGATGCTGTTAGATTTACACCACTCTGCACTTTCACAGGTCTAGGGCATAATTATACGGTTAGTATGTCTATGGGCAAGCCACCCATAGCCTAGGTTTCTCCTGGTCCGGCCGCTTGAGTTTGGGGCCGGCCACCCAATTTTTCCGGGCACCCACATATATTTCCATATAACATTTTTCTGTTGGGTCGTGAGGATTTTCATTAGGCCTTCCCCTACCTCCCCTTGGGCACCTATTTATGGGTGCCAAGGGGGTACCTACTTCCACACACATCTGATCATTGTACAGGTCTTCTGCTCATGGTAGTCATGGGGGGTTGATCGCCCCCTCTTCACCATATCTTTCATTTGTGTCTACTCTCTCTCTCTCTCTCTCTCTCTCTCTCTCTCTCTCTCTCTCTCTCTCTCTCTCTCTCTCTCTCTCTCTCTCTCTCTCTCCTCTCATCTCCTCTCCTCTCTCACGCTTCCGCACACGTGCACTCTCACATGGTATCCGAGGCTTCATGCTCTACCTATTCTGAGGAGGTGCTACATTGCATTAGGTTCTTCTCCCAAGGGCTGGATCAGCCATCATTTTTGCAACTAGAGCCAGATGTACTAGTGTTTTTACGTTAGCCAGGCAAGCGCAAAAATGGGAGCCATTTCTATCGCGGAGGACCTCACCTTCAACCTGCATTTTATGCAAGAAACATCAAATCTGCTGATTTTCCTGCTAGCAAAACCCCCTCCTTATCCATTTGCGTTTTTTACCTTCATCTGCGTTTTTGGGTTTTCAACCCATTTTGGACGGTTTTATTGGTCATTTTGTGTCGTTGACACCTTCCACAAGTTGCTGGGCACCTAAGGTACCCATCAATCCTTTGTTTTTTTCAGCAACAAATAGAAGGTTTTTGGTGCCAACAACTGCGAAAAAAGTGGACTGCAAATTGACCTGCGTTTTTGTAGTAGGAGGGCAGCGCTCAGCTTCTAAACCCCGGATCTCGCCACAACCTACCCAGCTTTGCATCTGGTGCATTGTCGACGAGTATCGTCTCTATCTACATCAGATTTCAACCATTACCCTTTGCTGTTAATTTTTCTCTATTTTCAGCCCTGCAACGACTGTGCACATAGAGATAAACCCTCCCTACATCCTTTGCACTGCTCCGAACCCTGCCAGGAGCGTACGAGGACACTGAAAATCACCGGATAACAATGTTTTCATCACCTCGCAGTTGTGTTTTTTGGTGGATAGCAGACACTTGGTTTGTGTTTTTCACAGAGGATGAAGTTACACTTTGCCAGGGCACCATCAGCTGGTCCATGCAGTCTCTCAGTGATTGCTGTAGTACACGGTATCTTCGACATCGGCTTGATCATCTACGGGTGTATGATCCTTGGGAGATCCATTCATTCCATCCATCATTTGGTGGTTGCACACTCCAGAGAGGGTGGTGACTTGTGGTTTGCTTTGGACACACCTATGCACTCATCAGAGGAGTTCACACGAGATATGTCCATGCTCATGGCATATGGGATTTCAACATTCCCAAAGAAGACACCACCATCTTGTGTGGACAGACACTTACCATGACCTCGACACGTTAGATCACTTGCTTACACAGGAGCATCTACATGGACTTAGGGAGAGGATCTTGGATCTCTTTTTGGATAGGTTCATTGCTTGGATCTTTAGACTAGAGCGGGAATTCAGTGCTTTGGACTGTCGTGGAGAGTTTATCCGCAAGATGTGAGAGATGAAGCATCATTATGAAACTACATCCGGAGTCACCCAAAGCTTGGCTTGGATGGTAGTGCAGTTGCTCTTCTAGACTCCTGATCATTTGGATTGCTACTTTCAGAGTTTCTTACACTCACCCTTAGTAACCTTACAATAGACTAATCCCCCGACCTGTGTAGTAGGCCACTCCAAGCTCATTCACATTGAGAGCCACACCGAGTTGGGGTTTGGTGGAGTTGTTGGCGTGGATTATGTTTAGGTTGACACGAAAGGATTGGAGGCAGGAGATACATGCAAGATGGCACAGATAGATTGGTCTGGCCTTTCCTCTTCTCAAAGGCCCTTCACAACACAGACTATTGAGTTTGGCTTTCCCCTCATCTTGGATTACCCTACCTACTGACATGACACCATCCGATGATGGTCCATGCGGTCTCTCAGATTGCTGCAGCTTACGGTAGCTTCTATAGTGCAGACTGATTAGTCTGGCTTTCCTTGATTCGGAGGACGATACGACACAGATTGCTACATATGGCCTTCTTGGAGTTTTATGCAGCTTAGCCACCTGGCGACACTAGGTTGCAAGTTCATGCATTGACAGGCTTCCGATCATTCTCATGACGGTTCCTGGGCTTCCCCATTTTCTCGAGATGATTTGACTACAGACACCAGAGATCCTATTGGGCAGGACACTTGCACATCTATTGGCACTTCTTTTATAACAACGAGTTGTTTTCACACTCAGTTCAGGACCTTCACATATTATCTTAACCCTGTATCCATGGAGTACATCAGTTTGCTACAGAGCTCATGATGACATCTTTTCATGGAGATTTCTTGATGTTCGTGACACCCCAGACTGCTTCTACACTCGCGGAGTTTCTCGGACTATTGTCCTTTAATGGATATCACAACAGACATCTTCATCATTTTCCTCACATCCACATCTTCATGTGGTTTGTTCAACATCAGGTGCTGAGAGGGGGTGTTAGATTTACACCACTCTACTTGTTCACACGTATAGGGAATACTTGTATGGCTAGTATGTCTCCAGGCTGGCCACCCATAGCCTAGATTTATCCTGGTCCACGGATGCCCATGTTCAGGGCTGGGCACCCACTTTTTCTGGGTGCCCACATATATGTCCATATATCATTTTTCTATTGGGTCATGGGGATTTTCATCAAGGCTTGCCCTATCTCCCCTTGGGCACCTATTTATGGGTGCGAGGGGGGTACCCACTTCCACACACATCTGATCATTGTACGGGTATTTTGCTCATGGTAGTCATGGGGGGCTGATGGTCCCCTCTTCACCATATCTTGCGGTTGTGCCTACTCTCTCTCTCTCTCTCTCTCTCTCTCTCTCTCTCTCTCTCTCTCTCTCTCTCTCTCTCTCTCTCTCTCTCTCTCTCTCTCTCTCTCTCTCTCTCTCTCTCTCTCTCTCTCGATTTTGCACACGTGCACTCTCGCAAATGCTTGGCATTTCGAGAATGAAGGCAAGGATAGACTTGAAACAAGTCTTTGATGGGATGATTTCTCCTACCACATTTGATGCAATTTTTTCTTTGACCTAGGTAGCACTTGTAAGAACTTAAACTTTATTAGCTTGGGCATGCCATCTTTTGGGCCTACCCAAAAGGAAAAGGGTATAGAGATATTTTCTCTTTTTGTTGATTGAAATACTAGAAAAAAGTTAAGTTGTATTTTCAAGTAATTTTTGATAGGCAAAAAATGCTAAATGGGTTGAAATAAGATAGTGGGGAGTCATTTAGATGACTAGTGTGTAAATCTAATGATGGATTTAAAAAATGTCTCGAGTTTTGAAATAGGAAGTGAATGCTCATCATTTGACCAAGGAAATGAATTTTTTTGCCTCTCCACACCTATCTTTTACATCTTTCATCTACTTTGCAACTCTGAGAGGTATCATTTACGTTGTAGAGAAAATTACGCATCATTTGGTGATGGAAAGACTAGTAAATTATTGAGATAAATTGTGATTGACTTATGCAGAGGGTGTCCACTTATTTGGACAAGAGGATGTTGAAACATTGATGCCACTTGTGGCTCGTCACTTCCTACAATATTTAGTGTGGGTTCATGGAGGGTACTCACTAATTTGAATGGCCTCTCACTGCAATCATAACCCTCATCGGTGGCCCTAAGTCACTATGCCCTCCAATTTCCAATTACCTACTAGAGCTCACAATATCTGGATATTCTCTTCATGCCGTAGATGGCTTGTGTCCCCTCCTTGATCAGCTTGCATGCTAGAACTCACACACAAACACCATCAAATGTACATTGAATGGAGAGGAGAGGGCGAGAAGGAAAGAGGGAGCTCATGAATCACAGAAGGGAGCATAATGAGAGGGGGAAAAATCAAGGAGAGCGCATAGGCTATGTTCAGTGTACTGCAGAGCAAGTATGGAACTGAGAGAGAGAGAGAGAGAGAGAGAGAGAGAGAGAGAGAGAGAGAGAGAGAGAGAGAGAGAGAGAGAGAGAGAGAGAGAGAGAGAGAGAGAGAGAGAGAGAGAGAGAGAGAGAGAGAGAGAGAGAGAGAGAGAGAGAGAGAGAAGCCCTCGTACAAGTGGATAGAATGGAATCTCTGGTTATGTCATGGCCACACACATATATATAGCAACCAAGGTGAAAGAGCATTAGTTCAGTATGCTCCAGCTTTTTCACAGACAAAATAATTGGTTTGCATGAGCCATGAGTCCTCTCAGACTCCATTGTTATGCAGGTGGGAACCAACAGCAAGTGGGCATAGGGAATTGAAACAAACGGGCATTGCCCACAGCACGATCGAACACTTGCCTAGTGCTATACACATGATCCATTGTAGTGTTGCCCTCTCTGCTGCTATTACTTGCCTGTCATTGTTCTCACTATTGATGAATGTGATGAGCGTTGATTCATGCTCCCAGCTAATTTTTAGCTACTATTGCTTGGCATGGAATAATCTATGCACAAATGATAGGGGGTGATCCCAATGTCCATTGTGCCACGAGCTTATGTTTGCTTGGCAACCTGTGGGCTGATATCATCTCAGAAAGAGAGTGAGGCTCGCTGCCACCACGAGGGATTATGGCTTGCATGGATCAGTGTAAGGACATGGGAAATTGATCGATGATCTTGGCCATGGAGCATCTGTATGTAGACTCAAAGAACGATGATTTGTAGCTCCAACTCGTGTTTCATGCGAACTTGTCTCATCGTTGCTGCATGGGGCTTTGTGCTGATCTTCTCCAAGAAAGAGCTGTGATTGCCATTACAGGTTGGAGGGATTCAAGCCTCAAGGATCTAAAGGTAAAGGTGATCCAGCTCTGAGACTGTACCATTGCAAGGTCACCTCTTTCCATGCATTGGGATGGACAAATTTTTGTCCTCATCAGCACCCCCACTACCCTAGCATCGACATGTCTCTGTTATCAAAGGTATGTCTTGCTAACTTTGTATCCTTAGAGCTCAAGATTCTCGTTCAATTAAACATTCATACTCATCAATGAGGGGATTATGAGGGACACCATCCCACGTCATAATCATTAGAGAAATTTTGGACTCAAATTTAGTCCTTTTAGTGATAGAGAGAGAATGCAATGCGACCAATGTATGGCGGACTATCGTAACGATAGCTCGGATTTTCCTTGTTTTTATCTCAAATTGCAACATTTTCTAAGAACAAATTTTAGTTGCATAAAAAACCTCAACACTTATAAACTTTTTGATTTGCTCGAATCTTTCTTGTCAGGACTGAATATAAGACAAATGTACCATAATTCACACTCAATGCAGTTGTGCGCACTTTTTTGATAGGAGAGACTTTATAGTATTCCCGCTCATTCTCATTCTCATTCATTTGCGTTCAACTAACTATTTTGATCGCTATGATTGTATTGTGTTTGCGCTCAAAAACACTCCCCCTCTCCATTCTGTGTTGTGCACCTTGCCATATAAGAATCACTAATGGAGAACAGATGATCTCGACGACCATCCGCAAGTATTAAGTCTGTCAAAATTTTCAATAGCTTTGATTTGGACTACGGTCAATGGCTTTCCGCCACCACTACAGTTGGAAGCTAGGTTCTCCTGCAGACCAGGAAGAGAAAGCGCATGGGCAATGATTTTGTGAACAACTATAAAGGTAGGGTGAAAAACTTTCGCTTGTCACAAACGGACAAAACAATCAAAGAGGTTCTCATTGAACACGCATATATGCACTCAGAGTTGCGTCTACGAACAACGCCGATAGGATTTCCAACAAACCGTCCAAATGGTAAGTTTTCTTACATCCACAATAGATTTTACTCTTCACTCGTGTATTGTGTGTTTAGCCTGCCAGTTGCAAATATTTATCCTTCCAACAAAGAAGACTGGCAATAGGTGGATTGCATTATTGGAAATTTTTATGCATTCCATGCAACTGTGGGAGAGCTACTCTATAACACTAGCGCAAAAAGAGTGTTGACTGAAAGGGGGGTTTTCTTCTTTGACCACGTTTATAATGCTCCGCGTTCTGCGCTTGGCTTTGACACTCTAGAATATCTCTCGGTTCCCTCGAAGGACAGTCCAGAGTGACCAGTCCCTTCATTTGAAACCTCTGAGTGTTTAAGACTAAAGATTCATCAAGAAATATAGAAGTGTTTAAGACCAAATATTGCTAGTCAACTGGTTTGTGTTTCAAACTTTATGCCCAAGCATGTGTTCATCGACTTTTTCCATGGTGAAGAGATTAGGAAGACGGGAACTATGCTACTCTGCAAGATAGATAAATGTCTTGATTTTTTGGATGAATCTTGGGATGTGCATGATTATGATGGAATCTTATGCAAGGTAAATGAGAAGTCTATTGTGTGTAAGTGCATGATAGCTTCTCAAAATTTCTTAGCTTCCTTCCACTACATAAGGTGGCATCAAGTGAATGGTCATTTGGTATATTTGGACCAAGATTTAATTGATGACCTGAAAAATCCTTTGAGAATGCTTGAGGTTTGGTGTGGGGACCTGATCTGCTTACTGTTCTTAGCATTCGAGACAATGTGACACTACGACAAGTGCGCAAGGATTTGGAGAACGAGGTTGACCTCAGCCTGCCTCTTAAATTTCTTTTCCGGTGCAACATGCAAAAGGTAGTATGTTTTATATGTAAACATTAATGTTGTGTTAGTTATTTCCCTACTGGTTATCATCACAAAATATTGGTCTAATCTAACTGTTTGATTAGCTATCATACAGGTGCCTCAGAGAAAAGAGAAGAGAAGAAGACATTGTGCACAGAGATAAAGGATGACCGACTGTTTCTAGTTCAATGCAACTCTTGATTGAAGAAGGCGGCTCACATAGTATATCACATTGCTCTAAACTGCGAATATCAAAGAAAGCTGTTGATAGCAAGCTTGCAATCTAAAATGAATTTTTAAGGAATTTATCGCAAATAAAGTTTGAGAAAAATTATCTTTCCAAAATTGACTCAAGTTGTCTTTACATTGGGTTTAATAATGTACACTATAATGTCCAATTAAATCCATTGATTAGTAGCTCTCATTTACAATTGAGGAGAGCTCTCCCGGGCTTAATTATCATGACTGGAATGTAAAGGCTCAGGAGATGGTCTAGGGGTTGGTTGAGGGGTTTGGGGTTGAAGAAAAGATTGTGCAATGGCGTCGTCCTCCTCGGTAAAATTGGGTATCACAAAAAGACTAGAGGTTGAGTGGCCAGAAACACGAAGGGATGCAGGTCTAGGTGCTTGGTCTATCATTGGTTGAGGTGCTGCTTCATACCTCCGAGGTGGAGGCCGAGGTTGTGGTGGTGGCGATGGCACGACAAATGCATCGGTGGCTCCTAGAGGACGGGTCTCCACAAGATTGATCATATTTTGGATCATCGTTGTCCTGAATGCCTCCACATGGATGTTTAAATAATTCACCAAGTTCCTTGCCTGCAAATGAATTCCATAGCTTATATGTAATTCAAAGAAATCATGTGTGCAAGGATTACAAAAGAAAAACATTGCACTTACACTTCTACGCTCCTAAGCATAAATGCGTTCCAGAAGAAGCTCCACATTTGCAAGAACTCTCCATCCACAAGAATGCCTGTCGTCTTGTTTTGGGACCTTGCAACTCAAAATCAGCATTCCCAAACACTGTCTTGGGTCAATGCTTCCCATGCAACAACAAGTTTTTGAACAAAACGATAGTGACCACCCATATCGTGGAGATACTCCCTATCACGTTGTGGTGCAATATATGGATGTTGCTCCACAACGCTAGAGGAACCACCCATATCGTGGATGCACCTCCCTATCGCGTTGTGGAATGACATTTGGATGGTGCATTAGAACACGATAGGGACCACCCATATAATGGATGCGTCTCCCTATTGCGTTGTGGTGCATTATTTGGATGTCGTGTCACAACGCGATAGGGACCACCCATATCGTGGATGCGCCTCCCTATCACGTTGTCGTGCGACATTTGGATGTCGCATCACAACATGATAGGGACAACCCATATCATGAAGAGCGCTCCCTATCGCATTTTGGCACGACATTTTTTTGTCACTGCAGAGCGCGAGCATATCAACGACTATGTGACATATACCTCCCACTCGGATTGTGGTGCAACACATTTTGATAAAAGCTCTTTCTTCATAATCAGTAACCAAAAAAAGAAACAAAGAGGCCGAGAAAAAGGACCAAGATATGAAGACATTTGCATTATCTTCAAGGAGTCCATTACACAAGACTAAGAGGGTGATTGATGCACTATCTTATTTGTCCATTACAATTATTCTTCTTGCTCCTTTATCATTGGTGATTTCTTGTCCTCGATCTTAGTAATGGTGCAATGAATGCAGCATAAAGACCGAGGCAAGCTCAACCATTCCTATGACACATTTCCTAGTTGGATGAGTATCGTAGATATATAAAGCACCTTGACTGCACACTCCAGAACTCGCTCACATATACACAACGCAGGTATGGAGGACAAGAAGAGAGGACTAAAGGTGAAGCTTTCTCAAAATATGATGGTGGAAATGAAGGAGGTTGAGAAAATGCTAGCTGAGGCAAAAGCTCTTTGAAAGGAGCTGAAGATGAAAAACAAAGGAAACCAGAAGGCAAAGGTTGGGAAAACCAACACTGCAATCATAAGGGTGGTTGTAATGACCCGGTCGAGTTCTTGGTCAGTCTTCCCTTCGTGCTCCCTAGTGTTAGCCAGTGCCTTCGTACCTTTACCCTAACCAACAACCCAAGTTTTCTTACCTCTACCCACAAATGGATCCCTTTCAAATCAATATAGAGGAGGAGCTGCCTTGCTCTAACGAGGCACCCAAAGACAAGTTGTACCATTTTCTCTATAGAATTGGGCTTCAGCCACTACAAGAGCAAGAATTCAAGCCTATTTTCAACCATGCCTTCTCATTATAAGAGTTTTTGGCTTCTACGTCACATTTCCTTGCAGAGTTTCATCAGACATACGAGCAACAGAAAATCAGCGGAACATTTGAGTTTGAGGGTTGTCGATATGTTCATATGAAGGATATCAATTTTGATCGTTTAAAGAAATATATTTTCTACAGGAGCAGCCTCAAGTTGCCACTATATTCTTGCAGGAATGACATCAGATGTCCCATACATAATCGAAAGTGTCGAGTTGCAGAATACTATGCTAGGTTCATACTCTTTTTGAATGTTAATCTGGACGATCACCGAGACACAACAGAGAAGGCCGAGAGCAGTCACCGTTTGGTTACTAGTGACGAGTTGGTGCAACCAACAAGTGGTGCTTTGAGTGTTTTAGAAGGTGTTCAGTTGCCAGAGGGAGCTTTGCCAATAAATGTGCTCCCTACCGTCCCCATCAGTGATCATCATTATGTAATAATTAATGACATCATGGAACTCTTTGACTTGAGAGAGGACTACTGCCTTGCTATAGTTTCTCAAAATCTACAAGAGGATGATAGTATATCGACCGTATCGATGAAAAGTATTCTATCATGGATGCTCATGTAACAGTGAGTGAGTTTATCGAACCAACAGAGGCACTAGAAATGATATACAAGGATGCAGGCACATGTGCCATGACGCTTCCAACGGAGTCGGAGTTCAGGGTGGTACAAGAAAGGCTTGGAATCACAGAGATGGGGAGAATCGGTCCATTAACAACATTGACACCTTCCTCATCCTCTGCAAATGAGAGTACACTTGACTTATGGAATGCTACATTACTTGAAGAAGATGAAAATCAGAAGGTATACTATTCTGTAAACATTTTTTTGCTTCCCCGTATGAGAGTTTCATGTGTATACACCAACACTTGGCTTTTATTCTCGTAGCTCATAGTCTATGATGATAAGTTCATTCCTCATCCCCGTGGACGAGGTAAAGGAGACTTGGGAAAGAATTCCTCCCTTGGTCAGTACTTGGAGACTTTGAATGCTCCAAACTTCCTCTACTTCCATTCCAGCTTCTCGGAGGACAAGGTTGAATTAGGAGGTGCGGCCATCAAATGGAATGCAAACAAGGTGATGTTGCTAGACAAGCAAGCAACGGTCTCAATTTTTGGTGTGGGACCTGGCATGTATGGCCTGTGCAATTGCTACTTTTTATCACATGTTGCATATGGTCTAGCTTGTGGAATTACAGACCCATGCCAGTTGCCACAATATGGAAAACATGATCTGTTGAAACAAAAGAAGCCAATCATTCAACTTATAGAAGAGGCCCCGCAGGTTGAGGCATCTGAGAAGATCCAATTGCTTGACCTCAATATGCTTGTGAAGGATGATGATGACAAAATGTGTCATTCAAAGAGACCAAGGCACAAGGAAGAGGGTCCTTCAGATAAGGACAAGAGGCCTGAATATTTCGTATCATTTCCAGATGACTAGAAATAAATACAATGTATTTGTTTTATGCATCGAAGTTAGATTGATTATGTAACAGTGTCATGCAATGTACTTTTTTGTTGCAACCATCATTCACATTATGAAAAGTTGAAATGATAGAGTATCAATGTCTTGCCAAATTTTTTAATTTTTTGCAACCATCATTCACGATATGAAAAGCTGAAATTACATCGATTCTTCTAGATACATTAAGTTTGCTGTTTGGGTCTTGCTATGGCATTAGGAGAAAGTTGGACTCACTTTTGGGCCCTGTAAGAAGTGCCACGTTGGCTTAGAGAGAGAAAATGAAAATGTTAACTTGTGCATTTTATGTGATACTTTTCTGTGCAACAAAAAGCCAAAATGACATTCTTTGGTAGGTAGCCGCCGTCTTTATCATTCTTATCCTTCGTTCTCTTGTCAGGAATCCAACTAACCATATGACTAATGATTTGAAATGCCAACTTAAAAGCGTTCCCTCCAGAAACATAAGCCACACGAACTCTATCAACTCTAAACTTGAGAATATGGCTTTCCCTCCCAAAACCTGAGACATTTCTCCGTCTTCTTCTCTATCAACTCTAGGAATGGAGAACGCATCTTTTCCTGATGAAAACACTAATTTGAACTTACAATCCTCGGCCCCTTCATCTTTAACACTTACCCAAAGAAAGAACACACATCATCTTCATGTTGATGTATTGCAAGAGTACGCACCGTTGCGTAGGAGGGAGTCTTTCTTATCTCAACGGGAGAAAGAACTTAGAAGGACAAACAAGGAACATCATTTGGATTTGTGGACCGATGGGTCTATTTATCCAAAGGATCCTACGACAAATGCGCCACCTCCCTTTGCTAATATCACTAAACTCTTACATTTCAAAGGTGATGGCAAGGATGGGCTATTGGGATACACCGAACATTTGGAAATGAGAGGATTGAATGCGAAAAGGCAAAGAAACTTCCTGGCAATGGAGAACATGCAGCTGAAGAAACTTAATGAAGCATGCTCTCAAAAGATTTCATCAAACAAAGAGACAATCCAAGGCCTTGAGAAGAAGATCACAAGTTTGCGAGAGAAAGACACCGTGCTTGGTAGTCGGAAAAGAAAACGAGATCTGTGAAACCTTGAGAACATGAAGGTTGGTAGTGGTGGCCTGAAAAAATGAATACGAGCTTTAAGGTAACTCGAAGTTTGTTTCTTCAATGTGCTTCATTAAGAAGTGGATACACTCACTTTCCTATACATGATCATAACGCATTGTGCTTTTTTGGCAGGTCTTTACTGCATCCAAACTCGAACGGTGTAGGCTTCAATGCCGGAGTGCATTACAGCCGTCTAGTTCCAAAAGAAGTAGTTGAAGAGATGATAACTCAGAAAAAATTTCGTAAGTTGAAAGGGAGGCTACTTACCTCGTTCATGAACGAGAATCAGCTGGAACCAATGGAAGTGCAAGCAATACTTGATGAGAGTGGCATCTCGCAGATGGGATACAGGGAACTCTTCAAAGCATTAGCTAAAAAATCTCAAAATAAACTACAGAGAGGATCATTGCTGCCAAAGCCATCACATGTAAAGGCTGCTCGCCGGTACGTAAACGATGAGGTGTTTGAGAAACTTGGGTCACCATTCCATATTGAAGCAACGTTCTTAGGCAAGGACGACAAAGAGGTACAGTTTAACGAGCACAACAACCTCTTCGTTGATCTTGAAGCATTGCAAAGGTATGCAGTTCACTTCTTTGACATCAGTTGAGACGAGTGCGGTGGGGTTCTCAAGTTTGTTTTGAAGCTTGACAAGTGCGAGGTCCTGAAGAACAAGAAGTTGGAGAGAGTCACCATTACCCTCATGAACAGAGCTCTGGATCCATCAATAACGAAAGAGGATCCACGATACTTCAGCGTGCAATCAGAAAACAACATTCTATCTCTAGGATCATTTCAGGTATACTTCGTGCAATCTCTGATAACAAAAATATTGATTATTTGGTTGTTGATTTTGTGTTTTCATTTTTCATTGCAGGTCGATAAGGAAAATTTTGAAATCCTCGATTGGGTTTTTAGTCAAACCCCAATTCCTTCTATCATCAGTGAACAAAGAAACAGAGCCGTTCTTTCAGTGTAAGGATTTGGCGACTACATAGTGGAATGGCACATGGCAGGTGACTTAAAGACTCTTAAGTGTATGTACAACATAACACATGGAGCAGCTGTGGCAAATCCATGCTTATATTGCATGGCTGATGCATAATCACTTGAGAGTGTGCAATGGATTAGAGCTCCCAACAGACATCTTCAAGATAAAACTTTTAAACGAGTGCTTGATATTCCTCTGAGTAGAGTTCATGTCTGTACACTTCATGCACTCTGTCGAATAATTGAAAAGGTGGTTCATTTGTACATATGTTTTGCATGGACATTAAAGCCAGAAAGTGAGTCAAAAAGAGTGATCAAAGCATTAGAGGGAGTGCTCTCAGACATTGGTTTTCATGGAGGCAATGTCAAAATCGAAGAGGACCCTAAGATGTCTCAAAGTCGGTACAAGGTACCGAGGAAAGCATCGATAGGCGGAGTGAAGGCAAGAAGGTTTCTTGGGTTTAGCCTCAAAGATTCAGATAGAGAAGAAAGGAGAATCCTGTTCAACAAATGGAAACAGTTACATAAAGTGGTTAAAGACAATGCTGGTGGTGGGGCAATCGAGAATCACAAGGCAAATGTGTGGAAATCACTAGATAAAATTTTCCACTACCTTGAGCAACATTCTTGGGACCAAATTAAGCTCACATCATTTCAAGCAGCCTTGCTGGATTGGAAAAAGGCTTACCTTACAGGGTGGGGTGGGCAGCATATCACACATTACATGGTTGGTTGACATTCTACGTATACAAAACAAAATTTTAAATTGTACTCAACTGACCATTTTGTTTTATTTCAATGCAGCACATACTGTTCAACCATGGTCCATATTTTTCCAAGACATACGGCTCACTATCAATATGGTCCACACAAGGCATGGAAAAAACCCACTACATGGCAAGAACATGTTATTTTAAGCACACTCGACATGGGGGAGGAAAAGAAAAGGCCAATAGCCTATTAGAGTTACACCAATGGACTTATAGACGACTAATTCATAGAGCAAGGCAGAAGGAACTTCTTAAGAGTTCAGAAATTACACGGTCTTTACAACACATCCGCAAAGAGAAGAAACAGATGGCTTGGGGAGCTTCAAATGCGGCGGAGCGCCATGTGAGGTGGCGCCGGTCACGAGTCAGGAGCGGGAGAAGATGGACCTGAGCCCGTCGTTTTTATCCTCTTCGATGCACCTCCTTCCTCCTAACTTTGTACCTCTTCGATGTGCAAGCTCTGTAGACGAGCTCGTTCCTCTGTTGATGGCAGCATCTCTACGAGCATCATGCGTCTTCTTTCCCTCAGAAACAGCCGCTTATTGTATGGATCTAAGCTTTCCGGGTCTTCAACCCCTGCAGCCAGAGCCTGAGCAGTGTAGGACATGAAATAGGGGGCTCTGAGTGCCTGGCGTCCATACCCAATGCCAAATACACGTAGAGCAAATTTTTTTTCAATCAGAATTACTCTTTCTGCGTTTAGTGGGAGGGGGTGCCCACCACACAATCTTGTAATATCTTTCATTGCAAACAGAGGGAACTTTGCATTGTCATCGGAATATTCCTTGTGGTATATTATGATCTACATAAAAATTACAATGAATTTATGGGCCGTAAGTGAGATGAGTACAATTGTCAAGTACTTGAATTGTTTGTACAAACCTTTTTCTGGTTGAAACCCCCGATGTAGTGAGACAACGCCGCATCCTTGCCTTGGACTCCAGTGACAATCCCTTGGCGTGAGCCTCCCGCTCTTCTAAGGAAACTATCGTCATACACTAGCACCTGGCAGCAAAAAAAAATGTTCATGATATTTTATAACTCGGCCATCTCTAATACCATCTGAATGCTCGACAAAAGTTACCATCTGATTCTCGTCCATTTCCAGCATCAACCTCCCCCACAAGTAAATAGACTGACTATTCATTACATGATTTTCGGGTGCCACGTGTCTACCCATGTTTTCCAAGCCGAGTTGTTTTGTTGTAAATTCAAACTGCTCATATGTTGGCAAATTGGCCTCTCCGGACTTTGCCTCATTGAACGTATCTTTAATCAGTTGCGACCCTAAGTGAACTGTGAGTCGCGGACAGCTGTGTCAGCAATAAGATATTGGTCCACTCCATCATCGTCCACAAACTCCATGTCTGCCTCACAAAAATTTGCAATTGCCGCTAGGCATTAGTCCTCCCGTATATTGAGCTCATGCATGATATCTGTGAGAAGAATATAGTGGGTGTCGCCCGCCATAGCAAAGCTGGGAGCACAATTGAGAGGCAAAGTCGCTTCCATACTTGGGCTTTCTTGCCTGCACCCTATTGCTGCATCAGCAAGAGAAACAAGAGTTAAGCCCTCATCAAATGTTTCCTTTAGTACCTATTCCCGCTCTTCTTCTGGATTGAATTGCACCTCCACATCCTCTACCTCTTCCTCTGGCGCCAATGGACAACTACCGAAAGTTGTTGACTGCGAAGTCTCTGACTCGCTATCCGTCTGCAAGTATAAGTAACAGACAAACCCATGGTAGAATTCCAATAAGTGACATTTTTTAAAGTGCTTCATATACCTGTCTTGTACAAGCAGTGCATTGGAGGGACACTTTTCAAGACAGCGATTCAGTCTCCTTGAAGCACTCTTGTTAGGGTCAAGGTTGGCAGGGTGCACATATCTCATGCCATCAACTGTCATGGAATTGTCACAAGTGACTGCCTCATACTGTTGCAAATGGTTTTGTAGGTACTCAAAGGAGCAATCTATAATCCTCTGTATAGAAAACTCTGCATTGAACATTCCTGATAGTTCTGGTGCACGGTGATGAGCTCAGGCGTTATATAAGAATGTGAATAGTTTTTCTTCACATGTATCCTTGCTCACGTCTGTCTCCAGGACTATGATCCCCATGACTGAAAGAAAAAGCAAGCCAAAACTATTTGGTGTCATAACAAAGCGAATGTTGGGCCTCGAGTACCCCTCAATGTCCTATTTTTCTTGGTTCGGCCCCGTGCGCTCATGTCATAAGAGGTGACGTTAGTTGAGTCAAAACCAAGGGAGTAGGGTCCCCAAGAATTTTTGAAGGACCCTCTTTGCTTGGTTCTGTCCCGTGCGCTAATGTCATAAGTGGTGACGTTAGTTGAGTTAGTACCAAGCGAGTAGGGCCCCCAAGAATCTCCGAAGAACTCTATTCGCTTGGTTATGTCCCGTGCGCTAATGTCATATCGACGGGTTATGTCCCATGCGCTAATGTCATAAGTGGTGACGTTAGTTGAGTCAGTACTAAGAGAGTAGGGCCCCCAAGAATCTCCGAAGGGCCCTATTCGCTTGGTTTTGTCTTGTGGCATTCGGAACAGGTGGATAAGAACAGAGCATATTATGTTATCAGTGATAGATTTATAGGTCACATAAGGAGTAATTATTCCAACGATGAATTCGATACGGTCACCACATAAGGAGTAATTATTCCAACCATGAATGCGATACGATCACATAATGAGTAATTATTCCAACCATGCATGCATTTTTACCCTAACGCAGTGGCTTCGGTGCGCACACAGTCAACAACACACAGGAAGGGGAGAGGCAGGGAGAAAGAACCTGTCTCTGCAATATCCAATGGCTCCGAGTTGGATGGTGATGTCGCAAGCCACCGATAGCAAGAACCAGTAGGGGACGATGGCGATGGCGACGCGACAGCAAAGGACTCGACCCAGTGGAGGTCACTCAATGCAGGATCACGAGAGCTGGGCAAGGGGAAGCGCAAAAAATGCAAAGGCGATGGCGAATGCAAGGGCGATCGGCGTCTGACTCTAAGCGTAGGATCACGAGAGCTGGCCAAGGGGAAGGGTGCAAAAAAGGCAAAGGCGATGGCGAATGCAAGGGCGATAGGCGTCTAACTCTAAACGCAGGATCACGAGAGCTGGCCAAGGGGAAGGGCGCAGAAAAGGCAAAGGCACGGGAGCTGGCCAGGCAGAAGGTGCGAGATGGAGATGGAGATGGCGACTGCAAGGGCGATTGGCGTCTGTCTGACCCTTAACTGTCACTCAAAAAGGCATGTGGGCTGCGCTCTCAAGGACAACCAATATTAAATGGTCTTAGATTCCCATGCAGTACGATTTACCAGCCGTAATCTTGCGCATAAGTGAAGTTGTCACCCTGCCCGAGGTAAGCATTCTAAGTTGAGGCATTACCCCCGCCAAACATCTCAAGTTTCAACTATTCTGCCTCTTTTCGCGTCCTCTACTGCGTATCATTCTAATTAACTATACCCCCATCGACGCTACATGGTAAGCAAACTCCATCACCTCTTACTCTCGCGCATCCTCCTTCTCTTACTCTTGTTCTGCAGTGCTTCAGCGACGCGAAACTCTACACACAGTGAAGAGGTATGCTACTTACTACCCTTTTGTGCACTTGTATTTTGTGTAGTTGGTCAGTACCAAGCGAATAAGGTAAAGGTCACTTAGTCCGAAGGGCGCTATTCGCTTGGTACTGACCAAAAGAAAAGTTAAGTGATGTCTGCTAGTACAAAGGTCAATACTAAGAAAATAAGGGGAAGGTAACCCCTGCTTGTTGTGGATTTAGGGTTTTCTTTTGCCAAATACGCCTTTTGATTTCGGTTCCGTGCGCTTTAATTTTGTGTAGTTGGTCAGTACCAAGCGAATAAGGTAAGGTCACCTAGTCCGAAGGGTCCTATTCGCTTGGTACTAACCAAAAGAAAAGTTAAGTGATGTCTGCTAGTACAGAGGTCAATACTAAGAAAATAAGGGGAAGGTAACCCTTGCTTGTTGCGGATTTAGGGCTTTCTTTTGCCAAATACGCGTTTTGATTTCGGTCCAGTGCGCTTGTATTTTGTGTAGTTGGTCAGTACCAAGCGAATAAGGTAAGGTCACTTAGTCCGAAGGGCCCTATTCACTTGGTACTGACCAAAAGAAAATTTAAGTGATGTCTGCTAGTACAGAGGTCAATACTAAGAAAATAAGTGGAAGGTAACCCCTGCTTGTTGCGGATTTAGGGTTTTCTTTTGCCAAATACGCCTTTTGATTTTATAAGAAAGAAACAAAATTACAACTGAACATCGGGTTTGAGTTAGAAAACACTTCAGACTTTACAAAGAGGGGCCTATTAATTTCTGGGGGGTTTAGGGTTTAGGGTTTAGGGTTTAGGGTTCACAGCCAGGCTATCTCTTCGCAAAGCATGTTTGCAAAGTTAATGGATTTCTCATATTTACTGGCTAGCTTAAGCACTTCATCCTTCATTTCCTGAAGCCAATTAATGATTGCCTCCATAGAGCCATTCTCGGCGAGCAATCGCTGCATGTCTTCAGGCCTTCTTGCTTCCAGAGAGTTTTTAAGGATTGAGACCCTCTGCCTGACGATCAGCATTTGCTGCAGCTTCAGGCTAGCATCCTGCATAGAGCTCTTCAAACTAGGAGCTTGGAAATTGGGAGCAGAAAGCAAAGAATTACCAACAACTTACCTCGAGAATTGACTCCCGTGTTGACAGCAGTCACTCCCGAGCTGTGTCGGTCGAGAACATTAAAGGTAACATCAGGGGAGGGCCAAGGGGGGACCTCATGAGGAGGGCCCGGATGCGGTGTTGCTGGCGCTGCGGGAGTATACCTTGGAAAGGTATCGCCACTATCCTAAGCTTCTTTTAGTTGTTCTGCGAAACCCTAAGGGAGGTTCTGAAACAACTTCTTCTTAAATAGACTTTCAGACATGCCTAAAAAGCAGAGCCTGGGATCTGGCTTATGAGAGAGTGGTCTGTGAGGGGTGGTACTGCCATGAGGTTTCATGAGAGGTGGACGTGGGAGAGAGAATCAATGGTATCATCCCCCCCGATATTAGGGGAGGTGATCGGAGGGAACGACATGACAGTTAGAACTGCATTGATTTAAGATCTTCTTCACATTGCTATTTTTTATCAGCGGATGCAAACCTGTTCGCTTGCTTGTACACTTTTCTGAGGTCACCACCCAGTGAATAAGGTATTTTTTTGCAGGGGTTGCAAAACTGTTCGCTTGGTAGTGATCTCAGAAAATGTAAGTGATATCTCCTATTACTATTTTTGAAGTCACTACCGAGCGAATAAGGCAAGGCAAACTCTTTCCGATGCACCTATTCGCTCGGTAGTGACCTCAGAAAATATAAGTCATGTCTACCATTACTATTTTCTGAGGTCACTACCGAGCGAATAAGGCAAGGAAACTCTTTCCTATCCATCTTTTCGCTTGGTACTGACCTTTCCTTAAATCTGAAGTCCCTTGTGCTGACAAATGAATTGTCTTTTGGTGTTATTGTATTTGTAGAGATGCCTCGTGTAAAGGCCTGCGCTAGGAGGGCAACAGGTGAATCTTTGAATGCTCAAGCAAGAAGACGCCGATATGAGGCGCATAGAGGTGTACTGCAAGAGCTGCGCAAGATAGAACGACACGTTCAACCTGCTATTCCACGTCTCCCTTTCCAACGAGTAGTGCGGGAGATTTGCGAGCAGTGGAGAGTCGGCATGCGATGGGCCAGCAGTGCATTCCTCTACCTTCAAGAAATCGCTAAAGACTACCTCGTGGAATTCTTCAGCGATGGATATATCCTGGCTGCCCATGCACACTGGGTCACTATCATGCCACGGGATTTTGATACTCTTCGTAGGCTTCGTTTCCTCTACGATGGGCTGCTTCAGCCAGTGCCTATCCGGGATAGTAGAACCATGGATATTCTCAACATCCCCCCTCTCCATCCTCGTGCACGACAGACAGAGCCGTCTAGGGCTGAAACAAAAAACAGAGGGATGCGATCACGGGTCGAGAGAAACGACACAGACGGGTAGGCTGAGATAGCCGCAGAGGGCCAAGAGCAAGCCAGAGTGGACCCCGAGGCAGTCATGGAAGAAACAGAGACAGTTATCGAGGAGCCAGCTAGACAGCAAAATGAGCAAGTCATGGAGGATCCGCAGCCCATCGTGGATGATGAGGGACAAGAGCCGGTAGGGGTGGAGCCTGAGGCATCTATGGAGCAACCAATATTGAAGGAAAATGATCCGGAGCTTGAGGCTGTTAGGGAGGCTGTTAGGGAGGAGCCTGAGGCAGCCAGGGAGCCAGCTCAAGAAAGGGAAGGGCAAGGCTCTGCATCAGAAGGGCCATCCAACGTATCGGATGAGTCAATTATTTTAGAGAAAATCAACGAGGAGAATGAAGAGGAGTTGAGAATTTTGTTGAGCTCAGCGCCTCTGCATGCGCACATACAGCTGCCTGCAAGGTCAGAGGAGGCCTGCATTACCAACCTCGATAATGTAGACTTCATGTGCATGCGCAATTTCACCGACTCGCTTGCAACAAATGAGGTCGTCAATGTTGCTTTGTGGTAATTCTCATGCTCTTTAATTCTTATGCTCATTAAATGGGTCTCTACCGAGACATGGGTCAATACCAAGCGAGACAGTGGCTAATGAAATTGAATTTTGGTACTACTCGTTCGGTATTGACCCATGTCTCTGTGGCAGTTGCCAAGTTTTTCTTTATAATGGTTCACTACCTTAAAGACATGGGTCAATACCAAGCGGGTCAGTTGCTTATGGAATTGGAATCCGCTGCTGACTCTCTCGGTATTGACCCATGTCTTTGCGGTAGTCGTCAAGTTCTTCATTTCAGCCAAGACAATGGTCAATACCAAGCGAATCAGTGGCGTATGGAATTTGATAGCTGCCCCACTCGCTCGGTATTGACTCACTTGGTGTTCAAGTCTAATCTTTGCCATTGTTCATGTTAGCCACGTTGTCTCGCTTCTGCCCCCTGAGGTTCAAGAGAAAGTATACGTAATAGATCCGCTGATATCGCCTTATCTGCAAAACAACTCAGTTTCCTTTTTGAGTCTGATGAACTGGTTTAGCAGAGTCAACTTTGATCTAGCGCGCTTTCTGGTCACTGTGTACAATCAATCGTGAGTATTTTCTTGCCTTGTAAAACACATCTTGCATTGCGAATCTCTCCTTATCTTTGATGGTGTCTTTGTAGTGATCATTGGAGTCTGATGTTATTTGACATGGAAGCTAAGATTTTTTACTACGCAAACTCCGGGCAAAGCAGGGCGTTTCACGGTCGTGTAAAAACGTAAGGTCCATTTGGGTACATTTGGAAAGCAGTGTAGTGTCTCTTTGGAATGTGTTGCTGACTCAAGTGGTTATGTATGTAGTGCCGCAAAAAAACTTTTATGTTGTGTAGAGCATCTTTTGTTAGAACATGATCTAGGAAATGTAGTCAAGCACGAACGGGTAACCGTGCCCATGCAGACTGATGACTATAGTTGTGGCTGGCGAACCTGTTTGAATGCCGTGTTGCTCATCACTCAAATTATGGATATACCGAACGTATGTAATCTGCTGTTTTATTGTTTACTGCAACGTATGTATGAAGCAACACATGTCTGTATCACGCTTCTACAGGAACTTCGATTACATAACTACACCAACAACGATGTGCGACATTTTTCTGTAATTGCCATCTAGCATATTATAATCTCGGTAAACAGACGCACAAGAGAGGAAGCGGCGAGAGCTGACGAGTTCTAAGAGGCTCGCATTAACGAAATGACGCAACGCCACAATTAGACTCAAGAAGAAGTTCAAAATATGCAAGAAGCAATACACCAATATTATGCGAACGCCGCAGAAGTAAAGGAATGGGCTGCACATCGACGGCAAGAGCAGGAACAACGGGAAGCTTCACAGGTGCAAGAAGCATGGGAAGCCATGGAAGAGGCCCATGATTTCGAGCGACACGAAAGGATGCCCGAGACTAGCGTCCCCAGAGACAGAGGTAGCAGCAACAGGAGCAGAGGACAAGGGACGTGTGGCACAAACCGGGGGAGAGGACAGGGGACGAGTGGCACAAACCGAGGGAGAGGACAGTAGCTGGGAAAGGGAGCAAATTACTCTTGACAGAAACAACACAATATGTAAAGTTTTGAAACATTGAAAATGTACATTTTTGAAACATTGTTTGACGGCCAAAAAATATCTCTGCATTAGTCATTTTGAAGAGTACATCATGGTTTGCATGGCATCAAAGCTCTTTGCCTGCACAAGGTATGTGACCTAGCTTCCGGTGGAAGCAATTAAGTGAAGTGTATTTGCTATGGACTCCTTGCACAATGTTGTTTTCTCCTTGCGCCTTGGAATCTGAAAAGAAGAAAAAGTTAGATTCAGTCATAGTGTATTAAAGACAATCAAAATTTATCGATTTAGTAAGCACCTTTCTATTGTTGAGACTAAATGCATACAATTCATGCAAAAGTGGAAGTTCTTCACATGCAAGATCTATCCTGAGCTGTGCCAGAGTTGTGCTTGACATTGTCCCCATCACAGTAAGTAGGCTGTCTTGAAAGTAGAGCTCCATTGATAAAGGTTTGTTCTCGAGGCTGTTCTCTGTATCTTGGTCGAGTGGAATAAGCTGCCCACTAAGAAGATGATATCTAATATAGTAAAACGATACTAAGAAATTTTGAGAGCTTATAATGAACTTGCAAATTATGGACTTCTTTTGCAAAATACAGATTTTGTTCTATGATTGTTTCCTATCCCAGTTATCATCTAAAAAGTCCAAACAGCTCTCAGACTTGCAAATGAACATTGTTGCGGTAGTTCTTATTTGCTCATCGAAGAAAAAATCTGCAAACACTTCAAGAGGCATAAATAGTGCAAGCCGAACTATTTTTGTGGCAATTGAATACTTGAGGGACTTTTGTATATCCTGAAACAACTTATTCCTGAAGCTTTCACTAGTTTGCGAAGTAGGGAGGGACCAATCCTTGCTGTCAAAGGATGGAAGTGACAAAGGAGCTACACAACCCCAACCAATGGAAGCTCTCGGTTCCACATATGAAATATCATAAAAGAAAATTCCATTATCTCCAAGTTCCTTGTGTTGTCTTCCTCGGTACATTTGCTCACCAATAAATGCATGGAAAGCATCAAAAATCCCAACTATACTCTCAACTGGTTGCCAATCTGTCCTATTCGATGGATAAATATCTGAAACATACCAAAGATGATATCCACCACTTAATATTCGAATATAATCATGCACTAAGTGATATGCTGAAATAACTTACAGTTGGGTCGATGCCTTGGAAAACTTGGAGGAGATGTTTGCAACCTTAAGTCTGCATGCTGGAAAGCATGTTGTATGAGGACCTCTTTCACCCGCTTGCTTTGTGCACACACTTTAAACTCTTTAACTTGACCCTTGAAAGCATCCACGAAATCATTGCGTTGCCTCCTCTTCCTCCTCCTAGTTTGCAGTAGAACCCAACTTCTGATAGTTATACGAGATGGAATCCATGCTTGATCGTCTGTAGTATAACTGTTAAAAATGCTAACAGAGTCAATGGTAGTGCTAGGCCTTCGAGAAGTAGACATGGTGTGCAGTAGAATGAATACACAGAAAGTTTAGAGCAAATATAAAAAAGGGAAGAAGTTTTGAGAGGGAAGTAGAGCTACTTAAAGTCATATTTGGGCAGGAACAAAGTACTAGATAGAGTCTTCAATGAAAGTTCTGAAATTCCTCGGTACATAGTTAGTACGACTTACGGCATTTATGCCTTGAAAGCGTGAAATTATGCAATTTGATGAACCAAAATAAAATTTCCTCCCTTTTTTTAAAATGAGCTTGACTCCAAAATGTCGATTTTCAACGTAACATTAGCCTCTTCCTCATTGGTCGAGCGCCACTCTCGCTCTAGAACTGAAAGGCCCAAAAGTGAGTCCAGCTTTCTCCTAATGCTAAGAGTTATGGCATAACTTGCAACGATGTTGTCCAACCCTTTCCACGCGATGTATTTGTATCCGCCAATCGCATGGTGTCTAGCTGCAAACGATAACTCCCATATCTCCTTCCTTCATCGTGTTTTGGCTAATCTGATTGCATGGCCAATCTGACTTTGTTTGACTTGTTCCTTGCGATGTGACCTGTGCATTAGTTTTAGATACGTCCATTGGTGTAGCTCTAAGCTTTGCTTTGTCCGCACCACCTCCATGTCGAGTGTGACTGAAATAACCAGTACGAGCTTGGTAGTGGGTTATTTCCATGCCCTATGTAGACCAAAGACCCAAGTTGCCATATTGCCTTGCAAACCAAGGCATGTGATTACAGATAATGTGATGTACACAAGGCATGCATAAATTATAAGGATGATTATTCACACTTCAAAAGATTATCATGTCATCAAACCAATTAAAGTACCATGTAGTGAGTAATATGTTGATTTGTCTACACACTTATGAATGTCTTTTGGAAGGTCTCCATAGTTTTCTTGGAATTTTGTATAGTCGCCATCAGTCCATAGTTTAATTCGTAGAACTTGAATATTGCATCCAAGGTTTTTCATACCTTTGGTTTGCAAGTCCTTGCTGCACCATTGTCTGGTTAGTCAACTACAACATTGTGCAAATTTTTCCACCTATTGTATCGTAATGCTTGTCTTTCTTGTACAGTTTGGTTTTTGTGTTGTCGTCCAGTTGTGGGCACTGAAAGGAAGAGTCGGGCTTTCACACCACCAATGGATAGATTCTTTGGAACATCCCGGCTATTTTTTAATCTCTTCTCATCCTGATCTATCTTAACATGTCCTCCATGAAAACCCATTTTTGCGAAGGTCGTCTCTAAGGCTGAGATTGCCCTTTGCTTCGTAGAGAGAGGTCGAGTGGTCCAAGCAAAACAGATGTAGAGAAACATTAGTTTTTCTATTATTCTACAAATTGCATGCATTGTGCATATGTGTACTCTATATAGTGGGATATCCAAAATGGGTCAAAAGTTAGGGTCGCATAGATGCCTATCCGGAGATCTTCTCCAATGGTTTGTCAAGGATGTGAACCCCTCCCATGCAATAAAAGCAAGGGATTTTGCTTGTTGCTCCTTTGGAAATGTTGTACATGCATTTCAAGGCTTTTAGGTCTCGAGCGACGTGCCACTCTACATTGTAGGATCCCATACCCTCCACATCCAATTTCTTTCCATTTTTCTGTTCGCTTATTGTTTTTGGTATGTTTGTTTGACGAAAAACCCAATCCAGTATATCAAAGTTCTCAGTGGGCACCTGAAAGGATAATTTTGAACTTATTATAATGCACATTCAAAAGCATTCAACTGAAACATAACAATAAGTTATCTTAAACATAACTTCTATGCACCTTGAACGTCGCAAGAAGGAAAATGTTGTGCTCAGATTGCACACATCTCGTCCAATGCTTGCATCCAGGTCTATATTCATAAGTGTGATTGTGACTCGCTCAACCTTTGTCTCCTTTACAAGCTCGCACTCATCTAGCTCGATGACAAACTTTAGGATGCCGTTGCACTCTTCATGAGTAACACAGAACAACTGCACAATGTATGATTGCAGCGCGATCGTATCATAAAAAACATTGTTATAATTTTCATAGACCATTTCTTCTCCTTTTGGCAATCTGTATGTTGATTCAATGTGGAAAGGACTTCCTAGCTTTTGAAACACCTCCTCGTTGACTTCTCGTCTTGTTTTTTGAATAGAGAAAGGGTTTGGAAGTAGCATGTGCTTGATGCATAACTTTTTGACTTGTGTTTGTACAAACCTGAATACGAGGAGTTAGGAATCAAAAACCTTTTCTAGTGGAACAGCGCTGCAAATGATGCAAATTTGTTTTCTAGTGGACAAATGATGCTACATACTTGAAAATGGTACCATATCCCTTATTGGATATAGCAGCTTTATCCAAAATTGATTGAAGGTCCCGTGCAGAGAGTTGGTTCTCTTGTAACAGGTTGTCAAGCTGTTTAGCAACAATCTTACCATAGCGCTTATCATCCAAGAGGCCAGCTATGTGTTTATGATTCAATATGAGCCCGTAATGGGCCGACGAGGTGGTTGTGCTGCACTCCACTTCCTTGTCAGGGTGAAGCAAAGATCTACGCAAGCATGTTAAGCAGTAAGAAATGTGAAAGTCTATGAATATAAACTTAACAAGGATAGATTCACTCACTTGATGGCTTCCACTCTTTCTTGATTCCTCCCGAGCCAACTTTCAAGTCCTCGATGTCTCTAAATCTTCTTTCTCTTTGGCGAAGACCTAGTGCTATTTTTTTTCTCAGAGTTGTTGTGTAAGCTCTTTAATGGTCTCATTACTGCCTTCAACCTATTTAGCACATTGCAAGACTTTCTAGTGTAAGCAAACATTCTTGCTGTATACAATATCTCTTTCTTGTTGTGCAGAACATCATTTCTTGCAGTCAACTACTTAGTGTATCCATACAAGCCATGGTGGCCATCTCCGACATAGTTCACTAAGGATTTAATATCCTTAAAAGGTGGAACAGAGTTAGTGATGTGATGTTTTGGATACATTCTGCCATCCAGCCAAAGGTCCACATTTTTCATGCCCTGTGATCTTAAGTTCTCCTTTGAAGCTTTAGAAAGAATCTGATGTTTGTTTTTCTTGCAGAGGGATTCATACTCTTGTGAGAGCTCTATGTGCATGTGATACACATCTCTCCTATTCCTTGTAGAAGTTTTTTGTGGAGAAACTACAAGTGTACTTAGACATGAGTGATCAAAATTGTGTGCAGAAGGAGGTGGGGGTAATAGAAGAATGGCAATTTCAATATCATGCGCACATGAGAGAACACAGGAGGGAATGGGGGGGAAGAAGGAGGTGAGGAAACATAGCTTAGTTTTCAAAAATGCAGAAGATTGAGATATTCGACATTGAATTCAGTAGCCATCGCGCACAGGGAAGTATTATCATGACTAGAATACGTTTTGGGTTTTTTTAATAAACGTGCCTTGCATGAATAAGACATCTAGATTTTAGAAAACATGTATGAAAAAAGGGTAAAATGAATTTTCTATTATCCCTCTCTATGGTGACATGGCATTTCTTACAAGGCCCAAAATTTGAGTCCAAAATTTTCCTAATGGCCTCTAATATTTGGTCCTCCTTGTTGTAGTAAATTCAAGGTCATTTCAAGCATATGGTCAAGAAAGTAAAAGAATATTGATGACATCGACAACCTAATCATGCTTTGACCTTAATTTTGTTTTGCAAATAGAGTCATTAAATTATTTTTTCTCATTCACACAAACAGTTATCACACAACTATGAGTATTGAGCAGTATTTCTCAATGTTTTTTTGCCATGTGCTATTATCTATACCATTGACACTGCCTTCACATCCCTGTAATTCTTTTAGTTACACTTTATTTTTCTTCTTAATAATAGTTTGTTGAGATTTTAGAGATGTGATTGGTGTCTATCCTAGTCCTTACTATTTGAACAACATAGTATCACAAAACAAGCAAAAAATATAAAGATCATAAGAGCAATGTACCATAAACAACCCAAAGAAAAGTGAAAATAATAGTCACTATATGAATCATGTAACATTTAATGGCCTAGTAACTTGTGTGTAGCGGAAAATAAGAGAGAGAAATTAATCAATTGACAACAATTGAGGACCGGATTTCGGTCCCCCTCCAAAAGGCTTTGTATTATGTTTCTCCCATCAAGAGAGACATTTTACAATATAATTCTTAGTGTTCCTTCAATACTAGTAGCTAGTGCAATGAAGATGGAAACTTCATGCACTAAACAAAAAACTTATCAAACACAACATCAATTTCTTCACGGTCTCAGACCCAAGACCTCACACACCTTCGAAGATGGTGAGAGCTAGCGGGATATGAGAGTAGATTGAGAGGAAGAAGGAGTAGTCTTACTAGAAATATGTACATCTCCTCACATAATCACTCATATTAGCATAGCTTAGCTTAGTAATTAACATGGTAGAGGATATGAGCATACATTGAAGCTTGGCTCTTGGTTGGATTTGCATCACAAAGCCAAGAGTTGTTGGTGTAGGCGTCTTTTCTCACAAGCTTGGAGTAGGTGATAAGCTTTACATTAAAGCTTGAGAAGAGAGAGAGAGTCTTCTTACTCTACACATGAGCTTGTGTGAGTGTGTGTGGATAATTGCCTTTGAAAAATCAGCCCCCTCTCTCTCTTGGTCGACCCCTCTTGCTATTTGCTCTTGCTAGCACCTCATTGGTCCTCCCCAGACTTAGCCAATAGGATTTCAGCAGCATAAGTGATAGCCTTCTGACATGTGTCCCCCTTTCCCCTTTTGTGAGATCTTTAGGTAATTAATAAATGCAATTAAACTCTCATTGGACCCCTTTGTCTCCTGGCCAATAGGAATCAGGCAAGCCATTGGGCTGCTAAATGCTCATTGGACCCCTTGGAAGACTATCCAATAGTCTTCTAGAGAGCTTAATTCCTATTGGTTCTTTTATTAAGTGTTTTTCAATTAAGTGAGCTAGATTTACTCTAGCCTAATTCTCATTGTTCCACCTCCAAGGCCATCCAACAGGATTTGAGTACACCTTGTGGGCATCTAGCCTAGGGAGCTGACATGTGTCCCTCTTTCCCCTTGTGTACAAAGGAAGCTTGTGAGTGTGTGTTGGTGTTTCACTCTCATCCCCTACTTATTGGGCTTGCCCCATTCTATGTAGGGACTTGTGAAGACTTTTGTACACACAAACACACAAAGCATCCAAATTTCCTAATCTTTGACCTTTGGACACAACCTTTGAATTTTGGAACCTTTAAATTTTGGAACCTTAGGATTTTGGAAGTCTTAATGGGCTGAACCCTAAGGTCTTTGGAGCCCATTGTTGCACATAGCTCTTTTGCAATTGGCCCTACCTTTGGATCCCTATTTTCCCTCCTTTGGATCCCTACTGTAGCCGGTCTGCCAGGTCAACCAATATTCTAGCTTTTTCTCCCCTGACACTTCCCCATATCAAATGATCAGTTTAACATGAGAAAATCATTTAGGAGAATTAGATATTAGTTATTATGACATTTTAACTCTCTCTTGAAATCATAGTCATCCTCGACTATGAGGTAGAGAAGATAAAGCATATTCATTAGTCCTTTTGCTAGCGGGTAGATGATCCCTATGTTACCCTACGACATCGTTCCAAAGTGGATGACTAGTCCATTTGGTGCTTGAGATCCTAAGATGCTGCAAGCATGTCTGCACATTATTCCTATCAATCTTCCATAGTAGAGTGACAAGCTCTACTTGGTGTTTGGGAGACGTCGTCTCCGCAAACTTGATCTAAGCATACTATATCATTTTTGTGCACAATAAAGAAAAAGAGAGTCTTATAAGACAACAACTTTGCTCATTTTTAACATTTGTATAGTTGCTTACTCTTGGGAAGCATTGTAAGCATTGACAAGGTTTAGGTTATCCTTTAATTGTATGCCTTGCATCCATCTAGCATCTTCAAAATGATAATTCTTAAACTTAATAAGATATCCTCGGATAGTCATACCGCCTCTTAGTACCTTGTCTTCATGTCGGAGGAAGGACTCGGGCTGCAGCACCTCTTCTTGGTCCCCAATCTCCGGTAGGTCTTCAATAGTTGGTTCTTGAGGTGGCTCTCCTTTGTAAGGCTTTAGTAGGCTCACATGAAAAGCATCGTGTATGAGCCAATGGCTGGGAAACTTGAGTTGATAGGCCATCTCATTGATTGGCCAAAGAATCTGGAAGGGACCATAGTACCTTTTTGCTAACTTAGCATAGTACTTTTGGTGTCCGGTAGGATTCTTGCCCGTGATGTGTCTTAATCGAGCCTTGGGAAATTTTAATAAGACCCAATCATTTTCTTTAAAGGCTTGGGCTCTTCTGTGCTTGTCAGTAGCAGCCTTTTGCCTTTGCTATGAGATAAAGATAGCACCTTTAATCCTTTGGAAATATTCTTGTAGGTCTCGGCTATACTCATCTGCAGCAAAGATCTTCCCTTGTACCTTAAGTAGCAGGGGACTTTTTGATCTTCCCTCAATTACCTCGAAAGGTGCTTTTCCCGTGGAAATATGTACATTGTTATTGTAGGCATACTCCATAAGTGTAAAACTTCTGCCATTGAGATCTTTGATCTACTTTTATTACATAGGCTTTTAGTATATCGAGAATTGTTAGGTTAGCTATTTCACTTTGGCCATCCGTTTGCGGGTGATAGGCCGAAGAGAAGTTTAGCCTTGTTCCTAAATTCTCAAAGAGACCCTTCTAGAAATTACTGGTCATTCTAGGATCTCTATCCGACACTATGGACATTGGCAAGCCATGGTACTTGAAGGTTTGTGAAATGAAGAGGGTTGCCATTTGATGGGCTTTGATAGTATTTTTGACAAGTATAAAATGAGCTTGTTTATTGAACTTGTCTACTATTGTCCATATTCCCGTATTCCCATGGATAGACATAGGTAATCGAGAGATAAAATTCATGGATATGCTCTCCCATGGTGAATCAGGGATTGGCAAAGGTTGAAGCAATCCAGGTTTCTTCCCTCTATCAAACTTCGTCTTTTGGCATACCACACATTTAGAAACATAGTCTTGTATGTTTGCTTTCATGGTAGGACAATAGAAATATGTTTCAATCCCCTATAGAGTAGACTCAATCCCTCTATGCCCCGCATAAGGAGGAGCATGAGATTCATACATTACTTTGTCACGGAGTGAGTTAGTAACACATAGTCTATTGCCATAGAGAAGATAACCATCTTGTAAAGTAAATGGTTCCTCTTTCTTCCCTAGTGCAAGTTCTGATATCACATCTCTAAAATTGGGATCAATAGCATACCCATCTATTATAGAAGATAGATTATTGTGAGTTGCTATGGAACCGCATTCACTCTCGGCCGTCTTGAGAGTGCATCGACTACTTGATTATGCTTGCCAGCAATGTGAGCAATATGAAAATGAAATTGCAAAAGAAATTTTGCCCACCTCATTTGTTTGTTAGAGAGCTTGGTCTGTGTCATGAAGTACTTAAGACTTTGGTGATCCGTTTGCAGAATGAAAGGAGTCCCCAATAAATAGTGCTTCCATGAGTCTAAGGCATGTAGAACTGCGAGGAGTTCCTTTTCATATATGCCTAGAGCTTGCTCAATAGGGTCAAGCCTTCGACTTTCATAGCCTATGGCATGCCCTTCTTGGAGAAAAACAACTGCAAGGCAATCACCACAAGCATCACATTGGACCTCAAATGGCTTTGAGAGATCCGGTAGTGTAAGCACAGGTTGAGAGATAAGATTTTCTTTAAGCTTTTCAAAAGAATTATTCTCCTTGGTAAACCATGTATACCTAATGTTTTTCTTTGTTAAATCATGTAATGTTGCTGCAATTTGTGAGAACTTTTCTATGAAGCGTCTATAGTATGGACACATACCTACAACGTTTCTTAGTTCATGAAGATTCCTTGGTTTAGGCCATCCTTCTATTACCTCTAACTTTGATGGATCCATTTGGGTGCCATCTTGAGAGATAATGTGACCTAAATATTGAATCTCTTGTAAGAAAAATTCACTTTTCTTTTGATTAACATAAAGCTTATTTTCTCTTAAAACTTGAAATATTACCTAGAGGTGTTGCTTGTGTTTGTCTAATGAATTAGAGTAGATGATGATATCATCAAGAACACTCTAGTAAAGGTTCAGTGAGGCCTGAATAGCTTCTCCATCAAGTGGTTGAATGTGGCTGGTGCATTGGTCAAGCGAAAAGGCATGCCAATATATTTGTAAAGACTAAATGTAGTGCAAAATGCGGTCTTTACAATATCTTGATCAGCTATCCTTATTTGATGATAGCCACTTTTTAGGTCAATCCTATTGAAGTAGGTGGACCCTTGTAGCTTATCAAATAGGTCTTCTACCTGTGGAACGGGAAACTTATTCTTGATAGTGGTCCAATTTAGTGCTCTATAGTTGACACACATACGATATGTGCCATCTTTCTTTTGCACTAAAAGCACAGGAGAACAAATGGAGATGAGTTAGGTCTAACCATGCCCTTCTCAACTAACTCATTCACTTGCCGCATAATCTCCTCTTCTTGAGCTTGAGAAACCCTATAAGGAGGTTTATTAGGTGCTGAACTTCCTGGAAGAAGTTCAATTGCATGGTCATCATTGCCTCGTTTAGGAGGTAGCTCACAAGGGATGTCGTCAATAAAGACATCTTGAAACGCCTGAGAAAATTGGATAAGTCTAATTCCTTGTGAGTGTGTTTATTTTCTTTTGTTAAAACATTAGGTTCATTTTGATAGTCTTTAGCAAAAATCATGTACACGGAAATAGAGCTCTTTATTGACTTATCGAAAGCTTGCATATGTACAATGGGTATGGTGTTACCCATTTCCTTAGCACCTATGTACATATCTTTTTCCCTGAACCTAAAGGAGATTCTCTTTTCAAAGAATTTAACATTGGTAGCCATGCAATCAAACCATGGTGCCCCTAGGATTACATCCTCATGCTTGAGAGGAGAGATAAAGAAGTCCTCTTTGTCCACGTAGCTTCGGACATGGAGCCTCCCGATTAAGGGAGTAACTGAAGCTTCTTGCCCCTTGAAAGCACCGTCTGCGGGTAGGACATCTCCCATCTCGTAGGCTTCTATGCCTAGCTTGGTGGCCAACTCTGTGGATATGAAAATGCGAGTAGGGCCAGGGTCAAAGAGAATAAAAGCATCATGTTCTCTTACCTTTCCCCAAGCATGGCATAGAGGAGATCCTTTGTGGTGAGTTTCCTTCTCTTGGATTTCAACCAAGGTAGCTCTAGGAGGCTCATGGTGGGTGTTCTTTTGGGGACAAGCACGGTACGCATGCCCTTGCTTGCCGCACTTGAAACAATGGTTATCCTTGCGTTAACACTCAAGCTCTTCAGGAGAGAGTTTGTTTTTACCTTTGTAAACTCCCTTCTCCTTAGCTTTGTTGGAGTTTCCCTTAGGAGACTTTTGGAAATTGTTGCTCCCCTTAGGCTCATTGGAAACCTTGTTTTCTGTGGGCTTAAAATTTCTTTTAGCTCCCGTTCGGAAGTTGATTTGAGAAGCCACCATAGTATGGTGTATAAACGCCGATATGGTGCATGGCCTTTGGGAATTGACATACTCCGCCATTTCTTCAGTTAAGTTTTCACAAAATTGTTGCTTTTGCTCTCCAAAATCCAAATTCTTGAAGACAGTGGATTTGAGTTGTAAGTCCCAAAACTTGTCTACATATTTGTGAATGGATTCGTAGGGAAAGAGCTTGAAGCTTCGCCATTCGGTGAGTACTTTGTCTTTGGCATTGGTGGCCAAAAACTGCTTCATAATGGAAGCTCTTTAAGATTTCCATGTTTGTGGAGCTTCACCGTTGGCCCGTAGGCTAGACCACCATTTCCTGGTGGACTTTTGAAATTGCATAGCTACATGGTGTAGCTTAGAGGAGTTTGTGAAGCCCTCATCTCCAAACGCCGCATTGAACTGTTCGATAAAGGCCAAGACTTTGTCCGTAGCACCAAAGGTGCCATCATAGGTAAGGAAAGAGATGCTCTTCCCTCCCTCTTTGAACTTCTTGAGATTGGACAACCTCTTCCATGCGGCATAGGATTTCCTATGGCCTCTTCTTTTTGATGGTTCAAAGGAAAGAGATGCTCTTCCCTCCCTCTTTGAACTTCTTGAGATTGGACAACCTCTTCCATGCGGCATAGGATTTCCTATGGCCTCTTCTTTTTGATGGTTCAAAGGTTGCACCATCACTTTCTTCAGAAGGTGAAGAATTTGAGGAAGATGGCGCAGAGGGTGACGTCTTTCTCGCCTTTTTCTTGCCTTGATCTTCTTTGTCTTCACCATCACTTTCATAAGAGGAAGAGGATGAAGAAGATGGAGAAGAGGGTGTCCTCTTTCTCGCCTTTTTCTTCTGTTGCTTTTTCTCATCCCTCTTTGGAGTATGGTGTGGAGAGTTGTGCGATGGTCTTCTCCATTTTGGAGGTGATGGAGAGTGTTTAGCCCGCCGTCTTTGTGGAGCCATCTCCACCAAGGTGGCAGGAGACTCACTTCTTTCTCATTCCTTCGGTGGAGAGTCTTGAATTCTCCTTTGAGAAGGAGATGTGTCATCAAGGAGAAAATTTATGAGCTCTTCATATGGATCCTCTTCTTCTTCCCAAATCAGAGAAAGACCTTTTTCGAAGTCTTGCAAGGAGGCTTCCTAGGTGCTCTACTGTCATGGTGGGGAGCTTTGAGAATCCCATGAGCACGAACCTGCCGTTGCACTTCACTTTGGATGGATGGATTGTCCATGGCTTGTTGAAGCCTAGAAACAAGATAGTTAACAAGCATAGGGGCCTCATTAGTAGCCTTCTCATTAGCAAAATCAAAGTTATCAACATTAATTTCACTCTCTTTACTATTGTCAGCCATTCTAACAACTTTTAGATGTAAAATTTCTAAGTGTACTTTGGTACTTGAAGCCCTAGTTGCTACTCCTCTTTACCCCTTTAAAAAAATCACTCAAGCTACTGTACCCGTGGCTTGAATACTATTAATTGCAAGGAATAGAAGAGAGGGTTGTTCAACACCAAAATAGCACCAGCTCCTGTCAAACTTCTAATAGCTCAATAGCCGTAGGCAACCCCCATAGGACTCCACTATTAAGACCATAGCTCTCTACGGTGATGCCCTAGTTGCTACTCCTCTTTACCCCTTTAAAAAAATCACTCAAGCTATTGTACCCGTGGCTTGAATACTATTAATTGCAAGGAATAGAAGAGAGGGTTGTTCAACACCAGCTCCTGTCAAACTTCTAATAGCTCAATAGCCGTAGGCAATTCCCATAGGACTCCACTATTAAGACCATAGCTCTCTACGGTGATGCCCCGTTAACTACACAAAGGCAGGCGCACTGCAAGGTTGAAAATTCCCTATTCTACTTATTCACATGCAATCAATAATACCAACCATTTATAGCTAGCTTGAGGACCTCCCTTCTTGAGCAAGAAAAGAGAAACCATGTGCTCTGATACCAATGTAACATTTAATGGCCTAGTAACTTGTGTGTAGCGGAAAATAGCATGAACATAGTGAGCATTTCATTAGAATAGATTCCTAATGAGAATAACAAGAATGCGTGGAGAGAGCAACAAAAATTATAACACATAGTTAAATAGCATGAAGAATACTTCAAAAGAGAGAGAAATTAAGCAATTGACAACAGTTGAGGACCAGATTTGCATGGAGCCGGTCCCCCCTCCAAAAGGCTTTGTATTATGGTTTCTCCCATCAAGAGAGACATTTTACAATACAATTCTTTGTGTTCCATCAATACTAGCTAGTGCAATGAAGATGGAAACTATGATGCACTAAGAAAAACACTTATCAAACACAACATTAATTCCCTCACAGTCTCAGACCCAAGACCTCACACACCTTCGAAGATGGTGAGAGCTAGCGGGGTATGAGAGTAGATTGAGAGGAAGGAGTAGTCTTACGAGAAAGATGTCCATCTCCTCACATATTCACTTATATTAGCATAGTTAGCTTAGTAATTAACATGGTAGAGGAGATGAGTATGCATTGAAGCTTCGCTCTTGGTTGGATTTGGATCACAAAGCCAAGAGTTGTTGGTGCAGGCCTCCCTTCTCACAAGCTTGGAGTAGGTGATAATCTTTCCATTAAATCCTGAGAAGAGAGTCTTCTTACTCTACACATGAGCTTGTGCAAGTGTGTGTGGATATATTGCCTTTGAAAAATCAGCCTCCTCTCTCTCTTGGTTGACCCCTCTTGCTATTTTCTCTTGCTAGCACCTCATTGGTCCTCCCCAGGCTTAGTCAATAGGATTTCAGGAGCATAAGTGATAGCCTTCTGACATGTGTCCCCTTTTCCCCTTTTGTGAGAGCTTTAGATAATTAATAAATGCAAATAAACTCTCATTGGACCCCTTTGTCTGTCAGGCCAAGGGCAGGTCCAAGGGCCAGGACGGACATGCGGTCAAGGGGTGCTATATTTAGGGGCTAGGAGTCTATATATGGCACGGTTGGGTGGAGAGTTGCATGGTCTAGTCCCCCGCGGTCTTACACTGGTATCAGAGCTCAGGGGAGAAGGGGGAGGAAGAAAGACGCATGGAGGCCATGGATATTCGTTCTCTCTCTCTCTCTCTCTCTCTCTCTCTCTCTTTGCGGTTCATGGAAGCTTGCCCTCCTTTCGGCGAAGAAAGAGCAGCATGGAAGAGTCCTTTCATGGATGCATGGCAAGGTCATGCTGCAAGAAGGCCATGGCAGAGAGGGAAAGCAAAGGAAGGCATGGCTCTTTGGCTTTTATCTCTCTCTCATCTTCAACCGGGCATGGCGAGATTTCTTGGCACAGAGAACCGTGGGCAACAACCCTAGCATGGATGAGGGTGTGTCGACGACCTTCACCGAATCTGTCGAGAGCAGGATTAGTGGACGCGTGCCGGCCTATGGGTGGTTTCTCTTCACAGTAGCATAGGCTACCGAATGCAGCTCTGCGTGCTACCTTCTCCATCGACATCGCGCAGATCTGAAGCACACCATAGCTTCATTTAGAAGCTTGGTTTCATATTAGGCAGCAATTTTTTTGTCCATCTAATTGGCCAAGGGACGTTCCCACCACCTACCTATTGGCCACTTATGTTCGCTTTGACCGTGGCCCTCCAAGGGAAGCCATGCATGGGGTAGAACAAGGGGAGGCTCGAACAGAATTTTCTGCATAGCATGCACAAAACTTTGCTAGTTGAAGAAAACTCTTGATGGTGATTTTTTCGACCTCGCGAAACCTCTCCATGACGAGATTGATAGCGGAGTCCACGACATGCATGCAGAGCTGTGCTCGGGAAGCAAGGCTTCCAGTTCGCCATGACGCTAGGGAAACAAGGTTTCTACCTAGCGCATGCCGATTGTTTTTGAAAGGACTCCGGCAAACTCCCAGATTCAAGCAGTACCAAGTTTGGTACAGATTTGGTGACATCAGACTCGAGAATTTATGGATCCCATGGGAGAGATCCAGCATCATGCACAACAAGGTCATGAGTTGGCATCTTGGAGAGGATTCATGGTGCGTCCGCTAACGCTCCAGGTATCTTTGTTTATGTTTCGACATTACTTTTTGCATTCTTTTTACAATCATCTGCACTTTGTTTGGTTTTGTGAATTCCTACTGGTGCAATGGTTGCCGCCCAAGAGATAGGTAGAATTTATCAAGCAAGGCTTGAATGATTCTACAAAAATGCTCACAGAGCTCAGCATGGCCGGTACACACTTTGTGTCCCACCACTAGAGCATTGAAGTTGCTCACAAGATTCCAAATTGGTTGCAAATCGGAGAAGGCCCTTGACAGCATGAAGCAGGGTAATTATTGAGCAAAGTGCTTGATAATTCTCACATGCAATGGAATGAAGGATCACAGTTATTATTCATAGCGCTAATCAGGTATGCGATGCATAATTTGCACATGTTCTACTACTTTTGCATTACATTTACAATTCGACAAGGTCGATCATGCAAGATGTCTGGGAGCACGGCCCCATTGGATGCATACTCATTTCCAAGCCATTGCAACTTGCTAGGAGCAGGCAATATGGGTACATGAAGCATCGTGGAACAAACATTAGCATTCACAGCTAGGAGCGAGATGCAACGTTGACCACCATATGAATTTTCACACTGCCAACTTGTCAAGCAAAGGTTGCTTTGATCAAGCAGTATTGGACAATCGCTGACATTGGATAGTTCCGCTGTAGCTAATATCTCTCTCACTGTCGAGAAATCTTATGATTTTCAATCAGTAGCAAAATTTGGCAAGGCCAATTCTCTATGCAATTTCGACAAGGTCAATCAAGATGTGTGTGTCACCAAGATTATCTGTTAGCTATGAGCTTTCAGGTTACATTCTTGCCTCATCCATTTGATGAATTTAAGTAAAGCAAGGCTTCTATTTATGCATCTTGCATTGAGACTCCCCACATTTGGCATATGCTAAGAGCATACAAACTAGGGAAGGATTTACCAATTTCCTTGCATTGTTATTTCATTACATGCACAAAATGTGTATATGATACACACGCCAACTCTCTCTCGCACAGTAGCATAGGCTACGAGCCTGATGGGAATGAGTTTCTCCATCACGCATCCAGGAAAACCGGTTACACCAGGATAACCAGGTTAGCCAAATTTTAAAATTGTTTATTTTGCATGTTTTCATGTTTACTTTGGAACATGTTGTTTGTCGCGTAAAACACAGTGCTTTGATAATTCAACATGAAGCAAGGCTTCTCCTGCGTGCCATGCTACTGCCCATTGCTTTGGCATCAAGGGTTTAGGAAACTGAAGGTCTTACAATTCTGCATGCACGGCATGCTAACCGGGTGGCATGAATTCCACCGATTCATGGATTACGCTTATGCTATCACACTCACAACTGTGTCAAGGACAAACTAAGTAATGGATTGTTTAATGTGTTTTTTGGTTGCTATCAACACCCAACAACACTAAAAGGAACCTAAATCTAGAACTTATTTCACAGGCAAAGTGCCAATGCTAAGTCATTTTCATACAATCACGACCCTGCAAGGCAGGTAGGTCAAAATGTGGTTGTGTTTTTCTGTTACCTCTCTCATTGAGAGAGTCATACCTGAAAAACTGTGGAATGCTTATAGGATAAGCTACAAGTCAGGCATAAGATGTGTAAAAGCACACAGATTGGGCACACACTCTAGAAATTTAAGAAAAATTCCTCAGCCCATCATGTTCTTCTTCTCTCTCTCCCTCTCTTTAAGGGAAAAATGAAAAATCTTCTAAGAAGCTTTTGATACGTGTTTTGCTCGTGAGTCAGCCTGAGCCAAGGTGCTCTAACTCTCAGCTAGCACGTGGCTAAGATGCTACTCAAATTAGTCTTCATCGGTTTGTCCATTGAACACTAATTTGCATAAGGGCTATGAGCCACACCGGCTAAGAGCCATTATCAAGCCAAGGGTAAGACCCAACTATTGGCATTCTTTGGGGTGATTGTTTTCAAGATTGAACAGATCTACCCAGGGAAGTATACATCGACATTAATGCACAAGCAAGAGTCTTGTCATTACGGATGTTTAGGGTGTCATTTTTGCACTACATGTTTTCAGTGCAACAATCAAGTTTAGCAATCAAGTGATTTTCTCCATGGAATATGACCCCCCTTTCTACGCTTATACAAAATTCAATGCAGAAAACTATCATACCTCTATCTTACATATAAATTTTAGGTCTCACATGATCTAACTAAGTAAAACTAGTCAAAGAGCGTGTAGCATAGTGGTGGCAATGTACTAAAGAACCACTTCTGTTGATAACTAGATGTACCCTCAATGTGTCTTAGTTGAGTTTCAAACTATGTGCCCGTTCAGCCTGCACTCTAGCTACTCATCCAATTTTGACCCATCTAAATTACTCAAAAAGCATGGTTATAAAGCTATGTTAGCTTCTCCATGTAAATTTGCATCTATACAAACTCTTTATAGCTTTCATCCCTCAGCAAATAAACTATAATAACAAAACAAGCAATTGATACAAAGTAGTGTTGGTTCTTGCACGTATCTTGGTAGATATTGACTCACAAGTTTGAGGGAAGACTCTTTTGGGAAACCATGATTTTGAAACACAAAAAATTCCTCCCATTTTCCCTTTTTCTCACTCCCTTCCCCCCTCCCCTTAAATATGATACCCCCTCCCTTATTTTTAAGCTTAGGAGATAAATTATTGGGGGCTTACCCTTAACTTATACGTTTATGTAACTTGAAAAAAAAAAACCCCTCCCCTGCACTTACGTGGTGCGGTAAGTTTTCCATGGTGAATCCCCCGAGCCCCGAGAGTACTCCCACTCCTCCTCAGTCACTTCTTCAATGCACTGGTGTGCGCTTTTCAATTGGTTGTGCAACCATATTAAGCTCATGAATGTTGGTAGGCTCTCCAGACCCGTCAGATAGTGCATCGGTGGTCGTCTTCCCCATCTCCACTCGATTCGTGCCCTTTGTCACTCTTACTTTGCATCCTCATATTGTGAAATCCACTTTTGCATCACTGGATTGTGAAGCATGCAAAATTGGTTGATTTTAGCCTCTAGATCTTCCATCATCTTCTTCTCAACACCTTGATTGCACATGACAATCCCAGATATGCGCTCATCATCTATGGTTTTCCATAGCGTGTCCCGGGCTTTATCAAATCCATCTAGCCATTCTCCACGGTACACTAGGGACTCTGATACCAGCCAACCTTCTGTCATGCTACCCTCCAAACGTGCCTTCTGACGCACATATCCCTTGAGTGTTTTCATGAAACGTTCTAAAAAGAACGTCCATCTGAAATGTACTGTGCCAACTATTTCCGCCTCATCAACTATGTGAATAAGAAGATGCACTTGAAGGTTAGCATGGTAGTAGGAAAGTGTTTCTCAAACATGCACACAACCTCCACAGCGTTTAGTTTCGCGAATGGTATGGAGTCTACGTTGATCTCCTTTTGTGAGATCCATTGCACCAACTTCTCAAGTTTGTACATTGTGTTACGGACGTCAAGAGACAAACATCCCTGAATGGCCACCGGTAAAATAAACTGCTAAACACGTGCAACAATGATATTAAAGTCCACACACAAATTTGTTACACAATTCCCACTATGAACATACCTGACAAATTTTATGCCAGTCGTGTGACTTCAAACTGGTAAGCTTTCCTTCTTTGGTAAAACACGTTTGGAGCGAGTGCATTACGCCAGTGGGGGTCCACAAAGATCGAATGGTCTCTTTTACTTTGCGTTCTTGGGCTCCTGTGAAAATCCATGGCGCTTTAGGGAGTTTTATCTATCCATCAGATGTTGTTTGCGGCCAATTTGAAGAAATGCTTGATGCAAAGAAGCAAAGGAAAATGTCGTAAAACCTTTTGTGGAATTTTTGTTCCATGGAGATCTACTTGATATCTCTCGGAATCACATTTCGGACACTTCTCCATGTCTATGTATTCCCCTCTGAAAAGAATGCAGAACATTATCAGCTGGCAGTATGTGATCTTTGAGCATCTACACAACAAAAAAAATACGATACAATTGTGTAAAAATCTATCAGATCATTATACATCTAGAGTTTTTAATTAAAGTAAACACATTGTAATAGATCACCTAAAAAGCGTTGTGATGCTAGTGTCACTCCATCCAAACTTTGTCTGCATGTTGAGAAGAACCAGGAGCGCCTTCAATCTAGACACACTTGATCCATCATACAATGGCATATCGGCTTCACTTTTCATATCATCATAGATAAGCCTTTCTGAATCCATGACCGTCTCAATCATTTCATCGATCTCGGGCTCAAACATTGCCTTGTCGGGAATTTGGTCTGCATGATCATCCGCCGAGCTGTCAGAGGCTACATCTTGTGGCCTCACATATGTTTCTTGACCAAAGCGCATGCGAACACATCTATTGGGTTGCACGATTGCTGCCTATTGGCCAGCGTCAGAGTCCGACAAGTTATAATTGGCAACAACTTGATCCATAATATATGGATTGAACTCACCAAATTCACGAACGTGCTGCAAAGAAACGCGTCTTGTCCGTCGCACAGCATGCTTGCATTGATTACAAGGACATAAGATCCTCGTTGAGAGATAGGTGTTTCGGTTGGACTGCCCCACATCCTCGTCACTACTCATAATGAGGGTAAAAACCTTATAACCTGGACAACAAATTTAATATTCTATTGGAATTCTTCGTCTTTTATCTCTCTCTCTCTCTCTCTCTCTCTCTCTCTCTCTCTCTCTCTCTCTCTCTCTCTTTGCTCACACTGTAAACTACCTCACATTCTCTAGTCATGTCCAATCTCCGCACACCTCGGTCTAGAGGTGCATGGAGATCAGAACCACCGGGTTATAATCTCGTTTTTATTGGCCAATGCCTATATTTGTGGGTACAAGAAATCTACACACCCACGTCTACATGATAGTGCATGTAGTGGGCAAAACCCCTTTGCCTCTTCTCTAGCTGTAGCATTTCACAGCATCTTAACATCTTTTCACAGTAGATCTTTGTTCAAGGGATTACTTAACACATTACATTTTGGCCTCCAATCTGAGTATCATGCTGTTGAAAGCTTTCCAGCTTAAGGCCGCATCCGTAGAGAGGAAGAGAGAGATTACCGTTTGTCTAACTCTAAATTTTTTACCATAATCTCAAAGGTAGACTCTAATATAAAAACTCAATCCAAAATCTAATCTTAAATCTAAACTAATTGAACATGTGGTGATTCGCTCCATTGAAGGGTAAAAGATATACCAATGGGGCTACTAGCTGCGTAGATGTGAATGGGCCTCGCATATACAAATACTTCAATGCAAGAGTTTAATAATCTCACCTCTCCACCCCGTCGATCCATGACCCAGGTGATGGGATAAAATCCTCCTCGAAGCTGGCACAGCCGCCCCTCCCCAGGTGATGGGATAATCCCGTCTTGATGCGAACTCTTGCTGCGTCCCTCTGCTGCCACCACCTGCCTGGATTGGTTGTCCTCTCCTCCCTGATACCCCTCCACTCCTCTCTTTCAAGCCAGTCAGGTCTGGCATCTGTGCATCTAACCTCTGATGCTTCATGTAGTCGTGTATGCATCTCCTCATCCAAGCATCGTCAAAAATGTCTTCTCCAGAGAGGGAAATGGAAACTCCCGATGCAGCGTAGCAATAAGATAATCCTTGGAGGCTTTATCCTGAGCCCTCCAAGAGACCATGCCAGACTATAGTGTGTCAGAAAACCTGTCTACACAACTGTTGTATGCGGCCCATCACCTGCTTCCCCGCAGGGATCATAATGATCTCATCGGACATACGATTGATGAGGTAGGCGTATCCCTTTGGCATGTCTCTCTCATGAACGATAGCAACCCTATCCGGTGAATGCTCATCGTCTAGGCCTCTAGGGGACCCCGATGCAGTGTTCGGGTCACTCCTTGGCATCTCCGACACAGTGTCCGAGACACCAATCTCAAATGCGTAGGCAGTATAATCCTTCGGTGTAGTCTAAGCACTCTCACAAGCAGAGACACTCTTCGCAGTGTCCTAGGGACTCTGCAACACATGAGCTCCAGAAACGACGTGCTCCTCACCATAACAACCACCACCGCTAGACTGTTGTGGAATTGTTGGTCCACATGGTCCATCGAACATAAATCTAGATCTAATTTAATCTTATACTCAAAATAAACCTAAATTTAATTTAATCTAACGTAAATATGAATCTAACGCGCGTAAATAAACCTAAACTAATCTAACGTAAATCTAACTCAAAATAAACCTAAATCTAATTTAATTTAACCTAAATAAACCTAAATCTAATCTAAACGTAAATCTAAATCTAACCTAATCTTAAACTCAACATAAACATAAATCTAAATGTAATCTAACCTAATCTAATTTAAATTTTAACATAATCTCTTTCTCTCTTTGTTTTCTCCCCTTACCTCTCTCTTTCGTCTTCTCCCCCCTTCTCTCTCTCTTTGGTTTTTAATTCTCTCTCTCTTTCTCTTTGTTCAACAGGTCTTGAGTTCAACTCCTCATTGGCTAGATCTTTAAGGTCTCTTGGGATAGTTTCCTACGACGTTAATACTTTCTTCTTCTCGGGTGTGTGTGTGTGTGTGGGTGTGGGTGTGTGTGCCAATAAAAAGAGGAAAATGGTATAACCTTTCTATCACCCAAGTGTGGTAGATTGGTTATGCCATTTCCCTCCTGAATAACAGGTCTTGAGTTCAACTCCTCGTTGGCTAGATCTTTAAGGTCTCTTGGGATAGTTTCCTGCGACATTAAAACTCTCTTCTTCTTGGATGTGTGTATGTGTGGGTGTGTGTGTGCCCCAATAAAAAGAGGAAAATGGTATAACCTTTCTATCACCCAAGTGTGGTAGATTGGTTATGCCATTTCCCTCTTGAATAACAGGTCTTGAGTTCAGCTCCTCGTCGGCTAGATCTTTAAGGTCTCTTGGGATAGTTTCCTACAACGTTAAAACTCTCTTCTTCTTCTTCTCTCTTTTCTCTCTCTCTCTCTCTCTCTCTCTCTCTCTCTCTCTCTCAATGTCTGTATGAATTCTTTGTTTATGCATGTGTGTGTGTGTGTTTTGTTTATGCATGTGCTCTCTCTATCTCTCTCTCTCTCTCTCTCTCTCTCTCTCTCTCTCTCAAAACACAATGTGTGTGTGTGTGTGTGTGTGTGTGAGAGAGAGAGAGAGAGAGAGAGAGAGAGAGAGAAAGAGGGGAAGGGAACATGAGAGAGAGGAGAGGGAAGGAGCATACCTGGCTCTCCTTCCTCTCCTCGTGTGTGTGTGTGTGTGTGTGTGTGTGTGTGTGTGTGTGTGTGTGGAGAAGAAAGAGAGAGAGAGGGAGAGCGTGGGTTACCTTTGCTTGCTTGAGTGCTGAAAACTCAGATCTGAGATCTGAGTTTTTGGGCGCTCTTGGTTTATTTTTTACCCCTGTTGGTGTCGCTAAGTTACTTGTAACTTAGCGACGACCATAGCGACGCCGTGGATTTTCACTTTTGAGCGTCGCTAATGTGAAGTACCTCTTGTAGTGAGTGAATGGCATGTGACTATAAAGTGTAAGCTAAACGGCTTACCCAACAGACACCCCCGTAAGCTGAAGCTTAAACGAAGTTCATGGATTCTAACCAAGGCTAATATGGGTTACTTAGGTAACTGCATATGGCTCATAAGGTGAATTGTGATGCAAGAGAGGGTAGGTCTTACCTCCAAACTTTGGGTTTGGGACAATGTCTAAAACCCCATAATAGATAGTGTTGACTTCCTCCCCTTTTTTTTTCTCTTCTTCTTCTTCTTACACAATGTGTACTTTACCTTTGGAATCTCTAGGATTCTTTTTGTTCCTAGCGTTCAAGGTTCATGTCCAGGATTCCCCTGAACCGGATGGTGGTTTTACCATGCTCCAAAGATTTTTCTTCATGAGCACTCCTTTGACCTATGTCTGCCAAGTGTGAAATCCAATGCCATTAAAATTATCAATTTTTTGGTGGACATGGCATGTGCATCTTTTAGTCCATGTGCCTCAAAAGATAAGGTTCCCATGTCATGCTAAGGACATATCCAGGGGTCGGCTGCCACTGTGGAATAGGGGACTCAAGCGCTAAGGGATATATAAGGGGGGTTGGGCGGTGCATTTGGACCAAGGCAATCCTCTAGGAATTTCAGCAGTATCAGAGCCCTATTTTGGGAAAGAGGGACGTGGAGCCACCCCGTATTGCATGCATGCAAGCCAAGGGCGTGGAGACTGTTTCTTGCTAAAGGGCCAAGGAAGAAAACTTGGACAAGCTCGTGTGCAGAAACCCCAAGGGGAGGAGGCGGGTGGGGGGGGTTATCTGACCTGCATGGAATCACGAGAAAAGTAGCTTGACGGGCTCACAGGGCTGAGGGGAGAAGATCTTGTCAAGTGGTTGCAACCCACTGAGCGACATAGAGGGCGCAGGTTTCTCTCCCTTTATATCCATGATGTCTGCTTGCGTTGCAGATCCATGGAGGGCCTCAACAATTCACATTGAGGCCGCCTGTGGATTATTTTTTTTGGCCTTCAAAGCAAGCAAGGGTGCATGTCCACCCCGACACACACCTTGTTTACACAAATTTTCCATCAGAGCTCGGCAAGGTGACGATTGTTAGCAAGGGTCCGACAAAATTTCAAGAAAACATCAATTTTTGTGTATCCTACTGAGTTTTACTTCACAATTTGAGATCAAATTTCCAAGACCTTCATTCAAGGTTTCTTTCACATCTACAAAAGGTGCCGATTGCAACAAGTTTGACATCCAAATCGGCATCAGACTAGTTAACGACTAATCAAGAAGTGCATCTTTGGGAGTTTGTTCGGATCAAATACGTTGCAATCTTTTCCGACAAACATCTCCCAATTGGAAAGTTTCGCACCATTGACGACCAAAAGTGACTAGGAGATTTCAAAGATTCAACAATACCAGCACGTCTTGGTTTTTTGAAAATCATACATGTTTGAATTGCAGTTGCGGGCCTAATTAGCACGGCTAATTATCGACGTTTGTGATGCATACTACGGTTACCACCTATTTTGGAATCAAGGTATTCTTATTTCTCTTACTAGCACTGCACAGTGTCGCCATGGATTTTGATATCAACATAACTTTTCATTTTCAGCACCATACACCCGATCTTTCCAATGATGGCTCGCGGTTGGATACTCTCACGGAGGGTACCCCACGAAGCTATGGTAAGAGATGACGCTTACAATTTTCTTGATATTCAAGAATTTTTAGCACTACAAGCACATATGTCGATTATGGAAAAGAATTTTGCATCACTAAAGAAAAATGTCAGTAAATTATCCACTTTAGTGGTACAATTGCAGGGTCCTCTTGGTCAGGGACAAGGTCCCCCTCTAGATTCTTTGTACTCTCTCACTCCAAAGGAGGTGGACGAGTTGTTGAAAAATACAAAGCCACCAACTTTTAAGGGAGAGGAATGAGAGCGCAATAAGAATGCGGTGAATATGTTTCTCAGCAAGTGGGACAAAATTTACGACTTACGACATACTCCAGATGCAGTCAGGGTGCTGCAAACAAGTCGGACTCTGGAAGGCAAGGCCTATAAATGGTGGATGACTCTCAAGGACAAGAACATCATACCACAAACTTGGGAATCCTTTGAGGCTATATTTAGAAAAGATTTTCTACCCATGAATGAGGAAGATAGAAATTGGATGTCTTGGGATACGTGTTCCATGTGCCAACATCCATCATTGCTAGAATATATCTTGCAGTATCGGGATGCTATCCTCAAGTTGGAAGGGCTAGAAACCTTTCAACAAGTATGTGGGTTTATCCGTCTTGGGAAGCGGCCATGGCAAAAAGGATTGTCCCAAGGAAAAATCTGTTGGTCAAGGTAAGGAGAAAGCAATGCACACGGTGCAGCTATTGCCTCTTGAGTCTTCCTCACGTTTCTCCAAGGTGGAGGTAACACACACCAAGGTGGTGCATGAATGACGTATCACAACTCCATGTGGTAACAGACCTTCGGTCCACATGAGCTAGTGCATATGCACGGATCTATTCAAGGGTACAAGGTGTGTATCTTGGTAGATGATGGTGCTACTCATAATGTCATTAACTACGTATTAGTGAAAAGGCTCAAATTGCCCCAAACTCCGAGTTCCCATCGTTACAAGGTAGCAATGATGAATGGCTATGATGCCAAAGTGTGGGATACTTAAGTGAGAGCAATACCATTGGACATTCAAGGATATTCCACATATTTGTATTTCCAAGTTATGAACATGGAGAGGGAAAATGTGGTACTTGGTTGAGAGTGGTTGCATATCCTAGGATCACACTGAGGTGTAGCTACAAGCACAATAATATGATGTTTGAATCCCATGGCACACATGTGTTTTTGTTAGGAGAGAAGAACGTTCCTTCCTCACCATTGATATGTACAGTAGAGCTTATGAAGCTCACTTCTGATAATGAAACAGAAGAAGTTTTCTTGTGTTACTCATTGTGTCATTTTCTTTCAAATGTTGAATATGTTGAACATTCCTCAATGCCGCATGCTTCTCTCTCTTCTCTTCCATCAATGGCTACTACTCTCTCTTCTCAACAAGAAAAAGTTTCTAGTCAGTTAAATGATTTATTAATGAAATTTCAAGATGTTTTTTCTAATGATTTACCATCAAGATTACCGCCAACACGATCTGTGAAACATGGCATAGATGTGGTTGTAGCCAGTAAACCATCCTATAGAATGAGTCATTCTGAGGCTGCTAAGGTGGAGCGTTAGCTTACTGACTATCTCAATAGAGGGTTTATTCAATCAAGTTCTTCACCATGGGCTTCATCTATCCTATTGGTGAAGAAAAAGGATGGTAGTATGTGCATGTGTGTAGACTACCGTGGTTAAAATGTGATCACTGTTAAGAACAAGTACCCATTACGACAAGTGGATGACATGTTCAACAAGCTCACTCATGCTCGTATTTTTACAAAGATAGACTTGCGGTCAAGAGATCATTGAGACTTGCTGATATACCCAAAATTGCATTCCAACCAAGGTTTGGACATTACGAGTTTTTTGTTATGCCTTTTGGGTTAACCAATCTGCCCGCAACTTTCATGACACTCATGGATAGTGTCCTGAGACCATACTTGGGAGAGTTTGTTATCATTTCTCTAGTAACATTCTTGTATATAGTGATTTTAAGGAAGAGCACTTGCAACATCTGAGGCATGTGTTTTAATTGCTAAGAGCAAACAAGTTATATGCCAAAGAGTCAAAGTGTGATTTTCTCAAGAAGGAAATTCCATAATTAGGGCATGTTATCTCATCTCATGGGCTGCACATGGATCCATCCAAAGTGGATGCAATTTGGAGGTGGCCTTCTCCCAAAAATCTTAAAGAGTTACATATTTTCTTGGGATTTGTAGGTGCCAATGACAGACCAATTGAAATGCAAAGGAAAAACCTTTCCGTGGGGTGTTGCTCAACATCAAAGTTTTGATATGCTCAATGATGCATTAGCTACAGCTTTTATTCTAGATATTGTGGATTCTTTAAAGACATTCGTTTTGGAATCGGAAGCCAGTAACCGTGCTATTGGAGCAGTCTTTCTAGAGGAGGGAAGGCCAATTGCATTTAAAAGCAAGAAGCTTGATTCAGTGCATTAGAATTATTTGATTTATGAACGCAAACTCTACGCAATAGTGTTTTCTTTGAAGACATGGTGACATTATTTGTGTGGAGCTCGGTTTGAGATTGTATTTGACCCCATGAAAGCATAAAATGGTTTACGCAACAAACTGACTTGAAGGGTTGAAAGGCCAGGTGGGTTGAGATTCTTTAGGAGTATGATGCAAAGCTCCAATATTGTAAAGGACGATGCAATGTGGTGGCTGATGCTCTTAGTCGTATGCCTGAGATCAACTCTCTTTTGTTCACGAAACTTCGAAGTGAGTTTTTGGATTCTTTGAAGGGAAAATATGAGCATGATGACACATACTCCAAAGTGTGGAGCCATGTGCAAATGAGGGATCCTTCTTACTCCAATGCTGACAGTGTTTCGTTAACCTTCACACATAGTTCTCCTCCATCGAGTGATGAACTATAGTGATGGAAGAAATTTTCCATCGATGGTGGGTACCTACTCTGCAAGGAGAGATTTTGTGTACCGACAGACGCGGACATTCGGCACCAAATTCTTTATGAATGTCACAATAGTCCAAGTGCGGGGCGTCCAAGCATTAGACTTATGCTCTCGTAAGAGATCAGTTTTACTGGCCAGGTTTACATGGATTTGTTCAAGACTATGTCTTGCATTGCCAAAAATGTCAAGTTAACAAAGCAAAGCCCCTGAAGGTAGTAGGACTCTTACATCCTTTGGAGATTCCCTGTGGTAAATGGAAAATTATCTCTATGGATTTCATCGTGGGTTTACCAACCACTGTACAAGGTTATGACTCGGTAGGGGTGGTCGTAGATCAGTTGACTATGGTAAATGGGAAATTATCTCTATGGATTTTATCGTGGGTCACTTATCATTTACTGTACGAGGTTATGAATCGGTATGGGTGGTCGTAGACCGGTTGACTAAACTATGCAAGTTTGTTCCAACCAAGTCAACAATAAAGACTCCAGAATTAGCTAAGTTATTTGTGGACAATCTGTACAAGTTGTATGAATTGACAAATAACATTGTGAGTGATCGTGATCCCATGTTTAACAGTCATTTTTGGAGGGTTGTGTTTAAACGATTGGGTACACAACTCAACCTCAGTACAACGGATCATCCAAAACAATGATCAAATCTGAACGAGTTAACCAATTGCTAGAGGATATGCTACAAGCATACATTAGCAAAAGAAACAAGCAGACTGGGAAGAGTATCTCCCTCTTCTTGAGTTTGCTTACAACAATTCTAAGCATGTCACAATTGGATTTAGTCCTTTTATGCTAATGTACGGTTTTCAACCTAGGTCACCAATTATGGTGGGGTTGGAAACCAAAAAACTCCAAGATCATGTGGATATGCTAAAAGTCGCTCGTCAGAATGTCCAACAAGCATAGGATCGGTATAAAAAGCACACTGATAAAGAACGTCGGCAAGCTACCTTCAAAAAGGGAAATATGTATTTTTGTGTGTGCGAGAGCATTCAGAAAGTCTGAAGACTTGGCCAACACCTAAATTATCTCCACAATATTGTGGGCCTTTCAAGATATTCAAGAGATTTGGTGATTGTGCCTACAAACTTTCGTTACCAGCACACTCTCGTGTGCATCCGGTTTTTCATGTAAGCCATCTACGTAAACGCTTGTATGGGGACGACAATGTTGTCGACCAACAGATTTTGGTTGATTTCGTTGAACCTCCTATCCCACCGCATAAACCTAAGTGAATCCTCGACTATCATTATTTACGTATGCGTCATCATGTACATCGTCAAGCTTTAGTCAAGTGGAAGGTGATTGTGCCTACAAACTTTCGTTACCAGCACACTCTCGTGTGCATCCGGTATTTCATGTAAGCCATTTACGTAAACGCTTGTATGGGGATGACAATGTTGTCGACCAACAAATTTTGGTTGATTTCGTTGAACCTCCTATCCCACCGCATAAACCTAAGTGAATCCTCGACTATCATTATTTACGTATGCGTCATCATGTACATCGTCAAGCTTTAGTCAAGTGGAAAGATCTACCTAAAGAAGACGCCACTTGAGAAAACATTAGTGTTCTTAAGAAGAAGTTTCCCACTTTTGTTTTCGAGGATGAAAACACTTCTCCAAGGCGGGAGTAATGTCATGCCAAGGGCATACCCGGGGGGGGGGGGGGGGGGGTCACGGACCTGGGCCAGGTGGCCGACTGCTAGTGTGGAATAGGGGATTCGAGGGCCAAGGGCTATATAAGGAGGTTTGACTCTGGTGAATCTGGACCAAGAGAGTCCTTTAGGCATTTCATCCCACATGGCCTTTGATGGCTCCTTGACTTTAACACCCCTTTCAAAAGGGTATACCCACACACACACACACACACTCACGTCTTGAAATGGCACACACACTTCAAATGGTGCACGCGTGCACACACACACACACATACACACACTTGATTAATTTGCATAAAATCATGCAAGATTAATCAAGGCGCCATTGCTTGGTGCTTGCCTTAAACAAAGCATGAGTACAATCATCCAAAAACTCTTGATGAGGGCTTCACATGCACGTGTGTGTGTGTGTGTGTGTGTAAAGCAAGTCAAACGACAAGTAAAAGAAGAGAAAAACACACAACTAGCACTCAATTCAATTATTGGTAATCATCTGTGAGGGTAGTGGCCGTGTAGACTTGCCCAAAACCAATGATGGAGATGATTAGAATTGAGTTATACTAATTTAATCCTAAAATAAATATGAAGCGATTTAGTGCTTAGGGAGAGAGAACTAAATCTAGCTAAGGGATCTAATTAACATATTAGGAGATACTAATTACTTACAAGCTCTGATACCACTTGTAAGGATTGATTAAGACAAAAAATGATTAGTTGCATTCATGGTAGTGAGAGTTTTATTATAATAAGGAGAAAACAAATTAGAGAGAGAGCACTCAATGAAAATAGAGTTGCTTGATTGATTAAGATGAAAAGAGCCAAATACAAGCTAAGCAATATGGTTTTATATAGGCTTAGAGTGGAAAGGTGGCATTTATTGCTAGAAAGTGATTTCCATCACATGGGAAAGAAGGGTCAAATATCATGTGGCTATAGTGAATTGCTATGTGACTATAAAGAAGCATATAATTAGGGAATCCTATGTAGCAAGATGCATACATGTACATAATAGTGCATGGTTGATATGCTTAGCTTTAAGGGTTGGCAAGTGTAAGCTAAACGGCTTACCCCAACATGTTGAAATGCCCTTGTGACACAAATATGGTGGCATATACAGCTCTTATAAAACTAGTCAAGAAGATGAAATCACACACAATTTACCATGGTAAAAGAGAAAACCATTAGAATATGAATAATCATTAGTTGACATCCAATATTATGTGGACTATTTTTGTCAAAGTAGAAGCAAAATCAATATTGCCATGATAACATTGAGATAACCGGCACACATAAGATAAAATGAAGCAAACCATTATTCAAATTACATATTCGTCAAGGTCGCTGGTCGGGGGGCAGCAGATCGTAACCCTCCATCCTGGCTCCATTATCATCCGTAATCTGGGGCTTGGCCTTTAGATCTTCGCCAACTCAGCATGGAGCAGGAAAATTGGATGACGTCGTACCAAAACGACCCGTCAGCAGCAGGAAAGACACAAGCGGTTGGCACATCAGCACCCAGAATCTTGGAGCTTTATCGAGCAACCATAGGCAGCCACGTGAGCAGCCGGAATGTGCAGACAGTTCGACAACTCAGCATCCGAAATATGCAGAGGCCATGGAGCTCTTGCACTGGACCTGCAGACCTGCAAGCACTGTAACACGAGTCCTACACAGGACTGCCGCCCCTTCATGTAGAGGACTGTCACCTGACGACGTAGCTGCCATTTGCCAGTTTTGAATACCTCACGGACCCCCTCCCAGCGACCCTTGACGGCCGGGAAAGGTCGTTGACTGACCTTTCCCCGCAATCCATGCTCCCCGTGGCTCCCGGCCTCCGCCGGTCACCACGAGTCGCATGGATTACGGGGAAAGGTCGTTGACGACCTTTCCCTACCCCATAACATATAGTTATTGCCATAGTTGCACCTTATATAGAAGATTCATCTTGAAATTTGACACTCCTCACCCATGTATATGGTACTTTGGCAATGCTACCTTATAGAACATTATGTCTCATCATAATATGTTCACTCCTGTTGAGGAACTCCACGATGGAACTACTATCTTATCTATCAAACATGCCCCTTTAAAAAAAAAAACAAGAGAATTGGCAAACTTATGCTTACGTCTAGAAGTGGAAGCTCTCTCATACTTGATGATGCATTGTATATGCCTTGGCTCAAGAAGAACTTATTATCTATCTTTATCCTCACGATGCTTGTTCCTGTCGTAGAATTTCTAGACGACAAATGCAGTATTTTTCGAGCTCAATTTAAGCTACAGAATATTGACAATTGAGAAATTTTTCCCTATAGTCTATAAGCCCAATGCATGTAAGAAATGTACGACAAATTTGAAAAATTATTATCTTTTCTTCGAAAAATATTGCAAGTGCAAAATATTGTATTGCACATTGTGATATTTATAAGTGATTGCCCTTTCTACATCTGACAACACTATCAATGTGAAAACACCAAAAAGAGGAAGTCAATCCGAAACCAAAGCTTAATTTCTCTTCACTAAAAATTGACTTTCAATCCAAAAAGACCAAAATTTGAATGCAGAAAACCATTGATTGCAACCTCAAGAAGAGACAACAATTACACCTTTGTACATGTAATCAACAACTCTATTGTACACTCTTCAGAAACATTGAAAATACTAACCATAACAAAACTATCAAAGCTTATGGAAAAAAACCTCATCATGCCTCATCAAGAACCATATATAAAAAATAAAGAGAGGACTCTCTTTCTTTATAGCAAGGAGACTACACAAAAACAACGTCTATGCATGTAGGAAGAGAGATCTTTGAACACATGGAAATCAATCCTCATTTGGGAGTGAAAATGGGAGAGATACATCCTGAATCAAACTTCAAATCCCCCATTAAATTCCTTAGTATGTCCCTCAACCAAAAACCCAAGCATTCCCCCCTTTTGTACATACACTCTTGCTATTTTTTCTTTGCGGGCCCTTCTTCTTGCTTCTCTCGTCAAAAGCACAAGAAGCTTTAGAGAAATTCTCACAATAATTCCCACATTGTGACTTACCTCAACATCGTGAGTTTCTATGAGGGAGGCACCGCGTACCTAGCTAGGTACGATTGGGGGCAGGGGACCACCGGCCCGGTGGATGGGCCGGTTGTCCCCTTTCCCCAATCGTACCTAGCTAGGTATGTGCTGCCTCTCGAGCAGAAGCTCATGATGTTATGCATGGTATGAAAAACACCGAAAAAGACTCCGTTCTCCTACATGAGCATATTTCTAAATCTTTTTGTGAAGCCACCACTGCTCATGCAAAAAGTCCTCACACACATATATTCAACTTGCATATTAAGTAGCTCACTTATTTATTGAGATTCCCTACCTTTAGTTTTAGCAAAACTATTTATCTTTACCATTACTTTACATGCCATCTACTAAAACTAGTTGCGTGCAAAGCCTTCCATTGCGCGTGAGACTTATTTCCTAAAATGTATTAAGGAATTACTTCATGGCTTATTCACTTATATACAATTTTTTCATGCATGCATGACTTTGTTCATGTTGAAGCAAAAAATGGTAGAGATCATTTTAATCATTTCTTGTTTGTTTTCAATGCTTGCAAAAAATCTTTGCTTTTTTCCCCTCCTCTTGGAACAACACCTAGACATAACTTTGAGAATTATATTGTGGTCAAAATATAGTGCTTTAAGTTTCAAAAGCATGGTTTCTATTAAGCTTTCAAAGGATGGTTTGATTTGGGCTACTTGCAAATTGCAAGACACCCATGTCTCATTAAGGGGAATCAACCAAGATACCTCACTTGGAAAAGCAAAAGGAAAAAGAGGGTGTGAATTTGGCATCGACGGGTGGCAAAATACCCCTCTAACATTTGTGGCTTGATGCATACTCCATTTTAGAAATGCTTGAATCAAGTTTGAATTTCATCTAATTGGTAGCTCCACAACAAGAAATAGGTAGTCTATAATAAATTCTTTCTTCTCATCAAAGTTATGTAAGCACAATAGCGTTAGTATTAAAAGTGACAAAAGTGTCACAAATTGTTGTCTATCCTTTATTTTTATGAAGAGTAGTTAGTAGTAGTATTCAACTTAACCAATTATAGAGAAGGACAAAGATAGAAATCGCTCTTTATTGTCCTATATAATACACAAGAAGATTTAGAAATATTCTCATGTAGGAAAACGGAGTCTTTTTTGGTGTTTTTCAAACCATGCATAACATCATGAGCTTCTGCTCAAGAGGCACAGCATACCTAGCTAGGTACGATTGGGGGCAGGGGACCACCGGCCCGACGGTCCCCTACCCCCAATCGTACCGAGCTAGGTATGCAGTGCCTCCCTCGTGCACAAACTCATGATGTTGAGGTAAGCCACAATGCAGTGGGAATTATTGTGAGAATTTTTCTAAAACTTCTTGTGCTACATCTTCTAGCTTGCACATCTTTAATTGATATTTGTTGCAGAGTACTGTTCAAAATATGCAAGGCTTTGCTTGTAGCTTCTAGTGCTCTTTGATCTCTGCATGCAAGGGGTGTAAGTGTGTGTGCGCGCATGGGATCTTTGCTTTTGTGATGTTAAATTTAACGACAGTTGTGCACGCGTAATGAAACATTATTGATCAAAGTGCTTGTTTCCTAAATTCTAGTTTGAAAAATCCATTTAAGAAGATTATAGGCCCGATAACGACAATCTTAGCTCATTTGTTAATTCATCTTTATTTCTCTCTACAGATGTTATCAGTAATTTTCAAGAATCATGAACCTTGCCATGGAATGGGATTAAGATAAAGGTACCATGAAATCATAAACAAAAACAAGAGACACTAACTCACCCATGTTACAACAAGAGAGAGCAGATTATAAGCAGTAAACGCTAAAAATTAGAATACCAAGAGCCTAAGCACAATTGAAACCCTTCAAGAATACCAAAAACAGCATTTTATGAAATATAAATAGAATAGCCAGCTCAATCAATCCTTTTTTGTGTGATGTTTTTAAAAAAAAAGTCACTAAAGGTGTCTTACAAAGGGTTGCACATACCGAAAAGAACTAGGCTACTACGGTCTTGGCCCTCTCTGTTCGTTCCTAGCACCTGAGGCCCATGATAACATACTTTCTAGGGTTGTAATTCTACAACCTTAAAACCAGTTTGTGTAAAGTTTCGACGCTTCGAAGCACTTCGTTCACTAGTACTAGGAAGATGTCACCTGCGTGCACCAAAATTGCCATATATACACCTATATACGGTTCCCTCCTTTATAAAATCTGTCCTTTTAGCCGCACAAAACACCCCCTATTATACTAGCCACCATATGGTAACCTTTAGTGAATGCCCTGGGGATTCGAGAATGTTGCAAAGCACCATCACTTTCTGCCAGAGAAAACCAAGGCAATAGAGCTGTCAGCAAGAGCTTGCTCTAATTCATGCCGGAACAAAGTAGTCATCCCTCCCTCATGAGGCACCCTGAGAGCCATGACAGCTTCCAAATAATGCCATTGTTTGCTCTAGTCTCTATGTTTCCTGGCCAATAATTTGAGGAATTCATACTTGAAGTCACTAAGTTCGTTCAAAATTTCTCGCTTGAATACTGACTTTTTGGCCTCTACTTCTGTATAAACATCTAAAAACTTGTTCAGGGCCTCAACCACATCGTCCTCTGACTTGCGCTTGCGTGAAGATTCCCCTTGAGAGTGATGATGCCTAGCCTGATCAATCGGCAACCCTACACTATCGACATTAGTGCCATACGGATTCTTCTTCGACTTATCGACTCTCGGAGGAGGTGATTTCCTCTTATCATGAGCAGTATTATCATCTAAATTCATCAATTCATCGACTCCCATACACAGCAAATTTCCCTTACCATGAGAAGCCACATTGGAAAATGCAGGCAATTTCCCCTTACCATCAGTAGACACCAATGCAGATTCTCTCATGGGCGCTTTGCCCTTACCCTCCGCAGTACCTCGAGCAATTGCTGTGGCATCGCCATCAACATTTCTACGTTGCACTTTCTTGCCAGGGTTAAGGTCAGCATTTGCAGCCTGCTGTCCCTCTCGCACTGCATCCATAGCACGCATCATATCGTCGAAGAATTCCCAGTTTGAAACGTTTTTCTTGCATTGTTGTTTGTATTGCCCCTTAAGAGAGTCCATCCGGTTTTTGGCTTGGATTCCAGCCTTAGGAGGTAAGGTTTGGTTGGATTGGCTTCTGTTGACTGCATCGGCAATGTCCTGCCAATTCGCTGAAGAAACCTTCCCATGTACACAGGCGATGCGGGTGAACTCCCTGATGAGCACACGGCTAGTGTCATCATCCCATAGGATCGGATTACCAAAGGCCGTCTTGCGTGGTTTTTTGCCTTCTGCTTCCTTTGCTGGTGCTGCTACTTGTCCTCGATTTGCTAACAAAGATGGTGATGGTGATGGTGCTGCTGTGCTTCCTTCTGCTGGTTTTCCTGCTTCTCCTCTATGCGATGAAGAAGATGATGATGATGATGAAGAAGAAGATGATAATAATAAGCCTTCTTCTTCTTTTTCTTTTTCTTCTCCTTCGTCTTCTCCAGAGTTGTCGTCGTCGCCCACATCACCATCTTCGTCTTCTTCTTCTCCATAGCTGTCGCGGTCGCGGTTGCCCACATTACCATCATCATCTTCTTCATGCCGGTCGCGGTCGCGGTCGCAGTCGCGGTTGCCCACATTACCATCATCATCTTCTTCATCTGAATAGGAGAAATCATATGTTGATGATGACGATGAGCTTTCTGCGGGAGAAGGGTTTCCGCCTTGTTTTCCTGTTGCATTTTCTTGGGGCGGCCGCGAATCCGCCATCGTCTTCCGATCATCGCCGTCACGGTTGACATTACAGATTCTGCTGCGACCCATCGTCGTATTCTTTCACCATCGCAAGGCTTCACACCCTCAGTGACCATCATGATTCGAAAAGGTGCGATTAAGGTTGGATTCACACTGGGAGGATCGCCCACTATTTGTTCTGACACGTTGATTTCGCAAAACTATGACACAAAGCGTCCACGCAATCATAAATCAATTGGGCTAAAATTAAAGCATGTGTTTCCGAACCCATTGAAAAAGTAGTGTTGTTCGACACTTTTCAGCGCCAATCGCGGGCCGGGTGACTTGATCACAGACCTCAGGAGAGACTTCACAGTTGAACCACTATGCTAGCAACAATTGGATGGAGATCTATTTATCATGCTTTCATTAGTTGCTGTCTCCGTTCCTCACGCTGGAGACAAGTGAGACGTGAGCGGGCTGTTGCCGCTTCGTTTGGACCCGCCTCGATTTTGATCATGTCTTTCAAAATGACACTCACCCTTGATCATTTTCCAACATGTGTGTGGGAATTAGAAAAAGGGGGGGAAATATGTGGCCACATGATTGGCATTAACTTCATTGTGGCTAAGGGTTGCCTAGTCTTAGGTCAATTGCGTATGTTAGAGAATGGCTCTACGTTTTGATGACACACTATGACACGCCGTGGACAATAAACGCTTGAGTGGAGTTGTAATGGTCGGTCCAATAGTGAAAAAGAGAATAGCCAAAAGGATCAAACAATTTTGTATGTTTCATAACCCAAAGATGAAGAAGTGAACACAATACATACTCTAAATTGAGATCAATATAGATTAGTAAAAGGCTCGAAGTTGAAATTTGTGATTTTTTCTCAATCTTCACTCACTCAAAATTGTGCGATTATCGGTGATGGGGATCATTGATAGTGCTCAGTGATGCTATATAAATGGCTAACTTTTCTTAAGGTTCACAAAAGGATGTTCGTTGTCATCAAAGTTTAGAGTTAGAGGCAATGCATCAAATAATCATAAACTTTTGTAATCTACAAATGCAAAAGTCAAACTAGTTTGCCTTGACTGCTTCACTATGCATATGGTAAGATGTAAAAAAGTGATAGTGGTGTGGATTTTACCTCATGGCATAGCTTGTGATGAGAGCTCCATAGAATCTCTTCGGCAAGCTTTTGCCAAAAATTCTATGACCTCGCATCACAAATCAGATTTTGCATTAAAAGATGTATGTAGGTGAAAAAAGATAGAAAGAGATGCATTTTGTGCATTGCGATGCTTGTGCCCATCAAAAAAAGAAAAACCATATGTATGATACAAGACACCACTTTCAATGTAAGAAGCTCATCCGAAACATTTTGAGCTTTTGTTAGGGTGCTAGATTCAATATACATATCAACCAAGCCACTCTGAGCACAACATGTTTCACCAAGAGCCCCAAATTAGCGACCTTATCATGAATAAACTTTCCTAAGGTGATGTCTTGCATTACACAGGTGATTGTATCTACATAAAAACCCTTTTTGATTCTCATCTGATAAAAGATATATAAAATGCAACATGCCTACAAGTTGCATGCATAGGTAATTCCATTTGCCAAGGGGCCCTTTTCAGTCTGCATCTGTTGAAAACAGGCGAAAGCTTCCTTGCCACAACCATGTTGGGCATGTCTTGTAATCAACACACTCCAAGAGACAACATCCCAGGCAAGGAGCTCATGTAGAACTTTTCGAGCTTTGTTAGGCCCTACATTTAGCATATGTATTGACCAAAGCATCTCCAAGCACAAAATGTTTCTCCATGAGCCCTTGACTAGAAACCTCATCATGAATACTATTGGCCATGACAATGTCTCGCACACAACACAATGCCATAGGCATTCAAGGTTAATGCATAAGTATTGCATTGAGAGGGAACCTTTTCGTTTTGCATCTTATGAAAACAATCCAGACCTTCCTTGTAACGACCATGTTGGGCATATGTTGCAATCAATGCATTCGACGCCTAACCACACTCCAGGCATGAGGATAAATCAATATTTTTTTTTGTGGGTGCCAGAGTTGGTACACATGTCGACCTAAGCACCGCTGAGCACAACATATTTCTCCAACAACCCTTGTTTAGCAACTCATTGTGAATACTATTACCCAAGATAATGCCTTGATCTATTTAGGTGATTACACCTTAGTTTCACCTCGAAGAGGGCCTTTTTGCTTTGCATATGGTGAAAACATAAAAAAAACTCCTCAGGACTACAAGTTCCATGCATAGGTGAGTGCATTTGAAGTGGGGCCCTTTTTGCTTCGCATCATCTATTGAAAACAGTCTAGAACTTACCACATCCATGTTGGGCATATCCTGCAATCAACTTGCTCTAGGAGACATCTTGGGCAAGGAGCTCATCCAATAGCCCTTCCTTTCATTAGGCCTGCGCTAACTAGTATACCTTTGTCCTTGTGATCCCTGCTGCCCTTGGCCTCAACTCAACCCCTATTGCATAGGCCCAATGATGGCCCTCAAACCTGTGCTCATTGCTTTCTAGAAGCCACTCAGCATAGCCCACATTCCTCGCAGTCAACCCTTATTATTGCGATTCACTACCAATCTCATCATGAATACTATCCCCCATGGTAGCATCTTGCACAATGCTATAGGCCTTCAAGGTGCATACACAGGTTATTGCATCTGAAGAGGAGTCCCTTTTCACTTTGCATCTCGTGAAAATACTCCAAAGCTTCCTTGGCACACCATGTTGGACATATGTTACAATAAACACACTCTAGGAGACCACATTCCAAGCAAGAAGATAATCCAGATTTTTTAAGAGCACCTCATGTTTCTTCAATAGCTCTTGACTAGCAACCTCATCATGAATACTATCGCCCATAGAAATGTCTTGCACAATTACATGCCTTCAAGGTACATAGCAGGTGATTGCATCTCAAAAGAGGCTCTCAAAGCTTCCTTGCCATGCCGATGTTTGGCAAGACTCACTCATGTAGAAGGCGAGGACAGTCCCAACAGGTGGGAACTGCTCCTTAGAAGGCCGACCAACGGGAACAACTACATTAGCAGTAATTACAGCACTTACTGTAGTAACTCTGTAAGCCTATAAATAGGAGCCACAACAATGTCTTTGTGGCTTTTTTGGACTTTTGGCTTATGGGCTCTTGCTTCTAGACTTTTAGTTTCATAAGCTTTTGGCTTTCAACCCTGTAATCACTTACTCATGTAATCAATCCTGAGACTTCATCTGAGCTTAAGCGTGTTGTACATTGTACTGATTATCTTTGTACTACTCATCTGAACCTAGAATACCATTCCCAGTCTTCCAGTTTGTGTCTTCCAATTTAGTACATTATTCTAGTTCATTTCTCTGTTTCAGTCCAATACTTAATTCCAATCCTCACTAACTGAACCGCCTAGATAATGAGTAGCTCTGAACTCTAACACTCGAAGAGCTGTCTGAAGAGACTAGCTCTCATTCCATTTTGGCGATCACAATGGCTAGAGCTGATTGCTCTTAGATCAACGAGCTCTGTCTCCCAGTTAGGATTCTTAGCTACAAACATGCCACCCAGAGTCAGTCATGGTTGAAAATCATCAACCCGGTTTCGCACTGATTCCACACGAGTCAACCCTATTTTAGAAGTATCATCAAGAGAGTCTGATGCTGAGAGGGACCCCGAGAGTGAGACTGAGGCTCAGGAGGAGCAGAGTAATGTTGAAGAGGCCAGAGACTATCAACATTCCAGTCACTCAAGGAGGAGGAGGGTTGAGCATGAGGAACGCAAAACCATGACTCAAGGTTCTATGTCCACACATAAGACAGCTGAGGCCAAGGGTAGCAAAGGCAGTCATCATAGTATAAGCAGGAAGTCCAAGGTGGAGATTGAGACTGAAACTAAAAAGGAAGTTCATTAGGATGTTGACACTAATCATTACAGGAAGTCATCTAGATGCAATCAGGCTACCAAGACCAGAGGAACCAAAGATGATACAGACAAGCATGATTACACTGCTTCCTTAAAGATCTCTTTTCCAGTTTTCAAAGGTGGGAAAAAAGACAATCCTGATGTCTACATTCAAGCCTTTGAGCAATATGCTGAATTAAAAGCATATTGATGAAGATGACTGGGGAGAGTATTTTTCTTCAAACACTGAAGGATGCGGCAAGAAAATGGTATTACCACTGTCTAGCTTGCCAACTTAGGTCTTACAATAAACTGATCAAGGATTTCAAGCTTGAGTACTCAGACAACAGAGGGGATGAAGACATTCTCTGTGAGCTGGAAAAGATCAGGCAAGGAAAATTGTTTGTAAGAAGCTATGTGGAAAAGATCAAAGAGTTGACCAAGCAGCTGCAAGAACCACATTTAAAAAAAAGACTGCGTACATGGTTTCTGAATGGATTTCACAGTAAGAAACTGAGAGAGCAAGAGGTACCTGCACCCACGAAGAAGTTTATGACTTGGTGCAGAGAGCTCTGAAGCTCGAATAGCAAGCCAAGAAAGAGCGAAGACATAAGAAGCAGAGGTCTAGCAGTAGCAGCTCTTCTACGGAGAATTCCAACTTTAATGAGATTCCCAGCAGTTTTGATAGTAGTTCAGACGAAAAGAGCAAGGACAAGGCTAAGAAAGGGTCTTGGTCCTGAAAATCAAAATGGCCAGGCAGATTGCTGAAATCAGCTAGGCCAGACCACCAATCAGGAAGATGGAGACCTGGTGCTCCAAATGCAAATCCAGAGATCATGTTTCCAATGAATATCCACAGTGCACGTACTGCAAAGCATATGGCCATTTGTGTAATAATTGTGGCATTCAAATCCATCATTTCAAGAAAGGTAAGAATCTATCTCTAATTGCATTTACACATGCCGAATCAGCTAAGGTAGAGACGACCAGTGGACCTAAGAGGAAAATTCAGATACCAGTGGGACTGGTATTGGTGTGCAGATACCAAGGGGGTACTGGCCAAGACCGAGGTCGTGGCAATTTCCAGAAGCAAAGTCTTAACTGCTATAGTTATGGGAAATATGGGCACTTTGCAGCTCAATGTCCAGATGCACCCAGTATTGAGGCTACTGAGGCAAAAGCACCGGAACCAGTTTCAGTACGGGTAGTCACTCGCAGTATAGGGGTGATTATTGAAGAACTTCCAGACAAGCCTGTGAAAGCAGTCATTCCTGAAACCAGTAAATGGACTCAGTAGAGAGCATTCTAGATGGCTAAGGGCAAGGAGAAGGTAGTTGACGAATAGCAAGAGCAGCAAGAACTGACAGCTAAGATCACTAAGGATCTAGCTAAGAAGCTACCAGAACAACCAGGGAGTTCTGATGCTCGTGTTATTCAGAAGATACCAGCCCCATCTTCTGAGAAAAGGCAGCCAGATTAGTCAAGATTTGGAATCTCTGAGACCATGCTTGCTGCAGTGCAAGGATTGGTGGATGATCTAGGGCAGGTCAAATCAGATTTGACTGCAATAGAAAACAGTGAATTGGGGAAAGCACAATGTCTTTCTCAGTGTCTTTCAAGGCTCAGTACAGATACCAGAATAGAGGATTGGCAATGTGAAGATAGTCTTGATTCCTTGAGTTCTGATAATAATTCTGACCAGGAGAGAGAAGAGATCTATGTCAAAATCTGTGAACGAATTCAAAAATTGACGGTCAAATTAGATGATATCAGGAAAACTTTGCCTGAAGCAGCAAAGTTTATCAGACAGTAGAGAAAAGATGGAGCTGATGCAAGAGCAGTTGATTTGTCGCCTATCAAAGATGATGAGGTGCCAGTAATCCAGGTGGATTACAAGGTCATGAAACAATGGGAGCCGCTATCCGGTGTTATACCGGATGGAGGAGCAAGTGTGAATATTATGGGGGCACATCTTTAGCAAAGGCTTGGTATCACTGATTTAAAACCAACACCCTTTAAGGTTAGAATGGTTGATCATAGAGTTGTTCAGGTAACTGGTACGATTGAGAATATGCAGATAAGGGTGGGTAAAGAGATATTCAAAACCAACTTTCTGGTACTGGATGTCCAAGGAGCATATGGTATGCTACTGGGATGACCATGGCTTCGGATGGAACAGGCTGTTCATAATTATGCGAATTAGACTATAACCATTCAGGGAACCAGTAAGAGAATCGACCTCTAGACAAATAACAACAGAAGCTAGAAGAAAGAACTTTGACCTAAGGAACTTTGCCAAAAATATGGGGTGAAGAAGATTGGACGGATGCTTGCAGCCATGAGCATTTTTCTGTTAGCTGAAATCGACTTGAATGCAGTGTTATTCGATAAGGCTCAAACTGAGAAACAGAGAAAGCAGTTTCTAGATCAGTTCACTGGATTGAATCCTGGAGAGAGACCAGTTTAGTTGACTGGTCGGCCAGAGGAACCATCTGACTCCAAAGAGGGATATTCAGATTTCAAGACACCAGTGCACATTGAAGAGGTCACTGGAGTCCAGAATGAGAATCCAAATCTAATAGATCCATTCAACGATTATATTGCGGAGTCATTGGCCAAAAGGAAGGGAGGTGGCCCGAATTGGCTGCTTTGAGATGATCAAGAGATTGAAGTATGGAATTTGTGTTCTGAAGAAATTCCTTGATTAAATAAGCTACATAAGCATCTGAATCCAAAAATGAAGGAAAAAGCTAGACTTATGTTCCAAAAATACAAAGATGTATTAGCATGGGAACATACTGATTTGAAAGGTGTAGATCCAGCGGTTTGCCAGCATAGAATATCTTTGAAGCCAGATGCCAGTCTAGTACGTCTACAAAGGTACAGAATGAATCCGAACTATGGTAAGAAGTTCAAAGGGGAAATTGACAACCTTTTGAAAGCCAGATTCATCACAAAAGTCACCAGCAGTGATTGGCTATTCCCTATAGTGGTCGTACTAAAGTGTTAAGTATGGAGCCTGATTTACCCTTGTAATTTTCTGTGGTAAAAGCGCACATTTGTAAGGCCCCCATTATGAGGAGAATCCATTGTGCGTGAAGGAAAATCACTCACCGGAAACCAAAATTTTCACGGACAAGAATCAAGGGCAACTTTAAAGGCCTCGGGGACGGAGGCCCCCGAGAATTTTTTTCGCCGGAATATTATGGTCGGACGGTGGCCGGAAAGTGGTCGAAAAACAACCGGTCGGATGGCCGGTGGCCGGTAGTCAATGGCTGGTGGTCGGAAGTCAATGGCCGGTTGCCGGTGGCCGAATTCAATGGCCGGTGGCCGAATTCAAAAGCGGACTTGTCTTCTCAAGGGCGTCCACACATGGGCGGATTGGAGGGTCCGATTTGGACTTATTCGCACAAGGGCGGCTACACATGGCTATCTCTCATAAGAGAGGGCAGCTCTTTTGGCCTATAAAAGGAGGCCATTTCTACACACATTTCATAGTGTGAAGTTGATGCAACAAGGTGAGTGTGAGGTGGTGAGAGTGAAGCAAGGCGGGAGCTCCATTAAGGGTATAATCCCTTTGTAAACTACTTCTTGTTTTGAAGTACTAAAGCCATTGAGTGGCTGCTTTCCCGTGGACGTAGCCCACATTGGGTGAACCATGTATATCGTGTGTACTCTCTCTCTCTCTCTCTACTCTATAATCTCGTGTATATAAATTTGTCTCTCTCCATTAAGTAATCTACTCAATTATCTATTTAGCTATGTCTTATTTCCTAACAACTGGTATCAGAGCAAGGTTTGCTCGTAGCTAAATTATCTCAAGGAAAGGATTCCTTGAATTGAGTGGGAGTTATGGCGGAGGAAGGGAAGCTCAAGATTGAGAAGTTCAACGGCAAAAACTACCAACATTGGAAGATGCAGATTGAAGACTATCTCTACCAGAAGGACCTCTATTTGCCACTAGGCAGTCTTGCGAAGAAGCCCGCAACAATGGCAGATGAAGCATGGATTTTCCTTGATCGAAAGGCACTGGGAACAATCCGGTTAAGCTTGGCATCAACGGTGGCCTTCAATGTTTCGGAGATGAAGACCATGGAGGACTTGATGAAGTCACTTGACGACTTCTACGAGAAACCATCGGCATCCAATAAGGTATTTCTTATGAAGCGCTTGTTCAATCTAAAGATGGTAGAGAATGGTTCAGTTGTAGAACACCTAAATGAATTTAACACAAACATAAGTTAACTTCGATCAGTGAAAATCAATTTCGATGACGAAGTGCGAGCTCTTCTTATACTATCATCTCTATCGGATAGTTGGGATAGCCTTGTGATGGCTGTAAGTAATTCTATCTCTGGCACAAATACTCTTAAGTTTGATGATGTTGTGGGTGTTCTCCTAAGCGAGGAAATGCGAAGGAGAAGCACAGGAGAATCATCAAGTGCTGCACTATCAGTGGAAACAAGAGAAAGGCCTAAGGAGAGGTTCAAAAACCAAAAGGGTCGTGATCGCTCAAGGCGGAGCAAGTCATGCACAAAGTCAGTTCTTGAATGTTGGAACTGCGGTAAGAAGCCACGTCAAGAAGGATTGCTGGTCCAAGAAGAAGAAGGAGACAGACTCTCAAGACAACAAGCCAACATCGGAGGTCAATGTGGCAGGTAAAGTAGAGCAAGATGCTCTAATTCTCTCATTAGACAATGTGTCTAATTCCTGGATAGTAGATTCCGGGGCTTCATTCCATGCGACACCACACAAGCAACATTTCCAAGACTACACCAAAGGTAATTTTGGGTATGTATACTTGGGAGATGATGAAGCTTGTGAGATTGTCGGCAAAGGTACAGTTTCTGTCAAAACTGCTAACGGAAATGAATGGAAGCTTAAAGATGTTAGGCATGTTCCTTCTCTTCGCAAAAATTTGATCTCTACAGAATAGTTGGACGATGAAGGTCACAAAATTGCCTTCGGAAACAAACGGTGGAAGATCTCAAAGGGATCTTTGGTGGTTGCCAAGGAAGAAAAAGTCGGTACACTTTACTTGTGTACTGTTAGCACGCAACCTTCAGCTTGTGCAGCAACTACAGAAGTTGACAGTGCGGTGTGGCACTACCGACTTGGGCATATGAGTGCCAAAGGAATGCAAATCCTTCAAACAAAGAAACTTCTACCAGGTTTGAAAGAAGTGGACTTAGAGTTCTGTGAAGATTGTGTTTATGGTAAACAAAAAAGGGTAAAATTTCAAAAATCAGGAAATGAAAGAAAAAATAAAAAACTTGAGTTGGTTCATTCTGATGTTTGGGGTCCTGCAAGTACACCATCACTTGGTGGCTCATTGTACTATGTAACATTCATAGACGATGCGACTAGAAAAACATGGGTTTATGTCATGAAGAATAAATCTGATGTATTTTCCATATTTCAAAGGTGGAAAGCCTTTGTGGAGAATGAAATAGGTACAAAGGTTAAATGCCTCAGATCTGACAATGGAGGCGAATATTGCAGCCAAGATTTTGAAAGCTTTTTTGTGCTAGCAATGGCATTCGGAGGCAAAGGACACCTCAACAAAATGGGATTTCGGAAAGGATGAACAGGACAATCATGGAACGAGCACGAAGCATGCGGCTACATGCAGGCCTACCGCTTGAGCTTTGGGCAGAAGCTGTAAGTACGTCTGTGTACTTAATCAATCGGTCACCCTCAACGGCATTGGAGGGGGGAGTTCCAGAAGAGGCATGGACAGGTAAACCGGTGAATTATGCATTTCTCAAAGTGTTTGGGTGTGAGGCTTTCATGCACATAGATAGAATCCTAACATCAAAATTAGATGCAAAGTCCAATAAGTGTTTCTTCATTGGCTATGGAGAAGGAGACTTTGGGTATCGCCTATGGAATCCTGAAGATGGTAAAATCTTAAGGAGTAGGGATGTAATTTTTAACGAACAAAATATGTACAAAGATTACTTGGAAAGAAAACAAACAAAAGAAACAGGTGATGAGTACATGGAGCTTGAGGACGGTGAAGACTCAAGTACTGCAAACGGTGACAATGTGCAACAACGTCAACCAAATGAGGAGCCTCAACCTATTCCCCGAAGATCTACAAGAGAAAGTAGACCTCCAGAAAGGTTTGTTCCTTCCTTCAACCATCTCTTGATCTCAGATTCTGGAGATCCGGAATCATATGAAGAAGCTATGCAACATGAATCCAAAGAAGAATGGACGAAGAGCATGCAAGTGGAGATGGACTCACTACATCGCAACCAAACATGGGAGTTGGTTGAGTTGCCTAAAGGTAAGCGGGCACTTCAAAACAAATGGGTGTACAAGCTAAAGGAAGAAGAAGGTGGGAAGAAAAGGTACAAGTCTAGGCTTGTGGTAAAAGGTTTTTCTCAAAAGAAAGGTATTGACTTCAACGAAATATTTTCTCCTGTTGTAAAAATGAACTCAATTAGGCTTGTCTGAAGCCTTGTGGCTGCTCATGATCTAAATCTCGAGCAAATGGATGTAAATACGGCATTCCCTCACGGTGACTTAGAGGAGGAAATCTACATGCTTCAACCAAAGGGGTATGAAGTAAAAGGTAAGGAGAAAATGGTTTGCAGATTAAAGAAGAGCTTGTATGGTTTAAAGCAAGCATCAAGAAAATGGTACTTGAAGTTTGATCGATGGATGTTGGATCATGGATTCACAAGATGCAACTCGGATCACTGCATCTACACCAAGAATTTGGGAGATGGGAAATTCATCATCCTAATGTTGTATGTTGATGACATGTTGATTGCAAGTGCTAACATGCAGGACATCAAAGACCTAAACGAGGAGCTGTCCAAATCTTTTTCAATGAAAGATTTAGGTGCTGCAAAGAGGATACTTGGTATGAAAATATCAAGGGACAGGACGAAGAAGACAATAAAGCTATCTCATGAAGATTACATCAAGAAGGTACTAGAAAGGTTTGCAATGCAAAATGCAAAACCAGTTTCTACACCTTTGGCTGGTCATTTTAAACTAACGAAGGATATGTGTCCAAAGATACAAGAGGAGATAGCCTATATGTCTAAAGTTCCATATGCTGCAGCGGTAGGTTCTCTAATGTATGCTATGTTCTGGACAAGGCCAGACATTGCACATGCAGTGGGAGTTGTGAGTAGGTTCCTGGACAACCCAGGTAAAGAGCATTGGCAAGCTGTGAAGTGGATACTTAGGTATCTAAAAGGGACAACAACAAATGCTTTGTATTTTGGAGGAACTGATATTTTTCTAGAAGGGTATGCTGATGCAGATATGGCAGGTGACAAAGATACTCGAAGGAGCACTACTGGCTATGTGTTCACGGTTGGAGGCACAGCAGTAAGCTGGGCTTCAAAGCTGCAGAAAGTGGTTTCACTTTCTACCACGGAAGCAAAGTATGTAGCAATGACGGAGGCAAGCAAAGAAATTCTGTGGCTTCACAGATTCTTAGAAGAGCTTGGATTCAAACAAGACAATTGTGTCTTGTACAGTGATAGCCAAAGCGCTATCCATCTTGCGAAGAACTCAGCCTTTCATTCAAGGACAAAGCACATTGAGGTGAGATATCACTTCATACGCACTCTTTTGGAAGAGGGACAACTAAAGCTAGGAAAGGTGCATACAAGTGAAAATCCTGCAGACATGTTTACAAAGGTGGTCAACAAGGAGAAGTTGAGCTTTTGCTCATCTTCAATCGGCATTCAAGGATAAGAAGCCAGAATGGAAAGCAGTCACAGGTTTGGTTTGGAGATCAGTCTCCAAGTGGGATTTACCCTTGTAATTTTTTGTGGTAAAAGCGCACATTTGTAAGGCCCCCATTATGAAGAGAAGCCATTGTGCGTGAAGGAAAATCACTCACCGGAAACCAAAATTTTCACGGACAAGAATCAGGGGCAACTTTGAAGGCCTCGGGGACGGAGGCCGCCGAGACTTTTTTTCGCCGGAATATTGTTTTTCGCCGGAATACTATGGCCGGACGGCGGCCGAAAAGTGGTCGGAAAACAACCGGTCGGATGGCCGGTGGCCGGTAGTCAATGGCTGGTGGTCGGAAGTCAATGGCCGGTGGCCGGTGGCCGAATTCAAAAGCGGACTTGTCTTCTCAAGGGCGGCCACACATGGGTGGATTGGAGGGTCGCGACGATTTGGACTTATTCGCACAAGGGCGGCTACACATGGCTGTCTCTCATAAGAGAGGGCAGCCCTTTTGGCCTATAAAAGGAGGCCATTTCTACACACATTTCATAGTGTGAAGTTGATGCAACAAGGTGAGTGTGAGGTGGTGAGAGTGAAGCAAGGCGGGAGCTCCATTAAGGGTATAATCCCTTTGTAAACTACTTCTTGTTTTGAAGTACTAAAGCCATTGAGTGGCTGCTTTCCCGTGGACGTAGCCCACATTGGGTGAACCACGTATATCGTGTGTACTCTCTCTCTCTCTCTCTCTCTCTCTACTCTATAATCTCGTGTATATAAATCTGTCTCTCTCCATTAAGTAATCTACTCAATTATCTATTTAGCTACGTCTTATTTCCTAACATGAAGAAGAATGGGAAACTTAGAGTCTATGTGGACTACCGAAAATTGAATGCTTAAACTATCAAAGATCCCTTTCCATTACCCTTCACCGATATGCTTCTTGATGAGATTGCAAGCCATGATATGTATAGTTTTATGGATGGCTACAGTGGTTACAACCAATTAAATATTGCTCTTAAAGATAGGAGAAAAACCACTATTATTACTGAATGGGATGCATTCATGTATTTAGTCATGCTATTTGGTCTCTGCAATGCTCCAACAACATTCTAGCATTGCATGATGGAGATATTCAGCAAATTCTTGCACAAATTTCTAGCTATATTTATGGATGACTTCATTGTATTCTCTACTGTTTTTTGAAATGGTTTTTCAGCAGTGTAAGGAGAAGAGGATATGCTTGAATCCATTCAAGTCTGTCTTTCTGTTCTAGAAGGGACAATTATTGGGGCATATAGTGTCCAAAAAAGGCATAGAGATGGCCAATGATAAAGTCCAGTGTGTCCAGCAGGCCAAGGCTCCCCGCACAACGTTTGAATTGAGTTCATTCTTGGGGTATATAATTTTTTACAAAAGATTTATTCACATGTTTGCTACAAAGGTATTACCTCTATATGAGCTTACCAAGAAAACCAGTAAGTTCATCTGGACTTCTGAATGTGAAGAAAGCTTTCAATGTCTTAAAAATGCCATTATCAGTAAGCCGGTACTCCGACAACCAGACTGGAATGTTATATTCCACGTGCATGTTGATGCTTCGAGGTTGGAAATGGGGGCAATACTAGCTCAACCATATGGAAGGACAGATTATCCAGTTTATTTTTCCAGTCGAAGATTCAATCTAGCTGAGCAGGGATATACTACCACGGAGAGAGAAGCTCTGGCAATGGGTTTCAGCGCCACCAAGTTTTGGCATTACTTACTGGGCAAATTATTTCATTTCTATGTGTATCATCAGGCACTACTATTTTTTATCAACAAAGTTATTATCCAAGGAAGATTAATCAGATGGATGATGTTCTTGATGGAGTTCGAGTTCCGCATATTCCACAAGCCTGGTAAATCTCATTGTGGTGTTGTTTTCTTTCCAGGAGTACTAAAGGCTACTCTGAAATATCCCTGAGGGATGAGCTAGTACATGCAGAGCTGTTTTAGGTGATATCTGAGGAGAATTCAGACCCTAAATGGTATGATGTATATCAACTCCTTTCAAGAGGAGGATTCCCAAACAATTGGACTCATAATTAGAAGAAAGCTCTGATCATTAAGAGTCTGAAGTTCACCATAATAGGATGATTTCTCTATAGATTGGGCATAGATGGTGTTCTTCAAAGGTGTGTGCCAATGGAAGGGAGGATGCAAGTTATCTTTGAAGCACACAATGGGGATTCTAGAGGACACTTCTCCACTAATTTTACTTATAGGAAGATTCTGCAAGTCGGATTATGGTGGAAAAGCCTGATAGCGGATGTCCAAAATTTTTGCAAGACTTGTGATATATGTTAAAGAATGGGTAGACCAACAACAGTTGATATGACTCCACTCACTCCAATACAGCCATTGGGAGTATTCATGAAATGGGGTCTGGACTTCATGGGACCATTCAAGAAGGTCACTCCAAGGAAGAACTGGTACATCTTGATGGCTACCTGTTATGTCACTCAATGGGTAGAGGCTAAGGCTCTTCCAGATAATACTGCCAAGTCCATTGCTATTTTTTTTATTTGAAAACATTATCTGCCACTATGAATGCCCCATTGAAATTGTGTCTGATCAAGGGACTTATTACTGACACAATGGAAATTCTGATGGAGATGCTCTCAGTTAAGCACAGGAAATCGACCCCGTATTATCCCAGGTGCAATGGTCAAGCAGAGAGCATTAATAAAACCATCACGAATATTTTGACCACGATTGTTCAAAAGTAGCCACACTAGTGGGATAACAAGCTCAGACTGCTATATGGGCCTACAAAACAGCTTATAAAGTCACCACTGGAATGACACCTTTCAGAATGGTGCATGGTACTGAATTTGTAGTGCCTATTGAATTTGTAATTCCCAATCTCAGAATGGCAGTTGAATATGGATTAGATTTTAATCATAATCTCAAACAAAGACTGGAGGAATTATTGCAGCTGGATGAGTTACAACAAAGAGCCATGCTGGAACACGAGATTGTTTAGCAACGTAGAAAGCACTGGCATGATAGAAGGATAAAGGTTAAGGAGTTTCAGAAGGGTGACTTAGTTTTGCTATACCAATCCAAATTGGCCCTAAGAAACCAAATTTGAAGATAGCTTGGGCTGGTCCATTAGAATTTGATTGGGTATTTTCAAATGGCACAATGAGGCTGAAAGACTTATCTATATTAGTGCTGCCAGTGTTTATAATGGGGCCAAGATCAAGTTATATTATTCTAACAAGGAGACCTCCATAGGTGATGATATTGGTATTCCACAAACTGATGACTAGGGATTGTCAGAACCGATTCTTCTAAATCTTTTCCATGTCGACCCAGTATCAGAAACAGTAAAGTCTCAGTATGACAAACCAGTGCCAGTAACAGAGCCAGTGGAGTTTCAAAATCAGTACCAGCTTATATGGGGAAAAGGGCCAACTAGAATAAATATGTTAATCATTAAGGATGTTCAATGCATGTGTGCCACATTGCCACTGGCGCACATAACTCTAGGAAGGGTAAGTAGTGGAGCTTTTATGACACGTACACGTATAACAGTGAAGCGTGTGGACACTCTTCCTCACAAGTCTCATGTGTGACAACTACCCGTTGTTACGCACTTGCCATCGCCAAGCTCCAAGAACTCTTTGCTCCAACCTGAAACCTCCTCGTCGATAGCTTTTGCTTGTCCCTATCTGACACTACCTGATACACCTCGCTGCGGGTTAAGATACACAAGTTAGTGTTCTTCCTCTACAGATTCGTAGTCATCATAATGTATGGGTCCCAAGAAAATGTCAGAGAAGGTGCAAGACATAATGGCTGAGATGGGAGTAGTCATTACTTCTATTCAGGCCTCCCTACCACTCATTCTATACAGCAAGATACACAGATATTTGTTTAATGAGCATGTAGAATCATTGCTGCAATTATGGGATCTAAATGTGGCAGTACAGGCTACGAAGTTTGATTTCGATGCAGCCATTATTAAATGGGTCCTCAATTATTTTGATGCTGATGAAGGTAGTGCCACTGTTAATGGAATTAAAATAGTAGTGACACATGCAGATATTTCTTATGACTTTAGATTGCCCAATGAGAAAAAGTCCAGCACAGCATCTACAGACCAGATCAATCTGGTTCTTAAGGAAGATGTAGAAGCTAGAAAGAAAAGGAAGACTGGTGGGCAAGGGATTCCAGTAACTGGATTGGATGTTCCCTCAGCCTACAGGTTTATTGCAGAATCTGTCAATCTAAAAAACAATCCGACATATGTGTCTGAGAAACAGTTTGCAATGCTGCTAGCAAAAAGGATAGATGATAAAGCCAAAATTAATCTATGCCAAATTTTATTTCACAACGTCTTACAACAAGAAAGGCGGGATCAGCTTGAGCAGGAGGCCATTTATTATAGATTTATTCCGAAGGACAATGCTAGCACTGGGACTTCTGAGGCACCAAAGAAGAAGAAGTGCAAGAGGAAGCGGGTTCAGTGGAAGGATACTAGGTAGTTCCATCTTAGAATCAGACGGTGGGTTTTCCCAGATATCTAGTAGGCACTGGAATCTCCTTGGGTGGCTACTCTTGGAATTACAACTATATGGGTGTCAAGCACTCAACAAGCATGAAGTACGGTATAAAGATGGAAATATCAAAAGAGTACTATCATGAGGAACATCGGCCAACTGAGAAAACTAGACTGGTTTTCTCAACAAAAAATCCGAATCAGGCGATGGATTTTTTTTCCAGTAAGAAGGAAATTTTGGTTCATACCAAAACTCAAGAAAGGAGGGAAGGATGTAGAAGGCAAGGACAATCCCAGTAGACAAGAACTGTTCCTTGGAAGGCCGACCAATGGGAACAACTACACTAGCAGTAATTATAGCAGTTACTGCAGTAACTCTGTAAGCCTATAAATAGGAGCTGCTACAATGTCTCCGGGGCTTCTTGGACTTTTGGCTTACGGGCTCTTGCTCCTAGACTTTTAGCTTCATAAGCTTTTGTCTTTCAACTCTGTTATCACTTACTCCTGTAATCAATCCTGAGACTTCATCTGAGCTTAAGCATGTTGTACATTGTACAGATTATCTTTGTACTACTGATTTGAATCTATAATACCATTCCCAGTCTTCCAGTTTTTCTTCCATTTTAGTACATTATTCTAGTTTAGTTCTCTATTTCAGTCTGGTACTTAATTCCAATCCTCACTAACTAAACCGCCTAGAGAATCTGTAGCTATGAAATCTAACACTGGAATAGCTATCTGAAGAGACCAGCTCTCATTCCAACTCAAGTCAATGCATGGTTTATACATTGATGTCTTGTAGACTTGTCTACTCTATTACACATTATGGAGTCCAGAGACGAGCGTTAGTTTGGGTGCTTCTTCCTCCCAATTCACACATGGCACTCATGGATACTACAAGAATAGTTTGAGAGTGGGAAATAGTTACAACTCAAGGATTGAGAGTCTCAAGTATGCTGGAGACAATTTTAATACTACAATGGATCTTAGAAGAGACACTCCTAGATGATAGAAAGAGGACACACACCGTGATACACGTGATTTGTCTCATAGGATGACTTCAAATCCATCTCTCACGTGAACTCATTCTCTTTAAAGGTCACCTACAAGGGCCATGTTCACCCTCCTCATCCAAAGATATTTTCATCATTAGTAGACGATCTTGCCTTGTCGTTTGGTACACATCCCTCATGGAAAGGGTAAGTTTAATCCTTGGTGCATGCTTGCCACCTATTGTGTCCTGCTTAGGACCAAAAGAAACAAATGTTAGGCTAAGAATCACATCATGAACTTCAACGTCTTGCGTAATGGCACATGCTTCAGGATGTAAGCATCACCTTCAATATGAAAGAGTCCGTGACTGAATTTGGAGAGATACAATCGCTGAAAATAGCCTAGACCTTTTATTGATTCACTCTAAAAATGGTGTGAATAAAACAAGTGGAGCAATGTTGTACCTTTCAGCTCATATCATCTCTTATTATGGAGGCTTCATAGCATCTCTCCTCGAAGCATTTACCAAAAGCTCCACGACCTCGCAAGACAAATGAAATTTGCTATTAACGGATGTGTAAAGGAGAAAAATTCCAAATATAAATTTAAAAGATGGAAGAGGATGCATTTTGTGCATTGGGATGCTTGTGCCAATTAAAAAGAAAAAGAAAAACCATAGATACATATAGTGTGGAGTTGGCACCATTCTCCACATTTATAATAATATTGTAGGGAATGTGCCCTTCCTTTGCCACATCTCCTCCAATGTTGACGGGGAAATTTTGAGGCAAGCGCTTTTTGGAATTGGGTGAACAGATTCCAAAAATATTCCTTCCTTTGTCTCTCTGGTCACTCACCCTTATGGAGGCTTCTTACGACGCTCTCTTATGGAGCCTACTCTCTCTCTCTCTCTCTCTCTCTCTCTCTCTCTCTCTCTCTCTCTCTCTCTCTCTCTCTCTCTCTCTCTCTCTCGCTCTTTGTGTGTGTGTGTGTGTGTAACATCTAATGGTCTAGTAACTTGTGTGTAGCAGAAAATAGCATGAACATAGGGAGCATTTCATAAGAATAACAACAGTGCTTGGGTGGAGAGAGCAACAAAAAGCATAAAACCTAGTTAGATAGCATGAACAATACTTCAAAAGAGAGAGAAATTAAGCAATTGACAACAGTTGAGGACGAGATTTTCATGGATCCGGTCCCCCCTCCAAAAGGCTTTGTATTATGGTTTCTCCCATCAAGAGAGACATTTTACAATACACTTCTTTGTGTTCCTTGAATACTAGCTCGTGCAATGAAGATGGAAACTTCAAGCTCTAAGCACAACACTTATCAAACACAACATCAATTCCCTCACGGTCTCAAACCCAACACCTCACAGATCTTCGAAGATAATGAGAGCTAGCGGGGTATGAGAGTAGATTGAGAGGAAGGAGTATTCTTACGAGAAAGATATACATCTCCTCACATAATCACTCATATTAGCATAGCTTAGCTTAATAATTAGCATGGTAGAGGAGATGAGCATGCATTGAATCTTGGCTCTTGGTTGGATTTGCATCACAAAGCCAAGAGTTGTTGGTGTAGGCCTCCCTTCTCACAAGCTTGGAGTAGGTGGTAAGCTTTCCATTAAAGCTTGAGAAGGAGGGAGAGAGAGTCTTATTGCTTCACACATTGATTGTGTGAGTGTGTAAGTGAATAATGACTTGAGAAAATCATCCCCCCCTCTCTCGCTTGGTCGACCCCCCTTGCTAATTGCTCATGCTACAGCCCTATTCGACCTCCCCAGGTCTAGCCAATGGAAATTAGGAGCATAACTGATAGTCTTTTGACATGTGTACCCATTTCCCTTTTGTGAGAGATTTTTCTTATTAATTAATAAAAATAAACTCTCATTGGACCCCTTTGTCTCATGGCCAATAGGAATCAAGCAAGCCATTGGGCTGTTGAATGCTCATTGGACCCCTTGGGAGACTATCCAATAGTCTTCTAGAGAGCTTAATTCCTATTGGTTCTTTTATTAAGTGATTTTATAATGATTAAACTAGACTTACTCTAGCCTAATTCTCATTGGTCCACCTCCAAGGCCATCCAATAGGATTTGAGTACACCTTGTGTGCATATGGGCTAGGGAGCTAACATGGGCCCCTCTTTCCCCTTGTGTACAAAGGAAGCTTGTGTGTGTGTGTGTGTGTGTGTGTGTGTGTGTGTGTGTGTGTGTGTGTGTGTGTGTGTGTGTGTGTGTGTGAGTTTCTCTCTCTCCCTTACTTCTTGGGCTCGCCCCCTCCTTTGTAGGGCTTGAGAAAGACTTTTGGGACACACACAAAGCATCCAATTTCCCTAGGCTTTTGACCTTTGGACACAACCTTTGAATTTTGGAACCTTAGCATTTTGGAAGTCTTAATGGGCTAAAACCTAAGGTCTTTGGAGCCCATTGTTGCACATAGCTCTTTTGTAAATGGCCTCCCCTTTGGATCCCTATTTTCTTTCCTTTGGATCCCTAATGTGGCCGGTCTGCCAGCTTAACCAATATTCTAGCTTTTTTTCCCTGGCACTTCCCCATATTAAATGATCAGTTTAACATGATAAAATCATTTAGGAGAATTAGATATTAATTATTATGACATTACCTCTTTGCATGGTACTTGAAGATTTGTGATATGAAGAGGGTTGCCATTTGATGGGCTTTGATAGTCTTTTTGACAGGTATAAAATGAGCTTGTTTATTGAACCTGTCTACTATCGTCCATCTTCCCATATTCCCATGGATAGACTTAGGAAATACAAAGATAAAATCCATGGATATGCTCTCCCATGGTGAATTAGGGATTGGAAAAGGTTGAAGCAATCCAGGATGCTTCCCTCTATCAAACTTCGTCTTTTGGCATACCACACATTTAGAAACATACTCTTGTATGTTTGCTTTCATGGTAGGCCAATAGAAATAGGTTTTGATCCCCTTTAGGGTAGACTGAATCCCTCTATGCCCCCATAAGGGGGAGCATGAGATTCATACATTACTTTCTCACGGAGTGAGTTAGTAACATATAGTCTATTACCATAGAGAAGATAACCATCTTGTAAAGTAAATGGTTCCTCTTTCTTCCCTAGTGCAAGGGCTGAAATCACATCTCTAAAATTGGGATCAACAGCATACTCATCTATCATAGAAGATAGATCATTGTGAGTTGCTATGGAAACCGCATTCACTCTCGGCCATCTTAAGAGTGCACCGGCTACTTGATTATGCTTGCTAGCAATGTGAGCAATATGAAAATGAAATTGTGAGACTAAGTTTGCTCACCTCATTTGTTTGTCGGAGAGCTTGGTCTACGTCATGAAGTACTTAAGACTTTGGTGATCCGTTTGCAGAATGAAAGGAGTCCCCAATAAATAGTGCTTCCATGAGTCTAAGGCATGTAGAACTGCGAGGAGTTCTTTTTCATACATGCCTAGAGCTTTCTCAACAAGGTTGAGCCTTCAACTTTCATAGCCTATGGCGTGCCCTTCTTGGATTAAAACAGCTCCAAGGCAATCACCACAAGCATCACATTGGACCTCAAATGGCTTTGAGAGATCCGGTAGTGTAAGCACAGGTTGAGAGATAAGCTTTTCAAAAGCATTGTTCTCCTTGGTAGACCATGTGTACCTAACATTTTTCTTTGTTAGGTCATGTAATGGTCCTGCTATTAGTGAGAACTTTTCTATGAAGCGTCTATAGTATGCACACATACCTATAAAGCTTCTTAATTCATGAAGATTCCTTGGTTTAGGCCATCCTTTTATTACCTCTAACTTTGATGTATCCATTTGGATGCCATCTTGAGAGATAATGTGACCTAAATACTGAATCTCTTGTAAGAAAAAATCACTTTTCTTTTGATTAACATAAAGTTTATTCTCTCTTAAAACTTGAAATATTACTTGGAGGTGTTGCTTGTGTTCGTCTAATGAATTAGATTAGATGATGATATCATCAAAGAACACTCCAATAAAGGTTTGGTGAGGCCTGAATAGCTCCTCCATCAAGCGGTTGAATGTGGTCGGTTCATTGGGCAAGCCAAAAGGCATGACAATGTATTCGTAAAGACCAAACATAGTGTGAAATGCGGTCTTTACAATGTCTTGATCAACTGTCCTTATTTGATGATAGCCACTTTTTAGGTCATCCTACTGAAGTAGGTGGACCCTTGTAGCTTATCAAATAGTTCTTCTACCCATGGAACGAGAAACCTATTCTTGATAGTGATCCTATTTAGTGCTCTATAGTCGACACACATACGATATGTGCCATCTTTCTTTTGCACTAATAGCACAGGAGAAAAAAATGGAGATGAGCTAGGCCTAACCATGCCCTTCTCAACTAACTCATGCACTTGCTGCATAATCTCCTCTTGTTCAGCTTGAGAAACTCTATAAGGAGGTTTGTTAGGCGGTGAACTTCCTGGAAGAAGTTCAATTGCATGGTCATCATTGACTCGTTTAGGAGGTAACTCACAAGGGATGTCGTCAATAAAGACATCTTGAAACCCCTTGAGAAAATTGGATAACTCTAATTCCTTTTGGTTGTGTATATTTTCTTTTGCTAAAACATTAGGTTCATTTTGAGAGTCTTTAACAAATTCATGTACACGGAAATAGAGCTCTTTATTGACTTATTAAAAGCTTGTGTATGTACAATGGGTATGGTGTTACCCATTTGCTTGGCATCTATGTACATATCTTTTTTCCTGAACCTAAAGGAGATTCTCCTTTTAGGGAATTTAACATTGGCATCCATGCAATCAAACCATGGTGCCCCTAGGATTACATCCTCATGCTTGAGAGGAGAGATAAAGAAGTCCTCTTTGTCCACATAGCTTTGGACATGGAGCCTCAATTTCCCGATTAAGGGAGTGATGGAAGCTTCTTGACCACTGAAAGCACCATCTGTGGATAGGACATCTCCCATCTCGTAAGCTTGTATGCCTAGCTTGGTGGCCAACTCTGTGGATATGAAATTGTGAGTAGAACCAGGGTCAAAGAGAATAAAAGCATCATTTTCTCTTACCTTTCCCCAAGCATGGCATAGAGGAGATCCTTTGTGGTGAATTTCCTCCTCTTGTATTTTGACCAAGGTAGCCCTAGGAGGCTCATGGTGGGTGTTCTTTTGGGGACAAGCGCGGTACGCATGCCCTTGCTCGCTACACTTGAAACAACGATTATCCTTGCGATAATGCTCAAGCTCTTCAGGAAAGAGTTTATTTTTTCCTTTGTAAACTCCCTTCTCTTTAGCTTTGTTGGAATTGCCCTTAGGAGACTTTTGGACATTTTCCTTCCCCTTAGGCTCATTGGAACCCTTGTTTTCCGTGGGCTCAAAATTTCTTCTAGCTCCCGTTTGGAAATTGATTCGAGAAGCCACCATAGTATGGTGTATAACTGTCGATATGGTCCATGGCCTTTGGGAGTTGACATCCTCCGCCATTTCTTCAGTTAAGCCTACACAAAATTGTTGCTTTTTCTCTCCAAAATCGAACTTCTTGAAGATAGTGGCTTTGAGTTGTAAGTCCCAAAACTTGTCTACATATTTGTGAATGGATTCATAGGGAGAGAGCTTCAAGCTTCGCCATTCAGTAAGTACGTTGTCTTTGGCATCCGTGGCCAAAAACTGCTTCATAAAGGAAGCTCTTAAAGCTTTCCATATTTGTGGAGCTTCACCGTTGGCCCGTAGGCTAGAGCACCATTGTCTGGTGGACTTTTGACAGTGCATAGGTACATGGCGTAGCTTAGAGGACTCCGTGAAGCCCTCATCTCCAAACGCCGCATCGAACTATTGGATAAAGGCCAAGACTTTGTCCGTAGCACCAAAGGTTCCATTGTAGGTAAGGAAAGAGATGCTCTTCCCTCCCTCTTTGAACTTCTTGAGCTTGGACGACCTCTTCCACGCGGCATAGGATTCCCTATTGCCTCTTCTTTTTGATGGTTCAAAGGTTGCACCATCACTTTCTTTAGAAGGTGAAGAATTTGAGGAAGATGGAGAAGAGGGTGACCTCTTTCTCGCCTTTTTCTTGCCTTGATCTTCTTTGTCTTCACCATCACTTTCATAAGAGGAAGAGGATGAAGACGATAGAGAAGAGGGTGTCCTATTTATCGCCTTTTTCTTCTCTTGATTTTTGTCATCCCTCTTTGAATTATGGTGTGGAGAAGTGTGCGATGCTCTCCTCCGTTTTGGAGGTGATGGAGAGCATTTAGCCCGCCGTCTTCGTGGAGCCATCTCCATCGAGGTGGCAAAAAACTCACTTCTTTCTCGTTCCTCTGGTGGGGGCTCTTGAATTCTCCTTTGAGAAGGAGATGGGTCTTCAAGGAACAAATTTTTGAGCCCTTCATATGGATCCTCTTCTTCTTCCCAAATCAGAGAGAGGCCTCTTTTGGAAGTCTCGTAAGGAGGCTTCCTAGGTGCTCTCTCGTCATGGTAGGGAGCTTGGAGAATCCCATGAGTGTGAAGCTATCGTTGCACTTTACTTTGGAGGGATGGATTGCCTATCTCCTGTTAAAGCCTAGAAACAATATAGTTAACAAGCATCGGGGCATTATTAGTACCCTGCTCATTAGCAAAAGCAAAGTTATCAACATTAATTTCACTCTCTTTACTATTGTCAGCCATTCTAACAACTTTCACACGTAAACTTTTTAGGCGTACTTTGGCACTTCAAGCCCTAGTTTCTACTCCTCTTTACCCCTTTAGAAAAAACACTCAAGCTACTGTACCCCTGGCTCAAATACCATTAATTGCAAGGAATAGAAGAGAGGTTCGTTCAACACCAAAACAGCACGGACTCATGTCAAGCTTCTAATAGCTCAATAGTGGTTAATAAGCCGTAGGCAAGCCCTGTAGGACTCCACTATTAAGACCATAGCTCTCGATGGTGATGCCCTGTTAATTGCACAAAGGCAGGCACACTGCAAGGCTGAAAAATCCCTATTCTACTTACTCACATGCAATTAATAATACCAACCATTATAGCTAGCTTGAGGACCTCCCTTCTTGAGCAAGAAAAGAGAAACCTTGTGCTCTGATACCAATGTAACATTTAATGGTCTAGTAGCTTGTGTGTAACGGAAAATAGCATGAACATAGTGAGAATTTCATTAGAATAGATTCCTAATGCGAATAGCAAGAGTGCTTGGATGGAGAGAGAAACAAAAATCATAACACCTAGTTAGATAGCATGAACAATACTTCAAAATAGAGAGAAATTAAGCAATTGACAACAGTTGAGGACCGGATTTGCATGGTGCCAGTCCCCCCTCCAAAAGGCTTTGTATTATGGTTTCTCCCATCAAGAGAGACATTTTACAATACAATTCTTTGTGTTCCTTCAATAATAGCTAGTGCAATGAAGATGGAACCTTCAAGCACTAAGCACAACACTTATCAAACACAACATCAATTCGCTCATGGTCTCAGACCCAAGACCTCACACACCTTCGAAGATGGTGAGAGCTAGCGGGGTATGAGAGTAGATTAAGAGGAAGAAGGAGTATTCTTATAAGAAATATATACATCTCGTCACATAATCACTCATATTAGCATAGCTTAGCTTAATAATTAGCATGGTAGAGGAGATGAACATGCATTGAATCTTGGCTCTTGGTTGAATTTGCATCACAAAGCCAAGAGTTGTTGGTGTAGGCCTCTCTTCTCACAAGCTTGGAGTAGGTGGTAAGCTTTCCATTAAAGCTTGAGAAAGAGAGAGAGAGTATTCTTGCTTCACACATTGATTGTGTGAGTGAGTAAGTGAATAATTCCTTGAGAAAATCAGCCCCCTCTCTCTCTTGGTCGACCCCCCTTGCTAATTGCTCATGCTACAGCCCTATTGGACCTCCCCAAGCCTAGCCAATGAAAATTAAGCAGCATAAGTGATAGTCTTTTGACTTGTGTCCCCTTTCCCTTTTGTGAGAGATTTTGCTAATTAATTAATGCAACTAAGCTCTCATTGGACCCCTTTTGTCTCCTCCTGGACAATAAGAATCAGGCATGCCATTGGGTTGTTGAATGCTCATTGGACCCCTTGGGAGACTGTCCAATAGTCTTCTAGAGAGCTTAATTCCTATTGGTTCTTTTATTAAGTGTTTTTAAATTGATTAAACTAGACTTACTCTAGCCTAATTCTCATTGCTCCACCTCCAAGGCCATCCAATAGGATTTGAGTACACCTTGTGGGCATTGGGCTAGGGAGCTAACATGGGCCCCTCTTTCCCCTTGTGTACAAAGGAAGCTTGTGTGTGTGTGTGTGAGAGAGAGAGAGTTTCTCTCTCATCCCCTACTTCTTGGGCTCACCCCCTCCTTTGTAGGGCTTGAGAAAGACTTTTGGGACACACACAAAGCATCCAATTTCCCTAGGCTTTTGACCTTTGGACACAACCTTTGAATTTTGGAACCTTTGCATTTTGGAAGTCTTAATGGGCTGAACCCTAAGCTTAGTCTTTGGATCCCATTGTTGCACATAGCTCTTTTGCAGATGGACTCCCCTTTGGATCCCTATTTTCCCTCCTTTGGATCCCTACTGTGGCCGGTCTGCCAGCTTAACCAATATTCTACCTTTTTTTCTCCTGGCACTTCCCCATATTAAATGATCAGTTTAACATGAGAAAATCATTTAGGATAATTAGATATTAGTTATTATGACTCTCTCTCTCTCTCTCTCTCTCTCTATATATATATATATATATATATATATATATATATATATATATATATATATATATTGCGTTCTCGCTATGTATGTGCATTGATATGCGGAAAGAAGAGAGCATTGCGTTCTCGCTATGTATGTGCATTGGTATACGGAAAGAAGAGAGCATTGAGAGAGAGAGAGAGAGAGAGAGAGAGAGAGAGAGAGAGAGAGAGAGAGAGAGAGAGAGAGAGAGAGAGAGAGAGAGAGAGAGAGAGAGAGAGAGAGAGGGATCCCAACTTTCACAATGTTTCAAAGATAGCGACAACTACGCTACTGAAAAGATGAACATCCATTAACAATAGAAAACATTATATTGCTGCAGTACATTTTAGCTACACTTTATATGGTGTGCCACTATATTGCATTCCATATTACTTGCATTACATAAGGCAACACTTTTTATGGTGTAGCTGCAACATTACATAGGCTATTACTTGCAGTACATAAGGAAGCACTTTATATGGTACAACCTCATTCACCTTCTGGAAGGCCCGAAATTTGTAGTAGTATTGTGCCCTCTATTGGCAAGAGAGAGTTCACCATGCTCCCTAGATGCTCCTTAAGTCTCCCCTCATCTTTTTTTGTGATAATTCCAACTTTCTTCTAGCAATTGATAGCAAATTTCCCCCTCTCATTCAAGTGTAGCAATGAGCACAGGTTGATATGGTTGTGGCATCAATAAAGGCGATATAAATCTGTCATCGCTTGGAGAGCCTTTGAAAACCATTCTTTTCCATACGTGGCCCCTTCACCTCCATTGCATCCCAAGTTGACTTGTTGTTCTCAAGATTGTCAGACATTGTTGGAGTAGTAGACATACAAGCTCTTTGATAGCTCTTGAGAGATTGCACGAAAAAACTAAAGTGAACACCAAATTTATAGCATTTGAGAGACCATTAATTTAATATTCAATTAATTATTATTGATGTGACACCTCAATAGCAAGTTATTCTTTGACACAATCAACAAAACAATTGCAAAATTGTGCACCATCATGTATTAATTGAATGGGCATATCCAAAAATGGTAGTAGGGACGTTTTTCCTCACATTGTTTGCCAAAACTTAAAAACGACAAATGCTACGAATCTATGGCTAGATAGGTTCTTCCCCGTTTAAGTGCGTTGAATATATCAACATCAGATAGAACAGTTTGATGGATAAACATGTTCTCATTTTGGCTAAGCCCTAGTACACGCAAAAAAATAAAATAGATGCATTTTCATGCAAGATATGGTTTGTGCTTTTTCACCTGATCCATGAATTTTGGGCATGTTCATGGTGGCTCCTTGCAAATACAAACATTGTACAAACTGACACGACCATCTTTACCGTGGGGCTCTACTTTGAAGACCTCATGAAAACCATCTACCCTACATATCTCCTCTACCACCTTTGCCTTCATTGCTTGCACATGGCTGATCTTGCATCTTCAAAATGGATGACCGATACCGTATGCACACACCATCCCGCATTGTGGCACGTGCACTACCTTGAGCCCGGGGAGGTCACCTAATAAAAATGTAACCTATCACTTGAGTTCAACAGAAGGGTATTTAAAGTTCTTGAAACTTACAGAAATATATATACAGAAGGGCATTATTTTTTCAAATTTGAAAAAAAATTATAGATTTTAAAAGAAAAGGGTACATTATATTCTTAACAAAATTCACAGATAAGGGGTTTTACAAACATGTCTTGAATGCACATGAGATGGTAGTTTTACACATAGTGAACCCCCCGAGACCTTGAGAAGTGGTTGTTTTATCTGACCTAATAGGCGTGTTCCTCTGGTTTTGAGCAACACCAGCTGGCATATGAGGATGGTCTCCTTCATTCCTAAACTCCACTTGATACCCCCCTTCAAACAATAGTTGTACCTTCTCACCGGTTAAATTGGTGCCAACATGCATGGGCCAAATGTGTGGTGGTCGTTGAGGCTATGGCTCTATGTTTTGATCCACTATGTAGCAATGTAGCACATGATCTAGAGAAAACCAAAACCACCATTGGCGCACATCACCTTTGGGATACTTTTCGGTATCCCTCAAAAGATGGAGCCGGTACACCAAGGTTTGAACCTGTAATATTATATCCACACCTCCATCCTCCTCTTGGTTTGCCACTACACATGAATTTGCTACCTTGTGGCATTCAACATATAGCCCACTTTGCCTCATTTACCTTGTGTTCCATTACAGAATTTCCATCATAAGGTTTGTGATGTGATTTCTTGCACAAAGTCAATCTTGCGTGGGGCCTCCAACACTTCTTATGATCTTTGCTAATGGAGTTGTACTCTAGCCTGTGTAATGCATCATCCTCAACATTAATACCTTCACTCGATCTTTTCTTCCTCCGTGGCGTCTCCTTATCACCTGTCAATGAAGTGCTTTCTTTGTGCATTGGAGTACCTAAAGTAGCTTTGTTCACCGTCCTTATTACTTAACTAAGATGACTTCCATGGCATTTGGCAAGCTTTTGTATTGATGGACCCTTCCCAATGTGTTTTCCATGGATGCACAAAATGTCCTTGATTATCTGTAGAATAGAATTTTCTAGGTCATTTCTACATGCATCGTATAAGGAGATGTGTCTACAAAAACCCTCCCCTATCAGTCAGCTACCATGCTTTCTGTTTGCGAGGTTTGTGTGTGGATTTTTTCTTCCATTGGGGCTTCTCTCCACACTTTTCATGATGCCACCCAAATGCACAATACAAATTTCCCACGAGCTGAGCCATGAATCCATATATGGAATGTTGCATTCTACACAGTGACCATTGCACCACCATTGGCATATGAGGTGAACCTCTGTTGAAACATCCTCCTTTGTTGGCGCATGTCTCCACTTTTCACACATTTCCTTGTGTATGTGTTGAGAGGCTTTTCACACATTTCCTTGTGTATGTATTGAGAGGCTTGTGCCACATACTTTGTCGTATTGTGATTCAAGTTTTGCAATGGAAAAGGCAAGAACGCTCTCATTTGGTCATCACATTATTCTTGTCACCATCATTAAAGACAATTCGGATTTCATTCTAATTTGCTTGATCTTCAATTCAAAGAATTTAGCTCTTTACACCCATGCGATACCATTACATCATTGAGGCACTCCCAACACAAACATTGAGACTCCATATCTTCCTCCTTCATTTCACTAGTTGCAATAGTAAGAAGGTTATGCATGCTGCAAAAAAATTTGTTAAAGGATGTGTCATGTGTGATCTACATTGCTGCCAAGGCTGCCCACATACCTTGGATCATAAACATGACAAGCAATCGCGACCCAGTTGTTGACGCTGTGAGCGGGATGAAAACACACACAGCGCCTCTATAACGACCCGACACACACTCTTGGAAAGATACACACACACACACTATGGGGCACCACTCGGCTTAGACAACACACCTGGCCGACAGGGAACACACCTCTGGAGTGAGAGGAGAGAAACTATCCACTTGTCCACTCCACACAGACACACACACACACACACACACACACACCCAAAAAACTCAGCTCAAAAGAGGAGAATTTCTGATGTTTAGATACAAATGAGCTTGGGCCAACACCAATGGGGCAAACAGCTCACACAATATGGGTAAAAGATACCAGATTCAATCACAAATTGGAGAAGAAGCTTCACTCACCGGAGAAGATTACACAGAAAAACAGCAGAAAAAGAGTGAGAAATTTGGCAAAATGGACAGCGCCATCGCGTCTGGAACGGCCCAAAACCCCAGTCTACAATGTCAAAGTGCTCAAATCCGACATCGGATGAGCAGTTTACGGCCAAAACAGGCTCCAAAATGGGCAAAAACACACCTGCGGCTGTTCCTCCTCTCTTTTCCACGTTTTTTCTGGTCTTCTCTCTGTTTTTTCAATTCCCACACTTAGCTTTATTACTTGGGCACCCTTGGCCTTTTAGATGACCTCAAACGGACCCCGAACAGGCCAAAAACTGACCTCGCAGTGCATAGTTGTCACCTTTTTGCATCATCCGCACACCTGGCACTCAGCTTTTTTCCAATAATGCATCTCGCCACCACGTGAAGTGGCCCCAAAAAGTGGTCCTAATGATGACCTTTCTGCATAACTCCCACAAGAAAACACCCACGTTGTGTCCGTACTCATCCACGTGCAAATATTGACCCCGTTCGCCCTCCTGACGCCACTAGATGCCATCTGACGCACCTGCTTACCTCATGTCGTCGGCCCGTGGATAGCTTCCTCGAGAAGTTTTACGCGCTATAAACTCCTCATTATTGTAGAGAAAACATACTGGTACTGGTGATAGTGAAAATCGATGCACTATGTACATGCTGTCCTACCTGTACACATGTGGGCCCCACGTAACCACCTGGCTCTGCAAAATGGGCAATTCCTTTATTTGATGCACCATGCATGTATATGTACATATGCGCAATCCCTTGCTCCAAAAAACTCCTGACATAATTTGCCCATCCCCTAGCCTGCTAGATCATTCATGATCAGCAGCAGCAAAGAGAGATATGAGACTCGCCGCATCACAGGTCTCCTCATCCCTCACCAACACAGCTTGATCCACAGACAGCTCATCTTGCTCCACCATTATCAACCTGGCATGATACAACTTAAGACGCAATCCATTTACCCTTGACGTATGTAAAATCCCATCCAGGTTAGCCAACTGATATGTACCATTCGGGAAACACTCCACTACCTTGAAAGGGCCTTCCCACTTAATTTGAAACTTCTTTTGGAAGGTGTTGTCCAGCTTACTGTTGTAGCGCAAAACCAAGTCATGCTTCTTGATTCCCTTACTTTTGACCTTTTCATTTATCTTTGCCAAAGCTTTATCCTGCATCTGCCCATAATGCTCCAATGCGCTCATCCTATCCAACTGGACCTCTTGTAACTGCAAGAGCCTCTCTTTGAATGCATCACTAGGCGGCCCAAGCAACTTCTCTAACATCTTGACTGCAGGCAACTCTACCTCCACAGGCAATAGTGCTTCCTTTCCATACACCAAATGAAATGGAGTAAACCCTGTACCTGTCTTCACCGAAGTACGGTAAGCCCATAATGCACTAGGCAATTCCAAATCCCAATTCTTTCCTTGGTGCTCTGTCACTTTCGAAAGAATCTGTACCAACTCACCATTGAATCTTTCATTTAAGCCATTACACTGCGGGTAATAAGGAGTGGTATGCTGGTGCCTAATCTTCATCTTTGCACATAAAAAATCTAGCAGTTTAGCTCTAAAGCCAGGCCCCTTATCTGAAAGTAGCTCCAGTGGCACCCCAAACTTGCAACATATTTCATCATACACAAATTTTGCCACATCCTTTGCAGTGATCTGTTTTACTGCTATAGCCTCTGCCCATCTAGAGAGATAGTCCACTGTCGTCAAAATATAGCTTTTGCCCCTTCTTGTGATAGGTAACGGGCCTATTGCATCAATCCCCCACTTTTCAAACACATCAAACGCCATAATGGTTTTTCGTAGCTCTGGCTTCAACACTCTCTTCCCAAATGCTTGACACCTATTGCAAGACCTACACCAATGGTGAACATCCTTGTGCAAACTAGGCCATACATACCCCTCTTGCAAAATCTTATGCAAGGTGATCTTTAGAGCAAAATGGCCACCACATGCGCCTTCGTGATTCTCTTCCAACACTCTGTAAAGCTCCTCCCGCCAAGGTACACGTCTCAACACGAGATCAACCCCTTTTATGTATAAGACATCACCAATCAATTTGTACCTGTATGCTCTACGCACAAAGCCATACTTCTTAGACTTCTGAATCTCCTTTGGAATGATTCCTGTTAGCAAAAACTCCTCTTCTTGAGCCAAACTTTCCCGGCCATGATAAAGAGGTAAAGTGGTCCTCAACACAAATAGCTCCCCAATCATGCCTTGAGCTGCTTCATGTGCCTCTCCATTTAGAGCACGTTCAATGTGTCTGATACTCCATGCTTCAAACTTTTTTAACACGCCTTTAATTCTGAAGCACATTTCCTTCAATGAGGTGTTCTTGCTCTTCCACACACCCAGCACTTGCTTCACCACTAACAAGGCATCACCTTTTATGCTCAACCTTAGAACCCCATGCTTCAAACAAATGTGTAATCCGGCTTCCAATGTAGCATATTCAGCCTCATTGTTACGATGCGCATCCAATTTGAACCCTCTCTTGCATACTAGCTTCCCCTCTGGATCATAAAGTGCTATACCCCCTGAAGCTGCATCGTGGCTCTTTCTGTATGAACCATCAAAGAACAACACATGTGCATTGCTGATCTGTGGCACTTCTTCAACTACCTTTATCACCACCTCTTCCTTAACAATAAGGGGATTCTCCTTGTAGGTCAACAAATCAGCTAGGGTAGCCCTTGTACTATCTTCCACTAGAAAAGAGAACTCAAACTCTTGCAGCTCAATTACCCATTTCTTCACCACATTTGACATGTTAATACCATTAATTAACTGTGGCAAAAAGGCATAACTCGTCAAGAAAACAAAAGGCCGTGGTAGCAAGTAATGACGAAATCGTCGACAAGCAAATATTACACTGGCCATCACTAGCTCTACTTCCGATAACTTTCTCTCCGCTACCAACTTCACTCGGCTTGCACAATACACTGGCCTCATATAATGGCTGCCCTTCCCCTTTTGCAATAGCATGGCTCCAATGGCATCATCCCCTACTGATGGATTTACATAAAAAACTTTCTCCCAATCAGGAGCCTGCATGGCTGACAAACCCCCTAACACCTCTTTCACCTCTTGAAACACTTCTTCACACTTGTCATCCCATTGCAATGGATCATGCTTTGCCACTTGTTGTAATGGATAAAGAAGCTGCGAAGACAATGGAATAAACCGTGCCATGTACTTCACTTTGTGTATAAAGGTTGCCAATTGCTTCGTACTCGTAGGTGATGGAAGAAGAATAATAGACTTAACCTTGTCTGGATCAGCCTCAATGCCATTTTCTGACACCATATGTCCCAATAACTTCACCCTTGGTTGTGCTAGATGACATTTCTTTGGATTTAGTTGTCCTCCACATTCATCATATCGAGCCAATACCATCTGTAGTTTCTCATGGTGATCAGCCCTACTGCTATAGACACAGAAGTCATCCATAAAAGCTTTAACACAACTACCAATGAATGGTTCCAACACCCAATTTGCTCTCTCTTGATAGAAGGAAGGTCCATTTGACAACCCAAATGGCAATACTGTGTAGCAATAGCAGCCCCATGGCGTAATAAAAGTTGTCTTTGTGCGGTCTTTAAGAGCAATCTTCAATTGAAAATAGCCTGAAAAACCATCACACACACTGTACCTCTCATAACCTGCCACTGAATCCAAGATCTGATCGATGAATGGAAGAGGATATGGGTTCTTCTTAGTGGCTGCGTTTAAGGGTTTAAAATCCACACAAATTCTCCACTTCCCATCCTTCTTTGGACTGACTACAACTGGACTCACCCATTCTGTGGTCTCCACTGGAACTATGAACCGTGCCTTCAGTAACTTGTCCACCTCTACCTGCAAGGCTTCCATTTGCTCTTGACCCATCCTTCTTAGCCTTTGCCGCACTGGCTTAGCACCTTCTTTCAGCTCTATATGCATCTCTTCACCCTTGAACCCTCTGATCTCTTCATATGAAGTAATGAACAAATCAGGAAAACTAGCCAGCATATGCAAAAATATATCCTTCTCCATAGCTGAGAGATCTCCACTAATCATTTGCGTCATTAATTCCTGCTTCTTTGACAACTCAACCTTGGTTTGCATCAGCCCTTCAATCACTTCATAAGGCCCTTCACTTTCATCTTCAACTTCATTCGCAAATGCGACTAAATCACACTCCTGGATTTCTCTATCCATCAAAAGAAATGCAACATTAGCATCCTCATCACTGCTGGTAGTGCTATCACTGTCCTCATCTGTCACCGTGGAAGAGTCTTCATCACTAGACTCATCCTCATCTTCATAAAGCTCCTCTAATCATTTTCTTGTGTCCATATTATAAAGCTTCTTGGTACCTGTCTTTCCATAGAGGCTAATCGTACCATGTCGCCAATCTTGAACGGCTCCCACTGCACGTAACCATGGTCTGCCCAGTATAATAGGATATGCTCCCAACCCCGCTGGCATCACATGAAAATCAACCACTGCCTTTGCATCATATGCCTCCACTTCTAAGCTCTTTACAACACCCAAGCATTTTACTTTTTGATGGTTTTCCAATCTGATCCGAAACCCTGACACCCCAGCCACTGTGAGACCCATCTTCTCAACGCATGAGTGTGTTATGACGCATATTTGGGCTCCGCCATCCACATAAACTTGTCCCAAATTTTTACTTTTATGCCACACATCTACTATTGGACAAATGTCTGGTAGCTCATCCATTGCCAACACCTTCACTGAACCTCTCTCTGGCTCTTTCTCCATTGGGTTAACCATCCTCTTCCACTGTCGCTTTAGCTTAGGCACCATCTCTATAAGCTGCCCAAAAGTAACATCTGCCTTCCTGCTCGTCAGATCCTCCCTCAAGTGATAGCTTAATTGCCCATCCCCTAGTGGAAAATCTGAAACATGAAACTTTCGACGAGCTCTCCTTTTCCTCTTGGCCTTGACATCCTCGCCTTCATGGCTCTTTCCTTTCTTCTTACTAGGACCTGGGGCACTTCTTCCTTCCTTATCCTCTGTGGTCCTCTTCCCAATAGGCATCACTAATGTATCCTCTAGCTTTGATGCCTTCTCCAAGGTGACTACACTTAGCACTTTTGTCTTTCCCTTTTCCTCCTAGGTCAATCCACTGGTTCCTTCATCTCCCTTAATTTCGATGCCATAATCATGCGACCTAGTTAGCACCTGTTTTGGCAATGGATACATGTCTCCCCCCATCCTTGGTGGCTTATCACATTGCGGGCTGATGTGGCCCAACTCTCCGCAATTATAACATGTGGGCGTCTGCCTCCAAAACCTACTATTACTTTGTCCAGCACCATTCCTAGGTCTTTCTTCACCTGCTGGCTGATTTGCAAACCGCCCTCGACCTCGATTATTTCCCACTTGACCTAGCATGTTTAGGCTGAGATTCTTCATCAAATCAACCACTTGCCTCATGTCTTGCCTTAGGCCATCATCTTGCACTGCTGTAGTGACCACTGCTGGCATAACCTGAGTAGTAACAGGAACTACTGGTTCATGATAAACCCCTGGCATGCGCCCTTGTAAAGACTCTATAGGCTGAAATTCAGACCTCATGGGCAAAGACTCCACCCCTAACTGGCTCATTTTCCTCAGCTTCCACTCTTTGTTCCTTGCTACCTCTAGTGCATCTTCATATGTCCTAGGCTTCTTTAGCTCCACTCTCCAACGTATATTCTCCCAAAGACTAGCTAAGAACCTGTCCTTCTTCATCATGTCAGGTGGGGGTACCTGTGGTGCTAAAGCCTTGCACATTCGCTCCCATGCCAATGAAAACTTACGTATGTACGCATCTACTGGCTCACCTTCCTTTTGCACCAAAGCCTGTACTTCTTGCCACACCTTGTCAGGATCTTCTATCTTCACAAACTCCACTTCCAATCCATGCCTTAGATTGTCCCAACTCAATCTTATAGGTGGATCAGCCATACACAACTCCTCTTCAAATGCTTTGGACCAAGCTCGTGCATCACTCTTCAAACAAATTTGGAGAAGGCGTAACATTTGCGTAGGGTCATGAATCTGGTTGCTAATGCAGGCAACCTCCATCTTTTCCAGAAAGTCCTCCACATCTTCATCACTTCTTCCATGAAACTCCGGATAAGAGAAAGCCATGGCTAGAGAACCCCTTCAAACACACGTGCAAGAACCCCAAACTTTTCACTACCCAATCCCCAGAAACTTCAATGGAGCTCAGCTTTAGATGAGAAGAAACACATGCACATCAAATGAGTTTTCATAGTTGATCATCGGAATTACAACAGGCAAAGGACATTCCAGGATCTCTCTCAATCTTCTCGGCCCAAACATAAAGACTATGCGCTACTGGAAAAAGATCTTCCTGGACACATGAACATTAATCTGAATTCTTTGAGTTAAATGAAAAGGAGTGAACTGGGGGCCATTTTGATCATCCATTAAAGCCAACCATGAAGCTCCCAAGAAGGCACACCTGACTCAACCTCTGATTTTGCCAAAATTTCAGTAGCATAACAGCATAAATGGCTCAAAATACCAAAAAACCAGCCATCATGACTTGGGAAAATTTCGACAGAGTTTCCCCAGAAGTAGAGCAATGAGAACCCAAAATATAGACTGTATCTGTGTGCATAAACTGCCAACAATAGAACCCGAGCATCAAATAGGACTCACTAATACATAGCCTATGGCGAGGTTACAAAAAGGGTGCTCCAGCTACCTGTATCACCGAAAGGATCTCCACATTTGAGAATCCCCCAGCTCAATAAAACCTCACGCTATCGACCCTCACACGAAGGCTAATGCAAATCGCGTATAGTCAAGTCTCAGAAATGACTATCTTCCAGACCATGTCTCAAAAATGGTTGGGACTGCCAAATAAAACCATATATGGCTCCACAAATGCGCACAATGGCAGTTTCCACAAGTAACGTACAATCCAGCAGACAATGCGCTCAAATAGGCGCCAAGTAATGCATACCCACAACAACTGCAAGTGACATCGCTGCTAGTATATCACTGTACGCCAGCTACCTGTACCTGTGTGAATCACCTGTACCTGTACCTGTCCCTGTCCCTGTAACTTGTAACCTGTAACCTGTAATATGCAACCTGCAACCTGTAATCCCGAAGCTTGAAGCTTGAAGCTCGAAGCTCGAAGCTCGAAGCAGAAGGTACTCGAAGAAGATCCTCCGTGGGGGCGCCAAAAGAATGTGAGCGGGATGAAAACACACACAGCGCCTCTATAACGACCTGACACACACTCTTGGAAAGATACACACACACACTATGGGGCACCACTCGGCTTAGACAACACACCTAGCCAAGACAGGGAACACACCTCTGGAGTGAGAGGAGAGAAACTATCCACTTGTCCACTCCACACAGACACACACACACACACACACACACACCCAAAAAACTCAGCTCAAAAGAGGAGAATTTCTGATGTTTAGATACAAATGAGCTTGGGCCAACACCAATGGGGCAAACAGCTCACACAATATGGGTAAAAGATACCAGATTCAATCACAAATTGGAGAAGAAGCTTCACTCACTGGAGAAGATTACACAGAAAAACAGCAGAAAAAGAGTGAAGAATTTGGCAAAATGGACAGCGCCATCGCGTCCGGAACGGCCCAAAACCCCAGTCTACAATGTCAAAGTGCTCAAATCCGACATCGGATGAGCAGTTTACGGCCAAAACAGGCTCCAAAATGGGCAAAAACACACCTGCGGCTGTTCCTCCTCTTTTTTCCACGTTTTTTCTGGTCTTCTCTCTGTTTTTTCAATTCCCACACTTAGCTTTATTACTTGGGCACCCTTGGCCTTTTAGATGACCTCAAACGGACCCCGAACAGGCCAAAAACTGACCTCGCAGTGCATAGTTGTCACCTTTTTGCATCATCCGCACACCTGGCACTCAGCTTTTTTCCAATAATGCATCTCGCCACCACGTGAAGTGGCCCCAAAAAGTGGTCCTAATGATGAACTTTCTGCATAACTCCCACAAGAAAACACCCACGTTGTGTCCGTACTCATCCACGTGCAAATATTGACCCCGTTCGCCCTCCTGACGCCACTAGATGCCATCTGACGCACCTGCTTACCTCATGTCGTCGGCCCGTGGATAGCTTCCTCGAGAAGTTTTACGCGCTATAAACTCCTCATTATTGTAGAGAAAACATACTGGTACTGGTGATAGTGAAAATCGATGCACTATGTACATGTTGTCCTACCTGTACACATGTGGGCCCCACGTAACCACCTGGCTCTGCAAAATGGGCAATTCCTTTATTTGATGCACCATGCATGTATATGTACATATGCGCAATCCCTTGCTCCAAAAAACTCCTGACAACGCGTCAAGTGTGATTGAACTGAATCCATGCACGTCAAAGATCAACATCCATATCTTGTCTCATTCAATTAACAAGGTATAAAACGGATGCTAGACCTATTGTGAACATTTTGAAGACAAAGCATTTCTCTCCTTCCTTTTCTTGACTTTAGTTTGAGGAGTGCATCAATACCAAAAGAATCTTTGCCAACACACCCCCCCCCGTGCAACTAACACTGACCTTTGAAGTGTGCTAAAGTGTTGGGACTAAATATGCACAATACTTTAATTTTTCATTGAAACAAGATAAAGACAAATACACATACCAATTATCTTGCACCAGGGGTCCCAACTCTTTTGCGATTGCAAACAGTTGTTTCTCACCTAAACTTTCATCCTTACTATTGCTGCAAAGACATGTTGTGCTAATAATTTCCTTCACTAAGCACATTTGAACCTTCTTCACTCATGAGTGTGGGTCAACAGTCAAAAGCCTTTGTACCATCATTTTAGTGCTATTGTCAATGTTTTGGATGCACCTCTACATACATCATGTATATGTTTTCCATGATGAATCATTAGTTGGGTTGATGTCTCATCTATTGGCATGACATATTACACTACACACTCACATGATGCAATACAAAAATAAATTTCCTTATAGAAATGGTATGTAAGGCTCTTATCTTCTATCTCACAATATTGCCCAGGTGTAGGAGATTTTTGTAGATGGATTTTGAAATGGCTTCTATTGGCAATATGATAATTGACCAAGCAGGTGCATTGTTCATTCATGCATTTCAAAGATTCCAAACAATGACTGAGACAAACCACTCTAGGGAAAACTATGTTGGATGTTTGAGGCTTTGACCACAAATGAGGAACATACTTGTGCTCTATTGTATCCATATGGTGCACCTTTCCCATGGTAGGAGGGAATTCTAAAACAAGGTCTCCATTGTATGCTCTTGGAATCTCTAAAAGCTGCTCCACCACTTGTATTTGCATTATAAGCTTTGTTAACGTTCCACTCTTCTCGGCTTGGAGAAGTTTTTTCCAAGTACTTTTGAATACATTAGAAAACAAAACTTGGATAGGATTGCTCAGACGCACGATCTGCTCGATGGACTATCTATTATTGCAATGGGAGTTGTTGTGAGAAAACTTGCAGGGTGCTTTCCATAGCTTGCATTAACTTTGTATTTGCACGAGAGTTGTTCATTTAGAACATATGTCCCTTCTCCCAAGTGATTTATTGTCCTTTCAAGAGGCATATGAATTTCTATATCTCGTACTAAGACCATATTAGGTAAAGTGGGAAAATCCCAATTCCCAGGTTGGACAACTTTCAATATATCATGTACAAAATATAGAGATTTTGTCAAAAATTTGAGTTTTCTTAAGGTCTCATTCCACTTTATGCACATACAATACACAATGAAAACAACTAAAATACCATGGTTTCAATCAATTGGATTATTAGGAGACGAATATATTGCATCCATTATCGTTGTCTATGTTCTATTGTCCGACCTACAACTTATCTCAACATGGAGAGCTTGGTTTCTAGGTCCACCACTTGTCCAAGTTAATGTAAAAGTGACTCAAGGTTTACAACTTGTGAAAGCAAGGATCCATTGAGGAATACAATCCACTTGGCTATTTTTCCTTAATTTATTGCATGTGAAATTCAAGAAAGGTCCACTTCTAATCTATAACTTCTTAATTTGAGGCATGGGGCATACATAAAATATGTAGCATATGCTCTATTGCCTCATAGGAAGGTTGGTTTCAAGGTGCACTTATCCATGCTAGCCTATCTTGGAGAAATGATGGAGCTTGCTTCTCTCCTTGTTTCAATGGAGACTAGCTTGGACAAGTGGTGGACCTTTGCTTCTCTCTATGTTTCAATAGAGTTAGCTTGGACAAGTGGTGATCTTGGAACAAAACCCCCATGTAAAACATATCATGGTTATTCCAAGTGATTAGAAAGATTACCATTTAAGATATAACTTTATAGGTTGGACAAATGGAGCTTGGCTTGGAGAAATGGTGGACCTTTGATTCTCTCCATGTTTCAATGGAGCCTATCTTGGAGAAATGGTGGAGCTTGCTTCTGTCCATGTTTCGATGGAGCCTAGCTTGAACAGTTGGTGGACCTTTGCTTCTCTCTATGTTTCAATAGAGTTAGCTTAGACACGTGGTGGATCTTCAAACTAAGCCAACTACTATCAATGTTTCCTAGCTTGGACAAGTGGTGGAGTGTTTCTCTACTCCATGTTTCAATGGATCTTAGCTTGGACAAGTGTTGGACCTTAAAACAAAAACCCCATGTACAACATAGAATGAATTTTCTAGATTTCAATGGAGTCTAGATTTAACAAATGGTGGAGCTTGTCTTCATCCATGTTTCAATGAAACTAGCTTGGACAAGTGGTGGACCTTGTAACAAACCCCCCCATGTACAACATATCATTGGTTTTCTAAGTGATAGGAAGGAATACCATTCAAGATATAAACTTATAGCTTGGATAAGTAGTTGACTTTAAAACCAAATTCATCATAATACAATGAAATACAGGTTAGCCAATTCCTAAATCTTGAGACCAAACCTCCCATGCTATTAGAGATAATATATTGGATAAGTGGTGGACCTTCTATTATTTTCCCATGCCTAGTTTAGACTACCGGTACACTTTGCAGCTATAAAGGTTGGAGGAGTTGTGGAGCCTTGTTTCTATCCATGTTTTAATGGATCCTAGCTTGGACAAGTGGTGGACCTTGGAAAAAAGCTTCCATGTACAACATATATGAGGTTTTCCATGTTTTAATGGAACCTATCTTGGACAAATGGTGAAGCTTGCTTCTCTCCATGTTGATTTTGGAACTACCTTAGACAAGTGGTGGAGCTTTGCTTTTCTACTCTTCATAATACAATGAAGTATAGGTTGGTTACATGGTGAATCTTAAGGCCAAACCTCCCATTTTACTAGAGATGATAAGTTGGACAAGTGGATCAACCTTCTATTATTTCTCCATGACTATATTGGACAATTAGTAGACCTAACATCTCTCTATGTTGTCTAGAGATAAGCTTGGACAAGTGATGGACCGTGCTTCTCTCTTCCCTTGGTTTACTAGTTTGAAAACTCAGTATATATACTTTCTTAGACCTAGCTTGAACAAGTGGTGGACCTTGTATCCACAATCTTAATTCATTACAAAAAAGTATATGAAAAAATAACATAGGAATCTTGGTTTGAAGGTCAAGCAATTAGGTTCCAAATGCACATAATAATATATTTTCCACCCATAATAAAAGAAAGTTAAATATGTTATTACCAAATTGACAAAGGTAACGTCCAAGAATTCTAGCTTTGCATCTTGTCATATCTAAATCTTCATCAAGGCGACATGCATGTATACACCAACTTTCAAGCCATTCAAGAATACATGCACTTAGATTCCATAGTTTTGTTTTCAAAGTCTTTTAGGTTCTAAAACTCTTTCACGTAAAGTATGTAATGACAAAATTCTTGAAGCAAACATTTGTGCCCAAGAAAAAGATCCCTCTCACATATTTAAAGTCCATGAATTCTCTGATCCATACTTACAAGTTTTATTTTGACATCAAACATCAATTCTCTCATAGTTACAAATAAATGCAACCTCGATATGAATTGACAAAAAATGAATTTCTTTTACTATATGACCCAACATAGGCCCCAATCAAATAAAAAATGAGTCTCCAAAAATTTGGGTGCACTCTAGCAATACATCAGAGTCCCCTTACAATAGGATGCACTCCAATAGTACATTGAAGTCCCCTTAGAGTAGGGTGCACTCCATTCAAGTGTTCATAAAATTGACATACCTTTGTTTTTTTATAAAAAAGACTATATCAAATTATACAAATGTTGAAAGATACACACTAGAATAAAAAAAGCATCTTATGGCCATATTTATTCAATTCTTTCGTGTTGACAAGTACACACCAAGGACATAATTTGTCTCAGAATCACTATACTGATTTACAATTGTGTTGTATGTATAGACTCTCTTATCTCTTGCATACAACCATCCTACCAACCATGGAATTATGGTTCTCTGCAAGAAGTTTTGAAGTTGCTCGGAAGTTTGCCTCCACATCTTTGGAAATATAAGATATGTCCCTGGCATGTTCCACATCACCCTATATGGAGTGTCATCAAAAATTAAGGTATTGTTTGCATCCAAATCCTCAAATATCTTCCAAATATCACTCAAATTTTTGTGATAAACCCTTGTAAATCCTAACATAATATTTGGATTTTGGCAATTTTTGTTACTCATAAACATCTTGAACTTGGTATACTGCTCAGGAAAACATTTTTGTGTGATGCGTTGCACCCTTGTTAAGTTATAGCAACTCTATATCCATAGCTCAAAGTATTCAGCACAAAAATCCAAAAAACTTTGTGCGTCTGGTCGCACCACATGATAAACTTCATCTTTATCCTCCACAAGTCGCATGTGTTGAGCCCAAGATGGCATAGAATCTCCATGTTTCATTTCAATTGTCTTGAGAAGTAGCCCCTCTAGATCCAAGATAAGTACTCTTTTGATGTCCTTGAAAGCAAGTGGTAGGTGATAAGGAGGTGATTCATTCCTTGGACAAGGTCTTGGAGGAGGTTGGATGGGTAATTCAATAGTTTTCTTCAATTTATGCCAGCATATAGCCAATCCATTTTTCTGTAATGGTTCTGAAATTAAAGAACAAGAACACTTAATGCAAACACAACAATAGACATGAGTTTTACATTGTCTACCCTAAGGTTTTATTAGATACCAAAATCCATCTATGATCTACTCATTAATAGAAAGAAAGTCAAACTAAAATCCTGACTCTTTTTTATGCTACACTCTCTCTTAGTCTCAATACCATGGAGGTCAACTAGACTTAATTCAACTAATAACTACTACTTGTTGTTAAAGGTACGCTTGAAGTGCATAAGGCTTAACCAATGCTCTAGTGTAGAATGGGTATTTAGGTCTCAAGGTCTACCACTTATCCAAGCAAAGATCCATTTAGATATGGAAACCCAAATTTTCTTAATATAATGATATAGAGTGGACAAGTGGTGAATCCTGAGACCAAACCACTCATGCTACTAGGGATAATAGGTTGGACAAGTGGTGGACCTTGAATGTAAACCCCCCATGTACAAAGTATCAGGGGTTTTGGGTATTTCAATCGACTCTAGCATCTTCGAGACATGGTGGAGCTTACTTCTCTCCATGTTTCAATGGAGTCTATCTTGGATAAATGGTGGAGCATCATTCTCTCCATGTTTCAATGGAGCCTAGCTTAGACAAGTGGTGGACGTTTGTTTCTCTCTATGTTTGAACAGATTTAGCTTGGACAAGTGGTGGACCTTGGAACAAAATCCCCATGTAAAACATATCATGGACATTACAAGTGGTGAGAAAAAATACCATTCAATATATAACCTTATAGGTTGGACAAGTGGTGGACCTTAACACCCAATTATTATTAATATAATGACATAGAGTGGACAAGTGGTGAATCTTGCGACCAAACCTACTAGGAAAAGTAGGTTGGACAAGTGGTGGACCTTGAATGCAAACCCCCATGTACAAAATATCACTCATGCTACTAGGAATAATTTGGTATTAAGGTCCATGTTTCAATGGAGCCTAGCTTGGAAAAGTGGTGGACCTTTGTTTCTCTCTATGTTTCAATAGAATTAGCTTGGACAAGTGGTGAACCTTGGAAAAAAACCCCCATGTAAAGCATGTCATGGGCATTACAAGTGGTGAGAAAAAATACCATTCAAGGTATAACCTTATAGGCTGGACAAGTGGTGGACCTTAGCACCCAATTCCTCTTATTATAATGACATAGAGTGGAAAAGTGGTGAATTGTGAGACCAAACCTACTAGGGATAATAGGGTGGACAAATGGTTGACCTTGAATGTAAATCACCCATGTACAAAATATCATGGATTTTGCGTATTTCAATGGAGCCTAGCATCTAGGAGACATGGTGGAACTTACTTATGTCCATGTTTTAATGGAGCCTATCTAGGAGAAATGGTGGAGGTTCCTTCTCTCCATGTTTCAATGGAGCCTAGCTTGGACAAGTCGTGGACCTTTGTTTCTCTCTATGTTTAAATATGGTTAGCTTGGACAAGTGGTGGATCTTGGAATGAAACTCCCATGTAAAACATATCATGGGCATTTCAAGTGGCGAGAAAGGATACCATTTAAGATATAACCTTATAGGTTGGACAAGTGGTGGACCTTAACACAATATAATGACATAGAGTGTACAAGTGGTGAATCTTGAAACCAAACCACTCATGCTACTAGGGATAATAGGTTAAACAAGTGGTGGGCCTTGAAATAAAACCCCCTAGAGTGTTTCAATGGAGCCTAGCTTGAAAACATGGTAAAGCTTGCTTCTCTCCATGTTTCAATGGAGCCTAGCTTGGACAAGTGGTGGACATTTATTTCTCTCTATGTTTGAATAGAGTTATCTTGGAAAAGTGGTGGACCTTGGAACAAAACCCCCATGTAAAACATATCATGGGCATTACAAGTGGTGAGAAAAAATACCATTTAATATATAATCTTATAGGTTGGACAAGTGGTGGACCTTAACACCCAATTATTCTTAATATAATGACATAGAGTGGATAAGTGGTGAACTTGGGACCAAACCTACTAGAAAAATAGGTTCGACAAGTGGTGGACCTTGAATGTAAACCCCCCATGTACAAAATATCACTCATGCTACTAGAAATAATTTGGTATTAAGGTCCATGTTTCAATGCAGCCTAGCTAGGAAAAGTGGTGGACCTTTGTTTCTCTCTATGTTTCAATAGATTTAGCTTGGACAAGTGGTGGACCTTGGAACAAAACCCCCATGTAAATCATGTCATGGGCATTACAAGTGGTGAGAAAAAATACCATTCAAGCTATAACATTATAGGTTGGACAAGTGGTGGACCTTAACACCCAATTCCTCTTAATATAATGACATAGAGTGGAAAAGTGGTGAATCATGAGACCAAACCTACTAGGGATAATAGGTTGGACAAGTGGTGAACCTTGAATGTAAACCCCCCATGTACAAAATATTATGGGTATTGGGTATTTCAATGGAGCCTAGCAACTTGGAGACATGGTGGAGCTTATTTCTCTCCATGTTTCAATGGAGCCTATCTAGGAGAAACAGTGGAGGTTCCTTCTCTCCATGTTTCAATGAGCCTAGCTTGGACAAGTGGAGGACCTTTCTTTCTCTATATGTTTTAATAGAGTTATCTTGGACAAGTGGAGGACCTTTCTTTCTCTATATGTTTTAATAGAGTTAGCTTGGACAAGTGGTGGACCTTGGAATGAAACCCCCATGTAAAACATATCATGGGCATTTCAAGTGGTGAGAAAGGATACCATTTAAAATATAACCTTATAGGTTGGACAAGTGGTGGACCTTAACACATAGTTCTTCTTAATATAATGACATAGAGTGTACAAGTGGTGAATCTTAAGACCAAACCACTCGTGCTACTAGGGATAATAGGTTGGACAAGTGGTGGACCTTGAATGTAAACCCCTCATGTACAAAATTATGGGTTTAGGGTATTTCAATGGAGCCTAGCTTGGAGACATGGTGGAGATTGCTTCTCTCAATGTTTCAATGGAACCTATCTTGGAGAAATGGTGGATCATCCTTCTCTCCATGTTTCAATGGAGCCTACCTTGGACAAGTGGTGGACCTTTGCTTCTCTCTATGTTTCAATAGAGTTAGCTTGGACAAGTGGTGGGTCTTGGAACAAAACCCTTTTGTAAAACATAGCATGGAAATTACAAGTGATAAGGAAAAATATCATTCAAGATATAACCTTACAGGTTGGAAAAGTGGTGATGGACCTTGACAAGTGGTGAAGGATACCATTTAAGATATACCCTTATAGGTTGGACAAGTGGTGGACCTTAACACCCAGTTATTCTTAATATAATGACATAGAGTGGATAAGTGGTGAATCTTAAGACCAAACCACTCATGCTACTAGGTATAATACGTTAGAGAAGTGGTAGACCTTGAATGTAAACACCCCATGTACAAAATATCATGGTTTTAGGGTGTTTCAATGGAGCCTAGAATCTTGGAGACATGGTAGATCTTGATTCTTTCCATGTTTGAATGGCACCTATCTTGGAAAAATGATGGAGGTTACTTCTCTCCATGCTTCAATGGAGCTTAGCTTTGACAAGTGGTGAACCTTTGCTTCTCTCTATGTTTGAATAGAGTTAGCTTGGACAAGTGGTGGACCTTTGCTTCTCTCTATGTTTGAATAGAGTTAGCTTGGATAAGTGGTGGACCTTGGAATGAAACCCCCATGTAAAACATATCATGGGCATTTCAAGTGGTGAGAAAGGATACCATTTAAGATATAACCTTATAGGTTGGACAAGTGGTGGACCTTAATACATAGTTCTTCCTAATATAATGACATAGAGTGTACAAGTGGTGTATCTTGAGACCAAACCACTCCAGCTACTAGGGATAATAGGTTAGACAAGTGGTGGGCCTTGAAATAAAACCCCCCATGTACAAAATAAAATGGGTTTAGGGCATTTAAATGGATCCTAGCTTGGAGACATGGTGGAGCTTTCTTCTCTCCATGTTTCAATGAAGCCTATCTTGGAGAAATGGTGGAGCATCCTTCTCTCCATGTTTCAATATAGCTTAGCTTGGACAAGTGGTGGATCTTTGGTTCTCTCTATGTTTCAATAGAGTTAGCTTGGACAAGTGGTGGACATTGAAACAAAACTCCCATGTAAAACATATCATGGGTAGTTCAAGTTGTGAGAAAAAAAACCATTTAAAATATAACCTTATAGGTTTGACAAGTGGTGGACCTTAACACCCAATCCTTTTTAATACAATGACATAGAGTGGACAAGTGGTGAATCTTGAGACCAAAGCTATCAAGCTACTAGGGATACTACGTTGGACAAGTGGTGGATCTTGAATGTACATCCCCTATGTACAAAATATCATGGGTTTAGGGTGTTTCAATGGAGTCTAGCATATTGGAGACATGGTGGAGCTTGCTTCGCTCCATGTTTCAAGTGGTGGACCTTCAATTATTTTCCCATACCTAGTTTAGACAACCCATACACTTTGCAACTCTAAAGGTTGGACGAGTGGTGGAGCTTTGTTTATTTCCATGTTTTAATGGATCCTAGCTTGGACAAGTGGTGGAACTTAGAAAAAAGTCCCCCCTGTACAACATAGCTGAGTTTTTTCATGTTTTAATGGAAGAGATATTTGACAAATGGTGGAGCTTGCTTATCTCCATGTGGATTTTAGAACTATCTTGGACAAGTGGTGGAGCTTTGCTTTTCTACTCTTCATAATACAATGATGTATAGGTTGGTTACATGGTGAATCTTAAGGCCAAACCTCCCATCTTACTAGAGATGATAGGTTGGACAAGTGTTCAACCTTCTATCATTTCTCCATGCCTATAATTAGACAATTAGTAGAACTAGCATCTTTCTATGTTGTCTAGAGCTGAGCTTGGACAAGTAGTGGACCTTGCTACTCTCTTCCCTTGGTTTATTAGTTTGAAGACTCATTATATATACTTGCTTAGATCTATATAATTACTCATTAGTTAGGTTACAAGTAGGTATGTAATTTGTTAGCCTCAAGGGACTTTGAATATTGAATAGTAAGAAAGTCAAGTGCTGGTTTGAAGATCTTTTGCTTATCTAAACTAGACTCTAACTCAATAATAAGTCTCTTAAGTTCCACAAATTGTCCTATCTAGGCTCCAAAAGAGTCTTAATTGGTTTGTGCTAGATTCTAACTTCCTTGATGGGGTAGAATCCTAGAAAAATGAGGCACTATAAGTTTTACCTTAGCTCAAATGGATTTTCACTTAAACTAGACTGCAATTTGGCACTCTAGTATCTTTGTCTTGATGGAGTTTAACACTAGATACATAGTAGTGATATTTAAGCTTCATGTCTCTTCACTTGATCGAGATATGAGACCATACTTTCAAGGTCACCACTTGTCTTACCTAAAGACCAATGTGAGACGTGGGAGCAAGAAACCCATCCGATATTGTTTTAAGGACTATTACATAGACAATCAATAACTTAAGTAAAGCAAAAAGACTTGGATCTTTCACAATTAATAACTTAAGTAAAGCCAAAAAGACTTGGATCTTTGACAGCTTTTTTCAAACTAAAAAAGCACAATCTCATGCTAACAAAACTCTAAATCACAATTGAAAGTTTTGAACGAGAAAAAGATCAGCAATCTTATAAGAAGGATACTTTTCATTTCATTTGATGATTACAAACTAAAAGAAAGTCTCTCAAGAAATTGATAAAAAAGAAATGTAGGTGACTGCTTCATTATTTTGAGCAAACATATCAAAATCTCTATTGATTGAGCTCCATCTAGTAGTATCCTTTGTAAGATCCTGCAGGAAGGAATAAAAAGAAAGATTTGTTAGATACCATGCACATGAGTGTTCAAGTATGTGTATCAAGAATATATGACATGTCACTAGTACCTTAGGGTTGCTTTCTATCTAGCCTTAGAAGATTGTTCTCAGCTTTCACCTTATTTATATAAGCCTTTGCTGCGGTTGCCTTTAAAACTCCTTTTGTGTTACAACCCAATTGCCTAGCTAAAGTGGTCAATTGTGACGCCTTCATGCTTTCAATGGGTGTACGCTCCTTTGCTAAGATCTCTTGTATTTGGGCTCTTCTCATTTCATTGCGGTGGCTTGTGTCACTTGCATTTTCAATGATAGTTTCATCCCTGTCACCTTTTGCAGGTGGTATTCTTCTTGTACAGAACACCTTAGCTGACCAAACATCATTTTTCTGCTTCCAATACTCCATGATTTGTTTGTATTCACTATCATTTGTCACTATAGGTTGTCCATAACGATTAGAAGCAATTAAATCACGCACATCCCTTCTCTCATCAAGTTGAATCAAGTATGGCAGTAACTCCTCCAAGAGCATATTGTCAACCATCTTCTCAGCATCAAATTGTGGTGGAAAAATGCAATTGTTTTCTGGTGAAATACATCCCTTGTAAGGAGAGTCATCAATAAGCATTGTTCTTTGTGGATCACATTCAAACCCCATGGCAATTTTGGCTAGAGGCTTGAACATTGCCTCAACGTTTGGATTGTCGGGTCTAAACAATTTTTGAGTTTGAGCGGTGTAGCAAACATCTTGCGACCAAATTGCAAAGAAAGGAAATGTATCCTCAGCTAAGTTGTTTAGTGCTGCAAGGATTTGATACACATTATTCCTAGTAGCTGTCGACCAAATTGCAACATTAAACCTCTGTAAAATAGTCTTCAAGAATTGGATGCAACCTGGCCTGAGTATAATATATCTTTTTGAATCCATTTGGACTGAGTTGTGGTGTGAGGATGGTTGAGGGGAACGTTTCAACAATAGACCATTTAAATCTAATATAATTGTAAGCATGGATTTCTCAACATCTACGCTACATGACGTAGTACCAATTGGCCATAGCTCGTGAGTGGACTTGAATTTTTGAATCATCGATTTCTTGGTTCTCATTATTGGAAGCTTGCTCAAGTTGCACAACACTAGACTCTAGTATAGAAATATCATCCATCTTGGGCACTTTAGAAACCATAGAATCTATGGATTCTATAGTTGTTGACTGAACCATAGGAGCATTATCCATCCCAGTTTGTGAATCTAAGAAAACACACACACAAATGGTATCTCAAAACCACTAGAATTTTATTCACCATATTTATAAGTAGAACTCCTAGTAAGAAATTTATTTAAGGTAAAGTCGTTGTTAGAATCCTTGCAACCATTTTCAGCATTCGTACACCAAACACCACTTGTCTAAAATACAATCTACTAACTCAACATTTTTCATCTTACACTTTATTAAATATGAGTACTTAAAGTGAAAACTAAAAGCCACCCTTGTTGAGGAAACATGGATACAAGGTCCACCAAATGTCCAACCTAGACTACAAGCAAACAATTAGAGATTTGGCTTAGATTTGGATTCAAAGGCCACCACTTATTCAAGTAAGATAACTCCACTTGTTTAAGACAGTAATGTTTGAAGCCCCACCACTTGTCCAACCTAGACATTGATTAAATTTTGGTAAGATTTATCACAAATCTAGAGTAGAATCAAGATTCTATGGCCAAGGTAGTCAAATAAGTTAGACAACACACAAAGCATAAGAGCACTTTAGATTCTCATTGAGCATAAACTAAACAATAATCAAATGTTATATTCACTTGAGATTTCATCCATGAAAAATGAAAATGATGCATGTACTTGAGATTTCCATCCATGTACAATACTTTACAATGTCAAGTAAAGTTATAGTCAGCAAACAACTCTTCTCCTGCTTCAACTTGACAAATAGTCTCAATGCATACATGGCCATATTCTTTTGACTTGATGTGTGAAGAGGTGCATTTATGCCAAGGTGGCAAATTTGGATCAAATGTATAGCGTACGTTGGGACAGACATTTGTACTATGAGAACTATTTATATAGCCCGACACGTTTCCTTCTTCTACACAACCAATAATGTATGATTGATCTTCCTTTTCTTCTATGTTTGGATCCTCTAGAAGAGAATATTTATAAGCTCTTGGAAAAATTTTGCATATCTTTTTCTAGTCTTGAAATCTATACTTATGCCCTCCATAGTTTAGAATAGTCAAACCACTTGCCAGGGTAGTATGCACAAATAGCCCATAACCAGCTCCTTCAATACATGAAAGTCGCACTTCAAAATCCACACCGTTAATATGGAAAATTACATCTTTGGGAATAGGAAAAGTTGGTGTCCCAAAAGGATCTTCATGCCAATCATAGTGTGAAATACATCTAGTTTTTATATCACTTAACTCCTTTGTGTCTGCAAAAAGAAGAAAATATTATGCATAAAATAATGACAATATCAAAGAAAGATATCGTTATTTTATAGTCCAATAGGTCTATTGTATGGAAGACTAAGAGTGCCTCTTACATGGTGCCTCCAAGGTTTCCAAAAAATAAAATCATTGGAAAAAAATGGCCACTGTGTCTCCAATCTATTGCCCATTTGAAGCATAGAGAGAACCAAGGTCCACCACTTGTCCAAGCTAGACATGGAGCATTGACACAAGATCCAACACTTATCCAAGAACCCTATAGTATATGTGGTAACATGGGATGCATTGATGCAACAAAATTAGTCTAGCCTCCTCATCCATCTCTTTTTTCTTGTAGCCTAGAGGGATTAGTTTCAAGGTCTATAACTAGTCAAAAACTACACATAGAACATTGATACAAGGTTCCACCACATGTGAAACCTATCATCTATAGTAGCATGGATGGTTTGATATCAAGGTTCACTGCGTGTCCTACCTATACTCTATTGTAGCATAGAGATTCTCGTTTGGTGGTACTACACTTGTCCAAACTTGGCTTGTTGTTGATATCTGGAGGTAATCAAGGGTCCTCCACTTGTCCAAGTTAGGCATGTATAACAATTGCAAGGTCCACCATGTGTACAACATATGATTGATTATAGCATGCATGGTCTTATTTCATGGGCAACCATCTTCTCTCCAACATGTGTCCAACCTCGGCTCCATTGAAGCATGGAGAGAAGCAAGGTCCACCACTTATCAAAGCTATTATTTTCTCCCAGTGCTTTCAAAACCCATAATACGTTGTACATGGGGGGGGGGGGGGGGGGGGATTCTTGTTTCAAGGTCCACCACTTGGCTAAGATTGGATCCATTGAAACATAAAGAGAAGCAAGCTCTACCATTTTTCCAAGCTAGGTGCCATTGAAACATGAAAACCCCATAATATGTTGTATACGGGGGTTTTTTCACGGTCTACCACTTGTCTAAGCTATGGTCCATTGGAACATGGAGAGAATCAAAGCTCCATCACTTTTCTAAGCTAGGATCCATTGAAACATGGAGAGAAGCAAGCTCCATTGTTTGTCTAAGCTAGGCTCCATTGGAACATGGAGAAAACAAGCTCCACCACTTGCCTATTATTGCATAGAGATTCTGGTTTGAAGGTCCACCACTTGTCCAACCTTGCCTTCATGTATGGAGATAATAAAGAGTGCAATGCTTCTCTAAGCTAGGGACATAAAAGAGTTTCAAGGTCCACTACATATATGATCTATGATGGGTTGTAGCATGGGAGGTTTCATTTTAAGGTTGACCACTTCTCCAGCTCCGCTTGTCCAACCTCAGATCCATTGAAGAATGGAGAATAAAGGTGTACCAACTCTCCAAAATAGGCAAGAAAATCTCTATAAAACCCATGAATTGTTAATATATGCTATGCTGTGGAGTTTTGTTTGAAGGTCCACTCCTTATCCAAGCTACAATCCATTGAAGCATGGAAATAAGTAAGATATATCTATAGTCCAAGATAGGATCCATTGAAGCATAGAGAGAATCAAGGTCCACCACTTGTCCAAGCTATGCATGGGTAATTGATATAAGGACCACTACGTTTTCACCTATACTATGCTCTATCATGGATGGTTTCATATACCACCAATTTTTCAACCTATTTAGTAGGTTGTATTATGGGGGTTTGGTTTCAAGGTACTTCACTTGTCTAAGGTGGGTTCCATTGAACCATGGAGAGAAACAATGTCTACCACTTGTCCGAAATATGCTCCTTTAAAACATAAAAGCAAGGTCCACCACTTGTCCAAGCTAATGTTTCTCTCCATTGAAACATGGAGAGAAACAAGGTCTACCACCTGTCCAAAATATGCTCCATTGAAACATAAAAGCAAGGTCCACCACTTTTCCAAGCTAATATAACAAATGGGTGTTGGTTACAAGGTGTACCACACTTGTCTAAACTAATCTCCATGCAAGGTCCACCACATGTACAAGCTATATGATCTTGGTTTGAAGGTCTACCACACCTCTTGAGATTAGGATCCATGTAAGGTCCACCTTTTGTCAAGCTATGCCTTTAGTGAGTACTAAAACTAAGTAAATTGCAGTACTTAAATACCTTTCCAAGCTCATTAAGATTTTGGTCTCTAAGGCCACCACCACATGTCTAATCTATGCTCTAATTGATTACTTATGCTAGTTCTCAAAGTCCAAACATAAGCTCCCTTCTAGCAAGGTTAGTTTAAATTTAGGCTCCAACACCTGTCTAAGCTAGGTTCAATTTATGAAGCATCACCATTTAACCATGCTACGATCTAATGTATCATATCAAGGGGGTATTGATAAAAGGTCCAAAACTTATTGAGTTCAAGCTCTTAAGTAATTAAGTCTTTGTGAGTATTAAATGTTATAGTTTTAGTCTAAAGATCCACCATTCAAAAACTCAAGTAATTTATTATTTACATTCAAACCTTGAATGCTTGAGATAAAAAATACAAACTCAATCAATACTATATAAAGCAAAATCTAACATTAAGAGTATCAAATCAGTAACAAGAAACACTAACATGCACAAGAAACTCAAAACATACGTGTCTCCATTTCCAAAAAGTCCTCCATTGACAGAGGATGTTGTTGTTCTTCTTCTTCTTCTCTTTGTGGAGAGCACTCCTCTGTAACAGGCACAATGTCATCTGATTGCGAAGTGGATTGTTGAAGTCCAGCCCATTTTTCTATATCTTCATGAGACTTAGCAAAGTCTAGCAGCATGGTCTCCACGTTTTTTGCCTCCTCCACACTATCAATTAAGCATATAACTTCTTTTTTCTGTTGTATTCCTTCTTGTGCAACCAAGGAGCCATCACCAAAAACATCAACAAGCTTGCGGTCTTCAAAACAATATGTACGAATGTAGTGCTTGACCAAAGCTCTTTTTTTGGCCTCCAAATATTGCAAATCTGACATATCGTTATCTGCTACTTGAAGAAGAGAACAATCAATTGGCATGGGATGTTCCTCTGATCTTCTTCTCAGGTCTTCAAATGCATTGCCTTGTCCCAAGAAGGCAATAACTGTTAGGAATTGAATTGATCCTTTGCAAGGAGCTGATGGAAAGTGATGCAATGCACCACAACAATGGTAGCTTAGATTATCTCCCATGGCGTGAAAGGCACATTGCAATTTTGTGAAGTTAGTGAAATCCACAAATGCAAGAAAGACAAATCCAGATCTGTTGACCCTCCAGCAATAGCCAAGATCCCATCCAAAGCATTGTTAAATGTCTCCTCACTCCACTTCAAATTGCCTCCAACGTTTTTTGTCATATCTAAAACACATAAGCCAATAGGCACTTTATTATTGAAGTGGCGCATCAAGTAGAGATTGCCTTCCATTTGTAGGCTCACCACATAGATTGACCATGGCAAATCTCTAGGCTCAGTTTTCTCCTTTTGAAGGTGAATTTCCCATTGCATGTATTTTATTGCTCCATCTGGAAAAGCCATTTTCTTTGTTCCACGCGTCAAACTAGATTTGATCCATTCCTCGCATAGCATTAAAATTGTTTTATAAACAACATCATTGATGTTATACATTTTGACCACCTCCTCCCAGTCTTTACATGGTGAAGACTCATTCAAATTGTTGAAGCCTTCAAGAAGTGCATCTTGAATCAATTTGTCTTGCTTCAACTGCTTGATTCGATTATACATGTCAGTTGCATCACCATCCTTTGCACTCTTTGACAGTAAAATCTTCTCATCTCTAATCTCTTCTTGAATAGTCTTTACCTCTGATTCCTCAAGGCCACAAAGGAATCTAAATACAGTTGTTGGGGGTTTCTTATTCTCCTCTTCTAGCTTTTCAATTATTTCTATCCAGCAATCATAAACTAAATCAGAGTACGTGACCATGTGTGCCTGTTTAGCAATCCAACTTGCTGCTGCACTCATTCTTGCCAATCGAAGAAAAGCCTAAAAAGAAATAGAGAAATAATTAAACTATTGAGCAAGATTTGTTAATTAAACACTATCAAAAAGACAAAGAAAATAACTTACATCCCATCCGGCACGAGATGCATGTCCCCCTGAATTTCCACTTGCTACCTTTGGTGGTCGTCCTGAGAAGATCCATTGACTCTGTAAATGTCTCAATATTTGGTTGTAAGGTTGCTTGACATACAATGCCTGAGCCTCCTCATTTGTAATGGCAGATATAGCAGTTGCAACAAATGGAGGAGCATTCACAACAATGCGAGCCTTTCTATTTATACACGCTAATCAGTCTTTCAAATATCTCTTTGTTGTTTTGTTCATTGTGAAGCAAAACTTTTGCAGCATAGATTGAATGCTGCCCATCAAGAATCCAATAATGATAATCTTTAATTTTTTGCTCCTCTACCTCTTCTACTGCCAATGGAGTCCCCTTCTTTGATTTTGCATTTCGAACAGGCATCAAATATGCACATGCTGCAGGCTTGGTCGTACTCTCTGAAAATCCAAATAACACACTTTCAGCGTGTTTTTTATCCATAATACGTGCATTATAGTGATCAGGAGCAAGCCAACAATTTTGAATAGGGATATCAAATTCCCTATATTGGAAAGGAAAATAATTTATGTACGTATTCATTCCACCTATATCTTTTTCTTGTCCTTTCATGGCCTCAGCTTCTAAAACATCTGGATCCACAATTCTCATCTTTGACATTGAACCCTCTGTTGATGAGGATGCCAAAGATGCCTTGTCTACATCCAAAATGGAACTAGTTCGCTTAGCTGCTACTTTTTGCACTTTTGCTTGCTTCTTTGTGGATGGTGGTCGTGAAGCTTTCACCTTTTTTCGTTGTAGTGTGGCAATGATGGAGCTTTGAAGTTGATCTGCTGTGATGTTTGGATTTGATTCTGCAAACTTCCATCCTCGAGAAAACATTGTCTCTTCTTTGTTTCTAGACATGCGCTCCAATGCATATGCTCCTGGAGATAGTTGAAATTCTAGATTCATTGGAACTAGAATGTCAATGCATTCCACCTCCGGATGACTATCAACTACAGAGACAGATGCTTCCACAACTTGTCCAACATCTTCAAACAAGCTGTCATTCTCCTTTTTGGCAATAAATAGATGCACCTTATGAAATTGTGCACCCTCTATACCATGTATGTCCAAATACCATTTCCTAACATCATTGCAAGTATAGTCAACTGAGACAGCAACCCTTGCAACCTGTTTTTTTGGATCCATCTTTCCTGAAACAAAAAAAACAAATGTTATTTTAGCATATACTTTTTTGTAATGAATTAAGTTTGTGTGAATACAAGGTTCCACCACTTGTTCAAGTTAGATCTAAGCAAGTATACATAGTAATCTTTAAGCTAGTAAACTAAGGGAAGGGAGAAGTAAGGTCCACTACTTGTCCAAGCTCAGCTCTAGACAACATGGAGAGATTCGAGGTCTACTAATTGTCTAATATAGGCTAATTATATTGAAACATAGAGAGAAGCAAAGGTCCACCACTTGTCCAATCTAGGGTCCATTGAAACATGGAGAGAAGGATGCTCCACCATTTGTCCAAAATAGGCTCCATTGAAACATGAAGAGAAGCAATATGCACCATGTCTTCGAGATGCTAGGCTCCATTGAAATACCTTAAACCCACGATATTTTGTATATGTGGGGTTTAAATTCAAGGTCCACCACTTGTCCAACCTATTCTCCCTAGTAGCATGAGTGGTTTGGTCTCAAGATTGACCACTTTTCCACTCTATGTCATTATATTAAGAAGATCTGGGTGTTAAGGTCCACCACTTGTCCAACCTATAAGGCTATATCTAAAATGGTATTATTTACCACCACTTGGAATGCACATGATAGGTTTTACATAGGGGTCTGGTTCCAAGGTCCACCACTTGTCCAAGCTAACTCTATTGAAACATAGAGAGAATCAAAGGTCCACCACTTGTCCAAGCTAGGATCCATTGAAACATGGAGAGAAGGATACTCCACCATTTGTCCAAGCCAGGTTCGATTGAAACATGAAGAGAAGCAAGCTACACCATGTCTCCAAAATGCTAGGCTCCATTGAAATATCTTAAATCCATGATATTTCATACATGGGGGGTTTACATTCAAGGTCCACCACTTGTCCAACCTATAATCACTAGTAGCATGAGTGGTTCCAAGGTCCACCACTTGTCCAAGATAACTCTATTGAAACATAGAGAGAAGCAAAGGTCCACCACTTGTCCAAGCTAGGGTCCATTGAAACATGGAGAGAAGGATGCTCCACCATTTGTCCAAGATACGCTCCATTGAAACATGAAGAGAAGCAAGCTACACCATGTCTCCAAGATGCTAATCTCCATTTAAATACATTAAACCCATGATATTTCGTACATGGGGGGTTTACATTCAAGGTCCACAACTTGTCCAACCTATTATCTCTAGTAGCATGAGTGGTTTGGTCTCAAGATTCGCCACTTTTTTACTTTATGTCATTATATTAAGAATATCTGGGTGCTAAGGTCCACCACTTGTCCAACTATAAGGTAATCTTAAACTTTATTCTTTCTCACACTTGGAGTTACCATGATAGGTTTACATGGGAGTTTGGTTACAGGCCCACCACTTGTCCAAGCTAAATCTATTGAAACATAGAGAGAAGCAAAGGTCCACCCACTTGTCAATCTAGGCTCCATTGAAACATGGAGAGAAGGATGCTCCACCATTTTGTCAAAGATAGGGTCCATTGAAACATGAAGAGAAGCAGCTGCACATGTCTCCAAGATGCTAGGCTCCATGTGAAATACCTTAACCATGATATTTCGTACATGGGGGGGTATACATTCAAGGTCCACCATTGTCCAACCTATTATCGTTAGTAGCATGAGTGGTTTTGGTCTCAGATTTCACCACTTTTCCACCTCTATGTCGTTTATAATTAAGAAGATCTAGGTTTTAAGGTCGACCACTTGTCCAACCTATAAGGCTAGATCTTAAAGGGTATTATTTTCTCACCATGGGAATGAACCATGATATGTTTTTACATGGGGGTTTGGTTCTAGGTCCACCACTTGTCCAAGCTAACTTATGGAAACAAGAGAGAACAAAGGTCCACCACTTGTCCAAGCTAGGCTCAATTGAGGACATTTTTAAGAAGGAAGATCCCCCATTGGTGGAAGATAGGCTTTCCATCGAAACATGAAGAGAAGCAAGCTGCACCATGTCTACAAGATGCTAGGCGTCATCGAAATACCTTAAACCCAGGATATTTTGTACATGGGGGGTTTACATTCAAGGGCCACCATTGTCCAAGCTATTATCGCTAGTGAGATGAGTGGTTTTCTCTCAAGATTCACCACTTTTCCTATCTATATCATTATATTAAGAATATGTGGGTGTTAAGGTCCACCACTTGTCCAACCTATAAGTCTATATCTTAAAGGTTATTCTTTCTTACCACTTGGAGTGACGATGATTGGTTTTATATGGGGGGTTTGGTTCCATGCTCCACCACTTGTCAAGCTAACTCATATATGAAAACAGATAGGAGAGCAAAGGTCCACCACTTGTCCGAGCAAGGCTCCATTGAAACATGGAGAGAAGGATGCTCCACCATTTGTCCAAGATAAGCTCCATTGAAACATGACGAGAAGCAAGCTGCACCATGTCTCCAAGATGCTAGGCTCTAGCGAAAAACATTAAACCCACGATATGTCGTAGATGAGGGGTTTACATTCAAGGTCCAACACTTGTCCAAGCTATTATTGGTAGTAGCTTGAGTGGTTTGGTCTCAAGATTCACCACTTTTCCACTCTATGTCATTATATTAAGAATATGTGGGTGTTAAGGTCCACCACTTGTCCAACCTATAAGGCTACATCTTAAAGGTTATTCTTTCATACCACTTGGAGTGACCATGATAGGTTTTACATGGGGGTTTGGTTCCAAGGTCCACCACTTGTCCAAGCTAACTCTATTGAATCATAGAGAGAAGCAAAGGTCCACCACTTGTCCAAGCTAGGCTCCATTGAAACATGGAGAGAAAGATGCTCCACCATTTGTCGAAGCTAACTCTATTGAGACATGGGGGGTTTACGTTCAAGGTCCACCACTTTCCAAGCTATTACCGCTAGTAGCATGAGTGATTTTGTCTCAAGATTCACCACTTTCTCACTCGATTTCATTAAGTTTAGAATATTTGGGTGTTAAGGTCCACCACTTGTCCAACCTATAAGACTATATCTTAAAGGTTATTCTTTCTCACGACTTGGAGTGACCATGATAGGTTTTACATTGGGGTTTGGTTCCAAGGTCCACCACTTGTCCAAGCTAACTCTATTGAAACATAGAGAGAAGCAAAGGTCCACCACTTGTCCAAGGTAGGGTCCATTGAAACATGGAGAGAAGGATGCTCCACCATTTGTCCAAGATAGGCTCCATTGAAACAAGAAGAGAAGCAAGGTGCACCATGTCTCCAAGATGTTAGGCTCCATCTCAATACCTTAAACCCACCATATTTCGTAGATGGGGGGTTTACATTCAAGGTCCACCACTTGTCCAACCTATAAGTTTATATCTTAAAGCTTATTCTTTCTTACCACTTGGAGTGACCATGATAGGTTTTATATGGGGGTTTGGTTCCAAGCTCCACCACTTGTCCAAGCTAACTCTATTGAATCATAGAGAGAAGCAAAGGTCCACCACTTGTCCAAGCTAGGCTCCATTGAAACATGGAGAGAAGGATGCTCCACCATTTGTCCAAGATAGGCTCCATCGAAAAATGAAGAGAAGCAAGCTGCACCATGTCTCCAAGATGCTAGGCTCCATCGAAAAACATTAAACCCATGATATGTCGTAGATGAGGGATTTACATTTAAGGTCCAACACTTGTCCAAGCAATTATTGGTAGTAGCCTGAGTGGTTTGGTCTCAAGATTCACCACTTTTCCACTCTATGTCATTATATTAAGAATATGTGGGTGTTAAGGTCCACCACTTGTACAACCTATAAGGCTACATCTTAAAGGTTTTTCTTTCTTACCACTTGGAGTGACCATGATAGGTTTTACATGGGGGTTTTGTTTCAAGTTCCACCACTTGTCGAAGCTAACTCTATTGAATTATAGGGAGAAGCAAAGGTCCACCACTTGTCTAAGCTAGGCTCCATTGAAACATGGAGAGAATGATGCTCCATCATTTCTCGAAGCTAACTCTATTGAAACATGGGGGGTTTACGTTCAAGGTCCACCACTTGTCCAAGCTATTACCGCTAGTAGCATGACTGGTTTTATCTCAAGATTCACCACTTTATCACTCTATGTCATTATATTAAGGATATCTGGGTGTTAAGGTCCACCACTTGTCCAACCTATAAGGCTATATCTTAAACTTTATTCTTTCTCACCACTTGGAGTTACCATGATAGGTTTTACATGGGAGTTTGGTTACAAGGCCCACCACTTGTCCAAGCTAACTCTATTGAAACATAGAGAGAAGCAAAGGTCCACCACTTGTGCAAGCTAGGGTCCATTGAAACATGGAGAGAAGGGTGCTCAACCATTTGTCCAAGATAGGCTCCATTGAAACATGAAGATAAGCAAGGTGCACCATGTCTCCAAGATGCTAGGGTCCATCTAAATACCTTAAACCCACGATATTTCATAGATGGGGGGTTTACATTCAAGGTCCACCACTTGTCCAACCTATTATCGCTAGTAGCACGAGTAGTTTGCTTTCAAGATTCACCACTTTTCCACTCTATGCCATTATATTAAAAATATCTGGGTGTTAAGGTCCACCACTTGTCCCACCTATAAGGATATATCATTAAGGTTATTCTTTCTCACCACTTGGAGTGAACATGATACGTTTTACATGGGGGTTTGGTTCCAAGATCCACCACTTGTCCAAGCTAACTCTATTGAACCCTAGAGAGAAACAAAGGTCCACTACTTGTCCAAGCTAGGTTCCATTGAAAGATGGAGCGAACGATGCTCCACCATTTGTCGAAGCTAAGTCTATTGAAACATGGGGGGTTTACGTTCAAGTTCCAGCACTTGTCCAACCTATTATCGCTAGTAGCATGAGTGGTTTTGTCTCAAGATTCACCACTTTTTCACTCTATGTCATTATATTAAGAATATTTGGGTGTTAAGGTCCACCACTTGTCCAACCTATAAGCCTATATTTTAAAGGTTATTCTTCTCACCACATGGAGTTACCATGATAGGTTTTACATGGGGGTTTGAGTTCCAAGGTCCACCACTTGTCCAAGCAAACTCTATTGAAACATAGAGAGAAGCAAAGGTCCACCACTTGTCCAAGCTAGGGTCCATTGAAACATGGAGAGAAGGATGCTCCACCATTTGTCCAAGATAGGCTCCATCGAAAAATGAAGAGAAGCAAGCTGCACAATGTCTCCAAGATGCTAGGCTTCATCGAAATACCTTAAACCCATGATATTTTGTACATGGGGGGTTTACATTCAAGGGCCGATACTTGTCCAAGCTATTATCGCTAGTAGCATGAGTGGCTTTGTCTCAAGATTCACCACTTTTCCAGTCTATGTCATTATATTAAGAATATGTGGGTGTTAAGGTCCACCACTTGTCCAACCTATAAGTCTATATCTTAAAGGTTATTCTTTCTTACCACTTGGAGTAACCATGATAGGTTTTACATGGGGGTTTGGTTCCAAGCTCCACCACTTGTCCAAGCTAACTCTATTGAAACAGAGAGAGAAGCAAAGGTCCACCACTTGTCCAAGCTAGGGTCAATTGAAACATGGAGAGAATGATGCTCCACCATTTGTCCAAGATAGGCTCCATTGAAACATGAAGAGAAGCAATGTGCACCATGTCTCCAAGATGCTAGGCTCCATCTAAATACCTTAAACCCACCATATTTCGTAGATGGGGGGTTTACATTCAAGGTCCACCACTTGTCCAACCTATAAGTCTATATCTTAAAGGTTATTCTTTCTTAACACTTGGAGTGACCATGATAGGTTTTATATGGGGGTTTGGTTCCAAGCTCCACCACTTGTCCAAGCTAACTCTATTGAAACAGAGAGAGAAGCAAAGTTCCACAACTTGTCCAAGCTAGGGTCCATTGAAACATGGAGAGAAGGATGCTCCACCATTTGTCCAAGATAGGCTCCATTGAAACATGACGAGAAGCAAGTTGCACCATGTCTCCAAGATGCTAGGCTCCATCGAAAAACATTAAACCCATGATATGCCGTAGATGAGGGGTTTACATTCAAGGTCCAACACTTGTCCAAGCTATTATTGGTAGTAGTCTGAGTGGTTTGGTCTCAAGATTCACCACTTTTCCACTCTATGTCATTATATTAAGAATATGTGGGTGTTAAGGTCCACCACTTGTACAACCTATAAGGCTACATCTTAAAGGTTATTCTTTCTTACCACTTGGAGTGACCATGATAGGTTTTACATGGGGGTTTGGTTTCAAGTTCCACCACTTGTCCAAGCTAACTCTATTGAATTATAGAGAGAAGCAAAGGTCCACCACTTGTCTAAGCTAGTCTCCATTGAAACATGGAGCGAAGGATGCTCCCACATTTCTCGAAGCTAACTCTATTGAAACATGCGGGGTTTACGTTCAAGGTCCACCACTTGTCCAAGCTATTACCGCTAGTAGCATGAGTGGTTTTGTCTCAAGATTCACCACCTTATCACTCTATGTCATTATATTAAGGATATCTAAGTGTTAAGGTCCACCACTTGTCCAACCTATAAGGCTATATTTTAAAGGTAATTCTTTCTCACGACTTGGAGTGACCATGATAGGTTTTACATTGGGGTTTAGTTCCAAGGTCCACCACTTGTCCAAGCTAACTCTATTGAAACCTAGAGAGAAACAAAGGTCCACTACTTGTCCAAGCTAGGCTCCATTGAAAGATGGAGAGAACGATGCTCCACCATTTGTCGAAGCTAAGTCTATTGAAACATGGGGGCTTTACATTCAAGTTCCACCGCTTGTCCAAGCTATTACCGCTAGTAGCATGAGTGGTTTTGTCTCAAGATTCACCACCTTATCACACTATGTCATTATATTAAGGATATCTAAGTGTTAAGGTCCACCACTTGTCCAACCTATAAGGCTATATTTTAAAGGTAATTCTTTCTCACGACTTGGAGTGACCATGATAGGTTTTACATTGGGATTTAGTTCCAAGGTCCACCACTTGTCCAAGCTAACTCTATTGAAACCTAGAGAGAAACAAAGGTCCACTACTTGTCCAAGCTAGGCTCCATTGAAAGATGGAGAGAACGATGCTCCACCATTTGTCGAAGCTAAGTCTATTGAAACATGGGGGCTTTACATTCAAGTTCCACCGCTTGTCCATGCTATTATCGCTAGTAGCATGAGTGGTTTTGTCTCAAGATTCACCACTTTTTCACTCTATGTCATTATATTAAGAATATTTGGGTGTTAAGGTCCACCACTTGTCCAACCTATAAGCCTATATTTTAAAGGTTATTCTTTCTCACCACTTGGAGTGACCATGATAGGTTTTACATGGGGGTTTGAGTTCCAAGGTCCACCACTTGTCCAAGCAAACTCTATTGAATCATAGAGAGAAGCAAAGGTCCACCACTTGTCCAAGCTAGGGTCCATTGAAACATGGAGAGAAGGATGCTCCACCATTTGTCCAAGATAGGCTCCATCGAAAAATGAAGAGAAGCAAGCTGCACCATGTCTCCAAGATGCTAGGCTCCATCGAAAAACATTAAACCCATGATATGTCGTAGATGAGAGGTTTACATTCAAGGTCCAACACTTGTCCAAGCTATTATTGGTAGTAGCCTGAGTGGTTTGGTCTCAAGATTCACCACTTTTTCACTCTATGTCATTATATTAAGAATATGTGGGTGTCAAGGTCCACCACTTGTACAACCTATAAGGCTACATCTTAAAGGTTATTCTTTCTTACCACTTGGAGTGACCATGATAGGTTTTACATGGGTGTTTGGTTTCAAGTTCAACCACTTGTCCAAGCTAACTCTATTGAATTATAGAGAGAAGCAAAGGTCCACCACTTGTATAAGCTAGGCTCCATTGAAACATGGAGAGAAGGATGCTCCATCATTTCTCGCAGCTAACTCTATTAAAACATGGGGGTTTACGTTCAAGGTCCACCACTTGTCCAAGATATTACCGCTAGTAGCATGACTGGTTTTGTCTCAAGATTCACCACTTTATCACTCTATGTCATTATATTAAGGATATCTGGGTGTTAAGGTCCACCACTTGTCCAACCTATAAGGCTATATCTTAAAGGTTATTCTTTCTCATGACTTGGAGTGACCATGATAGGTTTTACATTGGGGTTTGGTTCCAAGGTACACCACTTGTCCAAGCTAACTCTATTGAAACATAGAGAGAAGCAAAGGTCCACCACTTGTGCAAGCTAGGGTCCATTGAAACATGGAGAGAAGGATGCTCCACCATTTGTCCAAGATAGGCTCCATTGAAACATGAAGAGAAGCAAGGGGCACCATGTCTCCAAGATGCTAGGCTCCATCTAAATACCTTAAACCCACGATATTTCGTAGATGGGGGGTTTACATTCAAGGTCCACCACTTGTCCAACCTATTATCCCTAGTAGCATGAGTAGTTTGCTCTCAAGATTCACCTCTTTTCCACTCTATGCCATTATATTAAGAATATCTGGGTGTTAAGGTCCACCACTTGTCCAACCTATAAGGATATATCATAAGGTTATTCTTTCTCACCACTTGGAGTGAACATGATAGATTTTACATGGGGGTTTGGTTCCAAGGTCCACCACTTGTCCAAGCTAACTCTATTGAAACCTAGAGAGAAACAAAGGTCCACTACTTGTCCAAGCTAGGCTCCATTGAAAGATGGAGAGAACGATGCTCCACCATTTGTCGAAGCTAAGTCTATTGAAACATGGGGGGTTTACGTTCAAGTTCCACCACTTGTCCAAGCTATTATCGCTAGTAGCATGAGTGGTTTTGTCTCAAGATTCACAACTTTTTCACGGAAGTATTCGCCTTTGGAAAACAGACACAGAAGGCAAGCCAATGTTACCACATGGAGATCCACCTCTAGTACAAATGGCAAAGTATGTCAAGGCCCACGAAGAAGTCATTTTGGGGCTAAAGAACTATATAGAATTTTGGAAAAATTTAGGGAATGGTTCAAGTATTCCGCGATATTATAGACCCGTGATAGATTATTGGAGTAAGGTAATTGAAGAGATTGGAAAAGCAATCATATCAGAGGGAGTCTTGTATGAAATGTTTTGGCCAAAAACTCAAGAATATTCTCACCTAGAAAGCACTACAATGAATTTGCAACAAGGAGCAGAAAGATTCCTAGGCCTTGAAGAGTTGAACGATCATTTTTGTGGGCCTCAACGAGATAAGCCAAGGGAAGAGTTTGACCCTATGTCTGATGTGCACCAAGGTGACTTTCTTATGCTTGTTCCGAGTGACACAGAAATCTATCGAGTGTGGCTTGCAATGGCTTTATCTGACATTGATAATGAGCCTACATCACCAAACTATAGAAAACTCTTGATTCAATATTGGGCACCTTGCGCGAGAAAAAGTGGGATGACAGATTCTCAAGCTTACATCAATTGTTGGAAGGGTTATTGGGCTGTCAACTATAAGGACCCACAAGTGTGGGAAACTGTAGATGCAATTGTTTGGTCCTGGAGACCCAACAAAGAAGGACCATTTTCTAGAATAAAGATTCCAGAAAGGCATGCTCTAAAAGCCAAAGAAGGCCTCACTCGAGCACATCAACCACACTTGGATCAAAGTTCAGATATGGTATCAAATGTGGAGTAGAATTATGTGGAGCTTCTATTGTGACTATACTAGTCAGTTTGTAAAAAAAATCTTTTTTGTATCTTCCTTTGTTTTATGTAATTTATAGTTATTATTCAAATCCATGTGTTGTACATCCTCTTGACTTTTGGTGTTTATCAACACCACAATCCTATGAGATTTTCACTTTATTTACTAACCACACACCTCAATTTTTCCCACTTTAAGTGGAAAATTCCCAAATTACATGAATTTAGTCGATTTGGAGATTCCCATAATGTGAGATTTTTACCAAAATACCTAATATGGTCTTTACTTCTATCGTAGCATCTATTGATGTAAATTGCAAAGGATAAATTTTCTCCATCAAGAATCATGTCAGTGTTTCCTTCGCTACTCAACCACTGCTTGTTCCATCATTGCTTGTTTCCTTAATCATCCAGTCGTAGCAACTATTAAAATCTCAACTGAAGATTGTGATTGAAGTCCATGCCATGCTCCACTGCCAGTCGGAGACTAGGAATAATAAACTTCATTGGCACGACTGCTTTTGTTCCATGTTCCATTTGAAACGGTGTCATTCTAGTGATAACCTTATAAGATGTTTGGTATGCCCATAAAGCGGTCTAAAGTTTAGCATCACATTGGTGTGGCTCCTTCTGAACTATCTTTGTTAGAATATGCTTAATGGTTTTATAACTGCTCTCTGGTTGACCATTGCATTGGGCATAATATGGAGTGGATTTTCTATGTTTGATTGAGAGCATGTCCATCAATATTTCCATAGTATCATTATCAAAATGTGTACCCTATTCAAATACAATTTCAATAAGGCGTCCATACCGATACACGATATTTTCAAAAATGAAAACGATAGTAGATTTAGTAGTATTATCTGGAAAAACCTTGGTCTCCACCCATTTGCTAGCATAACAGGTAGCATTTAAAGTGTATCAATTCTTTCTAAGAGTGACTTTCTTAAATGCCCCCATAAATTATAGACCCCATTTCATAAATACCCCCAAAGGTTGTACTGGAGGGAGAGGAGTCATATTTGTTGTTGTAGGTCTACCTTAGGGATATCTCAGAATAACCTTCAATGCTTTTGGACAGAAAGTCATAATGCCATAATGTGCCTTATTGAGTTTGTGGAAAATGCAAAATTTGAATTCCATCAGGAACATCATCGATGAACTAGTATGCCCTAAAGAATGACTTTATTGCTTTTAGTGCCTAAACTTAGTTGAGTTGAACACCATTCGTAGTGCTTCTCTTTTCGTAGTGGTGTATCCTTGTTCAACAATATTGAACCTAGGACTGGCAAAGTAAACTGGGTAGTCGGTCTTTCCATCAGGTTGGACCAGTATAGCTCCCATTTCTAGTCTCTAAGCATCCACATGGACATGAAAAATAACATCCCAATTTGGGTGTAGAAGGACTTGTTTGTCGATAATCCCATTTTTTAGACACTAGAAGCTTTGCTCACACTCAGTGGTCCAGATAAACTTATTGCTTTTCTTTGTGAGCTCATATAAAGGTAGGGATTTTGTTGCAAAAATATGAATGAACCTTCCGTAGAAGTTGATATAGCCCAAGAACGAAGTTATTTTAGACACAGTTTTGGGTGCCTTAGCTTGTTGGACATGTTTCACCTTATCATTGGCCATCTCAATGCCATTTCGAGACACAACATGTCTTAAAAGCTAAAATCTCCAGACCGTGAAGCCTAACTTGAATGGATTCAGGCAGATTCTTTTTTCCTTGCACCTTTCAAAGATGATTCCTAGGAATAATAAATACATCTCTTCCTTAGAAAAGACTGTAAAAACATCCATGAAGATGGCTAGAAACTTGTGTAGGAATTCACAAAATTTTTCCATCATACAACATTGAAATGTTGTTGGATAATTGCACATACCAAATGGAATTACTAGACACATAAATGCTCCCCATTTAGTGATAAATGTAGTCTTGGCTCTATCTTCAGGTGCTATCTTCAATTGGTTATAGCCACATATCCATCCATAAATCTGTACATTTCGTGATAAATGTAGTCTTGGCTCTATCTTCAGGTGCTATCTTCAATTGGTTATAGCCACAAATCCATCCATATCCATCCATAAGTCTGGTCATTCAATTTTCTCTAGTCCTCACAAACCCTCAACTTCCCATTCTTCTTTGAAACCACCACTATCGAAATAACCAGTCACTATTGTCCACTTCAGTAAAGAATCCTGCCTTAAGAAAATTGTATATATACTCCTTGACTTTCTTGGCATAATTAGAATTCATTCTGTACCATTTTATTCGTACTGGTCTGGCATTTGGTTTCAGTGTCATTTGATGCTACCAAACCTCTGGATCTACACCTTTTAGATCAGTGTGTTTCCAAGCAAACACATCTTTATACTTCTGGAAAAGATCCTTTGATTTCTCCTTCACCTCTAAGTTCATGTGCTTGTTGATTTTGATCATTCATGGTTTGTCTTTTGAACCAAGGGTTCCATTCTTCTACCTCCTAGTCATCTGGAAGTAACCAGTTTGGGCCACCTCCCTTCTGTTTGGCTAATGACTCTACTTCCTTTTCAGTACAAATTCCAAAATTTTTCCGATTCAGATTCATAGTGATAGCCAAAGCGCTATCCATCTTGCAAAGAAATTAGCCTTTCATTCAAGGACATAGCACATTGAGGTGAGATATCACTTCATACACACTCCTTTAGAAGAGAGATAGCTAAAGCTAGGAAAGGTGCATACAAGTGAAAATCCTGCAGACATGTTTACAAAGGTGGTCAACAAGGAGAAGTTGAGCTTTTGCTCATCTTCAATCGAGATTCAAGGATAACAAGCCAGGATGGAAAGAAGTCACAGGTTTGGTTTGGAAATCAATCTCCAAGTGGGAGAATGTTAAGTATCGAGCCTGATTTACCCCTTATAATTTTTTGTATTAAAAATGCACATTTGTAAGGCCCCCATTATGAGGAGAAGCCCTCGTGCGTGAAGAAAAATCACTCGTCAAAAACCAAAATTTTAATGGCCAATCGCGAGCCGGAATGTTGCTTTTTACTAAAAAATTTAAGCCAGAATATTATGGCAAGACGGCGGCCAAAAAGTGATCAAAAAACAATCGATCGTTTGATCGGTGGCCGGTAGTGAATGGACAGTGGCTGGTGGGTGGAAGTCAATGGCCAGTGGCCGATTTCAAAGGTAGACTTGTCTTCTCAAGGGCCGCCACACATGGGCAGATTTAGGGGTCCAATTTGGACTTGTCTACACAAGGACGGCTACACACAGCTGCCTCTCATGAGAGAGGGCAACCCTTTTGGCCTATAAAAGGAGGCCATTTCTACACACATTTCGGAGTGTGAAGTTGATGCAAGAAGAAGGTGGGTGTGAGGTGGTGAGAGTGAAGCAAGGCAGGAGCTCTATTAAGTGTATAATCCCTTTGTAACCTACTTCTTGTCTGAAGTTCTAAAGCCATTGAGTGGCTGCTTTCCCGTGGATGTCGCCCACATTGGGTGAACCATGTATATCATGTGCTCTCTCTCTCTCTCTCTCTCTCTCTCTCTCTCTCTCTCTCTCTCTCTCTCTCTCTCTCTCTCTCTCTACTATATAATCTCTCCTGTGTGAAAAATTTTCTATCTCCATTAAGTAACCTACTCATTCATCTACTTAGCTACAGCGTATTTCCTAACAACTGGTATTAGAGCAAGGTTTGCTCGTAGCTAAAGTATCTCAAGGAAAGGATTCCTTGAATTTAGTGGGAGTAAAGGTGGATTAAGCTCAAGATCAAGAAGCTCAACGGCCAAAACTACCACCCTTGGAAGATGTAGATTGAGAAATATCTCTACTATAAAGACCTCTATTTGTTGCGACTACGCGGTCTTGCAAAGAAGCCCGCAACGATGGCAGATGAAGCATGGATTATCCTTGATTAACAGGAATTGGGAACAATCCAATTAAGCTTGGCGTCAACGGTGGCCTTCAATGTTTTGGAGACGAAGACCACAGAGGACTTGATGAAGTCACTTGATGGACTCTACGAGAAACCATTGGCATCCAATAAGGTATTTCTCATGAAGCGCTTTTTCTATCCAAAGATGGCAGAGAATGGTTCAGTTGAAGAACACATAAATGACTTTCACACCAACATAAGCCAGATTCCATCGGTGAAAATAAATTTCGATGATAAAGTGCAAGATCTCCTTATGTACTATCGTCTCTACCGGATAGTTGGGACAGACTTATGATTGTTGTAAGTAATTCTATCTCTGGCACAAATACTCTTAAGTTTGATGATGTTGTGGGTGTTCTCCTAAGCAAGGAAATGTGAAGGAGAAGCACAAGAGAATCATCAAGTGCTGCACTGTGAGCGGAAACAAGAGGAAGGCCTAAGGAGAGGTTCAAAAACCAAAAGGGTCGTGATCGATCAAGGAGGAGAGAGTCACACACACACACTAGGACCGCCGGGGCATTTTTTCCCTCTTTAGGAGGTTTTTTCCCCCGTGCATTGTATATACGCCCATCACTCTACGGCTATCTATCTTTCCATTGCACACTAAGTAACACACACTCAGTTGTGTGCCTTGAGCTTCCTGTGTCTTCTCCAAGCTGTGTGTGTTTCTCTGCAACCCTAATTCCACCAATTGGTATCAGAGCAGGTTGCATCCTCCTGGGCTCAGTTGCCAGCTGCTCCAACACACACCTGCTCACTTTCTCCAATTTCAGTGAGGTTTGGCGAGTGTTCCCAGGTCAACAAATATTTTGGGTGAGCTCGTAGAGCACAGTCTGGTCAAATTTTTGATTCGGGCTCATTTCGGCCTCCGTTTCCTCTACAAGCAGTTCTGCACATACAATTTTATCATTTTGTGTAGAATTTCTATGGGGGGAGTATATGTCTCATGAATTTAATGCATTTTTGGCTAGTCATGGGATAAAACACCAATGTACAGTGTCTTATACACCTCAGCAAAATGGTATTGCTAAGAGGAAAAACACGTCACTTACGAAAATGGCACGATGTATGGTCAAAAGTCAAGCTTTTTCGCATTCTTTTTGGCTTGAGGCCATCATGTGTGCCACTTATGTACTAAACAGGTGTCCTAAAAAAGCTTTGCAGTCTATTACTGTGTATGAAGCATGGCATGATAGAAAGCCTTCTATTGATCACATGCGTGTTTTTGGATGTTTGGAATATGCTTTGATGCCACAAACACAGTGCAAAAAATTGGATGATACGGCTGTCAAATATATTTTTGTTGGTTATAGTGTTGAAAGAAAAGGTTACAGGTTGTATCATCCGCAAACAAAGCATAATTTGATTTCACGAGATGTAGTGCTTGTGGAAGATTGTGTTCAGCCCTTGCTGTCATGTAGAGATAGTAATGTAAGCTCATGGGACATTCATGACACTTTGTTTCCTCTTTTCAGTGGTGGAAATACAAATGTAAATTCCAATGAGGAAAATGTACAGCCTATGGGGGTTTCTAAAAATGTTACAGATCAGCCTATTACTGATACAGATGAACATGATGTACTTGATGAGGAAAGGGCTGAAAATGAGCAGTCTAGAGGTATGCCAAAATGGCTGGTTCATACATTGCGTGACAATAAATTGGATGCACCTTTGTCTAGTCATACTCGTTCAGGCTCTCTCCATGCATCTTATGCATCAGATTGTTATGCTTTGGCTGTGTCTAGCTTACATGATGTTGAGGAACCTCTATCTTTTGTGAAGCACAGAATTCAGAAAACTGGATGGCTACCATGCAATCAGAATATGATGCACTTATAGAAAATGACACATGGACTTTATGTGATTTGCCTCCTGGAAAATAGGCCATTCGTACAAAGTGGGTTTACAAGCTAAAACACAAGCCAGATGGTGAGATCGATTGCCATAAGGCTCGACTTGTTGCAAAGGGTTGCACAACAAAAAGACATAGATTTTGAAGAGACTTTTGCTCCGTCTTGTCCTACGACTACTGTGCATTTTCTATGTGCACTAGTAGCTCATTTTGGTTGGGATGTACATCAATCATACATATTGCTTTCTTAAATGGTGACATATTTGAGGAAGTTTATGTAACGCAGCCTCGCGATTTTGTCAAGAAAGGACAAGAGGAAAAAGTTTGTAGATGTAAGAAGGCTCTGTATGGGTTGAAGAAATCTCCTCGTGCTTGGTATGAGAAGGATGACACTTGTTTGGTCAAACAAGGCATTAGTAACAGTCCAACAGAAAGCACATTGTATGTAGAGCATGAGGGTGATATACTTCTCATTGTGGTTCTTTATGTAGATGATTTGCTGCACTGGACCAAATGAGAGACATATTGTTGAATTTAAGGCTGATTTGAATGCTACTTTCAATATGAAATATTTGGGGTTGTTGCATCATTACTTGGGTATAGAGTTTAAGTAGGGTGATGGTGGTATTGCATTGTATCAGAAAAGTTACATAGAGACATTTCTATGTAAGTTTGGACTTGAGGATTGCAAACCTATTGCCACTCCCATGGAAACAGGTTTGAAGTTGAGTCTACATGATGCTGGCAATCATGCTGATGTCACTCTTTACCAAACTGTTGTTGGCTGCCTCATTTATGTATGCAACATGAGGCCAGATATTTAGTTTGCAGTCTCACAGGTCAGCAGATTTATGCATATCCCAGGGTCTAAGCATTGGCAGGCTGTCAAGAGGATTTTTTTCTACCTTAGTGGCACTTTATATCTTGGCTTGTTTTATCCCAAGGGGGGATCATTGCACCAAACTTACATGCTTTTTCGGACTCAAATTGGGCTGGTTGTTCTAACATGCGAGTGTCCACAAGTGGTTTCTATTTCATGCTTTGTATTTCATGTATATCATGGTTGAGCAAGAAGCAACCTAATGTGGCCACTTTGAGTTGTGAGGCTGAGTACAGGGCAATCTTCACAGCTATGATTGAGTGTGTATGGCTCAAACACCTTATGGCTGATTTGGGTATTGGACAGGACACTGCCAACACTATCTACACTAACAGTCAAAGCACATTGGCAGTTGCGAGGAACCCAATTTTTCATGCTCGCACAAAGCACATTGAGGTGCATTACCACTATGTCAGGGAGCGGCTCTCAGCAGGAGAGATTAGTTTTGCTTATGTGCCAACACAGGACAACCTTGCATATATTTCCACAAAGGCATTGTCTCATGAGAAGCTCAAAGCTTTCTGCAAAGCTTTGGGCTTACTCCCCTTTGTGGACTGATCATGTCCACAAAGGCATTGTCTTATGAGAAGCTCGAAGCTTTCTGCAAATCTTTGGGCTTACTCTCCTTTGTGGACTGATCATGTCCTTAGGGCATGGCACTTCCCTTTACTCATGTGCCAGCTCTCGTTCACCCTCGCGGGGTTCATATGTGTAAAACTACCATATCACGTGCGTTCAAGACATGTTTATAAAACCCCTTATCTGTGAATTCTTTAAGGAATATAATATACCCTTTTCTTTTAAAATTTGTAAGTTTTTTTCAATTTTGAAAAAATAATGCCCTTCTGTATATATATTTCTGTAAGTTTCAAGAACTTTAAATACACTTCTATTGAACTCACGTGATAGGTTACATTTTTATTAGGTGACCTCCCCGGGCGTTCACCACATCAATCCAGGGGGAATTTGTTACCATATACATGTTGTAGTGATGTGTGTGAACACACTAGGACCACTGGGGCATTTTTTCCCTCTTTAGGAGGTTTTTTCCTTGTGCATTGTTTATACGCCCATCACTCTAGGGCTATCTATCTTTCCATTGCACACTAAGTAACACACTCTCAGTTGTGTGCCTTGAGCTTCCTTTGTCTTCTCCAATGTGTGTGTGTTTCTATGTAATCCTAATTCCAACACAACAAGGGCCATGTCAAGAAGGATTACTAATCCAAGAAGAAGGAGTCGGAGTCTGAAGACAACAAGCCAACATTGGAGGCCAATGTGGCAAGTAAAATAGATCAAGATACTTTAATTCTCTTATTAGACAATGTGTCTAATTCCTGGATAGTAGATTATGGTGCTTCATTACATGCAACATCACACAAGCAACATTTCCAAGATTATACCAAAGGTAATTTTGGGTATGTATACTTGGGAGATGATGAAGCTTGTGAAATTGTTGGCAAAGGTACAGTTTGTGTCAAAACTGCTAACAGAAATTAATGGAAGCTTAAAGATGTTAGGAATGTTCCTTGTCTTCATAAGAATTTGATCTCTATAGGACAATTGGACGATGAAGGTCATAACATTGCATTTGGAAACAAACGGTGGAAGATCTCAAAGGGACCTTTGGTGGTTACCAAAGGAGAAAAGGTTGGTACACTTTACTTGTGTACTGTCAACTCGCAATCTTCAGCTTGTGCAACAACTACAAAAGTCGACAGTGTGGTGTGGCATTATCGGCTTGGGTATATGAGTGCCAAAGGAATGCAAATCCTTCAATCAAAGAAGCTTCTAACAGTTTTGAGATAAGTGGACTTAGAGTTCTGTGAAGATATTTTTTATGGTAAACAAAAGAGGGTAAAATTCTTGAAAGCAATAAATGAAAATAAAAATAAAAAACTTGACTTGGTTCATTCTGATGTTTGGGGTCCTACAAGTACACCATCCCTTGGTGTCTCATTGTACTATGTAACATTCATAGATGATGCAACTAGAAAAACATGGGTTTATGTCATGAAGAATAAATCCGATCTATTTTCCATATTTCAAAGGTGGAAATCCTTTGTGGAGAATGAAGTAGGTACCAAGGTTAAATGCCTCACATCGGACAATGGAGGCGAATATTGTAGCCAAGCTTTTGAAATCTTTTGTGCTAGCAATTTCATACGGATGCAAAGGACAATGCCAAGGACACCTCAACAAAATGGAATTTACAAAAGGATGAACATAACAATCATGGAGCAAGCATGAAGCATGCGGCTACATGCACGCCTGCCGCTTGAGCTTTGGGTGAACGTTGTAAGTACGTATGTGTACTTAATCAACCAGTCACCCTCAGCGGCATTGGATGGGAGAGTTCCAGAGGAGGCATGGACAATTAAATCAATGAATTATTCATTTCTCAAAGCGTTTGGGTGTGAGGCTTTCATGCACATAGATAGAAGCCTAAGGTCAAAGCTAGATGCAAAGTCCAAAAAGTGTTTCTTCATTGGCTATGGAGAAGGTGACTTTGGGTATCACCTATGGAATTCTAAAGATGGTAAAATCTTTAGAAGTAGGGATGTAACTTTCAACGAACAACATATGTACAAAGACTACTTGAAAAGAAAACAAACAAAAGAAACAAGTGATAAGTACATGAAGCTTGAGGACGGTGAAGACTCAAGGAGTGCAAACGGTGACAACATGTAACAATGTCAACCAAATGAGGAGCCTCAACCTATTCCCCAAAGATCCACAAGAGCAAGCAGACCTCCAGAAAGGTTTTTTTCTTCCTTCAACCATCTCTTGATCTCAGATTCTGGAGAGCCAAAAACATATGAAGAAGCTATGCATCATGAATCCAAGGAAGAATCTATAAAGAGCATGCAAGTGGAGATGGACTCATTACATCGCAACCAAAAATGAAGGCTGGTTGAGTTGCCTAAAGGTTAGCGGGCACTTCAAAACAAATGGGTGTACAAGTTGAAGGAAGAAGAAGGTGGGAAGAAAAGGTACAAGTCTAAGCTTGTGGTAAAAGGGTTTTCTAAAAATAAAGGTATTGACTTCAATGAAATATTTACTCATGTTGTAAAAATGAACTCAATTAGACTTGTCTTAATCCTTGTGGTTGTTCATGATTTAAATCTTGAGCAATTGGATGTAAATACGGCATTCCCTCATGGTGACTTAGAAGAGGAAAATTACATGCTTCAACCAAAGGGGTATGAAGTAAAAGGTAAGGAAAAAATGGTTTGTAGATTAAAGAAAAGCTTGTATGGTTTAAAGCAATCATCAAGAAAATGGTACTTGAAGTTCAATCGATGGATGTTGGATCATGGATTCACAAAATCCTACTCAGATCATTATGTCTACACAAAGAATTTGGGAGATGGGAAGTTCATCATACTAATGTTCTATGTTGATGCTATGTTGATTGCAAGTGCTAGCATGCAGGACATCAAAGACCTAAAAGAGGGGTTATCTAAATCTCTTTCAATGAAAGATTTGGTGTTGAAAAGAGGATACTTGGTGTGAAGATATCAAGGGACAGGACGAAGAAGACAATAAATCTATCTCAAGATGATTACATCAAGAAGGTACTAGAAAGGTTTGCAATGCAAAAAGCAAAAACAATTTCTACAGCTTTGGCTGGTCACTTTAAACTAGCTAAGGATATGTGTCCAAAGACACAAGAGGAGATAGCCTATATGTCTAAAGTTCCATATGCTACAGTGGTAGGTTCTCTCATGTATGCTACGGTCTAGACAAGGCCAAACATTGCACATGCAGTGGGAGTTGTAAGTAGGTTCATGGACAACCCAGGTAAAGAGCACTGACAAGCTGTGAAGTGGATACTTACGTATCTGAAAGGGACAACAAAAAATGTTTTGTATTTTGAAGGAGCTAATATTTTTCTTCAAGGGTATGCTGATGCAGACATGGCACGCAACAAAGATACTCAAAGGAGCACTGACGGCTATGTATTTATGATTGGAGGCACAACAATAAGTTGGGCTTCAAAGCTACAAAAATTGGTCTCACTTTCTATCATGGAAGCAGAGTATGTAGCAATGATAGAGGCAAGCAAAGAAATTCTATGGCTTCACAGTTTCTTAGAAGAGCTTGGATTCAAACAAGACAATTGTGTCTTGTAAAGCGATAGCCAAAGCACTATCCATATTGCAAAGAACTGAGCCTTTCATTCAAGGACAAAGCACATCTAGGTGAGATATCACGTCATACACACTCTTTTAGAAGAGGGACAACTAAAGCTAAGAAAAGTGCATACAAGTGAAAATCTACAGACATGTTTACGAAGGTGGTCAACAAGGAGAAGTTTAGCTTTTGATCATCTTCAATCGACATTCAAGGATAAAAAGCCAGGATGGAAAGTAGTCACAAGTTTGGTTTGGAAATCACTCTCCGAGTGGGAGAGTGTTAAGTATGGAGCCTGATTTACCACTTGTAATTTTTTGTATTAAAATTGCACATTTGTGTGTGAAGAAAAATCACTCACCAAAAACCAAAATTTTCACGGCCAGTATCGAGCCTGAATATTGCTTTTCGTCAAAATTTTCTCACCAAAATATTATGGCCGGCGGACAGCGGCCGTAAAGTAATCGGAAAGCGATCGGTCGTTTGGCTCGTGGCCGGTAGTCAATGGACGGTGGCCAGTGGTCAAAAGTCGATTGCCAGTGGTCGGTGACCAAATTCAATGGCTGGTGACTGATTTCAAAGGCAGACTTGTTTTCTCAAGGGCAACCACATATGGGCGGATTTAAGGGTCGGATTTGGACTCTGATGGGTGGCTACACAAGGGTGGCTACACACGGTTGCCTCTCATGAGAGGGTAGCCCTTTTGACCTATAAAAGGAGGCCGTTTCTACACACATTCTGGAGTGTGAAGTTGATGCAAGAAGGTCGGTGTGAGGTGGTGAGAGTGAAGCAAGGCGGGAGCTCTATTAAGGGTATAAACCCTTTAACCTACTTCATGTCTGAAGTACTAAAGCCATTGAGTGGATGCTTTCCTGTGGATGTTGCCCACATTGGGTGAACCACGTATATCATGTGCTCTCTCTCTCTCTCTCTCTCTCTCTCTCTCTCTCTCTCTCTCTCTCTCTCTCTCTCTCTCTCTATAATCTCTCGTGTGTGAAAATATGTCTATCTCCATTAAGTAAACTACTCATTCATCTACTTAGCTACATCATATTTCCTAACAACTGGTATTAGAGCAAGGTTTGCTCGTATAGCTAAATTATCTCAAGGAAATGATTCCTTGAATTTAATGGGAGTAATGGTGGAGGAAGCTCAAGATCAAATGGCTCAACGGAAAAAACTACCACCATTGGAAGATGCAAATTGAAGACTATCTCTACCAGAAGGACCTCTATTTGCCAATAGACGGTCTTGCAAAGAAGCACACAGTTATGGCACATGAAGCATGGATTTTCCTTGACCGAAAGGCACTGGGAACAATCCGGTTAAGCTTGGTGTCAATGGTGGCCTTCAATGTTTTGGAGATGAAGACCACAGAGGACTTGATGAAGTCACTTGATGGCCTCTACAAGAGGTATTTCTCATGAAGCACTTGTTCATTCTAAAGATGGTAGAGAATGGTTCAGTTGCAGAACACCTAAATAACTTTAACACCCACATAAGTCACCTTCGATCGATGAAAATAAATTTTGATGATGAAGTGCGAGCTCTTCTTATACTATCATCTCTAGCAGATAGTTGGGACAGCCTTGTGATGGTTGTAAGTAGTTCTATCTCTGGCACATATACTCTTAAGTTTGATGATGTTGTGGGTATTCTCCTAAGTGAGGAAATGTGAAGGAGAAGCACGGGAGAATCATCAAGTGCTACACTATGAGCGGAAACAAGAGGAAGGCCTAAGGAGAGGTTCAAAAACCAAAAGGGTCATTATCGCTCAAGGAGGAGCAAGTCACGCAGTTCTTGAATGTTGGAATTCTGGCAAGAAGATCCACATCAAGAAGGATTTCTGGTCCAAGAAGAAGAAGGAGTCGGAGTCTCAAGACAACACATTGGAGGCCAATGTGGCACGTAAAATAGAGCAAGATGCTCTAATTCTCTCATAAGACAATGTGTCTAATTCTTGGATAGTAGATTCCGGGGCTTCATTCCATGTGACACCACAGAATCAACATTTCCAAGATTACACCAAAGGTAATTTTGGGTATGTATACTTGGCAGATGATGAAGCTTGCAAAATTGTTGGCAAAGGTACAGTTCATGTCAAAACTGCTAACGAAAATGAATGGAAGCTTAAAGAAGTTAGGCATGTTCCTTCTCTTCGCATGAATTTGATCTCTATAGGACAATTGGACGATGAAGGTCACAACATTGCATTTGGAAACAAACGGTGGAAGATCTCAAAGGGATCTTTGGTGGTTTCCACATAAGAAAAGGTTGTTACACTATACTTGTGTAATGTCAGCTCACAAACTTCAACTTGTGCAACAACTATAGAGCTCGACAGTGCGGTGTGGCACTATCGGCTTGGGTATATGAATGCCAAAGGAATGCAAATCCATAAATCAAAGAAGCTTCTACCAGGTTGAATGGTACTTGAAGTTTGATCGATGGATGTTGGATCATGGATTCACAAGATGCCACTCAGATCACTGTGTCTACACAAAGAATTTGGGAGATGGGAAGTTCATCATCCTAATGTTGTATGTTGATGTTATGCTGATTGCTAGTGCTAACATGCAAGACATCAAAGACCTAAAAGAGGAGTTATCTAAATCTTTTTCAATGAGAGATTTAGGTGCTGCAAAGAGGATACTTGGTATGAAGATATCAAGGGACAGGAGGAAGAAGACAATAAAGCTATCTCAAGAGGATTACATCAAGAAGGTACTAGAAAGTTTTGCAATGCAAAATGAAAAAAAAGGTTTCTACACCTTTGGCTGGTCACTTTAAACTAACCAAGGATATGTGTCCAAAGACACAAGAGAAGATAATCTATATGTCTCAAGTTCCATATGCTGCATCGGTAGGTTCTCTCATGTATGCTATGGTCTAGACAAGGCCAAACATTGCACATGTAGTGGGAGTTGTAAGTAGGTTCATGGATAACCCAAGTAAAGAGCACTGGCAATCTATGAAGTGGATACTTAGGTATCTGAAAGGGACAACAACAAATGCTTTGTATTTTGGAGGAGGTGATATTTTTCTTCAAGGGTATTCTGATGCAGATATGGCAGGCGACAAAGATACTCAAAGGAGCACTGCTAGCTATGTATTTATGATTGGAGGCACAACAGTAAGTTGGGCTTCAAAGCTGTAGAAAGTGGTCTCACTTTCTACCGCGGAAGCAGAGTATGTAGCAATGACAAAAGCAAGCAAAGAGATCTATGGCTTCACAGATTCTTAGAAGAGCTTGGATTCAAACAAGACAATTGTGTCTTGTACAGTGACAGACAAAGTGCTATCCATCTTGCAAAGAACTGAGCCTTTCATTCAAGGACAAACCACATTGAGGTGAGATATCACCTTATACACACTCTTTTAGAAGAGGGACATCTAAAGCTAGGAAAGGTGTATAAAGTGAAAATCCTACAGACATGTTTACAAAGATGGTCAACAAGGAGAAGTTGAGCTTTTGCTTATCTTTAATCGACATTCAAGGATAAGAAGCCAAGATGGAAAGTAGTCACAGGTTTGGTTTGGAAATCAGTCTCCAAGTGGGAGATTGTTAACACTAGTTTGGTACCAAAATAGGACACTTAAGTGTCCTTTTTTTACAAATTTAAATTAAATGCTACTTCCATTAGATGGTTTATTTAAGAAAACCCTCTTGATATGATTAAATATGTTAGCTAGAGGGTCTTTTAAAAATATAACCTTATATTTTAGAATCTACCATGATCAAGAACTATACTCGTCAAGTTGACCCTTGTAAGATTGTGATTGATGGTTTGAAGAAATTGACTTTATAAGCTCAAGAAAAAATGAAGCGACCTTGTAAAAAAGTTTAGGTGTCTTTTCCACAATTTTTCTATAGATAATTGAAAGTTTTATGTGCAAAAAATTGACTTGGGAGTATATAAAATAATGAAAAGTTCTATGTGTTTGATATAGCCATTTCAAGCATATTTTTGTATACAAAGAAAAATATGTTTTTGATGTATTTGTGACTTTTAGAAAGGGATACATTGCTTACCCTTTCCATTGAGGATTCAAGGTGGCAAGTAGAAGGGCTTTGGTATGCAACAACTATTGGATTGTTTTAAATATTCAAAACTGCATAAGAGAGAACTTTGATATTTTCATTCTTGAGAAATAAGCATTCAAAAACTCAAATAATATCAATCTTTCTATGTAGATCAACTAAATGTATCAAATTATGTGGTACATATACAATTGAGGTGCCCAAAACCTTGGTTTTAATGTTATTATGAAGAACTCAAGATTTTCAAGAGTTTTTGCACGATAAAAAATTCAAGATAGAGTTCAAGCAACGATATTTAATTGAGTTAGGGAGCCCAAAAAATACGTAGTTTCTTGGTTTCAACATATAAAGTCATTTGTAGTTGTCAAATTGCACTAGAATAGCCCCAATTCCAAGAGGGGACCTTTGGAAGACCAAAATTATGCTCTTATTCAGCACGTGCTCAAGTATGAAATTATGTTTATAACTTGCATCTGACTTGGAAACTTGTCTTTAAAGTGAATTCCATTGTTTTGTAACACTAAGTGCTAACACTTGGCTTTTATAAACATGAAAAAAATTATCTCTACAAAAAGATATAAGGATTTTATGATTTTTTGGCAAAACATCTTGAAATTTTACTAAAATTTATGACTTAGAACTTACCAAAATTCTATCCATACATATCGTATTTTGACATGGAGAAAAATCTAGTGTTTTCTTTCCCTCATAACCAACCTATAAAAGAAGCAGGGTATAAAAAACGTCTTTCTAGCTTGAGAAATAAATTGCCAAAACATTAAAGGAAAACATGGCAGGACACGGAATATTCCTTTTCGCCAAAATTTTCACGCCAAAATATTATGGCCGGACGGTGGCCGAAAAGTAATCGAAAAACGGCCGATCGTTTGGCCGGTCGCTGGTAGTCACTGGACGGTGGCCGGTGGTTAGAAGTCAATGGCCGGTGACCAATTTCAAAGGCGGACTTGTCTTCTCAAGGGCGGCCAGACATGGGCGCATTTAGGGGTCCGATTTGGACTTTTCTAAACAAGGGTGGCTACACACGGCTTCCTCCCATGAGAGGGGGCATCCCTGTCAACCTATAAAAGGAGGCCATTTCTACACACATTTTGGAGTGTGAAGTTGATGCAAGAAGGTGGGTGTGAGGTGGTGAGAGTGAAGCAAGGTGGGAGCTCTATTAAGGGTATAATCCCTTTGTAACCTACTTTTTGTTTGAAGTACTAAAGCCATTGAGTGGCTGCTTTCCCGTGGATGTCGCCCACATTGGGTGAACCACGTATATCATGTGCTCTCTCTCTCTCTCTCTCTCTCTCTCTCTCTCTCTCTCTCTCTCTCTCTCTCTCTCTCTCTCTCTCTCTCTCTCTCTCTCTCTACTCTATAATCTCTCGTGTGTGAAAATTTGTCTATCTCCATTAAGTAAACTACTCATTCATCTACTTAGCTACATCATATTTTCTAACAATTGATATTAGAGCAAGGTTTGCTCGTAGCTAAAGTATCTCAAGGAAAGGATTCCTTGAATTCAGTGGAAGTAATGATGGAGGAAGCTCAAGATCAAGAAAGCTCAACAGCAAAAACTACCACCATTGGAAGATGCAGATTGAAGACTATCTCTACCAGAAGGACCTCTATTTGCCACTAGGTGGTCTCGCAAAGAAGCTTGCAACGATGGGAGATGAAGCATGGATTGTCCTTGATCGAAAGGCACTCGGAACAATATGGTTAATCTTGGCATCAATGGTGGCCTTCAATGTTTTGGAGATAAAGACCACGGAGGACTTGATGAAGTCACTTGACGGCCTCTACGAGAAACCAGCGGCATCCAATAAGGTGTTTCTCATGAAGCGCTTGTTCAATCTAATGATGGTTCTCATAACTAGAATTGTTCTCAAAACTAGAGGATTCATGACTATCCTCATAGTTCCATACAACTCCTTTCTCTCAACTGGTCACTTGCTGACATTGGGATAGGCACTAATCCTTCACCGACTCATTTGCTTCAGTCTCAACCAAGTCTGGTATGACTTGCCTAACTTCATCAACTTGTTTGCTGACATTGGGATAGGCACTGATCCTTCACCAGTTCAGTTGTGCTAGTCTTGGCCAAGCCTAAGCTAACTTGTCTGACTTCTTCCACATGACCTTGTACTGTAGCAATCATAGATTCTTCAATTCCAGATACTAAGTGCTTTGTCTGTCGCTTCTCAGAAGATTGCGTTGGGATCTTCTAGATGATGCAAGCCTCAAAACACTCTAATTGTTCTGGTAGATTTTTAGACAGATTCTCCGTAATCTTGGCTACGAGTTCTCGCTGCTCACTATCCACTACCTTGGCTTTGCCCTTGGCCTTCCAAACCTCTCTCTGCTATTTCCACTTCTTGGCCTCAAAGTTACTAGCTGTTGGAGCTCCTCTAGAATTTCTTCGATGATTACTCCTTTGCTTTCAATTACTACCCAGATCGGCACTGGTTTTGTTGCCTTCACATCAGGTTCTTTAGTTTTGACTACCTTTGGGCATTGAGCTGCAAAATTCCCATACTTTTCACAATTGTAGCAGTCAAAACTTTTGCGATGAAAATTCCCATACTCTCTACCTCAGCCAGTACCCCCTAGGTATCTACCCTCGGTCATTACCAGTCCCACTAGTGCCTGTAATTTTTTCTTTGGACTCACTGGCTCCTTTTGTTTTTACTGGTTTTGCATTGGTAATGCTATCAAGGATATATCTTTGCCTTCCTTGGAGTGATGAATCCGAATGGCATAATTATTCCAAAGATGGCCATAATCCTTACAATAAGTGCAATGTGGATATTCATTTGAGACCCTATCTCTAGATTTGCAAAGATGGTCATAACTCAAAGTACTCCAAAGACTTGCATATAGTTAATAATACTTACAATAAGTGCATTATGGATATTCATTCGAGACCTTATCTCTAGATTTTCATTTGGAGCACCAGGTTTCGATCTTTCTAACAAAAGGTCTAATCTGGGAAATCTTAGCAATCTCTCTAGATATTTCTTCAATTTTTCATGACCAAGATCCTTTCTTTCCTTTACCCTTGATTTTCTCATCTGAATCACTACCAGATGTACTAGAGCTGTTACAGGAATCTAAATTCTCAGTGGATGAACCACTGCTACCCCATTTGATTCTATGACCCCATCACTCCTTTGAGATGGATGAAATACCTCTACTACATACACACTAGGATCTAGTGGAGGTGGAAAGTCTCTCCTCCATTTTTGGTAGGTGGTGGTGGCCTCACATCAGCCCAGTATTTCTTGATATGTCTTTCTTGATGATTTATATGCAACTCCATGTGAAAGTTTGCAATTAACAACTCAGCTTACTCACCAATCTCTCCAAAGAAAAGAGGGCATCGTGACATTTATCGTTGATCTTCCATTTCACAAACACAATGATTACAATAGGGATAAAAAACAAGAGACTCACAACCAATCACTAGAAAATGGTGAAGTCAAGAAAAAACACCCTAGCTCCTTGTCATTGGCTAACCAAGCTTCAATGAGGTCACGAGATGTTTGGTCAGTGTAGAAGGAGACTCTATTGATTACCTCTAGAAAGGGTTGGAATTCCTCAAAATGTAAGTGATCAATGAAAATTTCTAGCACTTCATTTTCTTAGTCCCAGGTGGTAACAATATCCCAAGTGATAAATTGCACTCTCTCAACAATCTCCAAAGTACAAACAAGTTGTATAAAAGAGAAATCTTTGTGTTTGTTGAAGGCAGTAAGGTAGTAGCAATTGATATGCAGCTTGTTGTCTTCAATTTCCACCCATGTTGAGTGAGGAATCCTTCTCACAATTTCAAACAAGATATCTTCTTCGAGCCCAATCAAGGCTGTAAGAGAAAATGGTTCAATCGAAGGTACGGGAATCCTAGATACACATCACTTTTTATTTTGTGAGAGAAAAAGCACACACAATGTTTTACAAGGATGCAATTTCTTTTACAATAGAATGAAAACATGTACATCAAACAAAGTCTGATAGTTAATCAGAGGAAAAATAATAGGTTGTGGAGATGCAAGAATTTTTGCGACCTTTTGTGTACCAAAAAGAATAACCATGCGATTTTGAAAATGGATCTTCTTACTAATTGTGACGTTGATCCTAATATGAGATGCAAAATGAAATAGATAGAAATATATTCCCGACCTACCATCCATAGTACACACATGCACCATATAACATAATGCCTAAAGTAAAATAAAGATATACACATCCAAGTTAAGGTCGTACCTAATGAGAGGTAGAATGAAAGGATTTACTGATGTATTTATTTTTCCTAATCTACGAAGACTAAAAACTCGATGAATGATACATTGGAATTGCAATTTTGTGTTCACAATGACAAGGATGGATTGCCTTGCAAGTGGAATGGCACGCTCACGTGCGTGATTCATGCAACCAACTCAATCATGTTAGAAATTAAACACTCAAACCACATCAACCTTTAGCATTCAAGCATTAGACAAAGGGTATGGCTATTTGCACTCACAAGCTAGCATAGCATATTTCAAGGCTTCTTGCACAAAGCTTCTAGCCTCTCTCACAATTCCTCTCGCACTCTTCTTCTATAGACTTCTCACTTTTTCTTCTCATTTGTTTTTCATTACAAAGAGAGACCCTCCATTTTTAGGTTTTTGGAGGGATAATAGTTTGTATGATCACTTTTAATTACACATAATAAATCTTTGTAGGTGAAGAGATAGGTGGTAGGACTAGATTTGAGGTTAGTAGGTTAGAACTCTAGTTAATATTTTTACATAATGAAAATTTACAATGGTAAGGTGTATAAAATGAAAAATTAGAAGAAATCGCGTAGGATTCTCTTGTCTGTCGGTGTAGAGGAAATGAAGAATAACTGCCCTCATCTTTTACATCCGGTGCTTGGAGTCCATTTGAATTAGTTAATCTCTCGCTAATTGCAACCTTTTGTCCTCTTTGTCATAGGTGGAATAAATTAGAATATTTTGAATCATTGGAGATGTGTGCATGAGAAGGAGAAAGAGAAAAAAGATGACTAATGGTAGAGAGTTGCAAAAACATGAAGGTATATACAATGGAAGCCATGGTTGATTCTAATGATCTTCTCCATGCTAAATCTACCCCAAGCTACTAATGGTGGTATGTGTGTGTGTGTTTGTGTAATGAGAGTGTGTAAGGAAATAAAAAATGGGTAAAAAGAGAATGGGTTGTTTGGAAGTGCATAAATGCATTTTAGGGCTTTGTGGAAAAGTGTAGAAGCTGCACACATGTCACCAAGCTCTTGAAAATATCTTATATGTCTAATTTTTTATGTGTACCTTTGTCCACCATGACTTTGGATAAAACCTATGTCTATCCTCTTGTTTAGGCTTGTAGGTTGTTGAAATGCATGACTCCTTCTTTCAAATCAAATGTGGAGCCAACACCTCATGTCTTTTGCATTCAAATCTCCTTAACTTCCTAGAAATGTACATGTCCTACAAGCTAGCTTGCATTTTGCAAAAGTCCTCCCAAAGCTAATTTCCCATGTGGAGATATTATCAACCTTATTTATTACCTTGTGGATATATACAAGGAGTAGCATAGAAAGCTATATGGGTAAGCTTAAAGTAAAAAAGTATAGGTGAAGATATTTTAATCTATTTATTTAAAACCCTCAACTATAATATACATATGCAAATTCACACTTATTAATAACGCACACATAAAGTTAATATAAATCAAAAGATGGGGTTCCCATGAGAAAGAATGACGATGGATATTTATCCCACCATTTTACCTATGCATAGATAGCTTATTAAAATTATGTACATATATACACATTCGGTTTATTCTAGCTATGTTTGACATTTTTACTATTTCTTTTCACATGATAGTGGGATTGAAAAACATCTATCAATACAATCAAGTACATGACTCTCACATGACAATTTCTTGACTAAGATCCATGTAGGTAAGCAAGGATGTACACCCAAAAGCATAATCATAGGCCAAAGTCCACAAATGTTAGCAACACATGCATGTGGGTTAAGAACGAGAGAACTTAGTCATTTATACGAGGAAAAAGGTCCTATATTTTACACAAACAAAACTTTGAATTGATGGATAGAGTGTGTTTTTCTAATGATCGGTAATGTACTTGAAAGTGACTTATCAAATGTCAGTGTCACCACAATGAACAACGTGTATGCAAGAATAAAACCTTAGGCTCTTGCAAATGACATGGTCATTGTTGAGGGAAAGGTAGTGCGTCGTACCCCCAACCAGACATAGTGTACGGACGCCCACTTCTCATACCTTATTCATTATAGTATAGAAAATAAGGGGCTCTCACAATTTTATGAGGTTTCCTCCACCCATTTTTGTGTGCTATCTCCTTCACTACAGATCACGTACCCACGGTACATGCTCCCCCACCACGGTCCTATCAATTGGTATCAAAGTTGAAGCGGTGGGGGAGTGGCCTAGCCGTGGTACCACGGCTTTAGCAGACAGTGTCCTCTTTGCAGTGACTTCCTCGTGCATGCATTGATATGCAATTTAGCTATGGAAGCTCGAGGAGATTGGGGAAGGAGCTTAACAGCATTTTGAATGAAGCCTTGACTCTTGAGGGGTGCAACCCTTCAACAGGTGGCTAAGGTTCACTCTGAGTAAGGACTAAGGTCTCTGTGAGTGTATAATTAAAGTAGATTGAATAGGTCACTCAAATTTTGGTAGCTTGACAGCAATTCAATATTTTTTCCATAACTTGAGTTATAAAACTTCCATATATATATATAGAGCTTAAAGTGAGAGGAATGTATCCTAGAGAGGGCGATCGAAGATAAGGATTATGTCCCATAACCATTTCTTGAAGAAGCATTAGAGCCGCTAGAATGGGAACACAATCCTGGCTACTCTGGATGTGTGTGCTATTCAAGACGGTTCAACAACAAAGTTTTGTGATAAAGATGGCTTTGATGCCGTTCGTTACTTTGCAATGAGTGTGATCTAGGAAAACGAAGAGAACCCGGCATCAACAAGTTCTCGAGATGAAGACCAAACAAAGGAATATCGCGAATCAAAAGACGAGTTCTATGACTCCGTAGAACAGTTGGAGCTTCAAGAGGATGCAAACAATGAAAATGCGGACAAGCCAGTAAGTGACATAAACCAAGCCTTAATTAACTAATGCACGATTTTATGATTGTCCAAATCAAAGACCTAGAAACAAATGTCACCTCTATGAGACTAAAGTGCATCAGAAGTGGATTTTGAAGTCCCGAGTGGTGACACAACCGCAACAAGCATCCTCATATGTGGCTCCTATAGAGAAAGAAAATACTCAATCAAGAAGAAAACGACCATGGCAACAACGAGCTAACAATGTTCTAATCAATTGGATAGAAAAGTGCCTCCAAAATAGCAAACAAATAGTAACTTTCCATAACCAGCCAAACCACAAAGGGAAAGCGTTGGATATCAACCTTGATAATGATAGCATCTCAACAAAAAGCGACAGTGGGGAATCTTATGGTTTACCTTATCAACGACTTGTTTGGCACCTTTAGAATTCAACCTCGATGAGGATAGTAGCAACAGTGGTGATTCTTGTGACATCACTTAGCAGGAACTCAGGTCATCACCCTCACTAGCAGCTTCCATAACAATCGTGGAAGGCTGAAAGCAAAGAACAATAAGTCACAGCCAAAAAGTTTGACAAATATGGATACCAAAGAGCCAGCTCGGCCAAAAGCAGGTATGGATCAAGAAGACAAAGATCTCCAGTGAAAAATCACAAGATCTAACACCAAAAGGAAAACAATCCAAATAGGCAAGAACAGCTAAGAAAGTTGTAAAGTCGCAAGCTTCCACAACTCTGATGTGGGTTCCAAAGAAGTTGATTCAAGCACAAAGAAGTTAGGAGTTCATTTGGATTCCAAAATGGTTAAAGTATCTACTCTCAAAGTCTGAATCCCATCCGCAACTAAGCATACAAGTGATGAAGCAAAGACCACTGTTGACTCACACAAAGACAAGGTGGATCCCAAAGAAGTCTCTTCAAACAAATACAAAGCAAGGACAAGTATGGGTTCCCAAACGAGCATCATCAATGAAGCAACCAATGAGCACAAAGAAGTGGATCCCAAATAAAACCAAAAAAACTATTGTCACCGCTATGCAACTTGAATTATCTTACCTCCTACTACGGTTACAATATAGTTATAAAAGAGCGAGTCTCTCCCTCCATCATTGGATGCTACATAAACTTCTGACTCTTTCATAGATACGACAAACTAACCGCGTAGCAACCATCTAAGTCCATGGATCCTACAAGGACTTCAAGAGCTCGATAAGCTAAAAATCCAGGAGCAGGTAAAGACACAACAAAAAGGAGCTGACAAAGATGTAAATACGGAAGAGGAGAGTCATTCATTCAACCATCAAGAGCAGCACTAGGTATGCCAACCTTTCCAAGATGGAAGCAACCGCGGTTGGTGCCATCCATCATCGTAAATGAAGATATGAAGGTACCTACATGCTTACCATGATGAGAGGAGTTCCCAGGTACCACCCAAAGTGAAAATGACCACCTAAAACTCACCCAATCATGCAAAAAGGTCCCACAAGTTTCATACCAAAAATATCAAATCTACAAGTATCCAAAGCTCCAAATCAAGCATGCATAAGCTTAAAAGAACCAGCAAAGCAAGGGGAATCCAACCATATAAAAAGTTCCCAGAAATTCTCAAGATGGCAACCACCGTAATTGGTGCCACCACAAAACTGAGAAATAATGATATGGTTAGCTTCCCTTAGCTTAGAGAATCTCACAAGTACCACCCAAAGTCAAAATGGATGAGAAAACAGGTCAGACGAGCAAAAACAATAAAGTCAGAGTACCAACTAAAAGCAGGTTGAAACAGCTTAAAAAGAATGGTTTTTTCAAGAATTTTGAGTCCTATTGTTCAATGGAAATGAGATGAAGCTATCCTAAAAAGAATCCAAAAAAAAAGCACCACAGATTTCAAATTACGTTGAAATATCCAAAACCGCACCATTTTTCACCAAAACTGCTGTGAACACCTAAAAAGGAGTGCGAATGCATGAATTTCCTCATGGATAGCTCAAACATGTCCATATGAAGCCACAAGGAAGATTTGAATATGAACAAAAAACCATCACTGAACCATAACTAACTGAAGGCTTGTTTCACAACAAAGAAAACTATGTATAATGTCCAAATCCCTGATGATATAAGTCATGGAAAGCATAAATGGACTCTACTCATCAAGAGAAACCCAACCATACCACTTTGACCCAGTTTGGCCACAATTAGTAGCAACCACAATTGGTGCCACATCTACAACCTTTTGTCTTTTCAAACATAGAGGCCAATAAAATGGATAAAACAAAGAAAACTATGTATAATGTCCAAATCCCGGATGATATAAGTCATGGAAAGCATAAATGAACTCTACTCATCAAGAGAAACCCAACCATACCACTTTGACCCGGTTTGGCCACAATTAGTAGCAACCACAATTGGTGCCACATCTACAACCTTTTGTCTTTTCAAACATAGAGGCCAATAAAATGGATAAAACTATAGCATGTGAGTACTCTACAAATCAAAAATTTAAAGAGGAGTGCAAATTTAGTGTCAAATTTGGTAAAAAGTGGTTGGAGTAAAAAGCCACCCCTGCAAACCAAGTTATATGACGAGCCAATATTTTTGGCCTAGGTTTAAATATTTTGAGCTTCAAATTCATTAAGCATAACCTAGATGGAAAGAGCATGAGCTGAATATACAAGATATATGACCAAAACCAAAAAACTGTCATAGTTGGCAGCAATCACAACCACTGCCACTCCAAGACAATCCTTTTTCTTTTCAAGCATAGAAGTCATTATGGTGGACAAAAGTACGTCATGTGGGTACTCTACAAGTCAAAAATCGAACAAGGAATCGAAGCATGAGGTCAAAAGTGATGAAAACTGATCGGGGTAGAAATAGACCTCTAAAGACCTAGGTCACCAGACATGGACAAGACAGTTTTTGGGCAAAAAATGAAGATTCAAGGATCTAAATGAACCAAGCATGACATAAAGAGAGGAGCATAGGCTACATATACCAAATTTATGAACAAAAGCCAAAAATGATATCAGCAACACAAACCGCGGTTACTGCCACCAAGCTCAGATACAGATATTGATTGACAAGCAGAGAGCTCTCGTCAAGATGATTCTACCAAGACTTCAAATGAGTCCCCAAGTACAAACCATGATAAATTTAGACTTAAAAATGTCACAAAGGGACAAATCTTGTCCATTTCAGTTTAAAAGACAAAAACTGGCCCCAAAATTGCGAAAAGCAATGCAAAGTCAAGAATTTCCACATCTAAAGCGCAAACACACTTAGTAGGACCTACTGTGATAGGAAGTTAAGAAAAAAGCTGATTGAATTTCAATATAGGTTAAAATATGCATTTTGCGCATTTTTTATCCACCAACAAGTCACGAACAGACAAATCTTAGGTCTGTGACTTAGATTTTTTCCAAAAAAAGCTTAAGTTAGACCACATAGACCTACTAGAGCAGTTTCAAGTCGATCAGAATACCCTAGATGACCATAACTTGGCCGAATTTCTTTTTCCGATCATAAACAATTATAGAGGGACGTAAGACAAGAATTAGAGTGCTGGTGCATAGCCTAGGAGTGATTTATTTATCAAGAGAAAGCTATAGGTACCACTCCTGTGTGCATCTATCGCACGTGTCAAAGCAAGGACTTGCCGTACACTCTGTGCGAGCCACAAATGACTGCAAGCACACAACCAGATTAATCTAGCAAGCTCAAGAGAGCAAGGGTGTGTCACTCACCACCCTACACTCGCCTTCATGGAGGATTCCTCGCCGCAAAGAAGAGAGAGCTACCGTCGTGTCGCGCTCAACCACCTCACCCCCGTCGGGCCGTCCCAATTCTCTCTCTCTCTCTCTCTCTCTCTCTCTCTCTCTCTCTCTCTCGCACACACACACACACACACACACACACACACACACAAGGAGATGAAGAAGAAGAGCAAGAGCACTTTTCAATTACACAAATGAGAGAATAAGTGATTTTTAGGTTTAGGTGACTTTTATATGAGCTCGTCCATTCACACTTGGACGTCCATGCTTAGCCAACTAACCCTTGAATGTTCCAGTTAGAGTGCGCCTCTCATCGGCGATCACTCTTACCCTTTTCCTATTAGACCAACAAGCCCGACCCATGACTACTAGAAGTGGACGCCGGTGGTTAACATGCCCCCCTTCTTGATGTAGATTCCGCCCTCAGAATATAACAGTGTAGCATCAAGATCCACAATAGGAGTACCTGGCAGAAGAAAAACAACATTGTGAAAGCTCAAAGGCAGCATGTGCAGGCGTGCAATAAGTGAGATACATACATGATATTCTAGGAAATGTCAAAAAATTCATGAATTGTAACATTGCCAACTAGAACAAGCGTAGTACATGAATGAATCGAGGTCTCAAATACCAGCATCTGGGAGACTCGAGGTCTCAAATACCATCTTAACACATAGACTTCCACAACACGAGTCACACTTAGGTGGAATAAGCTAGAGAGAACTATATCTTCATAGCCTAAAACATTACTAAAGTTACTACAATTAATAGACTATTTAGGAATTAAAGTTAGCAATTAAGTGACCTAGTTTAGCCTAAGGTCCTGATACCTACTTAAAGCCAACTAATAGGCCAAACTTAAAGAGAAGAACAAAGTACTAGAAGTTTGAAAAAATTATAGCATTTAGATTGGCAATGTCACAACTTCATAAATTTTATGCATTGTTAGAAACTCAAATGACAAGATGCAAACATGTAGCTGTGAAAAGCATAGATAAAAGAAAGTAGTACACCTGATATAATGGAGAACATCCGTTGTAACATGTAAACATCCATTGTCGTTGTCCTTCGGAGGCATCCTTATGTAGTCACAAACTGCCCAATAGTCACCACCAAACATCCACCTTCCGGAGGTACATCAGTGAGAAAAAAGAACTTTTCTAATCACTAAAATCTAAAACAAAAACACTCTTATCGTACTAATCCTACCTACCCTCCATCACTCGAGTGATGAGGATCAAACTAAGTGGAGGTTGGAGAGCTCGATCGGTATCTCTAAGGCTAACCCGTCATCCTCATCATCAAGGTAGGTGTAATCCTCTTCGGTAAGGCCGTGTGTCTCGTATGTCCAATCACCATTATCTTCCTCGTCCTCTTCTCTGCAGAATATTGTTAGGAATGTCACAAGGTGTGCATAGTCAGTCTGGGCAAAAGGGTAAACTTGGGCAAATGGGCAAACTTCTCGATAGAATAGGGATCCGTCGTAGTCAAGAGGCGGGCCAGCCACTCTAACTCCTCAACATTTCTATCACAAGCGAGTGTTTCAACTGACTCCCATTCAGAGAAAATATGAGAATAACATACATGCATTACTTGCAACAAGTAAAAAGAATATTCGTAAGAATCAGTCATATCTGTGAACACAAATAGAGGATGGTTAGGTGTTTGATGACATAGGTTTTTGTTTCAGTGTACCTAATGTGACATGTGTAGGTCTGGGTCAATGATTTTGACTAGTATTATGCACACTTGTTTGCTAATTGCTCTTGCTCTTTACCCTTTTTTTTGGCTTGTTTTAAACTAGGGTGGCTAGTTACTATATATCTATACATATACAATCCCTAAATTTGGAAAGCTCAAGGGTCAAGGAAAGAAGAGTAAGAGGAAAATAATTCAAGAAGCTGACGTGAATGAAGACTCCCCCTTCCTTGGGTAGATCATACTTTAAAAGGATGTCATCACCTTTTGGAACCAGTTATTCCAATTGGTAATAGGTGAAGATTTTAGCCAATAGTTCTCTATTACCTTAAGTGCCTCATCGAGTTGCAAGGGTGGTAAGATACTCTCCCATGAACGAACTTGAAGTAGTGCATCAGGTAATAATTGAACAATGGGAGGTGTCAAATCTTTTGTAGCTTCATGGAGGCTGCCTATGGTAGCTGGAGGTTGTGTAGAAGCTTTTACCTCTATGGATGCATTACATGAGGAGCTAGAAGATTCATGGAACTCCCCCTTTCCTGAGCTAAGCCGAATAGATTGGTTTTGCCTTGGAACCCAGACTAGCTCTGGAATAGGTGTGTAGCATTCTATGATCTTTCCCTTCCCACGGTCTTCCATCGGCTTTGGAATCACAAGGTTTGACTCACATGGTTTCGTAGTGAATAGGAAAGGACACGATTTATGTTTAGGTACCCAAATTCTATCATTTCCATCATAGTAGCCTTGGGATTCTAATAGTTGTTTGGAAATCCAACATGATTTGGTTTTCACCTTCTTAACCTGAGTGGACGCCTTTCTTTGAGGTTTCCTTCGTGAATTAACTTGAACCGTAGAGGGGTCCGATAACGATACCTTGGGGACCCATTGATATGTACCCTTGGTCAGATCATGTGGAGCCTTTGATGTAGCACTGTCTGTCGTAGCCATGGAAGTTGAAGCTTTAGAGGGTTGTGCTACTAGCAAGGATGTTGAGACTTTTTGGATTGGCAATATTTTGTTGTTTTTCGTGTTATGAAGAGGTGAGATTTCACGTGTTATTCCTTGAGCCGTAGGGCCATGAGTTGGTTTCTGCGTCGTATACTCCCAATCGATATAACATTTGACTGCAGACATCCATTTGCGCCCCAAGTTTATATTACCCTCCATAGTACCAATAGGCATGACCAAAAAGCTTTGAACCACGGTTCCATTGTCATAAATAACAGGAGTGTGTAGGATTCCAAAAACAGTGGTCTCCTTCTTATTGACATCCTTGACTTGGATGGTGCTTGTGGATAGGGGTGGTTTTCCTAGATGGCACCAAACTCCATAGGATAAAAAATTATGTTGAGCTCCTGTATCCAATAATGCGTTATAAAGCACTTTTCCATAGGCGCTATTTAGCTCAATAAGGTATCGCAGAGGTGTGTTAGAGTCCAACCAATCATCCTCTGTTTCAACGTGGAATGCATGTGTAACTCCCAAGTTGGCCTCTCGTTGGAGTCTTGTACGTTTTTGTTGCTCCTTAGCCTCTAGTTGTGCGATGTCAATGGGTTGTGGACTACACCACATAACGTTTTGAAGGTATCCACCCCAATTGTCTACCAGCTTTCAATGAGCATTACATGCCCCTATATAATTAAGCCATTCTGCGGTAAATTTCTTTTCATTTATTCTAGCATGCACATTTGCTCGATATCGTTGCCTCTTATATCTCTTACTCGTCTTGTCTAATTTTTTATTACGGCCAATCTCTAGTGAAGAGTCACTAGATGAATCGTTACTTGTGCCTTCTGCTCTTTTGGATAGATTGTCATCTAGGGTACCATTGGGTTTGAATAGTTTGTCCCCACATTTACACTAAGATTTTACTCAAATTCTTCGTCCTCATAGTCCATTTCAATTGATGATTTTGACCCCGAATCGTGTGGGATATAGTCTTATGAGACGCTACTAGTTCCAATGCTAGTCAAACCTTCATCTTGTAGGTCATCAGAACCTATATGCATGGCTTCTAGCATATTTAAGAGTACGAGTGGTGGCATTTCATCCTCCTCAGATGTTACCCAGGTTGTCCCCCTGTTTCCGCAAGTATCTATGGTTGTTGTGCTAAGTGGACCCAATCCACATTGTCCGACTCAGTCATCCCAGGTAGTACATCCATATAAGGAGAATCTTCCCCAACATCAGTGTCCGCTTTACATGTGTAACAATACTGCAATGGGGCCGAGTGAACTGTGGTGTCAGATGTATGATAAATTATAAACCTGTTTCCTAGAGGATGTGCTCAACCAATTACAAGATCCACTCGAATGACAGATTCTTGGAACTGCAAGTAGACATGGCTTTTAGACAAGTCATGCACCATTTTTGCGTCCCTCATGAAAGGACGTCCTAAGATCATCTCAGATGCCATAGTATGCTTGGAGGAATCCATAGCAATGAAGGTATTTCTTATTTTATGTCCAAATACCTTGATCTTGAGATCTTCTAGCATCTCAATAGGTTTAAAAATAGACCCATTGGCCATCTTTACTACTATGGTTGTGGTCCCAAGGTGAGGTCTTCCCATAGTTTCCCAGCAATTTTTAGTCACAATGCTAACCCCAGCGCCACCATCAAGGATTCCCTTCACAGTTAATCCCTTGATAGTGATTGGTATGGTTGCATTGGATTCATCGCCTTCAAAGTATTGTCCCAACTTGTTATCAAGTATTTCTACAACAGGGTTCTCATTTAGGTTGGATTGTGGATCTAAGCGTTCCTCCTCTATCGGCATCTCCCTAGCTCCATCCATCTGTGCAAATTGTGGTAGCCCAACCTTCACTTCTCCATTGAGGAAAGTTTGAAGAGCTAAGAATAGCTCAGGGTCTCCATATAGTTTGGACATGATGGTGGTTCTAACTTCTGAAGTCATGAAATCCATCAATTTGGCAATATTTAACGACACCTTTTGGGCTTCAGTCCCTTGACGTAGGGAAGATGAGATCTCCATTTCTTCGATAGGGTCAGGTAGTCTGTAAACATTCTTTCCAACAAGAAGTGAGTATGCCCACTTTTCCATGACTTTAAGTCACTTTCTTCTTGGATGGTATGGCTAGGGGTCTATGGAATTTGTGAGGTTGTTGTTGCATAGGGAACAATGTGTCTGTAATCTGGATATGCCTACGTGCTTGTTCTAGATCCCTTTGGGTATCTTCTATCAAACTCCTTAACTGCATGACTCGCTCGATCTCCTCTATAGGGTTTGGATAAGTTCCTATCTTCTTCTTGGATCCTGGCCATTGTGGCTCATGACAATCTTCCTTGTTGGTTTCTTTTTTAGTGGTCGTTTTGGTATCTATGGTTTCACCTAAATCAAAATCCTCTTCAATGTCGTTCATATATACGGGGTCATCACCAGTCCCTATGTGGGCCTTTGAACTGGGGTCTGACTTCGCTGCTTTTTGCGATCTCTTCCTTCGTGTTTTCTTCTTCTTCTAAGATTGGGCAATTGATGTCGTGTCTCTTTCCTCAAGAATATAATTTTGTTTTTGGAGCATCGATCGTGTGAGTACGTTTACTGGTACCATAGGTGTACTTTGCGATGGCTTCTCGATAACCTCAATCAAGTTTAATGGAGTGATGGTACCATAGGTGTACTTTGTGATGGCTCCTCGGTAACCTCAATCAAGTTTAATGGTGTGATCTTCGGCGCATTTGGATTATTCAAACCTTGGGCAATCAAATAATCTATGCCACATCGATTACACATGAGTATCGGCATTGTAGACATGATCGCTTGATTGGTTTGCATTAGTGTGGCATTCTTTTGTAGCCTAATAAGACACTCGGCCACACGCTGTGGACCTCCACACTTATTGCATTGAAGAGGTGGTCTCTTGGCAGTGTAATTGATATTTTGGCCTCTTGTAGTAAGAGCAGCTACTTGATAGGCAGGTTTGACTTGTCCCCAATAGTCCTCCATGTAGTATTGTGGACTTTCTTCAAGCACATCAATCCCATAGGCAATATTAGGGTCTATATCTTCCTCACAGCCTTCCAAACAAGCAATAGATGACTCACAACCCACTTGATTCACAGACGTGATTCTCGGATGTGGTGGTTATGGTCCTAGTAGTGGACATGGTAAGGGTGTTGTTTGAACAACATTTTGGGCCCTAGGGGCCATGTGTTGTGACGTTTGTTCAAGAGGTGGGGCCGGCATCAATGCAGGCACTCGAGGTGTGTCTGTCCATGCTAAGGTTGGTCTATTGGCCATTGCGCGCTTAAATACTATGCAATCCTTAGCTTGATGACCATACCTCCCACAGGCATTGCAATTCCCATTGAATTTTACTCTAAAAGTAGGGCATTCACTGGTACTATACGGACCATAGCATACTGAGCACCATTGTTACTCCCTTCTTGGATACATATGATTGTTTTTGGGAGCATGATTCTCTCTAAGACTCTCTTGAATGGCCTTGGTGAGATCTGCTAAAGTCATCTCAGATATCTTTGGCTCCTTAGCAATAGGCTTTAGGGTCATTGGCTGATGCCCCGATGCTCATTAAGAGAAATATGAACCCTCTAGGGGCCCTTTGAGATTAAGGTTAATTAGAGGCCAGCCAATAGGAAGAGGATAGTGGACACACTCTACAACTAGGAAGAGCTAGGTGTGTCATAGTTTGTCCCCTCTTTCCCTTGGTTTGCCTAGGTCAAAACAACCTTTTAGAGGAGAATACCATGCTCTTACAAGCCTTTAAAACCTAGAAAAGGGGGTGTGACAGTGAGGTGACAATTGGAAAAGTGAAGATGACATGATGGTACAATGTAATTTGAATTTGGGGAGGGGGAAGGGGGGGGGGGGGGGGGGGGGGGGAGGGGGGGGGGGGCTTCAATCTCAACCATTAGATCCTTTTTTCATCCAATGGATATCATCAAAAGGCGCCTTTCAACCTCCACCCTTCATCTTGAATGAGATCTAGTGGCTAGGATGGGCTCCCTCTCTTCAAAATGCTCCTTTTCACCTCCTCCCTTGATCTTGATTGAGATCCAAAGGCCGAGATTGAGCCCCCACTTCAAATGGCGCCTTTCAACCTCTACCCTTGATCTTGTGCAAGATCCAATGGTCAAGATTGCACCCCCACATCATATGGAGCCTTGCTCTTTTACCCAGTAAACAACTTGCACCTTCCCCTCCAATTAACCAATGGTCCATCTTCCAAGGCCTATTAAATATGGGCCAAAGACCCCACTAGTCAGTTTCTTTTGAAAACTGACATATTCTAGCTCAAAACCACTAAGAGGTTTTTTGTGTCCCCTTAACCCCCTACCAATTAGAAACTTAATCCCAAACCTTACAAGGCCCCAAAGAAGTCCAATATTTTCATAATGTTGCGAGCTAGTAAATTAGGCTCAGTAAACACTCTTTCTCCTTGAATTATTAAATTATCCTCCAATTGGATCGCATTGGTGGTGACTGCTTCCCAAGTGGTGATACCTTTAATGACTAGGCCATTCTATATATCCTCATGTCATAATCCCCTAATGAATCTATCAAGCAATTGATTATTATTGAAGCGCTCATTTGGATTACAACAAGAATTCAAATGATTCAAGCGACTAATAAAGTCTCCCACCTACTCTCCTTCCTCTCGTTGGGCTTTCTGGAGTTGAGAGGCTACATCCCAAAGCACTCTCTCTTGTATGTATTCTTTCAAGAACGGTCTCCTAAGAGTAGGGTAAATCGTTTTTTCTTCCACCCTTAGGATTCTACATCAATCCCTAGCATTCCCACTTAAGGTTAGGCTTATAGCATTACTCTTATACAGGTCATTGTGTTCTCCTAGAGAATCGCATATTTGTTCAAACACTTTGATATGCTTTCTCGCATCCCCGTCTCCACTAAATTTTTGTGTGAGCTTGGATATTTGTACTACCTTACTTCTAGGCTCTCTATCAGGTGTGTTACGCATATTCTCAACAATAGATCGACCGATGGTTTGAGAAAATGCTGCCAAATCTCTTAAATAAGCAGGTATAGTGGCCGCAGTTGCAGGCGCTCTTGGAACTACATGTGGGATGAGAGTTGTCCTTGGCCTTGGCATACGCGGGGCCCTCGGGTCCCATACCTCATATGTTGGTGTACAACATGGTGGTCCAAAGTTCATAGGTGTGGCCCAAGGCATAGCCGTTGCCGAATACGACATGTTATTGCTAAATGGTATGGCCCCACTTGAATAAGAGCTCGGATAATGCCATTGTGGAGTGTGAGCCCTTGGCATAATTGGGGGTGTGGGAGCTACGTGGGCATGAGGTGCGACAGGTACATAGGCTTGATGCACACCTATAGTTATTGTTTGGGACACTGTGCTACTAGGTAGTAGTGCAGCGCTAACAAACGAGGTCCAAGGTGTACTTTTTGTACTCATCACTGGAGTAGGTATCGTAGCCGTAGTGTCTCCGAGAGACAGATGAGTTAGATTTGGAAAAGTACAACTACCACTTGTGGGTTTAGACTGTACCGAAACTCCAGGCGACACAATATATGAAGGGTCCATTTGACTCACTGAAGGAGTTTCCATCTATGATAGTGTCAATTGTCTAGCCTTACCCGTATCCAAGAATCTCATAAGGCCCGTTGAAGGAATGTTAATCCCTCAGTTTTGGCTCTCCGATTGGATGATGCTATGGATGACATTGCAGACCATCTGTTGCTGCTTCTCTAGACTTGTGACGCTAGAAGTAGATTGTACAACTTCTAACCAACCTATATGGTATATGTAGCCCGTGTACAGGTCAGCCAAGGTTTCAGTTTGTAGGTCATATTCCCATTTTTTGTTGAGAAATAACCCTTCTAGGCCCGGCGTACTAGAGGTTTCCCTTGAGGTGGAAGCATTGTTGTTCCCCACGGTTTGACCCACATTGCCTACTAACTCAAGAGCACCCGATTGCTCGATTTCTATGCCTGTTGTCCCAGGGGTCTTTCCCTTCATGGCTCGTCGTTGTTCTAGGAAACTCTCCATTTTCCTCTCCCTATCCGCTTGCATATAGCGCTCAACTTCTTACACCTCCGCAAGACTCCTACCATCAAATAGTAGAACTTCAGGGAGTGATTGCTTTGTAGGGTTTTCCATGAAAGCAGGGGGTAGGATATCGACGTGGACACTCTTGGGGATTATAGACTCCCCCTTAATTACCAAAGGCAAATTTACCTCTCCCTCACCTTCGTTAACTTCATCAGCCGCAGGTTCAGAGCGAGTAGCTCTACTAAAGGTTTCTATAAAGGGACTAAACACACTAGATCCAGGCTGTGGAGCCTAGACAGGTATGTTTTCGTTTACTTGCTCAGGGTTTGGTGTACGATGCCCTGCCATAATATCATAGTCAGATGAAGAGTCACTAGCCGCTATGTTTGGGTCTTGGGTTGTACTACCTTGGGTCTCCGCCGAGGGCCCGGAACCTAAGGTAGGTGGGTATTGAGAACCCGCGTAAGTCGAAGTGCTCGCTAGTTGCTCGGCCTCTAGCACACGACCAAAGCGCAGATGCATATGCCTTTGGCACCCTACAAGCGTCGATGAATACCCTCGAAGGTTAACCGCTTGATTTTTTGGACGTTTTGCACCCCGTTTTCAGTAGTTTTTTTATGTCTTTTTACAATCGATTTTTGGATTAGAGCGTGTGATGGCTCGAAACAAGCGTATCACTCAGGAAGTCATGGTGTGCTTTATAACACAGTGTTCGGTTACCCGAAGCTCCAGTGGTCCTCAAAAGGGTTGATTTTTACTTAGGCGTGAGGCTAAAATAAGTAAGTACAAAGGGTGACTGAGGCCTGGGCTTAGGCTTGGACTTGGGCTTGGGGAATGTTCTCGATCCTGGTCCTTCCTTCTAAATAATTTTTTTTTAAATCTATTTTTTTTGCGATAAGGTCGTCGCGACCGTACCGTGCGTGCGCACACACACACACCTAATCTACCTACTTGCAACTAACAGAGCTACTGTTTAACACAGTACTATAGCAACGAATCAACTAACAGATCTACTTAATGCACCCTACAGATCTAACATTATACATCTAATAGCTTAAATCTAACACCTTGTCAACAGAAAACTGTACATTGCAACACCTTATTAACAGAAAACAGTACACTGTAGCAAAAACAAAGTTTACAAATCCTGCTTAACAGCCACACACCTTCTTCCTCTACCTTTCCTACATCTCAAATTGCACCACAAAGCAGCATAGAGGGCTATTCGAGCTTAGTGCAGGGCATCTCCCTGGCAGCGGCGCCAAAAATGTGTGCATCTGTCGCACGTGTCAAAGCAAGGGACTTGCCGTACACTGTGTATGAGCCACAAATGGCTGCAAGCACACAACCAGATTAATCTAGCAAGCTCAAGAGAGCAAGGGTGTGTCACTCACTGCCCTACACTCGCCTTCGTGGAGGATTCCTCGCCGCAAAGAAGAGCGAGCTACCGCCGTTCTGCACTCAACCACCTCTCCGCGGTCGGACCGTCGCAATTCTCTCTCTCTCTCTCTCTCTCTCTCTCTCTCTCTCTCTCTCTCTCTCTCTCTCTCTCTCTCTCTCCCTCACACACACACACACACACACACACAAGGAAATGGAGAAGAAGATGGAGATGGAGCAAGAGCACTTTTCAATTGCACAAATGAGAGAATGAGTAATTTTTAGGTTTAGGTGACTTTTATATGAACTCGCCCATTCAGACTTGGGCGCCCATGCTTAGCCAACTAACCCTTAAATGTTCTAGTTAGAGTGCGCCTCTCATCGGCGATCACTCTTACCCTTTTTCTATTCAACCGACAAGCCCGGCCCATGATTACTAGAAGTGGACGCCGGTGGTTAACAACTCCCAGGTCAAACAGGCAAAAAAGCCACCAGCCGCTTTTGCTGCCACCTGACTACATACATTTCACCCAAGAGCTCAAATGATAAAATCACCCTAGCATGTGGGCAGTCTACAGAAAGATCTTAAAGAGTAGAGTCTTCAAATGAAGAGACATCAAGCAAAAAGTTCAAAGAGTAGGGAGTTGACCATATGTGACCCATCAAAACACAAAAATGGTCATAACTTGAGATTGAATGATCCAAATTGGACATGCATAGCATTGACATGTTGAGGAAAGCATAAGGAACAAGATGGGTATCAATAGATCTGGAAAAGGCCAAAAAAGTCACCGATTGCTTTTGTTGCCACGACTATAGATATTTTACCCGGTAACCTAGATGGCAAAAACATCGTAGCAAGTGGGCAGTCTACAGAAAGCTCTTGGAAAGTAGAAACCAAATATGGAGTCAAATCAAGAGAAAAGTGTAAAAAGTTAGGAGTTGACCCCAAACAGCCCAACCACAATGGGATTTTGGTCTTGAAACATGTAAGTCCAATTCGCCATAAATAAATACATGGCATAGAAAGTCATAGTTGAACAGTTAAGCCACTAAATGAGCAAGACATTAGTCCCAAAGCTTCAAGTAATATTTTCTATGGTCTAAGAGTCTTAGATATCGTAGGTACTTCTCAAGCTGGAAGAGTTGAGCATATTTACATTGTGTCGCTCATGCCGGTATAAGTGAGCATAAGAGTCGACGTCTATATCTATTTGAGTTGGGAGAAGAGAAGGAAGAAGTCCAAAAGACACACACTGACACAATGAGGAATGAGTGGAGAAACTTCTACATCAAAAACCCTTCAAGGAAAAGTGGAAGCTATTGAGATGTCATTGGATATCACATGTGCTACGTTCTTTCCTTGAAGTATCCATCAACTCCGTTTCTCACACCCCATAATTTTCTTGAACAAATCTCTCATGTGCATATAGAGTGTTCCATAATTCACACATGCATTTGGCACTCTTTCTTTGTTTCTCCAAGGCACTCACCTTGCATAAACATATACTCAATTTCCAACACCTCAACTCCAATAAGAGCGTACACCAAAGGTAATTTTTCCCACTGGGTTTTTTCCTTTGGTCATGTAGGTTTCAGACCCGAATCTAGAAATGCACATCAATAACATCTTGTATCTACTTCTTCTACAAGAGAAATCAGCAACACAATAAAGAGCGTGCTACCCAATGTTCAAAACAAACAAAGCAAGGCCACTCTGATCGTACAAATGTGTTACCAAGAACATTTTTTCAAAGATATCAATAAAGCTCTCATAATAAAACGGCAAAGCAGACTTCAGCACAAAGCGTAAAAGTCAAAATCAAAACAACCAAAAAACAGGCTTCGACAAAAGTATCACAAAAATCAAAGGATCAGCTCCAACAAATGACGGTGACCTTCCAATTAAGCAAGGGTAAGCCCCTACTAAAGACAATGAAGTCTTGTCGGGGATGACAAGAACACGGGGGGGGGGGGGAGTGTTGAAGGGGTTGACCAACACATGTCAAATCCGACTTGTCAATGAAGGCGCATTGATTATTCTTTCACTTTTTCACCTAAAGCCGGTTTTGCAACTCCTAATCTTGAAAAAAGCTATGTAATGATGAAAGAGACTAGAGAGCCTAGTGCACCCATTGTTGTAATAATTACCTCTTTTTAGTCCAAATACCTAATTTAGAGTCCTACGTATATAAGCCAAAGGTTGTGATTATTGAAGGAGGGATCAATTACTATGAACTAAGGCGTACGAACGATTTCAGCCTATGCTTGCACGCTCACATTTCCTTGTACGGGTATGACATTGCAATGAAACTTCAGGTATTGCTTCTACATTGCGAAGCTCCACACATCCACAGTTCTTTAGGCTTACCCAACCATGCTGGAAGTTTTGATCCTCTTATCGTAGCGGAATCAAACTCCTCTACAGGGGTTCGGTTCACGTCCTTGTAACTATGGTCCTTAAGATTATTCTCGTAGTGGTTTCCATGTGTCTAAGGTATATATATTTGTATCTCCAGTCATGGGCCATCTTCAGTTTGTCGCATGAATGTTCTTGCCAATATTATGTCGTAATTGTTCTTCTTGCCAAAATCAACAATTGCAAAGGTATACTCGTACTCAATGCCGCAAGAGGTGGCGACTATCTTCTCTAGGAGTCCAAGGGGTTTCTCCATATATACATTAGCTAGCTCTAATTTCATTCGTGTCTCTCTCAAGGCAGGTTTTTCCCATCTTTTCCAAATCTCCTTGGTAGCGATGGCAACTGCAGCTCCACTATTTAAAATTGCCATGGTGGTGACACTTTGGAATTCCATAGGGACGGTTGTGTTGCCATCCTCACCTTCACAATACTTGCCTACCTTGTTTAATGGCATTGGCTTAGTTTTTAGTTGAAGCATTTCAAGCTCTTTGATCCCTTCTTGTATTTGAGTTGCTGGGTCTTTTATGCCAAACTTTTCTAGAGATTTTCCCATTGTAGTCCACATGTTTGGTCGTATTCGTAGCAGCTCAGCTAACGTTATTTTGCATGTCACAGGTGTCGACAAGATGTCTATCAATCCTTTAGAGTCAATGACTTTCTTGAAAGAGTCTCTCTGTGATGGGACTACAAAAACATTTGGCTTGGCTTCATGCTCTCTCGTATAGGACAGTAGTGTTCTTAACGAATGGGGTTGAATGTCCATACATTGTACAGCTCCTTGGTCTTCCCAATATGATTGCACTTCTAGATTTATTCAACATCCAGCCTCAAATTCCTCTAAACACTCCTTTTCCATTATCGATCTGGGTTACTCGTCTCCTCACTTCACTTACGTCATTGGCCTCTCTAACTTATTTCCACGGTTCGTCAAGACCATCTATTTCTCTACACCCTCTGGTATAGCTAAGCAAAATCCATCAGAAGAGTTATATGTGGTATTCAATACTATCCTTGGTTCTAATGATGGGTCCTTGAGCTTTGTTCCATGCTCGTGACTGGGATCTGCTGGCTCTATTCGTTCTTGGTTTGGTGGGACTACGGGAGTAAGTGGGACAAGGATCACATCCTCAAGTTTTCCAATTGGTGGTTCCAGTAAAGCTTGGACTGTTTGAATCATTTTCTAGCACATTTCAAGCCTTTGGTTTCCTAGTCCAGCATATTTTTTTTTAAAAGATAGTTTTGATAGTGTGTATTTAGCTAATGTTTCAACATACAATGTTGCGAGTATAGGAGATGTTTATTTGTCGTTGCCCAACGATGCATCATATTCGCTAGGACATGTGCATTATGTTTCTCATATGAAACACCATTTAATCTCAGTGAATCAGTTACCAAATAGTGGATATCAAGTACCACTTCGAAAGTCGTCTATTCAAATGCATTGAAAATCATTAGTGATTGTGAAGAGAGCCCAAAGTGGCTTGGTCTATCCATTGCATATATCTGAGATTCTAAATGGTTCAATTTCGATTTGGTTAGTGACATGTCAGTGAGAGAGAAAATGAGTCTCTTTCACAAATCACAAGATTACTGTGCATAACATGTTCGTAAATGCAAAGTTAGAGTAGTGATGTTCTAACACAAAACAATAGGTTAACCCTTTCATGATAACTCATACTACGAAGATCGATATTATGGAGTTATTTTATATGCTCAAGATAGAGGCCAATATGGTTATGTCAAGATATGTAGATCCAATTATGGACAACAAGGACTAATGACTATCCTAACATCATGTATGACACATCCATATGTGAAGAGTAGTCTTGTAATGCCCATCCTGACATCATGTATGACACATCCATATGTGATGAGTAGTCTTGATAATATAGATGATGCACATAGCATGAATTGCTTGCCACAAATAGATTGACGAAGGTTGCACTGAGAGTTAGCACTGACACCAAAGACTAATGAAAAACATCACATAGTTACCATCGACTTTCAAGTCTCATGTATGACTTGGTATTAAAACCCAAAATAGCACTTGCAATGGGAGCATTTGCAATTGACACTATGAATTGTGTGATTATTAACACTAGCATGATGCATCATGGAGTTATGCATGCCATTAAAGAATATCTACAAAATACACGTGCGTATTTTAACAGACACCTTCGCACATTACTAGGGCTTGCGCTATGATATGCATATATTTTGACAGAGCCAATCGGCATAGATTGAGAGAGCTCTATTTTTTTATATTATACTAGATCCTATGGTAGATCTACTTATCAGCACATTCGGTTTTTATTGAGGTTGTTGGAGTAAAAGCAGTATGCCTTACCCCAAGTCGAACATAACGTCCAACCATCCACTTTTCATACCTTATCCAATAAAATATGGGGAACACTCGAAATTTTGTAAGGTTGGCGTCACCCATCTCTATGTGTTGTCTCCTCCACCACACACAATGCATGCTTCTGCACCACAATCCTTTTGATCATGGTTTCACAAGCCAAACCATTAATCAAGCTATTAAAAACCTTACTACTAGACGATGGCACATTTGTTAACTACCCATTGAAAAGGAATAATTAGGCTATGAATTTCATTGGAGAGATTACAAGTCATCTATATGAATGAATTAAAATAACCTTTGCTAACTATGTCTAAAAAATATATCACCATACAAAAAAGAGAATATGTGGTTGGCACAATTCTCTCTCTCTCTCCCCAAACAATTCGCCTCAGCCCCAGCTCTTCTCCCTCATCAACCTCCCTAGGGCGAGGGATAGTCCTCGTCAACAACCACAACTCCAACCCCTCCTCCCTTCTCCCACGCAGTTCCCAACGACGTGGCCATAGCGTCTACAACTTGGCTTCAGTGATGGCCTACCTCGGGCAACAATGGAGGTATTTCTCGCCCTCCCTCACCAAGTCTAACATAGGACATTTTTATGGCCCTTCTTCACCAAGCTTGACCAAGTTAACCTTCAACCCAAAATATAAGAGCCCCTTCCCACAAGAAAGCAAAAGCCCCTTCCACAAGAAACCTCCTCAGTAGTGTCGACACGTATGCCACTCAAGGTCTTTCCTCGTGAAGGAACATTTTTTCCAAGCTGCGATGCAACATTGGGGGTCTCTCTCTTCGATCAAGCGCACACATCTTTTCATGTCCACGCCACGGAGAATCTCAAAAGCAAGCTTACATTGAGTGCCTTCTAAGCCAAAGCAAAGGAAGTCAAGCACACCCTCACTACAAGCGTGGCCAACCTTGCCAATCAAGTGCAAGAAGCAACAGTCACTGTCTCCTCCAAAGTAGAAGAGTGCATGCAAGAAAACCGTCAATGGGAAGGACTAGCACGGTCTCCGCAATTTGTATATACCTAAAATTTTCCAAAAAGCCCAACATTCACCATCAAAGGCAATGAGTTCTACACCAACGTATGTAGAACTAGGTATAAATGCCACTCTACTCAGAGAATATGCACATGAGCATCCAAAAGTGAAGGCAAGCAAGTTTTTGACGCAGCTCACAAATGCAAAGCAAATGGACCAGTGAAAGCATGCAATTAAAACCATGCAAGTACCGCAAGTCATTTTCTTTGAAAAAATCATTGATTCTTGAGGGTGGATGCTTGAAAACGTGAAATGAGAAGCTTGTTGTGTCAATACCTGAAGCAAGGGAAGGATAAGCTCTCTCTCTCTCTCTCTCTCTCTCTCTCTCTCTCTCTCTACTCCTATGTACTCATCTCTCTCCATCACCACATGCATGACACGTAATGGTCACGACGGTGGGTATCATAGATGCAAGGCATCAAACGCAGGGTTCCCTCGCTAACGACGACACATCCATGACAACTTTCATGTGCTATCACCATCAAAGATAGTAGAGCCAATAATAAAGAAAAGATGCACATGCATGCAGAGTTAAACATCACTGGAATAGCATTCAATTCATAGGCAGTAAGGAAAAGTTGTATATCATGCAGCCCTTCAAGATGTACTTGTGAGAAATAAGAATGACCACATTAACTTTCAGTTCTCCATGAAATATGCACACAACCATGTACTTGAAAACGGAGTTTGCAAGCTGGACTAAACAAGCATCAATTTTAAGCTAAAATTTCATTCTTTCATTTGGCACTTCTTGATAATGCATGTTGACTCCTCATATACTTTTAGAAGATCTACATCAACCTACACTACCGTATAGATGATACATAAAACAAATTGTACGCCTCAATAACTTCCATGTACCACATAGCTTCTCTATCGGGCGAAGACGAGAGGTCAACAATTTTGTGAACCTGAAAATGATATTACAAGCTTCAAAGTCAATAAACAAAATCTTCATTACACTTTTAATTACCGATCACCCATTAAAAAACACAACTACCTGATCTAGAGGAACTAGCGACAGAAACTTCTAATGCCATGAAACAATGCGAATGGAAACTTTGTCTGTCTGCAAGTCCTCTATGCTAGCAGGCGAATTTCACAAACAAAATCTATTGCCCACTTCGCTAATGCACGTGCCCCCCACTTGGATTGTTCATGCATGCAATCGACAACATCAGGAAAACATGCCGCAAGGCAATCCGATTCAACAAACCTTAAGCATGGAGGCCCCATTCATGACAGCATAGGCTCCTAAGGCAAGTACATACATGCCTGTTAAAGTAAAGAATTAATCACTTTGTATCCATCTGGTCAGAGTTGATTGGGTAGAAACAAAACGCAAAATTTTGTACACATACCGGGTTTCCAATGTTGATCTTGGATCTCTTTTGAAAAGAGCAACTCAATTACACCACTCCCATCATCCAACAATAGTTTGCGCTCATGTTCTAGCCCTGGAACCAACACACCCTGCTATATCAAGTATGGCAGGCACAAGCACCTAAACTGTGACACATCTTATCAGAAAGAGCTCAAAAAACTTTCTTGATCTCATCACACCATGGCCACAAACACAAGCCATACGTCTTATCCGGAAAGGAACTCATTATGGAAATTGGTATGCAAAGCGTACAGTGGTGCAATAATGTGTGCAACCCTCATAAACTGGAGAGAAGCCAGTGAAAGCCCTGCCTTCCAAGGAGATGCAATATTACTTATATGTGGTGTCAACGTCGTAGGCACGGCACATCACAGAAGTCTCAAATCTGAAAGGTCAGGACCCTCATTGATGCTAGTAAGCACAAGTACTGAATGTGAGCAGGCATGATGCATGCACATGAACCCAAACCCAAAACCAGAGATATTCAATGCTCTCTCTCTCTCTCTCTCTCTCTCTCTCTCTCTCTCTCTCTCATCATAATATGCTATATCTCATGAACGCGATCATGAGGTGTGGCATACTCAATTACACTGCGATCTCTCTATGTCTGTGGTGCACGCTTGCGCACACTTACATTCATTTACCCAACACAACAAATTCTTAATCTCTCTCTCTCTCTCTCTCTCTCTCTCTCTCTCTCTCTCACCTGCAGCCAGACTCGCTGAAAGAGGAGGTTACCCAAGGCCATGAGAGACCCAGCAGAGGAGGAAGACGGGGCGGCCGCAGACCTCAGCTGACGGACCAAGAGCTTGATCGCGGCCAAATTGTAGTCCATACTGTTCTCGACTGTGCATCGAGTTAACGAAGGCTGGGTTCAGACGAGACGGAGGCAGAGGAGAGAAAAGGGATCGGACTGCCTGGTCACTATATGGCACGACTCTAGCCAGGGGGGATCTAAGGCCCAAATTTGGCGGTGCGAGGCAGCTTTAATCTCGGCCGTCGGATCGTGTAGTGAATTGGAGGTGAACTAGAAGTGAACTTAGGACACCATTTTTGCTCCGAGTTCACCCGCCTCGCGGGGTGTGGGTCGAACCTGGGACCTCGCTGTTGCCACACAAATGCCCTACCACCACGCTAGCGCGCATCACTGTCCATGTTGGCATGGCACATAATTATATCCTAGTTTAAGCGTCCCTAGTTCACCCCCAATTCACCCACCCCTATCTTACACGCCCCTAGTTCACCGTTAGTTCACCCCCAGTTCACCCACCACTAGTTCACTGTGTGATCCGACGGCGGAGATTAAAGCCGCCTTGCCTCCCAAATTTGGGCCCTAGATCCCCTCTGACCCGGAGCCGTGCCATATGGTGACGAGGATCGGCCTGGATGCAAAGCAGCTTCCGGGCATCCGCCTCCCTTTGACACCCCCCCGTCACGTGGGATCAACGGTCCACGATCTTCGAATCAAGTGGACCGTCCGTTTATTCTCAAGAACGTTCAGCTGCTTCCGGACCCACCTTCCATCTTCTAAGCCCCCCGCCCCCCTTTCCATCGTCACTTGAAATGGAGGTGTGAACATAAAATCATATAGCAAAAATGACGAGGTGGGGATCACATGGTGCTCACTTGGAGATCACTTTGGGATCGTCGGGTGAACACCGTGATCACTTTGTAAGCGGTGGGTTCACAAGATGATCACATCTTGATTGGTCTGGTCACTATATAGCACGGGGTTGGCCCAAATTACCCGCAGCTCTCCATCATCCGATCGCCATGGTAAGAGTGAACTATCGAAGAGTAGTTGGAGTGTGAAATATAGGTGAAAATCGTGCTCCGAGTTTCGATTTTGCCCATAGGGGCATAGGTCAAACTTGGGACCTCCTGGTTGCCACACGAAAGCCCTATAGTCATGCTAGCGCACGTCGATGACCATATCGTCACATCAACAACGTACACTACCATAGTTCATGCCCCGAGTTCACTTCAAGTTTAGCCCACCCCGAGTTCAACGTGGCGATCGGACACTGGAGATCAAAGCCGCCTTTTATTCCCAAATTTGAGTCCTAGATCCCCTCTAGGACTAGACCCCATGCCATATAGTGACAAGGGGGGAAATGTGTGGCGTATAGTAACAACTCTAGAGAGCACACCACCTAGGTTTAATTTTGTCTCATGTGTGTGTGTGTGTGTGTGTGTGTGTGTGTGTGTGTGTGTGTGTTGTTGTTGTTGTTGTTGTTGTTTTTAAACAAATATTTATACACAAATGAACATAACAGTTCAAAAGATAGCTCGCTTTAGACAAGGGTTAAGGAATAGCACAAAAACGACTCAACCTTTGATTCATTTTTTTACATAAACATGTGATTGAGGAATCATTCTTGTGTTTTTGTACATTAGGTAATCTGCAATAATTGTCTATAATGTGGAAAGAATCAGGTACATCAATGATGGACAGTAGCTAAACAAAAAAAGATTATAAGAAAAGATAGAGTCCTCACATGCATCCATGTAAACAAGACAACAGATTCGTTAGCTTTGAATACGTACTACAAGTGTTGACGAACCCTATCAATTGTTATCCATGTCCATCTTACAACCTTTTTTAAAAAAACTTAAAGACTACTATCCAAAAAATAATTGTGAATCCCATTGCCTTTGTTGTAATCATAAAGCCACTGCTTTATAGTATGAGGTGAGTTTCCTTAGTTCATTTTTAAGTTCTTTGTATCTTGAAATCAGAAAGGTTATCACTCCTTTAAAATTCAAGTGAGTAGGTCGTACACATTCTGAAAAAATATTATAAGGGCTAATCACAGAAGATGCACATGCGGCAGGTTACAAATGTTGGGCTAGCCTAGGCAGGTCGTGAGTGCCAGGAGCACGAGAGGCAGACACGCGATGTTGGGCGTGCATGATGCTGAGCAGTATATGTGAGCCGTGGCATCCCCGTAGCATAGGAGAAGAGACGTGGTTTGTTTATTTTGAATAAAATTGTGGATACTTCATCAACGGTGGCAGCCTGCTCTGGCGGCTAGCACATGCGCTTCAATTCGATTCAGTTTCCCAGAGTTCGAGTCTTGTGAGCCGAGATGATTTTTGCTTGATTAGGTGATGAAAATGGGAACCTGTGAAGTGAAGAGGTTGAAAACAGGAGGAATTCGGTTAATGATTGAATAAAATTGAAGTTGAGCGAGTAGCAAGTGTAATTTATAAATAGGGTTACTATTTATCCCATTTTTTAGAAACTCATAGTATTTAACTAGAATAATTTTTTATCAAAAGGCCATAACCCCTTCTGATCCAAGTGTTTGAACCCTATTTTTGACCCATAGGTTTCTGTGTTTGTGTGTTTATGTACTAACTTCTTTTTTTTGTTAACACCACTTCCATAGAAGCATATGTATACCAGCTAGGTGATTACTCAATGACCGCGTGGTACTTTGTATAGTAATCAGTACAAATGGTGGGTGCTAAACAATGGATAACTTAATTGTGGGTATAAAAAAATCCTCCTAGCTAAAAAAACCCTTGGGTATAGGACAATAAAATTTTGAATAAGCCAAAAGATAACTAGAAACGACAAGTGCTAAAATAAACCTTCAAATTAAAGCATCAAACCCCATTGACAAATTTTTTGTCAAGGATTTGTTTATTTATCCATCTTAATTGGAAAAAAGTACTTTTTTGACAGAGATATTAGTCATCTCATCCTCACTCTCTTTTTTTATAAAAATTAACCACAAGTAATAAAGTAGCAAAGTAATCTCAACTGTATCAGTATAACCAAGCCTAGAGAAGGAGCTATACATTGCTCGATCAATCTCAAGGCCTCAAAACATCGAGCCAGATGAAACATCTATGTATATAATAAAAAGTTAGCAAACCAAAGTACGATGTAGCAGACCAACCTACAGAAGCATATAGCCCCAATGACAGAAAACATATCACCAAAACATGCACCAAGATTAATTGCCAAACAATGGGATGCCTTCTCTCTCTCTATTTAAAAAACATTTACAGTAAATACTAATGCGGCAGTTAACCAGTAAGCCAGTAAATTTGAGAACCAGGTGTCAGTTGCAAAAAAGCACAAGCCTGGTAAGGCATCAACTTGAGAAGCATTGTCCCTTGACCAACTCCATGTGTTAGGAAATAGGACGTAGCTAAGTAGATATTGAAGTAATTTATAGAGAGAAACTTTCACACACGAGAGATGAGAGAGAGAGAGAGAGAGAGAGAGAGAGAGAGAGAGAGAGAGAGCACGATATACGTGGTTCACCCAATGTGGGCTACGTCCACAGAAAAGCAGCCACTCAATGGCTTTAGTACTTCAAACAAGAAGTAGTTTACAAAGGGATTATGCCCTGAATAGAGCACCTGCCTTGCTTCACTCTCACCACTTCACACCCACCTTGTTGCATCAACTTCACAAAGCACCACAATGCTTCTTTGTGTGTAGAAGAGGACTCCTTTTATAGGCCAAAAGTGTTACCCTCTCTCATGAGAGGCAGCCGTGTGTAGCCACCTTTGTGTAGACAAGTCCAAGTTGGACTCTCCAATGCACCCATGTGTGGCCACCCTTGAGAAGACAAGTACATCTTGAAATTGTTCATTGGCCATTGAATTTGATCATCGGCCATTGACTATTGTCCACCGGCCAACCAACCGATCGTTTTTCGACCACTTTTCGATCGTCGTCCGACTATAATATTTGACAAAAAGGAATCTTTCGACAAACTAGGCGTGAATTTTTGGTTTTTTGGCTAGTGATTTTTTTCACGCATGATGGCTTCTCCTCATAATGGGGACCTTACAAATGTGTGTTTTTAATACTACAAATTACAAGGGATAAATCAGGCTCCACACTTAACAATCTCCCACTTGGAGACTGATCTCCACACCAAACATGTGACTGCTTTTCATATTGGCTTCTTATCCTTGAATGCCGATTGAAGATGAGCAAGAGCTCAACTGCTCCTTGTTGAGACTACCTTTGTAAACATGTCTGCAGGATTTTCACTTGTGTGTACCTTTCCTAGCTTTAGCTATCCCTCTTCCAAAAGAGTGCTTATGAAGTGATATCTCTCCTCAATGTGATTTTCATTTAAGTGAAATGCTGAATTCTTTGCAAGATGAATGGCGGTTTGACTATCACTGTATAATACACAATTGTCTTGCTTGTATCCAAGCTCCTCTAAGAATCTGTGAAGCCACAGAATCTCTTTACTTGCCTCCGTTATTGCTACATATTCTACTTCCGTGGTATAAAGTGAGACCACTTTCTGCAGCTTTGAAGCCCATCTTATTGTTGTGCCTCCAATTGTGAAGACATAGTCATTAGTGCTCCTTCAAGTATCTTTGTCACCTGCCATATCTGCATCATCATAACCTTGTAAGAAAATATCAGTGCCTCCAAAATACAAAGCATTTTTTGTTCTCCCTTTCAGATACCTAAGTACCCACTTCACAGCTTGCTAGTGCTCTTTACCTAGATTGTCCATGAACCTACTCATTGATGGGTTGCAGGCCTATGGTGGATGCAGACGGTGAGGTGCCATGGCGAGGTGCAGGTGCAAAAAGAGAGAGAGAGAGAGAGAGAGAGAGAGAGAGAGAGATGCAGCAAAGAAAAATAACGTTATGCTTGATTGATAATCTATTTTTTTGTTTACAAAAGCTTAATATAAAAGTGTTCGTGCCATGCAAACTACTTCTCTTACTTGCATGCTGTATGAGGCGATTCCCACGGATTTGACACTTGACATATTGGGCTTGCATACCCAACACTCACAACTCCCACACGCATGTGAAATGTCTGGCCTTGTCCAGACCATAGCATACATTAGAGAACCTACCGCTACACCATATGAAACTTTAGACATACAGGCTATCTCCCCTTGTGTCTTTGGACACATATCCTTGGTTAGTTTAAAGTGACTAGCCAAAGGTGTAGAAACTGATTTTGCATCTTGCATTGCAAGCCTTTCTAGTACCTTCTTGATGTAATCTTCTTTAGATAGGTTTATTGTCTGTTTCATCATGTCCCTTGATATATTCATGCCAAGTATCCTCTTTGCAACACCTAAATATTTCATTGAAAAAGATTTAGACAACTCCTCTTTTAGGTATTTGATATCCTGCATGTTAGCACTTGCAATCAACATACATCATTAGGATGATGAACTTCCCATCTTCCAAATTATTTGTGTAGATGCAATGATCTGAGTTGCATCTTCTAAATCCATGATCGAGCACCCATCGATCGAACTTCAAGTACCATCGTCTTTATGCTTGCTTTAGACCATTGCTTTAGACCATACAAGCTCTTCTTTAATCAAGCATGTAAATTTCCTTTCTAAGTCACCATGAGGGAATGTCGTTTTTACATCCATTTACTCAAGATTTAAGTCATGAGCAGCCACAAGGCTTAAGACAAGCCTAATTGAGTTCATTTTTACAACAATGAGTCCATCTCCACTTGCATGCACTTTATCCATTCTTCTTTGGATTTTTGTTGCATATCTTCTTCGTATGATTCTGGATCTCCAGAATCTGAGACCAAGAGATGGTTGAAGAAAGGAACAAAGATTTCTGGAGGTCTACTTGCTCTCGTACATCTTTGGGGCATAGGTTGAGGCTCCTCATTTGGTTGACGTTGTTGCACATTGTCACCACTTGCACTCCTTGAGTCTTCACCGTCCTACTCATCACCTGTATCTTTTGTTGTTGGGGTAAAGGTGCTCCGCCTTTTGCCCGTCCGAACGTCCACTGTCTGTTCGTCCACCCACATGTGTACATACTCTTATTCTTCATTACATATGAGAATAAGGATGTAATGAGAATAAGGAGCTCCTCATCTTAAGTCCTGTGAGGCTGCTCCACCCACACCGGCTTGTGCTCTTCCCCCTTCCCCGCACGCATTGCACCATGCACGCATGCATCCTCGCACATGTGCACTCATCAATTGATCTCAGAGCTACGGCTAGACGGTGGCGACGGAGTTTGGTGCTTGGCGGCGTCGGATTGGAGGCAGTTCAACACGAATTCGGAAAGTAGATCTCCGAGATCAAGGTAACATGAGCTTACACTCCACCAGGAAAAAGGGGAGAGAGAGATCAAGTTTTCTGTGAGCTAGGGACACTGAGAAGCAGGTTGCTCAGGTTTGGCAGCTTGACAGCTGTTCAATATTTTGACCATAACTTGAGCTAGGAAGCTCCGAATTCAAAACTTTTTTTTATCAAAACATGGATCTCTTCAAGATCTACAACTTTGTAGAAAAATTGTTTTCTAATTTGGAGTGAATGTGGGTCAAAAATCCAAAACACAGAGACTGTGTTTTTTCAAAACTACTTGGAGAGTGAAAGAATATTGAGAGGAAGCAAACTGTGTGAGAACACACTGGCTACATGCGGGCGAGTAAGCCCGGCGTTATCATGTATCAACTCGAGTTTGGTCTTCTAGCATCGTCTACGGCCTTGAGAATTGATGGCTCAGCTTGGCACATCAATTTCGACACCGATTTGCGGCTATTCGACTAGCGTGCTTTCGCTCGATGGTGGAAGCCAACATCTAGCGTTTTCTCGACTTCAAGCACAGGCAGCCATAGCATTGGCACTTCCGCCCGACGACGGAAGACGGCTCCGACGGCCATCCTCGGCTTTACCACTTCGATGGTCATCTCCAGTTTCGGCTTCGACAACACATACCGACAGATACGGCTTTGACGGACCATCCTAGAGCGAATTTCTCCCTTGAGTGCACATAGCTCTTGATAGGCTTTTTTGATCGACGTGTTTATCGATCGATGAGGTAGTAGTTGCCAGTTCTTCAACGGTTTTGCTTACAGGTTGCGAGCAGCTTGTGCGAAGCACTAGAGAGCATTTTTCGCATAGTTTGGTGCAGTTTCAGGCTATGTATGCTTATGTGGATACAGCTTGAGCTAGGTATAGCTTGCAGGTAGCAGATTTACAGGTTTACATGTGTTTTTGGAAAGGTACATGTCCGTAGAGCCACTCGATCAGGAGTGAGCCAGTTTGCCAGGCTTTTGGCAGCGTATGTAGACCATTTGTGGATCTGTTTATTGAGACACTGTGTGTCTAGTTTTTATGCGATTTGGTGAGATTTTTTGAGTTTTTGCTCAGTTTCCAGGGGAAACTCTATCGGATTTTTCCCAAATTCTCGCCATGGTTTGCACGTATTCACAGTTTGCTCTCTAATGGTTTAGTGGTCGAGTTGACTCCCATTTTGGCAGATATCTGTAGTTTTTTGGCTTATGGTTTGCGTTGGGTTTTGACTCATTTTGCAAAGAAAATTCTCTTCGTTTTTCCCTATCTTCTCGGCATAAAAGTTTGCAGTGTTATGCCATCTTCTATAGTGGTCGATATATTTCCACTTTGACAGTTATTGAGTGCTTACTCTCACTTTGACAAATTTTGACAGGTTTTGTCAGTTTGGACACAGTTTGGTGTTCTTGTACCCACTCTCCCAAGAGTGAGGATTGTGATTGTGAATGCTTGTGTGGCTATAGATAGACAGTCACAGGTTTCACAGGTTTTTGCAAATAATTTGCGAGCAGTTTCTCTCGTGGGATGCGTTTTGAGCTAGTTTGCTCTCTACTTGCATATATGGTTATGCGCTTTACGCTCGGTTGAGCAGTTTGTCCCAGTTTATGCTTGCAAAGTTTGCAGAGTGTGGAGTTGATTTTAGGCATATGTGAGCGCCAGTTTTGATGCGATTGATCATGCTTTTGAGCATTGTGTAGTGGTCGAGTTACCTCCCACTTTGTTGCCAATTTGGCATGGTTTTATTAGGTATTCAAGCCCGAGTTCAGCTAATTTGTAGGTATACCCGTGGGAAAAAGCCTCACAAGGCATGCAAATAAAAGTTCAGTCTATGTGCAGCTTGCATGCCAAATTCCTATTTATATTGTAAGGTCTTTACACACAAATCAATCAATAAGCGTGTTAGTTTTAATTGCAAGCAGTATCGAGTTCTCTCTCTCTCTCCTCTCTCGTTCAATTTTCTGATGCATTTGCATCTCGCCATGAACCCCCTCCGACATTACCCACCTTAGCTTTCACCTAACATATGGTATCAGAGCTTTGGTGCTCACTGCAGCAGGTGATCCTTGGCGCTGTCCAGTACTCAGGCGTTGTTGCTTCATGGCCAAGTTGGCTAGGGCGCTGCAGAAGGCACTCAAGTCGGCTCACAGCTGGAAGACAAGCGAGCAAAAAAAGCTTTTGAATAACCGGCGGGGGCTGAAGTATTCAGCTGGCTCCACCACAGAGGGCTAACAAACGGCAGCCAGCCTCGTGAGCAGTAAAGGCACCCAGAGATCGAGCAAGGTCGACTACAACAAGCAACACAGGGCATCACAGAGGGAAGCATAGCGTGCAGACGAGGCCGAGCATAACCCACTATTCTCTGTGTACTGGCATTGGCAAGGCGGGCAAGACTCATCAAGGCCACCCTATGGCAGTTTTTTGATAGCATTGTGTCTGTAAGCTGCAGACTCGTTTTTTTTAAGGATTTGCTTAACTCACCCCTATTGAAACTAGGGTTCCCACATAGTGTGATAATTCACACATAAGGCCATTCACACCCCGCAGTCCGGCATATCGGTCAGACTATTGCAGTCTCGACTGTAGAGCGTTTGAGACTAAGTTTGCTAGTGGGTGGCAATTATATTTCCGACAAGCATTTAAAATGCAAGTATAGAGGCAGTTAAGCTTGATGATGGACGATTTGATAACTCAACAAATTCAAATATGTCATTCCAAATTTGACTTTCTAAGTCTATGTCAGTATTGGACAAAGTTCAAATGCATGCATAGCAAGCTCTATCACTACGACAACTGTCGAACTATCTTTTCAAAGAAGATTTGCTTCAAGAACCAAGAGGTACATCAACAAATGCTGAACATCCACATTTGCTTCGAGATTGCAATACAAGTTTTCACAACTTATCTTACCAGTTCAGTGTTATAGTCTTGTTTTGTCATAAACTTTCCAGTCAAAGCTTTTTCTTTTACATTATTTCTTGTCAGTTATCATTATATCAAATTTGTACGGGTTGTAGATACTGCCACGAAAATCATGTGGTAAGACCTCCCAAACGTATTTGTTCTCAGTCCATTTTTTGTTGCACTTTCATGAGGTTATTGGGTACACCTTAAACCCAAGGTTTGGCAGTGAACCAAAAACTCCATTTTGGTAGCTAATTTTTTGACCTACACCCTATCTGTTCAAGGGGGGGCTCTACTATCATAGCACCAGGTTATGGATACACCAGAAATCCTTGGTTGTGAGAGAACCTAAAACTCACGGTTGACGAGTACACCAAAAAATCGAGGTATCATGAGTTGCTTGTCCAGTTCGGCTTGAGGGGGGGATTGTTAGGTATTCAAGCCCAAGTTCGGCTAATTTGTTGGTATACCTGTGGGTAAGGTCTTTACAAACAAATCAATCAATAAGCGTGTTAGTTTTAATTGCAAGCAGTATCGAGTTCTCTCTCTCTCCTCTCTCGTCCAATTTTTTTGTTGCACCTACATCTCGCCATGAACCCCCTCCGGCATCACCCGCCTTAGATTTGTTCAGCTAATTTGTCGTTATACCCGTGGGAACAAGCCACACAAGGCATGCAAATAAAAGTTCAGTCTATGTGAAGTTTGCATGCCAAATTTCTTTTTATATTGTAAGGTCTTTACACACAAATTAATCAATAAGCGTGTTAGTTTTAATTGAAAGTAGTATCGAGTCTCTCTCTCTCCTCTCTCGTTCAATTTTGTGCTGCACCTGCATCTCTCCATGAACCCCCTCCGGCATCACCCTCCTTAGCTTTCACCTAACAGGTTTTTGGCTGAGATTGTACTTGAGGTTTTGCTTAGTTTACAGGGGAGATTCTATCATATTTTCCTTGATTTCTCGCCATACTTTGGCTCTTAGCCATTCATTTATAGTATGCTCGTAGTGGTTACAGGTTTCCTTTGATTTTGCTTCATGTTCTCACATCGACGCATATTACAAGCGTGAGACTACAGCATGCAACTTACAGGTTTTCACTATTGAGCTACTGGTTGGTTTATGCTTTATTAGCATAGTGGTCGAGTGATCTCCCACTGTTGCCATTTTGGCGTTCGCTTATGGCAACAGACATGAGTGACATTGCGAGATGGCGGTCTCATTCTTGCCGATACATGCACTATTGGCATTGCAGTCACACAGGGCACATTAGATGCCATTGTTTCAGACGTATGAGATAGCATCAGAGATGTATGTGAGATGCAGATACGGATTTGGCAGATGTTAGAGAGACAGTTCCAATGGCAGTCTATGCTAGTGGCGATGATGTCACGCTTGCCTCCAGTGTACCTCTTGCAAATTTGTCTATGGTTAGCACACTTTTGCCGCAATGGTTACTAGATAGCGATGTAGTTTTCCATGTCACACCATGTCATGAGTGGTTTAGCACATTTTCTAGTGGGAGACTTGGTTGTGTGCACTTGGCCGATGGTTTGGTGTTTGACATAGAGGGTGCAGGAGATGTTTGTTTGTCATTGCCTAGTGGTGCGTCATACACGGTACGACATGTGCGCTATGTTCCTTAGTTGAGAAGAGCTTGATCTCAGTGAGAGAGTTGGCAGTTTCTAGTTGTCAGGTACTGCTTAGAGAGCAGTATTTCCAGATGCATTGCGGTTAACTAGTGATTGCCAGAGGAGCTCGCAGCGGCCTGGTATATCCTATGTATGTGTCTGAGATTCAAGACTGCGCACTCTCAATTTTGTTGCTAGCATGCTTTGAGTGAGAGGCGAGACATGTCTTTTTCGCCAGTGATCTCCATCATGCTCAAGAGACAGAGCATATAGCTATGCAGGAGGTGCTAGTAGACTCTGTAGAGACAGAGATAGAGTGGTAGTGCTCTAGTGAGAGACAACAGTTGTTGTCAGACTTTGTGCAAGAAGAGGTAGAGTATGTCTGCTCCCAAGAGACACAGACAGAGCTGACAGATATGGAGTTTTTTGACATGCTCATGTTAGAGGCTGATGAGTTGGTGTCAGGATGCACAGTTTTGCCTATGGGTGAGAGGGACATAGCTTCCCCAGTGTCGATGTTGACACATCCATACACAATGGGCAGTCCTGAGGATGCAGTGATTGCAGATAGCGTAGGGGAGGCGAGTACATCTAACCTTGCACAGATTTTGTCAACGTTCGGGCGTCTCATGTTTGACTTGTTGCTGTCGAGGCCCGACCTAGCAGCTGTAGTGGGAGCATTTGCAGCAGGGATTGTCAGTCGTACGGTGGCCAACACTAGCATTACGCTTCGTGGAGCTTTGCAGACCATACAAATTTGTCTGCGGGATTTACATGCAGGCTCTAGCATGGGTACGCACACTCGCCTACCACCAGAGCCGATATGACTACGTGTAGATCGACAGAGTGAGCTAGTGGGTGTAGGTTGAGAGAGTCTCTCACTTAGTTTCTTGTACATACTAGTAGTTTAGCTAGTAGGCCTCACTTATCGGTGCATCACCTTTAAGTGGGAGATTGTTGGGGTAAAGGCGCTCCGTCTTTTGCCCGCCCCGACGTCCACTGTCCGGTCGCCCGCTCACATGTGTACATATCCTTATTCTTCATTATATATGAGAATAAGGATGTAATGAGAATAAGGAGCTCCTCATCTTAAGTCTTGTGAGGCTGCTCCACCCACATTGGCTTGTGCTCTTCCCCCTTCTTTGCATGCACCGCACCACGTACACACGCACGCATCCGCGTACACGCACACTCATCATTTGTTTGTTTTCTTTCTAAGTAGTCTTTGTACATATTTTGCTCATTGAAAATTACATCCCTACTTCTAAAGATTTTACCATCTTCAGAATTCCATAGGTGATACCCAAAGTCAAATTCTCCATAGCCAATGAAGAAACACTTTTTGAACTTTGCATTTATCTTTGACCTTAGGCTTTTGTCTATGTGCATAAAAGGCTCGCATCCGAAAACTTTGGGAAATGCATAATTCACCGGTTTACATGTCCATGCCTCTTCTGGAACTCCCCCATCCAATGCCATTGAGGGTGACCGGTTGATTGCGTACACAAATGTACTTACTACTACCATCCAAAGCTCAAGCGGTAGGCATGCATGTAGCCGCATGCTTCGTGCTCGCTCCATGATTGTTATGTTGATCCTTTCCAAAAAGCCATTTTCTTGAGATGTCCTTGCGGTTTTACTTTGCCTCCAAACTGCATTGCTAGCACAAAAGTTTTCAAAATCTTGGCTGCAATATTCGCCTCCATTGTCAGATATGAGGCATTTAACCTTGGTACCTACTTCATTCTCCACAAAGTATTTCCACCTTTGAAATATGGAAAACATATCGGAATTATTCTTCATAACATAACCTATGTTTATTAGAATGAACCAATTCAAGTTTGTCATTTTTTCTTTCATTTCCTGCTTTTTGAAAGTTTACACTCTTTTGTTTACCATAAACACAATGTTCAGAGAACTTTGCCCTTGAGAAGAAAAGGGAGATGGAGAAGGGCATCGAGCAAGGAGAAGGGCAAGAAAAATAGGGAAGGAGATTGAAGCTTTTCTGAAGCAACTAAGGCGGGAAATTTAAAGTATGCAAAAGCAAGCTTGAGAAGGAGAACTCGGTCAAAGTAGAAGAGGCACAGGACGAGCCTGGTTGAGGCAAGCAAGCAAGGGATAAAGTTTTGGCTAGCAATTGAAGAGCAAGAAGAAGTTAAAAACTATGAACGGAAATTAAGCCAGTGCAAAGCATAAGGAGCAGGAAGCTACGGAATAATTGACAAAATTGAAGATCTAAGGGAACTCGAAGCAGATGAAGCGACAAGAGATAATTACCATCACCGTCATCGACTAGAGATTGATTAAATAATTGTTAGCCCCGGTGTCATTAACAACCCAGTTAATTATGTAAAGCGAGAGCTTAAACTCCTAGTTAGCAGACAATCCAAGTGACGGTGCTGTTAACAGCCCACCTTGGCTAAAGATTAAGTTGTACTCAAATGTATTAATCAATCAATTGATGATTACGACGATTTCCAGAGTCAATTGCATCAGTTGTTCTTGTTCTCTCTCTTTTACACCTCCCACAGCCAGAGGCGCCTGCCCGGCTCACGTAGCGAACACATATCCCTTGACATCTTTGGTGAACTCGACGCGAAACGAGCCGGGTGGGAGGTAAAGATGGAGAATTTAGAGCAGATGATGAAGATGATTGCATAATTAAGTACGAATGGTTTTGATGATAAGTCAATAGTTCCCGATTTTTCGAAGATGCTTCAATTGGTTCAAGGATCTCTGCTTGAAATAGAGACCGTAAAGAAGAAAAATCAAATGGATGAAGCTTTGGATGCAGCTTTAGATGCAGTATATGACGAGAGAGGACTCTTTGATGGATATGATCCAGAGGGCTACCTAGAGCGCTATGAGCTGGAGACCAAGGTAGGAGGGATACCAGAAGAGTTGATGATCAAATCTTTTGAGCAGTTAGTGAGTTCATATGTAAAGGAGCAGATTCAAGAGGTTACCAGAGCCTGCAATGGCAACTGGGAGGATTTCAAAGAAGCTATTGTGCAAGTAAGTTATGAGTAGTATGAAAGCTATCAAGAACAAAGTTCAAGTCTACCAGACTACGCAGATATTCAAGGACAAGTACGATCAAAGTTAGAAGTTGTGATTGATGAGTTTATTGTGCAAGATGCTACCTTCTTACAGGCTAATGATGAAGACATAGTCAAAGCTATATATGCAAAGTTGGGATTTGCAGATGCCGTGCATGAAGTAGAAGTCTTTGAGGGTGAGGCTTTACAGCTTCAAGATACAGAAGGTGATTTTTGCAAAGAACATATACCTGTAGTACAAGAGGAAAGAAATTAGGGGATTAAAACAATGAAGTGGCTAAAGCTCAGGAAGAAATTGTGCAGGTGAATGAGTGCAACCATATTCAAGAAGACATGCATCAAGATTCGGTTTCAGCTGATATTTTTGCTACTGACTCAGAAGTAGAGCAAAACTTTTCTGGTACAGATTCTACCATAGAGGTGATTGAAGATACTGGTACAGGTTTTGCCAAAGAGTTGATTAATGATACAAATGTCATAGGTCAAAGCAGGGCTACTGTTGAGAGCAGCAGGACCATGGATTTTGGTATACCAGATTTACCGAATTTGGATGAATCAGATTTTGAGGACTTGGCTAAGCAAGAGTGTGTACTTGATTCAGAGGGGGTGACGACTCCTTCATTGACAAGCTTTTGTGAATCACAGCTACCAAATTGGAAAATTGGTCTTGAATGTGATGATGATGAATCAGAGGGGGTGCAGACTCCTTCTTTGATAAGTTTCTATGACCTAGAGCTACCGATCTGGCAGGCTGATCCTGAATTTGCTGATGATTTAGAAGAGGAGCAAACCTCTTCTCTATCAAGAATTTGTGACACAGGGCTCACACTATGGCAGAATGATCATGAATTTGATGATGCTGATTCAGAGGGGGTGCATAGTGAAGTGCAATCTCTTGTTGATGAATATGATTGATTTCATTGTGCCGATGATACAAACAGGGCAGTAGATGAAATTTTCAATGGGCATGATGAACTTTCTGCTGCATAAGTGCAAAGATATTTGGATGAGGGTAAAAGACTTGAGGAGCAGTCTACAACAAATGTATTTAGTATGCATGTCATATGTGAAAATCTTAGTTTATAGCAACCTGAGATGTGCAAGATGGAGGAAACTTCTGAAGCGGTGGACCTGGACCTTATGTGCTTATTGGACAAAGCTTTGGAAGGGTTCTCAAACACAGATGCTAAGGATGTCAATCAAACCAAATTCATACATGAGCAAGTTTGTTCAAATGCAGCTGATGATGACCTTATGCAGTTGTTAGATGAGGCTCTACTTGATTTTGAGCCTCTACAAGATAAAGAATTGTTTTCAGATGCATCTTTCGCGCCTAATGAAGAGAGTTTTTCCAGAGACTTGATGTATCTAGATATGCAAGATTGGGATTCCAATACTAGTGAGAGTGAAGGTGCACTGCCAATGCTTTTACCTGTGATTGACGATCGACAATTGGATGAGCCAATTGCACAGGGAATATGGCAGTATCTAGTGCTACCTGATGCTACATGGAATCTGATGTTACTCTATGATGTAGAGGGTTTTGAGCTAGCTTTTGACCCAGGAGGTGACATATATATGCATGATCCTGGAATTGACTTATATGCCATATGATCCAGGCAGTTTGCATGAATATTTGTGGGTTAATTTATGTTTATGCTGTAATGATTGGAAATTCTTGTATTTTTCCTAAGATCTTGGAGGATGGTGCAAGTTTTTTAAAAGGAATGATTACAGTGGGGCAAATGATTGGGTTCTCATTTGATCCCGGGGGCTACTAAAGTGCTAGTTGCAGATTTGAAGAGTACCAGCTATCTGATGTAGCAGGTTGCATGGTGCAAGGTTTTGTTTTCTAGATCTATGCTAAGTCAGAAGAGTTTTCGGTAATGCAGTCAATAAGATTACATGGCTGGCTTCCAATTGATTTTTTTGGACAATTGATGAAGTATCTTCACATCTTTTGAGTTGGTTCTACTACCAGAACTTGACGGCCATTCCGCGTGCAGAGAGAGTAAGGCATATTTGAGCTTGACAAGGTTCCCTAAAGCGAGCTTAATGGTCAAGCCGTGTGCATCATTAACTGGAGCACTTGAGTCTGGCGGCATTCACTAAACAGATTTTCCATAATTGAATGCTTTGAAGATACGGCAGATGTGGTTCAAAGATTTTTGATGGGCAACTACCTAATGATTAAGCTAGAACATTGATGATAGGGTATAAGCCTTATTTCATTTTTCATATGTTTACCAGTTATGTTAGTCTGATGATGGAAAAGAGCATAAGGTATCTATAGCAGATGCGAATTGAAGTGCAGTTGGCACAGGCTGGAGGGTGTTCAGGTTCAGAGGGGGTGGATGTCGTGCAGCTCCGCTGCCATGAAGAGAAAAAGAGCAACAAAATGCAAGTTAAGCTTCTTTGAAGCCTACACATTTATTGAGTAGTGATCAAGGCTTGTTAACACGCCAAGCTTAATGGTTAATGTATGCCAGATGCGGCTTAAAAGGGCCAAAACATGCCTTAATGATGATAAAAAGGACTATGCTTGAAGTGAGCACATATGGGATGTTATGATCTAAAACTGCAGTGCTTCAAGTGCTCTATCGGCCTGTCTTTACGGCTCATCAATTGGAGCTACGGTGCAAAAGTTATGGCAATTTAAGGTTCAAGTCGATTGTAGATCCGTACTGGATTGGGCAATTGCAGCTGAAGTGACAGAGATGAAATGAATGCACGGGCATGAAGTGCTCACTTTGTGGAGGGCATTAGTCTTTTTAGATCAGTGATCGGAGTTCCGGTTACCAAGTTATTGGCCGTTAAAGATGCACCGGGGGCCAGTTCCGTACCAACCTGGTCCGTTCGGTCGGAGTGCCATCTAGAAATTAACAGCCTCACCAAGGTTTGTATGCATTCTATGCAGCTTGAGAAGTCTACAGGAATTTACGACTCGCTATGAAGAGTCCGACTTGATCAGATAGTACGACTTGCAGCCGATGGCAGTTGCAGGCACTGCTGAGCTGGGTAATTTTTTCATTATTCAAGATGCCGATATGGGCAGTAAAATTCGCGATGATATTGTGAGTTTAGGGCTAATGAGAGCCTTGACAAGGATGGCCGGCGTGTATGCCAAATGTGGTGCCCTTACAAGGGAAGCAAGCCGCCAAAAGGCCACCCAACTTAACCAAGTGGCAAGGCCGCCTAGAGCCAAGGGGGCTATGGCCACCCAATGGAGAAGCTTTGGCCGATGCTTTAGTCGGCATGTAGTAAGGGGTTGTGGCCGCCCAATGGAGAAGCTTTGGCCGATTCTTTAGTCGGCCCCAAGTAAGGGGTTGTGGCCGCCCAAGTAAAATAACAAAATCCATTAAAAAACAATGGCCACCCATTGTGTGAAGAGGAGGAAAAAGAAAATGGGAAAAAACGTGCAGGCAGCGAAGGAGGCGTAGGGAAGAGGAGACGAGCTCGCAGTGGGCTCGGTGAGGCTTAGAACGCGACCTTCATGAAACAAAAGATGACAAGCACGCCATGGAACTCCCTTCTAGCACCAGTGGGGTCATGATCTGAGCTGCCAAAATCGTCGACTACCACATCATAGCGGCCGTTCTCATGCCACGTCAGTAGTGGCAGCACTATTGAAGGGAGAGGGCACGCTAACAATAGAAAGGGACGCTTTTGCATGGGATGGGGGTATTGCAAGCAAACAGGAAATAAGGGAGTTAACGAGGAGGTAACCAAGGGCAAGGTATAAGGAGGAGCAAGGAGTCGAAGGGTGAGAAGGGGAAGAAGCTCGCGGCTCATCCTCGACAAGCAAAGCTCTTTCTCTCTCTCTCTCTCTCTCTCTCTCTCTCTCTCTCTCCTGTTCTCGGGCAAGACAAGGAAGGCTCGTGTTCTTTCTCTCTCTCGGCCCTTGAGAAGAAAAGGGAGATGGAGAAGGGCATCAAGCAAGGAGAAGGGCAAGAGAAATAGGGAAGGAGATTGAAGCTTTTCCGAAGCAACTAAGGCGGCAAATTTAAATTAAGCAAAAGCAAGCTTGAGAAGGAGAACTCGATCGAAGTAGAAGAAGCATAGGACAAGCCTGGTTGAGGCAACCAAGCAAGGGATAAAGTTTCGGGTAGCACCTGAAGAGCAGGAAGAAGTTAAAAGCTATCGGCAATTAAGCCAGTGCAAAGCATAAGGAGCAGGAAGCTGCAAAATAATTGACAAAATTGAAGCTTGCTGAATCTAAGGGAACTCGAAGCAGATGAAGTGACAAGAGATAATTATCATCACCGTCATCGACTAGAGATTGATTAAATAATTGTTAGCCCCGGTGTCGTTAACGGCCCGGTTATTCTGTTAAGCGGGAGCTTAAACTCCTAGTTAGTAGCAGACGATCCAAGTTACGATGCTGTTAACAGCCCGCCTTGGCTAAAGGTTAAGTTGTACTCAAATGTATTAATCAATTAATTGATGATTATGGAGATTGCCAGAGTCAGTTGCATCAGTTGTTCTTGTTCTCTCTCTTTTACACCTCCCATAGGCAGAGGCCCGCTGGTGCCTGCTCGGCTCATGTAGCAAACACATATCCCCTGACACCGGTATCCAGTTTATTTTGCTTGTTATAGCTATCACATAGCCGTCCACTCCCTCACTCTTATTATACACATTAGGGGGTAGGTTTTTTGCCTTGTAAAAGAGTAATATTTGTTTAGTTATAGTTTTGGTATGTTTATATGAGTACAATGGTTTACACACTTCATGGAAATCCCATATGGTTGAAGGGTAGAGTTTCCCAAAGGGTAGGTACTTAACGCAGTTTTCCATGTCTTGTTTGTCGTTCTTTTTCATCTCCATTAGTTTTCGCACTGGGTTTGTTTTGTTAAGTATGGAGCCTGATTTACCCTTGTAATTTTCTGTGGTAAAAGCGCACATTTGTAAGGCCCCCATTATGAGGAGAAGCCATCGTGCGTGAAGGAAAATCACTGACCGGAAACCAAAATTTTCACGGACAAGAATCAGGGAAACTTTAGGGGCCTCGGGGGCGGAGGTCCCCGAGACTTTTTTTTCCCTCGCCGGAATATTCCTTTTCGCAGGAATATTATGGCTGGATGACGGCCGGAAAGTGGTCGGAAAACAACCGGTCGGTTGGCCGGTGGTCGAAAGTCAATGGCCGGTGGCCGCTGGCTGAATTCAATGGGCGGTGGCCGAATTCAAAAGAGGACTTGTCTTCTCAAGGGCGGCCACACATGGGCGGATTGGAGGGTCCGATTTGGACTTCTTCGCACAAGGGCGGCTACACATGGCTGCCTTTCATAAGAGAGGGCAGCCCTTTTGGCCTATAAAAGGAGGCCATTTCTACACACATTTCATAGTGTGAAGTTGATGCAACAAGGTGAGTGTGAGGTGGTGTGAGTGAAGCAAGGCGGGAGCTCCATTAAGGGTATAATCCCTTTGTAAACTACTTCTTGTTTTGAAGTACTAAAGCCATTGAGTGGCTGTATTCCCGTGGACCTAGCCCACATTGGGTGAACCACGAATATCGTGTGTAATCTCTCTCTCTCTCTCTCTCTCTACTCTATAATCTTGTGTATGTAAATCTGTTTCTCTCCATTAAGTAATCTACTCAATTATCTATTTAGCTACGTCTTATTTCCTAACAACTGGTATCAAAGCAAGGTTTGCTCGTAGCTAAATTATCTCAAGGAAAGGATTCCTTGAATTGAGGGGGAGTTATGGCGGAGGAAGGGAAGCTCAAGATTGAGAAGTTCAACGGCAAAAACTACCAACATTGGAAGATGCAGATTGAAGACTATCTCTACCAGAAGGACCTCTATTTGCCACTAGGCGGTCTTACAAAGAAGCCCGCAACGATGGCAGATGAAGCATGGATTGTCCTTGATCGAAAGGCACTGGGAACAATCCGGTTAAGCTTGGCATCAACGGTGGCCTTCAACATTTCGGAGATGAAGATCAGGGAGGACTTGATGAAGTCACTTGACGACTTCTACGAGAAACCATCGGCATCCAATAAGGTATTTCTTATGAAGTGCTTGTTCAATCTAAAGATGGCAGAGAATGGTTCAGTTGCAGAACACCTAAATGACTTTAACACAAACATAAGTCAACTTCGATCGGTGAAAATCAATTTCGATGACGAAGTGCGAGCTCTCCTTATACTATCATCTCTACCGGATAGTTGGGACAGCCTTGTGATGGCTGTAAGTAATTCTATTTCTGGCACAAATACTCTTAAGTTTGATGATGTTGTGGGTGTTCTCCTAAGCGAGGAAATACGAAGGAGAAGTACAGGAGAATCATCAAGTGCTGAATTGTCAGTGGAAACAAGAGGAAGGCCTAAGGAAAGGTTCAAAAACCAAAAGGGTCGTGATCGCTCAAGACGGAGCAAGTCACGCACAAAGTCAGTTCTTGAATGTTGGAACTGCGGCAAGAAGGGCCACATCAAGAAGGATTGCTGGTCCAAGAAGAAGAAGGAGACAGAGTCTCAAGACAACAAGCCAACATCGGAGGCCAATGTGGCAGGTAAAGTAGAGGAAGATGCTCTAATTCTCTCATTAGACAATGTGTCTAATTCCTGGATAGTAGATTCCGGGGCTTCATTCCATGCGACACCACACAAGCAACATTTCCAAGACTACACCAAAGGTAATTTTGGGTATGTATACTTGGGAGATGATGAAGCTTGTGAGATTGTCGGCAAAGGTATAGTTTCTGTAAAAACTGCTAACGGAAATGAATGGAAGCTTAAAGATGTTAGGCATGTTCCTTCTCTTCTCAAAAATTGGATCTCTACAGGACAATTGGACGATGAAGGTCACAACATTGTATTCGGAAACAAACCGTGGAAGATCTCAAAGGGATCTTTGGTGGTTGCCAAGGGAGAAAAGGTAGGTAGACTTTACTTGTGTACTGTTAGCACGCAACCTTCAGCTTGTGCAGAACTACAAAAGTTAACAGTGCAGTGTGGCACTATCGACTTGGGAATATGAGTGCCAAAGGAATGCAAATCCTTCAAACAAAGAAGCTTCTACCAGGTTTGAAAGAAGTGGACTTAGAGTTCTGTGAAGATTGTGTTTATGGTAAACAAAAGAGGGTAAAATTTCAAAAATCACGAAATGAAAGAAAAAATAAAAAACTTGAGTTGGTTCATTCTGATGTTTGGGGTCCTGCAAGTACACCATCACTTGGTGGCTCATTGTACTATGTAACATTCATAGACGATGCGACTAGAAAAACATGGGTTTATGTCATGAAGAATAAATCGGATGTATTTTGCATATTTCAAAGGTGGAAAGCCTTTGTGGAGAATGAAACAAGTACCAAGGTTAAATGCCTCAGATCCGACAATGGAAGTGAATATTGCAGCCAAGCTTTCGAAAGCTTTTGTGCTAGCAATGGAATTCGGAGGCAAAGGACAACCCCAAGGACACCTCAACAAAATGGGATTTCGGAAAGGATGAACAGGACAATCATGGAGCGAGCACGAAGCATGCGGCTACATGAAGGCCTACCGCTTGAGCTTTGGGCGGAAGCTGTAAGTACGCCTGTGTACTTAATCAACCGGTCACCCTCAACGGCATTCGATGGGGGAGTTCCAGAAGAGGCATGGACAGGAAAACCGGTGAATTATGCATTTCTCAAAGTGTTTGGGTGTGAGGCTTTCATGCACATAGATAGAAGCCTAAGATCAAAGCTAGATGCAAAGTCCAAAAAGTGTTTCTTCATTGGCTATGGAGAAGGTTACTTTGGGTATCGCCTGTGGAATCGTGAAGATGGTAAAATCTTAAGGAGTAGGGATGTAATTTTTAACGAAAAAAATATGTACAAAGATTACTTGGAAAGAAAACAAACAAAAGAAACAGGTGATGAGTACATGGAGCTTGAGGACGGTGAAGACTCAAGGACTGCAAACGGTGACAATGTGCAACAACGTCAACCAAATGAGGAGCCTCAACCTATTCCTCGAAGATCTACAAGAGCAAGTAGACCTCCAGAAAGGTTTTTTCCTTCCTTCAACCATCTCTTGATCTCAGATTCTGGAGAGCCGGAATCATACGAAGAAGCTATGTGACATGAATCCAAAGAAGAATGGACGAAGAGCATGCAAGTGGAGATGGACTCACTACATCACAACCAAACATGGGAGTTGGTTGAGTTGCCTAAAGGTAAGCGGGCACTTCAAAACAAATGGGTGTACAAGCTGAAGGAAGAAGAAGGTGGGAAGAAAAGGTACAAGTCTAGGCTTGTGGTAAAAGGGTTTTCTCAAAAGAAAGGTATTGACTTCAATGAAATATTTTCTCTTGTTGTAAAATGAACTCAATTAGGCTTGTCTTAAGCCTTGTGGCTACTCATGATTTAAATCTCGAGCAAATGGATGTAAATACGGCATTCCCTCACGATGACTTAGAGGAGGAAATCTACATGCTTCAACCAAAGGGGTATGAAGTAAAAGGTAAGGAGAAAATCGTTTGCAAATTAAAGAAGAGCTTGTATGGTTTAAGGCAAGCATCAAGACAATGGTACTTGAAGTTTGATTGATGGATGTTGGATCATGGATTCACAAGATGCAACTCGGATCACTGCGTCTACACGAAGAATTTGGGAGATGGGAAGTTCATCATCCTAATGTTGTATGTTGATGACATGCTGATTGCAAGTGCTAACATGTAGGACATCAAAGACCTAAAAGAGGAGCTGTCTAAATCTTTTTCAATGAAAGATTTAGGTGCTGCAAAGAGGATACTTGGTATGAAAATATCAAGGGACAGGACGAAGAAGACAATAAAGCTATCTCAAGAAGATTACATCAAGAAGGTACTAGAAAGGTTTGCAATGCAAAATCCAAAACCAGTTTCTACACCTTTGGCTGGTCGTTTTAAACTAACGAAGGATATGTGTCCAAAGACACAAGAGGAGATAGCCTATATGTCTAAAGTTCCATATGCTGCAGCGGTATGTTCTCTAATGTATGCTATGGTCTGGACAAGGCCAGACATTGCACATGCAGTGGGAGTTGTGAGTAGGTTCATGGACAACCCAGGTAAAGAGCATTGGCAAGCTGTGAAGTGGATACTTAGGTATCTAAAAGGGACAACAACAAATGCTTTGTATTTTGGAGGAACTGATATTTTTCTAGAAGGGTATGCTGATGCAGATATGGCAGGTGACAAAGATACTCGAAGGAGCACTATTGGCTATGTGTTCATGGTTGAAGGCACAGCAGTAAGCTGGGCTTCAAAGCTGCAGAAAGTGGTTTCACTTTCTACCACGGAAGCAGAGTATGTAGCAATGACGGAGGCAAGCAAATTCTGTGGCTTCACAGATTCTTAGAAGAGCTTGGATTCAAACAAGACAATTGTGTCTTGTACAGTGATAGCCAAAGTGCTATCCATCTTGCGAAGAACTCAGCCTTTCATTTAAGGACAAAGCACATTGAGGTGAGATATCACGTCATACGCACTCTTTTGGAAGAGGGACAGCTAATGCTAGGAAAGGTGCATACAAGTGAAAATCCTGCAGACATGTTTACAAAGGTAGTCAACAAGGAGAAGTTGAGCTTTTGCTCATCTTCAATCTGCATTCAAGGATAAGAAGCCAGGATGGAAAGCAGTCACAGGTTTGTTTTGGAGATCAGTCTCCAAGTGGGAGATTGTTAAGTATGGAGCTTGATTTACCCTTGTAATTTTCTGTGGTAAAAGCGCACATTTGTAAGGCCCCCATTCTGAGGAGAAGCCATCGTGCGTGAAGGAAAATCACTCATCGGAAACCAAAATTTTCACGGACAAGAATCAGGGGCAACTTTAGGGGCCTCGGGGGCGGAGGCCCTCGAGACTTTTTTTCCCCTCGCCGGAATATTCCTTTTCGTCGGAATATTATGGTCGGACGGCGGCCGGAAAGTGGTCGGAAAACAACCGGTCGGTTGGTCAGTAGTCAATGGCTGGTGGCCGGTGGCCGAATTCAAAAGCGGACTTGTCTTCTCAAGGGCGGCCACACATGGGCGGATTGGAGGGTCCGATTTGGACTTATTCGCACAAGGGCGGCTACACATGGCTGCCTCTCATAAGAGAGGGCAGCCCTTTTGGCCTATAAAAGGAGGCCATTTCTACACACATTTCATAGTGTGAAGTTGATGCCACAAGGTGAGTGTGAGGTGGTGAGAGTGAAGCAAGGTGGGAGCTCCATTAAGGGTATAATCCCTTTGTAAACTACTTCTTGTTTTGAAGTACTAAAGCCATTGAGTGGCTGCTTTCCCGTGGACGTAGCCCACATTGGGTGAACCACGTATATCGTGTGTACTCTCTCTCTCTCTCTAATCTATAATCTTGTGTATGTAAATCTGTCTCTCTCCATTAAGTAATCTACTCAATTATCTATTTAGCTACGTCTTATTTCCTAACATGTTTGAGCAGTCTCTTGTACATGTACATTACAATTACTTAGTCACATTACAAAAAAATGGGGAGTGAAAGATTGGTACAATTAATGAAGAGAGTGCGGTAGGGGAATGATGTGAGGTAGAAGGAGAGGGAAAGAGCATGAAATATTCATGAGAACTAAATTAACTACAAACATATAGAACTATAATTATCCAAAGGTGCTTGAGGTGGTTATTCAATCATATCTTTAGTGAGATAGTGATAAAAACTAGCTTTATTATGAGGATTATCTATGTATTTTTGTTTTCTTGAACTATCTTACCACTAAGACAACACCATGTGTATCGAGCAGGCTTCATAGCTACATATATGTTGGTGGCTATGTATTATACAATATCTAGATTAGTTTACAACAAGAGAAAAGACCATGTTTAAACATGGACTATTGTTCAAATGTTAATAAACTTAGAATATGCATATGCTGGTGTCTATGTATATGATGGTGGCTAGGTATTATACAATATCTAGGTTAGTTTAAGAGAAGATAAAAGACCATGATTAAACAAGTACTATGGAAGTGTTAATTTTTACCATATACATTTGGTAGTGATGTGTGTGAACACACATAGGATTTTCGGGGCATTTTTTCCCTCACTAGGAGGTTTTTTCCCCCGTGCCTTGTATATATGTCCATCACTTTAGGGCTAACTTATCTTTCCATTGCACATTAGGTAATACACTCTCTGTTGTGTTCCTTGAGCTTCCTTTGTCTTCTTCAAGCTATGTATGTTTCCCTGCAATCCCATTTCCAACAATTGGTATCAAAGAAGGTTGCATCCTTTCAGGCTTAGTTTTCAGCTTTGCCAACACATACTTGCTAACTTTTTCAAACTTTTGTGAGCTTTGGATCTTTCTCTAGACAAGTTCTTATACCGGGTGAAAGACCATCACTTTGATATGCGAGAGGTAAAAGCGTCGCAAGGACAATGGGCTTCCTCGTACTAATATGTTTTCAAGATCCCACTAACAATGTTGTATGGTTACCCCAGGTGGGGCAAGGGATGGCACAAAGGCACGTACGACACACACCTTAGCATGAGCATGTATAGTCATATAAAAAACAATCTAAAGAGATGAGTAGCTAAAGTAGTAATGAGTTGAAATCCTATACATGTTGTTGTTATCAAGAATTTTGCTTGTGTAAGTCAGGAATGATATAAATACGTAACGTGACATATAGGATATGATATAGGTATTTTTAAAAGTGATGCTATTAAATTAGATGAGAAGCCACACTGCAAAGTAGCTCCTTTTTGCCATGCATAGAGTAAGCCGACGATTAAGACAAATACAAAAACAATTACTTTAACGAAAGCTAAAATAAGCCCATTCTCGCTATAGCCCTAGAAAAATACGGTTTTGACTTTCATGAAGAAGTAAGAAAATATATTATCTCTTCGATTCTTGAGATACTCTTTGACAATAAAACTTTTTGGTTCTAAAATAGCAAACTGACCCTTATGAATGCCAGCACTTGAGCAAAGGGTTTGGGCAGTCGAAATGTCTATCCCATCAAAGGAATATGTACTGACATAGGGAAGGGACCCTGATATGTAGGCTTCTTATGTCTCAGGTGCTTTAGAGGGACACCATGTCTACGTTGCTCAGGGATAGTTCCTCTAAGAGGATTAGATGGTCAATTTCCTCCCTTAGAACCCCCCTCAAGGTCGTGCCTTAGATTGGCTATGGTAGTAGCCCCCGCCTGTTCTTTGGCTACAGGAGCAAGGACATGGCTATCAATCTTGCGCAATGAACCACCTAGAGCCTCTATGATTGAATCTCTAAAAGAGGATGGTCATTGTAAAGGGTCACCACTTGCCTATGCATGGGGCAAGGTGAGAGAACATGATGCTTTTATCCTCTTTGATCCTGTCTCAACTCATAATTTCATATCAAGTGAGCTAGCTACTAAGTTAAGGATACAAGCTTATGAGATGGGGGATACTATGCAGGCAGATGGGACTTTCAAGGGACAAGAAGCCTTGATCACTTCCTTGATTGGGAAATTGAGACTCCATGTCCAAAGTAATGTGGGCAAAGAAAAATTCTTTATCTCTCCCCTCAAACATGAAGATGTAATTCTAGGGGCACCATGGTTTAATTGCATGGCTACCTCTATGAAGTTTCCTAAGAGAAAAATCTACGTTAAGTAGAGAGAGAGAGAGAGAGAGAGAGAGAGAGAGAGAGAGAGAGAGAGAGAGAGAGAGAGAGAGAGATAAATAGAGACAAGTGAGAAAGGATACACCATACCCCTTGTATATACACAAGCTTTTGACAAGTCAATGAAAAGTTCAATTTTCGCGTACATGATTTTTGTTAGAGAATCTATTGCTTTACTAAATAAAAATGATGGAAATCAAGAAGAATTAGAGTTATATAATTTCATAAACCAATTTCAAGATTTTTTTCATTACTGACATCCCTGGAGAGTTACCTACAAAACAAGGGGATGACAACCATTCTATAAAGCTACTACTAGAGTATGCGTACCAAAACACTGTACATACTTCTATGGGAAAAGCACCATTTGAGATCATCGAGGAAAGATCCGAAATCCCTTTGATACTCAAAGTACATTTGCTATGACTGATGAATATAGGCGAGACTTAAAATAATCTTTTCAAAAGATTAAAGAAGCTATATTTATCTCTCAACAAAAGCAAAAGGATATTGCTAATAAGCATAGAAGAGCCTTGATCTTCAAGCAAGATGATTGGGTCTTGCTAAATTTTCGTAAAGACATACCTCGGGAAAGAATCCTATGGAACACTAAAAGTATTATGCTAAACTAGCAAAAAGATATTATGGTCCCTTTCAAATTCTTTAGCCAATCAATGAGATGGCTTATCAATTGAATTTTCTCGATCACTGGCTCATACAAAAATCGTTCCATGTGAGCTTACTTAAGCCTTATAAAAGAGAGCTACCTCAAGAAGCCTTCATTCAAGATCCTCCGGAATTTGAAGGTCAAGAAGAGGTACTCCAATCCGAGTCTATCCTATGACATGAAGACAAGGTCTTGCAAGATGGTAAGATTATCCAATGGTATCTTGTTTAATTTCATAATTATCCTTTTGAAGATACTAGATGAATGTAAGGAATCCAACTTAAGGATAGTATGCACCTTGTTAAGGCTTAAAATGACTCTCTTGAGTAAGCACGTGTAAATTTATATAATGTATTGTGTACAAATTTAAAGGTATGCATACTTCTTATCATGTTTGTGGAAACCATGTCTCCCAAGCACCAAGTAGAACTTGTCAATTTAATGAGAGTAGTGATTTGGACTATAGAGTAGACATGCTTGCAACAACTAAGTCTCCCAAGCACCAAATGGACTAGTCATCCATTTTGGAAAGATACCACTAGGTAAAAAGGGATCCTAAAGAAACCATGGACTAATGACTATGCTTTATCTTTCCTACCTCATAGTCAAGGACAACAATGATTTCAAGGGAGAGTTAATATAATAAAATTTAATATCTAACTTTCTCAAATGATTTTATTATCTTAAACTAGCCATTTAAAATGGGGAGATTCAGAGACCAAGAGTTAGCATATCAATATGTGTGACGCTAGACTTATCTCAGTAAGGGACCAAGGAAAGAGAAAGTCTACCAAAGAGAAATGTGAACTTAATGAAGCTTGAAATGACCTGAGGGTAAGATTCATTAAAGCCTCCCAAGGTTAGTGTTACAGTCCTTTAGTCCTAGGATCAATAGGAAAGACTATTTCCAACACTAGGTAATTTAGACCTTTTAATACTAAGTCGAAGGTTGCAATGGATCCCAAGTGGGTCAAGTGGCACTCCCTACTTGCATTGGGTGATCCCTAAGTGTAGGGGGGTGAGGGAGAGAACACACACACACACACACACACACACACACACACACACACACTAGCGAGCTCACCTTTTCACTTAAGGCATAAAGGAAACATGTCAGGTTCGGAGCTAACTAGTCCACAATTAAGCCTAAATCCTAATGGGTAGCCAATATGAAGGACCAAGGAGAATTAAGATCTATAAAAAAAAGCTTAAATCTCATTAAATAGCCCACAAAGAGAACCAATAAGAATTGAGCCCTACATGAGCTAGCTTAGTTCCTGTTGGACAATCTACCAAGGGACCCATTGAGAATTAAGCAACCCATAGCAAGCTTAAATCCTATTGGCTAGCCTACCTTGAGATCCAATAAGAATTCAACTTCAGTTAATTAAAGAATTAAGCTCTCTTTTCAAAGAGGAAATAAAGGACACCTATCACAAGACTAACCCTCTTGCTTGATATGAAGAAAGCCATTCATTGGCTAGCCACCAGTATGGACTAATAACCTTCAACCTAGTGTATTCTTGGAAACTCAATGAGAATACCGACTCTTGTACCCCACACAAGCATACTCATGATGTGAGAGTCTCCTTCTCATGTGTGGGAGAAGTGGAGAAGCCTACACCAAAAACACTTGACCATGGAATGCAAATCCTAGCAAGTACCAAGCTCCAAACATGCTCATCTTCTTCTCCATCTCAATTACTAAACTATGCTATGCTCTATGAGTGAGATAATGTGAGAGGAATACTTCTTTCTCATAAAAACAATCCTTCTTCTTCTTCTCCATCCTCACTCCCCGCTAGCTCTCTTCACCTTTGAAGGTGTTTGAGGTCTTGGGATTGAGGCCAAGCCAAGTTTTTATTGTGTGCATGAAGCATAATTGTGGTGCATGAAGCTTTCCATCTTCATGGCACCAAATGGTCTTAAGGAACACAAAGATTGTATTGTATACAAGTATCTCTTCATGGGAGAATCTATAATACAAACTCCTTTTGGATGGGGGACCGACTCCAAGTAAATCCGTTCCTCAACTATTGTCAATCTCAATTCCTCTCTCTCTTTCAAGTTATTGTTTATGCCAAAATAACTAGTATGTTGTTTCTTGTTGTAGACTCCAACCAATCAATCTCTCTTTTTTCATTAGGAATCTCCTTAATAAAATGCTCTATGTTGTCAATATAATTCTACTATAGTTAATGATATTAGCACAATTTTGCTACAGTGCTTTATCTTTAGTAGACATGGAATGCATAGTAATCTTGTTTTTGTGCTCAATGGCTAAGTAACCCACAAATTGAGCTCTTAAGCTAGCGACGATTGGGCCAAATATCTTGCTTTTGTAAGTGAAGAAACCCATATAGAACACCTCTTTGAATGTCCACATGTAGTATGAGGGTAAGAACATTACCTTGGCATAAAAACCACAGAGATGATGATTGTTCTAACAAGTCATAGCACATGCTCTGATTTCCCTCAAGGAATGACATCTAGGAGGCATCTGTCTACTTAGCTCAATGTAATATCTATAAGCAGATGAGAAGCAACTTAGAAATCTTGACCAACATGATGCAAGACAAGTTTGTTATCCCACAAAAAAGTTGTATCATGGAGGAGAGATTCTCCACCATATAATATTTAGTTGGCTTATTTGGTGTGGTAATGGGAATCACATGTAATTGAGACAGGTAGGTTGCTTTTTTTTTAATGATGCCATGCTTTTGCCAGCTGTGAACCCTTGGGTTGGGCACTGCACCGGATCTTGCTTGATGTATATTGGTGCATTGGTGTAGAGAATGAGATACCTTGGGTGCAATTCAGCCAGATGTTGTGCCACTTAGGATGTACTATTGTTGGGTTGGCAGCAAGACCCTTGAGTAATCTTTCTTCAATTTGTAGCACCTCAAACTTGATTAGCAAGTAGGGGAGAGCCTTTTGATGCCACTCTTCATTGATATTTTCCGGTGTTAGAAGGTTGACATTGATTGAATGAACAATCCTCTCTTCTTACTGCATTGCCTCCTTCCATATTTGCTCAATTTTGTCATATACTCTTGTTTGAGAAATTTTTCTTTGTTTGCAGTCAAAGCTGGTTGTAGGTGCAAAGGGTCCAACTTCTTCTTGTGTAACCACAAGCTCAGGGAGAATTGCGTTTGTGGTTCGTGTTTCTTCAAAATTCATGAATTGTAAGGTATCTGTGTCTCCCATGGAAGTCTCTTGTTGGTCCTCCTCCAAGATGGCTTCTTAGGATTTGATAACCTCTTGAGTTGATAGCATTGACAACATCCAACTGGACTTGCAAGTTTTAATGTTGAATGTATGCCAAATGCGGCTTTAAAGGGCCAAAAACTATGTTTTTGAAGATCAAAGTGGGTATGTTTAAGGTGATCACTAATGTAAGTTTATGGACTAGAACTGTAATGCTCAAGGAGCTCCACATGTCTATCTTTACCAGTCATCAATTAGAGCTACCATGAGAAAGTTATAACAACTTGAAGTTCATATGGTTTTGTAGATTTGTACCGGATTGGATAGCTGTTAATGTAGGGTCAAAGTTGGTATGAGTGCATCGGCCTAAAGTGATCATCTTGTGGAGCTTGTCAGTCTTTTTAGATCAGTAATCGGAGTTCTGGTTGCCAATATATTGCGAGTTGAAGTTTCATCGGGGGCTAGTTCTATGCCAGGTTGGTTGCCTCAGTTAGTGTGCAATATGAGGTTTTTGAAGCCTTGCTAGGGTTTGCATGGAGACTATACGGTGTGTGAAGGCCATAGGGATTCATGGCTTGTCAATTGGACTCTAAGTTGGCGACATATTGAAGTTCAAGGTCGGTGATAATTGTCGATAGTGTGATGCCAGATGATTTTTGGTAGTTTTGGCATCCTCGGTTAGTGGGCCCGGAATGGTCAGATAGCAACAAGGTCTACAAGCATTGAATTACAAGATTGTGACTTTCAATAGGAACTGACGGCTTGGTCATTGGGTTAAAGGGCCACATATGGCAAGTGATTGAAACAAGGAAGAAAAAACATTTTTTTATGCTTCTTTTGGTGAGTTTGGGAGGCCCTGGAGGTAAAATTCATGGGGTGATGCCACGTGGTAGTAAGATGTACCCAAATGTGAGATTGATGAGGTATATAATAATGTATAAATAGCACAATGAGTTTCCCATTTGGATGTGAAACGGAGACAAAGAGCTTGGGAGCTCTCCTGTGGGTGGCTATCGAATTCAGCACTGCATGCTGCCTGTGGTGGTGACGGGCGGACGTCGACGGTGGCGCACAGAATAGTGGTAACATGGCAAGTCATAGGGGACTCTTCTTGTGGCCCAAAGAGGGAGCTCTTTTTATTGAGGAAAAGGGGGTGTGCCCCACCCCTTGTCACGACACGGTGACAACAAGGGGGGCCCTCCCACAAGCCTTGAAGGGTAAGTGAAGCCAAGAATAGTAATAAGCGGTGAGGAGACACATTCAAACTCAAGTTAAAAATAGAAGGAAATTTTGAGAAAAGTAGTGGCTACACACGCACTTAAGGGCACAAATTTTTGCATGGAGGACGATTGGTGTTTTTATCGTGCAAGAGAAGAAGAGAGCTCCTGGAGGCAATTGCAACAGTGACGAGCAACACAGGAGAGATTTTCCATCATCATATTCATCATCATCAAGATCATTGAACTCTCTCTACCTTCTTCTATGTGGATTTTTGAAGATTTTTTTCTATTAACCGATGCGTTAAGTCAGGTTCACCCATTGTAGGGAGCTTGAACTCCTCAATTATCACTTAATTCAAGTAATGAGGTCATTAACGGTCCGCTTTGGCCAATCAAGCTTTGAAATCTCATTGAAGCTGTCAAATTCAAGTGTTAAGTGGTTGTCAATTGTGTCTAATATTCTCTCTCTCTCTCTCTCTCTCTCTCTCTCTCTCTCTCTCTCTCTCTCTCTCACAGCCAAATGCCCTGCACCTTCTCGACTCACCTTTTGAACCCATAGCCCCCGACATACTTGGTGAACCCGATGCAAAATGAGTCGGGTGGGAGGTGCAGATGGAGAATGTAGAACAGATGATGAAATTGATTGAAGAGTTAATTGCAAAGGGTTTTGGCAAGTCAATAATTCCACATTTTCAAAGATGCTCCAATTGGTGCAAGGATCTTTGCTTGAAGTGGAAACCATGAAGATGAAGAAGCAAATAAGTGAAGATTTGGATGTATCATTGGATATGGTGTACGACACGAGAAGCGAGTCTTTGATGATTATGATCCAAAGGGCTACCTAAAGTGCTATAAGTTGGAAACCAAGTCAAGAGGGATACCAGAAGAGTTAATGATTAGATCCTTTGAGCAATTAGTGAGTTCATATTTGAAGGAGCAGATACAAGAGCTTACCGAAGCCTGTGAGGACAATTGGGAATATTTCAAAAAAGCTATTCTACAAGTAAGTGATGAGCATGATGCAAGATATCAAGAACATATTCAAAGTCTACCAAATTACTCAGATATTTGAGAACAAGTACGATCAAATTGGAAGCTGTGATTGATGAGTGCTTCTACATGACGCTACTTACTTACAGGCTAACGATGAAGATAAAGCAGTGTATGAAAAGTTGGTTTTTGCAGATGCCTTACATGCAGTAGGAATATTTGAGGGTGAGGCTATACAACCTCAAGATACATAGGGTGAACTTTGCAAAGAACCTATACATGAAGTACATGAGGAAACAAAATCAGGGGATCAAAACGACGAAATGACTGAAGCTCATGATGAAGCTGATGTATAAGATGTTGAGGATCTAAAATGATGTCAACATAGTGGAAACTCTCTATGCTAAATTGGGTAAGTTGATTCCTCACATTTCTTCATATGATGCTAGGGAGGATGTTATATAGTTCACACAACCACGGGATATTAGCAAGCTACATAACTTTCATAGTTCTAGGAGGGATGCATGGCTACCATCTACAACAGATCCAGTGGGTGAGCTTTGTGTGTATGATCTTTCTTACTTGCTTGATACTATGTTGAGGATCTACACCATCTACAACAGATCCAGTGGGTGAGCTTTGTGTGTATGATCTTTCTTACTTGCTTGATACTAGTGAAGGAGATGATGATGTCAACATAGTGGAAACTCTCTATGCTAAATTGGGTAAGTTGATTCCTCACATTTCTTCATATGATGCTAGGGAGGATGTTATATAGTTCACACAACCACGGGATATTAGCAAGCTACATAACTTTCATAGTTCTAGGAGGGATGCATGGCTACCATCTACAACAGATCCAGTGGGTGAGCTTTGTGTGTATGATCTTTCTTACTTGCTTGATACTAGTGAAGGAGATGATGATCTAAGTCCTACCGTGATGATGCATGATGTATGTATGCCTATGATGGATAATGCACTTGTTCCGAAGGGTTGGGATACATAGTTTTCTTTGTGGTGGTGATGCATGTGAGCTACCTAAACATGATGCTTCTCGTGAGGGAAGCGCTTTTTTAGAGGTTGGTACAACCTTTGCATTTCTCATATGGATCTATGAGCAATGAGTTGGTTGAAGATGATTGCATGGATAAAAACATATGTATGCTATATAAATATGTAGTGCTTGACAAAGTGTAGGTTAGTCCATAAGTGCCATATGATGTGTCTGAAGAGTTGCAAGAGCTGATGATTGTTGTTGAAGACATGATGATGGGTGTTGATGATTCTAGGCAAGATGAAGACGAAGTTATTGATGCTTTCTTATCTGGTTGTGAAGCCTATGAATTGAATAGTTGTGATGGATTTTTTGATGAGAATACCTATTCAAAGGGGGTGCCAGATTTTTTTACGATGGATTGTTAAGTAGCATGGATGCAGATGAGGAAGTAGAGGATGACATTGACAATTATGAAGATTGTTTAGATCATGCTAATTGTGAACATGTTATCTGGGAAATTTTTACTTCTATACTTATGCATGGGTTGCATGAGAAGGAAAATCCTACGATTTTGATGAATGTCGAGGCTTTGAAGGGTGGTTTCCTATGGGTGCTACGGATGAAGATTTACACGTAGAAGCTTGACATACAAAAATGCTAGCCAAGAATATCTCTAAAAAACGTACAGATTGTGTAAAGTTTCATAATGACTGTGCGTTCAGAGGGGGTGATGATGCTAAATCATCATTGGCACTGCAAAAAATGCACAACTTTCTTCATTTTCTTGGACAATGTACCATCTATGGTTGGGTTTAGATGCTATTATTGTCATAATAATCAATATCTAATTCTCCTAAATGATTTTCTCATGTTAAACTGATCATTTAATATGGGGAAGTGCTAGGGGAGAAAAAGCTAGAATATTGGTTAAGTTAGCAGACCGGCCACAGTAGGGATCCAAAGGAGGGAAAATAGGGATCCAAAGGGGGGGGCATGTGTAAAAGATCCATGTGCAACAATGGGCTTAAAAGACCCTAAGGTTCAGCCCATTAAGACTTCCAAAGGTTCCAAAATTCAAAGGTTGAGTCCAAAGGTCAAACATTGGGGGAGTTGGATGCTTTGTGTGTGTCCCAAAAGTCTTTGGCAATACCTACATAGGAGGGGGCCAGCCTTGCAAGTAGGGGATGAGAGAGAAACTCTCTCTCACACACACAAGCTCCCTTTACACACACAAAGGGAATGAGGGACACATGTCATCTCCCTAGCCCATATGCCCACAAGGTGTACCCAATTCCTATTGGATGGCCTTGGAGGTGGAGCAATGAGAATTAGGCTAGAGTAAATATAGTTTAATTAATTAAAAAACACTTAATAAAAGAACCAATAAGAATTAAGCTCTCTAGAAGACTATTGGACAGTCTCCCAAGGGTACCAATGAGCATTCATCAGCCCAATGGCTTGCCTGATTCCTATTGGCTAGGAGGCAAAGGGGTCCAATGAGAGTTTAGTTGAATTAAATAATTACCTAAAGCTCTCATAAAAGGGGAAAGGGGGACACATGTCAAAAGGCTATCACTTATGCTTCTTAATTACCATTGGCTAAGCCTGGGGAGGTCCAATAGGATGCTAGCAAGAGCAAATAGCAAGAGGGGTCGACCAAGAGAGAGAGGGGGCTGATTTTTCAAAGGCATTATCACCTACACACTCACACTAGCTCATGTGTGAAGTAAAGAAGACTCTCTCTCCTTCTCAAGCTTTAATGGAAAGCTTACCACCTACTCCAAGCTTGTGAGAAGGGAGGCCTACACCAATAACTCTTGGCTTTGTGATGCAAATCCAGCCAAGAGCAAAGCTTCAATGCATGCTCATCTCCTCTACCATGCTAATTACTAAGCTAAGCTATGCTAATATGAGTGATTATGTGAGGAGATGTATATCTTTCTCGTAAGAATACTCCTTCTTCCTCTCAATCTACTCTCATACCCCGCTAGCTCTCACCATCTTTGAAGGTGTGTGAGGTCTTGGGTCTGAGACCGTGAGGGAATTGATGTTGTGTTTGATAAGTGTTTTTTGTAGTGCATGAAGTTTCCATCTTCATTGCACTAGCTAGTATTGAAGGAACACAAGAAATTGTATTGTAAAATGTCTCTCTTAATGGGAGAAACCATAATACAAAGCCTTTTGGAGGGGGGACCGACTCCATGCAAATCCGGTCCTCAATTGTTGTCAATTGCTTAATTTCTCTCTTTTGAATTATTGTTCATGCTATCTAACTAGGTGTTATGCTTTTTGTTTCTTTCTCCACCCAAGCACTCTTGTTAATCTCATTAGGAATCTATTCTAACGAAATGCTCACTATGTTCATGCTATTTTCCGCTACACACAAGTTATTAGGCCATTAAATGTTACATTGGTATCAGAGCACAAGGTTTCTCTTTTCTTGCTCAAGCAGGGAGGTCTTGAAGCTAGCTATAGATGGTTGGTACTATGAATTGCATGTGAGTAATTAGAATAGGGATTTTTCAGCCTTGCAGTGCGCTTGCCTTTGTGAAGTTAACGGGGCATCACCGTCGAGAGCTATGGTCTTAATAGTGGAGTCCTACGGGGCTTGCCTACGGCTTAACCACTATTGAGCTATTAGAAGCTTGACAGGAGCTGGTGCTATTTTGGTGTTGAACGACCCTCTCTTCTATTCCTTGCAATTTGTGGTATTCGAGCCACGGGTACAGTAGCTTGAGTTCTTTTTCTAAAAGGGTAAAGAGGAGTAGCAACTAGGTCTTGAAGTGCCAAAGTACACCTAAATAGTTTACACCTAAAATTTTTTAGAATGGCTGACAATAGTAAAGACAGTGAAATTAATGTTGATAACTTTGATTTTGCTAATGAGCAAGCTACTAATGATGCCCCGATGCTTGTTAACTATCTTGTTTCTAGGCTTCAACAAGCCATGGGCAATCCATCCCTCCAAAGTGAAGTGCAATGGCAGCTTCGTGCTCATGGGATTCTCCAAGCTCCCCACCATGACAAGAGAGCACCTAGGAAGCCTCTTTGTGAAACTTCCAAAAGAGGTCTCTCGCCGATTCGGGAAGAAGAAGAGGATCCCTATGAAGGGCTCATAAATTTGCTCCTTGATGACGCATCTCCTTCTCAAAGGAGAATTCAAGAGCGTCCACCGAAGGAACGAGAAAGAAGCGAGTCTCCCGCCACCTCGACGGAGATGGATCCACAAAGACAGCGGGCTAAACGCTCTCCATCACCTCCAAAACGGAGAAGACCATCGCATACTTCTCCACACCATACTTCAAAGAGGGATGACAAAAAGCAAGAGAAGAAAAAGGCAAGAAAATGGACACCCTCTTCTCCATCTTCTTCATCCTCTTCCTCTTATGAAAGTGATGGTCAAGACAATGAAGATCAAGGCAAGAAAAAGGCGAGAAAGAGGTCACCCTCTTCTCCATCTTCCTCAAATTCTTCATCTTTTGAAGAAAGTGATGGTGCAACCTTTGAACCATCAAAAAGAAGAGGCCATAGGAAATTCTATGCCGCATGGAAGAGGTCATCCAAGCTCAAGAAGTTCAAAGAGGGAGGGAAGAGCATCTCTTTCCTTACCTATGATGGCACTTTTGGTGCTACGAACAAAGTCTTGGCCTTTATCCAACAATTTGATGCGGCGTTCGGAGATGAGGGCTTCACGGAGTCCTCTAAGCTATGCCATGTAGCTATGCACTTTCAAAAGTCCGCCTGGTGGTCTAGCCTACGGGCCAACGGTGAAGCTCCACGAACATGGAAAGCTTTAAGAGATTCCGTTATGAAGCAGTTTTTGGCCACTGATGCCAAAGACAAAGTACTCCCCGAATGGTGAAGCTTAAAGATCTCTCCCTATGAATCTATCCACAAATATATAGACAAGTTTTGGGACCTACAGCTCAAAGCCACTGTCTTCAAAAAGTTGGATTTTGGAGAGCAAAAGCAACAATTTTGTGCGGGCTTAACCGAAGAAATGGCGGAGTATGTCAACTCCCAAAGGCCACACACGATATCAACGGTAATACATCATACTATGGTGGCCTCTCGAATCAATTTCCAAACAGGGGCTAAGAGGAACTCTAAGCCCCCTGAACACAAGGGTTCCAATGAGCCTAAGGGGAAGGACAATGTCCAAAAGTCTCCTAAGGGCAACTCCAACAAACCTAAAGAGAAGGGACTTTATAAAGGCAAAACTAAACTCTTTCCTAAAGAGCTTGAGCTTTATCGCAAGGATAACCGATGTTTCAAGTGCGGCGAACAAGGGCATGCGTACCATGCTTGTCCCCAATAGAACAACCACTATGATCCTCCTAGAGCTACCTAGAACCTAATGTTTTAGCAAAAGAAAATATACACAATCAAAAGGAATTAGAGTTATCCAATTTTCTCAAGGGGTTTCAAGATGTCTTTATTGACGCCATCCCTTGTGAGCTACCTCCTAAACGAGGCAATGATGACCATGCAATTGAACTTCTTCCAGGAAGTTCACCGCCTAACAAACCTCCTTATAGAGTTTCTCAAGCTCAACGAGAGGAGATTATGCGGCAAGTGCATGAGTTAGTTGAGAAGGGCATGGTTAGGCCTAGCTCATCTCCATTTTGTTCTCATGTGCTACTAGTGCAAAAGAAAGACGGCACATATCGTATGTGTGTCGACTATAGAGCACTAAATAGGATCACTATCAAGAATATGTTTCCTATTCCATGGGTAGAAGACCTATTTGATAAGCTAGGATTGACCTAAAAAGTGGCTATCATCAAATAAGGATAGTTGATCAAGACATTGTAAAGACCGCATTTCACACTACGTTTGGTATTTATGAATACATTGTCATGCCTTTTGGCTTGACCTATGCACCAGCCACATTCAATGTCTTGATGGAGAAGCTATTCAGGCCTCACCGAACGTTTAGTGGAGTGTTCTTTGATGATATCATCATCTAATCTAATTCATTAGATGAACACAAGCGACACCTCCAGGTAATATTTCAAGTTCTAAGAGAGAATAAACTTATGTTAATCGAAAGAAAAGTGAATTTTTCTTACAAGAGATTCAATATTTAGGTCACATTATCTTTATAGATGGCATCCAAATGGATCCATCAAAGTTAGAGGTAATAATAGGATGGCCTAAACCAAAGAATCTTCATGAGTTAAGAAGCTTTATAGGTATGTGCCATTACTATAGATGCTTCATAGAAAAGTTCTCACTAATAGTAGGACCATTACATGACCTAACAAAGAAAAACGACACATGGTCTGCCAAAGAGAACAATGCTTTCAAAAATCTTGAAGAAAAGCTTATCTCTCAACCTGTGCTTACACTACCGGATCTCTCAAAGCCATTTGAGGTCCAATGTGATGCTTGTGGTGATTTCCTTGGAGCTATTTTGCTTCAAGAAGGGCATGCCATAGGCTATGAAAGTCAAAGGCTAAGCCCGAACCTGTTGAGTAAGCTCTAGGCATATATGAAAAGGAACTCCTTGCAGTTCTACATGCCTTAGACTCATGGAAGTACTATTTATTGGGGACTCCTTTCATTCTGTGAACGGATCACCAAAGTCTTAAGTACTTCATGACGCAAACCAAGCTCTCCAACAAACAAATGAAATGGGAAAATTTTCTTTTGCAATTTCATTTTCATATTTCTCACATTACTGGCAAGCATAATCAAGTAGTCAATGCACTCTCATGACGGCCGAGAGTGAATGCGGTTTCCAAACTCACAATGATCTATCTTCTATGATAGATGAGTATGCTATTGATCCCGATTTTAGAGATGTGATTTCAGCCCTTGCACTAGGGAAGAAAGAGGAACCATTTACTTTACAAGATGGTTATCTTCTCTATGGCAATAGACTCACTACATGAGAAAGTAATGTATGAATCTCATGCTCCTCCTTATGTAGGGCATAGAGGGATTCAGTCTACCCTAAAGGGGATTGAAACATATTTCTATTGGTCTACCATGAAAGCAAACATACACGAGTATGTTTCTAAATGTGTGGTATGCCAAAAGACGAAGTTTGATAGAGGGAAGCAACTGTGATTGCTTCAACCTTTGCCAATCCCTAATTCACCATGGGAGAGCATATCCATGGATTTTATCTTTGGATTGACTTAGTCTATCCATGGGAATACGGGAATATGGACGATAGTAGACAGGTTCGGTAAACAAGCTCATTTTATACCTTTCAAAAAGACTATCAAAGCCCATCAAATGGCAACCCTCTTCATTTCACAAATCTTCAAGTACCATGGCTTGCCAATGTCCATAGTGTCGGATAGAGATCCTAGAATGACCAGTAACTTCTGGAAGGGTCTCTTTGAGAATTTAGGAACAAGGATGAACTTCTCTTCTGCCTATCACTTGCAAACGGATGGCCAAAGTGAAATAGCTAACCTAACAATTCTCGATCTACTAAAAGCCTATGTAACGAAAGTAGATCAAAGATCCCAATGGGAGAAGTACTTACCCTTAGTAGAGTATGCCTACAATAACACTGTACATACTTCCACGGGAAAAGCACCTTCTAAGGTAATTGAGGGAAGATAAAAAAGGCCGCTGCTACTTAAGGTACACGGGAAGATCTTCGCTGCAGATGAGTATAGCCGAGACCTATAAGAATCTTTCCAAAAGATTAAGGATGCTATCTCCATCTCACAGCAGAGGCAAAAGGTTGCTGCTGACAAGCACAGAAGAGCCCAAGCCTTTAAAGAAAATGATTGGGTCTTACTCAAATTTCCCAAGGCTCAATTAAGGCACACGACGGGCAAGACTCCTACGGGACACCAAAAGTACTATGCTAAGTTAGCAAAAAGGTACTATGATCCCTTCTAGATTCTTAGACCAATCAATGAGATGGCCTATCAACTCAACTTGCCCAACCATTGGCTCATACACAATGCTTTCCATGTGAGCCTACTAAAGCCTTACAAAGGAGAGCCACTGTTGGACGGATACACCGCGACGGATGTCAGCACAACGAGAACTCACCTAACATGTAATGTCAGCTAAGGACGAAGCTCAACCCACAGGCACGTGGAAGCAAGCATAAGGTGTCAACCTACACTCAACCAACTCCTAAATAATTCCTACAGAGGTCTCTACCAATTTTCTAAGTCACAACCTTCAAGAGTGCAAAAGAGGAAACTTCCTACAACGCTTTCTAGAGCCGAACACCCATCAAACAATCTCGATACACCATAGAACTCAAAGGAGACCCTACTACCACCAATAGGCCGCTCTCCCTAAAGCTATGAACCAAAATCACGACCCAAAAACACCCGGTGCAGAAACACTTAGGATGTCTGGCCGAAATCTGCAGGTCTTCGTTTTCGAAATCTAAAGTGCCTAATGTGTAGTTCTACTTAGGGAGCATAAGGTCTCTCCCTCACATATCCCTTGTTATAATAACATTCCTCGGTCCCATGGTTTGTTCATTTTTGTTCAATAGCACACCACTTGGGCTGTTTAGCCTGAGGTTTGGCGTACAAGTTGATCTTTTTTAGCACTTAATCTACGAGCTGCTCCTGGTTTACCGCTATTTCTCCTTTCAGTGCTGTCTTAGAAGACTTGCTTCCACTTTGTTGTGAAGATGAATCTTCATCAAGGTCCTTGAACTCCCCTTCTTTGTAGACTGCACAATTGTCCACAAGGTACAGAGCCTCCTTGGTCAACTCATTCAACGTCGTGCTCCTCTTCATATGTAAGTCTTTCTGGAGATCTGCATTCCTTAGTCCTTGGATGAATATCAGCATAAGTCTGGACTGAGTTGGCAGTTCTTCCACAGGACAAAACTTAACATATCTTTTTAGTCTTAGGGCTGACTTCCGTACAGATTCTCCATCTTTCTGTTTGAATTTATGGATTTGTGAGACGGTATTATGAGCTATTCCCCTTTGAGAGAATTCCTCAATAAACTCGTCAAACACTTTCTCCATCGACTCAAAGTCTCTACGCTCTACAGAGTCAAACCAAGTTGCAGCATCATCCTCTAGGGTTAGTCCGAACCCTGCAAATTGGGTAGGAAAATCTAGCACCTCTTCGGCTCTAATTACACACACAAAGGCTTCTACATGATCTCTTGGGTCTCTGTTTCCTGTGTATTTATTGTTTACCCATTTTTGCACTTGAGAAGGTCTAATTCTTCGATGGTCTACAAATCTCATCATTGGATCGCCCCGTCCAAGTCGATACACCTCCTCAGGCCTTCTGTAATAGGCTGGTTCCTCTCCCAATGGTGCTCCTAAGCCATAATTTCTAACGGTTCTCGCTGGAGGTGGTGCTTCTCTTCGAACTCGTTCTATGGGTGGTCCTCCAGGCTCTGTCGACCCTTGTGTCTTTGGCTTACTCTCTGCTTGATACTTTGAATAGTGTGGTGGTTCATGCAAATCCCTGAGCCCTCGTCCGGCTTGATAACCATCTCGGTTTCGGTTTGGTTCCATTGTTGCACTCTGTCGAAGCCATGCCTGCAATGATGGCTGGTTTGCTGGTTGGTCTTGGTTGTTGAATGCTTGCGGTCGGGTGGAATGTGAGGTAGTGTCATACTTATCGGAAAAAGGATTCGTTGACTTGCTTGGGGTGTGGGATGCTCTTGGCACTTCCTCAGGAGCATATGCTGATGCTCTTGGACCTGTTTCTCTTTCTACTTCCTCTGGGAGAATATGTTGGTATTCTCGCCCGTATCGATCAACAAAAACTATGCCCTTCCCCGTAGCAGTTTCATAAGAGAATAAGTAAAGAACCTTGTCTTTGCTTAGTTCGTTTACGTATGGTTCTTTGCTGCGAAAGTAAGATACAATACCCTCACTCTCATGCTTGTAGATTCCCACATTCTCGTTATAAGTTGGAACCCTAGTTGTTTTCTTATCATACATAAAAATAGCTCCGGGTCGATCAATGTTTGGTGGCGGTTCTTGAGTTTCTGAAACCATTTTCCCTTTCGCCATGTTATCTCCATATCTGTTGTAATCTTCAGAGTTACTAACTATTAAATAGTGGTTCCCCTTTTCGTCTCGGAATCTATCTCCATCATCATACACTCGGATTATCTCCAATCTTTGAGCTGGCCTCTCTTGGATACAAATGCACTTGCGGCCTCGATAGTCAGAATAGTCTAGGGCTCGTCTCGAGTTTGTTCCCTCTAAGAAGATCACCGTCAGTATCACTACTTTCCTCTATAATCGGTGCTAGAGGATCTAGCCTTGCTTGAGTTACACTCTCCTCGGTGGACACTAAGCTACCTTGGTCACTTGCCACTTTCTGGTCTCTAACAATGTATCTTCCTGATCTTAAATTCATCAAACTTATCAACGCAATTTATCACAATTTTGAACCACTCACCTGGCAATGGGTCAGTCTCTGCACAACTTCTTGCTTTGTTGCTGAATATACCTGTACACAAGCGTTTTAATTTTGGCAATTGAATCAAAGCATTTAACTGCTAGAGGTTATCTTAGTAATGATTGGTATAACTGGAAAGTTAATCTCAACCACGACAGTATTTTATACACTGCTGATGTTCTGGATTAGGTTTGCTAATCTGAAACAGTACTTCCCTCAGATGTTGGTCAATTTACGCGAAAAAGTCTGAATTCAGTCTTTGCTTAGTCAAATGGGAAAACAAGGTCCAAATTCACTTATGAAAGAAGTTCTGGAACCCTTAAGCCAAATGGAATCTCACTGTCTATTCCAGGTCAAATTTTCTTTGCAGTATGTCCCAATAGACATCCTACGCGTAGGATGTCTCCTGATGTGTTTTGCCTGGATTTTTGCACAGTTGTTTCCTCTTGTTGTGTTGAGCTTACAACTGCTTTTACTTTTTGATTTGGACTCCTATTAGCTGGTCAATGAGTCAGAAATCTGTTCCGATTGCCTGTTGATGGTATAGATCAGTCTAATAAACTCCAAATTGGACCAAAACTGACTAGGAGGCTTGCCTTAGGCTATATAACACCTTACTATGCTCAAAGTCAAAGTCTGGCTTCATTTTCTTGCATTAGACATCCTACGCGTAGGATGTCTTTTTCATCAGAATGGCTTCAAACTCAAAGCCCAGGCTCCCGTTGAGTTTTTGATCACTTGGGTATACTCAGAATTCAGTTTGGAGTCCCAAATCACTCAGAAGACATCCTACGCATAGGATGTCTATTTGGCCTGTTTGACCCCAGATTTGTCCCACAGCTTCCCCTTGATGTCAGTAACCCAATGGTATGCTTAGATTTTGATTTGGATGTCAAAAGTCCCAAATTTCAGTTGTTTTTGATTTTTCAATCAAAAGTGCTAAAGTCCGCTTTGAACCCAATTTTCTTACCCAAATGAGGTGAAACCCAATTCAGTCACTCAATATATCATGCAAGACATGCCCATGCAACCATCTTATGGTTTTGGTTTCAAAATAATGTTTTGGCACTATTTGGGTAGGACTCTCTCTCTCTCGTACACAGTACGCTCACTCACAGACTTCAAACTTGTTTTTAATTTGACAAAGGGTTTTTTTATTAAGGTCAAAAAGTGGTATATATAGCTTACAACTTCTCAAACCCTAAAGTTCCAAAATCAACCATCTACTCAATCTAACTATCAAAACTGGGATGCAATCCGGAAACTTCTGCAAGTCCCAATATTTACAAGGTGAAAGATCGGGTTTTCCTCAATGAATGAATAATTACAAAAATAACAGTCCGCCGAGTAGTTAGATGTTGTGGGTGTGTCCAGCTTCTAACACCCCCCCCTCCTTGTTCATGTCGTCCCCGACATGGCCTTGATCAGTTACTCCATCTTATCGTTTCCCGCATCTTTAGCAGTGATTCGTACCTTGCATGTAGGTTCAGCATTGTCGGGCCAAAGATATCTGTATTCATGGTGAAGAACCCCCGTATAGCATGCTTCTTTAAAAGCCTGGAGGTAATAGGATGGTAGATACATGATTCTTTGGTACAGCGCATGTATCACCTCCTTGGAAGGCTGACCTGACAGATCGTAAGCACATCTGTATGTATTTTGGAAGAAGAATATGCTGTCAGTCACCTGGCCCGGCTTGAAGGTCTCGAACACTGCTAGGATGGTTCTGCAAATTTTTCTCATCATAATGCATGTGAGGTCAGGTGAGCCACTGAACAATTTTATGGCGCCCGTTAGGGTTTTCACTATGTATTGGACACTTATTCTCTCACCTGCCTTCACGCCCGACAGCTTTGGGTAATTCATCCAAGTGGGTTGGCTTCTTTGCAAAATTTCTTATGCCTTCCACGTCCTAACCCTTGGTAGAGGACAGAAGCTGAGGTTGTCTCTGATATGTTTAGGTGCCTCTACCAAGTGGATTAGGTATTGTGGGTACTTGGTAAGCAAAGCCTTCCTCCACTTTGGCTGAGAATCCACTATGAGCTTAACTCCTTCTGGCCTCGAGGTGTCTGCATTGTAGAGAGGTACCGTTGGCTCTTCTCTGATTTGCCTGTTTATTCTTGCTGCTTCATACTTCAACAATGGATATGGGAGAGAGGGTTGAAGCCACTCGCGCCTGAGATTGCTGGTGTCGATCTTCTGAATTGTCATAGATTTGAAGACCCTCTGCTCCCATTCCAAGGCTTCCTTTGTGATTTCTCTTAGCTCTGCCTCTATAGCCTTACGCAATTTTTCCTCCTCTTCTTGTGTTAGATCCTGTGGCTCTTGAGAAAATCCTGCTATGCTTTCCTCTTGCATGGGTGTGTCCACAAGATCTGCCACATTTTCGAGGTCGATGCCCTCATTGGCGGCTGGCCCTGAGCTTTCTGCCTCTGCTTGTTGCTGGCCTTTCAACTCCTCAATTTGCATGAGGAGTGTCTGCTTTTCTGCTTCAGCTTCTCTGCCCATATTCATGAGGAGGTCATTAAGTTCAACGTTTACTCTTTCTGCCTCCTCGAGCTTTATCTTTATGCGCTCCACTTCTTCTTGTAGGGCTTTTTGGCTGTCCTCCATTCTTGTTTGCATTGCGATAGACCCTTCAGCCATCATTAACCTTTGCTTTTTCTCGAGAGTCAGCTCCTTCTGAAGTACCTGCATTTGCTCTTCATATATTTGACTCTCGGAAATGATTTGAGCCGAGCTCGTAGCTCTAACTCTAGCAGGTGATCCTCGCAGTCTCTGGATGGTTTGATCTTTGACTTTTAATTGGTCCTTGAGCTCAAGGACTTCATCCAAGCTTGCTTCTTGTTCTATCTCTGCCTTTTCCTTGGCATTTCTCATAGCCTCTACTTGTTTTGTTTCTTCTGCCAGCTGTAGTGTCAGATTATCTCGTTCTTTTTCAGCATCTCGCAATGACTTGCTGAGCTGCAGACACTTTTCTTCAGCTGCTTGTATTCTTTTTGCTGCTGCCTCATTTGCTTCTTCCATTGCTTGGCAGTTTTGTAGAGCCATTGCCAAGCTGGCCTACAGGTCATCTTCTCTCTCTTTTTGCCTTTGGCTTTGTGCCTGTAGAGAATCCACTTCCTTTTTGATCTGTTCTTTAGTGGCTTTGAGAGTCTTCATTTCTTCCTCTGAAGCCATGGATTGTTCTCTCAATCCGGCTAGCTTTGTCATCACCACGCCAAGTCATTGGAGGGCGGGTGCAGGTCTACAGTGTCTGTAGAAATTTCTTTAAGTTCCACTAGCCGGATGCCTTGCATCTGATCTTTATGCCCTGTTCTCGCCAAGTCGAATGCGACTATGGCGGCTTCTTCCTTTGTATAGCCTGCAGCTAGCAGGTCAAAAAATGCATAATAGGCCTAGTCTAATCCTTTTTGCTCAGACTCAGGCTTGGCCTCTTCCTTTGGCTCAGGTTCTTGCCTTTGCTCTTTCTCCTCAGCTTGCCTTTCTTCTTGTTTGTCCTCAGCCTCCTTGTCTTCTCTTGCTCCTCAGCTTGCCTTTCTTCTTGTTTGTCCTCAGCCTCCTTGTCTTCTGGTGGAGGGTTGCTAGGAGGTGGTGAGGGCAGTGGAGATGGCTATGGGCTGGGTTTAGGGCTATCTGGTAAAGCTGCCGGTTTGCCCTTTAAGTCCCTGTCTGATTTTGTTTTTCTTTCCGTTTCTTGGCTTTCTTGTTCATCTAGCAATGTCTGCCTTATCTGCTCCACTTCCTCCTCGGTGAAAGGGACATGGGGAATGTTTTCCACTGCAGAATCAAGAATCTCGAAATTCTTGATATAATCTTCAAAGCGGTTCCTCTGCACTCTTCTGGATGATCCGGACATAGACTCGAGAGATGGCTTCCAGAGTTCGTTTAAATCACCTTTGAGGGTTCTTTCTACTCGGAAACTCTCCATCAGCCTCTCGAGTCTTGCCGCTTTTTGAGATCTGGTTTCTTTGGCCGGCACTTGAGCAGACTCCTTCTTTCCTTTCTTCTGCTCAGGTTGCTCCTCTTCAACTGGCTCTAACCGTCTCTTCAATCTCGTAGCCACCCTTGGTGCTCTTTGTGGCTCATCTTCCTTGTCTTCTTTTACCCTTAGCCAATCATTCTGAGATGGTGGGTCAGGCCACCTTCCTTTAGCGTGTTGTGCTGCATAAACCACCTTGGTTATCAGTTCTCCTAGCACTGTGTAGGTTTTTTGTTGCCCATCTTTACCAAGCTGTCATGTATGTATGCCGCATAGTTGATTATCTTTGGGGTGCCTTTTGTCATTGCCCAACTAAACGTCGTGGCAATTGCACCTGGCGGCATCCTGTACTTCTGTGGCCTCTTAGTGCACATGTGGAAGTACTGGTTGTACAACTGGCACATAATTGCCACTTTTGGGTTGGCAATGTCTTCAAAGGTGTAATTGGCCTTTTTCTCTTTGTACACCTTGACTTCGTCCCTTCTTTTTGTTACACTGTCTCCTTGATTGGAGAGGTCTAGTGCATCGGCTACAACCCGCTCCGTGATTATGATCTTTGTATTTGGTCTGCCTTGTAAATCTGTCACCTTGGCCACTCCATCCTCTTTGATTCTTGTTACAAACTCCCATACTCTTTTGATGTCCACCCCTGCTGGTATCGCCTCGAAGTAGTTATGGAGGTCAATTTTCTCCAAGTAGCCAGCCATTTTGCTTCGTACAAATTCATTGAGCTCTCTTGGCAGCATTGGCAGCTCTATTACATTGCCTTCATTGTCTTTGAACACTCCCTGGTAGATCTTTAGGTCATTGGACTCTAACAAATCCTCCACCTCGTCCAGATAATCTTTGATTGTCATTCTTTTCTTCTTTGCTGGTGGCTTCGAGGTTGCCATAGATCCTGTTGCACTCAGTAATCCAAAGTTAGCATTTTTTCCATATTAGCTACGAAACTGAGTTTTACTTATCCAAATGACTTGAAAATTGGAATTATAGCTTAAAAGGAACTTGTGAAGCTGTGCATGTGCTCACAATGCAAATTTGGCCAAAAATTTCTATTTAGACATCCTACGCGTAGGATGTCTTTTTCATCAGAATTGGTTCATACTTGACATGAAGGTAGTGTAAGGCTCATGGAACATGGCTATATGCTTGGATTTGAATTTGGATATCAAAAAGTGGATTTTTGGGGCTTATTCAGGCTTTAGGTCACATTTTGGGTAGAATGTCCATCATAGGTAGCAATTGATGTCCAAATGGGTTGAAAATTGGTATATGGGCTCAATGCACCATGGTATTGGCTCCCATGATGTCATTTCTTGCACAGAAGGCTAAATTTATGCTGGATACATCCTACGCGTAGGATGTCTTTTTCATCAGAATTGCATGAAACTTGTTTTGTGGGTTGTCCTTGGCCTATGGAACATGGCCCTGTTCTTGGATTTGAATTTGGACAAGATTTGATGCTTGTAAGGCTTTTTGAGGTATTTTTTTGGGCTCAAAAAGTGTATCTTGAAGGTGTTGGGGGTCAAAAGTGATTAGAATGGATTCAAACCTGTCATATGGGCTCTTGATGATGAGATAATTAGATCTGGAATGATAAAACATCCTTTCCATGCCAAAAAGGTTCATTAGACATCCTACGCGTAGGATGTCTATTTCATCCTTTTTTCTCCCTGACCACACAGATTGTTTGCTGATGTGTATGTGAGTGTGTTGTGCAAGTTTCTTGAGATTTGGACAAGATTTGGTAGGTCAATGGCCCATTATTGCCTCTATGCCCTAACTTTGCGTTTTTCCATGCATATGAGGTCAAATCTGGTCCAAATGTGATGAAACTTGGTGTATGGCTTGTAAATGTCATTCAGAACATGTGCATGACAAAAATTGTTGAGGTTTGTGCCAAAAAGTGCCCTTGAGACATCCTACGCGTAGGATGTCTATTGGTGATTTTTTCAGTGCTAGTGCTCCCACTGCTTGCCCTTTGCCCCCCTAAGTCCCTTTTGAGCTTAATTTCAACAAAAAAATCAAATGTATAGAGTATAACTCCCTGTGTGGACTTCAGAGCCTCTGAGCCGTTTTCTGACTTTTGGAGTGCTTTTTGGCGATGGAATTTCTCGATGTTGGTCTCCATAGCTTCCCGATCCCTTGGGGATCCTTGCCGTATGGTTTTTGTCGACTTTGGCTTCACCGGAGCTCCATTTGGCAATTTGTCGCTCTAGAGGCACCCGTGGTTGCGTTTACATACCTTTGATGATTTGTGGTGGTCTTCCACCATAGGACTTGGTTGTTGATGTTCTAGGAAAGCCGCTCGTGAAGTTTGGTGGCAAACGGACTTGCGGTTTGGCCGCAAGTGTATTTTGACGCTTTGTGTGTTTGATGCCGTTTCTGAGGTTTAGTGCCGCTTCGGGTCACTTTTTGGTCATGCGGGTCATATAGACTTGTCGAGCATGTTGAGATGCTCCTACCCATGAATTTTGGTAGCATTTGGTCGCCGTTTCGCCGATTTCCCATTTGGTGGCCTCTTGCAGGTTTTTGGAAATTAGGGTTTTTCCCAATGGTTTCCCGCTGCCTTTGGCTATCCAGGACTGGTCTCCTAGACTAGGGTAAGCTGCCAATGAAGTCTTGTTGCTTTCGGGTTAGCCGTTAGGCCGCCGTCTCTACTTGCAGGTCTCTACCGCTCGCTTTGTGTGTGACCTCTACGCTAGTTTTCGCGACATAACGACAAACATGCGCGAAAAGCTCAAGGTGGTGAGCCTACCTCTCATGTTTGGAGCTCGTCGGGTAGTCGTGTGCGTCGTAGAAGCTGCTGGAAAGTCGATCCGCTCTAGGTGGCAGAACCTTTCTCCAAAAAGTCAATAGTGAAAATGAGCTAAAAATGGGGTGAAAATTTCTTATAATGGAGGTCCCCGAACCACTTTTCATGAAATTTGACATGTGCTCCTATCTTCTTGCAAGATGCGGTTTAGGCTCAAAAATTTCTTGATTTGGACTCTGTTTGCTCTATTTACCAGAAATTTGGCATTTCGGTCAAAACCTGGCCAAAACACGCTTTCTGCTCCAGTCTCATAATTGCACCCCCACTGTACCATAGGTTGTCCTATAGTCACTGATCATCACCATATTTTTTGTTTTTCATTACGACTGTTTTTCACCCGCTTTTTGTATTTTTGAAGTTTTTCTATCGAAAATTAACAAAATTAAAAGGAAAATAGCAAATCAAACCCAAAAAATTCCCAAAAATCATAATAAATCACAAACATCACCGCAACACATTATATACACTCACATGCAATTTTTATGACCGGATTTCTCCGTTTTACCAATATTTTGCCCGAAAAATGGCTATTTCTACATGTATACACACACCTAGGGGCTTGATTTGGCGTTTGGCCCCATATAACTGTAGATTCATGCTGTATAAGGGAATATGTGCTTGGGTTACTCCAAAAAATTTCGCAATCAAACAACAACCCTTAAAATAGTCGAAAATCATGCCCTTTTTTGTTGTTTCTGTCATTGGTTCCGCATTTGAGAGTGCCTCTAGAATGCCTCCCCCCCTCCTAGCCGGAGTCCCCCCGGACGACAAGGTTTCGCCTCGGAGTATGTGCCGTGCATAGGTTGAAAAAGTTGTGCTAATGCCTTGCCGATTAATGTGGCCGAATTTTATGCATACTCGGTCAATGCATGGAAAAATTAATGTTGTGCAAGAGAAGGGAATAAGCAAAATGCTTATTGGCATTCGCCGTTGAGGTTTCCTACTTTCTTTGCAAGTAATAGCTGTAACTCTACTGCTCTCTGTTTAATTGTCTTTTTGGCAAGAAGCAATTGCTTTGCCGACACTGTTGATGGAGTCGTAGCTGTGTCTAAAGATAGAATTGGCTAGGATGTAATGGTTATGAGCCTTATGGCTATGGCTTTGCACTGGTATTTTGTTGCTGTCGATTTTTGTAGATGGTTTGGCTCTTTCTTGTTTGCCACTGGTTTGTCTTTCATCAGCATCCACCTATGTCGGTTCTCCTTTTTGAAATGCAGCTGTTTACCTTCCATTGTTGCTTGTACTACAGGTAGTTGCTTTTGATTTGGTATCCAAATGTGAGTGACATTTGGGTTATGGCTAAGCATTTTCTTTGGGATCCACATTTGTTTTATGCCCTTGGTTTGGGGTTGAACTGTCTGCTTTGTTGGAATCCGTTTGTGACATTGTTGTTTTTCTGCCATTGCATTTCTATCCTTCCGCATCCATACTTGTTTACCTTGTTTTGGTAGCCTAGATTTTTGCATTGTGGCTAGTGACCTCATCTGTCTGTAATTAGCATGGTTGGCTTTTACCTGATATTTGGTCTCAGGTTTCTTGTTGTTCATTGATGGCATTCGTGTTTTTGGCTCTATTGTTAGTGATTGCATGGCTTGCAGTTGATCATGATGGTATTGCTGAGCAAAAGATATCACCTGTTGTTCATTTTCATGTTGAATTTTGACCGCCTTTGCTTTCCAATCTATCTGCACATTGTATGCTTTTTGCCAAGGTTGCCCTAGCATCATTGGGTGTTGTGTGCTTTCATCTGTCACCACATAGAATTTGTGTGGATAAATATATTGATGTAGTTGTACATGCAATATAGTCCATCCCAATGTTGTCAATGGGTGTGATGTGCTACTTTCCAGCACTTGGGGAGTAGGATGAAGTTGATCTGTGACTGTGAGCTGTTGGTATAATCTGTAAGGGATCAAATTTGCTTGAGCACCCGAATCAAGCAAAGCTGTTGATCCCACTTGATTGTTGCCCACTTTGACCGCAATTATTGGCTCCACTGTTTCCTCCTCCAACTCAGTCATTCGAATGGCATTGATTCGCAATGGTGTTCCACTTTTTTGTTGTTGTCGCAGAAGCCGTCTTTTTGCAATGCGTTCTTGTGCTTCGGCTTGAGCTTCCTCCCGTACTCTCTCTTTTTCCTTCATTCGTTGTTTTCCTTGATGAATTTATTGGAGCATCTCCTGTGTGAGTGGTAGATGATACCTCCTCAGTCGACATCCACTTATCCAGTTTGGCATTTCTTCACCTGCTAATGTAGCAAGCTTGACAGCTCCACTTTGTGATAGATCACTAATCACAAATGGTCCCAGTCCTTGCTTTTTAAGTTTCTTGGCATGTTGTTTTGAGGTATAAACAAGTACGTAATCACCTGTTTTAAACTCTTTGGTACGTACATGCTTGTCAAAAAATTCCTTTTGTCTTCTCTTTTTAGCATAGATTGACGCGACAGCTCGTAAGCGGAGTTCATCTAGCTTTTCAAGATCATCAATCCTTGAAGAGAGCTCATGCCCTGTCCATTCCAAGCTTGTTGCTACTCGTAGAGTTGCGATTACAAACTCTATGAGTAGTATAGCATTTAGGCCAAACACCATGTTGTATGGTGTTGTTCCTATTGATGTTTTGTAAGCTACCCTGTATGCCCATAGTGTTGAGTGTAGCTGCTGATCCCAATCTGTTCTTGATTTTGACACTCTTTTGGTGAGAACCGTGCATAGTGTTTTATTTGTGGCCTCAACTTGCCCATTGGCCTGTGGATGGTATGGTGCTGATTTCCTATGTATGACCATGAATTCCTCTAGCAGATATTCAATGACATCATTGAGAAAATGTGTTCCACGGTCACTGACAATTTCTATTGGTAACCTGTAACGTACAAAAACATTCTCATACAAAAATTGTGCCATGGTGCGTGCATTAGCTTTTTGTGTTGCTTTGGCTGTCGACCCATTTTGTGAGATAGTCCGTGGCCACAATGATATATTGGGTATGGGTGCGATATGCAGGGGGTGATATAGGTCCCACAAAATCAATGCCCCACTTTGCAAATGCTCTTGCCCCCATCATTGGCTGTAATGGCATCTAGTCTCTTTTTATTGGTATCTTTGTGCGTTGACATGCATCACAACGCTTTACAAACTCTTCGGCATCCATGTGCAATGTAGGCCACCAAATTCCTGCGGTTAAGACAATTTTTGCCGTCTTATCGCCCGAAAAATGGCCTCCACTTATTCCGCTATGTGCATGTTCTAGAATCAGCAGGTATTCGCTTTCACTTGCCAGATTCTAAGTTGATTGTCCTTCCCCCGCTTATAGAGTTGATTCCCAATTAACTGAAAGTCACGAGCTTCCAGCTCTATAGCTTTTTCCCGTGCTGTTGTGATGTTCTCAGGGAATGTCCTGGTGGTTAAGAAGTCAATGATATATTGACTCCATGCAGGTGCTATGTTTACTTGAAACAAAGTTGCGTGGTCCACTGGTCGTTTGGCATTACATATTGTACAATTGGTAACATAGGAATGTGTGTCCGCATACATAGTTGGCCAATAAACCCCTAACTGTTTTAGTCTCTGGTGTGTTTTCACTGTTGAACAATGAAATGCACAACCCTAGACATGTGCCTCTTCAAGGTAGCACTCGAGTTCTTCCGGATTTATACATAATCGTAGGATTAGGTCCGATCCAAGATGATACAGCCGTCCTGCTATCAACTGGAAGTTTTTTTTTTGTCGAATTGTTTGCTGTTTGGATCTGCATTTCGTATTATCAAACTCAGTTCCGAAGGAAAGAATGCTAACAATTTCTTGAGACCATTTGGGTAGCATTTCAATGTTGAAAAGATAAGCATCTGGTATGTCATCATCTACTCCTTCAGGAGCTTCCCCATTGTGTATCCTTGAAAGATGATCTGCTCGCAGATGGGTTTTACCCTTTTTGACCACCACTGTGAAGTCAAATTCTAGCAATATAATAAACCAGCGTACGATTCTCCCTGTATTGCAAGGTTTATTTACTAGGTACTGATAGCCGTTTTTCGGCTTTCCATAATTGCCATAGTAAGCTAACTCACCCTATCAAATCACTCAAACATTTTGGTTATCCCTACCATTTCACTGTACATAGGCGTATGTGAGTTAGGGGACTTTTCCCATATCTTCTTAAAAACCCTTAATTAGCTAATCACTGGGCTAGTTGAGCCAAAAAAAAAATATATATATATATAAGTATATTATGGCCCATTTGTGTGTAAATATTTCATTGTATATAGGGCCTAAATAAAAGGATTTTTCATAATTATTTTGATATTTATTTAAATATTTCTACCTATGGTGTGTTATTTATGCTATGTACATTAACTCACCATTACCATATTTTTTCTTACCATTTTGCATACTCTTTATTCCATATAAAAATAATTTCATGCAAGCTTCTCTTATTTTTGGTGTAACTCCATCCCAACAAAAATCCAAAAACTAGTTTATTTATGTGTATATTTTTTCACTATTGTCATTTTTCCTTCCTACATCTATTCTCTATTACTCTCATAAATTAGACCACAAAAAATATTCATCTTTTTATGGTAGACTTATAATGAGAGATTTATTTTTACCCATTTATATTTTTTCCACCTATATTATTTATATTTGACATGTACATATTTTTTTAGACCCCTCAATATTTGATTTTCTTAGTTTACTATTCACTTATATCATGATCTCAATAATATATTCAATTATAGACCTACCAAATAAGGTCAAGGGTATGTGGCATGGATGCATGCACCATGGGGAGCTCACTCTTGGAGGTATTCAAAAGAATCATCCAAAGAAGGACCTCACAAGGACCTTGTGTAGTGGAAAAAACAGTCGGTTTTGCTGAATTTTTAAAGATCACATGCTCCCCGAATTTGAAAAGGTGATACAAACAAAAGTTGTAGCTCGTGAGCTGAACTTTCGCCTCAAAGTTTTTCATATTTTTTTGAGCTATGAGCTGTGAGCTATGATTTTATTGGTGGACCCCAGTTTGCCCATGCTATGCAACTACACTCCCTCTTCCACTTTATCATTTTCCTCTTCCACTTCTCTCCTCTCTCTCTTCTTCATCTATCCCCACCAACTTCTTGATAATTCCAAGCAAAAGAAATTAGATAAGTGCTGAAAATCTAACCCAACCATGGTTAGAGGAGTAACCCTAGCCCTCAAAATTGCGATAAAAGGAAGGTGTAGCTAGCACAAAAAGGAGAGAGTCATAAGCAAGAGCACTATGCTATAGCTTGAGAATCCAAGCTCAACCTCTCTAGAAGGAGATCTTGAGTGGAAACTCATTGTCGTATGCTTGTGCATGTGTTGTAATAGGGGTGATTAGCACGGGAACTCTATGCCATTGTAAGAGAGAGAGCGATCATTCAATTGAGAGTGGAAAATCTATCATTCCTCCTACTAGTGTAAGCCCAACATTTGCTGAATCAAGGAGGGTGGATTTGGACTAAGCTTGGATACTTTGTCTCTCTTCCAACGTGAAGTAATGGACAACAATGATGTGTAAGTGTCTTGGTGATATTTTTAGTTCTTGATAGCTTGTGTCTGGGCGTTGTCATCAATTTAGCCATAAATCCCACATATTGTAAGAGGGCGACAAGGTGGAGAGGACTCCCCTGGCCTTAAGACAGTGATTGGGGTGGCTTTTCTTGTGATGTGTCGTGGTGTAATTTACTCAAGCTATGTTGAAAAAATACTAATCTCACTTTGATGGTTCGTGGATAGATTTGTAAGAAGGTATTAATGCAACAAGCATCCCCTCCTCTCTCTCTCTCTCTCTCTCTCTCTCTCTCTTTCTTACATATATAATTGTGTTTGCTTGATCATTGCCAATACATTTCAAAGCAGCCCGAGCACTATCTCTCTCTCTCTCTCTCTCTCTCTCTCTCTCTCTCTCTCTCTCTCTCTCTCTCTCTCTCTCTCTCTCTCTCTCTCTCTCTCTCTCTCTCTCTCTCTCTCTTTACGCGTCCTAGTTCGCATCCAAAACTAGGTGGTGCCCCAAATTTGTGTAGGGTTAGGTTGCGGGTTTGTGTGTGTGTTTGTTGTTTTTCCCAACCCCAACCCGATTGAGCAGCATGGGAGCCTAGAAGGGTGCTTAGAGGCCACTCTTCTTGTTGCCCGCCCTGGACCGCCTCAGTACAAAAGAGCTTGATGATCCGTGAAGAACACAAATTTGTTTGCAAGCAAATAATGCCGAAATTTTTTTACAGCATAAATCATTCCTAACCCTTTCCTCTCGGTGGTTGTGTAGTTCGTTTCTGCACTGTTTAACTGTCGGCTCGCATAGCAAATCGGAAAATCCATTGTTCCGTCTCCAGGTTGAGCTAGAATACTTCCAATGGAATATGCTGAAGCATCAATGTGCACATGGAATATCTTTTCCCAATCTAGTGCCTTTAGTACAGGTGCTGATATAAGGTTTTCCTTCAGCTTTTGGAATGACATTTCACACTCCTCGGTCCACTCGAAATTGACTAGCAAACAATACAGAGGTTGTGCGATAACCGCATACATGTATATGAACCTTCAATAATAACCGCAGTGCCCCATGAAGGATTCCACTTGTTTGGAATTAGTAGGCCTGGGCAGGTCTACAATGACTTTGACTTTGTCTAGGTCTGTGGTTATGCCATTTCTTGAGACAATGTGTCCTAAGATTCGTCCTTGCTTAACCATAAATACACACTTTTCCGGGTTAAGGCAGATTCGATACGTCCTGCACTTTTCAAAGACCTTTTGCAAATGGTCCATATGATCCTCTCGCAGAAGAGAGTGCACACACAGGTCATCCATGTAAATTTCTAAGAATATTCTTAGGTATTCCTTGAATGCGTGAGTCATTAACCTCTGGAAAGTGGCTGGTGCATTAGTTAAGCCAAATGGCATAACTCGATACGCATAAATCCCCCATTCTGTGGAAAACGCTCTTTTGTGTTGATCTTCCCGTGCTATTGCCAGTTGGTTGTATCCTGAAAACCCATCCAGAAAGGAATAAGCCCGTTTCCCGGCCACTCGCTCAAGTACATGTTCTGTGATTGGCAAGGGATAAATATCCCTTATGGTGGCTGCATTCACCTTCTTGAGGTTTACACACACTCGCAGTTTTCCATTCTTTTTGGGAACTACCACAATGGGTGACACCCAATCTGTATGTTCAATCTCATAGATGAATTCCGCTTCCATCAGTTTGTCAATTTCTTCTTTGATTCGTTTAACAAATGTATCATTATATGTATAAGGACGTTGTTTGCTAGGCTTTGCATCCGATTTCAAAGGAATTGTATGTTGGCATATCATTGGATCAACTCCTTTGAGGTCTTTGTAGGACCAAGCGAACACATCTTTATACTTCTTGAGAAGTTGTGTTAGCTGTGCTTCCTCCTCAGGCTCTAAATCATTAGCTATATAGACCGGATGAGGCTTTTCACCTAGTTCTACGAGGTCTATCTTTTTTGCATTTTCAGGCCCATCATAAGATTCTTGGTTGGTTCTCTCCCTGATTGGTGGTGTCATGATGATTTTTCTGTCGTGGATAGTAAACTTCCGATAGTGTGATGGTACGTTCATGTTCCCCTTTTCTGACTCCCCTTTACCATCACTATCTTCTTCAGTAGTCCATATCTCTCTTAAAGACCGTTTCAGTTCTTGGTATTTCTGTTTATGCTCCAGTTTGGTCCACTCTTGGTCTTTTGTTGTTTCTCTTTTTGATTTTTCAGATTCTTGTGATTTTGTTTCGGTTTTAGCTTTTCGTACCTGTTTTGTTTCCTCTCGTGTTCTTTCTTTTTGATTTTTTGAGAATTTTCCTAATATTTGATCTTTCACACAATCCTCTGCTTTTACAAGCATCAAATAGTGAGTTTTACCTTTTATCCTAGGCATCAGGTTCTCTCTCGCTTTGTTTCTTGCTCTCTTTCCTCCTATGGCGTTCTTGGCGTCTAGGGTGTTGATTAGCAAAATCATAAAACTTGATATTCTCGGCTTCATTCCCACGCTCACTTGAGGTGTCTGAACACTCATTATCTGCATCATCATTTACTTCCAAATGTTCAGAGGAGTTGTAAAACTCTTCTTGTTCCGGAGGTTCTGCCGTCTCTTTTTCTGGTACAACGCTTACCATGTAATAGGGTAGCAAATCATAGCCCTCCTTATCGCAAAATTTTGTTGTTGGAATGTCGGTAATTGTACAGACATCCAATGTTGCCACTGTTTGTTCCCATTCTAGAGGTTCCAAGGCATCTTTGGAGAAAGGTTCCGGAATATACTCCTTGTCCTCAATTGCTCTTTCTAAGATGCATTCCTCTTTTCTTAAGCTTCCACAATGTGAAGCTCCGCACATCCATAGCTCTTTTGGTTGCCCTAACCATGCTGGTAGTTCCAATCCTGCTACTATAGCCGAATCAAACTCTTCCACTGGTGTTTGGTTTACATCTTTGTAACTATGGTCTTTAAGGTGTATTTTAGTTGTCGTCTCGCCATGTCTGAGGTATATGTGTTCATAACCCCAATCTTGGACCATCTTCAGCTGTCGCATGAATGGTTGTCCCAAGATGATCTCATAATTGTTCTTTTTGTCGAAATCGACTATTGCAAATGTATGCTCATACTCGATTCCGCACGAAGTGACAATTACTTTTTCTAAGAGTCCTAGAGGCTTTTCCATGAATCCATCTGCCAATTGCAGTTTCATTCTGGTAGCCCTCAAAGCTGGTTTTCCCCATTTTTTCCAGATTTCTTTGGTGGCGATAGCAACCCCCGCTCCACTGTCAAGAATAGCCTTGGAAACTACTCCTTGGAATTCTACCGGTAGCGTGGTGTTTCCGTCTTCTCCCTCGCAAAATTCTCCAACCTTATTCAATGGTACTGGCCTAGTGTTTAGATTAGGCCTGTCCAACTTCCTGATCCCTTCTTGTAGCTTTAAGGTGGGGTCTTTCACTCCAAATTTTTCTAGGCATTTTCCCACTGTGGTCCACATGTTTGGCCTTAACCTTAGGAGTTCTGCTAACGTGATTGTGCATGCCACCAGGGTGGATAACAACTCAATCAATCCTTGCGAATCCATCACCTTGTTAGAAGAAAGTCTTTGAGATGGAATTGCTCTCACTTCCGACTTAGCTTCGTACTCTCCTAGGTAAGAGGGTAAAGTTCTCAAAGAGTCTGGTTGGCTGTGCCCCGAACTAATAGATCCTTGGTCTCCCCCTTGTGAATGTATCTCAAGGTCCATCTGTGATCTTGCCTCAAATTCTTCAATAGGAGGTAAGATCACATTCTTTTCTTTTCTCGTGCTATTCATGGGGTTACTCATCTTATTAGCCTCGTTGGCCTCACGGATTTGCTTCCACAAATCATCTAGACCGTTACCGTCCTTACCCATTTCTGCAAATATTTTAGGATGGAACCCGTCACTTGTCCCATCAGTGGTATTTGGCACTATGATAGGCTCTCCTCTGGACTCATATTCATTAGTGAGTCTTTCCTTTGTTTCCTCATGTTTCTCTAATGTTGGTTGGATAGGGGTTGGAGCTAGTGCTTCGTGACAATTTGCAGGTTTACCCAGCGGTTCTTCCATCAATGATTGAGCCGTCTCAATCATCTTTTTACACATATCCAACCTCTGTTTTTCTATTTCTGCATATGGATAAGTCATCCACCTTTGCTCCTGGGTTTGGTTCTTTTTAAGTCGAGCTTCATAAGCTTTTAGAAGCGCATCTAACTGCTCGTTTACCTTGTCTGCCAGTACAGATCCTCCTGATCCTGCACTTTTGGGTTCTGCTATTTCCTTGGGTGCTATGGCTGCTGTGGTGTTGAGCTTAAGCTAGCTAGATCCTCTAACCGCTCCAATCTGTTCTTTGTATGTTTCAACTCCTCGGATAGGGCTGTTTGCTCTCGTTCTTTCCTGGCTTTCCTACGCGCCTTTCTAGCTTTCCAAGTGCTTCTCCAATTTTTCGTTTCTGAACTTTGGGCATCGGTTTTTGGTTCCCCAACTATGGGTTCGTTCGTCCTTCTTTGGGCTTGGGCTCGTGTTATCGCTTGAATAGGTATGATTGTTTCATTTTCCGATCCTCCATTGGAAGGTACTGTTTCTAACATGTTTAAGGTGGTTTTTGCTCCTTTGTTCAGGTTTTTAGGGCAATCGGGAATCAAATGAGTAATTCCACATTCTGGGAAATACGCATTGACTCTAATGATTTCATCATGAGGACAGTCTCTCAGCCAATGGTCTCCTCCACACTTGTAACAGGGTCCCTTGGGTTGTTGAGGTGCTCCTTGAGCCCCTCTTTGTTGGTAAGCATGTCTCTGTCCGCCCATGCCTCCATTGGCTATGAATATCAATGTTCGTTCATCTAAGCTATATCTTCCTTCTCCTGCAGCCTGTGCAGCAGTTGGTGGTGCTTGATTCCCTATCATGCTCCATGGTTCTGGTGTCGAGGATTCTTCCGGTGGATAATAGACAGGGTTTGCCGCATATCCATTGGGATCTTCATAATAAGCATGCATAGGCACCAAATCCTTTTCTTCTGATTCAGTTACTGTTGGTGTGTATCTGATACCAACTGGTCGTAATCCTGGTAGGGGTGGTTGTTTTCCCAACACCGGTTGTGGTCTTTCTACACCTACAGGTCCTGGTAAGTTGACTGCTTGATACCTGGACATCGGTGGAACTTGAGGGGAAGCTACTGGAGCTTAGGGAGCGTAAGGTCTCTCCCTCACATATCCCTTGTTATAATAACATTCCTCGGTCCCATGGTTTGTCCATTTTTGTTCAATAGCACACCACTTGGGCTGTTTAGCCTGGGGTTTGGCGTACAAGTTGATCTTTTTTAGCATTTCATCTACGAGCTGCTCCTGGTTTACCGCTATTTCTCCTTTCAGTGCTGTCTTAGAAGACTTGCTTCCACTTTGCTGTGAAGATGAATCTTCATCAAGGTCCTTGAACTCCCCTTCTTTGTAGACTGCACAATTGTCCACAAGGTACAGAGCCTCCTTGGTCAACTCATTCAGCGTCGTGCTCCTCTTCATATGTAAGTCTTTCTGGAGATCTGCATTCCTTAGTCCTTGGATGAATATCAGCATAAGTCTGGACTGAGTTGGCAGTTCTTCCACAGGACAAAACTTAACATATCTTTTTAGTCTTAGGACTGCCTTTCGTACAGATTCTCTATCTTTCTGTTTGAATTTATGGATTTGTGAGACTGTATTATGAGCTATTCCCCTTTGAGAGAATTCCTCAATAAACTCGTCAAACACTTTCTCCATCGACGAAAAGTCTCTACGCTCTACAGAGTCAAACCAAGTTGCAGCATCATCCTCTAGGGTTAGTCCGAACCTTGCAAATTGGGTAGGAAAATCTAGCACCTCTTCGGCTCTAATTACACGCACAAAGGCTTCTACATGATCTCTTGGGTCTCTGTTTCCTGTGTACTTCTTGTTTACCCATTTTTGCAGTTGAGAAGGTCTAATTCTTCGATGGTCTACAAATCTCATCATTGGATCGCCCCGTCCAAGTCGATACACCTCCTCAGGCCTTCTGTAATAGGCTGGTTCCTCTCCCAATGGTGCTCGTAAGCCATAATTTCTAACGGTTCTCGTTGGAGGTGGTGCTTCTCTTCGAACTCGTTCTATGGGTGGTCCTCCAGGCTCTGTTGACCCTTGTGTCTTTGGCTTACTCTTTGCTTGATACCTTGAATAGTGTGGTGGTTCATGCAAATCCCTGAGCCCTCGTGCGGCTTGATAACCATCTCGATTTTGGTTTGGTTCCATTGTTGCACTCTGTCGAAGCCATGCCTGCAATGATGGCTTGTTTGCTGGTTGGTCTTGGTTGTTGAATGCTTGCGGTCGGGTGGAATGTGAGGTAGTGTCATACTCATCGGAAAAAGGATTTGTTGACTTGCTTGGGGTGTGGGATGCTCTTGGCACATCCTCAGGAGCATATGCTGATGCTGCTGGACCTGTTTCTCTTTCTACTTCCTCTGGGAGAATATGTTGGTATTCTCGCCCGTATCGATCAACAAAAACTATGCCCTTCCCCGTAGCAGTTTCATAAGAGAATAAGTAAAGAACCTTGTCTTTTCTTAGTTCGTTTACGTATGGTTCTTTGCTGCAAAAGTAAGAGACAATAACCTCACTCTCATGCTTGTAGATTCCCACATTCTCGTTATAAGTTGGAACCCTAGTTGTTTTCTTATCATACATAAAAATAGCTCCAGGCCGATCAATGTTTGATGGCAGTTCTTGAGTTTCTGAAACCATTTTCCCTTTTGCCGCGTTATCTCCATAGCTGTTTTAATCTTCAGGGTTACTAACTATTAAATAGTGGTTCCCCTTTTCGTCTCGGAATCTATCTCCATCATCATACACTCGGATTATCTCCAATCTTTGAGCTGGCCTCTCTTGGATACAAATGCACTTGCGGCCTCGATAGTCAAAATAGACTAGGGCTCCTCTCGAGTTTGTTCCCTCTAAGAAGATCACCGTGAGCCTGGAATCATTCAAAGGATTTTGGGAGGTGCTTCCTCCTCGCATAGGGCCATCATAGGTGAAACCTCTTGGCTGCTGACTACCCATCATGAAGAAAGATTTATCTGACAAAGTGTCAGTATCACTACCTTCCTCTATAATCGGTGCTAGAGGATCTAGCCTTGCCTAAGTTACACTCTCCTCGGTGGACACTAAGCTACCTTGGTCACCTGGCACTTTCTGGTCTCTAACAATGTATCTTCCTGATCTTAAATTCATCAAACTTATCAATGCAATTTTTCACAATTTCAACCACTCACCTGGCAATGGGTCGGTCTCTGCACAACTTCTTGCTTTGTTGCTGAATATACCTGTACACAAGCGTTTTAATTTCGGCAATGGAATCAAAGCATTTATCTGCTAGAGGTTATCTTAGTAATGATTGGTATAACTGGAGAGTTAATCTCAACCACGACAGTATTTTATACACTGCTGATGTTCTGGATTAGGTTTGCTAATCTGAAACAGTACTTCCCTCAGATGTTGGTCAATTTACGCGAAAAAGTCTGAATTCAGTCTTTGCTTAGTCAAATGGGCAAACAAGGTCCAAATTCACTTATGAAAGAAGTTCTGGAACCCTTAAGCCAAATGGAATCTCACTGTCTATGCCAGGTCAAATTTTCTTTGCAGTATGCCCCAATAGACATCCTACGCGTAGGATGTCTCTTGCTGTGTTTTGCCTGGATTTTTGCACTGTTGTTTCCTCTTGTTGTGTTGATCTTAAAACTGCTTTTACTTTTTGATTTAGACTCCTATTAGCTGGTCAATGAGTCAGAAATTTGTTTTGACGGCCTGTTGATGGTATTGATTAGTCTAATCAACTCCAAATTGGACCAAAACTGACTAGGAGGCTTGCCTTAGGCTATATAACACCTTACTATGCTCAAAGTCAAAGTCTGGCTTCATTTTCTTGCATTAGACATCCTACGCGTAGGATGTCTTTTTCATCAGAATGGCTTCAAACTCAAAGCCCAGGCTCCCCTTGAGTTTTTGATCACTTGGGTATACTCAGAATTCAGTTTGGAGTCCCAAATCACTCAGAAGACATCCTACGCATAGGATGTCTATTTGGCCTGTTTGACCCTAGATTTGTCCCACAGTTTCCCCTTGATGTCAGTAACCCAATGGTATGCTTAGATTTTGATTTGGATGTCAAAAGTCCCAAATTTCAGTTGTTTTTGATTTTTCAATCAAAAGTGCTAAAGTCCGCTTTGAACCCAATTTTCTTACCCAAATGAGGTGAAACCCAATTCAGTCACTCAATATATCATGCAAGACATGCCCATGCAACCATCTTATGGTTTTGGTTTCAAAATAATGTTTTGGTACTATTTGGGTAGGATGTCGAGCAATTTCAGTCTACGTGGCCTTATCTTGTCAAGATATGGCCAAATTTCCACTTTCCAGTTGAAATTAGAGTAAACCCTACCTCCTAAACACACTGGTCAACTCAAAATCCCAAAATTCCTCCCAGATTAGCCTGTAGACATCCTACGTGTAGGATGTCTCCTGGATTAAAATTAAAGTTTTTTCTCACAAGAATGCTCGTGATGCTCTGTAGGTCTATCAGAAACTTCAATTAGGCTTTCAACCACACTTTTGCATCTTTTACAAACTTGTAATGATTCTACCAAGCAAGTGTACATGCATGAAATGCTCTAGATCCTGAATCATGATGTCTTACTTACTCTACTCCTACCAATCATGTGAAATGGTGATAATGGTGTTTTTGGTTGCTTTTTGGCCTCTCCGGACTCTCAAGCTCTCCTCTCACCGCTTCTACCACTCCGACTCCTACTCTAGAACTCGACTACTACCTAAACTACCTAAGTCTACCTCCTCTACCTAAGTCGAAGGTTCTAGGCCAGACACACGCTTCCTAGACTCCCTCCTCTAAGACCTAGAGAGTCCTCCACCCTCTGATCCTATATAAATGTAAAGCGAGACTCTTGGCAAGCCAAAAATCCCAATCCTCAAGGATTAGTCTCGGTCACCTACCTAAGGTTTTCGTCCCCGGCAGCGGCGCCAATGTTGGACGGATACGCCGCGACGGACGTCAGCACAGCGAGAACTCACCTAACATGTAATGTCAGCTAAGGACGAAGCTCGACCCGCAGGCGCGTGGAAGCAAGCATAAGGTATCAACCTACACTCGACCGACTCCTAACTAATTCCTACAGAGGTCTCTACCAATTGTCTAAGTCACAGCCTTCAAGAGTGCAAAAGAGGAAACTTCCTACAACGCTTTCTAGAGCCGAACACCCATCAAACAATCTCGAAACACCATAGAACTTGAAGGAGACCCTACTACCACCAATAGGCCGCTCTCCTTAAGGTCTATGAACCAAAATCACGATGTCTGGCCGAAATTTGCAGGTATTCGTTTTCAAAATCTAAAGTGCCTAATGTGTAGTTCTACTCATTGTGAACGCGTGGATATGCTGCAATGCAAAATCGGACAACATATGCTCACCCAACCAACTGATGAAGCTCGTAGAAGGAGCTCACAAAGCCGAACCGTACGCGCACAATGTTGGTATCGGCGCGTAGCTCTAGTTGGGGGCAACACGCTGCACTTCTTCACACTCGATTCCGACCACCGTAGCACTCGTGGCGTCAAGATGAAGCTCACACACACTCTCTCTCTCGCTTACACAGTACGCTCACTCACAGACTTCAAACTTGTTTTTAAAATGACAAAGGGTTTTTTATTAAGGTCAAAAAGTGGTATATATACCTTACAACTTCTCAAACCCTAAAGTTCCAAAATCAACCATCTACTCAATCTAACTATCAAAACTGGGATGCAATCCGGAAACTTCTGCAAGTCCCAATATTTACAAGGTGAAAGATTGGGTTTTCCTCAATGAATGAATAATTACAAAAATAACAGTCCACCGAGTAGTTAGATGCTGTGGGGTGTGTCCAGCTTCAAACAGCTACCTCAAGAAACAACTATTGAAGACCCATTGGAGATCAAGGACCAAGAAGAGGTGCTATAGCCCGAGTCCATTCTCCGACATGAAGACAAGGTACTAAGAGGCAGTAAGACTATCCGACGATATCTTATTAAGTTAAAGAATTATCCTTTTGAAGATGGTAGATGGATGCAAGGCATACAATTAAAGGATAACCTAAACTTTGTCAATGCTTACAATGCTTCCCTAGAGTAAGAACATGTACAAATGCTAAAAATGAACAAAGTTTTTTTCTTATAAGACTCTCTTTTTCTTTATTGTGCACAAAAATGAAGTAATATGCATGCTTAGATCAAGTTTGCGGAGACGACGTCTCCTGAACACCAAGTAGAGCTTGTCACTCTAATATGGAAGATGATAGGACTAATGTGCAGACATGCTTGCGGTAGCCTCAGGCTCTCAAGCACCAAATGGACTAGTCATCCATTGTGGAATGATGTCGTAGGGTAACATAGGGATCCTCTACCCGCTAAGAAAAGGACTAATGAATATGTTTTATCTTCTCTACCCCATAGTTGAGGACGACTATGATTTCAAGAGAGAGGTAATGTCATAATAATAAATAGCTTATTCTCCTAAATGATTTTCTCATGTTAAACTGATCATTTAATATGGGAAAGTGTCGAGGGAGAAAAAGCTAGAATATTCGTTAAGTTAGTAGACCAACCACAATAGGGATACAAAGGAGGGAAAATAGGGATCCAAAGGGGTGGGTCATATGTAAAAGAGCCATGTGTAACAATGGGCTTAAAAGGCCCTAAGGTTTAGCCCATTAAGACTTCCAAAATGCTAAGGTTCCAAAATTCAAAGGTTGAGTCCAAAGGTCAAACATTGGGGGAGTTGGATGCTTTGTGTGTGTCCCAAAAGTCTTTGGCAATCCCTACATAGGAGGGGGCCAGCCTTGCAAGTAGGGGATGAGAGAGAAACTCTCTCTCTCACACACAAGCTCACTTTACACACACAAAGGGAATGAGGGATACATGTCAGCTCCTTAGCCCAGATGCCCACAAGGTGTACCCAATTCCTATTGGATGGCCTTGGAGGTGGACCAATGAGAATTAGGCTAGAGTAAATCTAGTTTAATTAATCTAAAAACACTTAATAAAAGAACCAATAAGAATTAAGCTCTCTAGAAGACTATTGGACAGTCTCCCAAGGGGACCAATGAGCATTCATCAGCCCAATGGCTTGCCTGATTCCTATTGTCCAGGAGGCAAAGAGGTCCAATGAGAGTTTACTTGAATTAAATAATTACTTAAAGCTCTCACAAAAGGGGAAAGGGGGACACATGTCAGAAGACTATCACTTATGCTGCTTAATTACCATTGGCTAAGCCTGTGGGAGGTCCAATAGGTTGCTAGCAAGAGCAAATAGCAAGAGGGGTCAACCAAGAGAGAGAGGGGGACTGATTTTTCAAAGGCATTATCACCTACACACTCACACTAGCTCATGTGTGAAGTAAAGAAGACTCTCTCTCCTTCTCAAGCTTTAATGGAAAGCTTACCACCTACTCCAAGCTTGTGAGAAGGGAGACCTACACCAACAACTCTTGGCTTTGTGATGCAAATCCAACCAAGAGCCAAGCTTCAATGCATGCTCATCTCCTCTACCATGCTAATTACTAAGGTAAGCTATGCTAATATGACTGATTATGTGAGGAGATGTACATCTTTCTTGTAAGAATACTCCTTCTTCCTCTCAATCTACTCTCATACCCCACTAGCTCTCACCATCTTCGAAGGTGTGTGAGGTCTTGGGTTTGAGACCATGAGGGAATTGATGGTGTGTTTGATAAGTGTGTTGTGTAGTGCATGAAGTTTCCATCTTCATTGCACTAGCTAGTATTGAAGGAACACAAGAAATTGTATTGTAAAATGTCTCTCCTGATGGGAGAAACCATAATACAAAGCCTTTTGGAGGGGGGACCGTCTCCATGCAAATCCGGTCCTCAATTGTTGTCAATTTCTTAATTTCTCTCTCTTTTGAAGTATTGTTCATGCTATCTAACTAGGTGTTATGCTTTTTGTTGCTTTCTCCACCCAAGCACTCTTGTTAATCTCATTAGGAATCTATTCTAATGAAATGCTCACTATGTTCATTCTATTTTCCGCTACACACAAGTTACTAGGACATTAAATATTACAATTTATAATGATTCTTATGTCAATGATGTTTTGGATGCCAGTAAAAGGGAGTCAGTGCCCTTTAATGCTTGCCAATAACGAGCTAAATTTGTCAAAATTTTATGGGATGTGGGTGCTGCACTATGCTTCAGGTGATGCTCTAGTATATTGTGGCCCCATCAATGCTATGTTCTCTCAATCGGATTTGATCCAGGGGATTCTAGGGATCTTCAAAAGTATGTTCAATATGGATGAGTACTTTTAGGTATGCATAATGGTTGCTTTTTGTTGGATCCAGGAATAGCATACCTAAACAAAAAATGTTTGATGTTGCTTAATGTATGCAAAGTATGCCCATGTGAGTATTATACTGCTCTAATGTTGGGGCAATTCCTTCTTATCCCATTTGATCTAGGCACTACTGAAGTGCAGGTTGCAGATTCAAAGGACATAGATTATCTTGTAATTGGGCGTGTTGGAGATATGACAAATATGGTTCAAATATTTGTGATGGGTAGTTACCAAATGATAAAATGAGACTATTAGTGACAATGTTTAAACCTTATATTGTTTTGCATGTACTTACACCAGTAGTTATGTGAGCTTGATGACAAAGAGCTTAAAGTGCTTATAGCAGATGCAGATTGAAGACCACTTGACACAGACCGGAGGTTGTGCAGGTTCAGAGGGGGTGGATTGTTAAGTATGGAGCCTGATTTACCCCTTGTAATTTTCAATATTAAAAACTTACATTTGTAAGGCTCCCATTATGAAGAGAAGCCATCGTGCATGAAGAAAAAGCACTCACCGAAAAACCAAAATTTCCATGGCCAGTCTCAAGCTAGAAAAATTTCCACACCAAAATATTTCTTTTTGCTAGAATATTAGGCTGAACGGTAGCCAAAAAGTGGTTGAAAAATGGCTGGTCGGTTGGCCGATGGCCGGTGGCCAATTTCAAGGTGGACTTGTCTTCTCAAGGGCAGCCACACATGGATGCATTGGAGAATCCAACTTGGACTTGTCTACACAAGGGCGGCTACACACGGCTGCCTCTCATGAGAGAGGGCAACCCTTTTGGCCTATAAAAGGAGGCCACTTCTACACACAAAATGGATTGAAGAGGTGAAGCATTATGGTGCATTGTGAAGTTGATGCAACAAGGTGGGTGTGAGGTGAAGCAAGGCGGGAGCTCCAAACGCGTATAATCCCTTTGTAATTTACTTCTTGTTTAAAGTAATAAAGCCATTAAGTGGCTGCTTTCCTGTGGACGTAGCCCACATTGGGTGAACCACGTATATTGTGCTCTCTCTCTCTCTCTCTCTCTCTCTCTCTCTCTCTCTCTCTCTCTCCCTCTCCCTCTCTACTCTATAATATCTCATATGTGAAATATTGTCTCTCTCCATTAAGTAAGCTACTCTACTATCTACTTAGCTAGTGCATCCTATTTCCTAACAAATGGTATCAGAGAAAGGATTGCTCGTATTAAGAATCTCAAGGAAAGGATTCCTTGAATTGAGTGGGAGTAATGGTGGAGGAAGGGAAGCTCAAGATCAAGAAGTTCAATGGCATTAGCTACCAACACTGGAAGATGCAGATTGTAGACTATTTCTACTAGCAGGACCTCTATTTGCCACTAGGCGGTCTTGCAAAGAAGCCTGCAATGATAGAAAATGAAGAATAGATTGTTCTTGACTAAAAGGCATTATGAACAATCCGGCTAAGCTTGGCGTCAGTGATGGCCTTGAACGTTTTGGAGATGAAGACCATGGAGGACTTGATGAAGTCACTTGACAACCTCTACAAGATACCATCGGCCTCCAATAAGGTATTTCTTATGAAGCGCTTGTTTAATCTAAAGATGCCAGAGAATGGTTTAGTTTCAAAACACCTAAATGAATTTAACACATAAGTCAACTTCGATTGGTGAAAGTCAATTTCAATGATAAAGTGTGAGCTCTCCTTATACTATCATCTCTACCTAATAGTTGGGACAACCTTGTGATGGCTGTAAGTAACTCTATCTCTGGCACAAATACGCTTAAGTTTAATGATGTTGTGGGTGTTCTCTTAAGCAAGGAAATGCGAAGAAGAAGTACATGTGAATCATCAAATGTTGCACTATCAGTGGAAATAAGAGGAAGACCTAAAGAGAGATTCAAAACCAAAGGGTCATGATTACTCAAGGCGGAGCAAGTCATGCACAAAGTCACTTTTTGAATATTGGAACTACGGTTGCGGTAAGAAGGGCCACATCAAGAAGGATTGCTGGTCCAAGAAGAAGAAGGATTCAGAGTCTCAAGACAACAAGCCAACATCGGAGGCCAATGTGGCACGTAAAGTAGAGCAAGATGCTCTAATTCTCTCATTAGACAATGTGTCTAATTCCTCGATAATAGATTTTGGGGCTTCATTCCATGCAACACCGCACAAGCAACATTTCCAAGATTACAACAAAGGTAATTTTGGGTATGTATACTTGGGAGATGATGAAGCTTGTGAAATTGTCGACAAAGGTACAATTTGTCTCAAAGTTGCTAATGGAAATGAATGGAAGCTTAAAGATGTTAGCCATGTTTCTTTTCTTCGCAAAAATTTGATCTCTATAGGACAATTGGACGTTGAAGGTCACAACATTGCATTAAAAAAAAAATGGTGGAAGATCTCAAAAGGATCTTTGGTGGTTTCCAATGGAGAAAAGGTTTGTACACTTTACTTGTGTATTGTTAGCACCCAACCTGCAACTTGTGCAACAACTACAGAAGTTGATAGTGCGTGTAGTGCTGGTGTGTGGAGTGTGCAAGAGATAGAAGGAGAAGGGGGAAGTAGATGATACACAACACTTTAGGTTATTGGAGAGGAAAGTGATAGAGAGTGGTCAAACCTCTCACTTTCTCTCCCTATATTGATCAGGGAAAAAAGTAAATAAGGGCGGTTTCCCATGGCCACATGGCCTACACCCCAACAACCTCCCACTTGGAGGTCATGGTGGGCCAATAGCGACACAATCTCCAAGAGATAGCTTCTTCAACAAGCATAAACACATAGCCATATGTGGATCTTCTATAATCAACACAACTTGTATAATCCACATCAGTGTAACCTACAATAGATGCATCGATGTTTTTGAAGCGTAAACACTTGCTAGTTGTACCCTTCAAATAGCTGAGGATTTTCTTTACTACTTCCCAATTCTTCTTGCCAGGGTTTTCCACATACCTACTAACCACTCCCATTGCATGTGCAATGTATGGTCTTATGGCTACCATAGTGTACATCAAATTGCCAGCTACTGAAGAATATGGCACTTTCGCCATTTCCTCTTTCTCAGCAACTGTTTTGGGAGAATATTCCTTGCTAAGTTTGGAGTATTCTTGCATTGGGGTACTCAATGACTTCCCCCCCCTGCATACTAAAACATTGCAAGACTTTGTGGATGTACTTTTCTTGAGACAATTCAAGAATTCCACGTTGCATGTCTCTCTTGATTTGCATACCAAGAAAGTGATTGGCATTTCCCAAAATCTTTCATGGAAAACTGAGTGCTTAGCATATTTTTCAACTGATTGATCCCATCAATTGATTGGCCTAGGATAAGCATATCATCTACATACAAGGTCAAGATGATTAAAGAACCATCATTCAATCTCTTTGTGTATAAGCAGTGATCCTCTTGAGTTCAACTCCTTGTTCAGTCAATTGACATCTCAAGGCTTTTAATGAGTTTGATGATGAACTCAAGTCTATATTATTGTTAAGTTCTCTACCATTTCATGGGACATCTTTTGCACAACCGTTAGCAATTCTGATCTGAATGGCAAGTTAGTGTTCAATGTTGTCACCGATGCGTTGCTCACTGAAGAAATTTGACGTAAATCTCTCAACTGTGCTAGTCATGGAGATGCATATATGGCTGGTAGTTCAACGAAGACAAGATGCCGTGACAAGAACAAGTAAAAAAGAAAAAGTAGAGAGCAAAATCCTCGTAGTCCTAGCAAACACAGGAACTCAAGTAGAGACCGTAGTACTAGAAATGTCAAGTGTTACTACTGCCGCAAAAAGGTCCATTACAAAAAGGATTGTCGCAGTTTTCTAAGAGATAAAAAAAACATGCAAAAAGATAATTCTAACAAAGACAAAAGTACAATAAATATTGAGGAGTTCAATGTGGTTGAGTCTCCCATACCTACCACTACAGTAGAGGATGCTCCTCCTCCAGTGATGATCATTATGCCAACAAAGATTCATGCAGAGGTGACAACAGATCCCTTAGATGTTCTCATTTTCACTGCAGATCTTACTCCAGATGCTTTAGTTGCACAGGATGAGGGCTATGCATAGAATTGGATTCTTGATTCTGGTGCAAGTTTTCATGTCACACCGCATAGAGAGTGGTTTTTCTCTTATGCAGCCATGCATGGCATAGTCAAGCTTGGTGATCCCTACGAGCTTGACATTATTGACATTGGTGATGTGAAACTTCAGATGCATAATGGAACTACTTCTGTGTTGCAAAATGTCAGACATGTGTCCAAGCTTAAAAAGATCTTTCTTTTTATAGGGAAATTGGATGATCTTGGCTACACTATAGTTTTTGGTAATTGTTCTTGGCTGACCTGCAAGAACAACCTTGTCATAATGAAAGGTTTAAAAATGGATCCTTGTACTCCATGTTTGTTTTGAGTGTCAACAAACACTCTATCTATGTTGCCGAGCTGCTATCTACTGAGTTGTGGCCCCGGGGGATTCACCATGGAAAACTTACCACACCACGTAAGTGCAGGGGAGGGGTTTTTTTTTACAAGTTACATAAACGTATAAGTTAGGGGCAGGCCCCCAATAATTTTTCTCCCAAGCTTAAAAATAAGGGAGGGGGTATCATATTTATGGGGTAAGGAAGGGGAAAATGAGAGGAAGTTTTTTTTGTGGTTCAAAATCATGGCTTCCCAAAAGTGCCTTCCCTCAAACTTGTGAGTCAATAGCTACAAAGATACATTCAAGAACTAACACTGTTTTGTATCAATTGCTTGTTTTGTGATTATAGTTCATTTGTTGAGGGATGAAAGCCATAAAGAGCTTGTATAGATGCAAATTTACACAGAGAACCTAACACAACTTTATAGCCATGTGTTTTGAGTAATTTAAATGGGTCCAAATTGTACAAGTAGCTAGAGTACATGCTGAACATGCACATAGTTTGAAAGTCAAACTAAGAAACATTGCGGGTACATCTAGGTATCAACAGAAGTGGTTCCTTTGTACATTGCCAATCACTATGCTACATGCTCTTTGACTAGTTTTACTTAGTTAGATCATGTGAGACCTAAATTTTATATGTAAGATAGGGGTATGATAGTTTTTTGCATTAATTATCGTATAAGAGTAGAAAGGGGGGTCATATTCCCTAATATGAGTCGTATATAGGGTTTTATCAAAGTTGTCCCGAGGTTGTGGCATAGCCGGCTAGGGTGTATTAGCCAAACGGGAATGAAAACACTTCAGCGTTTTGGCTACTTACTTGTGTTAGATTACATGGACTTTCCACTATGTGATCATTGTCTATACGGCAAACAAACTAATTTGACATCTTCACCACTGAACAAGAAACTAGGCAAACCCCTAACCTTAGTGCATAGTGATTTGTGTGGTCCAATGCCACATAAAACTCTACGGGGGGCAAACTACCTTCTCACCTTCATAGATGATTCTACCAGAAAGGTGTGGGTGTATCTCCCTAAGCGTAAGTATATAAGAGGTCTTTTCTACGTTCCAAAAATTCCTCGCCATGGTTGAGAACCAATTAGGGAAAAATCTCGAAGCTTTTTGCACGGACAATGGTGGAGAATATGTCTCCATAGAGTTCAAAGATTTTTGCAATCGAAGAGGCATTTTGTTGGGGTATAAAGCCCAATGTGGTCGCCCAGGTAAGTGGGCGGGCCGCCAGGTATGTACACATATTCTTTTGTAAAAACCTAATAAGAACTCACTATGCTCTACACATTACAGTAGAGCGAGTTCACCATATCATCGTGCTCTTCTTCTCGCACTCTGTCTCGCGTCGCACTTCCGCTCGTACTCCTTCAACTGGTATCAGAGCTCAGATCGAGGCTCGGGGCAGCACTGCAGGAGGCTAGAGTCACCAACTCAGATTGGAGTGAAATTCGACAGGCAAAGACACGGCCCCAAATCTCGTGGGAGAGCTCGAAGGGCTTGGTTTTGTCAGAATTTCATTCTGAGGTCATTTCAGCCACCGTTCGGCTTCGACAAAGGTCTGTGCAGGTCATTTTCGACTACGTGGTCTTGACGGGTGCAGATCCGACTCTGCAAATTTGGGGTTTTCGGCCTACGACTGCAGGTGCTGAGGATATCGACACTCCCAGAGTGTTGATTTGTGGCTGTCTACACATCGAAGGACGGATCACAGTTCTTGGAGGCGTGTCACATACGACACAGGCGCATCTACACACAGACTGTAGGCGACATCCACTAGTTCATCAGGTAGCTTATGTTTGCTGCTTGATATTCCAGATTTCATCTTGACATTGTAGGTACTTCCACATGGTATGTATTGTCAGAGATGGTGTATGTCTGTTGAGGGTTTGCTGGTTGTGAGTCACGCAGCAAACAACCGCCGCAGCGGTTACAGCATACAGTGGGAAATTTGTGGATGTATGACTTTGTGGGAAGTCTATGTACTGTCAGATTTACTGCAGCCTTTGTTGAGGGTTGAGTGAGGTTTTATTGAGCTAGGGGATTCTCGAATGTTGAGATCCTTTCGGTGATACACGTCTTGGAGCGATCCCTCGAGCACCCTTAGATAGGCAGCTAGGATGTATTGACTGTGAGTTAGGCAGTTGGGATTGCATCTTTGCTTTACTTCCGTTGAGGCATTGTCACAGTCTATGCTTACAGGACAGTGACAGGACAGTCAGAGACAGTACAGGTGCATGACAGGTTTACCCACAGCTTACAGTGTCAGAGAGACAGTGTTTTTTGAGCTGTTTTTGAGTACACCAGAGCCATTTTACAAAGGAGACTCTGCCAAAATTTATGGAGAATCTGAAGCTTTCTTGGTTCATTTGACAGGTTGATATTGGTTCAGAGGTCAGTTTACAAGGGAAACTCTGCCGAATTTTTCCCAGGAAAGTAAACCACTGTGAAGCGTAGCTATGGCTGGATCACAGGACACTGCTCTTTACAATATCAAGAAGCTGGATGGAACCAATTTCCCATTGTGGAAGAAGAAGATTTGGCACGTGTTGGTACAAAAGAAGCAGATAAAACCTATAAAGCTCAAGGGGATAAAACCAGAAGATATGGACGAAGATGAATGGAACGAAATGGATGAATTGGCACTTTCTACCATTATGCTGACTTTGGCAGAAAGCGTTTACTTCAATGTAGCAGACGAGATGTCGGCTTATCAAGCATGGTTAAAGCTGAGTGATATTTATGAGAAGCAGAGTGCAGCTTCACAGGTATACTGGCTTAAGAAGCTTGTTGACTTGAAGATGAAAGAAGGGACACCTATGTCCAATCATCTGAATGAATTCAACACAATCTATAGTCAGTTGTCAGCTCAAGGTGTCAAGTTTGATGAACCTGTTAGAGCTATGTTCCTGTTGATCACATTACCGAAAAGTTGGGACACTTTTCGCACAGCTTTGAGTAATTCTGCACCTCCAGATGGTTTGAACATAGCAAGTGTAGAAGGAAGTCTGCTTACTGAAGAAACCAATAGAAAGACAATGGACAAAGGCAAAGGAACAGCCTTATTTGTCAGGGGAAGGACCAAAGAAAAGTACAAAGGTGGAAAGAGGAATCAGTCTCGTAGCAAGTCCCGCAGTGCTAAAGGCAAGAGTGACATAGAATGCTACCATTGTGGCAAGAAGGGTCACATGAAAAGAGACTGCAGAGAATGGAAAGCAGAAAAAGGCAAAGAGAAAGCTGAAGACCATGGTGAGAAGAACAAGTCCTCAGTGAAGATTCAAGAAGTAAATGTGACAAACACTGTTGCAGAGGACGACAGTCTAGTGTCAGGAGACATCTACTTCTTGAAGAATACAATGGACTCAGCTCTTCTTACAGCATCTGATGGAAATGCACTGAGTGACTGGATTATAGACTCAGGGGCATCACTTCATGTGTCTCCAAACAAGGAGTGGTTTACTTCTTATGTGACCACTAAAGATCATGTTTGGCTAGGCAATGGGCAGACATGTGAGATCTTAGGTGTTAGAGATGTTCAATTGAAGTTTCAGAATGGCTCTTCTTTCACGCTGAATAATGTGAGACATGTTCCCGCAATTACAAAGAGCTTGATCAGCACAGGTTTACTTGATGATGCTGGCTACGTCACCACTTTTGGACAGAACATGTAGAAGATATCCAAGGGTTCTATGACAGTAGCACATGGAGTAAAGTATGGAGGACTTTACATAATTTATGTATCAAATGTCTCTAAAAATGTAATCAATGTAACCGAGCAGCCGAACGTTTCTTTGTGGCATAGCCGGTTAGGACATATGTCCAAGAAGGGAATGGAAATCTTGTCTCGTTCTGGTTTGTGACACTTGTGGAGAATCAGAGTGGCAAGAAGCTTAAATGCTTACGCACTGACAATGGTGGAGAGTATGTTTCAAAGGCCTTTCAGGACTTTTGTGAGTCAAAGGTATAAAACGTGAACAAACTGCTCCTTACAATCCTCCACAAAATGGTGTTGCTGAGGGGATGAATAGGACCATACAAGAGAAGGTCAGAAGTATGTTGTCTAATGCACAGCTGCCAAATGGGTTTTGGGCTGAAGCTGTATCAACAGCTGTTCATCTTGTAAATAGATCTCCTAGCAAGGTTTTGCAGAAGGATTCAGTGCCAGAGATGGTATGGTCAGGCAAAATGCCCTCATACAAGCATCTCAGAGTCTTTGGCTGTGAGGCATATACTCACGTTCCAAAGGAATTTAGGAACAAACTTGAGCCAAAGAGTAGAAAGTGCATCTTTCTAGGCTATGGTAATTCTGGTGAGATGGGGTACAGACTTTGGGATCCCGAATCCAGAAATGTTGTCCGCAGCAATGATGTTCACTTTAATGAGTCCAAATATCATTCTAAACCAGAGAGGGTTGAGGAGATTAGAAGAGTTGTCTTCCAAGAAGATGGACCTGCACGTGCAAGACAAAATGTCAGGGCTCAAGAGGAGCAAGGACAGGATAGAGTGGAACCACAGGTTGTGGCTGAGCTTGAGCCACCTATTGTGCATAGATCTGGACGTGTCACGAGACCTCCTGATAGGTTTGTTCCATCTATGAACTATGTCATGTTGACTGATTGCAATGAGCCTTCATGTTACAAGGAAGCAGTGCAAATGAAGGACTCCGGGAATTGGCAATTGGCCATGCAGTCAGAGATGACAACTCTGCATAAAAACAAGACATGGAAGCTAGTTAAATTACCATAGGGCAAAAAGGCTCTACCTTGTAAATGGGTTTACAGGTATAAGATCACCGCTCATGATAGTCAGCCAAAGTACAAAGCAAGGCTTGTTGCCAAGGGCTTTAAGCACGAACAAGGCATTGACTTTGAGGAAGTCTTCTCTCCGGTGGTCAAGATGACTACATTGAGATGCTTTCTTGCATTGGTTGCCATATTAGATTTGGTGTTGCACCAAATGGATGTCAAGACAGCGTTCTTGCATGGTGATTTAGATGTGGAAATTTACATGCAGCAACCAGAAGGGTTTGTTGAGAAAGGCAAGGAAGATTGGGTATGCCAGTTGTTAAAGAGTCTTTATGGCTTAAAACAATCACCGAGGGCATGGTACCATAAATTCCACAAGTTTATACTTTCTCAAGGCTACAAACGTAGTGGGTTCGATCACTGTTTATATACAAAGAAGGCTAAGGATGGTAGTTGGCTGATCCTTATTTTGTATGTGGATGACATGTTGATTGCTGGCAAGCACTTGGAAGAAATTTCAGCTTTGAAGTCAAAGATGGCAAAATCGTTTGACATGAAAGACATGGGTGAGGCAAGTCATATACTTGGTATGCGCATTGAGAGAGACATATCAAAGAAGTTGATTTGGTTATCTCAAACAGAGTATATTGACAAGGTTTTGCAACGTTTCAATATGGAGAAGGGAAAGGCACTGAGTGTTCCATTGCCACCATATGTGAAACTTAGCAAACAAGATTGTCCTGTGTCTGAGGAAGAACAGGCTGAAATGGATAAGATTCCATATGCGTTTGCAGTGGGTAGTTTGATGTATTCAATGATTGCTACTCGCCCAGACATTGCATTTGCAGTGGGAGTAGTAAGTCGATACATGTCAAACCCAGGCAAGAAACATTGGGAGGCAGTGAAAGGAATATTGAGATACCTGAAAGCTACAAAGAGTATGCGTATATGCTATGGGAGTCAGGAGCTAAGTGTAAAGGGTTTTACAGACTCAGATTATGCAGGTGACTTAGACAACCGAAGGTCTACGTCAGGGTATGTCTTTACATTGGCTGGTGGAGCAGTATCATGGCGTTCTAGATTACAAGATTGTGTTACTCAGTCTACTACAGAGGCTGAATATGTTGCAGCATCACAGGCATGCAAAGAATCAATTTGGATTAATCGACTAGTAACAGACTTGGGAATCAAAGAAGAGATGCCTGTGTTATATTGTGATAGTCAAAGTGCTATACAATTGGCTCGCAATCCAGTTTATCACTCAAAGACAAAGCATGTGGATGTGAAGTATCATTTCATCAGGGAAATGCTCGAGGATAAGCAATTTCAGCTTGTCAAAGTTCACACCATAGAAAATCCTGCTGATCTACTTACAAAAGGACTTCCCTCAAAGAGCTTTGCGCATTTTCGCAAGCAGTTAGGTGTAGGGTAGTACATCACTTCTCTACATCTCTTGTATATTAGCTTGTATAGTAGCTTCTCTCACACTTAAAGTACCACATTGGACTTTAAGTGGGAGGTTGTTGGGGTATAAAGCCCAATGTGGTCGCCTAGGTAAGTGGACGGGCCGCCAGGTATGTACACATATTCTTTTGTAAAAACCTAATAAGAACTCACTATGCTCTACACATTACAGTAGAGCGAGTTCACCATATCGTTGTGCTCTTCTTCTCGCACTCTCTCTCGCGTCGCACTTCCGCTCGTACTCCTTCACATTTGTCTGCAATTTACTGCTTTATACACATTTGCACAAAGTGGGATAGCTGAAAGAATGAATTGCACCATTCAAGAGTGAGTATCTCTATGATTTCTATGGAGAAAGCTTACTCCAGAGTTTTGGGGGGAAGCTGTTCTAATAGCAGTGCACATCATCAATAGATGACCTAGTTCTCCTTTGAATTTCAAAATTCCAGATAAATTACGGACTAGGAAAATGCCAAGCTATGAGCATTTATGTGTATTTGGATGTGAGGCATATGTACACATGCCCAAAGAACTCTGTTGCAAGTTAGATCCTAGATCACAAATGAATTTTTATCAGCTATGGTGCAAATGGAAAGATGGGCTATCGTCTTTGGCACCCAAAATCCAACAAAGTCATTCGTAGCTCACACGTGATTTTCAATGATTAAAAAATGCACAAGAAGCCCATCAAAGAAGTTGAGTATAGACACGTTCATTTTGAGGATGTAGCCTCCGAACCAGCTCAGTTCAGTAGTGTTGCACTTAATCCTCAAGTGCAAGATACTACTATTGCTAAGGAGAGAGCAGATTCTAGCAGTCAGGCATTGAGATGCTTTGTAAGAGTATTGTGTGCACCCGAGCGGTTTGAGCCAGGTATACACCACATTTTGGGCACTAACAGTGGAGAGCCAACCTGCTACAAAAAATCCATACAAATGGTTGATAGCGTTAAGTGGAAGCAGGCTATGCAATCAGAATACAATTCAATTGTGTCTAATGAGACATGGGATTTGGTTAAATTACCAAAAGGCAAAAATGCTTTACCTTGCAAGTGGGTATACAAGAAGAAGTATACAATAGAAGATCTTGAGCCTAGATACAAGACTCGTCTAATTGCCAAGGGTTTCAAGCAGCAAAAAGGTGTGGATTTTGATGAGATTTTCTCTCCAGTAGTCAAGATGATTACACTTTGCAGTGTGCTTGGCTTGGTTGCTATCCAGGACATGGAACTTTTCCAAATAGACGTGAACACAACATTTCTTCACGGGGATCTGGATGAACATGTCTACATGCAACAACCAGAGGATTTTGTATGTGCAACCCAAAAGCGAACGAGGGCAAAATTGGTTTGTAGACTTAAAAATGAAATCTATGGCTTTAAGCAAGGTTCAAGACAGTGGTATCAAAAATTCGACAAATTCATGCAGTCTCAGGGTTACATAAAAAGGGGTGCTATCATTTAACGAGCGGACAACGAGCAACCAAAAGCGAGCAAGGGGAAAAATTCATTGGAGTCCCATATTTTTATTGTGTTTTTAAGCTTTGGATGGCTACAAAAATCAAAGTGAGCTAGTCAATTGCAACATTGGATCTAAGCTTGTTATGGAATGCCACTTGTCCCATCTATTTCAAACCCAAGATATATTATCTCGTTTTATCATAAGTGCCATGGTATGTTTTGATTCTCCTCTCAATTAGATAGACCACTCCCAATGTAGAAAAGACTCTTCCAAGGGCCACATGCTTCTTCAATGGTATAAAACCATTTGGCTTTAAAGAAACAATCAAGTACTAGCTTGTATGAACGTTTTTTTTTCTATAAGTGATCCCCCCCCCCTCTTCCTCTTGAGTATCAAGCTCAAAATATATTCTTTTGAGGTCTCTTGGGATAGTTTCTATGACACAAAAATTATCTTCATTTCTCTCTCTCTCTCTCTCTCTCTAAATCTTGACAATTTTACCATGTAAGGTACCATTGTTTATGAAGTACACTACATATTAGCTCAACCTGGAGCTGGGAATATGGATTTTCCTATTTTTTACACTAATAGATAGCTAAACAATGTGGAAAAGAATTACAAAATTCCTATGCATGGTTTATGCTATTAAAAAGTTTAAGCACTATCTAATGAAAAACAAGTAGTCAAGCATTGTTGTATTTGGTGATCAAACCACACAACATAAGGAGGATTGTTAGGGGATTTCTCATATTACTTTCTAATTTAGTAGTCCAAAAAGGGTACTATGCAACGAGGAGCTGACCATAATTGTTGGTAAAGCTCATGTAGGTATATATGACAGTTTTCAAGATGTATAACTTTTTAACATTGAATGGGTTCCTTGATGGTCGTCTGGATCATGAATTTTGCTAAAATGAATTCAGAGAAGACCTTGATTGAACAAAGAAGAGCGATTTTAAAGTTGGGAGCTTTCAATTACTTGCAAGCTAGTTGTACCATAGGGGAGGAGATGGAGCTTACGTTAATGTGTCAATCCTAAAGATTACAATGCTCATGTCAAGATGACACACAATGCTATAAGAGACACCCATTCCTCATTACATCAAACAATGTAAAGAGTGAAGAGATTAGGGGTCTATTAGTCTAAAATTCAAACATCAATTCATGAATTTATTTAGCAATGCACTAAGTGCCAAGAAACAACTTCTATCCTCTATGCAATAGTGTTACCTTCTGTACTCACATTCCATACTCTGCTTGTTATGCCATCTTCCACATCTATTATGTATCTCTCCCCTAGAGGATGATTTTTAAGTTGAGTAACCTCTTTATCATGACCTTTTCCTAAAAGATCAACAATATTAGGGACAAAACGTTAAAGTAGCAAAATGAGAAACAACTCAATGCTAGTGAATGATACATTGAAGTTCCACGGGAGTACATGGCCCCATCATTAAAATCAAAGGTCTCATCACCGCTATGGGCCTTCATCTCATTGGCCTCAGGTCTTCCTCTCACTCTTTGTGTTCCACTATTTGCTATCAACAATCGTCAAGTAGCCAATATTGCTCTCATGATGTAAGCACAGCTGGCCATCGACCTGAGATTGTGAATGATGATTATATGACATACAATACCCTCAATCCATCCTTGAGCAGAAGAAAGTGTTCTCTTCCTAAATGATCATAACAGTTTTCTTTTCCTGTATCAACTTTATGCCCTATAGGTGTGCTTAGTTTGATAAACTATGAGCAGGTACCCCTCCAAGATGTTGTAAGTGACGATCATAAGAGGAACTCAAATCTTATGCTTTTAGCTTTGTAGTACACAAAAGTGATAGAATTGTGCGCCATACAAGAGGGTAAAAAATGTGCTACTCATGATGCCGCCCTAGGCTCTACATTACTATCATGTAATTTCTCAAACGAGAAACCATTCCCTTTGCCAACCTGAATGAGCTCCCCTCTGTCGGCTTGTAGTGGCAGCAGATTCTACAACTTGTATCCACCAGTAGTGGCAGAGGACGATATGCCATGTTGTAGCCGATAGTGGGAATAGGCGAGCGCATGGGCTTCTATAATATAGTTGTTTCCTCCACTTCACCTTCATCATCATCGTGGTCGGAATCGCTGTTGCTACGTGAGTTGGCACAAACGTCTGCATTCCAATGAACGTCGCACAGTCTTGTAGTTGCTCTCTATTCTTGTTTCTAAGTACGTGCATGACGTAGATCAACACAACAATCCATGCCACTACTTCTTGGCATTCCCTTATTTCCTCTGCATATCTCTGTGTCAGGCTTAGCAGCCTTTCTCTCTCTCTTTCTTACTTCTCTCTCAGTGAGTTCTTAGCACCCAAAAGATCCCGTATCCCCTCTAAGGAGCCCCGCCGTGCAGTCACTGCGCATACCCAACAACCTCTGCACATTACCTTGGTGGCTGCTTACGCGCTTGAAATGCCCCATCATGCTGCCTCCTGCCATGTCCCTCGCAATGCCCACTGTGCATCCTCTGCTATGGGCAAGGAACCTCATTCTGGTTCCCCTCTCAACCCTACGGCGAGCCTTGCATGCCTTCGATGGACCTTTTGCTATGGTGAGGTGCTTCGCTTTCAAGTCTGAAGGTCCCGTGGCAACCGCACACACCCTGCCTTGCTCTCCGCTTATGGCGCAAACACTTCCTGCATGCAGAACCTGGCTCTTGCAGAACTTGTACTAGACGTAGAACCCATGTCTGCTCATAAGGCAAGCCCAGCCAAGGCGCATTCTGCAAGCCCACTGATGGTGCATGCCGCAACTCCAGACGGGATCCTCGACCTTCTTGCAGCCAACCCAGTCGAATCAAATGCAGGCAAAGTTGACACCGCCATCATGGAAGCTTTTATTGCTCCATTAGAAGCCCCTTACTTAGTAGTCGACCATGGTGTTGCTACCCTTGCATACGACTATGTTATCTTCCCTGCCGCCTTAGAAGATGATGACAATGCGGTGACAACCCTGCAAACGGAAGCCACCACGACACCCAACCACAACACCACAACCCTAGCGAGTCTCCAAATCACCTCCATCATTGCTCTTGAACGACCATAACTACATTCAGTTTATCTGATCCTTGAGCCAGTTACACCAAGGACTTTTAATTTGCGTTTCCAAACGCTGTCCGCCAAGGCCTGGTGATGAAAATCAATCCTTGAGCCTTCACCAAGGACTTTTACCTTGCGTTTCAAACGTTGTCCACCATGGCTTGGTGATGAAACCAATCCTTGAGCCTTCACCAACGACTTTTACCTTGCATTTTCAAACGTTTTCTACCAAGGCTTGGTGATGAAAGTAAACCTTGAGCCTTCACCAAGGACATTTAGCTTGCATTTCCAAACGCTATCTACCAAACTTGCTGATGAAACTAAACCTTAAGCCTTCACCAAGGACATTTAACTTGCGTTTCCAAACGTTTTTCACCAAGTCTTGGTGATGAAAAGATGCACACAACCGTCATTCTTAAGCACCAAACTATACCCCTTTCAACTTGCGAGTCAAAAAGCTATCCAATAATGGCAATGAGGACAATCTTAAATCTTTCAAACGTATTGAACCCATAAACCCATAACCTTCTAGCTTGAAAGGGGTGAAATCTCATTCCCGCTTGCGTTTGATATGGTTGTTGGACGGAGCGACTCACACACCCATGAAGTGCATGCAAACACTACCTAGATCAACATAATGTCAATCGAGGACACAGATGACACGATAGGCACACGGAGGAAATCTCTTTAGCTTGTCAAGATGAGACCATCCTACACATATATACAACACTCTGGAACGCCAACTAAACCACAATCAAGAACCTCACTGCTCTCAACTACCCCACCAAGCCGCATACACACATACGGAAGGTAACTCACCTAATCATGCCAGATTCGTACGAAACTTAAGGAACACCATCCCCTCACTAGGATACACCTGTCCCTACGCTTCTACACTCAAAACCCTCACTCTAAACCCATCTGTGGAAAACGCGTAGGATGACAGAGCAGAATTTTGAAAGTGCCCGAAACTAAAATTTATGAGTACCTATGCGTAGCTTATGTCGCCACGATTCTATAGACTACTAGCACGCAGAAAACAGACATTGTTTGATACACTTACGGCCATAAATAGCTCGTAGATGCGTCGACGTGTGCGCTTCGTCTCACGTGGAATGCTTGGCGTTGTCGCGTAGCTCTCCTCGAGTCTACAACAATGGTGCAGTTGGATCTCCAATGTGTTGAGCGAGCCGGGCGTAGCGAGAGGATAAAGCTCACGCTCACTCTCTTTCTCTCTCACACACAGTAGATGACAGCGCTAAAGTTTTTGATTATGATTAAAATTCTTTCTTTACAAAATGACCTAGGCACCTTATATACTAAGGCTACCTTAGGTTTAACCAAAAATGGGGTTGAAAGGTTCAAATGGCTTTGTATTTACAATCTAGAAGTGCCATTGCACCCCCGGCTTCTGAAACTAGAATAACTACTCATTACAAATGACGTTTATAGCCATAATCCACAGCATTTCATAACTCGCAAAAGATAAAACTTTGGTACAAAACTTGAGTTATGTTGTGTTGTTGACCCAGCGGTCAACACTCCCCCCTTCCGCGTTCATGTCGTCCCCGACATGACCTGATTGTCGATGGCGATGTGGTCTGTCCTGTCGTTTTGGTTTCATCTGTTGCACTGCTTGTAACTTTGTCGAACCACAATAAGAACTATGATCCATTAGAGCCAACATCTATCATCATAACCATTCATCTTTTGAGATCCTCTGATTACTTTTATGTCTACTCTTCTTCATTGGGGACTTCTTTGTTCCTGTGCAATCATGTTGTTAGTGTTGTCTGCAGCTTTGTCATTGCAGGCCATTCTTCAACTCGCCATTGAGGAGAAGTATGTTATGATCTGAAATTAGTGTTGCAATTCATTTGTCAATTGATTTGAGTAGCATTTACTTATTGTTGATATAGAAGGAATATGTACAAGAGGATGGTGATAGGTGTCTTTAGATTAAGGTCTAAAACCTGGATGACCAAAGGGAAAAAACCCAGTGGGAAAAAAATGCCTTTGGTATACGCTCTTATTGGAGTTGAGCAGTTGAACGTGAAGTACATGTTCATGAAAGGTGTGTGCTTGGGTGAAACACGGAAAGAGTGCCTGATGCAAGTGCCAATTATGGGACACTCTATATGCATATGAGAAATTTGTCACCAAAAGCATGCAATGTGAAATAAGGAGATGATGGGTGTTTCGAGGAATAAATGTAGCACATGTGACATCAAAAGATGTCTCAATAGCTTCCACCTTTCCAAGAAGGGTTGTCGACGTAGAAGTTTCTCCACTCGTATCTCACTGTGCTCAGTACGTGAGTGTCTTTTAGACCTTCTCCTTCACTTCACCAGACTTAAGTACTTAGACTTCGACTCTTTTGCTCACCTATACCAGCATGAGCGACACAACGTAAATATGCTCAACTCTTCCAGCTTGAGCAGTACCTAGAATAGCTAAGACGCTTAGACCACAGAGAATATTACTTGAAGCTTTGGGACTAACACCTCACTCATTTTGTGGCTTATCTACTCGACTCTCACTTGTATGACTTGTCGGTTGCATGTTGACACTGCTTTGTGACAAGTTCTTCGGCTGTTGTAGTGGCTGCTGAGACATACTTCGTGAAGTTTCATCGTTTTCCTGTACCTTCTTCTCTTTGTAGTGCTCAGGCCTCTCGTCAGTCTTTTCTTCATGTGGATTATGGATTTTTTTATTTTTTTCTTATTAATAAACAAAGAAAATCTTAAAACAACTCAACATAAGAAAAATAATTCAAATAGAAATCTAAATGCTATGTACACTATACACATGTCCGTAGGTGCTCATATATGGATTTTGTCCCCATACTCCACTGTAACACTACTATAAGGGCATATACTCTAAATTTCGTCAAAAAATTATCACAATAAAATGCAAAAATTCAATGCCTCTCTCAAATCATTGCCCTCTAATAGTCATAATGTTAGGTCCGCATTCAGAATGCCTCCCCCCTTCCTATTTGGAGTCATCCTTTACAACAGGGTATCGCAAAGGGTATGTGTTGTGCTTGGGCAATTAAAATTTGTGCCTATGCACGCCTTGTAATGTAGCCCTATTATGCATACACAGTCAATGCATGGAAAAGATTTATGTTGTGCAAGATGTGGGTATAAGCAATTTGCTTATTGGCATTTGTTGGCGAGGCTTCCTATTCTAAGCAATGTAATGGTCTTTGAAGCTCCTGTATCGTTGCTTGATTGAAGCGACTTGCTCTCTTCTAACTGTATTATAATCGTAGGAAGAATTGTAAGAATTCAAGCGGCGATGCACTGACAACAGTTTTGTTGTTCTTCTTTGGGACCCATTTCTTTGCGATTATTGGCTGTTTTGTTGTTGGCTCTCGTTTGGGAACCCATACTTGCCCGTGCTTCGTTTGTGTTTGAAGAGACTTCTTTGGGATCCACCTTTTTGTTGTTTGAGTCGACAGTGGTCTTTGCTTCAGCTCTTGTACGCTTGGTTGGGGATGGGATTTAGGCTTTGAAAGTTGATACTGTGGTTGTTTTGGAATCCAAATGAATTCCTTACTTTTTTGTGATTGAATCAACTTCTTTGGAGCCCAAACCTGACTTGTGAAAGCTTGCGACTTTGTGATATTCTTACCCGTTCGTGCACGCTTTCCTTGTTTTTGTTTTGGTGTTGGATCTCGTGATTTGTCATTAGAGATCTTTGTCTTCTTGATCCATATCTGTTTTTGGCCGATCTGGCTTTTTGGTATCCAGATTTGTCGAGATTTTTGGCTTTGACTTGTTGTCCTGTTCTTTTGACCTGTCATGGTTGTTGCTGAAGGGGTTGGTGATAGTGATGGCCTGAGTTGATGATAGGGGATGTCGTAAGATTCATCACTATCGCTACTATCCTCAGCAAGGTTGAATTCTTGTACTTTCCCTTTATTTTTTGGCTGGTAGTGGAAAGTTACTATCTGTTTGCTCATTGGTGGTAGTTTCTTGGAGGACTTTTCTAGTCCATTGATTAGAGCATTGTTAGCTCGTTGCTCTGGTCGTATTCCTCCTAGCTGAGTCTTTGCATCCTTATTAGGAGCCATGTATGAGGATGCTTGTGGTGGTTGTGTCTTCACGGAGGACTTTGGAATCCACTTTTGATGCACTTTATTCGTGTAGCGATGACATTGATTCCCGGGTCGTTGATCTTCTTGAAGCTCGAAGTGTTCTACAGAGTCATAGAACTCGTCGTCTTCTTGATCTTTTGATTCTCCACATTTCTTTGTTTTCTCCTTATTTCGAGAGCTTGTTGATTTCTGGATCTCTTCGTTTTCCTGGATTACACTCACTGCAAAATAAGGAATGACATCATAGCCATTTTCATCACAAAACTTTGTTGTGGGAGCATCCTCCATGGCGCACACGTCCAGAGTAGCCAAGATGTGTTCCCATCCAAAAGGCTCTAACTCTTCTTCAAGAAATGGTTCTAGGATATAGTCCCTATCCTCTATAACCCTCTCTAGGATACATTCCTCATGTTTCAAGCTACCACATTGTGAAGCTCCACACATCCATAGTTCTTTAGGCTTACCTAACGAAGCTGGAAGTTCTGATCCTGCTACTGTGGCGGAATCAAACTCCTCAACCGGTGTTCTCATCACATCCCTATAGCTATGGTCCCTCAAGTTTATCTTTGTTATGGTTTCCATATGTCTTAGGTATATATGGTCATAACCCCAATCTTGGACCATTTTCAATTTTCGCATGAATGGTCTTCCCAGAATGATGTCATAGTTGTTCTTCTTGCCAAAGTCAACAACAACAAAAGTGTGTTCATATTCAATGCCACAAGAAGTAACAAGTGATTTTTCTAGCAGTCCTAGGGGCTTTTCCTTGTGTCCATCTGCAAGCTGCAGGGTCATTCGTGTGGATATCAAGGCAGGTTTTTCCCATTTTTTCCAAACCTCTTTGGTTGCAATGGCCACACAAGCTCCATTGTCAAGGATTGCCATGGTTTTTACACCATTAAATTCCATAGGAAGGGTGGTGTTTCCATCTTCTCCCTTGTAATACTCGCCTACCTTGTTTAATGGCACTGGCCTAGTATTTAGTTGAGGCATTTCAAGCTCTTTGATGCCTTCCTCGATTTGAGTCATTGGGGTTTTTACACCAAATTTTTCTAGACATTTACCCACATAAGCCCACATGTTTGGTCTTATTCTGAGCAACTCGGCTAACATTATTGTACAGGTGACTGGGGTAGATAGAATATCTACTAGCCCCTTTGAATCGATGGCCTTGTTGGGAGACAGTCTCTGTGATGGGACTGCAACCACATCTGACTTGGTCTCGTACTCTCCCATGTAGGACGGTAGTGTTATTAGCGAATGGGGTTGACTATCCATAGATTGTACAGATCCTTTGTCACCCCAATACGATCGCACATCTAGATTCATTTGAGATCTAGTCTCAAATTCCTCTATTGGTGGTAGAAACACTCCTCGTTCATCACCAGTCGTGTCTACTCGTCTTCTTAGGTCATCGGCTTCATTGGCCTCTCTGACTTGTTTCCACAATTCGTCAAGACCATCTATCTCTTTACAATCCTCACGTATAGCTTGGTGAAATCCCTCGGACGAGTTATCTGTGGTATTCAGTACTATCCTTGGTTCTAATGCTGGGTCTTTGAGGTTTGGTCTGTGCTCATGACTAGAATATGTCTCTTTTAGTTCACGGTTTGGTGGGATTACTTGTGTAGGCATGACACGGATCACATCCTCAGGTTTTGCAACTGGTGGTTCTAGTAAAGCTTGGGCTGTTTGAATCATTTTCTAGCACATTTCAAACCTTTGCTTTTCTAGTTCCGCATAGGGATATGTCATCCACCTGTGTTCTTGGGTTTGGTTGTTTTTGAGCCTCACATCATAGGCTTTCAAGAGGGCATCTAATGTCTCATTAACCTTCTCTGCCAACACAGATCCTCCTGAACTAGCACTTCTGGGTTTCTCATCCGTGGATGGTTCTTCTAGAGGTTTAACCATCTGTGTAAGGGAAGGTGCCTCCTTTTTCTCATGTTGTTTTATCTTCTCCTCAGCTTCGGTAAGCTTCTCAGCTAGGGATTTTTTCTCTCGTTCCCTGCATGCTTTCATCCTAGTCTTTCTAGCTTTCCAACTATTTCGTTTGCTCTTGGTTTTCTGACTAGGTGCATTTGTCTTTGGTCCATCATCTGTCTTTGGGCTCATGTCACTTTCCGTGTTCTTTGTCTCTGGATTCTCATCAGATTTCTTTTGAGCTTGTGCTCTCGTAACCACTTGAACTGGTACGACATTTTCATTTTCTGAGCTACTAGGTAGCTGAACAATCCCTAATACATTTGTCGTGATTTTCCTGATATTGTTCGGGTTTTTCGGGCAATCGGGGATCAAGTGAGTGATGCCACACTCAAGACAATAGGCATTTACTTCAGTGATATCCGTATGAGAACATTGTTTGACCAAGTGTTTGTCACGACTTTTGTGACAATCTATCTCTGGTTGAGGAGATTCTTTTAGCATTTCCTCTTGGCTATAAGCAAGCTTTGAACTAGATAAGCCGCTATTTGCAATGAATCGCAATGTACTTTCATCCATTTCATACCTTCTTTCTTTCGACTGAAACCCAGGAGGTGGAGGTTGTACCGGCCTCACCACTCCATGTGTTTCTCTCACATTTTGCTGCTCCGAAGGGTAGTACTCACTTTGGTTGCTATACCACATTGTAGCTGGTATTGGCATTGGTTTATTTTATGCTTCCATCATTGGCATGTATCTCATGTCTACCGACATTCTAGCACCTGGCAGCGGAGGTTGTTGTCCTAAGACAAGCTGTGGCCTTAAAACTCCCATCGTAACTAAGCCTATCTAGTCGCAGACCCTCGGTAAGACACACGCTTCCTCGCTATCCACTTGATCGCGGAATATCCTCTTCCGGATCCACTTATAATGTTAATCGAGGACACAGATGACACGATAGGCACACGGAGGAAATCTCTTTAGCTTGTCAAGCTGAGACCATCCTACACATACAACACTCTGGAAGGCCAACTAAACCACAATCAAGAACCTCACTACTCTCAACTACCCCACCTAGCCGCATACACAGATACGGAAGGTAACTCACCTAATCATGCCAAATTCGTACGAAACTTAAGGAACACCATCCCCTCACTAGGATATACCTGTCCCTACGCTTCTACACTCAAAACCCTCACTCTAAACCCGTCTGCGGAAAACGCGTAGGATGACAGAGTAGAATTTTGTAAGTGCCCGAAACTGAAATTTATGAGTACCTATGCGTAGCTTATGTCACCATGATTCTATAGACTACTAGCACGCAGAAAACAGACATCGTTTGATACACTTACGGCCACAACTAGCTCGTAGATGCATCGACGTGTGCGCTTCGTCTCATGTGGAATGCTTGGCGTTGTCGCGTAGCTCTACTCGAGCCTACAACAATGGTGCAGTCGGATCTCCAATGTGTTGAGAGATCCGGGCGTAGCGAGAGGATAAAGATCACGCTCACTCTCTTTCTCTCTCTCACACAGTAGACGGCAGCGCTAAAGTTTTTGATTATGATTAAAAGTCTTCCTTTACAAAATGACTTAGGTACCTTATATACTAAGGCTACCTTAGGTTTAACCAAAAATGGGTTGAAAGGTTCAAATGGCTTTGTATTTACAATCTGGAAGTGCCATTGCACCCCGGCTTCTGAAACTAGAATAACTACTCATTACAAATGACATTTATAGCCATAATCCACAGCATTTCATAACTCACAAAAGATAAGACTTTGGAACGAAAATTGAGTTATGTTGTGTTGTTGACCCAGCGGTCAACAATGGTGACAATCACTCTTAGTGGCTCTCAAAACCAAATACGATCGAAGGTCTTCAACATGAAGTGTCTTTAAAGATAACTACAAGTAATTTTAGTTGCATCTATATTTGAGAAGGCATGAAAAACCCCTTGACAATTATTTTTATGTAGTTGTCCCATCATCTACAGGTTCTTTTACAAGTAAGAAAAAAAACACTTAGCTCCACAGAGTTAACTTCTCTTCATGGATAACACCATTTCTCCATTAGAAGCTCATGATCAATAAATGAAATCGTCAATGCTTATATATGAAAACCATCTAGACTTCAACCTTTTTTTTGCTTTCAATGCACTCATTAAGTGGTGTAGTAGTCTCATAGTTCCCCACCCAATTTTCCACCCTTAATCATGTAATGTAGGAGACTATTTTAATCCATAGCATCATGCACCCTCTTGAGAAGCTTTTCATAACATCATTCCTAATGTGGTGGAAAGATAACAACACTAACTATGCATACACAGCAAAGAGCCTTTTGGCATGCCAACACACCAAGTTCTCATGTCTATCATAAGGCTATCATGTGACTCAAGAAGCCTTGGAAATCATTTAGGATTTTCTTAGAGCTAATATAATATGCATGAAGTCTTATCAACCAGTCTATTCACTCCATATACATCTCTATTAAATGACAAGTGATGAGTCTCTTAAGATACTCATTGTACATAGGAGATAGTAGGTCATGAAGATTTGCAGAGGGCTTGGTAGCATTGTTAGTCAAAATGGTTCATCCACTATTTAATTTACATTATTTTTGTACTAGTGAAGCTATGGTATAGATGGTTCTTTGTGTAATTTTCATATGCTCATCTCTTGTTTGAACTGAGAAAAAATAAGGTCTAGTCAAGAAAAAATTTAAAATACTCTAAAGGGAGGTTCCATTTCAATAGAAACCTGAAAAGGAGAAATTTGAATACATATCATATCTATTATGATCTTTTTCTTATGTATAAATGTGAAGTGGTTTTCTTCTTCCACATGAATACTTCAAGTCTTCCAAACTTGTCGATTTCTATTCAAATTGACATTACAAAGTTTTCTCAAGAGCCCCGATAAGCCTCAAAAATCATCGTCGACTAGCTTGATCACCAATCCCTTGAAGGAGCTTTGATCAGTGTACTACTTCGATAGGAAAGCTAATACAAGTCAAGCTAGGATTATTTAGAAGAATATGCCTAAAAGAATGAGTTCACATTGATGTCATAAAAAAGTGGATAGCCTTGATCGATGATTGAAGGAGTATAATGGGCACTACTTATTTAGAAGGACATGCCTAAAAGAATGAGTTCACATTATTGTCATAAAAAAATGGATCACCATAACGGGCACTACCATATAGATACACCAACATTAGAATCACAAGGATAATGTTCCTTGAGAGGGAGTGAAAATACAACAAGGTTGGTCAATTTTTCTATTGTCACCTTTGTAATGGCACCTTTCCATTACATTTGTTCTTACCTCCTTCAATTTCGTGACCACCACCTCATTTAGGCATTGTCAAGAAATTCACAACTTGAATATTAAACTGACAAATATAAGTTTTGTTTTATTGTGGGTAAAAATTTAATTTTGAATCATAACATGAGATATATATTCAAAATAGTTTCTTTTAATCCTTTAAGTATTGTAAGGTAGATAGATATAAATACTAAAAGATAGTGAATGCATAATAATCATGGGAAACATGTATATATTGCTTAGTGGACTAAATAAGATTTAAGATAGTACAACATACATGTGAAACTTTATTATGATCTCCAAAAATTCATAAAAAGGTATGCTTGTATTTTCATAGTATTCTAAGGTGAAAAATGATTGATACTTAGAAACTCCATTGATCCAAGCACTTTTTTTTAATACATGAGCTAATTTAAGCTTGAACTATAATGGATAATTAAAATAAGCATTCAATATAATGTATATAGGAAGATACAATGCACAAGGAGAATAGGATTTCAAAAGGGAATCATATGTAAGAAAAAAAAATCCATGGAGGGATGGTGTGGTCAATGCACCTCCTGAATTGCATTTATTTGCTCACTTTTTTCCTATTGCTCGCTTTTCATCGCTCAAGAAGTGATACTACCCCATAAAAATTCAAGAGGAACAATGCTTATACACAAAGAGATTGAACGATGGTTCTTTAATCATCTTGATTTTGTATGTAGATGATATGCTTATCGCATGAAAATTACTTGATGAGATCAATCACTTGAAAAAGATGCTAAGCACAGTTTTCCATGAAAGATTTTGGAAATGCCAATCACTTTCTTGGTATGCAAATCAAGAGAGACATGGAATTCTTGAATTATCTCAAGAAAAGTACATCCACAAAGTCTTGCAACATTTTAGTATGCAGGGGGGATGCCATTGAGTACCCCAATGCAAGCATACCCCAAACTTAGCAAGGAAGATTCTCCCAAAACAATTGCTAAGCAAGAGAAAATGGCGAAAGTACCATATTCTTCAGCAGTTGGCAGTTCGATGTACACTATGGTAGCCACAAGACCAGACATTGCACATGCAGTGGGAGTGGTTAGTAGGTACATGGAAAACCATGGCAAGAAGAATTGGGAAGCAGTGAATAAAATCCTTAGATATTTGAAGGGTACAGGTAGCAAGTGTTTACGCTTTAGAAACAACGATGCATCTATTGTAGGTTACACACATGTGGATTATGCGGGTTGTGTGGATCATAGAAGATTCACATATGGCTATGTGTTCATGCTTGCTAGAGTAGATATCTCTTGGACATCGTGTCTCCAAGAATGCACGTATTCATCTACCACTAAGGCAAAATATGATGTTGCATCTGACGCAAGCAAGAAAGCCATATGGTTAGCTCATCTAGTGGGAGATTTGGGTATTCACAAGGTTCTAGTATTGCATTGTGATAGACAGAGTGCCATTGATTTGGCAAAGAATCCAGTGTTCCACTCAAATTTGAAACACATAGAGGTCAAATACCATGTCATACAAGATGCATTGGCTAGCAAGCGCATTGAGCTTGTCAAAGTCCACACTAAGACAACCCCGCAGATGCTCTCACGAAGAGCCTAGCCTCAGAGTGTTTTACACATTGCATAGAACTTATGGGTGTAGGATGAAGCGTAGGTGATGCTTCATCGACTTTTTATAGAATAACCTACTATGATGTGTATCATCTTCGTCCCCCTTGTCCTTCCATCTCTTGCACACTCCTTCCCTCTCTTGCACACTCCACACCAGCACTACACTACACATCACAGTAGGTTAGTGGAGAGGAAAGTGAGAGAGGGTGATCAACCCTCTCACTTTATCTCCCTATATTGACTAGGGAAAATGTAAATACGGGTGGTTTCCCACGGCCACGTGGCCTACACCCCAACAATGCGGTGTGGCACTACTGGCTTGGGCATATGAGTGCCAAAGGAATGCAAATCCTTCAATCACATAAGCTTCTACTAGGTTTGAAAGAAGTGGACTTAGAGTTATGTGAATATTGTGTTCATGGTAAACAAAAGAGGGTAAAATTTCAAAAAGAAAGAAATGAAAGAAAAATTACAAAACTTGAACTGGTTCATTTTGATGTTTGGGGGTCCTGAAAGTACACCATCACATGGTGGCTCATTGTACTATGTAACATTCATACACGATGCGACTAGAAAAACATGGGTTTATGTAATGAAGAATAATTCCGATGTGTTTTCCATATTTAAAAGGTGGAAAGCCTTTTGTGGAGAATAAAGCAGGTACCAAGGTTAAACGCCTCATATCCGACAATGAATGCAAATATTCCAGCCAAGATTTTGAAAGATTTTGTGCTAGCAATGCCATTCGGAGGCAAATAACAACCCCAAGGACACCTCAACAAAATGGCATTTTGGAAAGAATAAACATGACAATCATGGAGTGAGCACGCAGCATGCTGCTACATGCAGACCTATCGCTTGTGCTTTGGGTGGAAGCTGTAAGTATGTCTATGAACTTAATCAACCGGTCACCCTCAACAACATTGGATGGGGGAGTTCCAAAAGAGGCATGGACAAGTAAACCGATGAATTATGCATTTCTCAAAGTGTTTGGGTGTGAGGATTTCATGCACATAGATAGAAGCCTAAGGGCAAAGCTAGATGCAAAGTCCAAAAAGTGTTTCTTCATTGACTATGGAGAAGCTAACTTTGAGTATCACCTATGGAATCCTAAAGATAGCAAAATCTTTAGAAGTAGGGATGTAATTTTAGACGAAGAAAATATGTACAAAGATTACTTGGAAGGAAAACAAACAAAAGACATAGGTGATGAGTACATGGAGCTTGAGGATAGTGATGAATCAAGGAGTGCAAACAGTGACAACGTGCAACAATGTCAAACAAATGAGGAGCCTCAACCTATGCCCCGAAGACCTATAAGATCAAGTAGACCTCCAAAAAGGTTTGTTCCTTCCTTCAGCCATCTCTTGATCTCAGATTTTGGAGAGACAGAATCATACAAAGAAGCTATGAAACATGAATCCAAAGAAGAATGGATGAAGAGCATGCAAGTTGTTAACCAACAAGTCAGATAGTGGAGTCAGTATTGGGCAAATAGGAAGCTTGGGGACTACCCAACACCACCTATCGCTTGGTGTTGACCTTGGTGTAACCGACGATGGAGACCCTTTTGGTGATGTGATTACAATTCATGCACTAGAGTAAATACTGGACGAATAGGAGGCTTGGGGACTGTCCAACGCTACCTATCGCTTGGTGTTGACCTTGGGGTTAAAGACATCGCAAAAGGCAGTTGAGTCAATATTGGGCAAATAGGAGGCTTGGGGATTGCCTAAAGCTCCCTATCACTTGGTGTTGACCTTGGTGATAAAGACATGATATGCGATAGTGAAGTCAACACCGGGCGACCAGGAGGCTTGGGGACAGCCCAACACCAACTATCACTTGGTGCTGACCTTGGCAAATAGTCATCGGCACATCCATGGAAATTACATTGTTTTGAGTCATGGGCCGGGCTTGGTGGTCCAATAGGAAAAGAGTAAGAGTGATTGCCGATGAGAGGTGCACTCTAAAACTGGAACCTATAATATCTGGGTAAGATTGGCTAAGTGTGGGTGCCCAAATGTGAACGGGCAAGCCCATATAAAAGTCAATCTAAACCTAAAATACCTCATTCTCTCATTTGTGCAATTGAAGAGTGCTCTTGCTCCATCTCCATCTGATTCTTCTTCATCTCCTTGTGTGTGTGTGTATGTGTGTGTGTGTGTGTGTGTGTGTGTGTGAGAGAGAGAGAGAGAGAGAGAGAGTGCGATCAAGCATTGTGACGACGGCATGGTGGCAGCGAGGCAGTTGAGTGCGGCACGGTACTAGATCCTTCTTCCTTGCGGCGAGGAATCCTCCACAAAGGCAAGCTTAGGGCAGTGGGTAACACACCCTTGCTCTCTTGAGCTTGCTAGATTAGTCTGGTTGTGTGCTTGCAACCACTTGTAGCTTGCACACAGTGTACGGCAAGTCCCTTGCATTCACACGTGTGATAGATGTGCACATTTTTGGCACTGCTGTCGGGAAAATGCCTTGCATTAAGCTCAAGTAGCACTCTATGCTGCTTTGTGGTGTAATTTTAGATGTAGGAAAGGTAGAGAAGGAAGGTGTGTGTGTTGAGAAGTAGTTTTTTTTTTTGCTGCAGTGTATTGTTTTTACTAATAAGGTGTTGAAAGGTATTGTGTTTTATCTGTTGATAAGGTGTTAGAATTAAGGTAGTAGATCTGTAATGTTAGTTTTGTGTAAATTACAGTAAGTAGATCTATTAGCTAATGAGTTGCTGTAGTACTATGTTGATGTGTAATAGTAGCTCTATTAGTTATAAGTAGGTAGGTTAGGTGTGTGTGTGCTCGCGCATGTGGTGCAGCCGTGGCGATCTTATCCAAAAAAAAAACTAAAAAAACTAAAATAAAAATAAAAAATTCTTAAAGGTAGGACCGAGATCGAAAATATTCCCCAGGTCCAAGCCCAAGCCCAAGCCTAAGCCCACGCTTAGGCTCAAGCACCCTTTAGGATTACTTATTTTAGGCTCATGTCTACGTAAAAATCGACCTTTTTGAGGACCATCGGAACTTCAAGTGATCAAAAATTGTGCTGTAAAGCACACCACAACCCCCTGAGCAATACGCTCATTTTGAGCTATCACACACTTTAATCCAAAAGCCGATCATTAATAAACATAAAAAAAGAGTGAAAACGGGGTGCAAAATGCCTAAAAACTCAAGCGGTTAACCTTCGAGGTTATTTGCCGACTCTTGTAGCGTGCCAGAGGCACATGCATCTGCGCTCTGGTCGTGTGCTAGAGACTGAGCAACTAGCGAGCACTTCAACTTACGCGAGTTCTCAATACCCATCTACCTTAGGCTCTAGGCCTTCAGCGAGAACCCAAGGTAGTACCACTTAGGACTTGCATATAGCAGCTAGTGACTCTTCCTCTGACTACAACATCATGGAGGGTTACCCAATGCCTAATCCCGATAGCTCAAGCCAAGACATGCATGCCATGGGCCCACGGTCTGGGCCGAGCGTGCTTAGCCGCTTGAAGGAAACCTTTAGTATAGCCACTCGCTTTGAACATGGAGCTAACGATGTAAATGAGGGCGAGGAGATACCACAAATTGTACCAGTAAACATGTTAGGTGTAGCGCATATAACTTCTGACGATAAAAGAGAGGCAGACCTACCTAAGAGTGAAATTGATGATACCTCAGGGGATTCTGACCAACATACCTCAAAAATGAAATCTCAGGGAGAGATTAATTCAGGGCTAGAGGAAATGACCAATGAATCAAGTCAAGAAACTAAACACTCAAGGCCTAGTACAACAGCCTATGGTGATATATCCAAGAGTGAAGAGGGTACGAGCAAAGACATATCAAGAGGGTCTGATTCAAACATAACCCAAAATCACAACCTTAGCAAGAAAAGAAGATCTTACAAGAGACGACGATATCCAGCAAATATAAGAGCCACGATAAACAAAGAAATATCTACCGCAAAGGCCAATCTTGGAGTTACACATGCATTCCATGTTGAAATTGACGAGGATTGGTTGGACTGTGACACACCTCTATGATACCCTATTGAGCTAAACAACCCCTATGGCAAAGTGCTATATAACGCCTTATTGGACATGGGTGCTAAGTATAATATGTTGTCATATGGGGTGTGGTGTCAATTGGGAAAGACACCTCTATCTAAGAGTATTATCCAAGTCAAGGGTGTCAACAAGAAAAAAATTGTGGTTTTTGGAATCTGGCACACTTCTGTCAGTTATGACAATGGGGTTGTAGCTCAAGACTTTTTGGTCATGCCTGTTGGAACTATGGACGGTAATATAAACCTAAGATGCACGTGGATGATAGCTGCCAAATGCACTATTGATTGGGGAAACTGGGGGTGTTACAACGCAGAAATCAACTCTTAGCCTTGCCACTCAAGCCATAGTCCATGAGATATTGCCTCTTAAGGAAATAAAACCCAAAACATTTCATGTCCAAGAGGTTGAACCATATGTCCCCATAGCCCAACTCTCTAGAGCTTCAATTGATGTAGTTGAAATAAAGCTTGAGACACACAAGACCTATCCCAATATAACAAAGAAAACATACAAGTGGGTCCCTAAAGCTTCTTTAGCAACCATAGCTAGTGTTAAAAGACCGGAGCCTGGTAAGAGACGTCCACTCGCCCTAAGAAATGTAAAGAAACGTTGCGTTGGATTCCTAAAAAACTATTGGAAGCCCAAGGCTAATATGAAGGAAATGATCAAATCTGGGTGCCAAAACGTAAATTGTGCTCTTACTTGTCACCTGGATCATGTGAACCCAATCCTGTAGCTCCAAAATGAATTGACGATCATGGAAAGGAAAAAAATCACAGAATGCTACACACCCGCTCCAGAGCTAGTTTGGATACTGAAGAAAGAACGATTTGTTTCACCTAGCTCAGGAATAGGGAAGTCAAATGAAGCTTCTTGCTCTTCATATAGTTCCTATACGAAAATAGAAGCTTCGACACAACCTCCACCTACCATTGTACATATCCATACAAACAAGTAAGAATTTGCACCTCCCGTTGTAAGTTCACCACCTACAACAATGTTGCAAATAAAATCATGGGAGAGTACCTTACCACCCTTGCAACTAGATGGAATTCCTAGGGTGGACAAAAACTATTGGTGAAAGTCTTCACCCATAACAACTTGGAACAATTGGTTTCAAAAGGTGACGACATCATTCCAAAAAGTATGATCTACCCAAGGAAGGGAGGAGTGTTTGTTGACATTCATCATTCACTCACTTCCCTCTCAACCTTCCTCCCCGACCTCTCAATCTCCAATCTTAGGGAATGTATATATATAGCCTTATACTCACAAAAGACAAAAAAAAAAAGTAAAAAAGCAAGATGTCCCTAACAAAAACCTGGAAACCTACAAGCTCTATACATAGCACAAAATCATAAAAACACAATATGCACAAGGACATAACCTTTTGACATGACCCTTGTATTATTTGCACTCTAACCATCATCTATCTGTGTACAGATATGGCTGCAAAATCAAACAAAAGTGGCACAGTAAGTGCATCCTTATAATCAATTAAAAATCATATGTAGTTATTGGCAGACATTGATTGGTAACAGGATTTTAAACCATTTGTCAGCAATAAGCATTAAATTTTAATATAATCAAACGCATAAACAGTTGTGAAGGTCAAAAACTAAACAAGTATGGGGTCGCTAATTTAATGGTTGAAAGGCACTAGAGGTCAACTATTAATACCATGGGGGAAGCTCGATCACACACACAGAGAAAATTGTCGCATATCATGTCTTTGTCACCCAGGTCAACACCAAGCGATAGGTGGCGTTGGGCAGTCCCCAAGCCTCCTATTCCCCCAGTATTGACTCTACTGCCTCTTGTAATGTCTTTAACCCCAAGGTCAACACCAAGCAATAGCTGGCGTTGGGCAGTCCCCAAGCTTCCTATTTGCCCAGTATTGACTCTACTGCATGAATTGTAATCACATCACCAAAAGGGTCTCCACCGTCGGCTACACCAAGGTCAACACCAAGCGATAGGGAGCTTTGGACAATCCCCAAGCCTTCTATTCACCTAGTGTTGACTCCACTGTCTGACTTGTTGATTAATGTGCCCCCCTTCCTGATGTAGATTCCATCCTTGGAATCTATTGAGTTGAAGTTCGTTGTCGAGGTGGAAGAGCATTTGAGATGAATGTTCTTAGCCTTCTTCAATCACTGCAAAATCAAACAAAAGTGTCACAGTAACTGTATTCTTATATACAATTAAAAAGCATATGCAGTTGTAGACAAAAAAATTGATTGGTAGCAAAATTTTAAACCATTTGTCAGTAACAAACACTAAATTGTAATATAATCAAACACATAAACAGCTGTGAAAGTCAAAAACTAAACAAGTCTGGGGTCGCTAATTTAACGGTCGAAAGGCACTAGAGAGCAACCATTAATACCATGGGCAAGCTTCTCAATTTTCTCATGTCAATTAAGCTGTTTAATTGCGAGAGCCAAGTATTTCATGTCCAAGGCCTGACTATAGGCTATACCTAGAAAACCTTGTATAGTAAGCTACGATAAAAGGAATTGCTCATGAAATCATCACCTGACTTATTTCCTTTTCTTTGACCCCCCAAAGTATTTTCATAGTGAGATTTTGATGTGTGTGCTTATTTTGTATGCCTTGGGTTGTTTTCTTTTCAGGAAAAGCGCCCACACTGGGAACCTCTAGGGCTCTAGTACCATAGGTGATACATGTAAGTGAAGTACCAAATCAAGCTGAGATTTTCGTCCCGCTTAAGATTTTACATTGTGGCACTTTGATTTATTTGTTTGTTTGTTTCTAGCATTTTTATTTTGTAACTTTGGGGGGTCATACAACACTGTTATCCTCCCCAGGTTCATCACACTAGTAAACTCCCTTTATAATACTTAAGCTAAAGGTCAATAGGGACTAATCCCACTAGAAAGCCCTAGTACATTGCACACAATGCTGCTTAAATTAGATTAAGAACCTAAGTAGCCATTTATTATTAGGAAGGCATTCCCATGGTATTAAGAGAAGATCTCTAACGCCTATCTTGGTCAAACTAGCTTAGTCAAACTGCTTGATTTTTAAACCTAGACAAGTGATTATGACAAAAAATTACATATGTTTGGTACTAAGCAAATGCAATGAATATTATGCTACCAATCACAATTAAAGTAGACAAACATGGATGCAGAAAAGATAAGGGGTAATGCTAATGGATAAAAAACACATGTTTGTGTTGATGATCGCACTTGATTTGAAGAGTGAACAAGAGAAAGATTCCATGAAGGTCCAAATCCTAACAACATCAACACATTCTTGTACACACTATGAAACACAAGAATACCTCTATGAGGCACATCAGTGGGAATAGGCACCAAACCTTATTGAACACAATTAAACAACATAAGGAACCCTAACCTAATTATTTGCACTCCCCCTAGAGAGTCAAGGGAATAGGATATTGTAGAGATTGGGGGGAAACCTTAAGGTTAAACCCCTATCCTTGTCATTGAGAAAAACAAAGTCATCATTTGTGAGACCATATGTGCCATCCTTGTAATCATGTAAACTATCTTCATCATTAGGGACACCAATGTTTACTAAGAAGGTCACTAGACACCTATAGTCATCTTGGTCAAGAGGTTAGTCTTGTGCAATGGGAGAGACGCTCTCTACTAATTATGGATTAGTCGTGGTCACTAGACATAGCAGCCATTCTAACTCCTCGAAATTCCTATCACATGCTAGCGTACTTACCAAATCCCATTCACAGGCAAGCACCAGAAAGACCATGTGAAACAGTTGTGAAAAGTAACAAGGGTACCTCTCACCACAGACAGGAGTGGATGAATGTAGCATACTAGACATATCTATACACACAGATAGATGATGGTTAGTGTGAAAATATTACAAGGGTCGTGTCAAAAGGTCATGTCCTTGTGCATAATGTGTTTTATGATTTTGTGCTATGTATAGAACTTGTAGGTTTCCAGATTTTTGTTTGGGGGCTGTTGCTCTTTTGCTTTTTTAATTTTGTCTTTTGTGAGTATAAGGCTATATATATACGTTCCCTAAGATTGGGCATTGAGAGGTCAGGGAGGAAGGTTGAGAGGGAAGTGAGTGAATGATGAATGTCAGCAAACACTCCCCCCTTCCTTGGGTAGATCATACTTTTTGGAATGATGCCATCACCTTATTGAAACCAATTGTTCCAAGTTGTTATGGGTGAAGACTTTTTTGTCCACCCTAGGCATTTCATGTAGTTTCGAGGGTGGTAAGCTACTCTCCCATGATTTTATTTTCAATGTTGTTGTAGGTGGTGAACTTACAAAGGGAGGTGCAAATTCTTCCTTGTTTGTATGGATATGTACAATGGTAGGTGGAGGTTGTGTCAAAGCTTCTATTTCCGTATAGGAACTACATGAACAACAAGAAGCTTCATTTGACTTCCCTGTTCCTGAGCTAGGTGGAACAAATTGTTCTCTCTTCGGTACCCAATCTATCTCTGGACCGGTTGTGTAGCATTCTATGATTTTTTTGTTTCCACGATTGTCAATTTGTTTTGGAGCTACATGATTGGGCTCACATGGATCAAATGACAGATAAGAACACAATTTACGTTTTGACACTCATATTTGATCATTTCCTTGATAGTAGACTTGGGCTTCCAATAGTCATTTAGGAATCCACTGTAACGTTTCTTTACATTTCTTGGGGCGAGTTGGACGTCTCTTACAGGGCTCCAGTCTTTTAGTACTAGCTATGATCGCTAAAGAAGCTTTAGGGACCCACTTGTATGTTTTCTTTTTTATATTGGGATGGTTCTTGTGTGTCTCAAGCTTTATTTCAACTACATCAATTGAAGCTCTAGAAAGTTGGGCTATGGGGACATATGGTTCAACCTCTTGGACTTGCAATGTTTTGGGTTTTATTTCCTTAAGAGGCAATATCTCAGGGACTATGGCTTGAGTGATAGGGCTAAGAGTCGGTTTCTACGTTGTGACACCCCCAGTCCCCCAATCAATAGTGCATTTGGGGGCTATCATCCACGTGCATCCTAGGTTTATATTACCCTCCATAGTTCCAGCAGGCATGACCAAAAAGTCTTGAGCTACAACCCCATTGTCATAACTGACAAAATTGTGCTAGATTCCAAAAATCGTAGTTTTTTCCTTGTTGACACCCTTTGACTTGGATAATACTCTCAGATAGAGGTGGCTTTCCCAATTGACACCACATCCCATATGACAACAGATTATACTTAGCACCCGCGTCCAATAAGACGTTATATAGCACTTTTCCATAAGTGATGTTTAGGTCAATAGGGTATCGTAGAGGTGTGTCACTGTCCAACCAATCCTCGTCAGTTTCAACGTGGAATGCATGTGTACTCAAGGTTGGCCTTTGCGGTAGATCTTTCTTCGTTTATTGTGACTCTCATATTTGCTGGATATTGTTGTCTCTTGTATGATCTTCTTTTCTTGCTGAGGTTGCAATTTTGGGTTATGTTTAAATCAAACCCTCTTGATATGTCTTCGCTCGTACCCTCTTCACTCTTGGATAAATCACCATAGGCTGTTGTACTAGGCCTTCAGTGTTTTAGCTTCTTGACTTGATTCATAGGCCATTTCCTCTAGCCTTGAATCAATCTCTCCCTGAGATTTTCTTTCTGAGGTGTGTTGGTCAGAATCCCAGAGGTATCATCAGTTTCACTCATAGGTAGGTTTACCTCTCTTTTATCATCAGAGGTTATATGCGCTACACCTACCATGTTTACTGGTACAATTTATGGGATCTCCTCCCCCTCATTTACATCGTTAGCTCCATGTTCGGAGCGAGTGGATCTACTAAAGGTTTCCTTCAAGCGGCTAAGCACGCTCGGCCCGAACCGTGGGCCCATGGCATGCATGTCTTGTACATCTACTGAGGCGGCCAACCCGGCTCAACAAGCCTGGCCCCAAGCAAAACTTCAACTGTCCATATCTTGGCATCCAGGACTCGTATTGCCGATCTGAAAAGATTGACATGATCCATAAATCAAGCGTTACACACCCCATAGCTCCAAACTAGCCCAGGCCACCCAACATCACTTGGCCTATCCGCCTTAGATCTGAAACCACCTCCAGCTTCAAACTCATATATCTTGCAATCTACAGCTCCGTTTGACGAGCCATTTGGACTTGTTCCTTTAGTAGTTCAAGCTCTACATCTAAGAAAAAAACTAGTGTCTCAAACATTCTTCACCTGCCACCCTGCCAAGCCCTATCTGGAGCCTTTTTGGCCTAGAAAACCACATAAAGCATACATCTCCGCTGCCACCTACCTGCACAAGCTCTTTTCATTTGCTCTAGCTCTCTGCCATGCATCTATAAGCATACACATCACTGTCTGTGTCCTATGGTAGGGTCGACATGCTTTGGCTGCAACATCATTGCCCAACCCCCTTGTTGAACATTCATGTTCAACTAAAAAGAATCTTTATTCTTTTATCAATTGCAAAAACTAGCAAACACTATCCAAAATTGTGAGAAAACCAAACAACCTAGTATATGTACAAAGTCTTATTCACGGGTAGTGTAAACCCTATTCAGGTTGGTTGCCCAACCGCTTCTATCAAAACCTTATACATTGCTGGCACCAAATCCCTCTCAAAATATGGTTTAAGGTGCACACCATTCGTGCCCTGTTCTTGAGAAGGCGACCATTCATCCGCATCAGCATATAAGTACCATTAGGAAAAACATGATGGACTTTATAAGGTCCTGTCCACTTCTTCTTAAACTTCTTTTGGAAGGTAAAATCCAAATAGCTTTCATACTTGATCACTAAATCCCCCTTCTCTATTTGCTTCTCTGGCACGTGCTAGTTGAACTTCGCTACTCTTTTCTCCCAATGTTTCACATAGAAATCTGCTACCGCTTCCCGGTCCATCTTCAAAGCTTCAAGACTGGTTATCTTATCCCTGCAAAACATCCTAATGTGACTAATTAATCCGCCACATATCTTTTAGTGCACCTAGCTGCACATGATCAAGCATCACTGCTTCCTTGCCATAAACCAACTCATAAGGAGTAAAGGTAATAGCCACTTTGTCAGAGGTCTTGTATGCCCACAAACACTTATCAAGGTTAGCTTCCCACTCTTCAACCTGCTTTTATATGTAATTTGTGAGCATTTTGACTATCTGTCCATTTGCACTCTCCACCAAAGCGTTTCACTGAGGATGGTACGAAGATGAAAACCTATGTTGAACACCCAACTTTTCCACTAGTGCACACACCAACTTGCTTCTAAAACATTGACTCCAATAAAAAGTGGGCACCCAAGGCATTCCAAAGTGGGCAACATATGCAATCAAAAACAAACTCAGCAACTGTATGGGGATTTACCTCCTTTACTGCTTTTGCTTCAACCCACCTGGTAAGATAATCAATGACCACCACAATGTACTTCTTACCACTTGCAAACTTGGGCAATGGTCCGATGGCATCTAACCCCCACGTTTCAAACGCATCTTGGGCTATGATAGCCCCTTGTGGTTCGGCTACTAGTCTCCTTTCACCAATTTTTTGGCACGGATGGAATGTCTTGCACCAGTAGTGCACATCTGGCACAATTGAAGGCCACCAAAAACCACTTCTTAAAATGAAAAACAGTAAATGATATTTTCCCTGATGACGGCTTTCTTCATGACACTACTCCAATACCATGCCGATCTCTTCCTTGTTGGTTTTTTTTTCTGGATATGGTTATGTTGTCGTAATACTGCCAAAATTTTTGCAGCCATGTTATGTTCTAAAGTGGTTATGCAGCATTGGTTGTGCCTCACCCGAGCAGGGTGGAGTGCTCTCCCGTGTGAAATGGTTGGATTATGGTTGACGGTTTTGGGATTTGATCATGAAGTGATCTAGATGGTTTATGGTAGAGGTGTAAGGGTGAAGCCCCTATACAGTTTAACTTCTTGGCAAAGATTGTTTGTGCATATGGAAAGTGCTATTGTGATTGGACTCGCGTGTTATGTTTCTCATGGAAGCGTCGCTACAAAACTAGGATCACCTACATCGCTTAGCCTTAGATTAAAGGATCGTTGACCTGGGGCTTTGGTGGATCAGGAGTGTTGCTTAGGTATTCTTCTTTTTTGTTAGGCTCATCTACATGATTAGTGCGTGGCGGGTTGAATGACCTACATAGCTAACGCGTCGAGGATTTTGCCTTGGCTTTGCCTAGACACCTGGTGCTAGGCATCAAAGAGGCGTGGCCCCTAAACTTGTATGGTTGGTGTTGATACCTACCACCTACTGGTACCTGGGATCCTTTTAAAGCTAGGGTTCATGGAGGGAGGCGAAGCGGCCTCATCTTATGTCTGACTCAGGTAGGTTGGAGGTGTTCTAGCTCACTCCCGATGAAGTGAAATTCTCTCTGTCCATAGTAGAGTGGATGTGGATGGGTGGACCGGTCGATCCCTACACAGGGTCCAGTGCTCTGCTAGTTATTTTGTTATAAACTTTTTGATGTTATGGTATACCCAGATTTTATCATTGCATTAATACATGGTTGTCTGTTTCATTTAGATGGAGCATTTAAAGATTCTTTGTTTTCATTCTCTCACATCTCTGTGCACTCTATTGTATCCTTTACTATATTCTCTCTCTCTCTCTCTCTCTCTCTCTCTCTCTCTCTCTCTCTCTCTCTCTTTGCAATGCAGTGTATACATATATGTCTGGAAAAATGGATTTCTACTTCTACATCTTCATTTGATTGATATATAGTTTGTTTCTATATAGAAAAATCCTTTTAATGAGAAGGTTCACATTTATAATTTCCTTCTTGAAAGCATGGTATGACTTGTGTGTGTATGTGTGTGTGTGTGTGTGTGTGTGTGTGTGTGTGTGAGAGAGAGAGAGAGAGAGAGGGGGGGGGGGGGGGGGGGGGACAACCTTGTGAGCTATATACATATGGAACAAAAATGCTCAAGATCTAACGAATGAAACATTTTTTTTTGAAATTTCTATTTTAGCTACCAATTCAAGTTAAAAGATTCCATAGTGGAGGTATCAATTCTTGTACCACCTCTCCATGATTTTAGCCAGAAGGCTCAACACATAGTTGAATATGCATAATAATTCTGATAGCAGAATGCTTATAACCAAAACTTGACTGTATTGCAATATGTCTCTCAAATTTTGCAAGCTGCTCTTATTATTAAGAATCTTACGAGACCCGTTGGGATTAAGGCGGAGACTGACATGACGTGCTGTGGATAGACGTATGACATGGGTCGAGTTGAATGCATTGTAGGGAGGTGGTATCAGGATACGGCGTCAAAAATGACATGTGTAGTACGACCAAGAGATTATCGTTTTTATTTGAGGTGGCCCCTGGTCACGATGGTGTCACTGCTATCCTCCTGAGGAATGCAAAAGAGAATGCGTTGTAAGTGGGATCCTTGCTTACATGATGGTCCCCATCTTTGTCCTGTCACATCTAGGCCTTTTTGGATGCAAATCGTTTGTTGCAGTTCATTCAACTCATTGCTTCTTGGTTTGACCGTTGAAAGCTTGTGAGAAAAGTAGATTTTGATTGTTCTGTTTGCCAAGGCATGAACTCTTTGGTGCTATGACAAAGATGCTAGTCATTTTTGCATTGTGCTTCTAATCTCTGGTCTTTTCTTGTTCCCCAATCAAAAGTGCATGTACAATTTGTTGCAGGGTTGTTGACTCTTTCTATATAAAAACCATGGTCCGCTTAAAATCTAAATCCCTAGCCAAAGTGGAAGTAGACCTGTCACATAAAATCTAATATCTAACCAACCCAAATAATTTTCTCATTTATTGTGGGAGAATAAACGGGAATGTAACATTTAACGGTCTAGAAACTTGTGTATAGCGGAAAATACATAGACATAGTGAGCATTTCATAAGAATAGATTCCTAATGAGCATAGCAAGAGTGCTTGGATGGAGAGAGCAACAAAATCATAACACCTAGTTAGATAGGCATGAACAATACTTCAAAACAAGAGATAAATTAAGCTATTGACAACAAGTTGAGGACCGGATTTACATGGAGCTGGTCCCCCTCAAAAAGGCTTTGTATTATAGGTTTCCCCCATCAAGGGAGACATTTTACAATATAGTACTTTATGTTCCTTTACTAACTTGCTGGTGCAATGAAGATGCAAGCTTCAAGCACCAAGATCACACTTATAAAACACAACATCAATTCCCTCACGGTCTCAGACGCAAGACCTCACACACCTTTGAAGATGGTGAGAGCTAGCGGGGTATGCGAGTAGATCGAGAAGAAGAAGGAGTATTCTTACAAGAAATAAGTATGTCTCCTGACATAATCAACTCAGAATAGCTTAGCATAGCTTAGTAATTAGCATGGTAGAGGAGATGAGCATGCATTGGAGCTTGGCTCTTGGTTGGATTTGAATCACAAATCCAAGAGTTGTTGGTTAGGCCTCCCTTCTCACAAGCTTGGAGTAGATGATGAGATTTCCATTGAAGCTTGATAAGGAAATAGTCTTCTTTACTCCACACATGAGACTGTGTGAGTGTGTGTGTGATAATGCCTTGCCAAAATCAGCCCCCCTCTCTTTCTTGGTCGACCCCTCTTGCTTTTTACTCATGCTGGCATCCTATTGGACCCTGCAAAGCTTAGCCAATGATAGTTAAGAAGCATAAGTGATAGCCTTGTGAAATGTATACCCCTTTCCCTTTTTGTGAGATCTTTAGGTATTTAAATAATGCAATTAAACTCTCATTGGACCCCTTAGTCTTCTGGCCAATAGGAATCAGGCAAGCCATTGGGCTGTTGAATGCTCATTGGACCCCTTGGGAGACTATCCAATAGTCTTCTAGAGAGCTTAATTTCTATTGGTTCTTTTATCAAGTGTTTTTAAATGTATTAAACTAAATGTACTCTAGCCTAATTCTCACAATAAAGAAAAAGAGAGTCTTATAAGACAAAAACTTTTTTCATTATAAACAATTTTACATTTGCTTACTCTAGGGAAGCATTGTAAGCATCGACAAGGTTTAGGTTATCCTTTAATTGTATGCCTTGCATCCATCTAGCATCTTCAAAAGGATAGGTCTTAAACTTAATAAGATACCGTCGGATAATCTTACCGCCTCTCAATACCTTGGCTTCATGTCACAGAGTGGACTCAGGCTGCAACACCTCCTCTTGGTCCTTGATCTTCGGCGGGTCTTCAATAGTTGGTTCTTGAGGTGGTTCTCCTTTGTAAGGCTTTAGTAGGCTCACATGGAAAGCATTGTGTATGAGCCAATGACTAGGTAATTTGAGTTGATAGGCCATCTCATTGATTGTTCTAAGAATCTGGAAGGGACCATAGTACCTTTTTGCTAACTTAGCATAGTACTTTTGGTGATCCGTAGGATTCTTTCCCATCGTGTGCCTTAAGCGAGCCTTGGGAAATTTAAGCAAGACCCAATCATTTTATTTAAAGGCTTGGGCTCTTCTGTGCTTATGAGCAGCAACCTTTTGCATTTGTTGTGAGATAGAGATAGCATCCTTAATCTTTTGGAAAGATTCTTGCAGGTCTCAACTATACTCATCTGCAGCGAAGATCTTTCCGTGTACCTTAAGTAGCAGGGGAATTTTGGACCTTCCCTCAATTACCTTGAAAGGTGCTTTTCCTGTGGAGGTATGTACATCATTATTGTAGACATACTCCACTATTGGAACTTTGATCTACTTCCGTTACGTAGGCTTTTAGTATATCAAGAATTGTTAGATTAGCTATTTCACTTTGGCCATCTGTTTGCGGGTGATAGGCCCAAGAGAAGTTTAGTATTGTCCCTAAATTCTCAAAGAGACCCTTCTAAAAATTATTGGTAATTTTTAGATCTCTATCCGACACTATGGACATTGGCAAGCCATGGTACTTGAAGATTTGTAATATGAAGAGGGTTGCCATTTGATGGGCTTTGATAGTATTTTTGATAGGTATAAAATGAGCTTGTTTGTTAAACCTGTCTACTATCATCCATATTCCCGTATTCCCATGGATAGACTTAGGCAATCCAAAGATAAAATCCATGGATATGCTCTCCCATGGTGAATTAGGGATTGGCAAAGGTTGAATCAATCCAGGTTGCTTCCTATTAGACAAGGGGAACTAGAACCTAGGAGTCCACCACCCAAACACCCACTATATAGCATAGCCCCTAGCCCTTTGCCCTAGTTGGACTCCCTTTCCACACTGCCTAGCCTGGCCTTGCCCTTGTCTAGTCCCACCGTGCCGGTGTCCTGACATTACTCCCCTTAAGAAGAGTTTTCATCCTCAAAAACAAAAGTGGGGAACTTCTTCTTAAGAACACTAATGTTTTCCCAAGTGGCACCTTCCTCAGGTCGGTCTTTCCACTTGATTAAGGCTTGTTGATGTACATGATGACGTGTACGCAACTCATGATAATCAAGAACATGTTCAGGTTCATGTGGCAAGGTAGGAGGTTCAATGAAATCAACCAAAATCTGTTAGTCAATGACATTGTCGTCCCCATGTAACTGCTTACCTAAACAGCTTATATGAAACACCGGATGAATACGAGAATGTGAAGGTAGCAATAATTTGTAGGCACAATCACCTACTCGCTTGAGTATTTTGAATGGCCCACAATATCGAGGAGATAATTTAGGTGTTGGCAGACGTAAAAATACTTCCTCCCCTTCTTCGAATGTAACTTGTCGATGTTTCTCATCAGCATACTTCTTATACCGATCCTGTGCTTGTCAGACATTTTGACGAGCGAGTTTCAACATATCCATGTGGTCTTGGAGAAAATCCTTAACCTGTTGGAGTTTTTTGATTGCCAACCCCACCGTAACTTGTGACCTAGGTTGAAACCAATACATGAGCATGAAAGGACTAAATCCAATTGTGACATGCTTAGCACTGTTGTAGGCAAACTCCAGAATAGGTAAGTATTCTTTCCAGTCTGATTGTTTTTTGCCAACGTACGCTCTTAGTATATTCTCTAGCACCTGGTTAACTCGTTGAGTCTGACCATCTATTTCTAGATGATCGGTTGTACTGAGGTTCAGTTGTGTACCCAATCGTTTAAACATAGCTCTCCAAAAGTGATTGTTAAACTTGGGATCACGGTCGCTGACAATGTTACTTGGCAAACCATACAATTTGTATAGATTGTCCACAAATAACTTGGCTAGTTCTGGTGTCTTAACCGTTGATTTGGTTGGAATAAACTTACATAGCTTAGTCAACCGGTCTACGGCCAACCATACCGAGTCATGACCTCGTACAGTGGTTGGTAAACCCACAATAAAGTCCATAGAGATGCTTCCCCATTTTCCATTGGGAATCTCCAAAGGGTGTCAGAGTCCTCCTACTTTCACGCACTCTACTTTGTTAACTTGACACTTTTGGCAATGCAAGACATAAGCTTGAACAAATCCATGTATACCTGGCCAGTAAAACTATCGTCGTACGAGAGCATAAGTTTTTCTAATACTCGGGTGCCCTGCACTTGGACTATCATGACATTCATAAAGAATTTGGCACCGAATGTTTGTATCTGTCGGTACACAAACTCTCCCCTTATGGAGTAGGTACCCATTGTCGATGGTGAAATGCTTCCATCATTGTAGTTCATCACTTGATAGAGGAGAACTAGGTGTGGAGGTTAACGTTACACTACCATCATTGGAGTGACAAGGATCCGTCATTTGAACATGGCTCCACACTTTGGAATATGCTTCATCATGCTCATATTTTCCTTTGAGAGAATCCAAAAATTCACTACGAAGTTCCGTGAACAAGAGAGAATTGATCTCCGGTATACGACTTAGAGCGTCAACCACCACATTGTATCGACCTTTACGATACCTTAGCTTGGCGTCATATTCCTGAAGAATCTCGGTCCACCTGGCTTTCCAACCCTTCAAAATTGTTTGTTGTGTAAACCATTTGATGCTTTCATGGTCAAACACAATCTCAAACTGAGCACCATACAGATAATGCCGCCATGTGTTTAAGGCAGACACTATTGCATAGAGTTCGCGCTCATAAGCAGAGTAGTTCTGCTGAGCTGCTGCAAGCTTCTTGCTTTCAAATGCAATTGGCCGTCCGTCTTTTAACAGGACTGATTCAATTGCACGGTCACTCGCATCCGTTTCCAAAACGAATGGTTTCAAAGGATCTACAATAGCCAGTATAGGAGCTGTAGCTAATGCATCCTTGAGCGTATCAAAACTGTGCTATTGATGGATCCCCACTGAAAAGCTTTGACTTTGCCTTTTAGTTGATCCATCATGGGAATAGCAATATTAGCATAGTTTTTAACGAACCTTCAGTAAAAACCAACAAATCCCAAAAAAATATGTAACTCTTCCAGATTTTTAGGAGAAGGCCATTTCCGGATGGTATCCACTTTGGATTGATCTATATATAGCCCATTAGCTGAAATAACATGCCCTAAATAATGAAATTCGTCTTTTAGAAAATCACACTTAGATTCCTTGGCATATAATTTGTTTGTTCGTAACAACTCAAACACCTGCCTGAGATGTTGTAAGTGTTCTTCTTAAGAAGCACTATAGACTAGAATGTCATTGAAGAAAAAAATGACAAATTTCAAGTACGGCTTCAAGACACTATCCATAAGTGTCATGAATGTTGTGGGCGCATTGGTTAACCCAAAGGGAATCACCAAGAACTCATAGTGTCCAAACCGTGTTCAGAATGCAGTTTTGGGTCTATCTGCAAGTCAAATACGGACTTGGTGATATCCTGACCGCAAGTCTATTTTCGTAAAAATGCGAGCATGAGTGAGTTTATCAAACAACTCATCTACTCGGGGCAATGGGTATTTGTTCTTAACCGTAACCGCATTTAAGCCACGGTAGTCTACGCACATGCGCATACGTGTTGGCGGTAATCCTAGTGGCAAATCATTAGGAAAAACATCTTGAAATTCCTTTAATAATTTTTATAACTCACTAGCAACATTTGCTTGTTTAGAATTAGCCATTGGTCGAAGAGATGAGAGAGAAGCATGCGGCATTGAGGAATGTTCAACAGATTCAATGTTAGAAAGAAAATGAGACAGTGAGTAACACAAGAAAACTTGATCTATTTCATTATAAAAAACGATCTGCATAAGCTCAGCGGTACAAATCAATGGTGATGAAGGTATATCCTTCTCTCCTAACAACAACACATGTGCACCATGGGATTCAAACATCAAGCTGTTGTGCTCATAGCTACGCTTCAGTGATGGTCCTACGCTATGCGACCACTCCCTACCAAGAACCACATCTGCCCTTTCCATGTTCATAACCTGAAAATCCAAGCATGTGGAGTAACCTTGTACTTCCAACGGAACAGCTCGGCATTGAGTATCCCAGATTTTGGTATCATATCCATTCATCATTGCTTCCTTGTAGCGGAGTGAAAGCATGGTTTGGTGGTACAAAAAAAGGCCCTATTTTGAGGGAACCTTTTTTTTCATCTATGTTAAAGAATGGTAGGAGGGAAATTTGTATGATTTAAACTTTCCGTGAAAGACAACGTGGGTGGGGCAATAAGTAATGCGAGTGGTGTTTTGAAACCGTGCCAAAAGTCCCATCACAGAACCATGCGTTTGTGAGTGGCGCAGTTGCTCAACACATTTTCCAGCTTCCACCTTGCTCTCTTACTACAGCGCCTTCTGTAAACCACTACAATTGCAGGTAACAAGCTCCCCGGCTACTCACAATCAGGAAGATGAGGACGCCAGTGAGGAAATCAGCCAGCCAAAGCATCACCGGACAATGGGAAGAAGAAGATGAGAACAATGGATGCAAAATCCCCTCAGAACATCGACACCCCAAATACAAGGGCTAGCAAGGGGGCCTCCTTTGTGGAGAGGGAGAAACCTACTGTGTCCGTGGAGACTTCATTTAAGCTTGGGCACGATCATCTACAACATCTAAAGGTAGGTGCTATGAGAGCTCTGCGTTTTCTGGTGATTTACCATTTTCTTTTCCATGCATGCAAGATTCTGCATGTCTTTTATCTGATGAGGTCTGCATTTGCTTTTTTTGCATGCAGCAAGTACATGTGCATGTTTGGGATTTTCTTAGGAATTTAGGGTTTAGAAAAGTTACAAAGTTACATGGATAAGATGCTCTTTAGATTGCTAACTTGCATGCATGCAAGTGCAAAAATTAGTATATGTTGTGCATGAGCATAGCACAAAGTTGAAGCTCAGTAGGGCTGTCACCATAACCAAATTTGGTTAGTACAAATTTGGTACTAACCAGTACCAAATTTGATACTAACCACTACCAAATTTGGCTCTGTACACAACTGAATTTTGCAATTGTCACCTGAATGAGATACATTCATTTCATTCCATGTGTTTTGTTTTGTACAACTGAAATGCGGCATATAGGGTGAATAATCAGGTATTTGGACTGCTGAAATGAGGGCATGTCTTTACTTGCGTGTTGTTTCCACATCGCAGGAAAAAACAAGATGGAGGAGTACCCTATCTTGACAAAGTTCTGCTATACAGCACAAGAGCTTCATGATGAGTATGGATTGAGGATGGAGGGGGTGCTGCCAAAGGATCTTATGAAAGACAACATCCCCGATGACTAGTGGCTCATTGTATTCAGGCATTCCAGCCAGAAGAAGACAAAGATTTACTTAAATCACGTGCAGCCACAACTTCAGGATGAATGCAGGTTCCTGTTTCATAAGGTGTACCAAGCCCCACCATCATGTGGGGAGATCACTACAAAATTTGCCCGCTGTTTTGCATATGAGAAGTGTCATGCAGCCACAAAGGACCCTGCGGGCCATAGGGTTGCATGGGCCAGGTTTGGTGAGAGTGTACTCAACATGTGTTCCTCCTGACCAGGAGGCTTGGAAAAGAAGGTTGAGAATTGGCGAAAGGAAAATGGTGCATCCCAAGGAGGCCACCCGTCAAATACCAAGAAGCCCCGACTTACGCCAGTCGGTAGTATGTCCCCTACAAAGAAAGTCCCCCCACATCATCATGAGGAGAAGACACCTGATTATATTGCAGACCTTGAAACTATGGTTGGGAGAGTCCCTCGGACATGTGTGGGGGTAGCCGATAGGCTGAAAGAGCTGACAATGTCTTTGAAGCAGAAGAAGGAAACACTCTTGAAGGCGGAGGGTTCCAATAAACTTGTCAAGCAGATTATGGACGACATCAAGGAATATGAGACCCAGCTAGAAACACTGAGAGAGGCCAACACTGGCGATGACGAAGAAATCAATGTGATAGAAGCTGATTTGACTGCTAGTCGAAGGATACTACGCCGATATGGAATCAGTGAAGATACGTCATTGCTCGACAAGAAGATTCTAGAGCAACAGATGCTGGTAGTTTTGGGAGTTTTTGGTAGAACTGTTTATGCTTGGTTTGGTGGGATTGGTAGTGTTAGGTACCTTTGATAGAACTATTTATGCTTGGTTTGGTGGGATTGGTAGTGTTAGGTACTTATGGTAGAACTGTTTTTATTCTAGGTAGTTAATGGTTTCCTTCTGTCTTATGGTTTGGTATTTCTGGTACTATGAAGAAGTTTTGGTACTTTAAGGTACTTTTTGAAAGTGCTCCAAAAGGTCTTATGGTAGTTTTATTCTGATAGCTTTGGTAGTTTTGTTAGTTTTGGTACTTTTAGGTGCTATTTGAAAGTGCTACAAAAGTGTAATTGGTAGTTTGATTTTGGTAATTTTGGTAGTTTTCGTACTTGAAGGTAGTTTTTGAAAGTGCTGCAAAAAGTGTTTCTTTGATAGTCTTGGTAGTTTTGGTACTTTTTGAAAGTTTGATTTTGGTTGTTTTGGGAGTTTTGGTACTTTTGGTACTTTTAGGTACTATTTGAAAGTGCTGCAAAAAGTGGTTTTGGTAGTTTTGGTACGTTTGGTACTTTTGGTACTTTTAGGTACTATTTGAAAGTGCTACAAAAAGAGGCTTTGGTAGTTTGATTTGGTAGTTTTGGTACTTTTATGTACTATTTGAAAGTGCTGCAAAAAGTGGCTTTGGTAGTTTGATTTTGGTAGTTTTGGTACTTTTAGGTACTATTTGAAAGTGCTCCAAAAAGCTTGTTTGGTAGTTTGATTTTGGTAGTTTTGGTACTTTTAGGTACTATTTGAAAGTGTTGCAAAAAGTGGCTTTTGGTAGTTTTGATAAGGTTTGGGTAGTTTAGTTCTGCATTGAGGGTATTTATATGTTTTTGGTACTATATGATTCCCGAGTTTGGTAGTTTTTGGTAGTTTTGGTGGTTGTGGTAGTTTGGGTTCTATTTGGTAGTACAATGCTTAGAAGTACCAGTCTCAGTATGGCTTCTTGGTAGTTTTTAAAACTATTTGGGACCGCTGGTTGTCAACAGGCTGAGTATGACACTCTGGAGAAAAAATGGAAGGAAGGTCAAGAGCATACCCTATTTGTGAAGGAGATGTTGTCTGATATCAGGCTTGGGAAGAGGTTCCTGCTATATCCTAGGCCCTAGGTTAATGATTCGGTAAATGTGATCTCGGTGTTTGGTATGTGTGTTGCATGCGGTGAGTCCTTGGAGTGCGCACATGTAATCGGAACCTTCATGCTAGAGTGCCGACACCAGTATCATCCCTTGTGCTTCAATGCTCTGTTACAAAGCAGGGATCAGTAATATGGTAATCTTTGATTTGGCAAAGTCCTGGGCCAGTGGGATTCAAGTTGTCAAGAGTAAGTATGTGTACATTTTTGAATACATATGCGCACTTGTAACTCAGTGAGGTTTTCATACAAGTTAGTATGTGCTATCTTTCTTTGTGTTTGCAGAAGAGCAGGATGCTGCAGTTGCTGACCAGCACGCCACAAAGTCGGCTGCAAGTCGAATATGGGACATGGATGAGGTGACAAGGGAGATATCAGATGTTCTCCATGATCTGAAGCAAGATAATTCTGTCGGGAAAGACAATGTGACAGGGCAAAGATTTGAGGCAACAGGTGACAACGAAAGTAAAAGTGAGGAGGAGGCTAGAGATGATAAAAAGACAGGTGACAGCAAAAGTAAAACTGAGGAGGAGGCCAGAGATGGTAAAAAGACTAAGGACAAGGAGGAAGGTAAACTCCCTGTTGTTGTGGAGCTGGATGTGGAGGAAAGCCAAGATGCTGTCAACACAAAGCTCGATGATGCAACGGCCAAGAAGGGAGAGGAAGAACCCAAAGGGACGGAGGAAGAAGCCACAAAGGGGGGTGTTGGGGAGGGGGTGGAAACCACAAAGGGGAGTGAAGGGGAGGCCAAAGAGGGGTCCATAGGCAACAAAGATCGGAGGGAGGCCGAGGATGAGCAGGAAAAAGTACTTGCGAATGATAATGTTGTGGACAGCACCAACGGGGGCGTTGACTCTACTACAGCCGATGCTGTTTCGAAGCGGAGAGGTGATTCCCCTGATTCTGTGACCCTGCAGGAACTTTTTTGTTTGCAGAGAAAGAAGCGCAAATGCGCCTGTGATCAATTATCCCGTGCATGCAAACTGTAAACAGTGAGAATCTGTTGTATTCCGCACTATGTGCTTTTTAGTGACTGAGTCAACTTGATTTTTTGACCGTGAGCTTTATCTATTCTCTCTATCTGGTTCTGTGTTGGTATGTTACCTTTTGTTACATTACTGTTTCAGTTGTCCTCACTATATGTACATTACAATACCAAATTTGGTACTTTTTGGTACTATTGAACTTGGGTGCACGTCTATCCACTATTACAGTACCAATTTGGTACTTCTTGAACTTGCTGTTTTGGATAGTCCTTATCACTTGTGCAATACAATACCAAATTTGGTAGTTTTTGGTCCAATTTTTTGTTTTAGATATGATGTTTGCACTGTGTATTTGTCCCCACTCAATATGTCTGTTGGTGTTGTAGTAAGTTGGTGGCTAGACGAGACAACGGCAAGCACATGCTACAGCCTGATGTGGCTGCTAGACGCGGGCGGATGATTGTGCTTGATCTTAATGGCGTGCTAATAACTAGCTGCAGCAAAATCCCTGAGGAACTTGCGTGCCTGCCAAAGGAGCACATGCCACAGGTAGCCTATCTCCAAAAGGATGTAATTTGTCTTGTAAGGCCGGATGTAGAGCAGTTCATCCTACAGATTAAACAGAAAGCCAGCCTAGTGTTGTGGTCCTGCTGTAGAAGGGAAAAACTGTTACACATGGTGAACGCGTGCTTCCCCAACCATAGAAGGCAAAAATATTTTGCAGGTAAAGAATGCCCGCTTTGAATGTTGCAGGACATAAGTTACGCATACCTCTAACCTCGTTTTTTGGCATTAGCAGATATTCTCTCCCAAGAGGACTGTGAAATATGGCGGCCCCGTATGTCGGAGGTGCCGGTTGTGCCCAAAGACATGGGCGATAAGCCCGTTTTCCTGAAGAAGCTACGGACGCTGTGGGCAAGGCACCCGAAGTACGATGCCAGCACCACTATTCTTGTAGATGATTGTAGATACAAGTCTCTTAAAAATGACTATGAAAACTGTATGGCAATCCGATCATACGATCCCATGGTAGTAGGAACCGATTACCCGTTTTACTTGTTGGATTTTGTTTTGCCTTGGTTGCTCGGGTGGATAAGGGATCAGTACCCAACAGCGTACACTCACAAAAACCCAGTCTTCGACACTAAAGACAATATTTCTGGGTACATTAATGATTACTTCATACAGATGGAGGGGTACTCCTATGAATTTGATCCCTCGAGGTAGGAGATTGCCATAATCATGTAAATAGTGGAATTGTGTAACCCGATACTATACATAATGGAAAACAATTTTCTTGTTCATACTGTCTTGGTATCTTGATCTCTACTGTTGAAACCTCTGACTAATTCTGTTGAAACCTCTTGGAGCTAACCAGGTTGCCCAACATTTTCATTTTTGAGGCAGATAGCATCTATGTTTGGCATACCTTTCATGTTATCAACGTAGTTCTAGACATTGCTCAAGGTGGTCGTATCAAATATGAATAGACAAACTGAAAAATACCAAGAAATAAAGTAAACCATAAGTGATATAGCAAGTTCAAGAAGTACCAAATTGGTTCTGTAATAGTGGACAGACGTGCACCCAAGTTCAACAGTACCAAAATGTACCAAATTTGGTACTGTAATAGTGGACGGTCGTGCACCCAAGTTCAACACTACCAAAAAGTACCAAATTTGGTACTGTAATAGTGGACAAACGTGCACCCAAGTTCAACAGTACCAAAAAGTAGAGATATAGTGAGGACAACTGAAACAGTAATGTAATGAAAGGTAACATACCAACATAGAATCAGATAGAGCAATAAAGTAAACCATAAGTGATACAGCAAGTTCAAGCAGTTCCAAATTGGTACTGTAATAGTGGACATACGTGCACCCAAGTTCAATTGTACCAAAAAGTACCAAATTTGGTACTCTAATAGTGGACAGACGTGCACCCAAGTTCAACAGTACCAAAAAGTACCAAATTTGGTACTGTAATAGTGGACAGACGTGCACCCAAGTTCAACAGTACCAAAAAGTACCAAATTTGGTACTGTAATAGTGGACAGACGTGCACCCAAGTTCAACAGTACCAAAAAGTACCAAATTTGGTACTGTAATGCACATATAGTGAGGACCACTGAAACAGTAATGTAATGAAAGGTAACATACCAACACAAAACTAGATAGAGAGAACAGATAAATCTCAAGGCCAAAAAATCAAGTTGACTCAGTCACTAAAAAGCACATAGTGCGGAATACACTTGATACTGTTGACTACCAGATTTGGTATTATTGACTACCGGATTTGGTACTATTGACTACCGGATTCGGTTGTTCAATCAGGGCTTCTCATTGCCCTCAAGTAACACGGAAGAGTACCAAATCCGGTATATCGAGTACCAAAGACTACTATGGAGTACCAACTCAGATCTGTAGAGTACCAAATCCGGTATATCGAGTACAAAATCCTAGAGATCGAGTGCCAAAGCCTATCCATAGAGTTTCAAACCCTCTCGACAGAGTACCAAAACCTATTTATCTAGTACCAATGCCTATGTATAGAGAATCAAAGTCTATTTACAGAGTACCAAACTCATCGGATACCACCAAAGACTATCTGTAGAGTACCAAATCCTCTCTGAAGAGTACTACATCCTATCTGTAGAGTACCAAAGCCTACCACTATAGGACCAAATTCTATTTACAGGGTACCTCACACTTCTGATAGTACCAAAGCCTATATGTAGAGTACCAAACTCATCGGATACCACCAAAGACTATCTGTAGAGTACCAAATCCTCTTTGAAGAGTACCAGATCCTATTTGTAGAGTACCAAAGCCTACCACTATAGGACCAAAGTCTATTTACAGGGTACCCCACACTTCTAATAGTACCAAACCCTATATGTAGAGTACAAATAATATCTATAGAGTACCAAAGCCTACCGACAGTACCATATTTGGAACTTTTTGGTACTGTTGAACTTGGGTGCACGTCTATCCACTATTACAGTACGAAATTTGGTACTTTTTGGTACTGTTGAACTTGGGTGCACGTCTGTCCACTATTACAGTACCAAATTTGGTACTTTTTGGTACTCTTGAACTTGGGTGCACGTCTGTCTACTATTACAGTACCATATTTGGAATTGTCTAAAGCTAGTTTTGGCACTACTGCAGTAGTAGAATTTTACCAGTACCATGAAGTTGGTTTTTTTCTGAATCGTTTTGTTTTTGTGCCATAGGTTGAGCTACACCAAATATTCAAGAAGGCTCACCCAACAGTGGTAGTGTCTCTTAGATGCTTCGAGGCATTGAAGCCATACTTTGTACGGAAGTTGAAGGACAAAAATACTTGCTGCTGTGTGGTTCATGTGCAGATGCTCTATTTCAAAGAGGCCCTTAATCAAATGCGGCAGAGCAAGTTTGGGCACCACGGGAAAGGTCACCTTTGCACTTGCTCAGTTCGTTGCAGAGGTGATGAGAGAGGAATGTGTTTTGCAAACCAAGCAGTGTGTCAGCACATCACCGGTATGTGGGAATCCATCATGTGCCCAAAGCCTCCAAATTGTGAATACCATGCAAAGAAATGCTTGATGGGGGATTGCTCACAATGTGGAGTACGGAGGTTGACATTTTGTCCCGATGAGATAGCAAAGGATAGCAAGGAGGTGTCTGTGAAGGTTTTCATGGAGGTTGGAACAAGGCAGGTTCACGAAGGTGGGAGTGAGAAGAAGAGAAATGACTTGATTGTGCAACGGATGAAAAGTGATACTTTTCTTAGCCTATTTTCATCCCATCTAACAAGCTTCATCAGGCACAACTTTGTCTTCCGTTGGCAAGCCCAACAATTCAAGGACTGTTTGCAAAATTTTCCTAGCAACGTTGTAGTATCTTTTATTGACTTTGCGGAGAATTATTCCTTTAAAGTTCAGAATGAAATTCAGTCAATGCATTGGTGGTCTACCCAAGTCACAATACTTGTGCACATCACTTATTTAAGAAATGCAACATGTGGTACACAGAAGACACTACACTTCTACATATCGGATGACAAGCAGCATGACACATTGTTTGTACAACATTGCTTCTTGTTGCATGACAAGTGGCTGAAAGAACGAGGACATTCTCTGCAACAACATTGGGTTTGGTCAAATGGTGCTGCTTCACAATTCAAGGCCCATAGACCTTACTATCTTGTGGCGGGTTAATTTTATTTGCGAGTTAATCAATTCGTGTTTTTTTGCTACAGGTGATGCTTTTTCGAGTTTATAGAAGCATGGATTCCACTCATATGTATGCTCTCTAAGGTGGCATTGTGGTATGTTAAATAAGTACCGAGGGAAGGAGAGAGAAGAAGGATTAGACGGAGAGAGAAAAACATACTTGTGAAATAGAGATAGGATCGGGGTGTGAGAGTACCGACAACAAGAGAGAGAGAGAGAGAGAGAGAGAGAGAGAGAGAGAGAGAGAGAGAGAGCCTGAGAGTGGGAGATGAGGGGGAGAGAGGAAAGATAGGTTCAAAATGAAAAAAGTCCGGCTAAAGTTTGGGCAAGAAGGTTCTCAAGCCGATTCAAATTATTTCATTTAGTAACTTGGTATAGAATTGTTTATGTGTTGGTTTAATGTATATATTTTATAAATATCCTACATTTTAATTGAGATGAAAGTGGAGTTAAGTAAAAGTGGAGTTTTGTTGTGAAGAAGGAGGTTGTGTGCACGTTTACTACTCACATGTGTGTGTGTGTGTGTGTGTGTGTATGTGTGTGTGTGTGTGTGTGTGTGTGTGTGTGTGTGTGTGTGAGAGAGAGAGAGAGAGAGAGTGGGAGATGAGGGGGAGAGGAAAGATAGGTTCAAAATGAAAAAATTCCGGCTCAAGTTTGGGCAAGAAGGTTCTCAAGCCGGTTCAAATTATTTCATTTAGTATCTTGGTATAGAATTGTTTATGTGTTGGTTTAATTTATATATTTTATAAATATCCCACATTTTAATTGAGATGAAAGTGGAGTTTTGTTGTGAAGAAGGAGGTTGTGTGCACGTTTTCTACTCACGTGTGTGTGTGTGTGTGTGTGTGTGTGTGTGTGTGTGTGTGTGTGTGTGTGAGAGAGAGAGAGAGAGAGAGAGAGAGAGAGAGAGAGAGAGAGAGAGAGAGAGAGAGAGTTTTCCTGTTCATATGCGTGTGAAAAGGTTCCAAAGCCGGGTCCACAAATAATGTTTTCCGAGCCCTTAGAGAGGCAGTTTGTGGTGGTTACTCATTGCACTATTATATGCCTATAGTATTCATAGAAGAATAATAATCATAGTGTTTCCCGAGCCCTTAGAGAGGCAGTTAGTGTTGTCTACTCATTGCACTTTTAGATGCTTATAAATCTTATAGGGGAATAATAATCGTAGTGACAAATCATGCATATTTTATTGCACACCCCACTTTAAAAGTTAGTGGTGGAGTAGTAGATGATTATATTATTCATATTGACAAATCATGCATATATTATTGCACGCTCCAATTAAGCAGTTAGCATATGCTGCGTGGGACCCCTCATGTCACTAACACATGCCACTCTTCCATCACTATCAATGCTTTTTGAGAGCATGGTGCTTTAGCCTATATAAATGTTACAAGGCAAGCACCATATGTTGCACAAGTGAATCGAAGGTGCTAATCAAGAGAGATTTTTTCATTTTCCCTGTACTTATACAATGCCTATAGGATATGCTAGTACTGGTAATGAGGTAGTTGCAAAAATCCATGAAGAGCTTCACAAACTCCCCCCCAACGCACCCCTTGAAGAAAAGAAGACGTTTACACAAAGAGAGCGTGACACAAACAAGGTAATCCGGATGTTCAACCACCTTAATCGTGCTCGCAACACCGGAGACCAGGAACTCAATGATGGCTTTGAGACAATGCGAGAAGCTCTGGGAAAGTGGAAGACATGGGGGTACATAGATAGCTCTCGAAGGGCCACTTTACAGGCGAAGATTGACCATTTGCTTGTCTGCAAACGCACAATCAACCTGGTCGACATCTCTGGCTCTAATGTGGTAGAAGATTGAGGCAAGATTTAAATAATTATGCACTAGCACATGATAAATTGTACTAGTGTGATGCAAGTTGTACTGTGTGTGTGTGTGTGCAGGTTTGATTCCCTACGTAATCATGTAAACAACTTATTTTAATTATATGATGCTTATTTTAACTATATGATGGTGTTCCACTCTTCAGTGCCTTGGCGAGAATAATTCATATGTCTCTGTCTGACTTATTATTATTGAAGTAGCTGTGATACTTTTAATCGGCCTGGTCTACTAACACATCTTCAAGATCTGTCATAATTTAGGGTATTGTTGATATCTTGTAGCTAAACTGAACCGTCAAATGTAACTACAAGCTGTTTGAAAGCTAAAAATGTAAAGAAAATCTATGTGAGTTTTTTATATAATGCAAGAAAAAGATGAGCATGTCTTTAGTATTTACCCTACTTTTGGTAGAATATACTTTCATGTCCATGTAGGTGTTGTTGCAAACAAGGATGAATGCCTAATAAGCCAATTTGAAACTAGGAATCTAAAAAATATTGATGGTTGTACTTGTTTGGGTGAAGACCTCAAAGTAATGAAACACGCATAGACTCTTGCATATAAAATAGTAATTAAGAACACTTTACTGAGTTGAAGAACTGCATACGTACATAAACACACACGTATAAATAACTATATATATTGTATAAACAAGTACTTAAAAACACTTTACCGAGTTGAAGAACTACTTACGTACATAAACACACACATATAAATAAATAAATAAAAAGATATTATATATATAATATAAATATTATACATAAAACTATATATATTCTTAGACCGACAGTGTAAAGAAATACTGACAAGCAAATGAAATTTTGACAGCATAACAACATGAAAAATAAAAATAAAACCATTCCATACTTGCTTCTGTGAAAGCTTGCCTAACTTTTGTTAAGCTTTCCTATTCTATACTTGCTTCCGTGAAGCTTGCCTAACTTTTGTGTATACATGAAACCATGATGATGTTTCTAAACATGAACAAAAAGCATGATTATATTCACAAGCAATCAAAATTTCGACAGCATAACGGCGCAAAAATACAAACAAAAAAAATTTCCATTCCATACTTGCTTCCGTGAAGCTTGACTAACTTTTCTGTATACGTGAAATCATGATTATGTTTTCAAACATGAACAAAAAGCATGATGATATTGATAAGCAATCAAAATTTTGGTAGCATAACGGTATGAAAATTCAAACTAAAAAAATTCCCATTCCATACTTGCTTCCATGCAGCAGCGAATGCTCACGGGAAGAAGAAATTACATGAGCAAAAAAGCATATGTTGGTATATTACTTTGGTAAATCCAAAGCTCTCAAAAAACTTCTATCTAGTATAATAAATATGAAATCATGGCTGAATTGATAAGGACGATCAACACCAACATGTCTTCAGTAATACCAAAAAAGTGGCACCCAAACACCATGGTCACACGTCGTTCCATAAAAATCACAAACTAGAAAAAATGATAGATAATACCAATGTTGATGTCAATCAAGGGCAATGTGATCCGGGCTCATATTGTTGCCAATCAGTCTCCTCATCGCTATCTGCATCAACTGCTGAAATAACACGTACACATGGAGCCTTGAAGCGTGAAAGATGTTGATGGAAGACCTCTGGATCACTATCTATGCAGAGACAGTGTCTAGACAACTCAACGCAAACATTGCCCAAGCCACCACATCCAGAAAACATATCAACAATGTAGGTGTGCTCCGCAGTAAATGTCCGCACAAGCCAGCTAACAAAAGCAAAAAATATGCGTATTTTTACTTTATGTAACATAGTCCAATAACGCATAGTAGGAAGCATATATTCTTACCGAAAGAAGTCAAGGCTACGCTCGGCGGCACCTCTAAGAGCGTGTCCTCCAATGTACTCTCCGTCGACGCGCTCCACCAGTATTCCAGACTTGGCATCGAAAGAGTTGTTGTCCACGCTCTCTCCATCTCATCGATCGTAGATAGGACGTTGACCCTTACGATAAAACAATCCTAGCAATAGTGTTTCCACCTACAAATTACAACTAGAATGTGATCTAATTGAAGAAAACTACAAGCATGCTTTTCAATCAACAAATAAATTTACTTACTCTCTCAATCTCAATGGTCTTTCGCACATAACCATCGGGGATCAAAATAAGGATGGTGTGCATCATTTTGAATCCCATCTCGATGGCATGGCTAGACACAATGCCAAAGTGATCAGTGAATTTTTTCTTTAAGAAATTCAATACTTAGGTCATATTATCTCTCAAGATGGCATCCACATGGATCCAACCAAGCTTGAGGTAATAAAAGGATGGCCTAATCCAAGAAATGTACATGATCTACAAAGCTTTATTGGTATGTATGCATAATGTAGACGCTTCATAGCTAAACTCTCCCAAATAGCAGGACCACTACATGACTTGACAAAGAAAAAAGTTAAGTACATTTGGACTGCTAAAGAGAAAAGTGCTTTTGACAAGCTTAAATAAAATCTTACCTCTCAACCTGTGGTTACACTATCAGATCTCTCAAAAACATTTGAGGTCCAATGTGATGCTTGTGGAGATTTGCCTTGGAGCAGTTTTGCTTCAAGAAGGGCATGCCGTAGCATATGAGAGCTAAAGACTCAATTGCGACGAGCGAGTATTGGGCATCTACGACAAGGAGATACTAGCTATCCTACATGCCCTTGCCACATGGAAGCACTATCTTTTGGGGACTCCATTCATCCTACGTACGGATCACCAGAGTCTTAAGTACTTCATGACACAAACCAAGCTCTTTGACAAAAAAATGAGGTGGCAAAATATTCTTTTTCAATTCAGTTTTCATATTGTAGTCAAGCACAATCATATAGCCAATGAGGTGTCCATAGCAACTCACAATGATCTATCTTCTATGATAGATGAGTATGCTACTGACCCCAATTTTAAAGAAGTTATTTCAGCCCTTGCCTTAACGCTAGTTTGGTACCAAAACAGGACACTTTAAGTGTCCTTTTTTAACAAATTTAAATGAAATGCTACTTGCATTAGACAATTTATCTAAGAAAACCCTCTTGATATGCTTAAATATGTTAGCTAGAGGGTGATGTACCACCCATTGTCTACCACATACTTTGAAGCTATTACGGCCACTTTCTTACTTAATTTTCGAGAGAATTGATTCCATGGAGGGACCTGCATAATACGCATTGTTAATTTAATTAAAGTTCCAAAACTATCATAGACTGTCCATTGTGGTTTTGAAGGATGCATACCTCGTTCTGTGAAAAATTTTCAACTTTAAAGTTTGTTGGAAAATCCACAAACAAAAGAGAGGCCATTTCATTGCTCTTTTCCCCATCAACATGGGCTGAATGAAGAAAATCCAAGATCCTGCATACGATCAAATAAATGTATTTCAAACATTCACAACACACACCACACATAGTTAGTCTTTCTTTTCACATGTGTTTACCATTTCTCATCATCGAGAGAAATTTTGTAAACATCTAGCATGTTCCCAATAACATTCACATCACAATCTATGGAAGGCACTGCATAATCAGAAAATAAAATATTTCATCAAGAATTGTTGAGTAGAAAGAAAGTGACAGCTAGATATCTATACAAGCAAGTTTACCTGTGGAGCCTTGAGCAGCTTTTTGGTTCTTTTTGGGAGACTTCTTGGGCTTCTTGGATCTAACAAAATCCAATCGTTTCTTTATAGAGGAGATTGTACTATTGTTTACTCTTTTCGAAGAGGTGGCTTTCTTGGAAGCTAAGCCAATCTCCTCAATACCATTTTCATTTCTTTCAAGAACGTGCTCTAAAGCAAACAAAAATATATTTCTCACAAACATAATCTAAATAGTATGAGCACTTTAACAATTTTGTAGTTTTTATAAATGCAAAAAATAACCTTTATATAAGTTCCCTTCATCACGTGGGTAGGTGCCTCAAGTGTAATCTAGCCACCAAGGGCAATACTCAATTTCCCAAGCAATCAAACCATAATCTCTCATCCATAGTGGATACATACACTCCTCACAAGAGAGGTCCCTCCAACTTTCAACAGCAATTGGCAACTTCTCCAACAAAGTTTGATCGTAAAGCTGAATTAGCCATCTACATAAAATGCAGTTAACTTTATTTGAGCTCCTTTCCTAAGTGACTTATTTATTATACAAACTCTAAGTAAAAAATACAATAACAACCATAAAGATATCAATTGTATTACCTGAATAATACTCTCCTTGAAGATTCCATAAGCTCTGGAATTTTTTCATCTGACTCTTTTGTGTTGAGCTTACTCCAAAGCTCCACAAAAGCTTTATCAATGTGGTCCCTCAATTGGTGATGAAACCATGCTTCAAAGCCCTCCGTCATTTCTTCAATCATTTTCCCTTTGATCCTCAAGCATTGCTTCAAGATACTTCCCCAATACCACTCTTTACGCAAGTACATTCTAAATTTCATTGCACTAATATAACGCTCAAAAGTAACATCATCTACACGGCAATGCATCAAAGAGTGCAATATTTCCTTTTTCCTATAGAGCAAACAATAAACAAACCATAAATGCATTGATTCATTTGATGATTTCATGTGTATTTTTTATCCAAAAATTATTACCTCTCTGGTGATATTTTAGAAGTTGCCAAAGATGGACTTTGTCTCTTGTAAGGCCCACTTGATCCTTTTCTCTTATCCAATTGAAGTTAAATAATAAAGAGAAGAACCCTTGGCCATTGGCGGGGTTGGCAATGGCCAACATCTATGTTACATTAGCACGAGATCAAATCAAATCAATTTTTCAATCAAATATATCAAATTCAAATGACATGTCAACTTACAATTTTGTAGAAATTCAAACATAAACGGGGAGAAGAGAAAGTGTTTACCTTATAAGCTCTTTCTTTGAATATTTTTTCTACTCTTCCTCGAGCAACCATTTCCTTTTCTGGCAGTGAAATCGAGGGATCATTGATCTCTTGCATCTCTTTGATAAGAGACAAGTCAAAGTCTTCCTTTTGTAGAGCAAATGAAAAAAAAAAGTAAGATTTTTCAAAATAATTTCAAGCTTTAGAAATTACATAAAAAGTGTACTTTAAGGCAAAAAAATATACCTTCCATATGAGCATTGCTAATAAAAGAGCAGAGCGTTGTACCAACTCCCTTTAGATGCCTTCTTCTCACAAGCAAACTCTACCTCTATCCATCGAATCCAATCTTGGGGAAAGTCTTTCATTAAAGAATCTTTGCTTGCCACAGCCAGTTTTTGGAACAAGAAGATCTCCTGCCCAAAATTTGTGCTCACAGTGGTTCTACCAATCCTAAACCACAATATCTTAAATTAAATGGCAGCAGAATGACATCGATAAAGTAATAGCAATAACGTTCAAAACAACAAATGTGCTTACTCATTTTGAGAGCGCAAAGCTAGCATAAGCTCCCCCTCTGCACTTCTATCAACAAAGACAAATTGACATTTCATAGAACAATGTTTCCACTTTATCATTGAAAATTCTACAACAACAAAAAAGAAAATTAGAAAGCATAGAGTAATACAAGTCAACTTTATATTAAACAAAAAAAGAAATCACTTACGTGTTTTTATTAAGTGCATCCAAGTTTTCAAACGGTGATTACCATCCCAAACGATAAATTTTTTTCCCCTTAAGTCTTCCCACTCAAGGGGAAGGGAATTATCAAAATCATCGCTTATTTCTTGCCAAATAGGCCCCCATTCATCTTTGTCTAAGTCGGAAACATAATGTTGATCATGGCCTGGCTTCTTAAATGACACAAGAAATGGAGCTCCAAGCACACTGTATCCAGACATCTCAAACCTTTTCACCAAGCCCTTAGTGCCTGGACCCACCGCTCTAATGGCTTCATTTTCCATCAATCTACAAAGAGGAATTCGAGGAGGTTCCCCACCTCTCTTTACAATAAAACCCTCCTCTAATATTTGACCATGAACATCCTTTCCAAATACTGTTGGATGATCGGGAGGTTTAGCAACAATTGTTGTTGCTTCAGACACGCTGTGAGCCACCAATTCATCTTGTGTAGCATGAATATCTATGAACACCTCTTCTTCATGCACATCACTCAATATATCCTCTTCTTCATGCACATCACCCAAAATATCCTCCTTTCGATGGACATTGGAAGAAGCAATGGAAGATCGTGCATTGGCCCTATGCCCTGTAGTGCCAGACCTTAATGTGTATCCTACTCCTACAAGCAAAAAACAATAAGAACACAAATAGTTTAGTGAGTATGATGAGACAAAAGAAAAGAAAACAAATAGCTTAATGTATTTGAACTTACTTTGAGAGATACCTGTCCTGCCACGTTTAGATGGTGTACGAGCCATAATCTATTAACCACAAACAACAGAAATCTTCTTAGCAATGACAATACAAATATAAAATTCTAAATTTCGGCAGCATAACGGCGTAAAATGCAAACTAAAAAAAAAAACCATTCTCAACTTGCTCATGGCAAGGAAAAATACAAATCCACTTTGACATTTGTATACCTCTTCTCTACAACGACCTGTTCTTACATCATTGTAATTGTTACTGTAAGTGTGTATGCAAGTGTGTTAAAGTGTGTGAATGCAAGTGTTTATATGTGTGTGTGTGTGTGGATGTATGCATGATTGTGTGTGTGAATGTAAGTGTAATATGTGTGTGTCTTTATGCATGATTGTGTATGTGTTTGTGCTATGTATGCAAGTGTGTTGATGTTGTGAATGCAAGTGTTTATATATGTGTATGTGTGTATGTATGCAAGTGTGTTGATGTTGTGAATGCAAGTGTTTATATATGTGGGTGTATGTATGTATGTATGTGTGTGTATGCAAGTGGATGTGTGCATGATTATGTGTGTGTGAATGTAAGTGTAATATGTGTGTGTATGCAAGTGTGTTGATGTTGTGAATAAAAGTGTTTATATATGTGTATGTGTGTATATGCTTGACAATACAAATATAAAATTCTAAATTTTGGCAGCATAACGGCGTAAAATGCAAATTACAAAAAAAACCATTCTCAACTTGCTCATGGCAAGGAAAAATACAAATCCATTTTGACATTTGTATACCTCTTCTCTACAACGACCTGTTCTTACATCATTGTAATTTTTACTCTAAGTGTGTTTAATATGTGTGTATGCAAGTGTGTTGATGTGTGTGAATGCAAGTGTTTATATGTGTGTATGTGTGAATGTATGCATGATTGTGTGTGTGTGTGAATGTAAGTGTAATATGTGTGTGTCTGTATGCATGATTGTGTGTGTGTTTGTGCTATGTATGCAAGTGTGTTGATGTTGTGAATGCAAGTGTTTATATGTGTATGTGTGTATGTATGCAAGTGTGTTGATGTTGTGAATGCAAGTGTTTATATATGTGGGTGTATGTATGTATGTATGTGTGTGTATGCAAGTGTAATGTGTGTACGTATACATGACTGTGTGTGTTTGTGCTATGTGTGCAAGTGTTTTGATGTGTGTGTATCACTGTGTGTGTGTGTGTGAGTGTGTGTGTGTGTGCTTACCTGGACACGCTCGCCCGATCCACCGGAGGAGGTCCAATGGAAGCTCCATTGGAGCTCCTCCATGCCTTGAAAGGCATGGTGAGAAAGCAGCGCGCGCACTGCCCTCTCATCATGCCTTTCAAGGCATGGAGGAGCTCCAATGGAGCTCCATTGGACCTCCCCCATGCCTTGAAAGGCATGGTGAGAGGGTAGTGCGCGCGTTGCCTTCTCACCATGCCTTTCAAGGCATGGGGGAGCTCCATTGGAGCTCCATTGGACCTCCTCCGGTGGATCGGGAGAGCGTGCGCAGGTAAGCGCACACACACACACACACACTCACACTCACACACACACACACACACACACACACGTGAGTAGAAAATCTACACACACATACACACACACAGTACCTTGTCTTCTCTTACTCCTTCTTCTTCACAGCAAAACTCCACTTTCTCTTCACTCCACTTTCATCTCCTTCTTCACAGAAAAACTTCACTTTCACTTCACTCCACTTCAATCTCAATTAAAACTCCATTTAAACTTCACTCCACTTTTATCTCAACTACTACTTTTTTCACACACACCATATATTACAAAAATGATATTGTGGTATAAACACTCACACACACACATTCATTTATATATATATATATATGTATGTATGTATATACACACACAAAGATATACACAAAATGGATTCATATATATAGTTTTACTAAAAAAATACTATGTTTTTTACACACACACAACCATATATTTAAAAAAATGATTGTATGTGTTTGTGTGTATAAAAAACGTAGCATTCTTAAAGTTAAGTCATGCACACACACACACACACACACACACATACAAAATGTAAAAACTATGTGCACAGTTAAATATCTTATGTGCACATACACTCAACTTAAATATCTTAACTTTAAAAAATGCACATACACTCAACTTAAATACACTCAACTTAAAAATATCTTAACTTAAACTATGTGCACATACACTTAACTTAAATATCTTAACTTAATAAAATGCTACATTGTTTACACACACCCACAAAATCATTTATACACACGTACAGTAATGTATATAACTTAACTAAAATAATTATATATACACACTACCAAAAACACACACACATATATATAAAATGACAAGATGGAATCATATATATAACTTAACTAAAAAAATTGCTACGTTTTTTATACAAAGTCAGTCATATAGAATGTTACATTTTTTATACACACACTCACACAATCATATATATATATATATATATATATATATATATATATATATATATATATATATATATATATATATATATATATATATATACACACACACACACACACACACACACACACATACACAAAAGATGAAGACACTATTAGACTGCATTAAATGCAGTCCTTGAACCACCATTTAGAAATTAAATGGCCCCTCAAATTTGATGACATATTCCACTGCACATACATTCAGAACCGTCATATATTAAATGCACTTCTTCAATTATGATTTTCATTATTCTTTGAGCCGTCACAAGATCTTATGCAACTGTCTTTTCGTCTACCTACCAATCTTTCACTTTCATTAACCTTCACATCTTTCATTAACTTTCACCAGTTTCATTAACCTTCACTTTATCTTTAACTTTCATTAACCTTCACCACCTTCACTTAATCCACCACAGTTTTCTCGCATCTCCACCCTGTAATCTGTTGCTTGAGAGAATATGTCCAACATGAAAGTAACAATAACTTGGAAGGTTGGTGGTCAGATAGTCAACCGCGACATTCAGTTGAAGGGAAACTCATTGTTGCTTAGTGCTTACTATTTGCAGAGTTTGTTGCCTCCATCTTGCCATTTTCAGTCACTATCTGCTCTTATTGAAAGTGATTGTGGCCTAACAAAAGTCTTGCTGCAACCACAGTGGGATATAGAAGGTCATCAGCATTTCTTAATAGATGGTTCTTTTTCGAGCTTGTTTGAGATGCTTCATTCAGACACATTTATACAGGTATCTGACAATGAGAAAGGAAATGACAAAGAGATATCTGAAGATGTTTTAAGCATTGTGCATCTTGAAAGTAGTGGTGACGATATAGGACAGCTCAAAACTCAGTCAATCGTCATTTGGATTCAACAAAATCCAGGGGCAAAAAAGTTAAATGATCTGTTAACATTATGTGGAGCTCCTTTGCAAGTTGCTGAACTTCCACAACATTATGATGGAAATCTGTGTTTTGAGTTACCTGCGACTCAGGATAAAACAAAACGAATGATAGGGATGGAACAACGCTTTGATGGTCACTTGTGGACTCGCCCCTCTGTGACAACCATGGTAATAGCATGCACAATTCGTCTAAGCCACTGTTTGGGATTCATGCAGTGTAATTATTCAACGTGTCCTCATTATATTAAGGAACAAGAATTCAATAGTAGAGATTTTCATGGATATTTGGACAGACAGGTGAAAAAGGACTACCTTGCAATGGAAGAGAATACAACAATAACTTGTCATTATTGTCAGAAGGTTGTTACTTGTGTTGCTGCTTGTCCTTGCAAAATATATTATGTTTTGCCTAGAGATGGTACAATGTCGCGACTGGCAATACATGTTGGTAAACATTGTCATAATGTTAAGGCAGGAACCTATAGGGCTGCTATTTCAAGAGTGCGGAAACTGATAGGTGCAGTACTAAAAATAGAAAAGGGTGGCCCAAGAAAAATTCAAATGTTGGTGGCTCAACAACTTGTTCTTCACTCCTTGATTGGTGAGGAAGCTGAAGCTACATCCGATGTACAATTCAATGATTTTTTGGAAGAAATGATGCCACTGGTTCAAACCAAAGGGTAAGAAAACTCAATTTGGTTCCTTGAATTTGTTAATTTTTTAACTATTATAAATTTAGCCTTCTTGTGATGCATCGTGTAGGTTTTCTTCAATTGTTTCAAAGGAGAGAAAGAGTCAAGGTGCTCTTATTGGGGATGGATATGATAATATTTTATTGCTTCAAAAAAAGTGCATGTTTCCTTTTTTTCATGGGAGTAGATTTCTTGGACAGGGTGAAGAGGATGACAAGTGCTTCCTATTTAAAATGTCCACTAAAGGACCAGGTTCTGGGATTGATCTAGTAAATCGGATGAAAAGAACTGAAACTGGTGACTTGAGAAATGCGTGGGTACATTTTGATTTTACCCATAGAATAGATGGATGGGCAACAATGTCATGCTCAGTTTATGATCCAAGGTAATCTTTAAGTATTTAAATATCTCGTATTTTTTTATCATTAAATAAAAGAAGATGTGTGAAAATGTTTATGTTGAATATCTTGCAGCATACGATCACTACAAATAATTGCTATATGTGAAACTAAAGAGGAGGATGCAAAGACTCAAGTTATTTTTTGGGAGAGCCTTAATTCAACAATGGAAAAGCACGGACATGGTGCAGCTGACTTTGCAGCTTTTATGTCTGATGAAGTTGGTGCAAATTGGAATGCTATTCGAACAGTCTTCAATGGCGGGCCAGATAATATCATGGAGGGACGTGAACGATCATGCCTATTTCATTGGAAGCAGAGTCTCCACAAATATGCTAAAAAGTGGATACCTCAACATCTAACAAATCAACACATTGATATGTGTGAGGACTGGAGAGCTTGTAAGACCATTGTGCTTGCATCTCAAAAGGCGCTTTCAATTCAAAAGTGGTGGAGACAACATCTATCTACAGAGAGCATCACAAGAGTGAGCAGATGGTTTAAATGGTGGGAGCAACGAATTTCACACTGGGGAGGAATTGGTTATGACAGAGAAATTAATGCACAGGTTGGGTTTGGAAGTAAACGAGCAAACTTCCTTACAAGCTAAGATGGAAAATAATGTAAGGGTGGCTTGTGTGGGAAAGGTTAATGGAGTGAAGGTTTCAGCTTTTGGTGTGGCAATCTCAATTGATGCTTATGTGATCCCAACTAAGGGGGAGGGCTATCCGCTAATCCTTGGAAGACCTTGGCTTATGGCTATGAAAGCTAGGCAAGATTGGGAGACAGGTTCCCTTGAGTTGCGACCAAATCATAAGGTAGGTGGCAAGCAACAAAAAATTGTGTATGACATGAAGCAGGGTAGACAACAAGACCTAGAGATGGAGACTTCTATGGATGAATGGAGCACAAGCAGCTGCTCTTCATCTGAGGATGAGTCATCTAAGGAGGATGCTAGCTCTTTGGAAGTCATGGGTATAATACTGCGAAACCCAGAAGGAGAAGGTGGTCAAGACTCTCTAAACAAGGAAGAAGCCACAGGCTTAGAGGAGATTCTAGCTAAGGACCTACTAGAAGAAGAGAGAGAACCCTATTTGCAGGTACTAAAGAACAGATCTGCTTTGGTACTCCATACATATGCTTTGGTACTCGATACACTGGATTTGGTACTCTACAGATGTGCTTTGGTACTCCATAGATAGACTTTGGTACTCGATAGACAGGATTTCGTACTCTACATATAGGCTTTCGTACTATCAGAAGTATGGGGTACCCTATAAATAGATCCTGGTCCTATAGTGATAGGATTTGGTACTCTACAGAGAGGCTTTGGTGGTATCCATTGAGTTTGGTACTCTGTAAATAGACTTTGGTTCTCTATACATAGGCATTGGTACTGGATAATTAGGTTTTGGTACTCTATAGAGAGGATTTTAAACTCTTTGGATAGGCTTTGGAACTCGATAGCTAGGATTTGGTACTTTATACATATTCTTTGGTATTGTAAACACCGTCTTCCGTACAGCAGACTCCGAATTTGGTACTGTCTGGACCAAATAAGCCTTAAGTAGCACCAAACAAGATGTAAAATTACTAGAAGTTGTTGGTACTTGAGATTCGTCGAGTAGATGTATAGGATGTTTGACGACACGTTTCCTTCCAATTCTCATCTTGCATATGTCTTTCTTGTTGGGTGAAACTCTGCTCTCTAATGTCCAAAAGGCATATACCAAATCTCTTGTTTCATTGGTAATAACGGTTCCTCGTGGCAATTGTCTCTCACAAGCACTCAATGGCAACACTTCATCTTCATCTTTATTCTCTAGCTGTGAGCTTGCTGCAGCTATATTCCTTCGATGGATCCCCAGAATACTAGCCATTCTAGATTGGTTTACTGATTGTGAGTTTGTACAATTGTTTAGAATCATTGACAAAGAGCTTCTCTTTACAAAAAGTTCTTTGTCGAATGAGGGACCTTGATTTGAGTCAAAGTGTTGTGCACACCCAATACAACAGTGTCTTCGACTTTGCTAAAATTTGATGGTTGCAGCAAGGAAAATGTTTGGTGGTCCAGGAGTTGCCTGAATAATTTCTTATGCTCATTCTTTGCAATCCCTACTGTTTGCTTGCACCAACATCAAGCCACTGCCGCTGCACAAATTTTCTTTCTTGACCTGGCTTCCCGTAATCCAAGAGCAGACGTAGGATGTCTTTCCTTGCTTCTCTGTGCACGTTTCTTTGTAGCCCAATAATCACGAAGAAAAGCCTGATTATCGGTACATGCAACTGGAATACTAGTGCTAATGGAATTGATGTGCATCTGCTGAACATTGCTTGGGCCACCTTGTACCTCGTTAAAAGAAAGGAACTGTGCATCACCTTCCATCTCGTCGATAGAGAGGAGCGGTGCATCACCTTCTACCTCGTTGAAAGAGAGGTCCTGAGCATCACCTTCTATCTCATTGAAAGAAAGTTCCTAAGCATCACCAAGACATGCTTTGACCCAGCGGTGGGTACTCGGAGTTTGAGGCAATTTAAGTTTTTTCACCAATCCATAATTGATGAAATTGTGAGTAGCATCGTCATCTACCAAAATGTGCACCTTGTGGCCTTGCAGAGATCCGTGCATACGTACTAACTCATGTGGTCCAAAGGTTTGTTGCCACATGGAAGTTGTGAGACAGCATTCATGTACCACCTCTGTGTGTGTTACTTCCGCTAAAGAGAAGAGTGAGGAAGACTCAAGAGGTAGCAGTTGCACCGTGTGCACTACTTTATCCTTGCCATGAGCAGCAGGTTTCCCCTTGGGACAATCCTTTTTGCCATGACCGCTTCCTAAATATTAAAAACATAATTTTTCTTTCTTAGCTTTATCAAAGTCCTCAAGAGAGAGAGAGGACCCCTGGACCCCTTGGGTTTTTTAGATGCATCTGAATTGGCAACTATAAATTTTCTTTTATTGATCCCATACTGAGTGCGTGTATTACCATGTGTATTAGTAGGCACGTGACTATAATGTGCTTTCTTTTCATCCAGTCATTATGAATATATGCTTTCACTATGGCTTCCTCAAGTGTTTTAGGGTCTTGGGTCTTGACGTACTTCTTCAGCTCTGGTATCAAAACTCGTACAAACCCCCGTACTTGTTGAAAGTTATCTAAGACTTCCAATTTGAGGATAACATCCCAATAGTGAGAGATATACTCAAGCAATGATGGGTATTGGCGCATGGAACATGTGTCCCAAGCCGTCCAATTCCGATCCGCCTCATTTGTAGGCAAAATTTCTTTGCTAAACATAGCTTCAAAAGTTGCCCAACTCTGTGGTATGGTGTTCTTCTCCTTGAGAGACATCCACCATTTGTAGGCCTTGCCTTCCAGAGTTAAGCTCGTTTGTAGAGCTCTGACTGCGTCCGGAGTATGCCGTAAGGTGTGAATTCCATCCCACTTGCTGAGAAAGATATTCACTGCATCCTTATTGCGGTCTCGGTCTTCTCTTTTAAAAATCGGTGGTTTGGTGTTTTTCAACAATTCATCCACCTCTTTTGGAGTGAGAGTATGCAACATATCAGCATTTGGGCCTTGCCCTATATTAGAACGGCCTTGCCGTTGTGTAGCAACGTGCTCATGCATGCGCGTGTCAGCAGGACCCTTGGACTGCTGTTGCATTAATTGAATTACGAATGTGGATAGTTTAGTAACATTTGCATTTAAAGCTTTGAAATTTTCATCCATGACTGCCATGTGTGTCTGAAGTGCACAAAATTCTTGAATATCAAGCAATTCATAAGTGTCATCCCCTGTTGTAGCGTCGCGGGTATTCTCCTTGAGAGGATCCGGCCGTGGGCCATCATTGGCAGGATCAGGTGTACTTTGCTCAAAATCAAATGTCATATTGATATTCGAATCCATGGCGACACAGTGCGGTGCAAGGAATAGTAAAAAAAATACCTGAGATTGAGAGCACTTGCAAAGTGTAATTAGCCTTGCTAATTTCGTCAAAATCGATAGTATTCCGGTGGAAATTGATTCGAATTGTCCGCCATATAGGGAATTCCGCAATTCCTAGGTAGCCGAATCAATTATACTTGCAATCGTTAACTGATTTTCAAAAGTAATTGTACTTTGAACACCCGTCGGAATGCTTTTCTTAAATCTCTGAGTTTCTTTCGGTAACACGCAAAGAATTTGGTGCTCGAATTTTGTGCCGGCTGTGTCGAGATGCCGCACCTTGTCGGACCTTGCCGAATCTGCACACGAGGGAGGGGATGAGGTACCCCACTGTGGGTACCGCCCCTTGTTCTTGAAAATAGGGTGTGGCCACTAACCCCCAATGGGGTTGGGCGCCCTTGTAGTCTGAAAAATCAATCGCGCAGCGGCTATGGCCGCTTACAACAACGCGCGAGCAAGGAAGGGGGTCACGGCGGCCTCTGTAGTGAGCAAGGGGTCTCGGCCCGGGATCGTGAAATGCTCCCTCGTCCGGCGCGAAGCCATAGAGCCTGTGAGGAGTGAATTTGATGCAGGTCGGCTTGACGGCTCCTCGTTGCAAGGGGGGTTGCCCACGGAATGCCTGCCTATCCTCCTCCTCACAGGAGAGGTGTTCCACGATTTGGTGACCCCGACATGCAGCTTGCTCATGCAAGTTTGTGTGGCTCCCCTCCTCCACGGCTGTGCCTTTCCCAAAAAATAACCAAGCTCTTGATACCAATGTTATACAAGGGGAACTAGAGCATAGGAGTCCACCACCCAACCACCCACTATATAGCATAGCCCCTGGCCCTTTGCCCTAGTTGGACTCCCTTTCCACACTGCCTAGCCGGCCTTGCCCTTGTCTAGTCCAGCCTTGCCGGTGTCCTGACACTTCCCTCTATCAAACTTTGTCTTTTGGCACAGCACACATTTAGAAACATATTTTCTTTTATGGCATGCCAATAGAAATATGTTTCTACCCCTTTTAGGGTAGATTGAATCCCTCTATGCCCCGCATAAAGAGGAGCATGAGATTCATACATTACTTTCTCACGTAGTGAGTTAGTAATGCATAGTCTATTGCCATAGAGAAGATAACCATCTTGTAGAGTAAATGGTTCATCTTTCTTCCCTAGTGCAAGGGCTGAAATCATATCTCTAAAATTGGGATCAATAGCGTACTCATCTATCATAGAAGATAGATCATTGTTGTTACTATGGAAACCGCATTCACTCTCGGCCATCTTGAGAGTGCATCGGCTACTTGATTATGCTTGCCATCAATGTGAGCAATATAATCAATGAAATTGCAAAAGGAAAATTGCCCACCTCATTTGTTTGTCAGAGAGCTTGGTCTGCGTCATGAAGTACTTAAGGCTTTGGTTATCCGCCCGTAGAATGAAAGGAGTCCCCAATAAATAGTGCTTCCATGAGTACTCTAAGGCATGTAGAAATGAGAGGAGTTCATTTTCATATATGCATAGAGCTTGCTCAACAGGGTCGATCCTTTGACTTTCGTAGGCTATGACATGCCCTTCTTGGAGTAAAACAACTCCAAGGCAATCACCACAAGCGTCACATTGGACCTCAAATGGCTTTGAGAGATCCGACAGTTTAAGCACAGGTTGAGAGATAAGCTTTCTTTTAAGCTTTTCAAAAGCATTGTTCTCCTTGGCAAACCATGTATACCTAACATTTTTCTTTGTTAGGTCATGTAAAGGTCCCGCGATTTGTGAGAACTTTTCTATGAAGCGTCTATAGTATGCAGTCTTTACAGTATCCTTACAGTATCTTGATCAACTATCCTTATTTGATGGTAGCCACTTTTTAGGTCAATCCTACTAAAGTAGATCGACCCTTGTAGCTTATCAAATAGGTCTTCTACCTGTGGAACGGGAAACCTATTCTCGATAGTGATCATATTTAGTGCTCTATAGTCGACACACATACAATATGTGCCGTCTTTCTTTTGCACTAATAACACGTGTGAGAAAAATGGAGATGAGCTAGGCCTAACCATGCCCTTCTTAACTAGCTCATGCACTTGCCGCATAATCTCCTCTTGTTGAGCTTGAGAAACTCTATAAGGAGGTTTATCAGGCGGTGAACTTCTTGGAAGAAGTTCAATGGTCATCATTGCCTTGTTTAGGAGGTAGTTTACAAGGGATATCGTCAATAAAAATATCTTCAAATCCCTTGAGAAAATTGGATAACTCTAATTCCTTGTGATTGTTTATATTTTCTTTTGCTAAAGCATTAGGCTCATTTTGAGAATCTTTCACAAAAATCATGTACGCAGAAATAGAGCTCTTTATTGACTTATTGAAAGCTTGCATATGTACAATGGGTATGGTGTTACCCAACTCTTTGGCATCTATGTACATATCTTTCTCCCTGAACCTAAAGTAGATTTGCCTTTTAGGGAATTTAACATTCGCAGCCATGCGATCAAACCATGGTGCCCCTAGGAGTACATCCTCGTACTTGAGAGGAGAGATAAAGAAGTCCTCCTTGTCCACATAGCTTGGACATGGAGCCTCAATTTCCCAATTAAGGGAGTGACTGAAGCTTCTTGCCCCTTGAAAGCACCATCGGCGGGTAGGACATCTCCCATCTCATAGGCTTGGATGCCTAGCTTGGTGGCCAACTCTGTGGATATGAAATTGTGAGTAGAACTAGGGTCAAAGAGAATAAAAGCATCATGTTCTCTTACCTTTCCCCAAGCATGGCATAGAGGAGATCCTTTGTGGTGAGAATCCTCTTCTTGGATTTCGTCCAAGGTAGCTCTAGGAGGCTTATTTTGTGTATTATTGTGGGGACAAGCACGATAGGCATGGCCTTGCTCACCGCACTTCAAACAGCGGTAATCTTTACGATAACACTCAAGCTCTTCAGGCGAGAGTTTATTTTGGACTTTATAAACTCCCTTCTGCTTATCTTTTTTGTTTTTGGCATTGCCTTTAGGAGGCTTTTGGACTGTGTCCTTCTCCTTAGGCTCATTATTATGGTCCTTGTTCTCCGTGGGCTTAAGATTTCTCTTAGCCCCTTGTTGGAAATTGATTCATGAAGCCACCATGGTATGGTGTATGACCGCAGATATGGTGCGTGGCCTTTGGGAGTTGACATATCTTCAGTTAGACACGCACAAAATTGTTGTTTTTGCTCTCCAAAATCCATCTTTTTGAAGACAATGGCTTTGAGATGTAAGTCCCAAAGCTCTTCTACATATTTATGAATAGATTTGTAGGGGGAGAGCTTCAAGCTTCACGATTCGGTGAGTACTTTATCTTTGGCATCGGTAGCCAAAAACTGCTTCATGTTGGAAGCTCTTAAAGCTTTCCATGTTCGGGGAGCTTCATTGTTCGCCTGTAGGCTAGACCACCATTGTCTAGCGGACTTTTGAAAATGCATAGCTTTATGGCGTAGCTTAGAGGACTCCGTGAAGCCCTCATCTCCAAATGCCGCATTGAATTGTTGAATGAAGGCCAAGACTTTGTCTGTAGCACCAAAGGTGCCATTGTAGGTAAGGAAAGAGATGTTCTTTCCTCCCTCTTTGAACTTTTTGAGCTTGGACGACCTCCTCCATGCGGCATAGGGTTTCCTATGTCCTCTTCTTTTTGGTGGTTTGAAGGCTCCACCATCACTTTCTTCAGAAGAGGAAGAATTTGAGGAGGATGGAGAAGAGGGTGACCTCTTTCTCGCCCTTTTCTTCCCTTGTTCCTCCTTGTCTGCACCATCTCGTTCGTCATAAGAGGAAGAGGATGAAGAAGATGGAGAAGAAGGTGACCTCTTTCTCGGTTTTTTCTTCTCTTGTTTTTTTGTCATCCCTCTTTGAATTATGGTGTGGAGAAGTGTGCGATGGTCTTCTCCATTTAGGGGGTGTTGGAGAGCGTTTTGCGTGCCATCTTCGTGGAGCCATCTGCATCGAGGTGGCAGGAGACTCACTTCTTTCTCATTATTTCAGTGGGGGCTCTACCATTGAAACTTGAATTCTCCTTTGGGAAGGAGATGTGTTGTCAGATAGTAGATTTTTGAGCCCTTCATATGGATCCTCTTCTTCTTCCCATATCGGAGAGAGCTCTCTTTTGGAAGTCTCACAAGGAGGCTTCCTAGGTACTCTCTTCTCTTGGTGGGGAGTTTACAGAATTGCATGAGCACGTAGCTGCCATTGCACTTCACTTTGGAGGGATGGATTTCCCAGCGCTTGTTGAATCCTAGAAACAAGGTAATTAACAAGCATAGGGGCATCATTAGTAGCATGTTCATTAGCAAATCAAAGCTATCAACATTATTCTCTTTACTATTATCAATCATTCTAATAGCTTTTAAGTGTAAAAAGTTTTAGGTGTACTTTGGCACTTCAAGCCCTAGTTGCTACTCTTCTTAACCCCTTTAGAAAAGCACTCAAGCTCCTGTACCAGTGTCTTGAATATCATTATTTGTAAGGAATAGAAGAGAGGGTCTATCAACACCAAAACAGTACCGGCTCCTATCAAGCTTCTAATAGATCAATAGTGGGTAAGCCGTAGGCAAGCGCTATAGGACTCCACTATTAAGACCATAGATCTTGATGATGATGCCCCATTATCTGCAAGAAGCAGGCGCACTGCAAGGCTGAAAAATCCCTATTCTACTTACTCAATTTCAATTCAAAATACCAACCATTTATAGTTAGCTTGAGGAACTCTCTTCTTGAGCAAGAAAATAGAAACCTTGTGCTCTGATACCAATGTAACATTTAATGGTCTAGAAACTTGTGTGTAGCAGAAAATAACATAGACCTAGTGAGCATTTCATTATAATATATTCCTAATGAGGATAGCAAGAGTGCTTGGATAGAGAGAGCAACAAAAGCATAACACCTAGCTAGATAGGCATGAACAATACTCCAAAAAGGGAGAGAAATTAAGCTATTGACAACCGTTTAGGACCAGATTTACATGGAGCCGTCCCCCCTCCAAAACGCTTTGTATTATAGGTTTCCCCCATCAAGGGAGACATTTTACAATACAATACTTTATGTTCCTTAAATAACTTGCTGGTGCAATGAAGACGGAAGCTTCAAGCACCAAGCTCACACTTATAAAACACAACATCAATTCCCTCACGGTCTCAGACCTAAGACCCCACACACCTTCGAAGATGGTGAGAGCGAGTGGGGTATGAGAGTAGATTGAGAGGAAGAAGGAGTATTCTTACAAGAAAGAAGTATGTCTCCCCACATAATCACTCATAATAGCTTAGCATAGCTTAGTAATTAACATGGTAGAGGAGATGAGCATGCATTGGAGCTTGGCTCTTGGTTGGATTTGCATCACAAAGCCAAGAGTTGTTCGTGTAGGCCTCCCTTCTCACAAGCTTGGACTAGATGAAGAGCTTTCCATTAAAGCTTGAGAAGGAGACAGTCTTCTTTACTCCACACATGAGATTGTGTGAGTGTGTGTGTGATAATGCCTTGCCAAAATCAGCCCCCTTCTCTCTCTTGATCGACCCCTCTTGCCTTTTTCTCATGTTGGCATCCTATTGGACCCTGCAAAGCTTAGCCAATGATAATCAAGAAGCATAAGTGATATCATTGTGAAATGTGTCCCCCTTTTCCGTTTTGTAAGAGCTTTAGGTATTTAAATAATGCAATTAAACTCTCATTGGACCGCTTAGTCTTCTGTCCAATAGGAATCAGGCAAGCCATTGGACTGTTGAATGCTCATTCGACCCCTTGGGAGACTGTCCAATAGTCTTCTAGAAAGCTTAATTTCTATTGGTTCTTTTATCAAGTGTTTTTAAATGAATTAAAGTAAATGTACTCTAGCCTAATTCTCATTGGTCCACCTCTATGGCCATCCAATAGGATTTGAATGCACTTTGGGCGGGCAACTAGCCTAGGGAGTTGACATGTGTCCACTATGCCCTTTGTGTAAAGGAAGCTTTCAAGAGTGTGTGTATGTTTCTCTCTCGTCCCCTACCAAAAGGGATCCCCCCCCTCAAGGATAGGGATGTGGGAAGACTTTTTAGTCTTCCCACAAGCATGCAATTTACCTAGAGTTTGACCATTGAACATAGCCTTTGAATTTGGACCTTAGCATTTTGGAAGTCTTAATAGGCTGAACCTTAGGGTCTTTGAAGCCCATTGTTGTACATTGCTCTTTTGCAGATGCCCCCCCTTTGGATCCCTACTATTACCAGTCTGCCAGCTTAACCAATATTCTAGCTTTTTCTCCCCTGGTACTTCCCCATATGAAATGATTAGTTTAACATGAGAAAAGAATTTAGGAAAATTAGATATTAGTTATTATGACAAGAACAAGGGTTAGAATATAGATATGTGCTTTAGATGCACCTTAGCACCCCACGGGACCAAAGGTAATGGGTCGCGGGAGATGGTCTATCAAAGAGCAATACTAATGGAGCTTAAATACCTTGGGTTAGCTTCATTAAAGAACTCCAAAGGTTACTGTAAAAATCCTTTGACCTTAGGTAAGCTAGGGCTTTGCTTGAGGTGGGAACCCTACGCAAGCTTGAGGTGCTTGTTGTGCTTGATGAATAAGGTGCTTGAGGTGCTTGTCGTGCTTGATGACTAAGGTGTTTGAGGTGCTTGCTGACTAAGATGCTTGAGGTGCTTGTCGTGCTTGCCGACTAGGGAGCTTGAGGTGCTTGTGGGAACACTACCGAAGCTTGAGGTGCTTTGTCGTGCTTTTTGACTAAGGTGCTTGTGGTCCAAAAGTCAACAACATCCCTACCAAGGAGGGGGCGAGAAGTTGGGGGATGAGAGAACACACACACACACACACACACAAACAAACAAGGAAATCCCAAGCCTCAATCGGCAGCAGCTTGAGGTGCTTTATCGTGCTTGTTGACTAAGGTGCTTGTGTTCCAAAAGTCAACAACATCCCTACCAAGGAGGGGGCAAGCCCTAAAGTTAGGGGATGAGAGAGAACACACACACACACACACACACACACACAAGGAAAGCCCAAGGCTCAAGAGGTAGCAAAGACACATGTCAAGCCCCTACCCATGTTTCCCTCATGGTGTGCCTAAAGCTTGTCGGTTGGCCTTCCAAGGGGTCCAATGATAAATTAGTTAATTTAACTAAGTGTTTTTGCAATTATCAAGTCCTCTCTCTAAAAGGGGAAAGGGGGACACTGACTAGCATGCTTGCTTGATATGCCTCTTGCATGTGATTGGCTAGGCCTAGAGGGGTCCAATGAGCTTCAAGCATGTGCTATAACAAGGGGGGGTCGACCAAAGAAATAAGGGGGGTTTCTTGGGGGGTATACTCTCCCACACACACTCACACACTCTCTCATTGTGTGAAGTGCAAGAGCTCCATCTCCTTCTCCAAGCTAGTAGAGAAGTTGAGAGCCTACACCAACACTCTTGGCTATGAAATGCAAATCAAACCAAGAGCCATGCTTCAATGCTTAAGCTTGCCATCTTCTCCATCTTCATTACTATGTTATTATGTCTGCTAGCAAGAAGAGTGATGATAAGTGAAGAACTACTTTCTTCTCCTATGGAATGTTTCTTCTTCCTCTTCCCTACCCTCATTCCCCGCTAGCTATCTCCATCTTCAAACGTGTTTGAGGCCTTGGGATTGAATCTTGGGATAGTTAATGATTTTTTGAAAAGTTTGCGTTATGTTAGTGATGCTTGAAGATTTCCATAATCGTTGCATCACCTAGGTCACAAGGAACACAAATATTATATTGTCAGTCTTTCTTGATGGGAGAAACTATAATACAAATGCCTATTGGAGGGAGGACCGGCTCTACATAAATCTGGTCCTCAACTATTGTCATGTTCTCTAAATTGTCTCTCTTGCAAAATTATTGATCATACCAAGCTAATTAAGTACTATGCTTATGTTGCTATACCACCAATTAAGTTCACCCTCTATGCTCTCAAAGTAATCTCACCAAAGTGCTTTCTCTAATTTTTTTAATTTTGCTACTCTCAAAGTTCATAGGCATCAAAGCATTTGGTTTCTCTTTTCTTGCTTAAGAAGAGAGGTCCTTAAGTAGCCTATTAATGGTTGGTTTTGTTAATTATATTAGGGTAAGTGGAACTGGGATCTATTGTCGATTTTGTTCAGCCCACTATGTGGGATATGGTGCACACCTCCGGAGCTTTGGTATTAATAATGGAGTCTTTTTAGACTTGCCTATGGCTTTACTATTATTGAGCCATAAGAAGTCTAAAAGGAGCTATCCCTCGAAAACTCTGCAATATTAGACCCACTCCACTACTCTCTATAATTAACCAATTCAATACGTGGGTGTAGATACTTAAGTGCTGATTTTCAAAGGCTATGAGGAGTAGCAACTAAGGTTTTGAGTTGCCAAAGAATACATTGAGTAAACACAAAAGTATAATTAGCATGGCTGACAATAAGCAAGAGAGTAGAATGAACATTGACAACTTTGATTTTGCACATGAAGGTGCTAATGATGATGCCCCCGTGTTTGTCAATTATCTTGTTACTAGGTTGCAGCAAGCTATGGGCAACCCTCTTTTGCAAGCTGAAGTTACTTAACAACTGCGCACTTATGGGATTACCTTTCCTCTCCAAGAGGAGAGAGAGCTTATCAGGCCTCTTGATTAGACCCCCAAAAGAAGACTCTCTTCCATACAAGAGGAGAAATTCAAAGAACAAGAAAGTAATGAATCCCTAAGTTCCTCTAAAGAAGTGGCTCCACCAAGACGGCGGTCTAGACGATAACATTTGACTCACAGTCCTTCTCCTCATCACTCTGATAGGGAAGAGAGGAAACAAAGGAAGAAAAGGGCAAGAAAGAGGTAAATCCTCTTCTCCTTCTTCTTCACCTTCCTCCTCTTCCAAAGAAAGCTATGGCTATTCTCCTAGAGAATACAAGAGGGGAGGACATTGCAAATCATACCCTGCATGCTGAAGGTCACAAAAGCTTAAGAAGTTCAAAGAGGGAGGAAAGGTTATCTCTTTTCTCACCTATGATGGCACCTTTTGTGCTATCGACAAAGTGTTGGCCTTCATCCAACAATTTGATGCGGCCTTTGGAAACGAGGGCTTCATAGATTCCTCCAATCTATAGCATGTAGCTATGCACTTCTAGAAATTGGCTCGTCAATGTTAGGCTAGCCTTCGTGGCAATGGCGAAGCCCCAAAGACATGGAAAATTGTACAAGTTTCCATCATCAAGAAATTTCTTGCAAGCGATGCAAAGGGCAAAGTGCTTACCGAATGGCGAAGTTTGAAGCTTCTTTCCCATGAGTCTATTCACAAATATGTAGACAAGTTTTGGGATTTACATCTCAAGGCTACTATTGTCTTTCAAAAGATAGACTTTGCCGAGCAAAAGCAATAATTTTGTGTGGGATTACCTGAATAGATGGCCGAATACGTCAACTCTCAACGGCCTGGTTCTATCACTGTAGTAATCCACCACACCATGGTTGTTGCTTCGCGCATCAATTTCCAACAAGGCATTAGGAGATTTCGGAGGTCATTTGGAGGGCCTTCTAAGAAATCCTATTTCTCTCTCTAGAAGAAGTTCTTAAAATATACTTGCACTTGTTGCGTACGTCCAAAAGAACAACTGAACACTCTAAAAATTGAATCTAACTTTTTAAAAATCCTTGAAAACGATCACTTTTTCATTCAATGCGTGTGTCGTTTTCATGAAGTACACGACGCTCATTCAATATAGCTTTCGTCATCATTGAAATTTTAAAAAAATCACAAAATTATTAGTCGGTGTTAGAATTTAAAGTTTTTTATACCGCCAATGCGTCCAAAATGACCAAAAACTTAAAAAATGTCTATCTACTTGCCTCAATCTGACAGCCAAAGAGGGAGAAATTGTCAAAATACCCCTAAAAAGGAGATTTTGCCTCGGTGCGCGGGGTACCATCTAGAAAATTCCAAATGGCCCTCCACGCGTCGTGAGGCAAAAAATCAAAAAAGTGGATCACGGTGCGCAGAGGGTCATCTAGAATTCTTCAGATGGTCCCTCGCGTGCCATGATCCAAAATCCTCTTTTCAGGGGTTTTTTGGCGATTTCTCCCTCTCCGGGTGTCAGATTGAGGTAAGTAGATAGGAGTTTTTTAGGTTTTTGAACGTTCCGGACGCATTGGCGGTGTCAAAAGCTTCAAATTTTAACACCAATTGACAGTTTTGTGATTTTTTTTAAATTTTAATGATGATGAACGTCATATTAAATGAGCGTCGCCTACCTCATGAAAAAGACATTCGCATTGAATGAAAAGGCGTCCGTTGTCAAGGACCACTGACACCTTTTTTACATTTTTCTTAATATCAATCTATTTTTCTACGTAACGTAAGCTCTTCTTTCATTGGAGGAGCGTTTTTTCCTCTCTCTTCTAAAAGGCCCTCCAAAAGACCTCTGAAATCTCCTAATGGGCTAGACGGAATGTCAAGCCCATGGAAAACAAAGACAGGAGTGATGCAAAAGGGAAAAACAATGCCCAAAATTCTTCCCAAGGCAATTTCAACAACAACAATAGGTCCAAGGAGAAGGGAGTTTACAAAGGTGAAAAAAATCTCTCTCTTGAAGAGCTTGAAGCTTTTCACAAGGACCATAAATGTTTTAAGTGTGGAGAGCAAGGACATGGATATCGTTCTTGCCCCAAGCAAAATGCTCGCAATGTGACTCCTAGGGCTTCCACCATCGAAGCTCCAAAAGAGGATTCTCATTACAAAGGATCTTCTCTCTCCTACGCTTGGGGAAAGGTAAGGGAGAATGATGCCTTCATCTTGTTTGACCCCGGCTCTACTCAGAACTTCATATCAATAGGGTTGGCCACCAAGTTGGGCAATCAAGCTTTTGAGATGGGAGATACCGTAACGGCTGACACCGCTTTCAAGGGACAATGAGCCTCCCTTGATTGGGAAGTTGAGGCTCCATGTCCAAATCTATGTCGACAAAGAAGACTTTTTCATCTCTCCTCTCCAACATGAGGATGCTATCCTAGGGGCACCATGGTTCAACTGCATGGTTGCTATAACATGAAGTTCCCTGAAACGAGAATCTACTTCATCTACAGGGGAAAGAGCATGTATATAGTTGCTAGTGAGTCTGGTCATTCTATACCACTTGTAAATCCTCCTGCTTTTATAAATCAATGAAGAGCTCAGTTTCTATGTACATGATGTTTGTCAAAGAGTCTCTAAAAAGTCCTAATGTTTCATCAAATGTAAATGGTAGGAATCAAAAAGAGTTAGACTAGTCTAATTTTCTAAAAGGATTCCAAGATGTGTTCATCTATGATATCCCTACGGACTTACCTCCAAAGCAAGGGGATGATGACCATCAAATTGAGCTCCTACCAGGAAGCTCACCACCTAACAAGCCTCCTTATCAAGTTTCCCAAGCTCAACAAGAGAAATCATGAGGCAAGTACAAGAATTGGTAGACAAAGGGATGGTGAGGCCTAGATCCTCTCCATTTTGTTATGTAGTCCTTTTAGAGCAAAAGAAAGATGGTGCATACTACATGTGTGTGGACTATCGAACACTAAACCATATCACTATCAAAAACAGATTTCTTGTCCCTTGGGTAGAAGATCTGTTTGATAAGCTACAAGGATCTTTGCCACTTCATTAGGATTGACCTTAAAAGTGGCTATCATCAAATAAGGATATGGGATGAAGATATCCTAAAGACCGTGTTTCATACAACGTTTGGCCTTTATGAATATCTAGTCATGCCTTTTGGCTTGACTAATGCACCAGTCACGTTCAATCGATTAATGGAGAAAATATTTAGAACCTACCGCAAATTCACTGGAGTGTTCTTTGATGATATCATCATCTACTCCAAGTCCTTGGAGGAGCACAAGAAACATCTTCAATTGATTTTTCAAGCATTGAGGGAGAACAAGCTTTTTCTCAACCAAAAGAAAAGCGAATCTTTCCTTCAAGAGATTCAATACTTAGGTCATATTATCTCACAAGATGGTATCCATATGGATCCATCGAAGTTAGAGGTAATAAAAGCATGGCCTAATCCAAGGAATCTATATGAGCTAAGAAGTTTTATTGGTATGTGTGCATACTATAGACGCTTCATAGAAAAATTTTCTCAAATAGCAGGACCATTACATGACTTAACAAAGAATAACGTTAAGTATTGCTAAGGAGAAAAAATGCTTTTGACAAGCTCAAAGAGAACCTTACCTCCCAACCAATTCTCATGCTTTTGGATCTCTCAAAGCCATTTTAGGTCCAATGTGATACTTGTGGTGATTGCCCCGGAGCAGTCTTGCTTCAAGAAGGGCATGCCATAGCATATGAGAGCCCAAGGTTCAATACGGATGAACAGGTCTTAGGTATTTATGAGACTTTTAGCTTTTCTACATGCCCTAGACACATGGAAGCACTATCTATTAGGAACTCCATTTATTCTACAAATTGACCACCAAAGTCTCAAGTACTTCATGATTCAAAGGGCAGACATGCTTGCGGCAGCTATGTCTCCTAGGCGCCAAATGGATTAGTCATCCATCCTGGAATGATGTCGTAGGGAAAAAAGGAATCCTCTACCCGCTAAGAAATATTGACTAATGACTAAGGCTTTATCTCTTCTACCTCATAGTCGAGGACGACTATGATTTCAAGAGAGGGGTAATTTCATAAAATCTAATATCTAACCAACCCAATTGATTTTCTCATATGAAACTGATCATTTAATATGGGTGAATAAACAAGAACAAGGGTTACAATATGGATATGTGCTTTAGATGCACCTTAGCACGGGACCAAAGGTAATGGGTCCAAACGGGAGATGGTCATCAAAGATCAAGACTAATGGAGCTTAAGTACCTTAGGGTTAGCTTCATTAAAGACCTCCAAAAGTTAGTGTAAAAGTCTTTTGACCTTAGGTAAGCTAGGGTTGTGCTTAAGGTGGGAACCCTGCCCAAGCTTGAGGTGCTTGTCATGCTTGTCGTGCTTGATGACTAAGGTGCTTGAGGTTCTTGTCGTTCTTGACAACTAAGGTGCTTGAGGTGCTTGTTGTGCTTGCTGACTAAGATGCTTGAGGTGCTTGTCATGCTTGCTGACTAGGGAGCTTGAGGTGCTTGTGGGAACACTACCCAAGCTTGAGATTCTTTGTCGTGCTTGCTAACTAAGGTGCTTGTGTTCCAAAATTCAACAACATACCTACCAAGGAGGGGGAGAGCCCTAAAGTTAGGGGATGAGAGAACACACACACACACACACACACACACACACACACACACACACACACACACACAGTAAATCACAAGCCTCAAGAGGCAGCAAGGACACATGTCAAGCCCCTACCCATGTTGCCCTCATGGTGTGCCTAAAGCCTATTGATTGGCCTTCCAAGGGGTCCAATGATAGATTAGTTAATTTAACTAAGTGTTTTTTCATTTATCAAGTCCTCTCTCTCAAAGGGGAAAAGGGGACACTGACTAGCACACTTGCTTGATATGCCTCTTGCATGTGATTGGCTAGGCCTGGAGGGTTCCAATGAGATTCAAGCATGTGCTACAAAAGGGGGTCGACCAAAGCAACAAGGGGGGTTGCTTGCGCAGGTATATTGTCTCACACACACTCACACACTCTCTCATTGTGTGAAGTGCAAGAGCTCCATCTCCTTCTCCAAGCTAGTAGAGAAGTTGAGAGCCTACACCAACACTCTTGGCTATGGAATGCAAATCCAACCAATAACCATGCTTCAATGCTTAATCTTGCTATCTTCTCCATCTTCATTACTATGTTATTATGTATGCTAGCAAGAAGAGTGATGATAAGTGAGGAGCTACTTCTTTCTCATATGGAATGTTTCTTCTTCCTCTTCCCTAACCTCATTCCCCGCTAGCTCTCTCCACCTTCGAAGGTGTTTGAGGCCTTGGGACTGAGGCTTGGGATAGTTAATGCTTTTTGCAAAGTTTACGTTATGTTAGTGATGCATGAAGCTTTCCATCTTCATTGCATCACTTAGGTCACAAGGAACACAAAGATTGTATTGTACCAAGTCTCTCTTGATGGGAGAAACTATAATACAAATGCCTATTGGAGGGGGGACCGGCTCCATATAAATCTGATCCTCAATTGTTGTCATGTTCTCTAAACTCTCTTTGAGTCTTGCAAAAGAATTGATCATGCAAAGTTATCTAAGTACTATGTTTATGTTGCTACCACCAATTAAGTTCACCATCTATGCTCTCAAAGTAATCTCACAAAAGTGATTTCTCTAATTTTCCTAATTCCGCTACTCTCAAAGTTCATAGGCCATTTCCATTACAAGAGCAACACATTGTTTCAAAGAGAACGAAAGTCTTTAAAGTAGAGCAGGGCAAGGGAAATGTGTCGAAACTAATCAAGAGAGTGATGGAAGTGAGTGTGACTATATCTATAGGGGGTGATGACATAGATATAACATTGTTAGCATGCATGCAATTGTTTTTGAAAGGGAAACACTAGCTGTCTTGTGTGCAGTCGAGAGGAGAGGGGATCTTTTTATCTTTATTTTCAAATGGTGATCCGTTTGTGGGCGACATCACTTATCATTGTCAACAATAAAATCAAAGTGTATTTGGGATGGGATAAATCAACCTCTCCATGTGGGATGGTGCTGTGTCAGAAGCTAAAACAACATAAGATGCACATGTTTGAAGGCATGGTAGGCTATTATCTAAAGGAGAATGATGAACCATACTTTCAAAAAGTAGTGCACAATATTAGTGTCACTACTGATGTGAATAAAGGCATAGAGCTATATAGCTTGTACGGTACTAATGAACTTGAGAACAAGTTTTTCTTAACATCGGCGAACATTTTTGACAAAGCATTAATGTTTTGAAAATTTAACTTGTGACACCATGTAGGCAATGATTTCCTATTGACCTTGCATAGAATGGTAAAAGACTGGAAAATACTATCTATCTTCCTTGTGGATAACTCCACACCAAGGGCGACGCATGCAGTTAGAAAAGATCAAGTTCCCTTGGAGATGCATGATATATCCATCAACTATGAGATACAAAGACGTTGTTAGCATCTTTGTTAACAACGAGATATATGGGACTTTCCCTCCATGATCGGATTGGTTTTTGTCACATTGGCAAGAAAGCAGAGGTATGGTGTCAAATTTTCCTAGCCAACAACTGGTTTTTGAAACTGTTGATCACGCCATATGTCTTTTGTATCCGAGCAGCCACACCTATTGATGATCGGATACATCCCACTAGTACATCATATTGGTGTCACAAAAGTTTCTTAGTTGACTAACACTGGTTCTGCATCTTCTTATTCCTATTTATTTTTTGTTGAGAGAATAAAACTAACAGTTCGTCTTCATCTTTGTAGTGCAACAATGCAGGAAGAGGATGAGAATCGACTACTTGCATTGGGTGAGACGCAACCAGATAGCTCGTTTGCGCAAATTGAAGACCCACAAATAAAATTAACAGTTCGTCTTCATCTTTGTAGTGCAACAATGGAGGAAGAGGATGAGAATCAACTACTTGCATTGGGTGAGACGCAAACAGATAGCTCGTTTGCGCAAATTGAAGACCCAGAAATTGAGAGGATAGAAGACATTTTGGTTGCTATTCTTAGAAAGGAATTCATTGGAGATCATCCTACCACCAGAGCCGATACGACTGTGTGTAGATCGACAGAGTGAGCCAGTGGGCATAGGCTGAGAGTCTCTCGCCTAGTTTCTTTGTACATACTAGTAGTTTAGCTAGTAGATCTCACTTATCAGCGCATCACCTTTAAATGGGAGATTCTTGGGATAAAGGCGCTATGCTTTTGCTCGGGCCGACGTTCGATGTCCGGCTGCTCGTCGACCTGTGTATATACCCTGATTCTTCATACACATAAGAATAAGGAGCACCTCACTCACTTGAGTCAGTTCCTGAGGTTGCTCCACCCATATCAGACTCGTGCTTCTCCCCTTTCCCAAATGGTTCAAGTCCCAGTCGAGTTCTGTGGAGCTCCAAAATCTCCAAACTCTACTGAGATCTAGATATGCACTCATTCCCCGTCTGGCTCCAAAGCCTTCAAGGCTTACAAGACTCAGTGCAGACCCGATGCTTCAATTCCCTGCAAAGCTTCAAGCTCTACCTTTCTTCCTCTGATTCCAGAGAATCTTCAAGATGCCTCACACGCGAGGGAGGGGCTGCACGTGTTGAATAGCCGAGCTCGAGATCTCACATATCTCGCCCGATTTGTGTTGGATCGAGCGATCCGTGTCGGATCCGCCCCGAATCAGTCCGATCCGGTGCCGTGAAGCATCGAGCTCCATCCCAGCTCCGTCATCGCTGAAAGACCACCGTTGTCGCCGAAACAAAGCTCTGATACCACTTGTGAGTGAGTGTGCGCACGAATGCGTGCGTGCATGCACGGTGCGTTGTGCGCAGGGAAGTGGAGAAGCACGAGACCGGTATGGATGGAGAAACCTCAGGAACTGACTCAAGTAAGTGAGGTGCTCCTTATTCTCATGTATATGAAAAATAAGGGTATGCACACATGTGAGCAAACGGATGGACATCGGACATCTGGCCCGAGCAAAAGCGTAGCACCTTTACCCCAACATATGGTGTCGATGTTACACATCCAAGTGACAAGATTAGAAGAAAAAATGTTGTCAGTGCAAAAAGAACTGAAAACTTTGAAGGCTCAACTATTTAACTTTGAAGGCTCAACTAAATAGGTTAAATGCAATAGTGCGCAGATTCTCAAATCTCCTGGGTAGGGCAAATATCTAGCCTAGATTAAGAGTGATGTAAATGTGGTTTGCTGATGCGACCAAGATTTTGTTTTGTATTGCTACACTAAAGTAATGTACACACTTGAATTTGAGCATGATTGTTTTTGTCTTGAAGTTATATTACAATCACAAAGCTAAAATGAATGGCGAAGCTTGGGAATGGCCATAAGTGGGTGAGCACGATTGGCAACAACACCAAAGCGCTCAGACATGTCAAGGGGGTGGTCAGGATGAAGGTGCCAATCAAAGGTGTGAACAAGGTTTACAAGTGTGGAGAGGATCAAGGGCAGGGCAAGTGGCATGCCTGGACAAATGCGTCGACCACTACCAAAGGGCAATAACTCAAAGTTTTGGCCGCGCACATCAAAGAGAGAGCCTGTCTCCGTCAAGAACCTCTCTGGGCTAAACTTCTCTGGCTCTTCCCAACTCTTAGGGTCTCGTCCAATGGCCCATACGTTTATGAGTAGTCTACACCCTTTGGGGATGCGATACCCACCCACATAGCATTCCTCGGTTGACATGTGGGGTAATAGCAATGGCACCGGGGCATGTAGCCTCATTGTCTCCTTCAGCACTGCCTTTGTGTAGACCAAGCTCCCAATCTCCTCTTCTTCAATCATCCTACTATCCCCTTTTGTCACTCCATCAAGCTCCTCTTGCATCCTCCTCATTGCCCTTGGGTTCCCCACTAGCTCTGCCATGGCCCAATCTAATGTCGTTGCCGATGTGTCAATTCCTGCACCAATTAGCTCCTGCTCACACAAACAAAACCTTGGTTAAACTAAATTTATATTCCTCCAAGCTCTGTGTGTGTGTGTGTGTGTGAGAGAGAGAGAGAGAAATCGTGTGAGTGTGTGAGAGAGAGAGAGTGTGTGTGTAAAGAGTTTGATGTTAGTATGTCCCAGGTATGTCCCAACAATTTTGGATTCATTAGTTTTGAGGGAACCCGAAGGAGATGCTGAGATGCTGTTTGGGAACAAAGGAAAATGGTAAATGTTTGCTCCAAGGGACAATTGTTGTGAGTTTGATCAATAGTTAAGTTTTGCTTGGAAGTTAAGGGAGAAATAAATAGTTTTCATAAATCAAGCGAAAGTGAATACTTTCATATGAATAATAAAAGCCAAGTAAACATACTGGGTCCAAGTCGGATTCATTAATTAATTTGTTGAAAAGATTTCCACTATATCTTAACTTTTTAGACGCCCTACTTGTCCTCACCTCCCCCTCCCCGGTCTGCATCTGCTTACAGGTAAATACGCCATTGAAGCGTTTTTGGCAGAGCTGCCAAAAGGAGCGGTCACCTGCGTCTGGTAAGCGTTTGTAGAGGCGTGCGAACTCGAGCATGATTCTTGACAGATCCATCGCTTGCTCGCACGCGCTGCCTTGTCCAAACATTGCTACAGCAATACATTGCCAGTCTGGTATTGGGTGCGCGCAACCATGCAGCCATGAAGTATGCTCGGGAAGACAGAGATGCGTAGGGCAGCATTCGCCTTGCGCCAAGGGGAGCATGGTGCAGAGGGAGACAAAGAGAGCCAGACATCGCGCACCACAACATTCCCCTTGGAACTGTCCCTTCCCTTCTCTCTGCTGGGGGCGCCATCTGCCGCGCAGGCTCCCTCTCATGGCATCTCTGCACAACTTGCCCATGCAGACCCTTCCAGCACGACCCCATCCCTTCTCTATGTTGCGGGCGCCATCTGGCGCGCAGGCTCCCATCTCTGCAGAACTTCCCCATGCACAGCCTTCCAGCACAAGCGCAGGCTCAACACACCAAGAATCTCTCCCTCGCTCACTGGAGTCCTGACGCACGGCAACACAGCCGCCTCTCTCTCTCTCTCTCTCTCTCTCTCTGCCAATCTCTCTCCTCCACGTGATGGCTGCGCGTTTTTTCCCTCAGAGTTGGTTGAGCATCTTAGGAGATTCTATCTAATGTGTCCTGCTTTCCAAAATTAGGGACACATATTTGGGTGCAAGTTCGTAAGACACGTTCTTGTTTAGTTCTTTGTTGGCACTGCCTGCCGGCAACCAAATTGTGTACACATTTTTTAGACATTCTTTTAAAGTTTTTAGGCTATTATTGTTTAGGTTTGCTAATAAAAATAACGTATCTTTCTCTCCATCTCTCTCTCGTCTGCACTCTCTCTAACAACAAGTAGTGTTGTTGTCTATGCGTTAGTGTCGACTTGTTTGCATATGAAATGCTTTGCGCTAGCGCGCTCTAGAACCTTCTGATTTTTCAGACGGATGGCACATTCATACACTCTCACTCCCTCTCTCTCTCTCTCTCTCTCTCTCTCTCTCTCTCTCATAGAATCAGCTCTCTCCCCCATTGAGCTGCATTCATACACGTGTGTGTGTGGGCGCGGGCGCGCACGTGTAGAAGAAGTGGGAGGGGTGGTTGCACATGGTTACAATGCAGAGGTTTGAACGAGAGCGCTAGGCTTTCCAACAAGGCTGTAGCCCTAGGTGCAGCCCTCTTAGGCTGCGAGGCGAACTGCAGAGATACTATGAGCAGCAAGGCAAGCGGACGTACACAAGAGGATTTAGAAATTTTCTCGTGTAGGAAAATGAAGTCTTTTCCAATGTTTTCCATACAATGAATAACATCATGTGCTTCTGCTCGAGAGGCACCGCGTACCTAGCTAGGTACGATCCGGGGCAGGGGACCCCCACGAGTAAGACACAATGTGGGAATTCTTATGAGAATTTGTCCAAAACTTCTTGTGGTAGGGTGCATGCAGGGCACAAAGGGAGGATGACGAAGGCCTGAGGATGGGGCGGCAACTGAGGCGCATGCGAAGAGCAAAAGGGGAAGGGTATTGTTAATCGTAGGCCCGATGGCAGACGCAAAGGTTGAAATCGAATGGAGGGCAGTTTGCACAGCAGGGGAAGACAAAGGGGTGGATAAGATGGCAGGCGATGGACAGAGAGAGAAGTTTTTTTAAAGCAGATGCTATAGCGGCCCTAGCTGAAGATCCTCTCATCAATAGGGTAATGCGTCAGTTATTTCTCAAGGTGTCGCCTGCTCTACGACAATGTCATTTCCGGCTAGTCCTTGTCCTCACAAGAAGATATAGAAATTTTCTCATGTAGGAAAAGGGAGTTTTTTCCAATGTTTTTCATACAATGAATCACATCATGAGCTTCTACTCGAGAGGCATCGCATACGTAGCTAGGTACGATTGGGGGCAGGGACTGCCGGCCCCCCCACCGGGCCGGCAGTCCCCTGCCCCCAATCGTACCTACCTACATATGCAGTGCCCTTGATCCCTGCCCCCACCGGGCCGGCCGTCCCCTGCCCCCAATCGCACCTAGCTAGGTATGCGGTGCCTCCCTCATAGAAGCTCATGATGTTGAGGTAAGTCACAATGTGGGAATTATTGTGAGAATTTGTCCAAAGCTTCTTGTGCCTACAGATGGACGTTGTGCTGCTCTACGAGAGCTGCTACTTGCAGTGGCTAGCGTAGGTAGGAGTGAAGAGAACGGGCTGCAAGCAAGGTTGGGAAACGAGGGTAGGGAAGCAGGTGTGGCACTTGGCAAAGGCACCGATGCAACGAGGGTGGGAGGTTAATCTGAATGGATTCTTCCTAATAAATATGACTTAGAGCAAGGTAATGTCTGTTCAATAAGACTTCATAATGTTGCAAAGCCCCACTCACTCATGGTTTTAAGCTTTACTCAAAAAGTCCTTAGAGAACAAGGGTTTAAGGAGTGCATTCATAGATTCACTAGAGGTCCCCAATTTGTAGAGGTCCCCACTTTTAGTTTGGGGTGAATTAAAGGGAATGTGAGTAGAGGCTTTGAGGGAAAAGAGGGGTGGGGGGGGGCACTTGGCGGGGAGAGAGAGAGAGAGAGAGAGAGAGAGAGAGAGAGAAGAGAGAAGAAGAAGAGAATTTTAACGTCGTGGGAAATATCCAACGAGGAGAGTTACTCAAGGCCTGTTATGACAGAGAGGGAAAGAGAGAGAGCTTGGCACGTGGTGGAGAGAGAGAGAGAGAGAGAGAGAGAGAGAGAGAGAGAGAGAGAGAGAGAGAGAGAGAGATTCCGTAGGCCCAGATGAGCCTAAGGGAAGCAACCTTCGAACAACGCAGGCGTTGGGACCAGCATTGCGTGCAGCAGAACCGGCAGGGCCTGGGGGGCAAGACGTGATGAGGAGGAGCTACAGGGGTCGGGGGTGAGAATGCAAGAGCGCAGGCGCAGAACGGAAGGGGGGTGGAGCAGGCAGAACGGAAGGGGGGCGAAGGTGGCTGTTGTTGTCATCTGGTAGGAGAGGAATCGGAGGAGGCGACAAGTGAGGACGCTCACGATGGAGCTGGAGGACCTGCTGTCCGTGGCCGTGCAAGTAGTAGGGCTCGACCAACCATGTCAAAGCACACGAGAGCGCAGAGGGAAGAGAGAGGATTTTTTTTTTTAATGGTGGACGCGAGGGGGGGAGGAGGATCTAGCAAGATTCCGTATAATTAGACTGTAGACCGAGTATGTGGTCGCAATGTGGTTGCAATCTTGGCAGCAGGACACATTAATTAGAATGTGGGAAGATGCTTCTCTAAAAGGCTGGATAAGAAAATGGGAGGGCAAGGCACGTAGAGAGAGAGGGAGAGAGAAAAAAAAATATGCCGCGTGTCGCGATAGAGAGAGACAGTGTGTGTGCGCCCAGGATTGGAGGCCTCATATGGGGAAAAGGGATTGCGTGCACGCACGGATGCAAAGGAGGTAGGGCATGGAAGGGTGGCAGTGCGCGCGCACTGTGTGTGTGTCTGTGTTGCAGGCAGGCATTGCGTGTTCTGGAGCTGCCCCATGCACGCACGGATGCAAGGCAGGTAGGGTGTGGAGGGTGGCACTGCGGGCGCAGTGTGTGTGTACTCTCAGTTGCAGGCAGGGATTGCGTATTGTGGAGTTGCCCCATGCACGCACGGATGCAACGCAGGTAGAGTGTGGGGGGTGGCAGTCCGAGCGTAGGGAGAAGAGCTTGGTGGAGCTGTCCAAGATCTCCATGCAGAGAGTGGCACACGTAGCAAGGGGAGACGGCGCACACCGAGCTGCATACTGAGGGTGGCGCGGGCACCAAGGGGAGACGACGCGTGCACCGGGTGCAATGGAGACAACACTTAAACTCGAAGGGAATCTCCGGAGGAAATTAATTAATGAAAGTATGTTAGACCCAATGTGTCCCTAATTTTGGAAAGCAGGACACATTAGATAGAATCTCCTAAGATGCTCAACCAACTCTGAGGGAAAAAACGCGCAGCCATCACGTGGAGGAGAGAGATTGGCAGAGAGAGAGAGAGAGAGGCGGCTGTGTTGCCGTGTGTCAGGACTCCAGTGAGCGAGGGAGAGATTCTTGGTGTGTTGAGCCTGCGCTTGTGCTGGAAGGCTGTGCATGGGGAAGTTCTGCAGAGATGGGAGCGTGCGCGCCAGATGGCGCCCGCAACAGAGAGAAGGGATGGGGTCGTGTTGGAAGGGTCTCCATGGGCAAGTTGTGCAGAGATGCCATGAGAGGGAGCCTGCGCGGCAGATGGCGCCCCCAGTAGAGAGAAGGGAAGGGACAGTTCCAAGGGGAATGTTGTGGTGCGCGATGTCTGTCTCTCTCTGTCTCCCTCTGCACCATGCTCCCCTTGGCGCAAGGCGAATGCTGCCCTGCGCATCTCTGTCTTCCCGAGCATACTCCATGGCTGCATGGTTGCGCGCACCCAATACCAGACTGGCATTGTATTGCTGTAGCAATGTTTGGACAAGGCAACGCACACGAGCAAGCGATGGATCTGTCAAGAATCGTGCTCGAGTTCGCACGCCTCTACAAACGCTTACCAGACGCAGGTGACCGCTCCTTTTGGCAGCTCTGCCAAAAACACTTCAATGGCGTATTTACCTGTAAGCAAATGCAGGCCGGGGAGGGGGAGGGGAGGACAAGTAGGGCGTGTGCACCAGCTCCAGCTGAGCGATCGTCTAAAAAGTTAAGATATAGTGAGAATCTTTCCAACAAATTAATTAATGAATCCGACTTTGACCCGGTATGTCTACATAGTATAGTATGATGTGAAGTATTGAATCATTGAGAAAGAAAGTCGTGCCAATTTTACTTATGGCTTGAATTAAAAGGTATCTCTGACATCAAAAGAAAAGTCGATGAAGGCAAGGATCTGAGCACTTGGAAGAGAGAGAGAGAGAGAGAGCAAAGAGAAAAAAAGAGGGAGCGATTTCTTTTAATGTGAATCGAATCGTGTGTGTGTGTGTGTGAGAGAGAGAGAGAGAGAGAGAGAGCCTCCTGGACCAGACCTGATCGTGTGCGTGTGTGTGTGTGTGAGAGAGAGAGAGAGAGAGAGAGAACCTCCTAGACCAGACCTGATCACGTGGTCATAGATTTCCATCGCAGGCTCGAGATGCGTAGACCCTCAATACTAAGTAACACCTATATATATATATATATATATATATACATACCTAGATGAATCCAGGATAAGCCCAGATTCACCCTTAAAGGAAAGTGCAAGGTATAGACCCATGGTAGTCACCCACAAGACAATATAACCATCAGCTCCATCATGCAAAAGTAACACCTATATTTGAGAGGGGAGGGTATTGGGATCAACGGCGATGAAGTTCAAGCACGAAAGCCGAGGAGATCGGAGCCGCAAGAGTCAAATCAAAAACTAAACTTGGACGGGCCCTAAACTTGGACAACCTGGGGAATGCATGTCACGTCATAATATAAGATCATAAAAACGATTGTGCATACATGATGCACACGTAGATGAGGCAAGTGACCTTGTACAGGACCAAGAAGGAGATCCTCAAAGACTCCAAGTACTTCTATGATCAGGTGCACTTGTGGGAAAATGAAATTGATATTGAGATAGTTGAGCTTGAAGACGGGAGCAACAAAGGGTACTATTATCTGGAAAGGCTCCAAACTGAGATCGACAAATGTGCTGGGATGTAAAAGTCTTTTGTTTGATTCACTGCTACCTGATGCTATGTATATGTTTTTGATTTTTCCCTAGAGCTATGTATCCCTAGTAACTCTGGTTTCCCCCAGCAGCTATGTATCCTTGGTATCTCTGGTTCCCCCCAACACTCTACGTATTCCTGGACTATGTCTCTGGGCCTTGATGATGTGTTGTAATTTTTTGATCTTCTAATACAAATTCACTGCGCTTATGGTTTTAAAATTTAAAAAAAACAACATAATATGAGAAAGCTAGAAAAGAAAGGAACGGGAAGGGCATACCATCATAATAGTCTTGGCCCTGTTTGCGTCAAGGTTGTCGAGCAAGACATCCAAGATGACTTGGGGCGATCCTAGGGGGCGTTGTTGACGTTCATGGATGAGCTTGGAGATGAGGGTATCGAAACCCGTGTGAACCTCATCCAAAGCAACCTTAGTCTTACGATCCAAGAATTCTAAGGCCGGAATGAAGTCACCGATTATGGGTATGTGGAAGAGCTCGGTCATGCGGTGCACCAGCATTTGCATGTCAATGCCAAGCTTCTCATCGCCTACCTCTGCCAACGACTTGCCCAGCAACATCTTACACGTGATAGACTCTGATAGGGTGGCTATGGCTTGGGTGACGTTCACAGGGTCGCCGATCTGGCGTTCGATCCTGCGCACCAGTGTGATAATTTCGCTCTTGCGCGAGGTCTGGAATTCGTTCACACGCCGTGTAGTGAAGAGCTGCATGCTGCAGAGCCTGCGTGCTTGCCGCCACTCCTCGCCGAAGGGCGCCATCGCGATGCCTGCGCACTGGCCAAAGCAGAGGCGCCGCGTGATTTCCATGGACGGCCGGCTGGCGAAGACTTTATCGTTGTGGCCGCTGAGACAAGCTTTGGCCAAATCGCAGTCTGAAACCAAGATGGTGGGAGCGGCGCCCAGCTTCAAGAACACGATCGGCCCATACTTCTTGCTCAGCCTCGCCATCGCCCTGTGCGGAAGCTCCCCCCCCACTAGCTTCAGTAAATTGCCTATCACCGGTAAACCCCATGGCCCGGGCGGTAACCGGCTCCTTCCCCTTCGTATCACCTCGCTTGCCATCCATACCACCGTAACGACCAATGCTGCCGCTACTGCCGCCCCACCAGCTCCACCTGTCGATCGCAGTGCTACCTCCATGCCTCAGGATTCTAAAGCTTCAGTGGCATCGTTGTGTGTGTGTTTGTTTTGGGGGTTGGGGGGGGGGGGGGGGGAAGGGAGAGAGAGAGAGAGAGAGAGAGAGAGAGAGAGAGTGAGTTACGTTGACCTCACTGCCTTCGTGCTTTCCTTGTGGTATGAATAAAAATCAGTGAAATGTGGTCTCACTATAACTTAAATCGTTTAATAATATGTAGCAGACAAGTTCCTTGAAAGCAAAGATCCTACTAGTACTCACTTCGGTATCTAGGCATGGCCTACTACTCGGTCTATTCACATAAACCCAATTAATTTCTCATGAAGATTCTCATCGAATCTTTGAATCCAAAATCAAAAGAAGTTTCCCCCAACTCTGTGTGTGTGTGTGTGTGTGTGTGTCTCTTTGCCAGCGCCATCACACGGACTCTCTCTCTCTCTCTCTCTCTCTCACACACACACACACACACACAAGGCGCCTCTATCTAACTTCGCCTTAGTCCTATCAAATGGTACCTAAACCTCTTCACAAGGGCTTCGCTTCACCACATGATTGCGAGATGAGGGCTACCATCGCCAGCCCTTGTTGCTCTGCTTTCTCCCTACTGGCTCTACTTTTCCACTTCGGAGAGAGACAGAGAGCCGATGCCTATGCAGTTGCAAACCGCCTCCCTCTACTAGTGTACCGCTAAGCACCTGACAACTCCTTCTGCCCACCCATTCCATTTTCTTTGCTCCATTCTGTCGATGCACGATCTCCCCCTGCACTAGTGGCATTCGTAGCCCAAAGTCGTCCCCTTCCCCCACCATCCCCTGTTGCACCTCCGCTGCAAACAAACACACGAGAGCGAGAGAGAGAGAGAGAGAGAGAGAGAGAGAGAGAGAGAGAGAGAGAGAGAGAGAGAGAGAGAGATTCTACTCTTTCGCGACTTGCCCATCTCAATGTGGCCCAATTGTCCACAGCTACTGGTTGCACCATAGAGGTAGTGCCTCTATGGGCATCTAAGAGAGAGAGAGAGAGAGCAACTACCACTCCCTCCTGCGAACGTGTCCTCTAAGCGACGCTCTCCTTGATGATCATCTCCCTGCTACGTGCTCACCATGCCAAGCTTCCCATCCTTAATATCTTCTTGGAACCAACCGTACTGCCCTCGTTCCCCAGCCACTTTCCTGGCAAGTCACATCACCGCTCTCCATTTACCTCTTAAAGACAACTTTGGCTTAAAATTGAAGGATTTCCATAAGAAGATCTCTCTCTCTCTCTCTCTCTCTCTCTCTCTCTATGTGCCATCTGCCCCTCTTTTTTGCCTCAAAGCCATACAAGAATCAAGCAGATTCCACTTAATGCGACCCTTAGAAAGATTGGCAGCACCCACTAGCTCAACTTAAACAAAAACCATTTCTTCAAAGAATCCCTCACCTCAATCGCAAGGGACTCTCCTGGTGTGGACACCAATCCACTTAAGATGGCTAGTTTAGGTGCTTTTTTGCACCTTGCTACCCCTTCGATATTCCCCCCTATGGGAGGTTACCCTTATAAAGGGTGCATTGTAAAGGTATCCTAGTGATGGTAAGGTTTAACGTGGATGTGTAATTCCTCCCCTTTTACCGATGTCGGTTTCTCGTCCATACTATCGTCTTCCCCCTCCCCCCCCCCTTCCCTCTGCCACATATTTGGCTCTCTGTCTCTATGCACCTTGACCTAAAGCTACATGCTCCTAGCTACCTCTGAGGGGACTGCATTTGTGACCCTTATGGAATGGTGACTTGTCGGATCGTGCATGTTATGATGGGAGATATTACTCATTGCGCGTCATCATGATTCAACCTCGACCTGCTTCTATTTAAAGAGGTGAGGCCGCTTTTTGCCCCTCACTTAGCCTTGATTGTGTTTTAGTGTGGGTATTTGAAAGAGAGGAGTGTGCTTGTTGATGCTTACTATATGCATATGGAGCTCATGGAGCAACCTTCGCAGGTTTGTGGAACTATCTTGCTTAATTTCTTTTTGCACTGTATCACTTTGATCTCTATACTGCCCTCTGTTGAAAGGGTTACTCTGTTGTGTTGTAAGCACTCCTACTTTGCTTCACTTAAGAATTTGGGTAGGAACACACAAATGGTTGATTTATTACAGTTGATATGGGTGTATCTTTACTATTAGGCGGTACATAATGTGGAAAGATAAAGTTGGTTTAAAAAAAATATCCCTACTTTGTTGCTATTGTTTACTATCTAGAAGGTGCCTGGTGATTTGGTGAAGTGGGCTTGATAGAGCCTTTGTATGTTGTGGATAGGCCCGAGAATCTATATACCATCACCTTTTAGAGGTGGCTCACAGTGGCATTAGGGAATTTCGGAGGTCATTTGGAGGGCCTTCTAAGAAAATGTATTTTTTGCACTCTCTCTCTAGAAAAAATGGCAAATAATAGAGCTGGGTCTTTCATAGTAAAAGTTCAAAAAGTGTACTTTAAGTAGATTCCTTACTCTTCTGAACATTCGTTCGTAGTGATTGAGGGATAATCCTCTTTTCAGTTGCATTGAATGAACCTCGTCAATATGGAGGGAATGAGGTTAACATGGAGGGACGAAGGCGAAGCCGCTATTCACTTTCCATTAAACCTGCACATTTGGCTAATGGCGCACTCCTCAAATGGCACAAATGTTACCCAGAAACGAGCCAAATATCACCTTCACATTGATTTGGACAATGAGTACCAACCATTGATTCAGCGTAGTAAAACAAACACACATATACCTCCCGCTTCCATAGACACGCTCAGAGCTCAGGGAGCTAAACACATAGATATCTAGACGAGAGGCTCTCTCTACCCTAAGAATCCAATGACTAATGCGTCTCCACCGTTTGTCAATCCTACAAGCTTATTGACCTTTGCTGGTGATGGAGAAAAGGGCCTTCTGGGTTATTGTAAATCTCTTACAAGAGAAGCTGAAACTTACAAGGGCATTCTCCAAGCTCAACAATGTGAGATTGTTCGCCTTTCACATTTACATTCTACAGACCAGGTTACCATTTTGCAACATAAAACAGAGGTACAAGAACTGAAAGGAAAGGTGCGAAGTTGTCAAATGAAGGACACCATCTTGGGTGGTCGTATCCGAAAGAAGAAATTGCGCAATCTTGAAACATTGCAGGTTGCATCGGGAGGTCTCAAGGAAAGAATCCGAGCATTAAGGTGATGCTTCTAGGTTGGCTACATTGTCTTAGTTAAGTAATCTTTTTATTTTTTCTTGTTATGCATTGTTTTCATGTGCCTAAATAGTGTTAGTGAAGCAAATTTTCTGTTATTTACTTATGCATTGTCTTCATGTAGAGATTCAATCTATCCTGACAAGGAAAACATTGACCCCAAAGCCAATATAGGAAAGAGATTGAAGCCACTTATAAGTAAAAGCCTGGCAGCAGATATAGTACATGACAAGAAGTTTAAGGTCCTACAACGAAATGTAGTGGACCGCTTTATTTCAAAGAACTCAGTGCCTGCAAAAGAGATACAAGGCACACTTGATTCACTTGGTGTAAGCAAAAGAGGATATTCGGCTATCCAAAAGTCTGTCTCATCCATCTTTGTTAAGAAGGGTATAAAATCCAAACTTCTACCATCAGCCTCAAGTATTTGGAAAGAGAGGCTTCAGCTTAACGAAGCACAGGGAGACTATCTTGGTAGCCCTTTCATATTAAAGCAACTTACAGTGGCCATGGAGCAAACATGTCATATGATGAGTTCAATAATATTTTTATGGACCTGTGGATATTACAAAAGAGAATGGTGGAGTTTTACAACATCACATTTGAAGAGTCACGAGGGGTATTACATTTTGTGTTAAAACTGGATGAGTGTGAGCTTGTTAAAGAGAAAAAGCTAGAGCATGTTACTATTACTTTAATGAATAGAGCCCTCTCAAAGTGTCCCAGTGATGATCCTTTATATTTTAGTGTTCAATCAGAATCTAACATATGGTGGCTTGGTGCGTTTGAGGTAAGCGAGATTCTCAGGTAAGCTCAAATGTTCACATCTACTTAAGTCTCATTTATTTTGTGTTGCAGGTAAAGAAAGAAGATCATGAGATTCTATATTGGGTGTTCCATCGAACTAATATTCCGGAGGTGATTGATCGACAGACTAACCAGGGAGAGGTACTACGTCTAGATGGAAGGGGAGACTTTCAAGTTCAGTGGCATCTTGCAGGTGACCTCAAAACATTAAAGTGCATGTATAATTGTGGAATGGGTGCAATGGCAAAGTCGCCGTGTTTGTTCTGCATGGAGCCTGCAAAGGTCATGGACCCAAAGTGGTGGAGAAAATCTCCAACACGTCACATTGAGGATCCTGCTTTTTGACCGGTTTTGAAAATACCACTTGTGAATGTCCACATTTGTACAATGCATACCCTTTGTAGAATTGTGGAGAAATTGGTCTACTTATATATCGGGTTTGCTTGGAAGATTAAGAACTCGGCAGAACGACAAGTAGCCCTGCAATGCTTAGAAATGGTACTGTCGGATATGGGGCTTCATGGTGGCAATGTGAAAATCCAGCGGGATGAAAAGAGATCAACTGCTGAGAAGAATGTCCCATGCAAACCATCCATCGGTGGGGTGAAGGCACGGAGGTTTTTATCTAAACCCCAAGGTACAAGAGATCCGAAGCTAACAAAACATGGAAAAATATATAACACATCTTATGTTAGCAAGGTAGAGTATCTCTTGTACCTTGGGGTTTTAATCTAAACCCCAAGGTACAAGAGATCCGAAGCTAACAAAACATGGAAAAATATATAACACATCTTATGTTAGCAAGGTAGAGTATCAGAGCTGGAAAAAGCTACATATTGCAGTCAAAGACCAAGAACCAACTACTCGTAACGCGAAGGCTGAGGTTTGGCAATCAATAGACATCCTATTTTTGATGTGCGACAAAGATGACTGGTCACAAGGTGATATGAACAAGTTCAAGGAGAATCTCAACCTTCTGAAAAAATCATTCAAGACAGCATGGACAGACACCCAGATTACTCACTACATGGTATTATCGTGTATTTCATTCTCTCTTATGTGCAAATATGTGAGTGTAAAACATTCTAACTAATCTGTTTTCATATCCAGCACATCATCTTCAATCATTTACCATATTTTATACAAAATTATGGGAACCCGGCAATATGGAATACCCAAGGGATGGAAAAGTCTCATTACATGGCGAGAAATGCTTATTTCAGGCACACATGACATGGTGGCTCTCGAATCAAGGCTAACAGTTTGAGAGAACTATTTGAATGGTTCTATCGTAGAATCATTCATCGAATGCAGGCAAAAGAAGTCTTGGAAAATTTAGCAACAGCACAAGCCATCAGACATTTACAACAACAAAAAGTTAAAAGATCAATGGCATACAACAACTTCGGAGCTCGTGAAAGTCAACGAAGGTGGAGAGAGACAATGGTGTATGTGAATCACAAGTGGAGAAAGATACTCTGAGTGGATGACATTGTACAAAATTTATGTAATACATGATCTTATACAATTGCTACTTGAAGTGTATCAAGATTTTGAAGGTTCAATTTTGTTTTTTCGCATGTCACCCTTGTAACGAATCATGAGATGTTTGCCATACTCTAAAAGTTCATCTGGGTTTTGTCTACCAAGAGCTAGTGCCATTGCTGTGTAGGTGTAGTAATACACTGCCCGACCACCTGTATAGCCAGGGCAGTAACCAAAACAATATCTAGCAAACACATTTGTCCACAAGAATGACTTTATCTGCACTTTTGGGCAGCACGGGTCCACCCAAGAAGCATGATAGTGTCTTGAATGTGTAAGTTGCTATTGAACCCTCTTGTGACATGGAATTGTGAAAAACTACTATCGGCGACTCGCAAAGCTTTGAAAGGTACTGCGCTAGGGCCGCATCCCTTCCACGATACTCTCGAGTCCGCCGCCGATGGAAGTCATCCTCGTCAACAATCCAAGACTGCACATATCATGTCAGAAGTGACACAAAGAGAGAGAGAGAGAGAGAGAGAGAGAGAGAGAGAGAGAGAGAGAGAGAGAGAGAGAGAGAGTTACCATGAAGCTCTCATCCTGCAGAAAGAGGTTTTCTTGCCACAGGTCTACAGATGTAGTTGACCCCTGACCTGAATGGTTAAACCAATCCTCCACTTCTTTGTTACGTGTTGATGGTCTTAGGCTTTGTCTTATTGCTTGGAAGGTGGCTTCATCAGGTAGTGTCTCCTTGTATTTTTCAGCTTTCTCAAAGAATCTTTGGAGGCATTCCATTGGATTGCTGGATGTTTCCATTGCCTCATCATCACTACTATCCTCTGAAACAAATCCACTCCTCTCCTCTTGGACTCTAGAAATAATAGCCAGGGAGAAATCCTCCCTTAAATAAAAGATGCTTTGCACATCATGTAAGAAGATATAGGTCCTGTCTCCAATCCTGAAGTCAGACACAGTAGGCAACATCATCTGAGCATGCTTCTCAGTGAAGTTACTGACATCCAATGGAAGTTTGATTTCTGTGGTTTTCACAGAGAGCATCTTACTTCTTTGTACTTCAATTGCCTCAACCTCAAGGTCGACTGTATCTTCAACCTCCTCGACTTCTTGTATATGAGTTGTCTCCTTGCATTCTTCATCTGGTGCTGCATCCTGCTCCTCTAACACCTCATCAGGATTCTGCATGAGGAATCCAAACAGGCTGTTCAAGTAAATCATAAAGCCAAAGGCTTCCTGAATGAGTTTGCATTCTTTTTGGTGCAAAGGGCAGGCTGAATGTCGGCAAGAAGGTGGTAATTCCCTATACTTCTTCAGTCCCTGTCCCTTTCCACCACAGTCATTTAAATGCACAAGAGTCATAGTGGGCAGAACAACCCTCCCTACCTGCACCATCACTTCAAACTTATCTCTGTAGGACTGCAAGAAATTACTGCACTGAGCTAACAGGTCTTCAATGTCAAACTTTGGATTAAACATAGAATGAACTAGATCAAACTTGTCCCCAGCACCACAAGATGCTGCAAAATCAAACAGCCTCTCATCAGTTGCAGCTGGGTCTTCCAGAGAAGACACATCCTCTTTGGCTTTACATTTAGTTGCACAGGGACTACTTTCTGGCACATCTGCATCATCTGAGAAGTCTATATTCCTCTTTCTTGTATTTTTCTTGACAAGTACTATACAAGGTGAGGGAGCCTTGTAGGGTGAGGGATCCTCTTGGCCTGGTGACCTCTCTGATTGATCTTCACCAATTGACTCTTCTTCAGATATGTCCTGACAAAAGTCAACAGTTCTTTTGGTAGAAACATTAAGCAACTGAGCCTGCAAAGGTTGAAATCCTGGCACAAGCTCTGGGTCTGGTTTCAGCCTCTTCTGCCTACTGGACCTTAATCCTATTCATCAGGAAACATGACAAGTCTCACTCTCTCTCTCTCTCTCTCTCTCTCTCTCTCTCTCTCTCTCTCTCTCTCTCCAAAGAACATTAAAAAAATACACATAGACTCTGTGTGTGTGTGTGTGTGTGTGTGTGTGTCTTTGTACTAAAGGCGCGCAAGGACGACAACATACTTTTTGCAACTCTCTACGCGCGCCTTAAGTACAATTGAGAGAGAGAGAGAGAGAGAGAGAGAGAGAGAGAGAGAGAGAGAGAGAGAGAGAGAGAGAGAGAGAGAGAGAGAGAGAGAGTCATAACTATACTATAGGCGCGTGGAGAGAGCTGCAGCCAATGTTTGGTTGGCTCTGCGCGTCGTTAGTAACGAGGACAGAGAGGGGAGGGAGAGAGAGAGTGTGTATGTCTCTGTGTGTGTGTCTGTGTGTATGTGTGTGTGTGTGTGTGTGTGTGTGTGTGTCTGTCTATGGAAGTATGTGTTGAGGTGTGTGTGTGTTGAACAACAGTATGGGTTTTTCTTTGTTTACACACACACACACACACACACACACAATTTGTACCAACTGTTGGAAATACAGAGAGAAAGAGTGAGAGATCACCTTTTGTTGGTGGGGTTTGCAGAAACTGCAAGGGAGGTGTCTCCTCCATTGCTTTTTTTCTGTCAAAATGACTCTGTCTCTCTCCCTCTCTCTCTCTCTCTGAGAGTAAGGAGTCCCTCTCTCTATCTCTCTCTCAATCTGTCTCTCTCTCTCTCCTTCTCTCTTTCTATGGTTCTCTCTCTCTCTCTCTCTCTCTCTGTCTCTCTATCACTCTCTCTCTCTCTATCACTCTCTGGCAGTAATGAGGCTCTCTCTCTCTCGCTCTCTCGCTCTCTCTCTCTCTCTCTCTCTCTCTCTCTCTCTCTTTAAATCACACTTATAACGGATACACATGGCGGCGCCCCACGTGTTACTATAAAATAGAGTATAATTGCATGTTGCCGCACGTGCGGTCATTATTGAGACCGTATACTTTTGTACGTCATATATAGAGGTCATGAGAGAGAAAAACCACACCTCGTGAAAGAGAGTGAGTGAAAGAGAGAGAGAGAGAGAGAGAGAGAGAGAGAGAGAGAGAGAGAGAGAGAGAGAGAGAGAGAAAGAGTCGTCGTCTGCGTCTCCGACAGCAAGCCGACCCATCTTAGACATAACGAAGGTCTGCGTCCTCAGGAGGTTTGGCCCTCTCTCTCTCTCCCTCTGCTTCTGAAATTTCCCTCTGCCTTTGCCTCTATCTCTCTCTCTCTATTTCTGTCACAGTATATTGCATATCTAGCTCTGTCTTAACAAACAACACACACATACAATCACAAACACAACACACACACACACACACACACACACACACACACACACTCACACTCACAGACACACAAATAAAACATACACAAACACACACACACACACACACAGAAACAGACAAATATAACATACACACAAACACACAGAGACACAAATATAACATACACACCAAAGACACACACACTCACAAACCCAGAGACACACAAATCTAACATACACACACAAACACACACAGATACAAACAAATATAACATACACACAAACACACAGAGACACAAATATAACATACACACACACACACATACAGAGACACACACACACTCACACACACACACACACAAATATAACTTACACACACACAAAAATACAGACACACATACACACACACACACATAGAGCCTCTCTCTCTCTCTCTCTCTCTCTCTCTCTCTCTCTCTCTCTCTCTCTCTCTCTCTCTCTCTCTCTACTAAAGGCGCACGTAGAGAGGCATAACCGGTGTGCATGTCTCTATGCGCGCCGTTAGTACTGTGCATCGACCAGTGTATGTGTGAGTGTTATAGAGAGAGGATGTAAGGCGGGGGAAAGAGAGAGAGAGAGAGAGTGAGTCTTTCTTTTACCTTATACTAATGGCGCGCGGAGGTGTTTTTTGAGGTCAAAACATGCTCCACGCGCTCCTATAGTAATGGGAGTCTCTCACTCTCTCTCTATTTAAATATGCTAAGCTATAGAAAGGAGAGAGAGAGAGAGAGAGAGAGAGAGAGAGAGAGAGAGAGAGAGAGAGAGAGAGAGAGAGAGAGAGAGACTCCTCTTTTTGTATATAGTGAAATGGCTAGAACAAAAGCCACTGCAAGGAAGGCAGAAAAGGGACCAGGATTAGCAGCTAAGGCAAGTAGCAGATCTGCAACCCCAAAGAAAAGACCTGGAAAACCCAATAAAATTCTGAAAGGTCCAAGGGTGAAGAAGTTACAAACCTGCATGGGACTTTTCAGAGAAATCAAAAAGGCACAGAAATGTGTAGATTTATGCATACCAAAGCTGCCGTTTCAGAGGATGGTGAGGTCCATATGTGAAGAAGCTACCTGGGGCACCAAAAGGTGGAAGGTGGTGGCATTAATGGCTCTACAAGAAGCAGCAGAGGACTTCCTACTGGAGTACTTCAGTGACATCACCATTGTTGCAGCCCATGCCCACAGGGTTACTATAATGGACAAAGATAGTGAGACACTGAAAAGAATAAGGTGGAGGTATGACAAACTATTGGTCCCCAATGTCTGCAGGGATAAGAAAATGAGGGAAATTTTGTTATACCCCCCTGAGCTAGTGCCACAAATCACAGTTGTAGATGTCACACATGATGTGAATACAAGGGCAAGGGTAGAGACTATTGCTCGCCAAACAGAGGACACGAGGGAAGCAGAGCTTAAGGAGAAAGCAAAAGTAGCAGTGGAGTCCTAGAGGCAAACAGAATGCAATGTGACCCTGTCCATAGAGGCAAGCAATCAAGAAACTCTACTTTCAATGAAGGATGGTTTGCTTGCAGAGATACCATTTGTAGATGGAGCCAGAAAGCTAGCTTTGGAAAAAGTGGACATTAATTTATTGCAGAAGCCAGATGCTCAGATTTCAGACACAATTATCTATGCTTGTCTTAAGTAAGTGTTACTATCTTGCTAGCTTTGAAAACTCAGATAATAGGTTTGCTAACTCAGGTAAACTCTCTGCAGCCTGATCAAAAGTCAACTCCCACTGCACACCCACACAGAGGTGTTTCTTCTTGATCCACAAATGTCAGTGATTATTAGACAAAAGAACAATCCATCTGGGACGTTTGAGAGTTGGTTTCTCCACTGTGCTATGCTGGAAGTTACTGTCATCATCTTTCCATATGAGAACAACCATCACTGGAGTCTCATATGCCTTGATGTTGACCAACCAGCAGTGTGGGTGTTCAATTCAATAAAAGGAACCCACCTTGAAATTAGGATGTAAGTGTTTTGTATCAGAAAGTGTTTCTTATAGATATCCATGTAAATTTGAAGCCTCATGCTAACATCTTGACGCTGCTTTGTGCAGTTGTATAAAGAGGTTGTTGCTTGCCTATGGCAAGCTATGTGGAAGGTATGAACTATACAAGGCCCCAATCAAAGATGTACCTGTCCCAAATCAAACCGATGGAAATTCTTGCGGCTGGAGATGTCTTCTCCATGCAGAATATGTCCTGCAAAGCTACTTTGCATTAAAACCTTTCATGACTAAGGTAACCATTTGGCAATGCATTCAGTCAGTTTTGGTTTAGTTTATAAAAGAATTCTCACCATGTGGTCTTTCAATTTTGCAGAGTGCTTTAAAAAACTACACATATGATTATTTGCAAAGATACCGGGTAAGTTTAATACAACACATGCTTACTATGTCTAGCCCCAGAGAGCTTGAAGATAGCGGCTTGGATGACCGCACTATTGATCTAACAATACATGACGTGCCACCACGACAAACCCCTGCATCCAATACAGTGGAATCACAACGGGCCGAGGGGGTCATATCAGCAGAAGATGAAAGAGCCGAGGATGAGGAAAGGTCAAATGAGCATATGGAAGGTGCTAGTGTACAACCAGAGGAGACAATGAAAGAGCCAAGTCAGCCAGTGGAGGAGCCAAAAGAGCCTATGGATGAAACCCAAGATGAGGAAAGCAGGCCTATAGATGAGCAAAAGGATATGGATGAGGAAAGCAAGCCTAGGGATGAGCAAACTGATATGGATCAGGCAAGGATGTATGAGGCAAGCCGGTCAACCGAGGGAGAGGAAAAGACCTTGGAGGAAACCTTGAATAAGGCAGAAAGAGCCATGGGGGAGACCCCTGATGAAGATGTGAATGATGACTATGAAGATGTGAATGATGAAGCTAAAGCAGAGGAGAGCAACAACGACATCAACACTACAGAGACCCAGTATGGACCCTTGCTACCTGTAGACACGGTTGTTCCGGTAATGTCTATTCAAGTATGGCAAAATATGTTCAGCTTCTAACTACTTATATGTACTTGTCAACTTTTACAGAGGTTGATTATCTTGGACGTCAATGGATTGCTATTGATGCGCGTGCCTCTCAGTGACACAGAACCCTTTGAGGATTTGCAAACGTTTCGGATGGGAACTTGTCGAGTCGTGGTTCGTCCAGGAACCAAGGAATTTATTCAGTTTCTTCTTCCGCGCTTCAGAGTTGCCATATAGTCTTCAATGCAAATGCAAAACTTGTCGCCACTAGTTACAATAGTTTGCAGTGTATGCGGCGCTCACACGTCAGATTTTGCCTTTTTGTATGATCAAAGAAAATGCGTTACCGTTCAGGGCCACTACCACCCTAAAAAACCACACTTACCTCTTTTGTACAAACCGTTTAGCCAAATCGGTGTATCCTTTGATGCAACTAATACACTACTGATTGATGATACTCCTAAAAAGGGAGAACTAAATCCGCCGGGAACAACTATCTCACCACCTTCTTTCGAGGGTCATTCCTTCGATTTTTACCTTGAAGACATTCTGATTCCATACTTACAGAAATTGTATCTCAGTCCATTGTTCACGGACGAGTTTGTACTTTCTAATGAATTAAGATGACTCTTCTATCATGTCTTTGTCTTGTCTAACATTGAGAGAGAGAGAGAGAGAGAGAGAGAGAGAGAGAGAGAGATTTGACATGGTAAAGAAATGTATTTCAAGCACACTTTTTCACAGGGCACAATTGACAAATGAGCTCAATAAACTTCATGTATTGAAAGTCATTTGTATACACTTGGGTTCACAAGAATATCTGTTACATTGACACTACTTCAACCCGACCATCCAACTCTTTGCACAAAATATCTTTTTCCCTTCGCCGCATCACCTTACGGTCAACTAGGAAAAAGGAAAAATCTGATAGGTCCCTGTCCATTGACTCTTCAATTATGTCATGCCACAAATGCTGAAGACTGCATAGCTCCCTTATTGTAACCACCAACAGTAGGCCATGCTCTTTATCAATCACTTCCACATCTACAACAGGATTATCTTCCAAACCTGCAGAAACCTGGTCCATAGGAATGTACTTACCATTGAGCATTTGTGATCGCATATACCAAAACGAGAGTAACAGTGATTGGCTTGCAATCATGTACTTGACAACTAGAGTATCAAGCGCGACCTCGCACCGTAAACCAATCTCTTCCTTTACATACCATCCTCTGTCAAGAAGTTTGTCACAGGATGACTACTGAAATGACTTGCACATGAACATAGTTTTCGTAACACGGATGTTGTAGCTATGAAACAACTCTATGAAGAGTGCAACAGGACAAAAGTTTGCAATTCTAACCAGTTTGGTGGGAATAGAGCTACGTAGAGACCTCTGTATATCCTTGTAGAGCTTACTTCGCATTGCCTCCACCATTGTTTCCTCGGGAACTGGCCAGTCCACAGTGTTCCAATCGGTTGGTAGAGGCACTTTCACCAACATGCCATTCTTATTCCCTGAGCTGAGTTGGTAGAAGTGGTCATAAAAAAATATTCCCTCATCAGCCAGGCTTTTGCTGCTCCTCCCTGAATACTGTAGAGAACCAATGTGGGCATGAACAACATGGAAGAGGCCAATTATGCACTCCACAGGCTCCCATTGCTCATAAGAAGAGGGATAAACATCTGCAATATATATAAGAAGAGTTAAACTAAGAGTATCAATAAGTAAAAATGACAAATCTAATGTAATTGAGCTGTGAAGAATGGAGACATTGATCATAAGAAGCGGGAGAAACATTGCAAAATATATAAGAAAAGTTATAATGAGAGTATCAGTAAGTTCACATGTCAAGAGTACTTACAATTGCAACGTAGTTGATATATATCTGATACATTTCCACCGTTTGCTATCACCTCTGGATGGGTAAACACATGCTGAACAAGAACTTCCTTTACAGATCTTTTGCCGATTTCAACTTTGAAATCCAACACTCTGGCCTTCCATGCTGAGCGGTAAACATTGATACCACTAGACCTCTTGGGTCTTCTTGGTTGCATGAGGACCCATGAACCTTTGTTTATCCTTTGTCCAACCCATTGGTTCTCTGCAGTTATTGAAGTTGATATTGTAATTGAGGATATGCTACTACTTGGCCTTCTAGGCAAAGTGCAGCCGTTGGTTGTTGGTGTGAGAGACAGTAAACACCTGGAGCTTCTTGGGTGAGAAGACGTGGAAGCCATAGCTCTCAGAGAAAAGCTTTAGTGGAGGGAGATTCACTTTGAAAGCAATCTAATGGAGGGAAAGTGTTTTAGAATTCCAATATCTTGTGCGGGCTCAATGGTCACCCTCCAGTACGTTAATGACCATAAGAGAATATCAAAAGTGGGACCACATGCAAGCACCTAAAAGCTCGGTAAAAGGAAGGAAATTACGATGCTACAATCCTAGATTCGTGAAAGTTTTATGCTATTTTCCTATTTTTGAGTCTTTCCACGTACTTTCCTACATAACGTAGCCTTCGTGCTCATTGGACGCGCTCTATTTTCCTCTCTCTTCATATGGCCCTCCGAATGACCTCTGAAATTTCCTAATGTTGGATTTTGTTGATGGTACTGTGAGGTAAGCTGCACCGTTTTAGACAGCTTTCTTTGGTTTGTGTTTATTTATGATGACACTTTGAGGGACTGGTTGTAGGAGTAATGGCATTTGGTGGTTTGCAACACCACATGGGTTAGTTCCTTATCTGAGGGGTTCTGGTTACATTGCCATACTAATGGTATTTTTGTTTTTTTCTACCCTACTGCACGCTGAACAAAGGACTAATGATGTTACTGCATACTATGGTTTTGGATTTTGTATGCAAGGGGTTGATCCTGTAGGCACTTGGTAAGTATTCTCACATCACTTGCATGGATTTTCTAGGTGAACGAGCTATTTACATCTTATAGACAACGCATGGCCTCGCTATTATTTTTACCACTTACTTTGGTTTTTGTAAATACGGGGTTGATCTTGTTGTCTCTTAGTGATGGTTCTCACATCAATTGCATGGGTTTTTTACTGAACGTGCTTTCAATAGAGGATTTACGTCTTATAGGCGGCACATGGCGCCACTATAGTAGTTGGTTCTTGGAAGGGTTACTGCAGTTTTTCACTTTAAAAAAGGGGAGGCCGGGGGGGGTAGATTGGGCTCTCGTTCTCTGATTAGTCATAATGATGGTTTGGTTTTGTATTTGTATCTGTGGTTAAATCCTAAGCCTTTTGTCCGACTAATTTTCAATAGAATAACACTGTATTTTATTTTTTTTAAGGTGGTAAGGTTGAAGGATAGAGGCCATATGACCGCGATCATTTATTCAACTTTAGCTGCTTCATGGCTCAATTGTGTAGAATTGTTAGAAGAATAAAAAGGTTTTTTATTGGGCTAATATTGGGAAGTAACACACTTGGGTCACAAGGGGTGGTGGCCTTCCAATCAGAATGATATGTATATACATAGCTAGTTAAGTTTTTTTTTTCTTTTAACTGAGGATATTAAACCTTATCTATAACAACTACTAAAATCCGCTTGGGTCTTAAAGCAGTGATGACCTTTTTGACTATAGGCTCTTAAAATGAACTTTGAAATAACAAACACACATATTTTTAACTAGAATTTTTGATTACTTTGGACAATGGTTTAAGTTTTAAAAGGCTGTAAGGTGGACATGGATAACAACTAATATAGATTGTAGACACCTCTAAAACACATTCATATGCTTCAACCTATTCCCTTACCTGCAATCCATACTATAGTAGACACATTTTGCTTAGTTACTAGTCCCTCCAATGTATGGGTGTAGTGGAAATGGCCTATGAACATTGAGGATAGCGGAATTAAGATAATTATAGTGAGAATTTTTATGAGACTACTTTGTGAACATAGAGGGTGATCATGAACTTAATTAGCGGTACCAACACAACCATTATACTTAATTAACTTGGCATGAACAATACTTTTGCAAAAGAGAGAATTAGAGAACATAGGCAATAGTTGAGGACCGGATTTATGTGGATCAGGTCCCCCCTCCAATAGGCTTTTGTATTATAGATTCTCCCATAAAGAGAGACTTGGTACAATACAATCTTTGTGTTCCTTGTGACCTAGGTGATGCTATAAAGATGGAAAGCTTCCCTGGCCTCAGTCCCAAGGCCTCAAACACCTTCAAATGTGGAGAGAGCTAGTGAGGAATGAGGGTAGGGAAGAGGAAGAAGAAACATTCATAGGAGAAAGAGATAGTTCCTCACTTATCATCACTCTTCTTGCATAGCATAGCATAATAGCATAATAATGATGATGATGAAGATGTCAAGCTTAAGCATTGAAGCATGGATCTTGGTTGGATTTGCATTCCCTATCCAAGAGTGTTGGTGTAGGCTCTCAATTTCTCAACAAGCTTGGAGAAGGAGATGGAGCTCTTTCACTTTACCAAGCAAGAATGAGCGTGTGTGTGTGTGTGTGTGTGTGTGAGTGTGTGTGTGTGTGTGTGTGTGTGTGTGTGTGTGTGAGAGAGAGAGAGAGAGAGAGAGAGAGAGAGAGAGAGAGAGAGAGAGAGAGAGAGAGAGAGAGAGAGAGTATACCCCCCAAGAACACCCCCAGCTTGCTCTGGTCGACCCCCCCTTCTAGCTCACACTGGAAGTTGATAGGACCCCTACAAGCCTAGCTAATCACATGCATAGTGTATATCAAGCAGCCATGCTAACATTGGGACAATTGTCCCCCTTCCCGTTTGAGAGAGAGGACTTGATAAATGCATAAAAAATTAATTAAATTAGCTAAATTATCATTGGACCCCTTGAGAGGCCAACCAATAGGATTTTGGCACCTTATGAGGGCAACATGGAGAGGAACTTGATATGTGTCCTTGTTGCGTCTTAAGACAATGCTTCACTTGTGTGAGGATGTGTGTGTTCTCTCTCATGCCCTTACAATAAGGGCTCAACCCCCCATGAGTAGGGATTGTGGTTGACTTTGGGAACACCTTAAGCCCCTCAAGCACCTTAGTCATAAAGCACCTTAGTCATAAAGCACCTTAGTCATTAAGCACCTCAAGCACCTTAGTCAGCAAGCAGCACGACAAGCACCTCAAGCTTGGGTCGGGTTCCCACCTCAAGCACAACCCTAGCTTGCCTACGGCTAAGGAATTTTAACACTAACCTTTGGAGGGCTTTAATGAAGCTAACCCTAAGGTCTTTAAGCTCCATTAGCTAGCATTGCTCTTTGACATACCATTTCTCATTTGGACCCTTTAACCTTGGCCCCGTGTTGAGATAGATCCATAAGCACATGTCTATATCCTAACCCTTGTTCCCGTTTATTCTCCCACATTAAATGATCAATTTAATATGAGAAAATCATTTGGGTTGGTTAGATATTAGATTTTATGACATTACCTCTCTTGAAATCATAGTCGTCCTCCACTATGAGATAGAAGAGATAAAGCCTTAGTCAATAGTCGATGTTTCTTAGTGGGTAGAGGATCCCTTTTTACCCTATGACATCATTCCAAGATGGACGACTAATCCATTTGGGGATTGGGATACTTAGCTTCCACAAGCATGCCAACTCTTGAGTCCATTTCATTCTCTCGAAGTAGAGTGGCAAATTCTACTTGGTGTTTGAGAGACGAAGTCATCAAAAACATGATTATAAGCATGCATAATGCTTAAATTTTTGCACAATAAAAAGAGAATTAGTCTTATAAGACAAAAAACATTTAAAAGAAACATTTACATTTGCTTACTCTAATGTAGCATTGTAAGCATTGACAAGGTTCATGCTATCCTTAAGCTGTATTCCTTGCATCCATCTAACATATTTTGAACTTAATAAGACATCGTTGGATAATCTTACCATGTCGTAGTACCTTGTCCTCATGCCAAAGGATAGGATCGGGTTGTAGCACCTCTTCTTGGTCTTTGATTTTTGGGGGGGTCTTCAATAATTGGTTCTCTTGGTGGCTCTCCTTTGTAGGGCTTAAGTAGGCTCACATGAAAATCATTGTGTATGAGCCAATGGTTGGGCAGCTTGAGTTGATAAGCCATGTCATTGATTGGCTTCAATATTTGAAAAGGACCATAGTATCTTTATGCCAGTTTAGCATAATACTTTTGGTGGTCCGTAGGGATTTTGCCCGTTGTGTGCCTCAATCAAGCCTTGGGAAACTTAAGTAAGACCCAATCATTTTCCTTGAATGTTAAGGCCCTTCTGTGCTTATCAGCAGCAGTCTTTTGCCTTTGTTCGGAGATGGATATAGACTCCTTAATCTTTTGGAAAGATTCATGTAGATCACGGTTATACTCATCGGCAGCGAAGATCTTCCCTTGTACTTTAGGTAGCAAGGGACTTTTAGGTCTTCCCTCTTTGATCTCAAAAGGTGCCTTTCATGTGGTAGTATAGATATTATTATTGTATGCATACTAGTATTAGAGCTGACTTTCGTCCCAACAAAAATTCGTATGCTTACATGTGAGAAGGGTGAGAGGGAGTGAAATGTGAGAGTAATTATTTTAAATTAAGCAAGAGAAACCTAAAAACAATCAAACGTCATTACGGTCTTGGGGTTTGGCCAATTATGGATGCTCTCTATCTTCTCAGGTTCCAAGAAAATACCTTTATGAGATACAATGTGACCTAAATAGTCTACTTCTATCTGACCAAAATGACTCTAGGGAGGGGTAGCATAGAGGTCATGGTCACGTAAAAGCTCAAAGAAAATATAAAAATGGTGCTCTTGTTATTTTTCTGATTTACTAAAAATCAAAATATCATCGAAAAAGACAATGACAAAATGTTGGTGCTCCAAAAATATTTTGCTCATCATGCGAGAGAATGTTGTTGGTGCATTGATGAGACCAAAAGGAAGTTCAATTAATTCATAATGCCCAAGTTGTGTGCAAAATACGATTTTAAAAATATCATTTGGATGCATACAAATTTTATGATACCCTGATTTTAGGTCTATCTTGCTAAATATTGACACACTTTTAACTTGTCTAGGAGGTCATCTCCACCGGGGATAGGGTAGCAATTTTTCATAATGACCTTGTTGAGAGCCCTACAATCAATTCACATCCTAAATTATTTATATTTCTTCTCGACTAATAGGACGGGTGTGCCAAAAGGAGAGGAGCTAGGTCTAATAAGTCATTTTTCTAGGAGGTCAAAGACTTGTCATTAAATCTCATGTTGGTGCATAAGACCGTGACGATATGGTGCACAGTGTGGTGGCTGACTGCCAAGGATGATTTTTATTGTGTGGCCTATGTCGCCGCGAGAAGGAGGTAAGTGAGGTGGGTAATCATGAGCAAAACAATCATCATATGCATGCAAAAAATGTTGCATTTCTGAGGAGAAGCAAGGGTTTCTACTTTTCCTCTACTTTTGTCACATACACCATATATGCTTTGTGTTATTTCCTAAGTGCATGTTTAACTTGAGTGTGTGAAAGGAGTGGGTATGTCTCAATTTTGGGTCGCCTATGAGAGTGATGCGCTGACCGTTAAAAGTGAAGTACATTGTGTGTGTCATGTAGTCAATGTTGGGGTTATACTCATGAAGAAAAGGCATGCCTAAATTTACATCGGTGGATTGTAGTGGTGCAACGAGAAAATTTTGCTTTTGGGGTGTATGAACCTAGAGTGACATTAAGGTCATTAACCATGTAAACACCATTAAACCGTGTCCCTTGGAATGCATTCTTTACTTTAAATGGTGATTTTAATTTATTTAGATTTAATTTGTGTGCAAGACATTCAAAAATAAAATCATGTGTGCTGTCGTCGTTGTGAATAACAAAATTGTCGTATTGTGTATAGAAGAATTCATGCGCAACAAGGAGTGTATTGTGATAGGAGTACTTGTAGGGATTTCACTGACGTGATCACAATCGTGTGATTATGTTGATAACACAAGTAATGTCACACAACAAAGAGTGTATTGTGATAGGAGTACTTGTAGGGATTTCACTGACGTGATCACAATCGTGTGATTATGTTGATAACACAATTAATATCACACAAAAAAGACGTGATCACGTTACTTGTAGGGATTTCACTGACGTGATGACAAGACCACCACTACACGCATTGGAATGGTTTATAACCGTTACCTTTTGACTTTCAAGGGCCACCCTAGAGAGGATGCCAAATGGATTCCTGAAAAGTTTTTTCACAACTTTCCCGACCTTCTCCACACTTTCCATCACTCACAGTCCAATTGATTTCTCTATTGAGTAACTGAGGACAGTTGCTATCCCTTGTGGGAGGGATGTTACGAGACTGGGCACCCTCCTGTTGTAGTGGTTAGCTGCAATTGGGATAGCTGGCGTAATGGTTAATTATGTGCTGTCTATTTATTTTACTAATTGAGTTGATGATGATTTTGTAGAGTGGAATGCGGGGAGTTGATGAAGAGGCGCCGGTAATTACTCTTGGTCATTTTATATTTGCACAGTATCTTAGAACATCATTGCAATAATCCACTATGGCTCTGTAAATAGTGTAGTGGGAACTCCCCTTATGGGTCATGCAAGAACTAATGAGCTTCACTCATTTACAAAAGTGAAGTGGTTGTAAAAAAGAGGGGCCTCAATTTTTGACACCTTAAACTCAAAATAATATATTAAATACCAACTCCATAAGAGAGGTGTCGTGGAGTTTGGGGCTAGATTTAGGCCTTTCTCTTGCAGATTCTCTTCTCTACTCTCTTATGATATGGTTATTTGCTATGTACTCTCTAATCTAGTCTCCATCTCTTACACTCTCTTACAAGCATATCTATGTCAATTCTATGTTTACTGTGTATGTGTGTGTGTGTGTGTGTGTCATAGTCTAGGTGTGAGTGTGTGTGCTTGGAAATTGGAAGAAGAGGTGGACAGGTTGATAGTGATGTTTGGGAGCTTGTGTTGAATAATTTAAGCGGCCAATCTCCCCCTCTTCTCCCAACACCCTAAGGGCGGCGATGGCGGTTCAACCTCAACATCATACATTGGCGGAGGCTTGACATTAAAAATCAGAGGCAACGGGTGTCCATGTCTGTGGTGTAAACTCTTGACAGAGCTTAGCTTCTATTCACAACCAATACCTACGATAGCAAGGTTTTGCAGCAGGCAATGACTGTAATGAGCAAGACAAAGCAAAAAGGGGGCGACAATCTGGAGTGCCACCACACAGCTAATGAACACATCATGCATGAGTTTCGTCATCTTATCCCCACCTAAAGAGTGGTGTGAGATTTTTAATTGGCAATAATTTTATTATTATTATTATCTTGGAATTTAGCCTATTTAGAGCTCATTCACACAGTTCCTAAAAGAATGTGGAGCGATATATTAAGTGAGTTGGGCACAAGAGTCGAGGCTTCAAACGGTATGATATGATAAGTGTGTGATGATGATTAGGCACACAATTCCCCAATTTCATGATGTATGGGATTAGACACTACCTTGAAAAGCATGATAAAGTCGACGATAAGACATTCCCCCAATGCACTTCGTTGGTTTGCTAGTGTGATGCATGAGTTCAAGAGAACCGTTGGTACAACCAAAGTTGGTCGACCATAGACGATGGCATGGGCAGGTATGTGCAAGCTAGCAGAAGCATGGCAAAGGGCTTGAGCATCTACCAAGATCATGGGCGGACATGTAGCAACAAATATGTATGGCTGATGTGGTTTATAGGCCAATAAAGGCTCCAAAAGGGGCTAATTTGGGTAGCAGATGAAGGAGGTTCAAGGGGCAGTCTTTTGGGCCTATAAATGTAGAGCTTGAAGACTTAACACCATATTAGAGAGTTCGAGACTTTAGACCCAATTTGGGAATCACCAACATCTTGAAGATTTGGCCATATGGACAAATCTCAAATTGTTTTTTAAGGCCAAAGCCTTCCACAAGGTAGTACTTGAAAAGATCTTTCAAGCCGTGCTCTCAAAACTTTGGCTAAGATTTGGCCATGTGATCAAATCTTAAGCTTGTTTTGAAAGTGAAAATTAGGAAATTCCTTGATTCACTAATATGGTGTAAGTGCTGAAGGAGTAGGTCCAGACGGCTTATCAAATGGAGCTACGGAGCCCAAGATATTGGAGTTTGAAGGTGCAATGCATTGCAGATCCTCGCTGGGCAGGGCAACTAGGGACAGGAGGCCCAAGGATGTCAGTGTATAGATTTGTAGTGCTCAAGCTATGTAGCATATCTGTCTTTTGAGATTGCAGATTAGAGTTATGGATTGCAGGATATGGCTATTTGAAGTTTTGACGGGGGCTAGCACCTGACCGCATGCGGAGTTGCGCCACCTGGCAGATTTTGGGCCTCGATAGAGTTTGAGAAGGTGCTATGCAGTATCCCGAGGGATTCACTATTAGTAATGGGGGGATGTCACCTGCGTGCATCAAAATTAGAGAAACCCCCTATGTACGGTATCTTACATGCTAACCTACCCCCCTACATACGGACAAGATACGGGCGTTCTCGCAATGAGCCATCCCCCCTCATACGGATTTCGTACGCAATGTAATGACCCAATATTTTATGTATACTAGTAACATAACAATTTTAGAAGCACATGCTTTTGCAAAAATACATGTTGAACTGCAAATGAACAGAAGTGTAGATTTTAGTGTGTTTTCATTTGCAATAGATGTTAAGAGAACAAACCATGAAAAGCAACAAATGTAATGAATACTAAATTAAAATAAATTGATTGATTCAATGTAATTTGTCAAAAGACGGACATCATTTCCCCTGTAAATTGATACAAATCTGTCTCAAAAGAAATGATACTAGCCACCTAGTTAGTATGCTTCCCACATGGGATTTAAGGCACACATATGAAATGGATTGTTCTCTAAATAACAAATAATGGTATGCTCATAGACAACCATGGAAAACTTCACTTATTAAATCAAAACACATTATAAAACGTATTAACTTACTTTTTTTTCTCTGAATGTATCTCTTTCTTATTAAAATCTCTCTCTCTCTCTCTCTCTCTCTCTCTCTCTCTCTCTCTCTCTCTCTCTCTCTCTCTCTCACACACACACACACACACACACACACACACACACACACATATCATGTACCAAACTCAAACGTTTTTATTCATTCTAACTTTTGCAAACAATGTGTAAAAGATTATTAGAACTATAAAATAAAGGCAAACTTAAAAGCGTCGTGGTTTTTAGGTCAAAATTTGAAGTTTTTGCTAAAAGCGTTTCCGGTTCACTTTAAGGCACAAGCTTGCAATCAAGCTGGGTTATTAAAATTCAAAGGACCAAAACCAAAACTCTTTAAGAGATAATTGAATAAACGATCTAAATAACTTTTGTTTAACAAAAGAACCAGAGTCTAGAGACTAATAGCAAGAAAAGCGAAACAAAAGCGACTTCATATGAAAAGAACCACTAACCAATGATTGGGTAGAAGATTGTCCCAAGCTCTTTGAGGCTCATCATTTTCCTCCTCATCAGAGCCACCATTAGAGGAAGGGTACTGTCAAATACAAGTAGCACTAATGTCACCAATAGAAACAAGTAACAAATCCTCTTTCTTTGTGATAGCAACATTTTAGACAGAACTTACAAAGGCAAACATTTACAATGCCAGGCTCGTGAGTATCTATGACATACACCAAACTGCAGATCACATTCTTCTTTGACTTGCCCTTTGCCTTATTTGCAGCTTTTTTCCATGGGACAGGCAAATCCCTTCCCTTCCTTGATGGACTCTGGCACCAAAACAGCTTTGTCACTGGTATCCTTGTCTTTTAAAATCATCTTACCACACAATCTAGATGATAAAAGTGACCACACATGGCTGCATCACACAACTAGTACCGCTCATTCATGGCTTAATATACAAGGGGTGAGAAGAAGAAGAAGAGAATTTTTAAACAGGTAGCTTATGGAGTTAAGAGATAGCAAGACCCACTCTTCGACATATCAAAGAGGCTAGGAGCGACGAGACCCTGTTCATTAAATTTACTCGACTCCCTTGTGATTTGAGTGCAATACACAAGTCAACCTTAACACTCTTGGACTTATCAGAGAGGCTAGGAAAGACGAGACCACGTTCATTAAATACTCCTCACTTGTGCTTTGAGTGCAATACACAAGGCAACCTTAACACTGACAATTAATGTCTACCAAGTTAAGACGTGATATGCTTCCTTCCTAGCCCACTTTCTAATCCTGAATTTAGCGGGCTTACCAAATACCCAGTATCTACCCAGAAAGTGTTAGGCTGGATAGCCCGTGACACGACCTAGAATCAAGCACAAACAAATGTGTGTCACAATCAACAACACTGAGAGGTAGACCAGCTTGGTGATTAGGCAAAACCGGTTGACATAGACATCTACACCAAGAAAATTGCTTGCCCACCATCATCTGGAAAGTTTATCAACCGCATACAGCACAAACTAAGTGACCAGCACATATGTCGGCATGCTTACTTGTGTAAAACTCACATCTTTCTTCTAAATACTTCTAAAAAATAGGGTATTTACCCATGACTGAAATATACAGTGGCATACATAGCAGTTAAACACAAGGCATCATTTTTTTTCAATGTCCTAATGTCCATCCCATTAAAAAAAAGGTTTTAAACCTTTTTCTTCACTTTATGCTACTTTTTGACTGTTCTACGCGCAAAACCGCAAAACCGATGAAACCTCAATAACAAGCAACATAAAAACAATACCAATACACACTACCATAACACATCAAAGGTAGGTTCAAATGAACAAAGTATAGCAACAAAATCCAAGGACATAAAAATGTATGTGTAGAGTCCAAAAGTTAAAGTAAGGTCATATACCTCCTCTATGATCATTAAAAGTTTAAAAGTTGAAGAAGCACACATTCTCAATAAATCCTACACAAATATTTATGTACTATGAGAAGATAACACCCACCATTTTGAGCTACAGCAAAGAGATTACAACAAAGGCAATGTCAGATTTTACTAAGCATTGAATGTCCGACGTTTCAGCCATGAAGTCTATGATCGTTGAAAGTTGAAGCAACATTGCACATTCACATTAAAGCTTCGACAATTATTTCTGTACCATGAGAAAATAACCACCATCATTTTGAGCAACAACAAAGAGATCACAACATAGGCAATGTTAGAACTTATCATGAGCATTAAAAGGTGATAAAAATCATAAACCCAAGGTAAAAGAAATATCCTACCAATTAAGCACAAAGGTACATGATGATGCATCACATCTTGCTACACTTGCATCTTCTACTACAAGCCACAAAGAGTGAACCGTATTATTGTAGGCAAATTCCACCAAAGGCAAAAAAAAATCCCATTGAGTATTCTTATCAGAGATGTAAGACTTTAATAAATCCAGAACATCTAAATTTGCATTCTTAGATTGCCCATCTGTCTGCGGGCGGCATGATGACGAGAAATGAAACCGCGTGCCAATGTTCTTCCAAATAGCCCTCCAAAACAAACTCGTGAATCCAGGATCTCTGTCGGATACTATTGTCTCGGGCATGTGATGTAATCAAAATATCTGTGCAATGAATAGTCTCGCTAAATGGTCCGGCTTGACTGTTTTCTTCACTGGAATGAAGTGAGCTTACTTTGGATGAGTTTATATGTATCAAGTTTCTAACAAACACTGCAATGGTGGGAATGTTGCATGTAAGTGTCCTTCAAATTTGTCTAAGTTTTCAACAGAGGCAGCAAGTTCCCGACCAATAGTAGACGATGCATGATAGATTGCTTGGAGCTCCTTGCATGTCCATCACATAACATCCTCCTCAGTGTAGTTGCTAAGCAAAAAGCTAACAAGACAATAAGTAATTGGAAGATCCCCAATGATACTCCTTACACCCTCGATGTGGTTACACTCTTTACAGCCTCGCATATTCACATACCCAGAGAGAGACAATCCCAAAGAGAAATTATTGATTTCTTCGCGTCAGGCAATGGGACAGATAGAGGAGCAGCCACCACTACAAAGCTGAGCTCATACTCAGACCTGTGGTACTCATTGACTGAGCATTGGAGCTAGGGAGAGGAGAGGAGCTTCACAGCATGGCAAAGACTAAAGCAAAGGATTAGAGCCATACTATCTCGACATCCAGAGTAGAAATGAGGATGGATTCATCACCAATTATATCACCCTCCTATATTGGGTAACCATTGTATCAATACCCCACACAGTTTGAGCTAGTAAGCACTTCTAGATTCATTTTAGTATCGCTTTTTTTGTACCCAAACATAGTATCAGATTCACCCATTTGTAACGGATTGGTCTCATAGGCCATTTATATATGCTAAAATATCCAATGACGTCTTGTTAACAAAAAGTGCATGAAAGACAAGGATAATGAGAGACTTATCTGTGCATAGCCCCTGAATCTACTCAGTGCGCCACCCAAGGGGGAAGTCTGGTTGTTGCCTCGCATGTAGCCACGAGCATGGGCACCTTAAATGCTCCACAATCGCCCCCTATCCTGCGCATGTGAGAGCTCGACACTGGTTGTGAACCAGATAAACAGGGTATGTGTTCTCCCCTCTTCTGCAGCACAAAAAAGAACCCTAGGCCTGCAGACGGGCTTCACACCCAGGGCGGGTTGAGGAATACTCTCATCGCCAGCCAGCTATTGCCCATCTATCGGGACCATTGGCAATCCCATGCCCAGCTGTTGCCAATGGTCTCGACCTGCCTGTTCACTTTGTCTCTGCCTTATACATGCTCTTCCCTATTACCAAAAGTTTTCCGCCCAAAATATGAGAGGGAATAAGAGAGCTTAGCCGACGAGTTTTGATCTCAAGACTTAATACTCAAGATGAACACTTAAAATAGTTCCTACAAAAAAACAAAAAAAAACATTTCTTAAAAAATCACCCCCCCCCCCCCCCCCAAAAAAAACAAAAACAAAAACAAATCGGCCTCACATGTCCTTCACTTTCTACCAGGGCCCGATTTAAGCTCTACCGTTCCGCTTCTCGTTCACAGAGGGTGGTAGCAAAAAATGTAAGCACTGCAACAAGCGAATGACATGTGAGGCAAGCCCATTGATCTATTAAGAAGTGCCAGGCCTTCATTGCTATACACACCTCGACTCCCTATAGATCCTCAATCACTAGAGGGTGAGGCACAGAAGGGAAGCTTTAGGAGGAAGGGATGATGTCAGCGTGAGGAAGATGTCTTCTTGGGTAGTGGTAGAGATATGGAAGAAGACTTTCTTTCTCTCTCGAAACTCGCCAGGGACCGAACATTTGGGACAAGGAAGTCGTAGCAACTGCACAACTCAAGCGAGGGCAAGCGTGTGGTATGAATAGCCCTTAAGTTTAAGGCTCTTTGTTTTAACCTGCCAAAAGTGCCCGCGCGCGGGATATTTGCTACTTAAAGTCATATGGTAAAGGGGCCAATATAAGGCACCCTCAGCCTCTGCCCTTCTACATTGAAAGAATGGCCTCACTTGGTGAAACCTTTGTGATGTAACCCCAAGGTTGAGGGTTCGAGGCTCACAGGTTGAGTCCTCTTGGGTGTATTCTCTCCCTTTATTGGGGCGGGTGGTTCCCACGGTTGCATCTCAAGGTTGTAATGTACATCAATGTACAATTGTAAATACATGATATGTGTAAACAAGGATCCAGATGAGAAGAAAGAGTTTGAAAAGCTACTAAACAATACACGCACATGCAAAGTTGGGAAACTTATTATAGATTACAATGACTGGTATCGTGGGTGCAAGAGAAGCTCTTGATCATGCCATTGGTGTTGCTATTGAGTTTGCATATGAAGAAGAAGAAGCGAAGAGTGAGTTGGATGATGTGCAAGAAGACAACAATAAATAAAATGAGGGTGCAGATGTGGAGACAAAGGCTATGCAGATGTTGGTATTGATGATGATGATGTTGAAGAGGCTAATGAGGGTCTGAATGTCCAAGATATTGATGCCTAGTGGCTACATAAAAAAAGATTAGTCAAGTTTATGGTAGCATCGACCCCAAAAAATCTAGAAGCTTGTTAAACAAGTCTTAAAGATGTTAGCTAAGGGAGAGGATAGGGAGATACCATATCTTCTCACTTGTATAGCTATCTTAGTTTGCTAGTGGAGTAAATTAACTCTTTGAAATACCAAGAACAACACTCTCATGTGAAAGATTCTGTAATTGGCTTGTTAGGGCATGTGTCCTATGGCATAAGCACTTAATATCTCCCCCCCCCCCCCCCCCCCCCCCCTCCCTTATGCATACGGTACGAGGATGAAATAATGGGGGGCTACCCCTATTGTATATGCTTATGTTTGACCTCTAAAGACCCCCCTCTTGTACACTCACGTGATACCATACAGAAATCCATAGTGAATCCCCCAGGTGCAGTATATGGAGCCAAGACGAATTGATTGCTTGTCAAACAAAGACCGACGCAAAAATTTATAGCACTTGGAAGGTTGGGTGCATTTGCTCAAGATTGGGTGCAAATGAAATCTAGCATTTTTGCAGCCCGGTTTGAGGTCTTCCCAGATTTCAGATGAGGCGAGGGTTATGCAGCTTGAAGCCGAAAGCAAGGAATCTTGGCCGGGCTTTGCGGATCGGGAACCAGCTTTTGGAGCCACAAATGGCAGGGCCCTGAAATTGAAGGGCACCCAATGGGGGCTTTTTTTCATCAAATGAGTTTTTTTAAAGGCTTGGGGGGTGGCCTCACCAGAGCCGCCATGTGCCAGAAGGAGTTGTCCCATATGCATTGGTGGGTGGCAGGCAACCAAGGTATAATACCCGCAGTGGGTGCCCCATTTGTAGTGTGAAGGCATGAGGGAGGTCTCCCTTCAGCGTGGCTATGGCTGCCCCCCCTTAGGCGCTGCGCAGTGGCGCAATGGCCGGATCTTGGCGACAGTTTTGGCTGCGCCCGTGGCGTGCTGGTAGTAGCCGACGGTTGGTGGTTCTGTGTGGTGGGGCGGCGGCGGCAGGTTGTGATGATGTGGCATGCCCCCAAGGGTTCAGTCCCACGCGCCGGTTGGTTCCTCTCTTTTTGAAGACAAAGTGCACACACCCCCCCCCCCCCCCACTAGCGATATCGCTAGTGGGGGAGGTAAGGGAGTAGTCTCGCAACAACATACTATGTGAGAGGGAGGGCCCAAGGCCGGTCAAAGTGAAAGAGAGGGAGAGAAAGAGTTCAAGGATTCAAAGGGCGAGCAAAGTGGGCATTCCAAGCAGCCGGACAAAGGGAGGTGTCCCCAATGCAAATGTTTCTAAAAATAAGTAAACCAAATGTATGCCAAAAAAAAAAAAACTAATGTAAACTCAAAGTTGACTGCACGAGCTAAGGAAGCTCACATTTTTTCTTTTTTTGGACTTAGCCCCCTCTATAAAAGGGGATGAACGTGAATATTTATGGCCTTTTGGCCATTGTTGTTTTTTTGCTCTTGGAGCTTTTGCCATTAGCTTTTTTGGCCAAGGGTTGTGCCCACCTAGAAAATTGGTTGTACATGGTTATGTATATGCAGGAAAATCCATGATTGATGTCTTTTGGCGTCATTCTCCCTTCCCCTTCTCTTCTTTGCTTGTGTGCATGTGTTTCCAAGCATGTGTCGGCGTGTGTGTCCCCTCGAGGTTTGTCGTGCAAAGAGAGATAGAGAGAGGCTATGTACGTGTGGAAGGTTGTGAATTGGGCAGAGTGGAATGATTGGATCTATTTGATGCATTGCAAAGCGTGTGTGCGTATGGTCGTATGCAGGTAGTGGTTTGCTTGCAAATAGTGTCGAGTTTTGAAGGTGAACTTTAGTGGATTGGGGCGTTGAGTATACCCTAGGCTATAGTAAGGCATGGTGTTGTGTGCTGGGTGTGTTCCCCTTTCCCCCTCTCCATCTTCTGGTGCCCCCACGGAGAAGATGGCATGGAAAGGTATGTGCAGGCTAACAGAAGCATGGCAAAGGGCTCGAGCAGTTGCCAAGATCAAGGGCAGACAGGTAGCAACGGATATGTATAGATGATGTGGTTTATATGACAAAAAAGGCTCCAAAAGGGGCTATTTTTACTATCAGATAAAGGAGGTTCAAGGGGAAGTCTTTGGGCCTATATATGTAGAGCTTGAAGTGATGAAGGAGTAGGTACAGATGGCTCATCAAACGGAGCTATGGAGCCCAAGATATTGGAGTTTGAGGGTGCACTGTGTTGCAGATCTTTGCTGGGCAGGGCAGCTGGGGACAGGTGGCCCAAGTGGATGTCAATGTATTGACGTGAGTGCTCAAGTTATGGAGCATACTCGTCTTTTCATATTGCAGATCAGAGCTATGGATTGTAGGATATGGCTATTTAAAGTTTTGCCGAGGTTTGGGTTGGTGCCCACCTGACCGCAAGGGGAGTTGTTCCACCTAGCATTTTTTGGGTGTCGACAACAGAGTTTGAGAAGGTGCTATGCAATGTATGGAGCCAATAGGAATTGCTTCCTTATCATATGGAGCCCGGAGCAAAAAGTTATAACTTGGAAGGTTGGGTGCATTTGCTCAAGATTGGGTGCAGATGAAATTGCATTTTTGCGGCCTCGGTTCGAGTTCTTCCCAGATTCCAGATTGAGGTGGGGGTTATGCGGCTTGAAATCGGAAGCAAGGAGTCTCGGCTGGGCTTTGCGGATCGGAGCCGGATTTTGGAGCCAATGGGGTTTTTTTCTCATCAAATGACTTTTTTTTTAAGGCTTGGGGGGTGGCCTCACCAGGGGCCACCACGTGGTAGAAGGAGTTGTCCCATATGGATTGGTGGGTGGCAGGAAATCGGGGTATAATACCACAATGGGTGCCCCATTTGTAGTGTGAAGGTGTGAGGGAGGTCTCCCTTGAGCGTGGCCATGGCTGCCGACCCTTGGGCGCTGCGCAGTGGCGCAATGGGTGGACCTTGGCGACGGTTTCGGCTGCACTGGTGGCACGCTAGCAATAGCCGGCAATCGGTAGTTCTGTATGGTGGGGTAGCGGTGGCAGGTTGTAATGATGTGGCATGCCTGCAAGGGTTCAGTCCCACATGTTGGTTGGCTCCCCCCTTTTTGAAGACAAAGTGCCCACCCCCCCCCCCCGCCCAAACTAGCGATATCGCTAGTGGTGAGGTAAGGGAGTAGTCCCGCGGCAACAAACAGTGTGAGAAAGAGGGCCCAGGGCCGGTCAAAGTGAAAGAAAGGGAGAAAAAGAGTTCAAGGATTCAAAGGGCAAGCAAAGCGGGCATTCCCAAGCAGTCGGAAAAAGGGAGGTGTCCCCCATCCAAATATTTCTAAAAAGAAGTAAACCAAGTGTATGCCAAATCAAAAAAAAATACTAATGTAAACTCAAAGTTGACTGCACTAGCTGAGGAAGCTCACATTTTTTCTTTTTTTGGACTTAGCCCCCTCTATAAAAGGGGATGAACGTGAATTTTTATGGGCTTTTGGCCAATGATGTTTTTTTGCACTTGTAGCTTTTGCCATTAGCTTTTTTGGCTGAGGGTTTTGCTGGCCTAGAGAATTGGTTGTACATGATTGTGCATATGGAAGGAAATCCATGATTGCTATCTCTTGGCGTCATTCCCCCTTCCCCCTTTTCTTCTCTACTTGTGTGCGAGTGTTTCCGGGCGTGTCAGCGTGTGTGCCCTCCCGAGGTTTGTCGTGCAAAGAGAGATAGAGAGAGGTTGTGTGCATGTGGAAGGCAGTGAATTGGGCAGAGTGGAATGATTGGGTCTGTTTGATGCGTTGCAAAGCGTGTGTGTGTGTGTGTGTGTGTGTGTATGGTCATGTGCACGTGGTAGTTTGCTTGGATAGAATCAATTTTTGAAGGTGAACTCTACTAGATTGGGGTGTTGTGTATACCCTGGGCTATAGGAGGCATTGTGTTGTGTGCTGGGTGTGTTCTCCTTTCCCCCTCTCCATCTTCTGGTGCCCCCACAAAGGAGCTGTCTGATGCTTTGATTTGAGGTTGAAAGTGATGTTTGGTAACGGACAAAGCGGTTGGCTGATGATAGAAGTGTTTGGTGGTCAAGTTTGAAGCTGGTAGTGATGGTGGATCCAAGTTTTTGACCCATATTTACAGTTGAAGATCTCGAGGATTGGTCAGCAGATTTCGAGTTATGGCTGATGTCGATGCATATGTTGATGGTGATAGCCGTTTTTCGGCTCTTTGTAATTACCACAGTGAGTTACCTCACCCTACCAAAATCACCCAAACACTGTGGCTATCCCTACCATTTCGTTGTACATAGGCGTGCGTGAGTCACGGGACTTTTCCCATATCTTCTTAAAAAACCCTCAATTAGCTAGTCATTGGGCTAGTTGAGCCAAATATATATATATATATATATATATATATATATATGTATATTATGGCCCATGCGTATGTAAATATTTCTTTATATATAGGGCCTAAATAAAAGATTTTTTCATAATTATTTTGGTATTTATTTAAATATTTCTACCTAGGTGTGTGTTATTTATGCTCTGTACATTGCCTCACCATTACCACAATTTTTTCTTACCATTTTTCATACTCTTTATTCCATATAGAAATATTTTCATGTAAGCTTCTCTTATATTTGGTGTAACTCCACCCCAATAAAAATCCAAAAAAACTAGTTTTATTTATGTGTATATTTTTTCACTATTTTGATTTTTCCCTTCCTACATCTATTTTGTTTTTTTCTAAAAAATTAGAACACCAAAAATATTTATCTTTTTATGGTAGCCTCATAATGAGAGAGATTTCTTTTCACCCCTTTATATTTTTTCCACTTATATTATTTATATTTGACATGTACATATTTTTTAGACCCCTCAATATTTGATTTTCTTAGTTGTACTATTCACTTATATCCTAATCTCAACAATATCTTCAATTATAGACCTACCAAATAAGGTCAAGGGTAGGTGGTATGCATACATGCACTATGGAGGGCTCACTCTTGGAGGTATTCAAAAGAATCATCCAAAGAAGGACCCCACAAAGACCTTGTGCAGTGGAAAAAAACGGTCGGTTTTGCTGAATTTTTAAAGTTCACTTGCTCTCCGAATTTGAAAAGGTGATACAAACAAAAGTTGTAGCTTGTGGGCTGAACTTTTGCCTCAAATTTTTTCATATTTTTTTGAGCTACGAGCTGTCAGCTATGATTTTATTAGTGGACCCCAGTTTTCCCATGCTATGCAGCCACACTCTCTCTTCCACTTTATCATTTTCCTCTTTCACACACACTTCTCCACTCATCATCCCCACCTCTCTGCACCCTACTCACCTTCTCCTCAACCTTGAAGAATAAGAGAAACCATGGTGAACTCATACCTCCCACACACAATTCCATTCCAAAATTGACCACCTAGTCTCATTTTTTCTCCTCCAATTTATCCATATCTATCAAAAAAACCACAAAATTCAGCCTCTTCTCTTAAAAGATAGCATCATGGTGGTTGATTACTCAGCTTCAATTACCTTGTCTCTCAAGGAAGGTCAAGAGTGGAGAAAAAATGTACCGTCAAAGCTAGTGGACCATCAACAAGCATCAAAATTGGCCCTACTCAAGACACTTGGAGCATCAACCTTGTAAGAAATCCACCTTTTCTTACCTCTTAAGAGTTTTTCTTCCTTATTTGTATCCTACATGGATACTCCCATTGTAAATATCCAATTCCATTTGTAAATTAATACTAACTCTACTAACACTAACCCACTATGAAAAGTCCTATCACCTCCATTTCTCTCCTCTCTCTTTCCCCACCAACTTCTTGATAATTCCAAGCAAAAGAAATTAGATAAATTGCTGAAAATCTAACCCAACCATGGTTAGATGTAACATTTAATGGCCTAAAATCTTATTTGTAGCGGAAATTAGCATGAACATAGTGGGCATTTCATTAGAATAGATTCCTAATGATAATTACAAGAGTGCTTGGGTGGAGAGAGCAACAAAAAGCATAACACCTAGTTAGATAGCATCGACAATACTTTCAAAAGAGAGAGCAATTAAACTATTGACAACAGTTGAGGACCGGATTTGCATGGAGCCGGTCCCCCCTCCAAAAGGCTTTGTATTATGGTTTCTCCCATCAAGAGAGACATTGTACAATACAATTCTTTGTGTTCCTTCAAGACTAGCTAGTGCAATGAAGATGGAAGCTTCATACACCAAGCAAAACACTTAATCAAACACAACTTGAATTATCCCCGTTCTCAGACCCAAGACCTCACACACCTTCGAAGATGGTGAGAGCTAGCAGGGTATGAGAGTAGATTGAGAGGAAAAAGAAGTATCTTACGAGAAAGAAGTACATCTCCTCACATAATCACTCATATTAGCATAGCTTAGCTTAGTAATTAGCTTGGTAGAGAAGATGAGCATGCATTGAAGCTTGGCTCTTGGTTGGATTTGCATCCACATGCCAAGAGAGTGTTGATGTAGGCTTCTATCTCACAAGCTTGGAGTAGGTGATGAGCTCTCCATTAAAGCTTGGGAGGAGATAGAGTGTTTTTCCTTCACACATGGTCAAGTGTGAGAGTGTGTGTGTCAATGCCAAGCAAAAATCAGCCCCCTCTCTCTCTTGGGCGAGCCCTAGCTGCTAAGTTAGGCTGGCTTTTGCCTCATTGGACCTCCCCAGGTCAAGCCAATAGGGATTAAGCAGCATAAGTGATAGCCTTCTGACATGTGTCCCCCTTTCCCCTTTTGTGAGAGCTTTAGGTAATTAAATAATTAAACTAAACTCTCATTGGACCCCTTTGCCTCCTGGCCAATAGGAATCAGGCAAGCCATGGGGCTCCTGAATGCTCATTGGACCCCTTGGGAGACTGCCCAATAGTCTTCTAGGACACTTAATTCTTATTGGTTTCTTTTATTAAATGTTTTTAAATTAATTAAACTAGATTTACTCTAGCTTAATTCTCATTGGTCCACTTCAAGGGTCTTCCAATAGGAATTGGGCACACCTTGTGGGCATCTGGCCTAGGGAGCTGACATGTGTCCCTCATTCCCTTTGTGTAAAGGGAGCCTGTGTGTGTGTGTGTGGTTTTCTCTCTCATCCCCTAGCTTTGGGGCTCGCCCCCTCCCATGTAGGGATGCAGAAAGACTTTTTGGGCACACACACCAAGCATCCAATTTTCCCTAAGGTTGACCTTTGGACACAACCTTTGAATTTTGGAACCTTAGCATTTTGGAAGTCTTAATGGGCTGAACCTTAGGGTCTTTTTAGCCCATTGTTTCACATGGCTCTTTTGCAGATGGCCCCCCCTTTGGATCCCTATTTTCCCTCCTTTGGATCCCTACTGTGGCCGGTCTGCTAACTTAACCAATATTCTAGCTTTTTCTCCCTTGGCACTTCCCCACATTAAATGATCAGTTTAATATGAGAAAATCATTTAGGAGAATTAGATATTGATTATTATGACATTAGAGGAGTAACCCTAGCCTTCAAAATTGCTATAAAAGGAGGGTGTAGCTAGCACAAAAGGAGAGAGCTTTAAGCAAGAGCACTATGCTATAGCTTGAGAAGCCAAGCTCAACCTCTCTAGAAGGAGCTCTTGAGTGGAAGCTCATTGTCTTATGCATGTGCATGTGTTGTAATAGGGGATTAGCAAGGGAACTCTATGCCATTGTAAGAGAGAGAGTGATCATTCAATTGAGAGTAGGAAATCTATCATTTCTCCTACTAGTGTAAGCCCAACATTTGCTGAATCAAGGAGGGTGGATTTGGACTAATCTTGGATACTTTGTCTCCCTTCCAACGTGAAGTAATGGACAACAATGATGCGTAAGTGTCTTGGTGTTTTTTTGTTAAGTTCTTGATAGCTTGTCTCTGGTGTTGTCGTCAATCTAGCCATAAATCCCACATACTGTAAGAGGGCGACAGGGTGGAGAGGACTCCTTTGGCCTTAAGATAGTGATTGGGGTGGCTTTTCTTGTGATGTGTTGTGGTGAAATTTACGCAAGCTATGTTGAGCAAATACTAATCTCACTTTCATTTGTCATGACAGATTTGTAAAAAGGTATTAATGCAACAAGCACCCCCTCCCCCTTTCTCTCTCTTTCTTAAATATATAGTTGTGTTTGCTTGATCATTGCCGATACGTTTCAAAGCAGCCCGAGCACTATCTCTCTCTCTCTCTCTCTCTCTCTCTCTCTCTCTCTCTCTCTCTCGTGTTTTAGTGTGTGAGAGTGTTCCATTGGTGTTAGGGTTAGTGTAAATTCCTTGCTTGTTTGTGGGTTGCTCTAACGATTCTCCTCTTTTGCGTCCTAGTTCGCTCTTACACTAGGTGGTGCCCCTTGTGTAGTTGGGATTTGGCTGTGGGTTTGTTGTTTTGATTTGTGTTGTGTTGTGCCCCAGCCCCATTGAGCAGCACGGGAGCCTTGAAGGGTGTCTAGAGGTTGCTCTTCTTGTTGCCCGCCCCGGACCGCCTCAAATTGGTGCCCCCACTGAGGAGAGGCTTGTGTATGTTTTGTGAAGGCTCAACCTTTAGTATAATCAAGTAGCTCGCATGAATCATGAGAATTTGTATGATCCCTTCATTCCCATTGCAAGGCAAAAGGTACACATAATTGTTAGTACTAAGTTGCAATTTCAACGAGTAATTCGTAGAATTTTAGGTCCTCTTAGGTTGGTAGAGATAAACGCATCAGTAAATCCTTTTATTTTGCCTCTCATTAGGTACGACCTTAGTTTGGACGTCTATATTTTTGTTTTGTTTTAAGAATTAGGTCATGCATAGACCATGGATAATGGCCCAGGAATACAGGTTTTTCCCTTTCATTTCACTCCACACATTAGAGTAAACATTGCAATTAGTAGAAAAATCCATTTTCAACAACGTATGGTATTCATGTTCGGTGCCCAAAGAGCAGGAGAAATTCTCGCGTCACCAAACCCTGTCATTCTACCTCTTATTGATTATCATAGGTCATTTGATGTGAATATTTTTATTTTGTTGTAGAATAGATTGCAATTTAGAAAATATTATTGTGTAAATCTTTTAAAGAAAGAAAAAACAAAAACGCGTCATTTTGAAATCAATTCAATGGAGAGCCAACGCCAAATGTCTGGATATCCTCTTTTCTTTGGAGAGCCTGGAGAGGATGCATAATTATTTTTAGCAAATTTCAAGATGTCTTGCCGTATCAAGAGGATAATAACTGATCAAGAACGTGTAGAAATGTTTGAGGTGGTCCTTAGGAAAGATGCTAGTACTTGGTTTGACTCTTTGCCTGAGGAAGTTAAGGGGAATTACACAGAAGTTTTGAATCGTTTCAAGAAATACTTCTTTGATCCCCAAAACACTCAAAAATTATGGCAAGACATTGTTTCTCATAAGCAAAAAGACTTAGATGACTACTACTTGTACAAGCAAGAGTTTCTACGTCTTTGGGCTCTATGGATACGAAATGTTGCTAACCCTGGTGATGGTGCAGAATTTCTAAAGAAGGAGAGGTTCATAGCCGGACTCTTTCCTGACCTTAAGGTAAAAGTTGAGGCGGGTGCACGTGCTACCTTTGATGCAGCTGAAACTAGGGCTGCTGAGAAATATAGGAAACTCAAGTGCTTTAGGGGAGAGGTTCCAATAGAAGGTCTTAGACCCAAAGGTAAGTCACAAGCATCAACATCGAGGGAGATTCCTGAGGTAACGGCGGAAGTAATTGAGAAGTTAAACGAATCTTTAAGCAGCCTGTCAATTCACCTTGCACAAGCTGTAGGTCCAAAGGGACAAGCAAAGAAGTCTGAAGAGCGAGATCCACGACCTAGGAGAGTCTTGCAATGTTGGAATTGCGGAGAGTCTGGACATGGGATGTATAATTGTCCTTGGCCCCGTGGGGAGCCAGGGAGACCTAACTTGAATTACCCAGTGATGAATGCAGGTGAAGGAACTGGTCAACAACCAAGGCTTCTACAAAGACCAAATGGACCAAGACCACCTCCACAAGGGGTAGAAGGAGTTCCACCTTTGCCAAATCCAAATGTGCATGTGGTAGAGGTGACAAAATTAAATGAGGTTGACATGGAAGCAAATGGCATTAAGCGTGGTCGAGGAAAAGGTAAAGAGAAAGAGGGTGTCCCATCACAGAGTGACCATGGACAAGGCAAGAAGGGAAAGGAGACCAAGGAAGCTAAGAGGACTCGACGTCGTATCAATCTCCAAGACTTCCCTCTTGGACATGGTATGGCTCCATACAACCTGTTGGAAGACATGCGAGGTAAGGGTCCTGATATCTCATGGCCTCAGTTTTTTGCATTATGCCCACAAGTTAGGAGGGATTTAACAAAGGCAGTTAGCACTAGGAGAAAGGTAAAAGAGAGTTTTCCTGTTGTAAAAATTGCACATGCTGAAATGAGCGAGGATATTACACCTGTGCTAGATTGTTACATAAAAGGAAGATTGGTTAGGAAAGGTCTAGTGGATGGGGGTGCACAAATTTGCATCATGACAGAAGGGCTCATGCAAAGACTAGGGATGCACATCCATGAGACACCTGAAATCAAAGTGAAAATGGCAAACAATAGCAAGGCTAGGTGCGTAGGCATTTGTAAAAATGTTTTTGTGGAGGCCTTTGGCATTAAGAAGGCAGTGGATTTCTATGTCATGTCTACCAAGGGAAATGGTTACCCATTTATCCTAGGAAGACCATGGCTAATGAAAATGCGAGCTTTGCAGGATTGGGAGAGTGGAAAGCTAATTTGCAAGAATGACAATCACAAGAAGGTTGTCTTTGATATGAAGGAGCAACGCCAAGAGGAGCTCCATGAAGAATCATCTCAAAGTGAGACGGAAGAAGGTTGGACCGATAGCACTTCAGAAGAAGAAAGTAGCGGCAGCATTACTGAAGAGGAGTCTTCCATCGAAGTCATGGGGGTAAGGTTTAAGCCAAGCAACCAAGAGACCTCTTGTCAAGGCTTGGAGGAGGTAGGTCCTCAAGAGAACGAAGGTGTTCAAGATGAAGGGATGCTGGAAGGTATGCTATCAACAACACTTACAAAGGATGAAATAGAGGAGTTCAAATGTGTGCTAAGGAAGTTTCCTAGGCTTTTTGCTAAAGACTACACCGACGTGCGTGGAGTAGATGTTGTTCAAGGAGTGATAAAGGTTGTTTTCAATTGATCTTCCAATGCGATACCTATTTGAAAGTAGCCTGAGCTCCCCTCACCCAAGAATCTCAAAGAGGTCATATCATTCATTCAAAAAGTGAAGTATATGTCACGCTTTATTCACTTAGCTTCGGAGTTGCTTCATCCTTTGCAAAAGTTGACACAACAAGTAGAATTTGCATGGTCTGATGAGCTTGAAGAGTATTTTTGTAACATTAAATTCATTTTGTCAGAGCTACCAACACTCATGCCTCCTTGTTGGGAGTACACATTCTTTGTTAGCTCTAGTGTTGGAAGGGAAACAATTGGTGCTGTGTTGCTACAACAAGATCCCCACAGTACAAGGATGCGACCCATCTACTTTGCTAGTAGGGTCATGAATGCTTTGGAGAGAGACTACACAGAAGGAGAACTCATGATGCTTTCTCTCATGTTTGCGATAAGGAAGTTTAGATCCTACTTGCTCCCAAAACCTTTTGTAATCCTCACCGCAGAGAATTTGTTCCCTTGGGTGTCATCTCAAATGAATCTTAGTACTAGGATCTCAAAGTGGATTATGGAGTTGCAAGAGTTTCAATACTCTTTCAAGGTAGAAGATAGTGTGCGTGCACAATTGGCAGGGATTCTCACTTATAGGGTGCATGAAAAGGAGATTAAGGTGCCTGAAGTAAAGACCCTACCATTGCCACCACCAAAAAGTATTCCTAATGCTTTTACCTTGTTCTTTGATGGAGCTTTTCGTCGAGCCACAGGAAAAGCAGGGGGAGGGCTAGTGTTGCTCAATCCAAGTGGAGAGGTGGTCATGAAAGAGAAGTTCAATCTACCAAGTTCAGCTAGCAACAATGAAGCAGAATATGACACTCTACTTCATGGTTTGAAGATGTGCATTGGCCAAGGGATACAACGTCTCATGGTAAAAGGAGATGCACTTCTCATTGTTAAACAGATTTTAGGCATTTGGGCATGCAAGAATGAAAGCTTAAGGACAAAAGTTCATGCCATTCGTAGGCTATTTAATCAATTTGAGGAGGTGCAATTATATCATATTCCTAGGAAACAAAATGAAGATGCTGATTTACTTGCACAACAAGCCGTTGCATGTGTAAATAAAGAAGTGCAGGTCATCATGGTGGCGGCTACTGTGAAGCAACCGAGGTACCAGGGATTGGAGTCATTGGCTCCCATCATTGGCTACATTTTGGAGGGTGAGTTTCCACCAGACTTCACAAAAGCTCAGAAGAGGAGACTCATGAAGAAGGCAAGCATGTATCTCTTCCTAGAAGGCTCCCTCTATCAAAGAGGGAAGGATCAAGTGTGCAGAAGAGTACCAACTATTGAGGAAATTCCAGCCATTCTAAAAGGTTTGCACGAAGAAGCATGTGGTGGTCATTTTGCCCAAGAATTAACTGTGAAGAAGATTTTGCTTGCGGGGTATGTTTGGCCAAGCTTGCATGTGGATGTTCAACATTGGTGTAAAAGCTGTCACAATTGTCAGATAAATGGAAATAGAAGGTTGGTGCATGGCCCGAGGCAAATAGTGATTGCAAATGGACCCTTTGAAAAGTGGGGCATTGATGCCATGGGTCCTCTGCCTAGGACAAAAAATGGTAAACTCTACATTCTAGTGGCTGTAGACTATATGACTAGGTGGGTGGAAGCTCAAAGTGTGGCAAGAGTGAATGAGAGGACAGTTAGCAAGTTTGTGTACAATCACATTTGTTGTAGATTTGGCACACCTTTGGAGATTGTTTCTGATAATGGTCCAGGGTTTAGGAAGGGCTTGCTCACAGAAGTTTGTGAAGAGCTTCACATTCTACATTGTCATAGCACACCATACTACCCACAGTCAAATGGTTTGGTGGAGAAGGCTAATGGTGTCATTGCAGGAATCATTAGAAAGATGGTGCAAAACAACACAAAATTATGGGATGACTTCTTGGATGGCGCCTTGTGGGCATATGGAACCACATATAGGGAAGCCACGGAGTTCACACCATTTCACTTGGTCTATGGTCAAGAGGCTTTACAGCCAATTGAGCTAAAAATTCCAACAATGCGACTTCATGGCAAATCAGCACAAGATGATCAAGAAGCATGGATGGATCGACTTCTTACCTTAGCTGAGCTTGAGTGGAAAAGAGAAGCAGCATACGAGTGCTATAAGAGGAAAGCCACACAGACAAAGGAGAAGCTTGACAAGAAACTGAAGGACAAAGGCATCAATGAAGGAGATCTTGTGCTAAGGTATGACAATCGACTCGATAATCGTTTTGATGCCAAATTTGAAACAAGATGGCAGGGGCTATACATAGTCAAGAAGGCTTTCAATTCAAGTTACTATCAACTTATGGACTTGAATGGGAAAGAGCACTCCAGGAAGGTAAACGGCTATCGCTTGAAGCTTTACTTGAGTCGCCTTCTACCAAAGGATCTACCACAGCAAAAGGCAACTATCCCATGTAAGTATTTTTCCATGAAACATGAGTGTAACACAAACCAAAATTCCAAGCGGCCAAACAATGAAGATCTTGTCAAGGACTCTGAAGCACTGTCTTTGGAAAAGATGCTCTATGATGGTACATGAATATACCATCATCCAGGGGAGGGCTAATGATAGCCGTTTTTCGGCTCTTTGTAATTACCACAGTGAGTTACCTCACCCTACCAAAATCACCCAAACACTGTGGCTATCCCTACCATTTCACTGTACATAGGCGTGCGTGAGTCACGGGACTTTTCCCATATCTTCTTAAAAAGCCCTCAATTAGCTAGTCATTGGGCTAGTTGAGCCAAATATATATATATATATATATATATATAAATAAGTATATTATGGCCCATGCGTATGTAAATATTTCTTTATATATAGGGCCTAAATAAAAGATTTTTTCATAATTATTTTGGTATTTATTTAAATATTTCTACCTAGGTGTGTGTTATTTATGCTCTATACATTGCCTCACCATTACCACAATTTTTTCTTACCATTTTTCATACTCTTTATTCCATATAGAAATATTTTCATGTAACCTTTTCTTATATTTGGTGTAACTCCACCCCAACAAAAATCCAAAAAAACTAGGTTTATTTATGTGTATATTTTTTCACTATTTTGATTTTTCCCTTCCTACATCTATTTTGTTTTTTTCTAAAACATTAGAACACCAAAAATATTTATCTTTTTATGGTAGCCTCATAATGAGAGAGATTTCTTTTCACCCCTTTATATTTTTTCCACTTATATTATTTATATTTGACATGTACATATTTTTTAGACCCCTCAATATTTGATTTTCTTAGTTGTACTATTCACTTATATCCTAATCTCAACAATATCTTCAATTATAGACCTACCAAATAAGGTCAAGGGTAGGTGGCATGCATACATGCACTATGGAGGGCTCACTCTTGGAGGTATTCAAAAGAATCATCCAAAGAAGGACCCCACAAAGACCTTGTGCAGTGGAAAAAAACGGTCGGTTTTGTTGAATTTTTAAAGTTCACTTGCTCTCCGAATTTGAAAAGGTGATACAAACAAAAGTTGTAGCTCGTGGGCTGAACTTTTGCCTCAAAGTTTTTCATATTTTTTTGAGCTACGAGCTGTGAGCTATGATTTTATTAGTGGACCCCAGTTTTCCCATGCTATGCAGCCACACTCTCTCTTCCACTTTATCATTTTCCTCTTTCACACACACTTCTCCACTCATCATCCCCACCTCTCTGCACCCTACTCACCTTCTACTCAACCTTGAAGAATAAGAGAAACCATGGTGAACTCATACCTCCCACACACAATTCCATTCCAAAATTGACCACCTAGTCTCATTTTTCCTCCTCCAATTTATCCATATCTATCAAAAAAACCACAAAATTCAGCCTCTTCTCTTAAAAGACAGCATCATGGTGGTTGATTACTCAGCTTCAATTACCTTGTCTCTCAAGGAAGGTCAAGAGTGGAGAAAAAAAGTACCGTCAAAGCTAGTGGACCGTCAACAAGCGTCAAAATTGGCCCTACTCAAGACACTTGGAGCATCAACCTTGTAAGAAATCCACCTTTTCTTACCTCTAAAGAGTTTTTCTTCCTTATTTGTATCCTACATGGATACTCCCATTGTAAATATCCAATTCCATTTGTAAATTAATACTAACTCTACTAACACTAACCCACTATGAAAAGTCCTATCACCTCCATTTCTCTCCTCTCTCTTTCCCCACCAACTTCTTGATAATTCCAAGCAAAAGAAATTAGATAAATTGCTGAAAATCTAACCCAACCATGGTTAGAGGAGTAACCCTAGCCTTCAAAATTGCTATAAAAGGAGGGTGTAGCTAGCACTATGCTATAGCTTGAGAAGCCAAGCTCAACCTCTCTAGAAGGAGCTCTTGAGTGTAAGCTCATTGTCTTATGCATGTGCATGTGTTGTAATAGGGGATTATCAAGGGAACTCTATGCCATTGTAAGAGAGAGAGTGATCATTCAATTGAGAGTAGGAAATCTATCATTTCTCCTACTAGTGTAAGCCCAACATTTGTTGAATCAAGGAGGGTGGATTTGGACTAATCTTGGATACTTTGTCTCCCTTTTAACGTGAAGTAATGGACAACAATGATGCGTAAGTGTCTTGGTGTTTTTTTGTTAAGTTCTTGATAGCTTGTCTCTGGTGTTGTCGTCAATCTAGCCATAAATCCCACATACTGTAAGAGGGCGACAGGGTGGAGAGGAATCCCCTGGCCTTAAGACAGTGATTGGGGTGGATTTTCTTGTGATGTGTTGTGGTGAAATTTACGCAAGCTATGTTGAACAAATACTAATCTCACTTTCATTTGTCATGACAGATTTGTAAGAAGGTATTAATGCAACAAGCACCCCCTCCCCCTTTCTCTCTCTTTCTTAAATATATAGTTGTGTTTGCTTGATCATTGCCGATACGTTTCAAAGCAGCCCGAGCACTCTCTCTCTCTCTCTCTCTCTCTCTCTCTCTCTCTCTCTCTCTCTCTCTCTCTCTCTCTCTCTCTCTCTCTCTCTCTCTCTCTCTCTCTCTCTCTCTCGTGTTTTAGTGTGTGAGAGTGTTCCATTGGTGTTAGGGTTAGTGTAAATTCCTTGCTTGTTTGTGGGTTGCTCTAACGATTCTCCTCTTTTGCGTCCTAGTTCGCTCTTAAACTAGGTGGTGCCCCTTGTGTAGTTGGGATTTGGCTGTGGGTTTGTTGTTTTGATTTGTGTTGTGTTGTGCCCCAGCCCCATTGAGCGGCACGGGAGCCTTGAAGGGTGTCTAGAGGTTTCTCTTCTTGTTGCCCGCCCCGGACCGCCTCAATGGATGGGGAAAAGCTGCAGACGGTGCCGCTATTGATGTGAGGGCGAGCCAAGATGTGGTTTGATGGTTTAGAGAGCAGTGATCAAAGATCATGGCAGGAGATGCAAGCTCAAATTTTGGAGCGTTTTTGAGAGGATATTATTGCAAAGGGAGCTGGTGCAAAGCTGCTGAAGGCGGTACGCCAGGATGTGAGTAAGGATTTTTCCATTTTTCTTGAGTAATTGGAAGCTGGTTGGAAGCAGTTAGAGGTTGGTACTGGGGTAGAAAACAACCAGTATTTGAACTTGTCAAAGCTGCTAGAGTTCTTGAATCCAAGGGTTAGAAAAAAGGTGGAAGATGGTGCTGATACCTATGAAGACATGGTCTATCTGGCCAAGATGAAGAGAAAAAGGGTAAAGCAAAAGCTAGAGTTGGGCGTCTTTAAGCCGGCATATTATGTGTCCGTTGCGGCGATAGCAGAGTGTCCTTTGGTCCGACCAAAAGGCGGTTCCAGTTGTTCGAAGTGCAGAGCTTATGGAGGTAAGGCCTATGGTTGGTTATGTTTCTTGGAGATTTCCAGTTTGTGATGTGCATGCGCCGAGGGTGGACGAGATTTTCAACGAGTAGAAGCTCCATGTCGAGGTAAATCAAGGTGCAAAAGCGGTAGTAGATGTTGAGGTTCCAGTGCAGCTTAAAGAGATAAAGCCTGTTTTTGTGCAAAGTTTGCATGAAAAGATAATAGAGTGCAATCAGTTTGCAAATACTGAGGATTCAGAAGCATATGGAGAAAGTGATCAAAGTCATGAAGATGATCAAGCATTTGTGGAGCAACAAGCGGATGAAGATGCACACGCGAAGTTAGTATATGATGATGAAGATACAAGCTCGAGTTGCTGGGAGACAAGCGAGGAAAATAGAGAAGATGAGTCCACATCCTATGGTGAGGAAACGGATTTTAAAGAACCTGAGATGGTAAAGGTAAATCTGCCTTATTATGTGTTTGATGATATGGTGATGGGAAATGTTCGATAAGAGGAGGGAACATTGCAAGTCAATGTGCTTGATGAAGACCAAGTGGAGTGGTCTAGGCCTACAGGTGATTATATGCACGTAAAGGTGATGTAAGGTGCTATGCTAATGGCCATGTTGGTGAAAGTGGCATTGGAGTGTGCCATGGTGGTGCTACAGGTGCAGAATTTTGCCAAGAGGGATAGAGCAGTGGTGCCTATGGAAGAAGACAAGGAGAATGCGATAGAGAATGAGTTTCTCTCTTCCTTGGTGGAGTATGATGTAGCAGGAGAGAAAATTCTTGAAGAGCAGGTGGTTGAAGCTCATAAGCAGGTGGTGCTAATCGACCTTGAAGGGCCAGTTGACAAGGAGGAGCTTGACGATGTTGGAATTGAGTGCATGGACGATGAGAAGGATAGTGTGGAGCCAAAGCTAGAGGAGTTTCCAATGTAGCAAGTGCACCCTATGAGACAGGTGATCCAAATTACAAGGCGGTGTCCAAGTTTACCAAGGAGCTTTGTGAGTGGTGGTTGAAGGGGATGGTGATCAAAGTGGCTGTGCAATGGGCCTTTGAGCAAGTGCAGGATCTCCTGGAAGAAGATCTCACTTTATATGGTTGGGAGGGTGGGTCAGGTATGTTAGGTATGTTTTTGGCTGATGAAAGTGTTGATGTGCTTGGAGGTGCTTTGCTACTAGTGGGCAGTTTTCCATTAAGTACATGAGTGGTAGAAGTATGTTGTTGGTGGTTTGGATATGCGGTTGGCTATATGCCTTGGTGTGGCACTATGGAGCTATTATAGGTGGACGGAAGAGGCCAATGGGAGGTGTTTGATCCAGGCGGAAGCTATGTGATACAAGGGGTGGGGCAACCCACTTGAAGGTTTGACAGTAGGCTGCAATAAGACTATGTAAATATGGTTTTGGTTTTCTCATAGTGTGTGCCAAATTTTGCAATTCGAAGTAGAACAAAGCTCTTTTTTTGGTTGAGCATAAATGTTGCAGGCTAACAGAAGCATGGCAAAGGGCTCAAGCAGCTACCAAGATCATGGGCAGACAGGTAGCAGAGAATATGTATGGCTGATGCAATTTATAGGTCAAAAAAGGCTCCAAAAGGGGCTAATTTGGATAGTAGATGAAGGAGGTTCAAGGGACACTCTTTGGGTCTATAAATGTAGAGCTTGAAGTGATGAAGAAGCACATTCAGACGGCTCATCAAACAAAGCTACGAAGCCCAAGATATTGGAGTTTGAAGGTGCAGTGCATTGCAGATCCTCGTCGGGCAGGGCAGCTAGGGACAGGTGTCCCAAGTGGATGTCAGTGTATAGATGCATAGTGCTCGAATTATGGAGCATACCTGTCTTTTCAAATTGCAGATCAAAGCTATGGATTGCAGGATATGGCTATTTGAAGTTTTTTCGGGGGCCAGATTGACCGCATGGGGAGTTGTGCCAACTTGCATTTTTTGGTCCTTGACAGAGTTTGAGAAGGTGCTATGCAGTGTATGGAGCCAACAAGAATTGATTGCTTGTCAAATGGAGCCCGGAGCGGAAAGTTATAGCAATTGGAAGGTTGGGTGCATTTGCTCAAGATTGGGTGGAGATGAAATCTAGCATTTTTACGGCTTCCCAAATTCCAGATGAGGTGAGGGTTATGCGGCTTGAAGCCAGAAGCAAGGAGTCTCAGCCAGGCTTTGTGGATCGGGAGCCGGATTTTGGAGCCACAAATGGCAGGGCCTTGAAATTGAAGGGCACCCAATGGGGTTTTTTCTCATCAAATGATTTTTTTTAAAGGCTTGGGGGTGACCTCACCAAGGGCCGCCACGTCTCCCTTGAGTGTGGCTATGGCTGTCGCCCCTTGTGCGCTACGCAATGGCACAATGGGCAGATCTTGGCGGCGATTTTGGTTGCACCGGTGGTGGGCTGGCACTAGCCGGCGGTCGATGGTTCTATATGGTGGGGCGGTGGCGGCAGGTTTTGATGATGTGGCATGCCCACAAGGGTTCAATCCCGTGCGCTGGTTGGCTCCCCCCTTTTTGAAGACAAAGTGCACCAACCCCCCCCCCCCCCCCCCCCCCCAACTAGCGATATCGCTAGTGATGAGGTAAGGGAGTAGTCCCGCGGCAGTAGCCAGTGTGTGTGAGAGAGGGCCCAAGGCCGGTCAAAGTGAAAGAGAGCAAGAGAAAGAGTTCAAGGATTCAAAGGGTGAGCAAAGCGGGCATTTCAAGAAGCCGGACAAACAGAGGTGTCCCCCATGCAAATGTTTCTAAAAAGAAGTAAACCAAGTGTATGCCAAATCAAAAAAAGTACTAATGTAAACTCAAAGTTGACTGCACGAATTGAGGAAGCTCACATTTTTTCCTTTTTTGGACTTAGCCCCCTCTTATAAAAGGGGATGAACGTGAATTTTTATGGGCTTTTGGCCAATGCTGGTTTTTTGCTCTTGGAGCTTTTTCCATTAGCTTTTTTGGCCCAGGGTTGTGATGGACCAGAGAATTGGTTGTACATGGTTGTGTATATGCAAGGAAATCCATGATTTTTGTCTCTTGGCGTCATTCCCCTTCTCTTCTCTGCTTGTGTACATGTATTTTCGGGCGTGCAGCTAACTTTATTTGAGCTTCTTTCCTAAGTGACTTATTTATTATACAAACTCTAAGTAAAAAATAGAATAACAACCATAAAGATATCAATTGTATTACCTGAATAATACTCTCCTCAAAGATTCCATAAGCTCTGGAATTTTTTCATCCGACTCTTTTGTGTTGAGCTTACTCCAAAGCTCCACAAAAGCTTTTGCATTGACAAACGCATAGCATTGTTGTATGCATAATGTTGTGTAGAGAGTGCATTGCAATGTGTATGTTTTCTCACAATATATGTGTTCAATATGTGGATTGACTAGAGTGCATTGCAAATCTCATACTATGTAGATTTGATTGCTTTCTTAGTGATTTTTTTTCTAATATATATTGAAAAGAAGAAAAACGTTTTTAAAACTAAACATCTAATTATTATGCCTTTAGTATTAAATCAAAAGCAATGGAGCAAAATGTCGGCAAAAGTGGTGCAAAGAAGGCAAAGAATAATAAAAAAGGCCCTGATAAAGAGTGGGATTATGCTCACAACATATGCGGTCGATATATGGAGTGGTGATGCAAATTTTTCTTTGCTACAAAATGGAGTGGTGCACCACATATTAGGGACCATTTCTTGGGTAGCATTCAAAAATTATGAGAAATGTGAATATCCTCAGGCGCCTGCAAAGCAGTTGAGAGACAAGCTCGCCAAAAAGAGTGGCAAGAGACAGTGGGTACTTAGCTTTGTTATGGATGCATACCAAGAGAAGATAGAGTCAAATATTAAGTCTCCTAATCCTTTGGGGACACCAACTAACCCTGCAGAACAACCTTCATAGGGAGAGGAAATGCCAATCAATGTTACTTTTAACCATAACCGTGACTTGAAGACTTCCAAAAAATATGCACAATTTTTATTAATACAGATTGATAATCATTTTCACTTTAAAATTATATGTCTAATCGTGTAAAATGCATTAGAAACAAGTAATGCTTCCCTAGACCATCAAGATCGAACAATATAGGTTTAGAACCCAGAATATTGTAGTATATTGTGATAAATCATAAGACATAAGTTCATATTTTACACGTTGCACTCTCACACTAGTTCAAACAAACTATAACCGTGACTTGAAGACTGTAACATTTAATGCACTAGTAACTTGTGTGTAGCGGAAAATGATAACATAGTGAGCCTTCCATTAAGAATAAGTTCCAAATGAGCATAGAGAGAGTACTTCATTGGAGAAAGCTACATAGCAATTTACACCTAGCTACTTTGGCATAGACAATACTTGAAAAGAGAGATAAATAGAAAAATTGACAGCAGTTGAGGACCGCATTTACATGGAGTCGGTCCCCCCTCCAAAAAGGCTTTGTATTATAGCTTCTCCTATCAAAGGAGACTTTTGTACAATAAAATATTTGTGTTCCTTGACAAAACTTGTTGGTGCAATGAAGATGGAAGCTTCATGCACCAAATTATGCTTCCCAATTACTCTTGTTGGCTTCACATTGGCTCCTGCAAAGCTTAGCCAATAACAATTAAGAAGCATAATTGATAGCCTTGTGACATGTGTCTCCCTTTCCCCTTTTGTGAGAGCTTTAGGTAATTAAAATAATTTATTTAAACTCTCATTGGACCTTTTAGCCTTCTGGCCATAGGAATCAAGCAAGCCATTGGGTTGTTGGATGCTCATTAGACCCCTTGGTAGAATATCCAATAGTCTTCTAGGGAGCTTAATTTCTATTGGTTATTTTATCAAGAATTTTTGTATTGATTAGACTAATTTTATTCTAGCCTAGTTCTCATTGGTTCACCCCTATGGCCATCCAATAGGATTTGAGGGGAGATTGGGGGCATCTGGGCTAGGAGCCTGCCATGTGTCCATTGTTCCTTTTGTGTAAAGGGAGACCTTGAGAGTATGTGTGTGTGTGTGTGTGTGTGTGTTTCTCTCTCTTCCCCTACCATTAGGGCTCGCCCCCTCTTTCCTAGGGATGTGGGAAGACTTTTTAGTCTTCCCATAACTATCCAATTTTCCCCACTTTTGGCCATTTGGACAATTTAATTAAATATAGGAACTGTAGCCTATGGAAGTCTTACTGGAGCTGAACCTTAGGTCTTTTAAACTCCATTGATTCACATTTCTCTTTTGCAGACTGTCACCCTTTGGATCCCTATTTTCCCTCCTTTGTATCGTTGCTGAGACCGGTCTGGCATCCTTACCAATATTCTAGCTTTTACTCCCCTGGCACCTCCCCATATTAAATGATGAGTTTAACATAAGAAAATAATTTGGGAGAATTAGATATTAGTTTTAATGAAAAATACTTTCAAACGTTGCATCATATTGTGATAAACCATAAGACATGAGCTCATTTTTTACACATTGCACACTCACACTAGTTCAGACAAACCATGATTGTGATTTAAATACTTCCAAAAATTGTACAAGATTATGTTCATTCAGGTTGATAACCATTTTCACTTTAAATTGCTATTTTTAATCATGTAAAATTCAATAAAAACAAGTAACTCCTAGGATAGAATTTCTTGCTCTTTAAAAAGATTGAAATGAACGTCTTACATGCAAAATGTATGTATATACTTGTTGCTATTTGTAGACATAGAGAAATAGTATAACGTGAATTCTTGAAAAATTGTAGCATTTGGTTTTGCAAGAACGTTGTTTATTAATGTAGCGTTTAAAATAGCAATGATGATTGATGAATAAAATTTTCTTTTGAATATGATTAGATGGTATATATTTTCACAATAACACTTAAAAACAACAATTTTAGACAATTCAAACATTTGTATATGAAATACTCTTCACGGCCGCCTTACGCCAACCAAGTATTACATATACTTAATACTTAAAAAATGAAATGCACATGTACATACAAAGTATATGGCGTTCATACGGCACGGTTAACGACCTGGATGCCACATTTATGCAAAAGCAAATGCTTCTAGCAAATGACACTCAATTAGCTGCGTTACCGATTGAGTGCCGTTCAAATCTAAAAGCAATAATGGTTTGCATACGAGCATCATATGTCCGCTTATCGATCGATGCCCATATGTTTTTTTGGCAAGGGGAAGGGAAGTTGACTCACCATAAGGATACTAATATCGCCACATTATCGATGTAGTACCCAAATAGTGAGCCACTACTCACCACAAGGATACCATATTTCCCACATAACCGAGATGACACCCCTGTAATAAGCATTGTTCTATAGAACAGCTTATGCACATAGCCACATTGTGTGGTAAGGTACCTTATGACTGTTGTGCAATAGGACAAAAGGCACGCTACCACACAACATGCACACACATGTACACAATGCACACCCGAGCCGTGTGGTTAGGTACTCCGCTATTGCCACCACGCACTGCGATGTAGAGCACGCTCCCACATGACCCCCTCTCTCATCTTGATGTACTTGTGAAGGCGGTTGTTGAGATCTCTCTCTCTCTCTCTCTCTCTCTCTCTCTCTCTCTAATGTGTGTGTGTGTGTGGATCAACAAAAATCACCCAATGGGCACCATTGGGGCCCTCTATATATTTAGCTACGGGCCTGCTAGGCTTTAAGGTTTTTTGGCGGTCCCGCAAAAAAACGTAAAAGCCGAGCGAGCTTTTTGTGGGTGTCCAAGTTGCTTTGAACCAGCTTGTTTGTGATCATGTTAATTGTGATTATGTAAATATATCAATAAGGCCTAAAAAATTTAGGTAATCATGTAAATATTAAATCCCTGAGTATGTGTGTTGCATTGGTAGAGTTGAGATCGCTAGGTGGGGATCATTGGTCCAGTCAGCATAGAGTTCCGTATTTATGTCAAGATTATGAAGGGGATTTAACATTTGCGAGTTTTTCATTTCAAGTTTTTTTGATAATTTTAGCAATCTTTAGAGTTTTTTTAACCAAATATGTGTCATAGCATAAAGTATCTATTTAATGTAATTTTCAATCAGCATAAGACTCCATATATGTGTGGTTGATGGAGAGAGAAAGTATAAATTCTAGAGAGATAGTATTTATGTGTGTTACCATTGGAAGAAGAGATCATAAATCCTTGAGAGAGAGAGAGAGAGTGACTTCTCTTCTAGAGAGAGAAAGTAAAATCATAGAGTTGTATATCACTATGCAGAGAAAGAGAGAGAGAGAGAGAGAGAGAGAGACCGAGAGGGTATAACGACGTAAAAATGTAAACAAATAAAATCATCATTTCACAACTCATGCCATTAGAGTCAAATATGCTCGCAGCGCATGTGATCAGAGTCAAATAATCCATAGCATATAAACATGCGATAAAGTAAAAAATCATGCAAAATAGAGACAACACTATTTTCAGAGTTAAATAATCCACAGCATATATAAATGTGATGAAGTCAAAAATCATGCCAGATAGAGACAATACTATTTTTCCCAAGCTTGAGCTTTTTGAAACAATGTAAGTTTGAGGATGTAAGTACATTCGCTAAACTACCACAAGATACGATCAAAATTAGAGTACAAAAAAGGATAGTCGCCATAAATGTAATGGTCACTCTAAAAGGCAAGTAATTTTCTCCCAAATAGATTGCAAGTTGCTTCATATCTTTTGCTTGAAATTTGGGTACTTTGCTGCATAAACAATGTTTTTTCAAGATAAATAATCACAAGTGTAATAAACCAAAATAAATACAGAAAAACACTTTAATATCATAGATCAATATTCTAGTTGACTGAAAGATGCATACCAAACCAACTGTAATTAAATGGAGGGAGAAATCCTCCTTGGTTGTCCAAGAATAAAAGCGATGTTCATTGGTGAGAGGGTTAGCTGATGAATAATCATCTGCTCCTTAGGTTCAAGTCCGAACACTTTTGTGTACACATAGTACATATGTTTGCAGGCCAAAAAGGATTTGTTGGTATTCTCTTGCTTTTCAAAATCCGGACATATGCATGTTGGACTCTGTTTTATATGAATCTCATAACTATTTTCAGTGAGAACTCGGAAAATTACATGATCTTGAGACCTTTTCACTTCATCCAAAAATATAATTGTCATACTATTACATGCTTCCAATATCTTCATGGCTTCTTTAGAGATTCCATGCCTCCACTTTTTCTTCCTCGAGCTGCCACCACCTTCTTTGCAGTCGCCAGCAAGAGGTTGTGGATCTACCATTGAATTATCTGTCCGAAATCCACTCTGATGCAGCGCGGCAAGTTCCTGTGTGGAGATATTTGTCCCTCTTGCTACTGGCCAAACATTTGGAGCAGGAGGTAAATCTTTGACTTGTCTTTTGATTGATTGAGTATGCAAAATATCATGATTACAAAACCATAACCATTGCTCAATTGTTTTACCCTTGAACATTCTTTCGGACCATATACATAGAGCAACAATACCAATTGAGCGACTATGCAAGATATTGTCACAATTTTTTCTCCCTACTATTCCAAAACATTTTCTTTGACTTTGAATGGGCATTATCCTGAGGGCCCACTGAATGCGTGGCACATCACTCTCAAACACATTGTTTCTTTGAGATGACAAAGGTGTGGTTGTTTCTTTTTTAGATCCAATATCATCATCACTGTCACTAATTTGCAGCGGAATGTTAGAAATACCTGGTCCTTGGGTATCAAACTTGATTTTTTTGGGTCGATCGCAATGGTTTCGTTTCTTAGATTCCATGACATATTCCGGCTGATGGGAGCTACTTGTTCCTGTTCTTCCCCTCTTTTTGCATTGTACTGTTTCTTTGTCTCCATGCAAAATTGGTTGCGCATACATGGGAGTCCCTGCAACAGCCTCGTGTAATAGATGGGCCACGTTGGTTGGAGTTGGAGTTTGCTGAGATTGAACTCGAGAAAGCAAGGTCTTCGTTGTGGGACACGTTCCTATATAACGCCCAATAGTATATCCCAAATGCTTTGCACATTGAATATATGAGTTTATAACATCTGTTACACATGCATCATGCAAGGATATTTTTCTCTTTCCACCTTCACCCGCTAACCAACTGACATGTACACTTTCTGATAAATTAACATTGGGAATTTGTGTCCGCTCCCACGGACTTAGACCACCCTATGAAATTCAAAAAAACATGAATTGAAATCTATAAATTTCATGTATGAAAAGCTTATAAATTTTTCTAAAAATATAAATTTTCATAAAGGTACTTACATCTGTTCCAATTCCTCCCTAGTGTGAAATTCGTTGCTCCCACCATTTAAACCATCTGCTCACTCTTGTGATGCTCTCTGTAGATAGATGCTGTCTCCACCATTTTTGAATTGAAAGTGCCTTTTCAGATGCAAGCACAATGGTCTTACAAGCTCTCCATTCCTCACACATATCAATGTGTTGATTTGTTAGATGTTGAGGTATCCACTTTTTAACATATTTGTGGAGACTCTTCTCCCAATGAAATAGGCATGACCGTTTACGTCCCTCCATGATATTATATGGCCCGCCATTGAAGACTTTTCGAATAGCATTCCAATTTGCACCAGCCTCATCAGATATAAAACCTGCAAAGTCAGCTGCACCATGTCCATACTTTTCCATTGTTGAATTATGGTTCTCCCAAAAAATAACTTGAGTCTTTGCATCCTCCTCTTTAGTTTCACATATAGCAATTATTTGTAGTGATCGTATGTTGCAAGATATTCAACATAAACATTTTCACACATCTTCTTTTATTTAATGATTAAAAAATACGAGATATTTAAATACTTAAAGATTACCTTGGATCATAAACTGAGCATGACATTGTTGCCCATCCATCTATTCTATGAGTAAAATCAAAATGTACCCACGCATTTCTCAAGTCACCAGGTTTAGTTCTTTTCATCCGATTTACTAGATCAATCTCGGAACCTGGTCCTTTAGTGGACATTTTAAATAGGAAGCACTTGTCATCCTCTTCACCCTGTCCAGAAAATCTACTCCCATGGAAAAAAGGAAACATGCACTTTTTTTGAAGCAATAAAATATTATCATATCCATCCCCAATAACAACACCTTGACTCTTCCTCTCCTTTGAAACAATTGAAGAAAACCTACATGATGCATCACAAGAAAGCTAAATTTATAATATTTAAAAAATTAACAAATTCAAGGAACAAAATTGAGTTTCTCTTACCCTCTGGTTTAAACCAGTGGCATCATTTCTTCTAAAAAATCATTGAATTGTACATCGGATGTAACTTCAGCTTCCTCACCAATCAAGGAGTGAAGCACAAGTTGTTGAGCCACCAACATTTGAATTTCTCTTGGGCCACCCTTTTCTATTTTTAGTACTGCACCTACCAGTTTTTGCACTCTTGAAATAGCAGCCCTAGAGGTTCCTGCCTTAACATTATGACAATGTTTACCAACATGTATTTCCAGTCGCGACATTGTACCATCTCTAGGCAAAACATAATAGATTTTGTAGGGACAAGCAACAACACAAGTAACAACCTTCTGACAATAATGACAAGTTATTGTTGTATTCTCTTCCATTGCAAGGTAGTCCTTTTTGACCTGTCTGTCCAAATATCCATGAAAATCTCTACTATTAAATTCTTGTTCCTTAATATAATGAGGACACGTTGAATAATTGCACTGCATGCATCCCAAACAGTGTCTTAGAAGAATTGTGCATGCTATTGCCATGGTTGTCACAGATAGGCGAGTCCACAAGTTACCATCAAAGTGTTTTTCCATCCCTGTCATTCGTTTTGTTTTATCCTGAGTCGCAGGTAACTCAAAACACAAATTTCCATCATAATGTTGTGGAAGTTCAGCAACTTGCAAAGGAGCTCCACATAATGTTAACAGATCATTTAACTTCTTTTCCCCTGGATTTTGTTGAATCCAAATGACGATTGACTGAGTTTTGAGCTGTCCTATATCGTCACCACTACTTTCAAGATGCACAATGCTTAAAACATCTTCAGATATCTCTTTGTCATTTCCTTTCTCATTGTCAGATACCTGTATAAATGTGTCTGAATGAAGCATCTCAAACAAGCTCGAAAAAGATCCATCTATTAAGAAATGCTGATGACCTTCGATATCCCACTGTGGTTGCAGTAAGACTTTTGTTAGTCCACAATCACTTTCAATAAGAGCAGATAGTGACTGAAAATGGCAAGATGGAGGCAACAAACTCTGCAAATAGTAAGCACTAAGCAACAATGAGTTTCCCTTCAACTGAATGTCACGGTTGACTATTTGACCACCAACCTTCCAAGTTATTGTTACTTTCATGTTGGACATATTCTCTCAAGAAAAAGATTACAGGGTGGAGATGCAAGAAAATTGTGATGGATTAAGTGAGGGTGGTGAAGGTTAACGAAAGTTAAAGACAAAGTGAAGGTTAATGAAACTGGTGAAAGTTAATGAAAGATGTGAAGGTTAATGAAAGTGAAAGATTGGTAGGTAGACGAAAAGACAGTTGCATAAGATCTTGTGACGGCTCAAAGAATAATGAAAATCATAATTGAAGAAGTGCATTTAATATCTGATGGTTTTGAATGTATGTGCAGTGGAATATGTCATCAAATTTGAGGGGCCATTTAATTTCTAAATGGTGGTTCAAGGAGTGCATTTAATGCAGTCTAATAGTAACTGCATTTAATGTGGGTGAAAAAAGTAGTAGTTGAGATGAAAGTGGAGTGAAGTTTAAGTGGAGTTTTAATTGAGATTAAAGTGGAGTGAAGTGAAAGTGGAGTTTTTCTGTGAAGAAGGAGATGAAAGTGGAGTGAAGAGAAAGTGGAGGTTTGCTGTGAAGAAGGAGGAGTAAAAGAAGACAAGGTATTGTGTGTGTGTGTGTAGATTTTCTACTCACGTGTGTGTGTGTGTGCTTACCTGTGCACGCTCGCCCGATCCACCGGAGGAGATCCATTGGAGCTCCCCCATGCCTTGAAAGGCATGGTGAGAAGGCAGCGCGCGCGCTCTCAAGAAGTAGGTGGTCTTCCCAGGAGGGCACCGGGCCTCTTGCTGTGAGAGTTTGTGAAGAAGCTCAAGGGTTATGAGAAGGAGCTAAGATGTGGATAACATAGCTTCTAGAACTAAAGAAGAAATGTATCCAAAGAAGCCGCTCACTTTTCCTTACAAACACACACGTTATGGAGAGAACTCATGAAAGATAGTTAGAACAAAACAAAAATGAAAACATTGAGATTACGATCATATCGTATCATGGGTAGGATAAAAGGGTTAATGGATGAGTTAATGACATTTAATCTTTGTTGTCCAAATAAGCTGCAGATTGCTCTTTAGAACTGTAGCTTTGTGCTTACTATAATGTATATGTTTTGTCTAGCGATTGGGATTAGTTGTGAGTACAAATCCTCTTGATTCATAATAAAATAACCACATTCACATCAAAAGATAAGTCATAGTCAATAATAGGTAGTATGATGGGATCTGGTGAGAGAAGTATTTCGTTGAGCCTTTCAGGACCAAATAGAAACACTATGTGTTGCTGAAAGGGAATCTTTCGACTAATCCAAATGTTGACCCTAATAGATTGCACTGAATGGAATTGAAAGAAATTACCTCTATGTGGATTATGGTTATTCATCAATGATATACTTAGTATGTTCAAAGATAAAGGTGTGAAAGAAGTGAAAGGAGAAGAAGAAGAGAGTTTCTCTCCCAAGCCCTATTGTTGCCCTTAGGCAATAAGGATACTGCGAGGAGAGAAGTACCTGTAGCAAGGAGATTCTAGAGTTTGTGGAAGAGAATGAGAACCTTAACAGAGAGAGATTCTTGTGGAAGATGAAGATATGGTTACTAACCTTGTGCACATAATTGTTTCCCGCAAAAAGGCTGTACCCATTACATTGACAAGGTTGCTGCTTGAATACCTTCCAATGAAACAATTAGGACACAACAAGAGAGATCGAAGGAGGAGTAAGATAGAATTAGAGATAAATCTAAGTGTGGTGGTGGTATTAAAGATAGATAATGAGAGATAGAGATAGAGTTAGAGACAAGTATTGGACTAGATATGCAAATGAAAGTAAAACTAGCAACATATATATTACATGAGAGCAATCGCCACCACCTTAATGGAGAGAGAAGATGAGGCAAGACTTCAGCCTTTCTTCAAGAAAAAGTGTGGCACTAAGATGAGTGTGTAACTATGGAATTGAGCTATTCTCACTCACTCATAACATGCCCCAATGAAAAGAAGGTTGCCCTTTTTATAGGTGAGGGAGCCATGTTTTACATAATCACTTGATTAGGCTAAAGAGTTAGCCCAAATCAAATGTTCTTTGGATATTTCTAAAATGGGAAATAGTAGGACTCAAAAGATCATGAAATTCAGCATCTTTGGTCGTTGAGGCTCCATGTGGGTGCATGATGTATGTGGGCCCCACCTAGGCATCTTCTGTGTGGCTCCAGCAAGGGGTCCCAACTTGTGTGTCTTATCCTTCAAGGCATCTTTGAGGTGTCACATTCACATGCTTGTGTCTTTTATCCTCCAAATATCTTATTTTATGGAAAAATCTCAAGATTACCTCTTTTCACTTGATTCACCTGTTTACCATCTTTTCTTGCAGTGTAGTTGTGAGAGGATTTTTCACTCTTTTCCCTGTAACTTTTGATCTGTAACTCGGATTGACATGCTTCAAAAGGAAAAATTGGCCTACTAAAAGAGCTTGACTTGTTTTTGGCCTTTTTTCCACACCCTTAGGTCGGGATTTTCAAATTTGGATGGTCCAAGAAGCTTTGGATCTTCCTTTTCATAAAGTCTTGTAGTAGGCCCTTCCCTCTTGTATGTATCCGAGAAGGTATGCATTATTGAAGGGTTATATTATTAAATAAATGTGAAAAGAAGAAAATAATTTATATATGGTAGGGTATAGCTGAGATATTAGAAGAAATATACAAATGCTTTTTTCCCAGACAAAAAGAGGCACAATCATTGATACTTCTCTTGCATTACTTTCTAATAGTAATGTACATTTGTATTACTTCAAAGGTAATACTAAGGTATGGTAAAAAGCTTTTATTTATGCATATGAGTATTATATGAAGTATACTTATGCATCAAAAAGTCACAAGATAAATCGTTTAATGCCCATTCCCACTATATACGTGCCACAACACGACATCCACCCCCTCTAAACCTGCACATCCTCTGGTATGTGCCACGTTGTGTCTTTGTAAGATCAGACCTCTTGTACATCTTCCTTGCTTTCTTCTTCACTGGATGATTCCAGAGCTTCATGTTCACTTTAATCTTCACCTGTGTTTTGCTCTTCTTCCTCATCAACATCTTCTAGATCATTGTCTCCTCTTCTCTTAAACATTTTAATCATTTTTCCCGCAATGGGAATCTTTACTTCTGTACCATCTAGTTCAGACAAGCTGTAAGTAGCATTTTCATGCACATGCTTTACAACATACGGTCCAAACCATCTTTTTGAGAACTTACGCATGACTGTGTGCTGGTTATCAAGGTTACTATCATACACTAAAACCCAGTCACCTTTGTCAATTGCTTTGCTCCTGAGTCGATGTCGCTTATCGAAGTAGTCCTTGTTTTTCAACCTTGCATTTGTTAGTCGTTCTTTTGCAGCTTCAATGTCTCCAAGTCTTCTCTCAAGTTGCCTTATACGCAATGCAAGGAGATCATCCATGCTAAGCCCCTCTTGCCAAGGTAGTACATTCCATGTGGGAATTGTATCTTCAATCGGCATCACTGGCTTTTGACCATACATTAGCTCCGCAGGCATGTAGCCAGTTACTGAGCTATGTGTTGTACGATCAGCCCATAAAGCATATGGTAACAGTTTTGGCCACTCACCAACTCTTCCTTCGCAAGCCTTGGCAAAGCTTTGATGATAGGAGGATGCCCTCTTTCACTCTTTCCATTGCCTTCAGGGTTGTAAGCTGTAGTAAGAGAAAGCTTGATTCCTAATCTAGAAAAAAACTCCCTTGCTTCTTCGGCATCCAGTTCACCTCTATCTGCAGTGATTTTTCCCACACAACCATAACGGCAAATCACCTCATCAAGAAGGAATTTGCACACATCTTCTGTGGTTTTAGCTCTTAATGCTCTTCCTTCAACCTAGTTAGTTAGGTCCTCTCATGCAAGAACCAAGTATCTCATTTGCCAGAGTCCTAAAGGCATTGTGACTAGATCCACAACCCATTTATAGTGCATGGCTAGTGGATATGTAGGGTGCAATCCATCACGATGTCGGACATTTGAATACATTTGACAAGTTACACACGACTCTACAAACTGAGATACATCTTTATACATACCCTTCCACCAGTATTTTTCTTTCAACTTGGAGAAGGTTGCCCACACACCTCTGTGTCCAGCCCATAGACTCTCATGAAACTCTTGCATGAGCTTTACTTGAGTCTCTTTTTTACATATAACCCGTTGTGGTGTAGCACCCTTTTGTTTAGGATGCTTCCACAAGTAACCATCCTTCAAAAAGTACCCATATGCTTTCCTACGTATCCTCTTGGATTCTTGTTCAGACCAATCATCCTGTTTTGTTAGAGTACTCAAGTAGCTTCCAATAAGAAGCCAATCACCTTCATAAAGATCTTTCAAGAACAATTCAAGTGAATTAGTCATGCAGACATTGTTACCTTTGACATGAGAGATAGAATAGAACTTTGTACCTACATCATCTCCCTCATCAATCATTTGTGACTCATCTTCATACCTTGCCCTTGATAGCATATCTGCCACTGTATTGTCTTTACCTGCAATGTGCTTAAACTTGGGATTTAAGGACTTAATGTAGGCAATCCACCACAACATAGCAATGTCTGGTGTTAAGCAGCTTGTAATCATCCCAAGAAGTGGTAGACAATCTGTTTCTACAATCACACATGCACCAATAATGTACTCTTTTCCATTTTTCAAGGCTGTAACCATACCCCATAGCTCTCTCTTTATTTGTGGATAGTTTCTTTGGCGATCACTTAGTACCTTTGCTCCAAATCTTACCACATACCTGTGTCCTTCTTCGTCATCTTGCCCTATTGCCCATCCAATCCCTGTAGGACTGGTGTCTACTGTCACAATTACTGGCCTTTGACACTCATAGTCTACCTTTCTCAAAGTTGGTGCTGACTGGAGCAACTCCTTTAGCTTTTTCATGGATTTTACATGTTCTTCTGTCCATTTAAACTTTTGATTCTTTCTAAGCAACTGATAAAGAGGATCAGCTACATGTGCATAATGTGGAATCCAAATAACATAGAAGACACATGCTCCCAGAAACCTTCTAACCTCAGTGATGCTAGTGCATGTTTCTTTCATTCTTTGGATGGCATCTACCTTTGTTGGACAACGTTTCCTACCATATGGCCCGCACATGTGCCCCACAATGAGCACTTCATTGACACCAAACATAGACTTTTTCCCTGACAATGTAAGATTCACTTCTTCCAACCTAGACAAAAAAATTATCACAATCATTTATGTGATTTACCACAAACCTGCGACATCCCTTGAGATCCAAAGCTTCATCTTTGTCACTTTCTTCACATCCTTTGATAGGCAAATCATCAATGAAAGGAATTGTGATTTGAGGAATAAAGTCACGTAAGACCTTATTCATCCCATTCATCATATGTGCAACCGAGTTGGTTGCTCCCTGTGGCAAGGTACACATCCTTACCAAACCCAAAGGTGTCCTCATGGTTGTCAAGTCTCTGCTTTCGATTGCAAGCTGAAATTGATCATACCCTGATTAGAGATCCCCCATTGAGTAGATTGCCCTCCCTGCAAACGCCTCTGCAAACTCATCCACAATTGGACCTGTACCTACATTTCTAATTGTCACCTTGTTCACTGGTTGCATATCTTGGATGAAGCGTAGAGAACCATTCTTCTTTGGAACTGTGAACCACGTGTTTGAGTATGGAGCACAAGAAGGCTCCAGGATTCCCATTTTGATTTTCTCATTCAGTAGCTCTACTAACTTTGGCAAATGAGCCTTTGGAACCGGAATAGGCCGCAGATTCCAAGGCACATGAGGTATTGTGAAAATTACCATAGGAGCTACAATAGAAGGATCAACACATCCTATCTCTTGTAGCTCAAATGCAAAAGCCTTACCATGCTTTGAAAGCATGGCCTTGAAGAACTTTGTCTCCTCCTGTGTTAGAAACTCCTTGCGACCAATCTGCAACTCTTGGAAAGACTCCTTTGTGAAGGTATGCCCAATCTTTTTAGGATTCCTCAAACTTGGTTGTAAAGAAGCCTGCTCAATCTTTTCCCTAGTGTTGGGTGGTAAGGGTGAAGCTACTGGTTTCACCTTCTTTGCTACACTCTTGTATTTGGTTTCAACATGGACTTCTGGGCCAACTATTTGGCTTTCTTTAAAGGCTTCTATTACTTGATACATTTCCATAGAGCAAACTTCCACAACTTCATTTTCAAGATGCAAACTAGACCCCATTATAGCATCAAGCTCACCCATAGTATCTACAAAAGAAACTTGTTCACACAAACCCAAAACATTTTCAGTAGGCTCTAGCAACCCACTCTTTTTCATGCCTGTTTGTACATTATACACATATTGCCTCTCACATCTCTTCAAATCTTCAAGTTTTGTAAAACATACTGATCCATTCCTTGTTACCAAGGAGCCCGTTGAAAAAGTTTCACCTATTTTTGGATCAGGCGAGACCCTTTTTCTTTTTGTACCACTGCAATCTCTCTTTACAATGGTACTTGGCCAAAACCCATCATTTCTCTATGATCATGAAACTCTTTGCTCACCTTTGGTAGAGGATGTTCTGTGAGGTTGTCACGATTTCTTTCATGGTTTACACAAACTGTGAGGAATTGGACATCTCGTTTACCATCTTTGCTACGTATCCTAGCATATGCTGAACCATCATCCATTACCTTTGTTTCCATTTGAACTCCCACAATGTAGGGTTGTCCAAGGATGAGATGATATGAAGATGTATCCTGTACAAAGAAGTTTTGGTCAATCTTTACATCACCTATTGTTACCTTCACACCTGGACATGCTGCATACAATTCACTGGATGAATTGTTTGCCACTTGTACCATCCAGCCATGATCTGTGTCCATCGGCCATTTGCACTTGTTGTAGAGACTCTTTGACATTATGTTTATTTCTGAACCATGGTCAATCAAGGCAACAAATGGCTCTTCAAGATCACCTACCTTGACCAAAGTTTCTGTAGTAGCCCTTGCCCAGTGACTTCGTGAATAGTAGCTCCTAGGAATATCTTCAACTTCTTCATCATCATTTGAGAAGTGCACTTGCTTCACTCTCCCACTAGATTGGTAGCATCCTACCACAGCTCCATCATCCTCCTTATTTTGCAGCTGCATTCCTTTTGTCTTTGAGGTTTCCCCTTCAACCTGTGGACGAGAAACTTCAGCAACGGTTTGCCTCTTCCTCTTGATGATGTCAATGATCTCCTCATGGAATTCACGCTTTGCAATGCCAAGAACTTCTCCTAGAGTAAACTCAATCTTTCTATTTAAGATCCTTTCCTCCAAGACTTTCTTTAAATCTGTAGCAACCTCAATATCAGATTGTAGTTTATAAGTTGGGCCTTTTGTCTTACCTTTTGCTGGCTCTTTCTTCTTTCCTGTTGTAGACTCCTCCATGAGTACTTCAGGTGGAGATGCTCCTTGTGTTGAGGGTGTTTGAGAAGGCATTGAGTCGCTTCTTCCCCCACTTCTAGAAGCTCTTTTTGATGGTCCTTCATCAGCATTCTCACGCCTGCGCTTCTCTTCTACGATCGCCTCATTTTGTTGGCATTTTGTAATGTAGGCATGAACTGACAATGAGTCCACTGGATCATTCCATCCTATTTCTAGACGTATGCAATCACCTGCTTCATGTAGAATCTCTTTTGTAAGCTTTCCCTTTTTAGTTAATTGCATGACATTTGGCCAAATTTGACCATGATGGTCACTCACCTGTTCATCACTAAGATGCTCAATTTTTACTCCATAAGTAGTTACCTCAATTGAAGAGGTGGCATGCTTAGTTGCCATATCTTCAACTAAGGTTTGCATTCCCCCCTTCCCAAAGTTAGTTCTCAAGGGTAGACATGTCTCTCTTAAGTGGATTTTACCATCCTTAAAAAAGACAACATCTTTTGACAAAGCATTACTAAAATCATCACAATCCCTTCTTACATGGTCTGTACTATCACACCAAATACATCTATTAACAAACCCTTCTTTGGGCTGTTGTCTTTGCCTAGAAAGTGGCCCTGACGGTTGGCCTTTTTCTTCAAGCTTTGCAAGCTTCACCTTCAAGTCACGCATTCCCTTCACAAGCTCATCTAGCATGGACTCATCAAACTTCAGAGCGATAAAAGTAGGCTTTACCATTTTGTCAGGAGTTGAGGTGGAAGGACTTGTAGTGTTTACTACCATCTTGTCCCTTCTTCTTTGTCGTTTCGCAAGCAGTGAGACAGCACCTTCAACCTCATTCCAGTCGGTCTTTAGTCCTTGCTTAGCATCTTTATCTTTAAGAAGAAGCTCCAAATTTTCTTGAAACTCTTTACCTGTAGCTTGTAAGAAAAGATCTGTCTTCTCTGCATCTAGTGTGGCCCTTTCTGTCCTGGTGAGTTGTGCATAGCGCCGCTCAAATTCCCTAAGTAGCTATGTTATTGATAGTCCTTGCTTTGGCTTGACTACCCATTCTAAGAATGTCCTTTTGGTCACTCTCTCAGAGTCCTCCATGAAATATTTCTCCTTTAAAGCTACTTTGAGTTCTTCCCGATTTCTCCCATGCCCATCTTTAATTCCCCTAACATGTTCTCTAATTTCTAGAGCAACAACTAGCTCAAAGCTCATCTCACCTTCTGACACGCGATGCAGCTCCATCTCCTTCACATACTCGCTTAAGTACTTGCTTACATCTTTGCCATTGAATTGACCCATTCTGTTGACGACTGCTTGTATGGCCTTCGCTGCTGAAATCTCCCTTCTTTCAGTGGCATGTTGTTGTTGCATGAACATTGCAAATGCTTAAAACATTTGCATTTTTGTTGGGTCAAAATGCATACCCTCTTGCTCAACATGATCACCCATGGTTACCCACAAACTCTCACCCTGGCAGTTTCACGTCGGGTTCACCAAAAATATGTCAAGAAGTAGGCGGTCTTGCCAGGAAGGCACCGGGCTCTTGCTGTGAGAGTTTGTGAGGAAGCTCAAGGGTTATGAGAAGGAGCTCAGATGTAGATAACATAGCTTCTAGAACTAAAGAAGAAATGTATCCAAAGAAGCCGCTCACTTTTCCTTACAAACACACACGTGATGGAGAGAACTCATGAAAGATAGTAAGAACAAAACAAAAATAAAAACATCGAGATTATGATCATATCGTATCATGGGTAGGATAAAAGTGTTGATGGATAAGTTAATGATATTTAATCTTTGTTGTCCAAATAAGTTGTGGATTGCTCTTTGGAACTGAAGCTTTGTGCTTACTATAATGTATATGTTTTGTCTAGCGATTGGGATTAGTTGTGAGTACAAATCCTCTTGATTCATAATAAAATAACCACATTCACATCAAAAGAGAAGTCATAGTCAATAATAGGTAGTATGATGGAATTTGGTGAGAGAAGTATTTCGTTGAGCCTTTCAGGACCAAATAGAACCACTATGCGTTGCTAAAAGCGAATCTTTCGACTAGTCCAAATGTTCACCTAATAGATTGCACTGAATGGAATGGAAAGAAATTACCTCTAGGTGGATTATGGTTATTCATCAATGATATACTTAGTATGTTCAAAGATAAAGGTGTGAAAGAAGTGAAAGGAGAAGAAGAAGAGAGTTTCTCTCCCAAGCCCTATTGTTGCCCTTAGGCAATGAGGATACTGCGGGGAGAGAAGTACCTGTAGCAAGGAGATTCTAGAGTTTGTGGAAGAGAATAAGAACCTTAACAGAGAGAGATTCTTGTGGAAGATGAAGATATGGTTACTAACCTTGTGCACATAATTGTTTCCCGCAAGAAGTTTGTACCCATTACATTGACAAGGTTGCTGCTTGACTACCTTCCAATGAAACAATTAGGACACAACAAGAGAGATCGAAGGAGGAGTAAGATAGAATTAGAGATAAATCTAAGTGTGGTGGTGGTATTAAAGATAGATAATGAGAGATAGAGATAGAGTTAGAGACAAGTATTGGACTAGCTATGCAAATGAAAGTAAAACTAGCAACATATATCTTACATGAGAGCAATCGCCACCACCTTAATGGAGAGAGAAGATGAGGCAAGACTTCAGCCTTTCTTCAAGAGAAAGTGTGGCACTAAGATGAGTGTGTCACTATGGAATTGAGCTATTCTCACTCACTCATAACATGCCCCAATGAAGAGAAAGTTGCCCTTTTTATAGGTGACGGAGCCATGTTTCACATAATCACTTGATTAGGCTAAAGAGTTAGCCCAAATCAAATGTTCTTTGGATATTTCTTAAAATGGGCAATAGTAGGACTCAAAAGATCATGAAATTCAGCATCTTTGGTCGTTGAGGCTCCATGTGGGTGCATGATGTATGTGGGCCCCACCTAAGCATCTTCTGTGTGGCTCCAGCAGGGGGTCCCAACTTGTGTGTCTTGTCCTTCAAGGCATCTTTGAGGTGTCACATTCACATGCTTGTGTCTTTTATCCTCCAAATATCTTATTTTATGGAAAAAGATCAAGATTATCTCTTTTCACTTGATTCACCTGTTTACCATCTTTTCTTGCAGTGTAGTTGTGAGAGGATTTTTCACTCTTTTCCCTGTAACTTTTGACCTGTAACTCGGATTGACATGCTTCAAAAGCCAAAATTGGCCTACTAAAAGAGCTTGACTTGGTTTTGGCCTTTTCTCCACGCCCTTAGGTTGGGAGTTTCAAATTGGGATGGTCCAAGAAGATTTGGATCTTCCTTTTCATAAAGTCTTGTAGTAGGCCCTTCCCTCTTGTATGTATCCAAGAAGGTATGCATTATTGAAGGGTTATATTATTAAATAAATGTGAAAAGAAGAAAATAATTTATATATGGTAGGGTATAGCTGATATATTAGAAGAAATATACAAATGCTTTTCCCCCAGACAAAAAGAGGCACAATCATTGATACTTCTCTTGCAGTACTTTCTAATAGTAATGTACATTTATATTACCTCAAAGGTAATACTAAGGTATGGTAGAAAGCTTTTATTTATGCATATGAGTATTATATGAAGTATACTTATGCATCAAAAAGTCACAAGATAAATCGTTTAATGCCCATTCCCACTATATACGTGTCACAGCACGACAGCGTTGCCCTCTCACCATACGTTTCAAGGCATGGGGGAGCTTTATTAGGAGCTCCATCGCGCACTGCCTTCTCACCATGCCTTTCAAGGCATGGGGGAGCTCCATTAAGAGCTCCATTGGAGCTCCTCCATGCCTTGAAAGTCATGGTGAGAGGGCAACGCGCGCGTTGTCTTCTCACCATGCCTTTCAAGGCATGGGGGAGCTCCTATTGGACCTGCTCCGGTGGATCGGGCGAGCGCCGCACGTAAGCACACACACACACAGTCACACACACATAGTGATACACACTTACATTCACGCACATCAAAACACTTGCACACATAGCACAAACACACACACAATCATGCATACGCACACACATTACACTTGCATACACACACAATCATACATACACACACACACACACATATATAAACACTTGCATTCACAACATCAACACACTTGCATATATACACACATACACATATATAAACACTTGCATTCACAACATCGACACACTTGCATACATAGCACAAACACACACACAATCATGCATACAGACACACACATATTACACTTACATTCACACACACACAATCATGCATACATCCACAGACACACACACATATAAACACTTACATTCACACACATAACACACTTGCATACACACATACTAAACACACTTACAGTAACAATTACAATGATGTAAGAACAGGTCGTTGTAGAGAAGAGGTATAGAAATGTCAAAGTGGATTTGTATTTTTTCTTGCCATGAGCAAGTTGAGAATGGTTTTTTTTTTTTTTGCATTTTACGTCGTTATGCTGTCAATATTTAGAATTTTATATTTGTATTGTCATGCATACGCACACATACACATATATAAACACTTGCATTCACAACATCAACACACTTGCATACATAGCACAAACACACACACAATCATGCATACAGACACACACATATTACACTTACATTCACACACACACAATCATGCATACATCCACACACACATATAAACACTTGCATTCACACAAATCAACACACTTGCATACACACATACTAAACACACTTATAGTAACAGTTACAATGATGTAAGAACAGGTCGTTGTAGAGAAGAGGTATACAAATTTCAAAGTGGATTTGTATTTTTCCTTGCCATGAGCAAGTTGAGAATGGTTTTTTTTTTAATTTACATTTTACGCCGTTATGCTGCCAAAATTTAGAAGTTTATATTTGTATTGTCATGCATACGCACACATACACATATATAATCACTTGCATTCACAACATCAACACACTTGCATACATAGCACAAACACACACACAATCATGCATACAGACACACACATATTACACTTACATTCACACACACACAATCATGCATACATCCACACACACACACACACACACACACACATATAAACACTTTCATTCACACACATCAACACACTTGCATACAAGACACCATGCATACACACATACTAAACACACTTACAGTAACAATTACAATGATGTAAGAACAGGTCGTTGTAGAGAAGAGGTATACAAATGTCAAAGTGGATTTGTATTTTTCCTTGCCATGAGCAAGTTGAGAATTTTTTTTTTAAATTTTCATTTTACGCCGTTATGCTGCCAAAATTTAGAAGTTTATATTTGTATTGTCATTGCTAAGAGGATTTTTGTTGTTTGTGGTTGATAGATTATGGCTCGTACACCATCTAAACGTGGCAGGACAGGTATCTCTCAAAGTAAGTTCAAATACATTAAGCTATTTGTGTTCTTTTTATTTGTCTCCACATACTCACTAAACTAGTTCTGTTCTTATTGTTTTTTGCTTGTAGGAGTAGGATACACATTAAGGTCTGGTACTACAGGGCATAGGGCCAATGCACGATCTTCCATTGTTTCTTCCAATGTCCGTCGAAAGGAGGATATTTTGGGTGATGTTCATGAAGAAGAGGATATATTGAGTGATGTGCATGAAGAAGAGGTGTTCATAGATATTCATGCTACACAAGGTGAATTGGTGGCTCACAGCGCGTCTGAAGCAACAACCATTGTTGCTAAACCTCTCGATCATCCAACAGTATTTGGAAAGGATGTTCATGGTCGAATATTGGAGGAGATTTTAGAGGGTTTTATTGTAAAGAGAGGTGGGGAACCTCCTCGCATTCCTCTCTGCACATTGATGAAAAATGAAGCCATTAGAGCGGTGGGTCCAGGCACTGAGGGCTTGGTGAAAAGGTTTGAGATGTCTGGATACAATGTGCTTCCATTTCTTGTGTCATTTAAGAAGCCAAGCCATGATCAACATTATGTTTCCGACTTAGACAAAGATGAATGGGGGCCTATTTGGCGAGAAATAAGCGATGATTTTGATAATTCCCTTCCCCTTGAGTGGGAAGACTTAAGGGGAAAAAAATTTATCATTTGGGATGGTAATCACCGTTTGAAAACTTGGATGCGCTTAATAAAAACACGTAAGTGATTTCTTTTTTGTTTAATGTAAAGTTGACTTGTATTACTCTATTCTTTCTAATTTTCTTTTTTTTTGTTGTAGAATTTTCAATGATAAAGTGGAGACATTGTTCTGTGAAGTGTCAATTTGTCTATGTTGATAGAAGTGTAGAGAGGGAGCTTATGCTAGCTTTGCGCTCTCAAAATGAGTAGACACATTTGTTGTTTTGAAAGTTATTGCTATTACTTTATCGATGTCATTCTCCTGCCATTTAAATTAAGATATTGTGGTTTAGGATTCGTAGAACCACTGTGAGCACAAATTTTGCACAGGAGATCTTCTTGTTCCAAAAACTGGCTGTGGCAAGCAAAGATTCTTTAATGAAAGACTTTCCCCAAGATTGGGTTCAATGGATAGAGGTAGAGCTTGCTTGCGAGAAGAAGGCATCTAAAGGGAGTTGGTACAACGCTCCTGCTCTTTTATTAGCAATGCTCATATGGAAGGTATATTTTTTTGCCTTAAAGTACACTTTTTATGTAATTTCTAAAGCTTGACATTATTTTATAAAATCGTACTTTTTTTTCATTTGCTATACAAAAGGAAGACTTTGACTTGTCTCTTATCAAAGAGATACAAGAGATCAATGATCCCTTGATTTCACTGCCAGAAAAGGAAATGGTTACTCGACGAAGAGTAGAAAAAATATTCAAAGAAAGAGCTTATAAGGTAAACACTTTCTCTTCTCACCGTTCATGTTTGAATTTCTACAAAATTGTAAGTTGACATGTCATTTGAATTTGATTTATTTGATTGAAAAATTGATTTGATTTGATCTCGTGCTAATGCAACATAGATGTTGGCCATTGCCAACCCCGCCAATGGCCAGGGGTTCTTCTCTTTATTATTTAAATTCAATTGGATGAGAGAAAAGGATCAAGTGGGCCTTACAAGAGACAAGGTCCACTCTTTGGCAACTTCTAAAATATCACCAGAGAGGTAATAATTTTTGGATAAAAAATACACATGAAATCATCAAATGAATCAATGCATTTATGGTTTGTTTATTGTTTGCTCTATAGGAAAAAGGAAATATTGCACTCTTTGATGCATTGCCGTGTAGATGATGTTACTTCTGAGCGTTATATTAGTGCAATGAAATTTAGAATGTACTTGTGTAAAGAGTGGTATTGGGGAAGTATCTTGAAGAAATGCTTGAGGATCAAAGGGAAAATGATTGAAGAAATGCCGGAGGGCTTTGAAGCATGGTTTCATCACCAATTGAGGTTTGCTTTAGAGCACGTTCTTGAAAGAAATGGAAATGGTATTGAGGAGATTGGCTCCACTTCCAAGAAAGCCACCTCTTCGAAAAGAGTAAACAATAGTACAATCTCCTCTATAAAGAAACGATTGGATTTTGTTAGATCCAAGAAGCCCAAGAAGTCTCCCAAAAAGAACCAAAAAGGTGCTCAAGGCTCCACAGGTAAACTTGCTTGTATAGATATCTAGCTGTCACTTTATTTCTACTCAACAATTCTTGATGAAATATTTTATTTTCTGATTATGCGGTGCCTTCCATAGATTGTGATGTGACCGTTATTGGCAACATGCTAGATGTTTACAAAATTTCTCTCGATGAGATGAGAAATGGTAAACACATGTGAAAAGAAAGACTAACTATGTGTGGTGTGTGTTGTGAATGTTTGAAATACATGTATTTGATCGTATGCAGGATCTTGGATTTTCTTCATTCAGCCCATGTTGATGGGGAAAAGAGCAATGAAGTGGCCTCTGTTTTGTTTGCGGATTTTCCAACAAACTTTAAAGTTGAAATTTTTTCGGAGAATGAGGTATGCATCCTTCAAAACCACAATGGACAGTCTATCATAGTTTTGAAATTTTAATTAAATTAACGATGTGTATTATGCAGGACCCTCCATGGAATCAATTCTCTCAAAAATTAAGTAAGAAAGTGGTCGTAATAGCTTCAAAGTATGTGGTAGACAATGGGTGGTACATCACCTTAAGCTCCACTGATCACTTTGGCATTGTGTCTAGCCATGCCATCGAGATGGGATTCAAAATGATGCACACTATCCTTATTTTGATCCCCGATGGTTATGTGCGAAAGACCATTGAGATTGAGAGAGTAAGTAAATTTATCTCGTAGTTTTCTTCAATTAGATCACATTCTAATTGTAATTTTTAGGTGGAAACATTATTTCTAGGATTGTTCTATCATAAGGGTCAATGTCCTATCTACGATCGACGAGATGGAGAGAACATGGACAACAACTCTTTCGATGCCAAGTCCGGAATACTGGTGGAGCGCGCCGACGGAGAGTACATTGGAGGACACGCTCTTAGAGGTGCCACCGAGCATAGCCTTGACTTTTTTCGGTAAGAATATATGCTTCCTGCTATGCGTTATTGGACTATGTTACATAAATTAAAAATGCACATATTTTGCTTTTTTTAGCTGGCTTGTGCGGACATTTACTGCGGAGCACACCTACATTGTTGATATGTTTTCTGGATGTGGTGGCTTGGGCAATGTTTGCGTTGAGTTTTTTAGACACTGTCTCTGCATAGATAGTGATCCAGAGATCTTCCATCAACATCTTTCACGCTTCAAGGCTCCATGTGTACGTGCTATTTCAGCGGTTGATGCAGATAGCGATGAGGAGACTGATTGGCAACAATATGAGCCCAGATCACATTGCCCTTGATTGACATCAACATTGGTATTATCTATCGGTTTTTCTAGTTTGTGATTTTTATGGAACGACGTGTGACCATGGTGTTTGGGTGCCACTTTTTTGGTATTACTGAAGACATGTTGTTGGTGTTGATCGTCCTTATCAATTCAGCCATGATTTCATATTTATTATGCTAGATAGAATTTAGTTGAGAGCTTTGGATTTACCAAAGTAATATACCAACACATGCTTTTTTGCGTATATAATTTCTTCTTCCCGTGAGCATTCGCTGCTGCACGGAAGCACGTATGGAATGGGGATTTTTTTAGTTTGAATTTTCATGCCGTTATGCTGCTGAAATTTTGATTGCTTGTCAATATAATCATGCTTTTTGTTCATGTTTGAAAACATAATCATGGTTTCATGTATACAAAAAAGTTAGTCAAGCTTCACGGAAGCAAGTATGGAATGGGAAATTTTTTTGTTTGAATTTTTGCGTCGTTATGCTGCCGAAATTTTGATTGCTTGTGAATATAATCATGCTTTTTGTTCATGTTTAGAAACATAATCATGGTTTCATGTATACGCAAAAGTTAGGCAAGCTTCACGGAAGCAAGTATAGAATGGGAAAGCTTAACAAAAGTTAGGCAAGCTTTCACGGAAGCAAGTATGGAATGGGTTTTTTTTTATTTTTCACGTTGTTATGCTGTCAAAATTTTTCACGTTGTTATGCTGTCAAAATTTTGATTGCTTGGCAGTATTTCTTTACACTGTCGGTCTAACAATATATATAGTTTTATATATAATATTTATATTATATATATAATATTTATATTATATATATAATATTTATATTATATATATAATATTTATATTATATATATAATATCTTTTTATTTATTTATTTATATGTGTGTGTTTATGTACGTAAGTAGTTCTTCAACTCGGTAAAGTGTTTTTAAGTACTTGTTTATACAATATATATAGTTATTTATATGTGTGTATTTATGTACGTATGCAGTTCTTCAACTCAGTAAAGTGTTCTTAATTACTATTTTATATGCAAAAGTCTATGCGTGTATCATTACTTTGAGGTCTCTACCCAAACAAGTACAACCATCAATATTTTTTACATTCCTAGTTTCAAATTGGCTTATTAGGCATTCATCCTTGTTTGCAACAACACCTACATAGACAGGAAACAACATTCTACTAAAAGTAGGGTAAATACTAAAGACGTGCTCATCTTTTTCTTGCATTATATATAAAACTCACATAGCTTTTCTTTACGTTTGGCTTTCAAACAGCTTGTAGTTACATTTGGCGGTTCAATTTAGCTACAAGATATCAACAATACCCTAAATTATGATAGATCTTGAAGATGTGTTAGTAGACCATGCCGATTAAAAGTATCACAGCTACTTCAATAATAATTAGTCAGACAGAGACATATGAATTATTCTCGCCAAGGGACTGAAGAGTGGAACACCATCATATAGTTAAAATAAGCATCATATAATTAAAATAAGTTGTTTACATGATTAGGTAGGGAATCAAACCTGCACGCACACACACACACACAGAGTACAACTTGCATCACACTAGTACAATTTATCATGTGCTAGTGCATATTTATTTAACTATATATATTTAGTGCATAATTATTTAAATCTTGCCTCAATCTTCTACCACATTAGAGCCAGAGATGTCGACCAGGTTGATTGTGCGTTTGCAGACAAGCAAATGGTCAATCTCCGCCTGTAAAGCGGCCCTTCGAGAGCTGTCTATGTACCCTCATGTCTCCCACTTGCCCAGAGCTTCTCGCATTGTCTCAAAGCCATCATTGAGTTTCTGGTCTCCGGTGTTGCGAGCGCGATTAAGGTGGTTGAACATCCGGATCTCCTTGTTTGTGTCACACTCTCTCTGTGTAAACGTCTTCTTTTCTTCAAGGGGTGGATTGGGGGGGAGTTGGTGAAGCTCTTCATGGATTTTTTCAACTACCTCATTACCAGTAGTTGCATATCCTATAGGCATTGTATAAACACAGGGAAAATGAAAAAATATCTCTTGATTAGCACCTCCGATTCACTTGTGCAGCATATGCTACTTGCCTTGTAACATTTATATAGGCTAAAGCAGCATGCTCTCAAAAAGCATTGATAGTGATGGAAGAGTGGCATGTGTTAGTGACATGAGGGGTCCCACGCAACATATGCTAACTGCTAAATTGGAGCATGCAATAATATATGCATGATTTTTCAATATGAATATTATGCCCCTATGAATATTATAATCGTCTACTAGTCCACCACTAACTTTTAAAGTGGGACGTGCAATAAAATATGCATGATTTGTCACTACGATTATTATTCCCCTATAAAATTTATAAGCATCTAATAGTGCAATGAGTAGACACCACTAACTGCCTCTCTAAGGGCTCGGGAAACACTATGATTATTATTCCCCTATGAATACTATAAGCATATAATAGTGCAATGAGTAACCACCACTAACTACCTCTCTAAGGGCTCGGAAAACATTATTTGTGGACCCGGCTTTGGAGCCTTTTCACACGCATATGAACAAGCAAACTCTCTCTCTCTCTCTCTCTCTCTCTCTCTCTCTCTCTCTCTCTCTCTCTCTCTCTCTCTCTCTCTCTCTCTGTCTCTCTCTCTCTCTCTCTCTCTCACACACACACACACACACATACACACACACACACACACACACACACACACGTGAGTAGAAAACGTGCACACAACCTCCTTCTTCACAACAAAACTCCACTTTTACGTAACTCCACTTTCATCTCAATTAAAATGTGGGATATTTATAAAATATATACATTAAACCAACACATAAAAAATTCTATACCAAGTTACTAAATGAAATAATTTGAACCGGCTTGAGAACCTTCTTGCCCAAACTTGAGCCGGACTTTTTTCATTTTGAACCTATCTTTCCTCTCTCCCCCCCATCTCCCACTCTTAGGTTCTCTCTCTCTCTCTCTCTCTCTCTCTCTCTCTCTCTCTCTCTCTCTCTCTCTCTCTCTCTCTCTCTCTCTCTCTCTCTCTCTCTCGTTGTCGGTACTCTCATACCTCGATCCTATCTCTATTTCACAAGTATGTTTTTCTCTCTCCATCTAATCCTTCTTCTCTCTCCTTCCCTCGGTACTTATTTAACATACCACAACGCCACCTTAGAGAGCATACATATGAGTGAAATACATGCTTCTATAAACTCGAAAAAGCATCACCTTTAGCAAAAAAACACAAATTGATTAACTCGCAAATAAAATTAACCCGATTATGAAATTGGACCACATGATTGGGGCGTTGGCGGTTGAGAGAAAAATTGTCCATGACATGGCCAATCCCGTGACAATGATGACACACTATGCGAGGAAGATTGTTTGTGGGATGTGCAGTGGTGGGTGCAGCATGTTGTGGCACAAAATTGTGAGGTGGTTGCCCAAATGTAGGGCATTGTGGACCAGAGGTAAAGGCAATGCATGGACGTGGTGTGACATTGCGAGTGCACGATGTCCGATAATTATTGGGGTTATATTATTGTTGTAGCATTAAAAAATTTTGAAAGGAGGTGGTTGATGTCATGGTTGATTAACTTGTAGCATTTGCATGATCAAATTGATCTCCTTTTGAGCAACATGTGCATAAGAAATTGCCTTGTAGAGAGATGTTGGATTCAAAGAATGGGGCTTGGCTTGAATACCTAGGTGGATTCCATTTTCATACTTGATTTGGAGCGTTTGTTCTGGGACATCCTCCATCATGTGTAGAAGTAGCAGGCATTGCCAAAATCTTTTAGTGTATTGGCTCACCGTGTTGCCTTCTATCCAAGAGAAAGCGAACCAGGTAGGTCGAGCCTTATAAGTGGAATTGGGGTGGGAGAAAGATGTGCTTGATTTGGTCTTGAAACTCTTTCCAAGTGGTTGGGAATTGTGTGATGTTGGTAGTGACGTTCCAGCATAGCGATGCCTTATCAGTCAATTGGTTAATGGCATGTTTGACCTTAAACTTCTCAAAAAAGGATTCTTCACCAAAGTAATCATTAGATTGGCTAAGCCAAGAAAGGACGACGTTATCAATTTTGTGGCCATCTTAGTGGGAGAAGGTGAGGCACAATGATTAATTTTTTGGTCTTCACGATTCACTTGGTTGTCAAAAGTTTCCTTGAGAATCTTGCAAGTCACTCATCACTAAATTCTTTGTCTCAATCGCGTTTCCCACATTCCGCAAGTTGGTGTTGGAGCTCTTGGATGTCTTGTTGTAGAAGCTCAATCTGTTGCTCTGTAGTGAGTGGATCAAGAAAAAGGGAGTCATAGTTCGGCATGATGCAACACTTCAAAGTTCGTGATTTGATATGAAGACCATAAGTTGTGCGGTGGGTCCAATCCAAAAGATCCCTAATTAAGGTAGGACACCTTGCTAATAGCCTCCAAGATCTCCTATGATATTTGTTCACACACATGGCATATGGAGATGAATCAACTAAGCAGCAGGCCAAGCGATCGTGATGGAGCATCATGTTTTGTCGCGATAGAGCAGCACACTAAGTAGTTGTGCTCAAATATTGGGGATACACAATTCATCCAAAAACCCATAGATAGTGACATCATCAGCTATCTTTCAAGAAGCAAGTGTATATTAAGAAGAGGAGGGCGGAGTGGTAAAACTACCACAACCAGCCCAATGTGTGTGTGAATTTCTTTTGTGCACGCCTCTTACAAGATTTTTATGAAAGATGCAAGGTATGGAGATGATGAGGGAGGAGAGCTTGATGCCTTGTGTGTGTGTGTGTGTGTGTGTGTGTGTGTGTGTGTGTGTGTGTGTGTGTGTGTGTGTGTGTGTGTGTGTGTGTGTGTGTGTGTGTGTGTGTGTGTGTGTGTGTGTGTGTGTGTGTGTGTGTGTGTGTGTGTGTGTGTGAATGGAGAGGGAGATATTGCGGCGATTGCGTGTGGTTGGGAAGGGTAGGGGCTAGTTGGCAGAATGAGCAAGAGGTCATGAAAGGATGGCTAATTGACTGAGAGAGAGAGAGAGAGAGAGAGAGAGAGAGAGAGAGAGAGAGAGAGAGGTGGAGAATGGGACCCAGATTCTGGTCCCAAAACAACGAGTGTATTGTTGTCGTGGCAGGTTGTTTTCCAATTTTAAAGAAAAATAAAAAGTAAAGGTAGTCCTAAAGCTACGGCTATATGAGCTACTTGAGGTAGGCGGGTGGATATTTTCTACCCACCATAGTTTTTGCCCACATGTAGATAAAGTTGCGGGCACCATTGCATGGTGATGGGCGGTTTGTGGGAGCTAGTGGGTTGAAGGATTGATGACCACTCAAAATGGGAGTACATGGTGTCATGCATGTTGTCTGCTGACAAATTTTTTTCACCACACTAGAAATCCGATGTTAGGTTCTGCTACTCGTCAAATGAGAGAAAAAAGTGGTTGTTGTTGCGATTGTTCACCTACAAAATAGTCAAGCAATACCTCCTATTTGGGTGCTAACCTATGGTAGTGGTTGGGGATGCGGCCAAGGCTGGGCAAGAAACAACTGCCAATTGGATATTATAAGGGGGGTGACCATCTATAGCTGATGAAAAATGTTGGTTGCAGGAAGGGGGACTTGCGCAAAGAGGAGAAGGTGAGGGAGGCAAGGGTGAGTATACCTCCACTTGCTGGCTTGTGGTAGGGCTATAGCTAACACTGAATGCATGGAAGCTTTTCCCCTCTGCGTAGCTTGCACACTGGGAGCATGAGATTAAGTCTCACTTTGTATATAAAAGTGGGTAAAAGTTTATTACAATGGTCATTTGAAGGACCTTGTTCCATGGCCAGTTGAGCAAGAAGCCCCAACACCTCAGTGTTATGCCAAAAAAAATTCTTCGCCTCCAGTTGCTTCAATTTTCTTGAGTGTCTTTATTGATCACTTGTGATCTAATTATGATCTTATGTTTCTTGTGGCTTTGCCTCACCACCGACTCTTTGCTTGTATGTGTCCTCATTTGTCGTACGCCTACATCTTTGTAGCACAAATGGTCGTGCTCCCTTTCTTCATGAAGGGCAAGATATGGGTTTGAATACCATCATAGATGAATTTTCCTTGCTGCTACATGCAATTAAGAATGTGATTAGAATCTCTATAACACAAATGGTGGTGCTCCCTTTCTTCATAAAGGGGAAGATATGGGTTCGAATCCCATCAAAGATGAATTTTACCTACTGCTACATGCAATTAAGATGTGATTAGCAAAGACACCATGCAATTAATGGAAATTTAAGCAATTTATTAATCATAATAATACTACTTGGGATCAAAGCTGCACTTATCTTTGCATCCGTAGCCTTCATAGTGTTGAAATTGATCAAACCATATTCCTAGGCTCTAATACCACTTTTGTGAACACAAATTTTTTTATGATGAGAACTCACCTATACTTGCATGCACGCCCCTCTAGAATGAGGGTACCGTGCATATGTGTGTGTGTGTGTGTGTGTGTGTGTGTGTGTGTGTGTGTGTGTGTGTGTGTGTGTGTGTGTGTGTAGAGAGAGAGAGAGAGAGCATCGGGTACAATCATCCCCCAATGGGTAGAGTGACCTAGATTCCTCTAGGCATGTATTTATATTTATTGATAAAAAGGGTCAATTCATAAATGAGGCTATTTACATTCCATTTTGGGATAAGGGGACTTTATTGAACTAACTACAAAGCCTATGTCTGATTGGATTATTTAATGTCTTGCTAGCTACTCTCGGCCACTTTCCCATGACTCATTCCCATGACTCAGATTTTTTTACCTGCTAGATCATGCACACATGACCATAAATGTTTGTCTCAACCTTCTTATCATCCATTCCATAATAGGTGGTGGGTGTGATATCTCAGCCAGCTGGTGATGTTGAGCCTTTCCCTATAGTAGTTCATATATGGCCACCAAAGAAGCCCCCACCTTGCACCCATAGACATGTCACACTTTATCTATACTTTTATCATCCTAAAAGACCTTCACATTTATAGAGCTATAGGCAATGTTTGAAAGCTACAACTAAACATTGCCTATTTTTGGGCTTGGAATATGCATGCATGAATATACTTTTATTATACTAAAAGACCTTCACAGCTATGCACCATCCTCTCCCTCTAAAATTCCCTCGGCTAGAGCTATAGGCAATGTTTGGCAGCTACAGCCAAACATTGCCTATTTTTGGGCTTGGAATATGCATGCATGATCTAGCTAGATGTGGGATGGGAAGTTGACACACATATACATTGAGCTGTTGAGAAAATTTTAGCACAAAATCCCAATGCTTGACACATGGATGTTGCCAACACTCAACCTTTTCTCCGCTTCTTTAGTGAAAAGTTCCTCTCTCTCTCTCTCTCTCTCTCTCTCTCTCTCTCTCTCTCTCTCTCTCTCTCTCTCTCTCTTGTTAGAGGACTTTTTCTCAAGACTCCTCTTCTAGATCTTTGAGGCAAATTGCAATAGACTTTAATTTAAGACTCGTCAGGTAGATAGTGTCAGAAGGCCTCTTGGAACCCCTTGGGATTGCTCCAATGAAGATCTCTCTCTCTCTCTCTCTCTCTCTCTCTCTCTCTCTCTCTCTCTCTCTCTCTCTCTCTCTCTCTCATTTCAAGACTCCAAATTCCATCTCACACCATCGATATTGAGGCCTCTTGTGATTGTTTCTCTGCTATTAGAATTTACTTGAAAATTTTCTCTTCTAATGCGTGTGTGTGTGGGCGTACGTAGGGTGCGAGGGGAGCATATATGAATAAGAAGAGGAAATTCCCATCGTAGATTGGTTATTTAAGTTCCCAGTTGAGTAGAACATCTGAGCTCCAAACCCCATCACATATAGCTTACAAGTGTCATGGGATTGCTCCAAAAAACTTCTCCTCTCATCTTCTTCTCTATGTATTGATATGTTTAGAGAGTTGTTTGAGCACATGAGCACCAAAATTAGAGGGACTGCTAAGAGATGTCATGCAATGAAGGTCTTATCAAAATTGCGAATGCATGTAGATGAACTAATAACAACATTGACATGATGAGGATGATGTTGGAGATACATATAGATGTTAACCCTCACGCACATTCCTATCACCTAAGATGGACACCGTATTATTTATTTGGTAGAGTCAGGTATCGGGCTTCTCGGTCCAATAGGAAAAGGGCAAGAGTGATCGCCGATGAGAGGTGCACTCTAACTGGAACATTCAAGGGATTAGTTGGTTAAGCATGGGCGTCCAAATGTGAATGGGGCGAGCTCATATAAAAGTCAACTAAACCTAAAATTCACTTATTCTCTCATTTGTGCAATTGAAGAGTGCTCTTGCTCCATCTCCATATTCTTCTTCTTCATCTCCTTGTGTGTGTGTATGCATGAGAGAGAGAGAGAGAGTGTGTGATCGAGCATTGCGATGGCGGCACAATGGCGACAAGGCGGTTGAGCATGGCGTAGTGGCGTCTCCCTCTTATTCGCGGTGAGGAATCCTCCACGACAGCAACCGTAGAGCGGTGAGTGACACACCATCGTCATCTTTGAGCTTACTAATTTAGACTAGTTGCGTGCTTGGAGTCATTTGTGTCTTGCACACAGTGTATTGGCAAGTTCCTTGCATTCACACTTGCGATAGACGCGCACATTTTTGGTGCCGTTGCCGGGGAATGCCATACACTAAGCTTGAATAGCACTCTGTACTTCTTTGTGGTGTAATTTCAATTGTAGGAAAGGTAGAGAAGGAAGGTGTGTGTGTTGAGAAGAAGGAGTTTGTTTTGCTACTGTGTATTATTTTGTTAATAAGGAATTGAAAGGTACTATGTTTTTCTTTGTTAATAAGGTTTTGAAAAGTATTGTGTTTTCTCTGTGATAAAGTGTTAGTATTAAGGTTGTAGATCCATAATGTTAGTTCTGTGTAAAGAACAATAAGTAGTTATGTTAAACAGTGAGTTACTGTAGTAGTGTGTTAGTGTGCAACAGTATCTATATTAGTGGTAAGTAGGTAGGTTAGGGGTGTGTGTGCTCGCGCGCACATCGCGGCCGCGGCGACCTTATCCCAAAAAAAATTTTAAAAATTAAAAATTTTAAAATTTTAAAAAAGCCTAAAGGTAGAATCGGGATCGGGAATATCTCCCATACCCAATCCCAGACCAAGCCCAAGCTCACGCTCAGGCTCAAGCCTCAGTCGTCCTTTAAAATTACGTATTTTAGCCTCACACGTAGCTAAAAATCGACATTTTTGAGGACCAACGGAGCTTTAGGTGACCGAACATTGTGTTGTAAAGCACACCACGACCCTCTGAATGATACGCTCATTTCGAGCTATCACACGCTCTAATTCCAAAACCAATCATTAGAAAACACTAAAAAAATATTAAAAACATAAAAAAACGAGTGAAAATGGACACCTAAAAAAGTAAGCGGTTAACCTTCGAGGTTATTCGTCGGTGCTTGTAGGGTGCCAAACGCACATGCATATGCACTCTGGTCATGTGCTAGAGACGGAGCAACTAGGGAGAATTTCGACTTACGCAAGTTCTCATTATTCACCTACCCAGGTTTCGGGCCCTCGGCAGGGACCCAAGGTAGTACAAACCAAGACCCAAACCTAGCGGCTAGTGACTCCTCCTCTAACTACGGCATCATGGAGGGTTTCCCAATGCCTAATCCCGTTAGCTTAAGCCAAGACATGCATGCCATGGGCCCATGGTCCGGGCCAAGCGTGCTCCGAACATGGAGCTATTGATGTAAATGAGGGGGATCGGGAAGTAAATTCGCCATTCATGACCAATGTAGACCCTATGTCCCTAGAGAGTGTGCACGTGTATACTTCCTTCACTGCACCCCCTGACTCTTCACAGCTATTCCCCTCCGAGGTCATATTACGCGATGGTAGAAGCTTTGCCGAAGTGCAAGAGGTTGAGCGATATATCATTGCGGCTAGGGAAAAGAAAATCGAGAGCTTACGCAAGGCGGAACAATGAAGAGAGTTAAAAGTGAAAGCCCCCATGTCAATATCCTTGCTAGGAGAGCAATTGAGTGCTCCTGACTTAGCAACTGCTAAGGGCCAACCCCTAGAAAGCAACATTGTATTTAGCTCAAAGGACACCCCTATCACCTCAATCCTAGATGGAGGATTGTTAAGGCGGTTACGCCGCTAGCGGAAGCTAAATAGCGAGAACTCAACCAATAACAGAATTTGTCAGACGAGGACGGAGCTTGACTCGCAGGCGCATGGAAACAACTAGGTGGGTGTCAAATCACCTACTCGACCTTCTAATGACAATCACTACTAAGGAAATCAAATCTAAGTTCTAAAATACGCAAGTGACTGAAATCCGTACTACGAACGAATGCTATACGAAACAAGATCTAAAATCATCGAATCGATCTCGAACTCAAGGGGAAGTCTATACACTAGGTAAGAACAACACCCTAAAGACTCGAACTGCAAAATCAACCTATAACCACTCCGTACGGTAAACGCATATGAAGACAGGCCGAAAAATACAGGTGACCAAAACTTGACCCCGATGGTACTAATGTGTAGCTCTACTCGTTGTGGTTCTATAGATATGCTGCACGCTCTATTCCGACACACGAGTTGGAAGAAAACTCACACCGAAGCTCGTAGGGACTTACCACACGTAGAAGCCGATAGCGCGCACTCTTGGTATCTGTGCGTAGCTCTCACCGTTGCTAACACAATGGCGGTGTCACTTCTCCAATGGCGGCCCCGTAGCTCTCGTAGCAAGGAGATAAGACTCTCTCTCTCTCTCTCTCAGACACAGTCACGGCGCTCAAAAAACTCACTTTGATTAAAAATTGAATCCTCTTTAGGTTACAAAACTTTGGCTTATATACCTCAGCCTTGGAGGTGAGAAAATCTCTAATTATTTACATCAGCAGGTGAAATTACGTCGGGATTACAGGCTGGAAACTCAATTGAGTCCCGTTACTTAATGAATGGCTCAAATCAAAATTAATGTCGGAAAGACATTTATTACAATCAATGGTTACAAAATGATGGGTGTGAGCACAAATGTGGTTGTGATCCTCTGCTGGCTCAACACTCCCCCCCTCCGCGTTCATGTCGTCCCTGACATGACTTTGAGGCTTGATCATAGAGTCCTGTCGTCTTGAGCATCTGCAAATGTGATTCGTAGCGTAAGTTGCCGATGGTCAAGGTTGGGCCGAATATTTTGCTTTCGTGAGTGAAAAAGCCGGTGTAGAAAGCTTCTTCGAATGTTTGCATGTGGAAGCCAGGCAAAAACATAATTCTTTGGTATAAGAGATGTAACACCTTTGGTGATGGCTGCAATGAAAGATCATACATCATATCCGTCACTGTGTCGGCCGTCGATAGTAGACTCGAGGTCGTGGCTTTATCTGGCGCGAACACTTCAATGCATGCTAAGAGAGTCCTGCAGATTTTCTTTAGCATCTGACACGAAAGGTCAGGAGAGCCAGTAAAGAGTTTGATGGTGCCCATTAGGGTTTTCACCATGTAGGCTTTACCTATTCTCTCTCCTTCCTTTGGTCCTGGCATCCTGGGATAATTAAGCCAATTTGGCTTCTTTTCTGCAATCCTGCCATGCTCTTTCCAGTTTCTGACTCTTGGCACCGGGCAGAAGGTTGCATCCTCCCGAATCTCCTTTGGAGCCTCTACCAAGTAGATGAGGTAGGCTGGGTATTTGTTCAGCCAACCTTTCCTCCATCTAGGTTGGGAGTCTACAATCTTCTTTGATTGTTCATCCTTTGTGATGTCGCCTTCATAAAGAGCGACATACTACTCCTCCTCTATTCTCTTTTTCGTCTTTATCACTTCAAATTTCATCAGAGGGAAAGGCAGGCTGGGTTGCATCCACTCTTCGTGGAGCACTTTTGTGTCTAAACCTTGAAGTCTAATGGAGATGAGGAGTCTCCTTTCCCATTCCATTTCTGCCTTGGCACTTTCCTCTGTTGACTTTTCTATTTGGTCCTGGAGCCTTTGTTCTTCTCCTTCAGAGATTCTTGAAGTCGAGGCCACTTCTTGAACTGGGGCTGGATCTTCGATTGTGGTTGCCTCTCCAGTTTCTGGTAGCTCTATGGCTGCTCCCCCTGCTTCTTCTTGTGGTGTCTCTGTTTCTCTTCTTTGTTGCTCTTGGAGGTCTTGGAGCTGTTTGCGGAGGGCCTCATTTTCTGCCCTTAGTGTTTGGTTTTCTGATGTGAGCCTCTCCTCTGCAGCCAATGATCCCTCCGCCATGTGCAATCTTTGCACTTGCTCTAACCTCAGCTCTCTTTGCAAACTTCTGACCTGCTCTTCCAGAGCTGGTACGAGGGCTCCCTCTTGTTCTGTTCCTGCTCTGCTAGCTCTAGGGGTGGTCCTGAGTCTCATGATTGTCCTTTCTTGAAGTTCGACTCTTTCCCTTAGCTCAATGAGCTCATCCTTGGCTGCCTCCAGCTCATCTTCTATTCGCTCCTTTGCTTCCTGTGAACTTGTTACCTCTCTTGAAGCTTCGGCTAGTTGGAGTATCAAGCCGTCCCTCTCGTTTTCTGCGTCGTAGAGTGATGCTTTATGACTTTCAGATTCAGTCATAGCATTCTCTAACTTCTTCTGCAACTCTGCTTCCTTTTGTTTTGCTGTCTCAAGTGCTACTTCCTTTGCTCTGGATCTTTCTTTAATCTTGCTGAGCAGTTCATGCACCATGTGCATGTCTTTTTCATCTTCATCTGTCAGCTTGACAGCTCTTTCTGCCACCACCTCCAATGGCTTCGGCCCGTCCATTTTCCCTTCACTCTCCATTGTACCCTTTGTCTTTTCCTTCGTCCCTTTCCGATCATCTTGTTTCCGTAGGGATATCCCATAAACTGCCTCCAGGGCCTCTTCTTCACTGTATCCGATCGCTACCAGATCCTCATAATCATCTTTCTTTTGCTGAACTGGATCTATCTCCTTTTCCTTGGTCCCGGCCTCCGGTTTTTCCATAATTTCTGTTTCCATTTCTATTGTGGTTTCCTCCACAATAATTTCCATCTTCTTCGGGCTTGGTACAACAGTAAAAGAGGGCTGATTGTCCTCAGTCATCTTGGCTTTCCCTTTGTTTGCTTGCCCGTCTTTCTCTTGAGGTTCAGTAGACTCATCTACTTTCTTCTTCCCCTTGTCGTCCTTTTGCAGCTCAGCTTTTAAAAGCTGTACTTCCTCTTCAGTATAAGGCTCGACAGGTTGCTGCTCCAGTATGGCCTCCGACTCCTCATAAGCTCTAATATATTGATCATATTGATCAACATGTGGCCTGGCTGAGCTGGTTCCGACTTTACTAGGGTCCGGCACCCACATTTCTTCAAAGTCCCCCTTTAGAGCTCTTTCCGCTCTAAACTGCTCCACCAGCCTTTCCATTCTTGCGGCTTTTTGACTTTTGGTTTGCTTGGGATCGGCCTTCTTCTTCACTTTCTTCTTGAGCGGCTCGTCCACGGCCTCCTCAGGTTCTGAAACTATTTCTAGTTTTCGGCGTGCTCTTGTGGACGCCCTCTTGGATACTTCTTGCTGTTCTTCCTCCTCATTGGCTTCTCTAAGCCACTCATTCTGGGAGGGAATCTGTGGCCCTTGATCCCTAGCTCCAATAGCTTCATAAGCTATTCTTGTTAGGATTTCTCCTCCTCCTATGTACTTTGTCTTCTGGTTGTGCATGGCGATTACTTGCTCGTGGATGTATTGAGCATAGTTCACCTCTTTTGGCATGTTGCTCTTCAGTGCCCATGTGATGGTTGTCGCAATGGCATGGGGTGGTGTAGTATACTTCTGCGGTCTTTTACTGCACACATGGAAAAACTGGTTGTATAGCCGGCAAAGGGTTGCCGCTCGTTGATCTGCCATATCTCCGTAGGTTGTATTTTGTTTCTTTGATCCATAGACCTCTATGGCCTCCCTTCTTTCTCTGACAGAACTCCCTTTGTTGTGCAGCTTCAGTGCATCTGCAATGAGCTGTGGAGTGATCTGTACTTCAACTGTTTCTCCATCCATGGCTGTCAACGTGGCTTTCCCATCCTTCTGAATGGATGTTGCCAACTCATACACTCTTCTTGTGTCTACACCTGATGGTCTCGAGGTGAAGAACCTGTGTAAGTCAGCCTTTTCCAGGTATCTGCTTATGTTCTCTGATCTGCTATAATCCACTAATTCTCGTGGGATCATAGGTACATCGACCGATTGCCCTTGAGGATCTCTGAAAGTCCCCTGGTAGATCTTTATTCCCTCTTTTTCTAGTACTGCTTCCTCCACCCAAGTCTTGGTTGGCTTGAGGGTTTCCGTTGGAATATCAAAAGGTTCTGCCTCTGCAAGAGCATCCTTGATGGTTGGTCTTTTTCTCTTAGTTGCCGATGACTTAGCGGAATCCATGGATCCTGTAACTCCAATTTCAGAAGTTAGCGTCTTTTTAGTACTGAAAGCCGAAATGAAGCTTTTAACTATTCAAATGACTTGAAAATTGAAACATGAGCTATTCAGGGCCTAAGGATGCAATGTAGGTGAAAAAATATGCAAACTGGGCTCAAAAACATGCTTGAGACATCATACGCGTATGATGTCTTTTGTGTCAGAATGGCTTCATATTGGTTGTGCTTGTAGCTGATAGTGTATACAGGAGTATCATATGCTTGGATTTGAGTTTGGATTCCATTTGGTCAAGTTTTGGCCAGTTTAGTCCAGTTCAGGCTCTTGGCAAAATTTTGAAAGGGAAATGGATTTTATGATCCAAATTGGGTAAAACATGGTGGATTACTTTCAAATGGCATGTAGAACACTTCTGTTTGGTGGGTGAAGCCCTGAGGTGCCAAAATCACATAGTGAGACATCATACGCGTATGATGTCTTTTAGTGCATTTTTGGACCAATTTTCTCTATAAGCTTGGATTTGGCTTTAGATAGGCTTATTCAGTGGATTTATGAAGTTTGGATAGATTTTGGGCTAAAAATGGCTTTGGAGACATCATACGCGTATGATGTCTTTTTCATCAATTTTGCATGGGATTGGTTCTGTGGACTCCCCATGTACTAGTGAAGGACTATATCTACTCAAATCTTGGTTTGGACTTGAGTATGTTGGATTTGGGCCAAAAATAAGCTTTAGGTGAAGGATTTTCTCTTAATTGGGCTAATGGGGTGATCCACTTGACCAAATGGTTCCAAACTTCATATGTAGCATGTATTAGATATATATAATGGATGTATGATGACAAATGAGCATTTTTGGCTATGTAAGTGCAAATAGACATCATACGCGTATGATGTCTTTTGTGTCAAAATGGTGCTTTTTGGTTCCAGATAGCTTGTAGATGTGTTTATCAACAATCCTACAAAGTTTCAATGAGTTTGGAGTTATTTTGACAAAATTAGGACCAAAAATCAATTTTATGGCCTACTTTGCGTCTTTATGGTTTTCCTTGGGTTTTCTAACTCCACTTCTCATGATACTTGGTTCATAGGATGTGATTAACATGTGGAATGAGGCTATGCACTCAAATGTTGAAATGGATGTGAAATTCATGCTGTGAGACATCATACGCGTATGATGTCTTTTCTTGAAATGTTGGTCTTTTTGTGCAAAGAATGCTTTGTGCTAGTGCCCTAAGCCCTGCTAACTAGTTTTCAACTTAAAAAGTCATCAGTTTAGCTAAAAAGCCCCCTTATAGGCATTTCAGTCTCCGAAGTCGTCTTTTTGCCTTGGAGTTGAATTTCTTCAACTTTTCTTCTTGAGAGTTGCATTTCCAGCTCATTGGATATGTTGTGAAGCCACCTATTTGGTTGGACTTGACTTTGGCTCCCCGTTCTCCATCTTTATCCATTTGGTTGCCCGAAAGCGTCTTTTTCACCATCGGTAAGTGAATCAGCTTTCTTTTGGGTTTTGCTTGCAAACATAAGTCATCCATGTATAGTTGAAACTGCTCGTGAAGTTTCATGTCATTTGGTCGTCAATTTTAGCCGTTATGCCAAAATGACGCTTTGTGTGTCCGCAGCCGAATCGGTTGTTCCGACCTACTTTTGGTGATCCAAACCCGGAGATACTCCATGGTTGCATTGCCCTCGATGTTGTTAAGCTTCCTGAGAAGTTTTGTGTCGTTCCGACAACTTTTTTCTGTTTGCCTCTTGCAGGCTCTGTTGACCTAGGGTTTTTCCAGTCGTTCTTTCTCGAGCTTTGAGTGCTAGAAACTCATATTCTATGTTAGGGTAACCCACCTCTAAGTTCTTGCAAGGTTTGGTTAGGCGGTTGTGCCCCTACCTAGCGTTCTTCCCCATTCCCCGTCTGCTCTTGTTTCTTGGTTTTGGTGAGTTTTCGCGACAAAAGTTAACGATAAGCATCAAAAGCTTATGGCAACGAGTCTACCTCTCATGTCTGGTGTCCTCTGAGCTCTCGTAGCAGTCGTAGAAGGTGGTAGAAGGTCGGATGCTCCTGTGTGCTCTTTGCTCTCTCCAAGAAGGTAATAGTGGAAATGAGCTTGATAGTGAAGTGAAAAATACTTAACTTCGGGCTTCCCGGATCACTTGTTACCAAATTTGACATGTGCTCCTATCTCGTCGTGAAATGCACTTTAGGATTTGAAATTTCTCAATTTGGACTCCGTTTGACCTGTTTCTGAGAAATCTGTCCACTTTGCCAAAATTCTGTCATTTCGGGCTTTCCGCAACTTTTTCAGAATTGTACCCCATTTTTACCATGAGTTGCCCTTGTCATTAGGACCATCACCATCTATTCTTTTCTTTTTTCCGATCTCATTTCACCTGCTTTTTTATTTTTCTTTTATTTTTATTAAGAAAATCATAAAAATAAAGGAAAATAGCAAATTGAAGCCAAAAAATTACAAACATACACGATAAATAGCTGGTAACCCTGTGTATATGAATATACACTTCTTTGTGATTTTTGGACTTGGATTACCACTTTTTTCCACTTTTTAGCTCCAAAAACACTCTTATTTAGTGATATTTACACATCTAGAGACCCAAATTCATCATTTGATCTCTTCTTGTTGCAAAACAAAGTATATAAGGGCATAAATATTATCAATATCCGCAATCAAACATAAAAAATTGCAAAATCATGTAAGACACTGCCCTTGTAATATAATTTTTGTTTTTCTTTGTTTTTTCCGCTTGTAGCTGCTTTGTAGCTCCTGTATACCTCCCCCCCTCCTAGTCTGAGTCCTCCCGGACGACTATGAAGTGTCTGTGGGTGAAGCATTGTAGTTGTTTTGGTCATAAGTTCCCAATGCAATTGTAGAGCGATGATACAACAGTCTTTCCAATAAAGCTGCTCTTTGTTTGATTGAAGGATTGGTGGTCGGGTTTTGGGTTGGTTTTGGCACTTCGGTAGTAGAATCAGTAGATGGATTCTTCATTACCTTGTTGTCTTTTTTCACAATCCAAATCTGCTTCCGCTTTGCTTGTGCTTGCCACAAACTCTTTGCGACCCAAACCTGCTTTGTTCTGTGTGTTGATTTCCTCGCCTTGAAATACCTAGGAGTTTCCGTTGATTGTATTGAAGGGAGTTCCTGTTTACAAATCTTTGGGATCCAAATTTGCTTGCTGTAGCTTTGTGCCGTCATGAACTTCTTTGGAATCCAGATCTGTTTCACTGTCCTTGATTGTCGGGATCACTCTGTTGTCTGGTATTGAAGACTCTGTTTGTGTTTTCTGGCACACCTTTTTTGGTCTCCATACCAACGTTGACTCCGTTTTATCCCAAGGTTGAGCTGTTATATTATTGCTTGTCTTCCTTATCCAATGTTGAGAGTTCCTCGTCGACGAGCAATCAGTTGTGTAGAAACTTTTGGTTGCCATTGCTTCTTCTTTTTCTCTGGTTGTTGTTTGCCCTTGTCCGTGGATTCTTCCTTTGGAGTTGGCTCTGCTCCTTTGGTGAACTTAACTGATTGACTTTCACCTTCGTATTTGATAAGCACTGATTTAGAACTCCAGTCAATCATTGCATTGTATTGCTTCTGCCATGGTTGTCCTAGCAATAATGGATGTTGTGTAGCTTGGTCTTCAACCACGTAAAACATATGAGGATACACATATTGGTTAATCTGTATATGTAAAACTGTGCATCCGACAGTTTTGATTGAATTCTCAGAGTAACTCTTTAACTCTTGCTTGGCAGTTTGTAGTTTAGTGTCATTTGTCAATTGTCTATACAAACTGAGTGAAAGTAGGTTAGCTTGAGCTCCTGAATCCAATAGTGCTCTGGCTTTGATTTGGTTGGTCCCTACTTTGCATTCAATGATGGGTTCTTCTTTGTCATTCCCCATTTCTGTTATACTGACTGCGTTTATTCGTATTGCTCCTTCATTGCGCTGTTTCTGACGCAGTAGTCTTCTTTTCTCCATTCTTTCCTTCGCCTCAGCTTGCGCTTCCTCTACAATCTTTTTCTTTTTTTGGACACGCAGCTTTTCTTGATGTATTTTGAGAAGCATGTCTTGGGTTAGCGGCAAAAGATACTTTTTCACTCTGCATCCACTAATCCAATTGGGCATTTCTTCTCCGTCTAATGTAGCAAGCTTGACGGCTCCACTTGGTGATAGATCTTTAATCACCAGAGGTCCCATCCCTCGCTTTTTAAGCTTTTTAGCATGCTGTTTCAGAGTGTAAACTAGGACATAGTCCCCAACTTTAAACTCTTTAGTCCGCACATGCTTATCAAAAAATTCCTTTTGTCGCCTTTTTTGAGCGTAGATGGAAGCTACTGCTTTTAGGCGAAGCTCATCTAGCTTTTCCAGGTCATCTATCTATCAGAGAGCTCGTGCCCTGTCCACTCTAGATCCTTAGCCACCCTTAAGGTTGAAATCAAGAATTCTATTGGCAAGATAGCATTTAGCCCAAAAACCATGTTATATGGGGTCGTTCCTATTGATGTTTTATATGCTACCCTATATGCCCATAATGTTGAATGCAACTTTTGGTCCCAGTCAGTTCTCGACTCAGATACAATCTTCGTGAGGACCGTGCATATGGTTTTGTTTGTTGCTTCAGCTTGTCCGTTTGCTTGTGGATGATACGGGGCTGATTTCCTATGGATTACCATGAATTCATCTAGAAGGATCTCTATCACTTCATTTATGAAATGTGTGCCTCGATCACTCACAATTTCTATTGGCAATCCATATCGTACAAAGACGTATTCATACAGAAATTGTGCCGTGGTCCTGGCATCTGCTTTTTGAGTTGCCTTTGCTTCGACCCACTTTGTTAGATAGTCTGTAGCCACAATGATGTATTGTGCATGAGTCTTATATGCAGGAGGTGAAATGGGTCCGACATAATCAATCCCCCATTTTGCAAAATCCCTTGCCCCCATCATTGGTCTAAGCGGCATATCATCTCTTTTAAGTGGTACTTTGGTCCGCTGACAGTCATCACACCTTTTAACGTATTCCAGCGTCCATATGTAATGTTGGCCACCATATTCCTGCAGCTAAGACAAGTTTTGCTGTCTTATCACCTGAGAAATGGCCTCCACCTACTCCTCCATGAGCTTGCTCTAGGATTATCACATACTCAGACTCTGATGCGCAAATCCTAAGCTGGTTGTCTTTACCTCTCTTATAGAGTTGATCTCCTATTAAAGCGTAATCTCTAGCTTCTATCTCTACAGATTTCTGACGAGCTTTTGACGTTCCTTCTGGGAAAGTTCTATTTGTGAGATATTCAACAATATACTGACTCCATTCTGGAGCGATCATTATCTGATATAATGTTGAATACTCGGCTGGCGGTTTTGATGAACATCCAATACATACTGTGACATATTCATGTACGCTTTCTTTCATTCCTGGCCAATAGACTCCCAATTGTAACAAATTCCTATATGTGTTCCTTCTTGAACAATGAAATGCACATTCCTGAACATGTGCTTCGCACAGATATATATTATATTCCTCAGGATTGATGCATAGTCGTAAAACATGATCATTTCCCAATTGATACAACCTTCCTGCAACCAATTGAAGATTCTTGGATTGCTGAATAGCAATATGTTTCAGGTTGTATTCTCTTCTATCGAACTCTCCTCCATAGGTTAATAGGTCAACGACATTTTGAGACCACTTAGGTATCATTTCTATGTTGAACAAGTACGCGTCTGGCATGTCGTCATCTACTCCTATAGGGTCTTCTCCATTCGTCAATCGCGAAAGATGATCAGCTCTAAGATGTGTTTTTCCTTTCTTTACTACTACCGTGAAGTCGAATTCCAGTAAGATAATGAACCATCTCACTATTCTCCCGGTATTGCATGGTTTATTCACTAGGTAGAGCAAGGCTTGGTGATCCGTAAAAAACACAAACTTGTTGGCTAGAAGATAATGCCGAAATTTCTTCACAGCATAGATCATTCCTAATCCTTCTCGCTCTGTTGTGGTGTAATTCTTCTCTGCATTGTTGAGCTGTCGACTGGCGTAACAGATAGGAAAATCCATGTTTCCTTCTTCTGGCTGAGCCAGAATGCATCCTATTGCATATGCCAAGCATCTATGTGCACATGGAATATCTTCTCCCAATCTGGTGATTTCAAGACTGGAGCAGTAATGAGTGCCTCTTTCAATTTCTTGAATGATTCCTCACACTCCTCTGTCCATTCAAAGTTCACTATTAGCCTGTAAAGTGGTTGGCCTATTATAGCGTACATGTAAATGAATCGTCTATAATATCCACAATGTCCCATAAAGCTCTGTAGTTGTTTCGCATTGGTTGGTCTAGGCATATCCACTATAACTTTTATCTTCTCTAAATCCGTGGATATTCCGTTTTGTGAGACAATATGTCCCAGAATTCTGCCCTGTCGGACCATAAACACACATTTCTCAGGATTGAGACAAATGCGATATGTCCTACATTTCTCAAATACTTTTCTTAGGTGTTCTAGATGCTCATCTCTCAGTAGAGAATGTACACATAAGTCATCCATGTATATTTTGAGAAACAGCCTTAAGTATTCTTTGAAAGCATGCGTCATCAGCCTCTGGAAGGTTGCCGGAGCATTGGTTAGACCAAAAGGCATAACCCGATAAGCATAAATTCCCCACTCCGTTGCAAAAGCTGTTTTATGTTGATCTTCCAATGCTATGGCTAGCTGGTTATATCCTGAAAAACCATCAAGAAAGGAGTATGCTGTTTTCCCTGATACACGCTCTAGAACATGATCAGTTATCGGCAGGGGATAATTGTCCCTGATTGTTGCAGCATTCACTTTCTTTAAGTTGACACACACTCGGAGTTTTCCGTTCTTCTTAGGTACTACCACAATCGGAGATACCCAATCAGTGTGTTCAATCTCGTATATGAATTCAGCTTCCATTAGCTTATCTATCTCTTCCTTGATTCGCTTAGCAAAAGTATCATTATATGTGTATGGTCTCTGTCTGCTAGGCTTTGCGTCTTGTTTCAGTGGGATTGAGTGTTGGCATATCGATGGGTCAACTCCCTTTAAGTCCTTATAAGACCATGCAAACACATCCCTATACTCTCTGAGAAGACTCAAAAGTCTCTCTTCCTCGCTTGGGGACAAATCTGTGGCTATGTATACCGGTCTAGGTGGCTCACCTGGAGCTGCTAAATCAACTTTTTTCGCATCCTCCGGTCCGTCATAAGATTCGTTCTCCTTCCTCTCTCGAATAGGTGGGGTTAATATCACCTTCCTATCCTCTATTGTGAATTTCCTATAGTGAGAGGGAACATCCATGTTTTCCTTGATTTTGGCGTTTTTGTCCTCTCCACTTTCAATTTCTGTAGTCCAAACTTCTTTCAGAGTTTTCTTGAGCTCTCTGTACTTGTTTCTACGTTCTAACTTGGACTCCGTGTATTCTCTGTTGCGCTCGTTCTTTTCTGATTTTTCTGTTTCAGTTTTCGTTCCATTCTTTTGAACTTGATTTCTTGAGCCTCTTTTGTCTTTTCGTGAGCTCTTTTGATCACTGCCTCTCATTCTTCCAGAAATCTTATCCTTAACACAATCTTCAGCCTTTACTAGCATTAGGAATTGATTTTTTCCTCTTATTCTAGGCATCGGATTGGTTCTAACCCCCTTTGTTTTTCTCTTTGCTCTATAGCGTTTCTGGCGTTGTTTAGTTTGGTTCGGAAAATCATAAAATCGGACATCCATTATAGTTTCTTCGTTTCCGCTTGAATTGTCCGTTGACTCGTTGTCTGCTTCATTTCCCCACTCTGGATGATTGGAATGTCGTGAAACACCTCTTCTTCATCTTCTTTTTCCAGTGTATCGTTTTTTCAGTTTCTTTTTCGAGTACAGTTCTCAACATGAAATACGGAACCACGTCGTACCCGTCCTTGTCGCAAAATTTTGTTGTGGGACCATCCGGAATTGCACAAACATCTAGGGTTGCTAGAATGTGTGTCCATTCTAATGGTTCAAACGTGTCCTCTGGAAAGGGTTCTCCTATATAAGTTTCGTCTTCGATAGCCCTTTCTAAAACACATTCTTCTCGTTTCAGACTTCCACATTTCGAAGCTCCACACATCCATAACTCCTTGGGTTTACCTAACCAAGCTGGAAATTCGGATCCCGCCAAAGTAGCTGAATCAAACTCCTCTACCGGTGTTCGGTTCACATCTTTGTAGCTATGGTCTTTCAGGTTCACACGTGTAGTGGTTTCCATATTTCTCAGGTATATGTGATCGTAGCCCCAATCCTGGACCATTTTCAACTGTCTCATGAATGGTCTTCCCAGTATGATATCATAGTTATTCTCCTTGCCAAAATCGACAATAGCAAAAGTATGTTCGTATTCAATGCCGCAAGAAGTCACTACAACTTTCTCTAATAACCCCATAGGTTTCTCCATGTGTCCATCTGCTAATTGGAGTTTCAACCTAGTCTTCCTTATTGCTGGTTTCCCCCATTTTTTCTAGATTTCTTTTGTAGCAATGGCTACCCCAGCTCCGCTGTCTAGTATTGCCATTGTGTTCACTCCTTGGAATTCAACTGGTAAGGTTGTATTCCCCTCTTCACCTTCGCAATACTCTCCGACCTTGTTTAAAGGTACAGGCTTAGCGTTCTTTTGTGGCTTGCTCAGCTCCTCCATGCTCTCTTGCAATCTCGATGTTGGATCTTTTATCCCGAATTTCTCCAAGCATTTTCCTACAGTGGTCCACATATGTGGTCTTAGCCTCAAAAGCTCAGCTAGAGTGATAGTGCATGTCACTGGTGTTGACAAAATCTCTATCAATCCTTGCGAGTCCATGACTTTTTCTGATGAGACTTTTTTTGAGGGAAGTGCTCTAATCTCAGATTTTGCTTCATACTCTCCTAAGTATGAAGGTAAGGTTTTCAGTGAATGAGGTTTGCTCTCCATTGTTCTAACAGAGCCCCCATCTCCCCAGTAAGATTGCAGATCCAAGTCCACTTGAGATCCTGCCTCAAATTCCACTATGGGAGGATTCCTGATGTCCTTTTCCCAATTTGTCTGATTAGCTTGGCAACTTAGCTCGTTTGCAAAGTTTGCCTCTCTCACTTGTTTCCAAAATTCATTGTAATCCTCATCTTTTCCGTAAATCCTCTGTATGACTGGATGAAAACTCTCTATCTCCTGATCGGTTGTGTTCAATACTATGCGGTCATCCTTTTGTGTATTTTCAGGCTTTTGTGCACTGGGAGTCTTTTCAGCTACCCGTGAAACGATAGTCTCTTGCTGAATTGGGTTTTCCTTTCCACAATTCATTGTTTCTTTTGGTGGTTCTAATAAGGCTTGTGCAGTCTCGATCATTCTCTGGCACATTTCAAGTCTCTGCTTTTCCAATTCCGCGTTTGGGTATGTCATCCACCTCTGTTCTTGTGTTTGGTTGTTCTTTAACCTAGCTTCGTAAGCTCTCATCAGTGCGTCCAATGGTTCGTGTACTTGTCGACTAGCACTGATCCCCCTGAGCTTAAGCTCGTTGTTTCTTTGATACTCTTTTGTTTCGTTCTTTCCGGGCTCATCTCTCGTTTCCCGTTTTGACTCTCAAGTTTTTCTAATCTAGCTTTAGTTTGCTTTAGTTCCTCAGCTAGAATAGCGTCTTCACGTTCTTTTCTCAACTTCATGCGTGCTTTTCTAGCTTTCCATGTATTTTTTTGACTCCGCGGTCCTTGACTAACCACTTCAGTCGCTAACTTTCCATTCTCAGGTTCTCTAGTGGTTTTCTTAGCTTGAGCTCTAGTAACAACTTGGGTTGGTATCAGAGTTTCATTTTCAGACCCACTGCTGGTAGGAATAGTTTCTAGCATATTCAATGTCGTCTTTTGCACTTTGTTTGGATTCTTTGAACAATCCTCAATGAAGTGAGTAACCCCACACTCAGTGCAATAAGCGTTAATTCTAATGATTTCCGTGTGTGGGCAGACATTCATCAGATGGTCACCTCCACACTTGTAACAGGGTCCTAGTGCTGGTCTTGGTCCCATTTGATTCGTCCTTTGTGGATAGGATGGTCTTTGTCCTGTTAACCCTCCATGAGCTATGAACATTAAGGTTCTTGCGTCCATATTGTATCTCTCTTCATCAGAAGCACTGGTAACTGTTGGTATTCCAACATTCCCCATCATGCCCCATGGTTCTGGTTGTTTTGGTTCTTCTGGTGGGTAATACACTGTCGGAGACATGTGTGCACCCGATTCTTTGTAATAGGCTTGAACAGGCACTAAGGCTTGTTCTTCCTGATTCTCTAAGGTTGGTGCATATCTAATGCCCACTGGTCTTGCTCCTGGTAAAGGTGGTTGCTGTCCCAATATCGGTTGCGGTCTTTCTATCCCCATAGGTCCTGGTACATTTCCCGTTGGGTATCGAGGTACTGGATGTATCTGAGGTGGTGCTAATTGAGCAGGAGGTGCATACTGGCGCTCCCTTACATACCCTTTGTTGTAATAGCACTCCTTTGTTGGATGATTTGTCCATTTTTGTTCAATAGCACACCATTTCAGTGTTTTTGGCAATGGTTTTTGGTATGGTGCCATCCTTTTTAGAGCATCTTCTATCATTTGCTCTACATTTGGCATGGTTGTTGTTTGAACATTCTTTTTAGTGGTAGTCTCGCTCGCTATGGAGGAGGAGCTACTGGATGCAAAATCTGTATCCGCTGACACCTCTCCATAAACCGTACAGTTATCCACTAAGTACAATGCCTCTCTCGTTACTTGCTCGAAACTTATACAAGCTTTCAAGTGCAAGTCCTTCTTGAGAGTGTCGTTCCTCAGTCCCTCAATAAAGAGAACAGATAGTCTGTCATCTTGTGGTCGTTCACGTACTGGACATCTCTCAATGTATTGTTTGAAGCGAAGTGAAGCTTCCTTCACTTTTTCGTGTTCTCTCTGTTTAAAAGCATATATTTGTGAGACCGTATTGTGCTTAATCCCTCGTTTTGAGAATTCCTCAGCAAACTCTCTTAGCAAATGGTCAATGTCATGGAATCCCCCTATGTTCATTGGTTGAAACCATGTCAATGCAGTACCTTCTAGAGTAAGACCAAATCCCTCGTATTGTGTATGGAAATCTGTTATCTGCTCAGCTCTTAAGACTTGCTTAAAGAGTGACACATGTGCATACGGATCTCCTGAACCACCATACTTCTTGGCATACACTTGGCTACTTGAGATGGTCTCATACGTCTATGATCTGCTACCAATCTCATTGCTCCTGTGTCTCGGCTAAAGCTTTCTCTAGCACCATGGACTTCATGGGTTACCCTTGTCGGTTCCTCTGCCCTGAATCTACTACTGGGAGGTAAATGTGATGGTTCCGCTTCAAACCTTGGACCTGGAGTGGTATAGGTGGGGATTGGAACTGCACTTCCTCGATTCGTCTCCATTGACTCTCTGGAATGTAATGATCCCATTGGTCCGAGCTTCGAGTCCCAAGGTTGACTGAAAGAGTCAGCAACCTGAGTTCTTTGTCATCCTGTTGTCATTGAGTTTTGCACTCCATTTGTTGGTGCTGGTCTATGTGAGCTAGAAGTAACATAATACTGATGTAGTGGTCCCCCAAAGTATGTATATCCTTCTAATTCTTTCTTGCCCATTGTTGAGTATTGCCTGCCATACTTATCGTAAGCGGTAATTTTCACTTCCGATCCCTCTGTGTAGGTAAAGACATAGAGTCTTTTTTTGTCTGTCAACTCTCCCGTGTAGGGTTCTTCACATCTATAATAGAGATCTTGCTCCCCATTATTATATTTGTACAGCCCCACATAGATGTTATCAGTGTTGATCCTTGTAGTTTCATTCTCTCTTCTTAACCTCGCATTAGGGAAGTTCATTATTGGTGCTTTCTCCTCGAGTTCTTCATCTATTTTGGCTTTGGTGCCCATCAATCCCCACTTGTCCACAATGTTAGGGTTTAGGACTACCAAGTACATGGTACCCTCGTCATCTAGATATCTATCTCCGCTATAGCTCACAGGCACTAAGTCCTTGAACTCACTAGGTCTATCTTCTATCTTTACACAATAGCGGTCCATTCCATCTTTGTAGATCTTGGCACCTTGCTCATTGTCGTACTGGTATTTTATGAACAATAGCTTCATTGTGGCGGAAGGGTTTGATGATCCTGCTGCCATATTTTCTCTGTTGTTCAGGTTCAAGTGTTCCAAGTTTTCGGTGAAAATCTCGTAAGATCTCTCCGAAGAAGTATCAGAGACACTTCCTTCAAAGATCGGCTCTAATGGTTGCACCCAACTTTGGTTTACACTTCCCTCGGTTGATATGACACTTGCTGGTTCCCCTTGTTTTGGTTGATTATTCCGGAGATTCCTGCCCGATCTCAAATTCATCAATTCCCCTAAAGGATTGTAACTTTTCCGTCTTGGCAATTTTTTTTCCCAGGTTTTTGTGGTCAGAATTGATCCAAACTGATTGATTCTTTGTCAATTGTTTAATCTTGTCAGTGGGACAACTTCTGTTTCATCAAGTGAGAATTTTGTTACTGTTATGCTGAAAAAGACATTATACGCGTATGATGTCTTTTTTCACAGATTTTGACTATTTTGGTTATGCTCACTCTCAGTGACCCCTTTATGCTCTGTTCACTCACAAAATTCAGTTTGAACTCTGTTTGAGCAAGTTATGGCTAATTTAGGCTTTTCTTGGCAATTTTCCGCTTTTGACTTGTTTTTTGGGTCAATTGTGATCCAAATGGGATGAAACTTGAAATATAACCTCTAGACAGCTATTACAATGGATCTGTGTTAGCAAAGTATCAAAATATGTCCAAAATTAGGTCAAAGACATCATACGCGTATGATGTCTTTTTTATCAATTTGGGTCCAAACTTGATATTTATGCTTCCAACAGTGATTGTAACAATCTTGTCAGGTCAGATTTCAAAAATAAGCAGTGGAAGTGCCAAAAGACATTATACGCGTATGATGTCTTTTTTCACAGATTTTGACTATTTTTGGTTTTAAGCCTTCTCCAATGTTTATAATTGAATTTCAAGTGTTTTTGTCAGGTCTGAATGTAAAAACAAGATTTGAATCCAAAATTTCCTATTCTTTGCGTTTCTTGGACTCCGACTTGTCTTTTTTTGGGTTTCTTTGAGTGTTAATGCTCTTGTTTTAAGTTGATCTTAGGGTAAAACACCCCTTCTAAACACTCTGGCAATGTCAAATTTTCAATTTTAGTCTCTGTTTAGGTCCTAAGACATCATACGCGTATGATGTCTAAAGTTGCAGTTTTCCAGTTTTTCAGCACAGAACTCTTCTAATAGCTCTTTTAAGTGCTCAGCAACAATCAGTTACACAGAAAATTTTTCTGAACTTTGTTTATTGCATATTTCACTACCAAAGCGACTTTGTCAGTGATCTAACATGCAATCAAACACATCAAGCAAAATAGAACACCAATTGATAGCTCTAGATCAGGATCAAATCAGGCCCTACCTAAGCTACTTCTAATCATAAAATGGATTTTTTGCAATTGAAAATATAAAGAGATTTACTACCACTCAAGGAGTAGCAAATGCTTTTTATGTCAACAACCACTTAAACACCATCAAAAACAATCTAATCTAAGCTAAACTAAAAATACTGTCAACACGGAAAACCCAGGAATACCCCACTTCCTAGTATCTCTCGAGACCTTCGGAGTCCACCACTCCTAGATCTTTTCTAACTAAAGTATACAAAGTAGTTTATACGACTCACCTCGTAGGATTAGTCTAAGGTCACCTACTTAGGGCTCTCGTCCCCGGCAACTTCGCCAAATGTTAAGGCGGTTACGCCGCTAGCGGAAGCTAAATAGCGAGAACTCAACCAACAACAGAATTTGTCAGACGAGGACGGAGCTTGACTCGCAGGCGCATGGAAACAACTAGGTGGGTGTCAAATCACCTACTCGACCTTCTAATGACAATCACTACTAAGGAAATCAAATCTAAGTTCTAAAATACGCAAGTGACTGAAATCCGTACTACGAACGAATGCTATACGAAACAAGATCTAAAATCATCGAATCGATCTCGAACTCAAGGGGAAGTCTATACACTAGGTAAGAACAACACCCTAAAGACTCGAACTGCAAAATCAACCTATAACCACTCCGTGCGGTAAACGCGTATGAAGACAGGCCGAAAAATACAGGTGACCAAAACTTGACCCCGATGGTACTAATGTGTAGCTCTACTCGTTGTGGTTCTATAGATATGCTGCACGCTCTATTCCGACACACGAGTTGGAAGAAAACTCACACCGAAGCTCGTAGGGACTTACCACACGTAGAAGCCGATAGCGCGCACTCTTGGTATCTGTGCGTAGCTCTCACCGTTGCTAACACAATGGCGGTGTCGCTTCTCCAATGGCGGCCCCGTAGCTCTCGTAGCAAGGAGATAAGACTCTCTCTCTCTCTCTCAGACACAGTCACGGCGCTCAAAAAACTCACTTTGATTAAAAATTGAATCCTCTTTAGGTTACAAAACTTTGGCTTATATACCTCAGCCTTGGAGGTGAGAACATCTCTAATTATTTACATCAGCATGTGAAATTACGTCGGGATTACAGGCTGGAAACTCAATTGAGTCCCGTTACTTAATGAATGGCTCAAATCAAAATTAATGTCGGAAAGACATTTATTACAATCAATGGTTACAAAATGATGGGTGTGAGCACAAATGTGGTTGTGATCCTCTGCTGGCTCAACAAGGATTCTTAAATGAGAACTGGGAGTACTAACTACAAACAAAAACTCTAACCGACCTATATATAGGTCACACCTATCACGTGGGTTGGTTAGATGTCCTACAATCCACAATGGGTGCTACTAGTGTGGAGGATCAACAACAAAGAGTTTGTGAGGTCATCCATAGGGTCATTGAGTTAGAGAGACAGAACAAGGGGATCAACATGCCTTCAACGGGTCTCATGAGATTCTTGGATACAGGGAAGGCTAAACAACCGACCCTATCACAAATGGAGACTCCCTCGGTGAGTTCGATGGATCCTCCATATGTTGTTTTTCCACGGGTCTCAGTGAAATCTGAGCCCACAAGTGATAGTGATAGCCGTTTTTTGGCTCTCCGTAATTTCCATAGTGAGTTACCTCACCCTACCAAAATCACCTAAACACTGTGGCTATTCTTACCTTTTCATTGTACATAGGCGTGTGTGAGTTAGGGGACTTTTCCCATATCTTCTGAAAACCCTCAGCTAACTAGTCACGAGGCTAGTTGAGGCAAATAAATAAATAAAAACAAAAGCCAAAGTATATTATGGCCCATTGGTGTATAAATATCTCATTGTATATAAGGCCTAAATATAGGAAATTCTTATAATTATTTTGGTATTTATTTAAATATTTCGGTGTGCGTTATTTTCCTATGTATGCTATGTACATTTACTCTCCATTACCAAAATAATTTTTACCTATGTATTCTATAAAAAATTCTTTCATGCAAGCTTCTCTTATTTTTGGGTGAGAATCCACTCCAAAAAAAAACCTCAAAAATACCATTCACCATCAGTCATTGCCTTTCACTAAATTCCTATTTCCTAGAGCTATTTTCTTATCTCTTGTAAATAAATATACTTCAATAAAAACAAATGAGGGTTCCCTTATACTTTTATATATCTCTTTTTTTCATTTTATATTTTGTATATAGCTGACACTATTCTAGATTCCATAAATTGTTTATATATACTAGCCTGTTTTTTTTCCATCATATCCATGTATTATATTTATGCATAATCCACAGCCATGCATATATTCAAACCCCTAAGAATCAATTAACGGTTATGCTCTAATGAAAGGATGGGCTCACCTTTGGATCCATATGCAAATTCAACAAAAGGGGGCCCACTGAAGACTTTTTTGTGAAGATAAATAGGTATTTTGGTGGGATTTTGTATATCCATCTCCACTCCGAATTTGAAGCGCTGGTCAAAAAAGAAAATGTGGACCAAGAGCTTAATAATCACCTCAAAACTTTTGGTGATTTTTGAAGCAACCACCGATGAGATAGGAGTTTTTGAGTGGACCCCAATCTGCCCACTTTTCTCACAAGTAGCCATTGTCTTCTCTCACCTCTTTCCACACTTCTACACACACACACACACACATTCCTCTAAATTCCTCACTCAAACCTGCACCTTCCATGGTTTCTCTCACCTTCTTCACCATTAACCTCCCCTCTTACTCCCATAGCTCTCATATGAGCTCTCCATGTACATACACCATCTCTATGTCTCTCTCTATTACTTCCAAAGTACAATTCTATCTTACCCCTTCTCTATATACATAAAAGAGAGCATGTAAACCATGCTTAATCTCTGTAAATTGAGAGATCTCATCAACCAAATTGCCATTTTCATCATGATAATTAACCTGGCGGCGGTGGCATAAAGAAGAGAAGAAGAAGAAGAGGATCGATAGTCATTTTGTGAACCTACACAAGTAAGTACTTCTTCAAGCTTCACCATCACAAGGATTTTCTCACTTCATTCAACCATCTTACTTCAACCATCCACCTCATTCTACCCATTATAAATATATCATTAACTTTCTAGTGATTACTAACACTAACCACTAACATACTAACATAAAATAGCCATTGACCTAACCATAAAAGACACCTCACCTCAAGACATGTGCATAGTAACTCTCTCTCTCTCTCTCTCTCTCTCTCTCTCTCTCTCTCTCTCTCTCTCTCTCTCTCTCCTTCTTTAAAACTCTACTTTCACTTTATCTACCATCAATAATGCTCTCTTTTGAGTCCACATCTATGACTCAAGCAGACAAAGAAGGCGTGCAATGTTTTGATATTCAAAAAAAATCATAATCCTGATTTGTTAGCTTGTAAATTAGGATTTCCAATAATCTTAATGAGGGGTCTCCAACCTATAAATAGGCCCCTCTCCTTCTTGTAAAACAACCTCCAATATCTCATATAGCACCCCAACACTCTATGCATGAGGAGAGACTTAGGTATAGCAACAACTTTATGAGCTTCACTTTTGGTGTGAAAGAAGCTTTCAAGCTACACATTGCAAGTGAGAGAGAGTGAGTTCAAAAATCTCAAAACCACTATTGTATATGTTTCTCCATCATCAATAAATTGAGGTTTGGTGCATCAAAGGCGTGATTCAACGTTCAAATCTTCATCCCTCCACTTGTGCGATATGGTTTAGTAAATTCAACGTGACTTGTATATTTGGAGTTTCTATCATTTGCTCTTGTTTTAGAAAGTGTTTTAGTGTGTTTTCATTGGCAATTTTGTGTCCATTGTAAGAGGGTATTGTGGTGAGAGGTCTCCCAGACCCTAAGATAGTGTGTGTGTGTGTGTGTGTGTGTGTGTGTGTGTGTATGTGTTGGAAATGTTTAGCATTAACTAAGCATTGAGTTGATTTTGTACAAGCTCTATGATAGCATCATAACGAGCCATATCCATTTGCAAGATATAAACAAGACATGATGCAAGTTCCATTCCTCTCTCTCTCTCTCTCTCTTCCCTTTGCTCTAGCTCTCTCTGCTCCATTTGGTGTGTCTCTTGGTGTGAGATTGTTTCTGTGTGTTTTGTGGCGCGTCTTCTTGGCTGTGACAAAATCTCTCTTGTGTCCTAGTTCGCATACCATAACTAGGTGGTGGCCCTATCTTGTTTGGGTTTGGCTGTGGGTTTGTTGTTGTGTTGTGCTTGTGGTTGCCCCAGCCCCAATTGAGCAACACGGGAGCCTTGAGGGGTGTTTAGAGATCGCCTTTCTTGTTGCCTGCTCCGGACCGCCTCAATTTTGGTACCCCATGGAGGAGGGCTTTTGTATTTTTGTGTAGCATCAACCTTTAGCATAGTCAGATAGTTTCCATGAATCAGGAGAATTTTTATGATCCTTTCGTTCCCATTGCAAGGCAAAAGGTACACATAATTATTAGTACTAAGTTGCAATTTCAACCTGTAATTCATAGAATTTTAGGTCCTCTTAGGTTGGCCAAGATAAATTCTTCAGTAAATCCTTTTATTTTGCCTCTCATTAGGTACGACCTTAGTTTGGACATCTATATATATATTTTTTTAAAGCATTAGGTCATGCATATACAATGGATAATGGCCAAGGAATAAAGGTTTTCCCCTCCAATCCACTCCACACATTAGAATAAACATTGCAATTAGTAGAAAAATCCATTTTCAACAATGTATGGTGTTCATGTTTGGTGCCCAAAGAGTAGGAGAAATTCTCACATCACCAAACCCTGTCATCCTGCCTCTTATTGATTATCATAGGTCATTTGATGTGAATATTTTTATTTTGTTGTAGAATAGATTGCAATTTAGAAAATATTATTGTGTAAATCTTTTTAAGAAAGAAAAAAAAAAATGTGTTGTCACTTTGAAACTGATTCAATGGAGGCCCAACGCCAAATGTCCGAATATCCTCTTTTCTTTGGAGAGTCTGGAGAGGATGCAGAATTATTTTTAGCAAATTTCAAGATGTCTTGCCGTATCAAGAGGATAGTTACTGATCAAGAACGTGTAGAAATGTTTGAGGAGGTCCTTAAGAAAGATACTAGCACTTGGTTTGAATCTTTGCCTGAGGAAGTTAAAGGGAATTACACGAAAGTTGTGAATCATTTCAGGAGATACTTCTTTGATCCCCAAAACACTCAAAAGCTATGGCAAGACATTGTTTCTCACAAACAAAAAGACTTAGATGACTACTACATGTATAAACAAAAGTTTCTCCGTCTTTGCGCTATATTGGTGAGAAATGTTGTTAACCCTAGTGATGGTAAAGAGTTCCTAAAGAAGGAGAGGTTCATAGCCGGTCTCTTTCCCACACTCAAGATAAAAGTTGAGACGGGTGCACCTGCTACCTTTGACGCAGTTGAAACTAGGGCTGATGAGAAGTATAGAAAACTCAAGTGTCTAAGAGGAGAGGTTCCAATAGAGGGTCCTAGACCTAAGGGAAAATTGCAAGCATCAACATCTAGAGAGATTCCTGAGGTAACAGCGGAGGTAATTGAAAAGTTAAATGAATCCTTAATCAACTTGTCAATCCACCTTGCACAAGCTGTAGGTCCAAAGGGACAAGCAAAGAAGTCAGAAGAGTGAGAGCCACCACAACCTAGGAGAGTCTTGCAATGTTGGAATTGCGGAGAGTCTGGACATGGGATGTATAATTGTCATTGGCCTCGTGGGGAGCCAGGGAGACCTAACTTGAATTACCCAGTGATGCATGTAGGGGAAAGAACTAGTCAACAATCACGGCTTCTACAAAGGCCAAATGGAGCAAGACCACCTCCACGAGGAGTAGAAGGAGTTCCACCTTTGCCAGATCCAAATGTGCATGTGGTAGAGGTGACAAATTCCAATGAGGTGACATAGAAGCAAATGGAATTAAGCATGGCCGTGGAAAAGGTAAGGAGAAAGAAGGAGGCACGTCACAAAGTGACCATGGACGCGAAAAGAAGGCAAAGGAGACCAAGGAAACCAAGAGGACTCGATGTCGTATCAACCTCCAAGACTTCCCTCTTGGACATGGTATGGCTCCGTACAACTTTTTGGAAGACATAAGAGGTAAGGGTCCATATATCTCATGGCCTCAATTTCTTGCATTATGTCCACAAGTTAGGAGGGATTTAACAAGGGCAGTTAGCACTAGGAGAAAGGTAAAAGAGAGTGTGCCTGTTGTAAAAATTGCACAAGTTGAAATGAATGAGGACATTACATCGGTGCTAGACTGTTACATCAAAGGAAGATTGGTTAGGAAAGGTCTAGTGGATGGGGGTGCACAAATTTGCATCATGACAGAGGGACTCATGCAAAGACTAGACATGCACATCCATGAGACACCTGAAATCAAAGTCACGATGGTGATAGCCGTTTTTTGGCTTTCCATAATTGCCATAGTAAGCTACCTCACCCTATCAAATCACTCAAACACTATGGATATCCCTACCATTTCACTGTATATAGGTGTGTGTGAGTTAGGGAACTTTTCCCATATCTTCTTAAAAACCCTTAATTTAGCTAGTCACTGGGCTAGTTGAGCCAAAAAAATAAAGAAAATAAAAAAAATAAAGTATATTATGGCCCATTTGTGTGTAAATATTTCATTGTATATAGGGCCTAAATAAAAAGATTTTTCATAATTATTTTGGTATTTATTTAAATATTTATACTTAGGTGTGTGTTATTTATGCTACGTACATTGACTCACCATTACCATATTTTTCCTTACCATTTTGCATACTCTTTATTCCATATAAAAATAATTTCATGCAAGCTTCTCTTATTTTTGGTGTAACTCCATCCCAACAAAAATCCAAAAAAGCTAGTTCTATTTGTGTGTATATTTTTTCACTATTGTGATTTTTTCCTTCCTACATCTATTCTTTATTACTCTCATAAATTAGACCACCAAAAATATTCATCTTTTTATGGTAGAATTATAATGAGAGAGATTTATTTTGATCCCTTTATATTTTTTCCACCTATATTATTTATATTTGACATATACATATATATATATATATATATATATATATATATATATATATATATATATATATATATATATATATATATATATATATATATATATATATATATACATATTTTTTTTAGACCCCTCAATATTTGATTTTCTTAGTTATACTATTCACTTATATCATGATCTCAACAATATCTTCTATTATAGACCTACCAAATAAGGTCAAGGTTATGTGGAATGCATACATGCACCATGTGGGGCTCACTCTTGGAGGTATTCAAAAGAATCATCCAAAGAAGGACCTCACAAGGACTTTGTGCAGTGGAAAAAACAGTCGGTTTTGCTGAATTTTTAAAGATCACATGCTCCCTGAATTTGAAAAGGTGATACAAACAAAAGTTATAGCTCGTGGGTTGAACTTTCACCTCAAATTTTTTCATATTTTTTTGAGATACGAGCTGTGAGTTATGATTTTATTGGTGGACCCCAGTTTGCCCATGCTATGCAGCCACACTCCCTCTTCCACTTTATCATTTTTCTCTTTCACACACACTTCTCCACTCATCATCCCCACCTCTCTCACCACTCCTCTCTGCACCCTACTCACCTTCTTCTCAACCTTGAAGAATAAGAGAAACCATGGTGAACTCATGTCTCCTACACACACTTCCATTCCAAAATTGACCACCTAGTCTCATTTTTCCTCATCCATATCACCCATATCTATCAAAAAACCACAAAATTAAACCTCTTCTCTTAAAAGACAGCATCATGGTGATTGATTACTCATGTTCACTTACCTTGGCTCCCAAGGAAGGTCAAGAGTGGAGAAAAAACGTACCGTCAAAGCTAGTGGACCGTCAACAAGCGTCAAAATTGACCCTACTCAAGACACTTGGAGCATCAACATTGTAAGAAATCCATATTTTCTTACCTATTAAGAGTTTTTTCTTCCTTATTTGTATCCTACTTGGATACTCCCATTGTAAATATCCAATTCCATTTGTAAATCAATAAAAATACTAACTCTACTAATTTACTAACACTAACCTACTATGAAAAGTCCTATCACCTCCACTTCTCTCCTCTCTCTCTTCTTCATCCATCCCCACCAACTTCTTGATAATTCCAAGCAAAAGAAATTAGATAAGTGCTGAAAATCTAACCCAACCATGGTAGAGGAGTAACCCTAGCCCTCAAAATTGCTATAAAAGGAGGGTGTAGCTAGCACAAAAGGGAGGGAGCCATAAGCAAGAGCACCATCCTATAGCTTGAGAAGCCAAGCTCAACCTCTCTAGAAGGAGCTCTTGAGTGGAAGCTCATTGTCTTATGCATGTTCATGTGTTGTATTAGGGGTGATTAGCAAGGGAACTCTATGCCATTGTAAGAGAGAGTGATCATTCAATTCAGAGTAGGAAATCTATCATTTCTCCTACTAGTGTAAGCCCAACATTTGCTGAATCAAGGAGGGTGGATTTGGAGTAAGCTTGGATACTTTGTCTCTCTTCCAACGTGAAGTAATGGACAACAATGATGTGTAAGTGTCTTGGTGTTTTTTTTAAGTCCTTGATAGCTTGTCTCTGGGTGTTGTCATCAATTTAGCCATAAATCCCACATACTGTAAGAGGGCGACAGGGTGGAGAGGACACCCTTGGCCTTAAGACAATGATTGGGGTGGCTTTTCTTGTGATGTGTTGTGGTGTAATTTACTCAAGCTATGTTGAAAACATACTAATCTCACTTTCATTGGTCATGACAGATTTGTAAGAAGATATTAGCGCAACAAGCACCCCCTCCCCCTTCCCTCTTTTTCTTACATATATAATTGTGTTTGCTTGATCACTGTCGAACATTTCAAAGCAGCCCGAGCACTATCTCTCTCTCTCTCTCTCTCTCTCTCTCTCTCTCTCTCTCTCTCTCTCTCTCTCTCTCTCTCTCTCTCTCTCTCTCTCTCTCTCTCTACGCGTCCTAGTTCGCAGCCAAAACTAGGTGGTGCCCCAAATTTGTGTAGGGTTAGGTTGTGGGTTTTTGTGTGTGTTGTTGTTTTTTTCCAACCCCAACCCAATTGAGCAGCACGGGAGCCTAGAAGAGTGCCTAGAGGCCACTCTTCTTGTTGCCCGCCCTGGACTGCCTCAATGGAAAACAATAGCAAGGCTAGGTGTGTAGTCATTTGTAAATATGCTTTTGTGGAGGCCGTTGGCATTAAGAAGGCGGTGGATTTTTATGTTATGTCGACCAAGGGAAGTGGCTATCCATTTATCCTTGGAAGACCATGGCTAATGAAAATGCGAGCTTTGCAGGATTGGGAGAGTGGGAAGTTAATTTGTAGGAATGACAATCATAAGAAGGTTGTTTTTTACATGAAGGAGCAACGCCAAGAGGAGCTCCGTGAACAATCATTTCAAAGTGAGATGAAAGAAGATTGGACCGATAACACTTCAAAAGAAGAAAGTAGCGGCGGCATTAAGAGGAGTCTTCCATCGAAGTCATGGGGGTAAGGTTTAAGCCAACCAACCTGTAATAGCTATTGCCCGCAGAGGAGCAATAGGCATTACGGGAATGATTATCCACAACTACATTATATGAACATCAACATATAGAATGACAAGAGAAGGAAGTACACAGTACACAGGCCCAGAACACCTCTTGCTTCATTCATATATATCCAGACACAGAGTTACAACAGTAGATGCCCTGAATATCATAGAGATTGGTTAAGTTACATCAAAAGACAGGTATGCCCCTCCATATACAACCGCTGCTCCAGCACAGATTGGGAACGGTGCACACTCTCCTGTCCCATGATATCATGTGAAGAACTGCCGCTACGGCCGCCGCATACCGCATACCCCTGATCCGCAGTGTCCAGACCTCCGCATTGTCGCAGGACCGCATGTGCGGCTAATGCCGTAACAACTGGCACGCAGGGTGGATTGTGCGAACCCACACTCAGCCCCTCTGGTTGGAAGGTTCCGGTGGTTGCTCTACACCCTGCTCTGGTGAAGAGGAAATATCAATATAGCCAAAGCCTCTCTGCAGTATGTGCCTGATAGACCTCATCCAAAAGACGTGGATCTATCTCAATATGTTCCGGCCAGGAAGCCCGAGGAATAAACTGCGTTGTCAAAGAAATAGATTGAGGCGCCTGTGGGCAGAGGAGCAAGAGGTGTATGTAAAGGATAATAGCGAGAAAGGTATCTATTAAGAGAAGACCAAAATGGAGGGCAAGGTGGTAGACTGAGAGAAAAAGAATGAGCTAAGGTCTCCACCCAAAAACAGACCCTGTGTCGCTCCTTACGAAATCAACGAATCATTTTCTACAAACGAGATACATGAGCTTGGGCTTCAGCACAATCCTCTGTAGCTTGTGCCCAATCAGCAACATCAAAACCCTCGGGAACAACACTCTTACCTTTGTCAGTGTTGGATGACTCGGGGTGTTGCACCACAACCTGCTGAGTGGGTGGTTGTGCTCTCACCTCAGCAGCCAAGTGTGCGCTCCAGCTTTGTAGTTGATTATCTCGGAGATCTTCTTGCATCTCCACTGCCAACACATCCAAGTCATTCATATTGATCATTACATCACCAGGGTGAAAGGCTAAGTAAGAGGTTAGGCTATGCTGCGTTCTCAACTGGAGAAGTTCCTGTTGAATAGAGGCCACAAACTCAGTATTAGCCCCTCGTAACATTTGTATTTCCGCCCCTTGTTGGCGAGTTGTTGCAGTCAGCTCTTCATTTTGAGTGGACAACTCGGCAATGCGAGTCTGCGAGGCCGCTACCTGCGCTTCCAGCTCATTGACTCTTCCCTCTGTGGCGAGGGTTGGCCATGCCGCACGAATAGACTCTACAAGTCTGCTCAAAAAAGTGCCTCATGCCTGCAATTGGTCACCGGGAGTCGTTGCCGTAGCCTCCCAAGGTAGCGCTGCGGGAAGAGTACCTCCCGTCGAGGCAGCCGCATTGGTAGTGCCAAAAGTTTCCGGTTGAGCGGGAACATCTGCAATCGAAGAGCCCGTCCTCAGCGGAGTAGCATTGCCCACTCTCTTCTGCATTCGGTGGTGCCAGCGAGCCATCGCAGAATCCTCCGAAAGAAGAGATGTCGTCGCCAGAGGTGGTGTAGAAAATTGTTGTTCCTCCCTGCAGCGCTTGCGGCTTGCTGATCCTGCACCTGCAGTGGCCATCTCTTGGGCTCTAGAGGATACCACTGTTGTCGATGGACCAGGCAAATCCCCAGTGCCCACATGCTGCTGCTGTGTTTCCCTCTCAGCCGACACTACCAAGCTTTGCGTTTGCGACAGAGGAGCATTAGTGCCTTGGACCACCAAGTGATCATCTTCAAAGTGGCAGAGAGGACGCAAGACGAGAGAAAAAACTTCTCTTAAAGGAAAAATCAATGTGAGCAGTTGGCCAACCTTTGTATTGGTTGGGGTATTCCTCCCCAACTATGCCATCACTCTTTGGCACTCTGCCAGCAGGCGCTCTCTGACCACCGTTGCCCAAGCTACTGGCCCAAAGTTGGCCGAATGAAAAACATTTCTTGCTCAGGTCGAAATGGTATAGGTTTTGGCTTGCATCCAAATCGCCTCGAGAAACCATCGATACGCATCCCTGGTTGCTACATCTGACAACCCTGAAAGCTTATACTCTCCTTTTACTTTCAAACCAAATTCTTGCTCTACATCCGCAGCAGGGATCACATGAGAGGCACGCACCACGCCATCGTTGGGAAAACAGCAACACCTTGAGACCCTTTCTGTTATCAACTGAATCTGTTGATTATTCAGCACCACCATATCGCCAGCAGCGAGTTGCTCAATCAAACCTGCTGCCTGCGGGTGAACTAGGATCCCTTGCCAATCCAGGTTGGCGAACACACGCAGCCGCAAGTCTTGCAGCCACGCGTCCACTCGTCGAAGCAATAGCTGTTGTACATGCGTGAAAGGAATACATTGCAGGAGAGAAGTTGTCATGGTGGCGATGAGATGAAGGAGCAAAGAGTATAGAACTAAGAGCGCGCGACACACTAAACAAGAGAAACACAATAAGAATCGTCTGCATGTAGTAGTAACCTTTCCACAATGAGTTCCCAAAATAGGGCGATCCACGGTGTCGCAACCATCATAGATCCTTTCCCGCTTTCCAAGATTGCATGCAAAAGAATCCCCAATCATGATTACGGTGGCTTCCGGCTCATGTACCACAGGAAAGGGGCACTGAATCGTGGTAGGTGAAACATAATGGCGCAGTCTAAAACCATTGACGGGCACAGAAATAACCTCCCCCATAAATCCGCCAAATAAAAAGAGATGGGCCCGCACGCTTGAAAAATCCAGAATGGTCCTGACCACCGTAATTTAAGCTTCCCCGGCATCTTCCCGAGGCGGGAATTGAAGACAAGGACCAGCTGTCCCCAAAAAAATTGCCGTGCTTTCGGGCGATCCATCCATTTTTTCCGCTAGATTGCAGATCCTGCAGCACTGCAAAGCTATTCAGCCGCTCTTCGTCTAGTTCCTGCAAAACATCCAATCTATAAATCACAGAATCTTCCGGAAGAAGCCGATCCGCAATCAACATCCGCATACTCGGAATCACATGCTCCACCGGAGTGATTGCCTCCATGCCAAATGCCAACTTAAAAGGAGTCAATCCTGTTGCCACTTTATAAGCTGTCTGATAGGCCCATAAGGTGGAAGGAAGTTTCACATCCCAATCCGTTCGATGCATATTCACCAACTTTGTTAAAATCCGAATCAATTGCTTATTAGTTGATTTTGCTTGCCCATTCGCCTGAGGATAATATGGAGAAGATTCCCTGTGTAATACAAAATAAAATCGTAGCATTCTCTCCATCACCTTATTCAAAAAATGACTTCCCATGTCACTAACCAGCTCAATAGGGCAGCCATATCTAGAAAAGATATCCTTATATAAGCATCCCGCCACAGAAACTGCAGTGTTATCTCTCAAAGGCCATGCCTCCACCCATTTGGTAGCATAATCCGTGGCTGTCAAGATATACTTATTTCGTGTGTGAGCTGCCACTGGTTTAAAAGGACCAACAAAATCCAAACCCCACTTTTGAAAAGGCTCCAAGGGCAGAACTGGTTGAAAAGGCATTCTGGACCGTTTGGTAGGTTGCCCCAACCGCTGACACACATCACACTGTTGCACATAGTTCCTCGCATCCTGAAACAATGTGGGCCACCATAATCCAGATTGAAGAACCTTTCGAGCTATGATTAATGCTGCAAAGTGACCTCCCGCAATACCAGTATGGACTTCCTCTAATACTGCTTCTTGCTCCTGTGGTAGCACACATCTGAGTAATACCTCTGCCACCGTACGATAATAGAGCTTTTCCATAATAATCTCAAAAATCCTGCTTCTAATAGCCATATGTTTCCTCTGATGGATGGACAAGAAAGAAGGCATTTCGCCGCTGTCGAGAAAATGAAACATCTCCTCATACCATGTCCATGGGATGCTAGGAATGACCCTTGCCTGTTGCGGAACTGTGATATCCTCTGCAGCTACTCCTGTTAGAAACAGAGACGCATCCGAAAATTCATCAGCTACACCTGTCGACGGCTCTTCGGAATCTAACCTGGATAGGTAGTCAGCCACCGCATGCTGAGCCCCTGGCCGATGTATGACCTCAAAGTCAAATTCCTGCAGCAAAAGCACCCATCTGGCCAATCTTCCCATCAAATTATGTTGCCTTACCAGGTATAAAAGAGTCGAATGGTCCACATGGAAGAAAAAACGTCGGCCCAACAGATAGTGCCGAAATTTCTTTACTGAATAAATCATCCCTAAACATTCCCTTTCGATTACGGAATAATTTCTTTCTGCGGATGATAATCGTCTACTGGCATAATAGACAGGTCGGAACCATCCTTGACTTTGTTCCTACATCAGCACACTGCCAATAGCTCGATCCGAAGCATCCACAAACACATGAAAATCCTGACCCCAATTCGGTGCAAGCATAATTGGAGCTTTGGATAGCTAAAGTTTAAATTACCGAAAAGCCAAGTCACATTCCTGTGTCCATTCAAAATCGATAGCATGAGCTGCTTGAGTAATCGGGATTGCTAAATGCACGACAAACCGCAAATGCCTCCCATGCCAACGAGCTTGTCCCAGGAAAATCTGGCACTGTTTCTGGTTCCGCGGTGGAGGCGCTTCCATAATTGCGGCAATTTTGCATTTCATAAAGCATAACCGTAATTGCTTCAAATGCTCCAATTGCGCTCCAAAAACACTGAGATCATCCAGAAAAATTCTCATAAAATCCGTCAAATAAGGACCAAAAATTTGAAACATATCCCTTTGAAAAGTGGAAGGTGCATTCTGCAATCCAAACCACATCACTGTGTAGGCAAACACACCCCATGCGGTAATAAAAGCTGTTTTTGGCTGATCCCGCAATGCCATTCGGATTTGATTATATCCACTAAATCCATCCAAAAAAGTATACATCTCATGTCCTGCTACATCATCCAAAATGGAATTCAAAAATGGAAGAGGAAAAGGATCTAGAACAGTAGCTGCATTCAATTTCCGGTAATCCACACAAATTCGGATTTGCTTATTTTTCTTTGGTACTACCACAATTGGAGAAATCCACTCCGGATTATCAATAGGGGTAATAAAACCCACTTCCAATAGGCGATCAATTTCCATATTAACTTGCTTTGCCACATTCGGATTCATCCTATATGAGTGCTGCTTCACTGGCACCGCATCCGGTTTCAGATTGATCGTATGCTGATAAAACTTAGGATCCAATCCCTGCATATCCGCATATTCCCATGTGAAAACATCCTTAAACTCTGTCAGTAACTTGATCAAATAATCTCTAAAACTGTCCTCCAGCTGCTTATTAATGTATATAGGCTGCGACTCCACTTGCTCCCCAAGAAAAACCTTCTCTAATTCATCTTCTTTAACCCTTGTAATTTTTTCCATTTGCGCCTCAAACGCTCGTTCTTGTTGAATCACCTCCTCCAATGATTCAGGACTTGGAAGCACCTGTTGTTGCTCCCCTATTCCTGCTGGAGTTCCTGAAACCCCCACCGAATTCCCTTTCAGAATCAGAGAAATATCCGCAAGATATAAAGAAACCAAATCCGGATTAGCTTTGAGAAATTGTTCCTCTTCATCCTCTTATAATCCTTCCACCATATTGATTGTTTCTGCTATCACCAGCCATGCTGCCTGAACTGGCTGTCTGCATGTTCCCAACATCACACGCACTTTTCTTCTACCCTTATTTACTGTAAGCATATTTTCTTCCCAATTATGCTTTACCCTCGCTTGTCGTAACCAGGGTCTCCCCAAGATAATGTGATAATCCTGATTATGATCTTCAATATTCAAGACTACTAAGGAAACAGCAAAGGATAAGCCCACCACATCCAAAACAATACCCCGAAGTAAACCCACTGGTTGCACTCTTCTTTGATCTTCCATGCGGACTACAAAGGGTGCAGGCTCCCAATCACTGAGACCAAAACACTCACAAGCTGCTTGGGTGATAATGTTTACTCCCGCTCCACCATCCAATAGTACCTTGTCAATGTATGTTCCATGGTATCGAACTGAAAGCTCCGGGATGCGGGTACCCGTGATCCTATTCACCAAAAACGGGGCTGAATCATCCTCCTCGCTTTCAACTTTCCCAATGGAGACTCCCCTCAGCTTAGTGGTCGTTTGTCGCAGCAATGCATTATGGAAATTCGGGACCAATTTCAGCAATGAACCCAGAGGTACTTGAATTGGTGACGTGAGGACCTCTTTCCAAACTGAATTCCAATCCTCCTGTTCTTTAACATCATTCTTATTTCCAGCTTTTCCTTTATTTATTTCCAGGCCCACAGTCGATGGTCCTACTGTCTTCACTGGTGGTACGGATTGTGGCAACCAGGACACAGTCTTTTTCCGCACCTTTTCTTGAGCCGTCTAATCCGGAATCTTCAGATCGGGAGTTGGAACCACATTTTTACCCGATCGCGTGATTAATAAGACCACTGGATCAGACTCCTCCAGTCCTTCGATCTGAACCATAGCACCACTAGGCTGTTTCCCTACAGTGCGTTCCTGCTTTTTTTGATCGTATTCCATAGCTTCAGTACATTCAGATCGCCAGTGTCCATCCCCCAAATAGAAAAGACATGTCTTGGGGCTATGAGGATCTCGGCCACCTCTTTCGCGACCTCGTCCTCCCCCTTGACCCCGTCCTCCTGCTTGAACTTGCACAAGCGTCTTTGATGTATGAGCATGAGCCATCGCCACAGCAGGCTCTTGTCCCTGCCCTAGCTGTGGTTGTTGCCAAGTAGAAGAGTCCCCTCGACTCCGACAACCCCGGCCATTGAAATAACATTCCACTGTATTATGAGTATTGGTCGTGCAAATCACACACCACTTCTGATTCATTGCGCACTCCTGAGTAACATGGCCCGAATTCCGACATTGGGTACACCATAGTTCCTTCAGACTTTTAGCCACCGTAGCCAATTCCGACGATCCGGATGAAACACCTTTCGCGTGACGCTGGGATTTTTTCGCGGTGTCTCTTCCGATTCTTTCCCCGAATCGCTGTTGCCTGAGTCCGAGGAATCGGATACTGCGAATTCCGATTCCAAACTATCGCTGCCACTGTCTTGCGACTTGCGATGAGATTTCTTCCTATCTTTTTTCCTTGACTTCTTTGGAGATTTCATATCCTCTAAAGCCTCGCTTGCTACTACAGCCCTGGCGATTACATTATCCAGTGGAGTAGTTACCTTATCCACTGTTGCCATAGCCGTTCTGAGATCCTTGTTGAGCCCCCGCAAAAAATAATCATTCAGCACTTTGGCTGCCGGCCTTTGTGCCTGAGGTACCCTCTGCAAAAGCATCCAAAATTTTGCAGCGTAATCCTCCACTGGCAATGACTTCTGCCGGAGCGTTCGAAGCTTCTCCAAATGTTGAGGGACTGTCTTTTCCGTTTGAAACCTTCGTAGAAACGCTATGGATCTATCAGCATACGTCTGGAAATGATCATCAGGGTATTCAGACAACCATTTTGCAGCTTTCCCTAAGAGTGTAGATTCAAACACTGATTGTTGATGGAGAGGAATCACCACCCCAGGATGATTCAATCCATAAGCTTTATTGAATTGGCGCAAATGTGCATCAGGTTCTTCACTCGAAAGACCTTGAAACCGACTATACTTAATCTGAGGATGAGCCATCACCCCTTGCCCAATTGTTCCTCCTCCTCCCGGAAAAAGCTAACGAGCACTAGGAGGTGGAGACAGTGGCGGAGATACCCCTGGACTGCTTATCGGAGACAGGAGGACATGACTGACTGCGCGGAGGACGTCTCGTTCGCCGCCACTGCCTACCATGCACCGGGCTTGGTGATGGAGATACAAATTCCGCAATCTGCGACGACGAAGAAAAAACAAATTCATCTGAACCGCCTCTCCTCCGACGTCTTCCTATAATTGGAACCACAGGGTCAGGCGGACCCTGCGACCTAGTGCGCATGCATATTCATCGTAGGCCGTCCATCACGCATCGTGGTCGCCAGATGTAATAGCTATTGCCCGCACAGAAGCAATAGGCATTACAGGAATGATTACCCACAACTACATGATATAGAATGACAAGAGAAGGAAGTACACAGTACAAAGTCCCAGAACACCTCTTGCTTCATTCATATATATCCAGACACAGAGTTACAACAGTAGATTCCCTGAATATCATAGAGATTGGTTAAGTTACATCAAAAGACAGGTATGCCCCTCCATATACAACCGCTGCTCCAGCGCAGATCGGGAACGGTGCACACACTCCTGTCCCATGATATCGTGTGAAGAACTGCCGCTACGGCCGCCGCATACCGCATACCCCTGATCCGCAGTTTCCAGACCTCCGCAGGACCGCATATGCGGCTAATGCCGTAACACAACCAAGAGACCTCTTGTCAAGGTTTGCAGGAGGTAGGTTCCCAAGAGAACCAAAATGTGGAAGATGAAGGAATGTTAAAAGGTATGTTGTCTACAACACTTACAAAGGATGAAAGAGAGGAGTTCAAATGTGTGCTAAGGAAATCTCCTAAGCTTTTTGCTAAAGACTACACCGACGTGCATGGAGTAGATGATATTCAACACAAGATTGAGCTAAAGCCAAAGGCCAAACCTAAAGCTCAAAAGCTACGAAGGCTAGGAGTCATCAAGGAGCAGGCTCTACTCAAGGAGGTAAGAAAGCTTCTAGCGGCAGGTTTCATTTATCCAATGGAGAATTCAGAGTGGGTCTCTCCCATTGTTGTCACTCCCAAGAAGAATGGCAAGTGGAGGGTGTGTGTGGATTACCGTCCACTAAATGAGGCAACAAAAGGAGATCACTTTCCCCTCCCATTTCAGGATGAGATACTAAATGAGGTAGCCAGTCATGAGAATTACACTGTGTGTGATGGCTACTCAGGTTACTTTCAAATAGGTATCGCATTGGATCATCAGTTGAAAACCACCTTCATCACTCGTTGGGGTTGTTATGCTTTTAGAGTCATGCAATTTGGCCTGACAAATGCTCCTACAACCTTCCAACGCTTCATGAACATGGTGTTTCAAGCATTCTTTGGAAAGCCCATTAGGGTTTTTATTGATGATTTTTGCATTTATAGCTCTAAATCATTACATCTACAAAGGGTAGAAGAAGGTTTGAAGAAGCTCTATGACATGGGAGGTCAACTCAGCCCCGACAAGTGCCACATAGGTGAGGATGAAGTGATCTTGCTTGGTCACAAAGTTTCTTCCAAAGGCATTGAGGTGGATCCTTCAAAGTCAAAGGCTCTTATTGAGTTACCATCACCGAAGAGACTTAAGGAGGTCCTCTCATTCATTCAAAAGGTGAAGTATATGTCACGCTTCATTCACTTAGCCTCGGAGTTACTTCACCCTTTGCAAAAGTTGACACAACAAGTCGAGTTTGTTTGGTCTGATGAGCTTGAAGAATATTTTTGTAACATCAAAGTCATTTTGTTATAGCTACCAGCACTTATGCCTCCTTGTTGGGAGTACACATTCTTTGTTAGCTCTAGTGTTGAGAAAAAAACAATTGGTGTTTTTTTGCTACAACAAGATCCCCACATTACCAGGATGCGACCCATCTACTTTGCTAGTAGGGTCATGAATGCTTTGGAGAGAGGCTACACGGAGGCAGTACTCATGATGCTTTCTCTCATGTTTGCGGTGAGAAAGTTTAGATCCTACTTGCTACCAAAACTTTTTGTAATTCTCACTGCAGAAAATTTGTTCCCTTGGGTGTCATCTCAAATGAATCTTAGTACTAGGATCTCTAACTGGATTATGGAGTTGCAAGAGTTCCAATACTCTTTTAAGGTAGAAGATAGTGTGCGTGCACAATTGGCAGGGATTCTCACTTATAGGGTACATGAGAAGGAGATTAAGGTGCCTGAAGTAAAAACCCTACCATTGCCACCACCTAAAAGTATTCCCAATGCTTTTACCTTGTTCTTTGATGGAGATTTTCGACGAGTCACAAGAAAAGCAGGGGGAGGGCTATTGTTGTTCAACCCAAGTGGAGAGGTGGTTATGAAAGAGAAGGTCAATCTACCAGGTTCAACTAGCAACACTGAGGCAGAATACGACACACTACTTCATGGTTTGAAGATGTGCATTAGTCAAGGTATACAACGTCTCATGGTAAAGGGGGATGCACTTCTCATTGTGAAGAAAATATTAGGCATTTGGGCATGCAAGAATGAAAATCAGTTTGAAGAAGTGCAACTATGTCATATTCCTAGGAAACAAAACGAAGATGCTGATTTACTTGCACAACAATCAGTTATATGTGTTGAGAAAGAAGTGCAGGTCATCATGGTGGCAGCAGGTCAAGCAACCGAGATACCCGGGGTTGGAGTCATTGGCTCCAATTACTGGCTACATTTTGGAGGGCGAGTTTCCACAAGACTTCACTAGAGCTCAGAAGAGGAGACTCTTGCGGGATATGTTTGGCCAAGCTTGCATGTGGATGTCCAACATTGGTGTAAAAGTTGTCACAACTGTCAGGTAAATGGAAATAAAAGGTTGGTGCATGGTCCGAGGCAAATAGTGCTTGCAAATGGACCCTTTGAAAAGTGGGGCATTGATGCTATGGGTCCTCTGCATAGAACAAAGAATGGTAAACTCTACATTCTAGTGGTTGTAGACTACATGACTAGGTGGGTAGAGGCTCAAAGTGTGGCCAGGGTAAATGGAAAAACAGTGAGCAGGTTTTTCTACACTAATATTTGTTGTAGATTTGGCACACCTGTGGAGATTGTTTCTGATAATGGTCCAGGGTTCAAGAAGGGTTTACTCACAGAAGTTTGTGAAGAGCTTCACATTCTACATCGTAATAGCACACCATACTACCCACAGTCAAATGGTTTGGTGGAGAAGGCTAATGGTGTCATTGCAGGCATCATTAGAAAGATGGTGCAAAACAAAACAAAGTTATGGGATGACTTTTTGGATGGTGCCTTGTGGGCATATCGAACCACATATAGGGAAGCCATGAAGTTCACACCATTTCACTTGGTCTATGGTCAAGAGGCTTTGCAGCCTATTGAGCTCAACATTCCAACAATGCGGCTTCATGGCACAGGTACACAAGATGATCAAGAGGTATGGATGGATCAACTTCTTACATTAGTGGAGCTTGAGTGGAAAAGAGAAGCAGCTTACGAGTGCTACAAAAGGAAAGCTATACAAGCAAAGGCAAAGCTTAACAAGAAACTCAAGGACAAAGGCATCAAGGAAGGAGAGCTTGTGCTAAGGTATCACAATCGACTTAACAATCGTTTTGATGCCAAGTTTGAAACTAGATGGTGAGGCAGTCCGGGGCGGGCAACAAGAAGAGCGGCCTCTAAACACCCTTCGAGGCTCCCGTGCTGCTCAATTGGGGCTGGGGCAAGCACAATCAGAGACAACAACAACCCACAGCCAGAAACCAAACAAGAAAAGGGGCACCACCTAGTTGTAGATGCGAACTAGGATGCACGTGATTTCTCCTTGTACTCAAACACACAAAGAGAGGGGAATGCAAGATAGCCACACACACCAGACACAAACATTCACCACGCCAGAGAGAGGTAAAGTGCACAAATCAACTTGAGCAACTCAGTCTTAGCCTTAAATACTAGATGCACACAAAGCTTGATGAGAAATAGAGAGACAACACAAAACTTGACCTTGTTGCCAATACACAAATTGTCTTAGGGTCACGGGAGCCCTCTCACCGAGCACCCTCTTACAATTGACCTTTTAGGCAAACAATTCAACAAGCCCTCAAACCACCAAGCATGAAATGGCACAACAAACTTCAAGGACAATATACCTTCAACCACCTGATGAGCCAACTTATCAAGTCAATTTGGAGAGAAGATTCGTAGTTGCAGCATACAATTGCACCCAAAATTATAAATCTTATTTATGCACAAGAGTAGGCTACAAGTGTGGTGAAGAGTATGGCATACACTCCACTCCTCTAGATGGCATAACTAACTTCAATCTTTTCCATGTACCTATGTGTAATGATGGAATAGAGCACTCACGATGCACACACTCTACACAACTAGGCTTGAAGAGTGGTGTGTTATGTGTTGAGAATGGTGTGGTGTGGTGTAGTGTGATCATGAGATGATTTACAAGGGAGAGAAGGGCTCTATTTATAGGTTTTAGAAACCCCGATTAGGATTAGGCCTAATCAAGTTTATTTGAAGGAATAAAAGATTATGCATATTTTTATTTTTTTTAATGAGGGTGGGTCTCTCTTGTCCTTTGAGTCACATAGATGTGGGCTCAAGGGAAGAGAATTATTGAGGATGAAAGGAGAGAGGGATTGAGTGAATAATTTGGGAGGGCCTACTCTAGTAGAGGGTGCATTTTACAATAAGGTTAGTGGTTAGTAGTTAGTTATTATCACTAAAATATGTTTACAAAATCATTCACCAAATGGTGAGATATATGATGAGAAAAGTTAGAGAAGGGATGAGCTTGTAAAGAGAGGTTGAAGCTTTGGAGAAGTTGACATTCACCGCTTTACGGCAACGGAAGAAGAAGCAATCAGCATGGCGAAGTAGCGCGTGTCGATGAAGCTATGTTATTTCAAACCTTGGAAAATTCATGATAAACGCCTTCATTTGCAGAGGTTATCCTTGGATTTTTGCTGATTTTTTGAAGTTCTTTACAAAGCTGAAGAGAGGATGGTAATATGGACATATATGTAGAGAGAAAGGGGGACACATAGGGTGTAGAAATGGAGGATGAAGGCTATGGAGTTGTGAGAGATGTGGCAATGGTGAAGAGGGTGAAATAGGACATGGGAGTTGCAAGTTTGGGAGTGGGAAGGAGAGGGAGGAGTGTGTGTGAAAGAGGAAAATGATAAAGTGGAAGAGAGAGTGTGGCTGCATAGCATGGACAAACTGGGGTCCACCAATAAAATCATAGCTCACAGCTCGTAGCTCAAAAAAATATGAAAAATTTTGAGGTGAAAGTTCAGCTCACGAGCTACAACTTTTGTTTGTATCACCTTTTCAAAAATTTGGGGAGCATGTGATCTTTAAAAATTCATCAAAATCGACTGTTTTTTCCAATGCGCAAAGTCCTTGGGAGGTCCTTCTTTGGATGATTCTTTTGAATACCTCCAAGAGTGGGTTCCCCATGGTGCATGCATGCATGCCACATACCCTTGACCTTATTTGGTAGGTCTATAATTGAAGATATTGTTCAGATCATGATATAAATGAATAGTACAAATAAGAAAATCAAATATTGAGGGGTCTAAAAAAAATATGTACATGTCAAATATAAATAATATAGGTGAAAAAAATATAAAGGGGTCAAAATAAATCTCTCTCATTATAAGTCTACCATAAAAAGATGGATATTTTTTGTGGTCTAATTTATGAGAGTAATAGAGAATAGATGTAGGAAGGAAAAAATGACAATAGTGAAAAAATATACACATAAATAGAACTAGTTTTTTTGGATTTTTGTTGGGATGGAGTTACACCAAAAATAAGAGAAGCTTGCATGAAATTATTTTTATATGGAACAAAGAGTATGCAAAATGGTAAGAAAAAATATGGTAATGTTGAGTCAATGTACATAGCATAAATAACACACCATAGGTAGAAATATTTATATAAATATCAAAATAATTATGAAAAATCCTTTTATTTAGGCTCTATATACAATGAAATATTTACACACAAATGGGCCATAATATATTTTAGTTTTTTTATTTTATTTATTTTTTTGGCTCAACTAGCCCAGTGACTAGCTAGCTGAAGGTTTTTAAGAAAATATGGAGAAAGTCCCTAACTCACACACGTCTATGTACAGTGAAATGGTAGGGATAACCAAAATGTTTGAGTGATTTGATAGGGTGAGGTAGCTTACTATGGCAATTATGGAAAGCCGAAAAAAGGCTATCATTAACCCCCCCCTTAGATAATGGTACATTCATGTACCATTTATCCGATCATACAACATGTAGATTGTGTAATGTCTGTCTTTGTCTGCTCTCATCTTTGAAGAACCTTTGTTGTATGATTAAAAAACCTTGTGTGATATGAAGGTTCTCAGAGCCAATAGCAGGATGTAATGAAGTGATTGAGTAGACCTCCTCCATTGAGAAAGTTTCCATAAGCACCCCCCAGGATCAAAGATCTTGAAATATCTTTCCCAAAGAGAGACATATGGTATGGAATCACTTACTGATTTCGGTTGAAGAAACTTGTAGATTCTATTGTAGTCCATCATTGTATCTATCACTATGAATGTGATATAAAAGATTGGTTGCTCTTCCTCCTGTGTAAAGTTGATATATCTGCTACGATCTTCAAGAGCTTGTATGAGCAAATTCCTGAACTGTAGCTCATAAAATTCATTCAACCTGGGTAGGCTCATCAAGTCAAAAATTCTATGACCTTCATGATTTAGGAAAGCTTGATCCATGCTTCCAATTGCTATTGGAAGATATTGCAAATAGTTTACCATATAAGTAGATAATAGACGAAGGTTTTTATTGCTTCCAACACATTGGAAGAGAATAGATTTTGGTACTGATTGATGAAATATCCACATGTAGCAATCAACAAGTTTTTCATCTATGATGAAGACCAGAAGCATCACAATGTATGACCTCCATACACCAAAGAACCAAATGAAGAAGGTTTGGAAACATCCGTTCATCACCAAGTATTCATGTCCTCTTCTACTTAAGAAGGTATGGTGCCCCCGATGAAAGGTATATGTGAAGAGAGGAGAATTTGACTTTGAAGAGGTGAAACCCAATGTGAAGATGATTGGGGCTTCAAAAGCTTGGATTTTCTTGCTAAGAGATTGTCCCATGAATGGAGAGCCACCCACTAAAACACCATTGGAGAGAATGATACCCTTCTGACAGTTTCCTTTTATGATTTATTTTTTTACTACTCTCCCATGTTCTTCATCCCCTTCTAAGCCCCCCCTTTGGCAAGGTTGTAACTCCTCACATTGTACCACCTCAAAGGTTGATGGATTACTATCTGATTTTGTGAAAACTTTGGCTTCTTGCATGATAGGTTCCTCCATGCTTAACATACATGGGTCATACCAATACTTTTCAACATCCTCAAACACTTCTTGAAGATTATCCTCACATGGATTCAACTCACACTCTTCTACTTTGTTTTGGAGTTGGCATTCCATGTACACAATCATCTCTTTATGATCAATGTGGTCTATGATCTCCCCACCTATGATTTCATCTTCTTCTTCACTCTCTTCTTTTAGACAAGATACACTCTCAGAACATTCCATAAGATCAAGGTTACCTTCAAGGTCTTTATTCTCCATAGAGTCATGTTGCACAAAAGCTTCGTCTGCTCGGACTAGAAATTGATCCTCTGCCAAAAGGTTGGATGTATCCATTATTGAATCATCCATGCCATTTGAGATATCTTGTGTTGATTTTTGCATGCTTGTGATAAAGGTAGAAGAAAGAGATTCCACATTTGAATCTTGGACACACACTTTACCACTTGAGTAATCAGTTGGCATGTAAGTAACTTCTTCAACATTTGTCGGAGTAGAAGGAGACAAGTATGACAAAGGAGATGACTCCTTGATAGAAAAACTTTCATGATGGTTGGTTCTTCCAGCATGATGGAAACCATTTTTGATGTAGAAGTACTTGTGAAACTTCCTTCGGGCAATAGCGACCGCTTCTTCAAAGGTAGAGGGTCCACTACAAGTAACCTTAGTCTTTAGGAAAGGAGACAAACCCGAAATAAATTGCTCCATTTTTACATAATCTGGAAATGTAGAACTAAACCCACATCTTCCCCATTGACGAGAAAAAATATCCTCATAAGCATAGTAGTCTTCACCATGTTGTTGAAGTCTCCCTAATGAAGCCCATGCTGTCTCTATTGTTGGAAATTTAGAGAATCTGGTCTTCAAAGCTTTGGAAATTTGGGTATATCCATCTTCAATCTGAGAATACATACTCCAAAACCATAGCTCAGCGTTGCCTCTAAGGCATAGCAATAGAAAATCCCCTTTTTCAATGTCATCCCTTTTACCAAGGATACGACAAACCATTCTAAAATCAGTAAGAAAATCATCAACATCTTCTTCTAGATTTCTGAAGAAGATTGGGATATCATCAAAGGTATAGCGTGTCATAGTTTCTCAATGCTAGAACCACACAAAGATTAGTTCCAAACAATCATTTTCTCTCATGACATCAACTAACTACACAAATTTTTGAAAGGTCTTTTAGCATGAATTCTAGATTCTTATGTGAAAATGTTTTTTTCCTTTCTTATGTTATGCTAATCCAAACCATATTCTAGATCAATTTTTGTTGCCTTGAAATTAAACTCGGTCATACAAGTTTTCATGATTCATATAATCTACTTGATTATGCTAAAAGTTGAGCCTTCACAAAAATACACAAGCCGTCCTCAGTGGGGGCACCAATTTGAGGCAGTCCGGGGCGGGCAACAAGAAGAGCGGCCTCTAAACACACTTCGAGGCTCCCGTGCTGCTCAATTGGGGCTGGGGCAAGCACAATCAGAGACAACAACAACCCACAGCCAGAAACCAAACAAGAAAAGGGGCACCACCTAGTTGTAGATGCGAACTAGGACGCACGTGATATCTCCTTGTACTCAAACGCACAAAGAGAGGGGAATGCAAGATAGCCACACACACCAGACATAAACATTCACCACGCCACAGAAAGGTAAAGAGCACAAATCAAATTGAGCAACTCAGTCTTAGCCTTAAATACTAGATGCACACAAAGCTTGATGAGAAATAGAGAGACAACACAAAACTTGACCTTGTTGCCAATACACAAATTATCTTAGGGTCACGAGAGCCCTCTCACCGAGCACCCTCTTACAATTGACCTTTTAGGCAAACAATTCAACAAGCCCTCAAACCACCAAGCATGAAATGGCACAACAAACTTCAAGGACAATATACCTTCAACCACCTGATGAGCCAACTTATCAAGTCAATTTGGAGAGAAGAGTCGTAGTTGCAGCATAAAATTTCACCCAAAACTATAAATCTTATTTATGCACAAGAGTAGGCTACAAGTGTGGTGAAGAGTATGGCATACACTCCACTCCTCTAGATGGCATAACTAACTTCAAGCTTCTCCATGCACCTATGTGTAATGATGGAATAGAGCACTCACGATGCACACACTCTACACAACTAGGCTTGAAGAGTGGTGTGTTATGTGTTGAGAATGGTGTGGTGTGGTCTAGTGTGATCATGGAAAGATTTACAAGGGAAAGAAGGGCTCTATTTATAGGGTTTAGAAGCCCCGATTAAGATTAGGCCTAATCAAGTTTATTTGAAGGAATAAAAGATTATGCATATTTTTATTTTTTTTAATGAGGGTGGGTCTCTCTTGTCCTTTGAGTCACATGGATGTGGGCTCAAGGGAAGAGAATTATTGAGGATGAAAAGAGAGAGGTATTGAGTGAATAATTTGGGAGGGCCTACTCTAGTAGAGGGTGCATTTTACAATAAGGTTAGTGGTTAGTAGTTAGTTATTATCACTAAAATATGTTTACAAAATCATTCACCAAATGGTGAGATATATGATGAGAAAAGTTAGAGAAGGGATGAGCTTGTAAAGAGAGATTGAAGCTTTGGAGAAGTTGACATTCACCGCTTTACAGCACCGGAAGAAGAAGCAGTCAGCATGGCGAAGCAGCGCGCGTCGATGAAGCTATGTTATTTCAAACCTTGGAAAATTCATGATAAACGCCTTCATTTGCAGAGGTTATCCTTGGATTTTTGCTGATTTTTTGAAGTTCTTTACAAAGCTGAAGAGAGTATGGTAATATGGACATATATGTAGAGAGAAAGGGGGACACATAGGGTGTAGAAATGGAGGATGAAGGCTATGGAGGTGTGAGAGATGTGGCAATGGTGAAGAGGGTGAAATAGGACATGGGAGTTGCAGGTTTGGGAGTGGGAAGGAGAGGGAGGAGTGTGTGTAAAAGAGGAAAATGATAAAGTGGAAGAGGGAGTGTGGCTGCATAGCATGGGCAAACTGGGGTCCACCAATAAAATCATAGCTCACAGCTCGTAGCTCAAAAAAATATGAAAAAATTTGAGGTGAAATTTCAGCTCACGAGCTACAACTTTTGTTTGTATCACCTTTTCAAAAATTCGGGGAGCATGTGATCTTTAAAAATTCATCAAAACCGACTGTTTTTTCCACTGCACAAAGTCCTTGTGAGGTCCTTCTTTGGATGATTCTTTTGAATACCTCCAAGAGTGAGTTCCCCATGGTGCATGCATGCATGCCACATACCCTTGACCTTATTTGGTAGGTCTATAATTGAAGATATTGTTCAGATCATGATATAAATGAATAGTACAACTAAGAAAATCAAATATTGAGGAGTCTAAAAAAAATATGTATATGTCAAATATAAATAATATAGGTGCAAAAAATATAAAGGGGTCAAAATAAATCTCTCTCATTATAAGTCTACGATAAAAAGATGGATATTTTTGGTGGTCTAATTTATGAGAGTAATAGAGAATAGATGTAGGAAGGAAAAAATGACAATAGTGAAAAAATATACATATAAAGAGAACTAGTTTTTTTGGATTTTTGTTGGGATGGAGTTACACCAAAAATAAGAGAAGCTTGCATGAAATTATTTTTATATGGAACAAAGAGTATGCAAAATGGTAAGAAAAAATATGGTAATGTTGAGTCAATGTACATAGCATAAATAACACACCATAGGTAGAAATATTTAAATAAATATCAAAATAATTATGAAAAATCATTTTATTTAGGCCCTATATACAATGAAATATTTACACACAAATGGGCCATAATATTTTTTATTTTTTTATTTTTTTTATTTTTTTGGCTCAACTAGCCCAGTGACTAGCTAGCTGAGGGTTTTTAAGAAAATATGGAGAAAGCCCCTAACTCACACACGCCTATGTACAGTGAAATGGTAGGGATAACCAAAATGTTTGAGTGATTTGATAGGGTGAGGTAGCTTACTATGGCAATTATGGAAAGCCGAAAAACGACTATCAATGGCAAGGGCCATACATAGTCAAAAAGACTTTCAGTACAAGTTACTATCAGCTAATGGACTTGAATGGTAAAGAGCACTCTAGGAAGGTAAACAGGTGTCGCTTGAAGCCCTATTTGAGTCACCTTCTACCAAAGGATCTACCGAAGGACTGTCAAAAATAGACTATCTCATGTAAGTTTTGTTGGATGAAGCATGAGTGTGACAAGAAGCCACACAATGAAAATCATGTCAAGGGACCAGATATCATAGAGGACTATAAAGCACTCTCTTTGCAAAAGATGCTCTATGATGGTAAATGAATATACCATCATCCTGGGGAAGGGCTAATGATAGTTGTTTTTTGGCTCTCCGTAATTTCCATAGTGAGTTACCTCACCCTACCAAAATCACCTAAACATTGTGGCTATTCCTACCTTTTCATTGTACACAGGCATGTGTGAGTTAGAGGACTTTCCCCATATCTTCTTAAAACCCTCAGCTAACTAGTCACTAGGTTAGTTGAGCCAAAAAAATAAATAAAAACAAAAGCCAAAGTATATTATGGCCCATTGGTGTGTAAATATCTCATTGTATATAGGGCCTAAATATAGGGAAATTTCATAATTATTTTGGTAATTATTTTAATATTTCTACCTAGATGTGCGTTATTTTTCTATGTATGCTATGTACATTTACTCTCCATTACCATAATATTTTTTACCTATGTATTCTATAAAAAATCATTTCATGCAAGCTTCTCTTATTTTTGGGTGAGAGTCCACTACAAGGAAAAACCTCAAAAATACCTTTCACCATCAATCATTGCCTTTCACTACTTTTCTATTTTCTAAGGCTATTTTTTCTTATCTCTTGTAAATAAATATACTTCAATAAAAAAAAACAAGGGTCCCCTCATTTGATTCCTTATACTTTCGTATATCTCTTTTTTTCATTTTATATTTATATATAGCTGGCACTATTCTAGATTCCATAAATTGTTTATATATACTAGCATGTTTTTTTTTCCATCATATCGATGTATTGTATTTATGCATAATCCACAACCATGCATATTTTCAAACCCCTAAGAATTCATTAGGTCATGCTATAATGCAAGGATGGGCTCGCCTTTGGAGCCATATGCAAACCTAACAAAAGGGGGACCACTAAAGACTTTTTTGTGAAGAAAAACAGGTATTTTGGTGGGATTTTGTATATCCGTCTCCACTCCGAATGAAGCAATGGTCAAAATAAAAAATGTGGACCAAGAGCTGAATAATCACCTCAAAAAATTTGGTGATTTTTGGAGCAACCACCGGTGAGATAGGAGTTTTTGAGTGGACCCCAGTCTGCCCACTTTTCTCACAAGTAGGCCATAGTCTTCTCTCACCTCTTTCCACACTTCTGCACACACACACACACTTATTCTTCTCAATCCCTCACTCAAACCTGCACCTTCCATGGTTTCTCTCACCTTCTTCACCATTAACCTCCCCTCTTACTCCCATAGCTCTCATATGAGCTCTCCATGTACATACACCATCTCTATGTCTCTCTCTATTACTTCCAAAGTACAATTCCATCTTACCCCTTCTCTATATACATAAAAAACCGCATGTAAACCATGCTTAATTTCTGCAAATTAAGATACCTCATCAATTGAATTTCCATTTTCATCATGATAATCAACCTTGGCGGTGGTGGCATAAAGAAGAGAAGAAGAAGAAGAGGATCGATAGTCATTTTGGGAACCTACACAAGTAAGTACTTCTTCAAGCTTCACCATCCCAAGGATTTCCTCACTTCATTCAACCATCCACCTCATTCTACACATTATAAATATATCATTAACTTTCTAGTGATTACTAACACTAACCACTAACATACTAACATAAAATAGCCATTGACCTAACCATAAAAGACACTTCACCTCAAGACATGTGCATAGTAACTCTCTCTCTCTCTCTCTCTCTCTCTCTCTCTCTCTCTCTCTCTCTCTCTCCTTCCTTAAAACTCTACTTTCACTTTATCTACCATCAATAATGCTCTCTTTTGAGCCCACATCCATGACTCAAGCAGACAAAGAAGGCCCGCAATGTTTTGATATTCAAAAAAAATCATAATCTTGATTTGTTAGCTTGTAAATTAGGATTTTCAATAATCTTAATGAAGGGTCTCCAACCTATAAATAGGCCCCTCTCCTTCTTGTAAAACAACCTCCAATATCTCACATAGCACCCCAACACTTTATGTGTGAGGACAAACTTAGGTGTAGCAACCACTTTGTGAGCTTCACTTTTGGTGTTCAAGCTACACGTTGCAAGTGAGAGAGAGTGAGTTCAAAAATCTCAAAACCACTATTGTATATTTTTCTCCATCATCAATAAATTGAGGTTTGATGCATCAAAGGCGTGATTCAACGTTCAAATCTTCGTCCTTCCACTTGTACGATATGGTTTAGTGAATTCAAGGTTACTTGTATATTTGGAGTTTTTATCATTTGATCTTGTTTTAGAAAGTGTTTTAGTGTGTTTTAATTGCCAATTTTGTGTCCATTGTAAGAGGGTATTGTGGTGAGAGGTCTCCCATACCCTAAGACTGTGTGTGTGTGTGTGTGTGTGTGTGTGTGTGTGTGTGTGTGTGTGTTGGCAATGTTTACCATTCACTCAGCATTGAGTTGATTTTGTACAAGCTCTATGATAGCATCATAACGAGCCATCTCCATTTGCAAGTTATAAACAAGGCATTAAGCAAGTTCCATTCCTCTCTCTCTCTCTCTTCCCTTTGCTCTAGCTCTCTCTGCTCCATTTGGTGTGTCTCCTGGTGTGAGATTGTTTCTATGTATTTTGTGGCACATCTTCTTGGTTGTGACAAAATCTCTCTTGTGTCCTAGTTTGCATACAATAACTAGGTGGTGCCCCTATCTTGTTTGGGTTTGGCTGTGGGTTTGTTGTTGTGTTGTGCTTGTGGTTTCCCCAGCCCCAATTGAGCTGCACAGGAGCCTTGAGGGGTGTTTAGAGGTCGCCTCTCTTGTTGCCCACCCCGGACTGCCTCACCTCCATAGCTTTACCTTTCCAAGTCTAGCTCATCTTTCCCTTGATGACAACACGGCTACCATGCCTACCCCAATGATGGGCATGCCATGAAACACGCCATGGACCTCATTTGTTAGTAAATCACCACTACATGGTAGCTCAATGCCTGCAACAATACCTACAAGTGTGTACCAATGGTATACACCCATGGGTCCTCGTACTCATGTAGTCCCTACCCCTCCCATTGTTTCAACTACTTATGCTCCACAACCACAACACCCAAGCTCTTATTTCCATGGGACCATACCGGCTAGCATTAGCATGTCACATTCGATGTTTGCTATGCCCAGGGCCACCCATATGAAATTTGGGCCGCCACATGGCACAACACCGTACCAAACGTGGAACCCAAGGGCTTCCTATGCACCAAGCCCAATGCCAATACCTACTCCACATGTAATCTCTGGATCACCTTCACCCACGATGCCTGCTCACTTAGGTGACTTGGCAACATTTGCTCAAGCTATTGGTTGATCCATTGCTAAGAATATGTGTAACACGCCTGATAGAGAGCTTAGAAGTAAGGCCGTACAAATAACCAAGCTCACACAAAAATTTAGTGGAGACGGGGATGTGAGAAAGCATATCGAAGTGTTCAAACAAATATGCGATTCTCTAGGAGAACACAATGATTTGCATAAGAGTGATGCTTTAAGCCTAACCTTAAGTAGGAAGGCAGGGGATTGGTATAGAACCCTAAGGGTGGAAGAAAAAACGATTTACCCTACTCTTAGGAGACTGTTCTTAAAAGAATACATACGAGAGGGAGTACTTTGGGGTGTAGCCTCTCAGCTCCAGAAAGCCCAACGCGAGGAAGGAGAGTCGGTGTTAACCCTCACGGCTCACGGACACCCCATCACCTACGACGGACGTGTATTATGTATTTGGTAGAGTCAGGTACCGGGCTTGTCGGACCAATAGGGAAAGGTAGAGTGATCGCCGATGAGAGGCGCACTTTAACTTGGACATTCAAGGGATTAGTTGGTTAAGCATGGGCGCCCAAGTGTGAATGGGGTGAGCTCCTATAAAAGCCAACTAAACCTAATTTTTACTCATTCTCTCATTTGTGCAATTGAAGAGTGCTCTTGCTCCATCTCCATCTTCTTCTTCTTCACCTCCTTGTGTGTGTGTGTGAGACAGAGAGAGAGAGGGAGAGTGTGTGTGCGATCGAGCATTACGAAGGCACGACGGCGGCGAAGCGGTTGAGCGCGGCACGACTGCAGCTTCTTCTTCATCGCGGCGAGGAATCCACCACGAAGGCGAGCGTAGAGCGGTGAGTGACACACCCTTTGTTTTCTTGAGCATGCTAGTTTAGGCTTGTTGTGTGCTTGGAGCCGTTTGTGGCTCGCATACGGTGTATTGGCAAGTCCCTTGCTTCGACAGTGCGGCAAGGAGCGCACATTTTTGGCGCCGTTGCCGGGGATATGCCCTACACTAAGCTCGGTTAGCACTTTACGCTTCTTTGTGGTGCAATTTCTATCATAGGAAAGGCAAGGAAGGAGTGTGTGGAGATTTCTGTTTTTTGCGTTTTCTGCATTTGCTGTCAAGTTTCAATTTCTGCTATTGTCTGCGTTTTTTCAATTTCTGCAATTTCTGCATTTTTAAGTTCGGCGTTTTCAATTTCTGCAATTTCTGCATTTTCAAGTTCGGCGTTTTCAATTTCTGCAATTTTCAATTTTTGCCTTTTCAATTTCTGCAATTTTCTGCATTTCTGCGTTTTTTCAATTTTCTACATTTCTGCATTTTCAATTTCTGTATTTTCAAAAAAAAAATCGAAAAAAAAATCGGAAATTAAAAACGCGAGTGAGCGGGTGGCGAAATTTTTCGAAAATAAAAAACGTGACTCTTAAAACGGACGGGTTGGTTTGTATAAAATGATCGGGATCGGGATCATTTTCCCAAGCCCAAGCCCAAGCCCAAGCCCAGACCTCAGTCCTCAGTCTTATGATATATACTAGACTCACTCTTATATATATACCCTACTCCCTCAAGAGAGAATGAGAGCATGTGGGACAAGTCCTCCACTCTCCTCCTTTCTCTTCCCACTTGCACCCTTAGACTTTCTAGTTTGGGCCTAGTTCCCTACTGGAAAGTGACAGTTTTAGGGATTCCGAGGGCATAGAGTGACCAAACGGAGGGCTGTAAAGCACGGCACGACCCTCTGACCGATACGCTCGTTTTGAGCTATCACACGACCCATTCCACGACACGCTCTAAAAAATCTAGCAAAAAATCAAACAAAAAACACGCTAAAAACTAGTCACGAGGCCTCCTAGAGCAGCTTTTTGACACCTTAGGGTATCAAAAGCACATGCACTTACGCTCTGGGCAGGTGCTAGAACACGAGCATATTGAGAGTGCCTCTGTTCATACGGACACCCATTACCCATCCACGATAGGCTCTAGACCCTCAGCGGGGACACAAGGTAGCACCACCCAAGACCCTAAAATAGCCGCTAGTGATTCCTCCTCCGACTCAGAAATCATGGAAGCATACCCTACCCAAAACACTGAAAGAGAAGGCCATGCACCTCCCGAAGCTCCACAGCCTAGTACTAGTATGTTTAGCCGTTTCATGGAAACATTAGGTAGAGCTACTCGCTCGGAACGTGATGCAAATGAAGCACACGAAGGGGGTGGGGAAGTGGACTCTCCTTTCACATCGCACGTGGACCCCACACCCCCAAAGAGTGTCCATGTGGATATCCTGCCAACTTCTTACCAAGAAGGCCATGTTGAGCTGCCTCCTTCAGAAGTTCCCTCTAGAGTACCGTTGGTGACAAGTAAAACCACGGGGAGCAACATTGCTTCTACCTCACAAGAAACCGTTAACACGTCGACTATAGAAGGATTGTTCATTAATGATCATTGGACATACGACCTCCACACTGAGGTGTTGACGGATCTACACTCTGGCCACGCCTACCATGTAGGATGGATAGAGATTGTACAATCCACCTCTAGTGCCACGAGCATCGAAGATCAACAGAAAATGATCTGTAATGTTATCCATGGCATTATTCAATCAGAAAGGCAAAACCGAGGGGTAAATATACTCTCAACTGGCCCCATGAGATTTCTGGATACGAGCAAGGCTCAACAGCCTACTCTATCACAAATGGAGACTCCTCTAATGAGTCCCATGGACCCATCTTACGTCATTTCACCTGGGGTCTCTATGCAATCTGAGCCTCCGAGCGAAAACTTTAGCCTCCCTAACTTGGCTCAACCCTCTATCAAGGAAAACACAGTGCTCACTCCAGGGATAAGCCTGACAGAGAATGTACCGATGACATCTACGGTTAGCGCAGTCCCACTACCTAGTGTCGTAGTACCTAATATGGGGCCTCGACCATATGTGCCTCTAGCCCCTTATGCACACATGGCCCCCACACCTCCAATAGTACCACTTGCTTATGCTCCTCGAGTGCCGCTCCCTAGCCCTTATCCGAGTGGACCTATGCCCGGTTATGTTCCATATCCTGCATCATCCACACATATGCCAAGACCGGTACCCGTTCCTCTCCCACATATGATTCCAAGAGTACCTCCACCGGCCCTACCTCCTCACATAGGTGACTTGGCAGCGTTTGCTCAAACCATAGGTTGATCTATCGCGGAAAATATGCATCATGCATCTGATAGAGAGCCTAGAAGTAAGGCAGTACAAATCGCCAAACTCACGCAAAAATTCAATGGGGACGAAGATGCTAGGAAACACATTGAAGTGTTTGAACAAGTATGTGATTCCTTAGGGGAACGCAATGAACTACATAAGTGCAATGCCTTAAGCTTGACATTAAGTGGGAAGGCTGGAGATTGGTATAGAACCCTAAGGGTGGACGAGAAAACAATCTACCCTACCCTTCGAAGGTTGTTTCTAAAGGAGTACATACGAGAAGGTGTGCTTTGGGGTGTAGCATCTCAGCTACAGAAGGCCGAACTTAAGGAAGGAGAGTCAGTAAGGGACTTCATTAGTCGTCTAAAGCACTTAAACTCTCGTTGCCCTATAAATGAGCGCTTCAACAATAACCAACTGCTTGATTGATTCATTCGAGGGTTGAGGAATGAAGGAATCTATAATGGACTAGTGATTAGAGGTATCACAACCTGGGAAGATGTCACTGCCAATGCAATCCCATTAGAGGACAACTTGATGATAGCAGGCATGAGGGTGTCTACTGACACGAGATCCACTAGCTCACAAGCCATTGAGTATGAACCCATGACTGCAAAGCCCATTGCCAATGAGCCAAAGGTATTTGAGACATTCTTGACAGACCTCACCAAGGCAATCCAAGAGTCTCTTAAGGATAATCGACCCCCTCAAAATAGTCACATGTATCCAAGAAGGGAGCAACAATGGTATTCCATTTGCTTAGGTCCACATAGCACTAGTGAGTGCCCTACGTTTAGAGTAAAATTTAATGGAACTTGCAACGCATGTGGTAGGTATGGTCACCAAGCTAAGGATTGTTTAATGATCAAACGTATGATGGCAAATAGACCACCTGTAGCCTGGACGGATGCGCCTCGAGCTCCTGTATTGATGCCTACTCCACATGTTGAGCAACTACCGCAACACATGGTCCCTAGACCTCAAAATGTTGTACAAGCTACACCGCTACCACCTCCTGTGCTAGGACCGCAGCCCCCGCATCCAAGAGTCGCCCCTATGAACCAAGTGGGTTGCGAGCCATCAAATGCTTATGCAGATGGCTGTGAGGAGGAAATAGACACTAGTATTGCCTACGGACTTGATACATTGGAAGAGTGTCATATATACTACATGGAAGATTGTTGGGGACAAGTCAAGCCGGTTTATCAAGCTGCTGCTCTCGCATCGAGAGGTCAAAATATCAACACCCAGGCTAGGAGGCCACCTCTTCAATGCTACGAGTGTGGTGGACCACATCGAGTAGCGGAGTGCCCTATTAGGCTGCAAAAGAATGCTGCACAGATGCAAGTGAATCAAGGGAACGTCTGCAATGCCAATACTCACATGTAATCGTTGTGGCATAGATCACTTGATTGCCCAATGCCCCTATAACCCAAATGCGCCTAAAATCACACCCCTGAATTTGGTCAAAATTGCTAGTGTGACATCGCCAATACCACCCGTCGCACCTGCTTATGCGATTACACAGTCCATGCTTCAAGGGCCAGGCCATATCCTCGAAGAGAGAGATACTGCGTCAGTTATCCAAGCAAAGAAAAAGAAGACACGAAGGAAGAAGTCGCAGAATACGGAAAATTCAAAGCCAAGTTCCAAAACAAACATAGGAACAGGAGATGACCCCGTGTATATGAATGACCTCGAGGATGATTCAGATTCAGTCGAGACAATGGAGACTAGAACCAATACCACAAAGGGAAAGACCGACAAAGAAAACCGTAACATGGAACCAAATGAAAACCGAATAAGAGAAAACCATAAAGAGCCTCTGAAAACACCACAAGTGTTTCCAAATCCAATCCAAGACCCCCAAGATAAACCGCAGGGGCAAAAAGGGAAGAATCATAAAAAGAAGATTGGGACGTACCCAAACCCAGTAGACGAGATTGAGCAGGTGAAACATCTAAGAGGTTTAGTGGAGGAGACTCAAAGGAAACTAGAACCAGAACCCATGCATGTCAAAATTCATGACACAGTGTTTCCCACGCAAGTTCATCCACCCCACATGAACCATAGACCGTTAGCCATATCTAGTATCATCCAAGAAGGGAGTGAGGACAGGACATCAGAAAGTGAGCATACACCCTTCTTGTTGGAAAGGATGTTTAACGAAGGAATACCTGATCCCATTGAGGAATATGAGATTCCATCCTCACCAGTTCCTAGTCAAGGACCTACACCTTGCAAAACGCCAATGAATGTTGCCAAACTAGTGGACTTCATGTCTTCTGAGGTCCGAACCACAATCATAGCAAAGCTGTATGGAGATCCTGAGTTATTCCTTGCACTTCGAGCATTCCTTAACGGAGAGCTACGAACGGGATTACCGCAGTTTGCGCAACCAAATAGGCCTGACTCGATTATGATTGATGAGGAAAATCATGTGCAATCACTTGACTTAGATGGACACGAGTCTGTGATTGAGGTACCCATTAACGAATTAGGGCAGTATTTTGAAGGCGACGAGTCTAATGCGACCCTACCCATCACTACCAAGGGATTAACTATAAAGGGAATTCTTGATGGTGGTGCGGGAGTTAGCATCGTTACAAAAGATTGTTGGGAATCCATGGGAAAACCCCGCCTCAGTGTTACTAACATTGTGGTAAAGATGGCAAATGGTACCATAGCCAAACCTATGGGGATGCTCAAGGATCTTAAGATCAAAGTTCTAGGACACAAGGTACGACATACGTTCATTGTAATGGATTTCTCTAAACACCTTATGTCATAAGAAATGATTTTAGGACGACCATTCATGAGGGAAGCACAAATGGTTCACGATTGGTCTAAAAATCATGTCTATTTGCAATTCCAAGACTCTGTCCTTAGAGTGGATTTGGTGACTGGTAAGGTACACCCCTTAGGGAGTAAAACCATTATTGATCATCGCTCTGACACCACAGTTCACTCGGCCCCACTACAATATTGTTACACTTGTAAGAAGGATACAGACATTGGCCAAGATTCTCCTTACATGGATGTGCTACCGGGTATGACGGAATCAGACAACGTAGATTGGGTCCACCTAGCATCAACCATAGACACTTGGGGAAATAGGGGGACGACCTGGGTAACACCTGAGGGGGATGAAATTCCTATACCCTTAAATATGCTACAAGCAATGCATATCGCTTCTGACAAGACTCATCCTAATGTAACGAAGAAAACATACAAGTGGGTCCCTAAAGCTTCTTTAGTGACCATAGCTAGTGCTAAAAAACAGAAGCCTTGTAAGAAACGTACCACTCGCTCCAAGAAAAGTAAGAAAATGTTGCGATGGATCCCTAAACGACTATTGGAAGCCCAAGGCTACTATCAAGGAAATGATCAAATCTGGGTGCCAAAACGTAGATTGTGCTCTTACCTATCACCTGACCCAAGTGAGCCCAATCCCGTAGCTCCAAAACGAATCAATGATCGTGGAAAGAAAAAGATCACAGAATGCTACACACCCGCTCCCGAGCTAGTTTGGGTACCAAAGAAAGAACGATTTGTTCCACCTAGCTCAGGAAGGGGGGAGTCCCATGAAGCTTCTAGCTCATCATGTAATACATCCATAGAGGTAAAAGCTTCTACACAGCCTCCATCTATAGTAGTGGACCTCCATGAAGCTACAAAAGAGTCCACACCTCCCAGTGTTCAAGAATCACCTAATGAACCACTTCAAGTTCGATCCTGGGAGAGTACCTTACCACCCTTGCAACTTGCCGAGGCACCTAGGGTAATAACAAACTACTGGCAAAAATCCTCACCTATTACCAACTGGAACAATTGGTTTCAGAGGGTGACAAGCTCATTTCAAATGGTATGATCTACCCAAGGAAGGGGGGAGTGTTTGCTGACAGTCATCATTCATTTGTTTCCCTCTCAACCTTTTTCCCTGACCTCTCAATTCCAATCTTAGGGAATGTACATATAAAGCTTTATACTCACAAAAAACAAAAAAATAAAGAGCAAGAGCAATTAGCAAACGAGTATGCACATTAAAAGTCAAAACATTGACTCAGACCTACACATGTCACATCTGGTACAGTGAAACAGAAACCTATGCCATAAAACACCTTTGATCGTCATCACTTGAGTGATGGAGGGTAGGTAAGATTAGTACGATAGGAGTGTTTCTGTATTAGAGTTGAGTGATTAGCAAGTTCTCTTTTCCCACTAATGTGCCTCCTGGAGGTATTCCTTTTGTTTCCTAGTGTGTACAGGAGCGTGTTGCTATTGATAGGATTTGGACGTTCATGGAACCTTCAAATCAAGCGCGACCATCAACACAAACAGGTGTTTCTTGTCCATTAGCATTGCCGTTATCTTTTTGCATCTATGATTGTCTGCTTTGATTGTGATTGGTAGCATAATATTCAGCGCATTGGCTTAGTATCAAACATTTAATTCAATGTAATGTTTTGTCATAATCACTTGTTTAGGTGTAAAAATCAAGCAGTCCGACTAAGCTAGTTTGACCAAGCTAGGTATTAGAAATCTTCTCTTAATACCATGGGGAATGCCTTCCTAATAAACAATGGTTACTTAGGTTCTTAATCCGATTTAGGAAGCATTGTATGAAATGTACTAGGGCTTTCTAGTGGGCTTAACCCTATTGACCTTTAGCTTAAGTATTATAAAGGGAGTTTACTAATGTGATGAGCCTGGGGAGGGTAACAGTGTTATATGACCCCCCAAAGTTACAAAATTTAAATGCTGAAAATGAACAAGCAAAAAATCAAAGTGCCACAATGTAAAATTTTAAGCTGGAAGAGAAATCTCAGCTTGATTTGGTACTTCACTCACATGTATCGCCTATGGTACTAGAGCCCTAGAGGTTCCCAGTGTGGGCGCTTTTCCTTGAAAAGCAAAAAACCCAAGGCATACAAAATAAGCACCCACTTCAAAATTGAATCAGTGTGAAAAGACTTGGGGGGGTCAAAGAAAAAGTAATCAGCCAGGCGATGATTTCATGAGAAATTCCTTTTATGGTAGCTTAACTACAAAGTCTTCTAGATATAGCCTCTAGTCAGCCCTCGAAAATGAATACTTGGCTCTCGCGATTAAACAACTTAATTGACCACTGAAAATTAAGAAGCTTACCCATGGTATTAATATTTGATCTCTAGTGCCTTTCGACCGTCAAATTAGTGACCCCAGACTTGTTTAATTTTCTACCTTTACATCTGTTTATGCATTTGATTACATTGCAATTTAATGTTCATTGCTACCAAATTGTTTGAAATTCTTTGACCAATCAATGTGTCTACCTAAAACTGCATATGCTTTTTAAGAGAATGCAATTACTGTGCCAATGTTGTTTGATTTTGCAGTGACTGAAGAAGGCTAAGGACATTCATCTCAAATGCTCTTCCACCTCGACGACCCAGCTTCAACTCAATAGCTTCCGAGGACGGAATCTACATCAGGAAGGGGGGCATGTTAACCCTCACGGCTCACGGACACCCCATCACCTACGACGGACGTGTATTATGTATTTGGTAGAGTCAGGTACCGGGCTTGTCGGACCAATAGGGAAAGGTAGAGTGATCGCCGATGAGAGGCGCACTTTAACTTGGACATTCAAGGGATTAGTTGGTTAAGCATGGGCGCCCAAGTGTGAATGGGGTGAGCTCCTATAAAAGCCAACTAAACCTAATTTTTACTCATTCTCTCATTTGTGCAATTGAAGAGTGCTCTTGCTCCATCTCCATCTTCTTCTTCTTCACCTCCTTGTGTGTGTGTGTGTGAGAGAGAGAGAGAGAGGGAGAGTGTGTGTGCGATCGAGCATTACGAAGGCACGACGGCGGCGAAGCGGTTGAGCGCGGCACGACTGCAGCTTCTTCTTCATCGCGGCGAGGAATCCACCACGAAGGCGAGCGTAGAGCGGTGAGTGACACACCCTTTGTTTTCTTGAGCTTGCTAGTTTAGGCTTGTTGTGTGCTTGGAGCCGTTTGTGGCTCGCATACGGTGTATTGGCAAGTCCCTTGCTTCGACAGCGCGGCAAGGAGCGCACAGTCGGTGAGAGACTTTATTAGTCGCTTGAAGCATTTGAATTCTTGTTGTAATCCAAATGAGTGCTTCAATAATAATCAATTGCTGGATAGATTCATTAGAGGATTACGACATGAGCATATCTATAATGGCCTAGTCATTAGAGGTATCACCACTTGGGAAGCAGTCACCACCAATGCGATCCAATTGGAGGATAATTTAATGATTCAAGGAGAAAGAGTGTCTGTTGAGCCTAAATCTATTAGCTCCCAAGCATCAGGGCATCAGCTAATGACCCTAAAGCCTATTGCTAAGGAGCCAAAGATATCTGAGATGAGTCTAGCAGATCTCACCAAGGCTATTCAAGAGAGTCTTAGAGACAATCGTGGTCCACAAAACAATCATATGTATCCAAGAAGGGAGCAACAATGGTGCTCAATATGCTATGGACCGCATAGTACGAGTGAATGCCCTACTTTTAGAGTAAAGTTCAATGGGAATTGCAATGCCTGTGGGAGGTATGGTCATCAAGCTAAGGATTGCATAGTATTTAAGCGCGCGATGGCCATCTATTACTTGTTTGGAAGGCTGCGAGGAAGATATAGATCCTAATATCGCCTATGGGATGGATGTGCTTGAAGAAAGTCCACAATACTACATGGAGGACTATTGGGGACAAGTCAAACCTGTATATCAAGTAGTTGCTCTTGCGGCAAGAGGCCAAAATATCAATTACACTACTAATAAGAGACCACCTCTTCAATGCTATGAGTGTGGAGGTCCACATCGTGTAGCCGAGTGTCCTATTAGGCTACAAAATAACGCCACACTAATGCAAACCATTCAAGCGAGCACGTACAATGCCGATACTCATGTGTAATCGATGTGGCATAGATCATTTGATTGCCCAATGTCCAAATAATCCAACGACACTGAAGATCACACCATTAATTAATTAATTAAACTTGATTGTGGTTACCGAGGAGCCATCACAAAGTACACATGTGGTACCCGTAAACGTACTCACACGATCGATGCTCCAAAAACAAAAATTATATTCTTGAGGAAAGAGACACGGCATCAATTGCCCAATCTCAGAAAAAGAAGAAAACACGAAGGAAGAGATCACAAAAAATAGCAAAGTCAGACCCCAGTTTAAAGACCAACATAGGGACTGGTGACGACCCCATATATATGAACGACGCTGAAGAGGATTCGGATTCAGGTGAAACCATGGAGACCAAAACAACCACTAAGATAGAAACCAACAAGGAAGATTTTCATGAGCCACAATGGCCAGGATCCAAGAAGAAGATAGGAACTTATCCAAACCCTACAGAGGAGCTCGAGCGAGTCAAGCAATTAAGGAGTTTGGTAGAAGATACCCAAAGGGATCTAGAACCAGCACCTAGGTAGATCCAGATTACAGACACCGTGTTCCCTACGCAACAACAACCTCACCAAGTCTATAGACCCTTAGCCATACCTAGTGTCATCCAAGAAGAAAGTGACTTAAAGTCATGGGAAAGTGGGTATACTCACTTCTTGATGGAAAGAATGTTTATAGAGGGACTACCTAATCCTATCGAAGAAATGGAGATCCCATCTTCCCCATGTCAAGGGACTGAAGCCCAAAAGGTGTCGTTAAATACTACCAAATTGATGGATTTCATGTCTTCAGAAGTTAGAACCACCGTCATGTCCAAACTATATAAAGACCCTGAGCTAGTCTCAACTCTTCGAGCCTTCCTCAATGGAGAACTGAAGTTTGGGCTACCACAATTTTCATAGATGAATGGAGCTGGGGAGATGCCAATAGAGCAGGAACACTTAGATCCACAACCCAACCTAGATGAGAATCTTGTTATAGAAATACATGTTAACAAGCTAGGACAATACTTTGAGGGTGATGAATCCAATGCGACAATACCATTCACTACTAAGGGATTAAATATGAAGGGAATCCTTGATGGTGGCACTTGGATTAGCATTTTGACTAAAAATTGATGGGAAACTATGGGAAGACCTCACCTTGCGACCACAACCATAGTAGTGAAGATGGCCAATGGGTCTATTTTTAAACCTATTGGGATGCTAGAAGATCTCAAGATCAAGGTCTTTGGACATAAAATAACAACTCTCTTCATTGTTATGGATGTCTCCAAACACACTATGACATCGGAGATGATATTAGGACGCTCTTTCATGAGGGAAGCAAAAATGATGCATGACTGGTCTAAAAACCGTGTCTACCTGTAGTTTCAAGATTCTGTCATTGGAGTGGATCTTGTACCTGGTCAAGCACATCCCCTAGGAAATAGGGTTATAATTGATCATAGATCTGACGCCACAGTTCACTCGGTTCCATTGCAGTATTGTTACATGCGTAAAGCTGATGTTGGGGAAGATTCTCGTTATATGGATGTACTATCTGGGATGACTGAGTCGGACAATGTGGATTGGGTCCACCTAGCAGCAACCATAGACACTTGGCGAAATAGGGGGACGACTTGGGTAACACCTAATGGGGATGAAATGCCCATACCCTTAAATATGCTACAAGCAATGCATATAGCTTCTGGCAAGACTCATCCTAATATAACAAAGAAAACATACAAGTGGATATCTAAAGATTCTTTAGCAACCATAGCTAGTGCTAAAAAATAGAAGCCACGTCCCACTTGCTCCAAGAAATGTAAGGAAACATGGTGGTGGATTTCTAAACGACTATTGGAAGCCCAAGGCTACTATGAAGGAAATGATCAAATCTGGGTGCCAAAACGTAGATTGTGTTCTTACCTGTCACTTAACCCATGTGAGCCCAATTACGTAGCTCCAAAATGAATCAACAATCACGGAAAGAAAAAAATCACAGAATGCTACACACCCACTACAGAGCTAGTTTGGGTACCAAATAAAGAACAATTTGTTCCACCTAGCTCAGGAAGGGGGGAGTCCCATGAAGCTTCTAGCTCCTCATGTAATGCATCCATAGAGGTAAAAGCTTCTCCACAGCCTCCACCTACAATAGTGGACCTCCATGAAGCTACAAAGGAATCCACACCTCCCAGTGTTCAAGAATCACCTGATGAACCACTTCAAGTTCAATCCTGGGAGAGTACCTTACCACCCTTGCAACTCGACGAGGCACCTTAGGTAATAGAAAACTACTGGCAAAAATCCTCACCTATTACCAACTGGAACAATTGGTTTCAAAGGGTGACGAGCACATTTCAAACGGTATGATCTACCGAAGGAAGGGGGGAGTGTTTGCTGACAGTCATCATTTACTCACTCCCCTCTCAACCTTCCTCCCTAACCTCTCAATCTCCCAATCTTAGAGAATGTATATATAAAGCCTTATACTCCCAAAAAACAAAAATAATAAAGAGCAAGAGCAATTAGCAAATGAGTATGCACAATAAAAGTCAAAACATTGACCTAGACCTACACATTCACATCCGGTACACTGAAACAGAAACCTATGTCATAAAACACCTTTGATCCTCATCACTCAAGTCATGGAGGGTAGGTAGGATTAGTACGATAGGAGTGTTTCTGTTTTAGAGTTTAGTGATTAGCAAAGTTCTTTCTTCCCATTGATATGCCTCCTAGGGGTATTCTTTGTGTTTCCTCGTGTGTACAGGAATGTGTTGTTGTAGTTAGGATTTGGACCTTCATGGAATCTTTCTCTCATCCACTTTTCAAATCAAGCACAATCGTCAAAACAAACAGGTGTTTCTTGTCCATTAGCATGGCCCCTTATCATTTTTGCATCTATGTTTGTCTGCTTTAATTGTGATTGGTAGCATAATATTCAGCGCATTTGCTTGGTATCAAACATTAAATTCAATATAATTTTTTGTCATAATCACTTGTCTAGGTTTAAAAATCAAGTAGTCCGACTAGGCTAGTTTGACCAAGCTAGGTCTTATAGATCTTCTCTCAATACCATGGGGAATGTCTTCCTAATAATCAATGGTTACTTAGGTTCTTAATCTGATTTAGGCAGCATTGTGTGAAATGTACTAGGGCTTTCTAGTGGGCTTAGTCCATATTGACCGTTAGCTTAAGTATTACAAAGGGAGTTACTAATGTGATAAGCCTCGGGAGGGTAACAGTGTTATATGACCCCCCAAAGCTACAAAATTAAAATGCTGAAAACGAACCAAAATAAAAATAAAAAATCAAAGTGCCACAATGTAAAATCTTAAGCTGGAAGAGAAATCTCATCTTGATTTGGTACTCCACTCACATGTATCGTCTATGGTACTAGAGTCCTAGTGGTTCCTAGTGTGGGCGCTTTTCCTTGAAAAGCAAAAAACCCAAGGCATACAAAATAATCACACACATCAAAATTGAATCACTGTGAAAAGACTTTGGGGGGTCAAAGAAATAAGTTAGGCGATGATTTCATGAGCAATTCTTTTTATCGTATATTAACTACAAGGTCTTCTAGGTATAGCCTCTAGTCAGCCCTCGGACATGAAATACTTGGCTCTCGGATTAAACAACTTAATTGACCAGAGAAAATTGAGAAGCTTGCCTATGGTATTAATAGTCGGTCTTTAGTGCCTTTCGACCGTTAAATTAGCGACCCCATACTTGTTTAACTTTTTACCTTTCCAACTGTTTATGAGTTTGATTATATTGCAATTTAATGTTTATTGCTGACAAATGGTATAAAATTCTGTTACCAATCAAATTGTCTGCCTACAACTATATATGCTTTGTAATTGTATATGAGAATGCAATTACTATGCCAATGTTGTTTGATTTTGCAGTGAGACTGAAGAAGGCTAAGGACATTCATCTCAAATGCTCATTCCACCTTGATGAACGAGCTTCAACTCAATAGTTTCTGAGGACGGAATCTACATCAGGAAGGGGGGCATGTTAACCCTCACGCACATTCCTATCACCTAAGACGGACACCGTATCATTTATTTGGTAGAGTCAGGTACCAGGCTTGTCGGTCCAATAGGAAAAGGGTAAGAGTGATCGCCGATGAGAGGCGCACTCTAACTGGAACATTCAAGGGATTAGTTGGCTAAGCATGGGAGCCCAAATGTGAATGGGGAGAGCTCATATAAAAGTCAACCAAAACTAAAATTCACTTATTCTCTCATTTTTGCAATTGAAGAGTGCTCTTGCTCCATCTCCATCTTCTTCTTCATCATCTCCTTGTGTGTGTTTGTGTGTGTGTGTGTGTGTGTGTGTGTGTGTGTGTGTGTGTGTGTGTGTGTGTGTGTATGCGTGAGAGAGAGAGAGAGAGTGTGTGTGTGTGTGTGTGATCGAGCATTGCGACGGCGGCACGACGGCGGCGAGGCGGTTGAGCGTGGCATAGCAGCTTCTCCCTCTTCTTGGCGGCGAGGAATCCTCCACGATAGTAAGCGTAGAGCAGTGCAGTGAGTGACACACCATCGTCATCTTTGAGCTTACTAGTTTAAGCTACTTGCATGCTTGGATCCATTTGTGGCCCGCACACAGTGTATTGGCAAGTTCATTGCATTGACACGTGCGACAGACACGCACAATAGAGCCCACATCTATGCTATATATAGCTAGGAGTCCCCACTATATAAAGTGGGGGTATTGGAGCTACATTTAGAGACCACATCTATGCTATATATAGCAAGGAGTCCCCACTATATATATGTACTCAATTTGCACTCTCTAAACACTTAGGGGCTTGCAGATGGTGGTGTCATCTCTCTCTCTCTCTCTCTCTCTCTCTCTCTCTCTCTCTCTCTCTCTCTCTCTCTCTCTCTCTCTCTCTCTCTCTCTCTCTCTCTCTCTCTCTCTCTCTCTCTCTCTCTCTCTCTCTCTCTCTCTCTCTCTCTCTCTCTCTCTCTCTCTCTCTCTCTCCACAAATCAACATGGTATCAGAACTATGGAAACACCATGGGAACATACATCTAGAATAAAGAAAGTGTAATCCCCAAGACTCTCCTTCGAGAGCTCTTTATTCTCTAGCACCGAGAACTATCCTCTCAAACCGCCAAAAAAGAAGCCTCCTCTACAAGACTGTCGAGAACTCCTCAAAAACTGTGAAGAAAATCCTATACAATAGTGTGCACCACTCTATCTATTTTTGGCTCACCAATGCCTTTTTTTAGCTCAAACTTGCATGTATCCCTGCTATTTTTGGCTGTCTTGGACCTCACGGCACGTGGGAGGCCCCCCTTGTTGTCATGGTGATGTGACAACGCCATGGGAATCCCCCCTTTCCTAAATAAAAGGTGGAGCCATTAATGGCCGCAGGACAAGTCCCATGTGGCACCGCTAAACCATCAATTGAAATCCAACGCCTTCTAACATCGGGACAACAACCAACCCTTCAACCAATGCGACCAAAACAACAAAAAATTAGCTGGTATTGCACAATTGTCAATTGCACTTGACTTTATCTTGAAATATCTCACTATCCATGCATTTTTTTGATAAGACATTTGTTCTTATGACCTTCATACGCCACATACTTGACATAAAAACCCTGGCAAGACTTCAAAAATCTCAGATGGTAAACCGAACGAGGCGACCAAACCGGCAAAGAATTGGCTCCCGATGAAACTTAAACTAGAAATATATCAACATTGGGGATGTTGATGGTCAATCTAAAACAATCGGCATGATCCACATCACAAGAGCATCACAACTATTTGTTGAAACTAGCTTTGGTCACTTGGCATCACCTTCTCCGTCCGTCTTGGGTGTGCAAACACCTCCAGCTTCAAACTTCCATATCCTCCACACCGTGGCTTTGTTTGATGAGCATTCTGGACCAACTTGTAGTCCATACAAAGGGCCACTTATGGAGATCTTATTTCTACATTCTCAAATATGCACCTCTGGCAGGCACCATAATAGAGAATTCTAGCGCGGGTGGACAAAATGGAGATGAGCTAGGCCTAACCATGCCCTTCTCAACTAACTCATGCACTTGCCGCATAATCTCCTCTTGTTGAGCTTGAGAAACTCTATAAGGAGGTTTATTAAGCGATGAACTTCTTGGAAGAAGTTCAATTGCATGCTCATCATTGCCTCATTTAGGATGTCGTCAATAAAAATATCTTGAAATCCCTTCAGAAAATTGGATAACTCTAATTCCTTGTGATAGTTTATATTTTCTTTTGCTAAAGCATTAGGTTCATTTTGAAAATCTTTTAACAAAAATCATGTACACGAAAATAGATCTCTTTATTGACTTATTGAAAGCTTGCGTATGTATAATGGGTATGGTGCTACCCAACTCCTTAGCATCTATGTACATATCTTTTTCCCTAAACCTAAAGTGATTTTCCTTTCAGGAAATTTAACATTGGCAGCCATGCGATCAAACCATGGTGCCCCTAGGATTACATCCTCATGCTTGAGAGGAGAGATAAAGAAGTCCTCTATAGCTTTGGACATGGAGCCTCAATTTCTTGATTCAGGGAGTGACTGAAGCTTCTTGCACCTTGAAAGCACCATCAGTGGGTAGGGCATCTCCCATCTCATAGGCTTGGATGCCTAGCTTAGTGGCCAACTCTGTGGATATAAAATTGTGAGTAGAACCAAGGTCAAAGAGAATAAAAGCATCATGTTCTCTTACCTTTCCCCAAGCATGTCATAGAGGAGATCCTTTGTGGTGAGTTTCCTCTTCTTGGATTTCGACCAATGTAGCTCTAGGAGGTTCATGGCGGATGTTCTTCTGGGGGCAAGCACAATACGCATGCCCTTGCTCGCTGCATTTGAAACGACGGTTATCTTTAGGATAACACTCAAGCTCTTTAGGAGAGAGTTTATTGTTGCCTTTATAAACTCCCTTCTCCTTAGCTTTGTTGTTGTTGGTGTTGCCTTTAGGACTTTTGGACATTGTCCTCCCCCTTAGGCTCATTGTTACGGTCCTTGTTCTCCATGGGCTTAAGATTTCTCTCAGGCCCTGTTTGGAAATTGATTTGTGAAGCCACCATGGTATGGTGTATGACCACAGATATGGTGTGTGGCCTTTGGGAGTTGACATACTCCGCCATATCTTCAGTTAAGCCCACACAAAATTGTTTTTTTTGCTCTCCAAAATCAAACTTTTTGAAGACAGTGGCTTTGAGATGTAAGTCCCAAAACTTGTCTACATATTTGTGAATAGATTCGTAAGGAGAGAGCTTCAAGCTTCACCATTCGGTGAGTACTTTGTCTTTGGCATCGGTAGACAAAAACTGCTTCATGATGGAAGCTCTTAAAGCTTTCCATGTTTGTGGAGCTTCACCATTTTCTCGTAGGCTAGACCACCATTGCCTGGTGGAATTTTGAAAATGCATAGCTACATGGCGTAGCTTATAGGAAGCCCTCATCTCCAAATGTTGCATTGAATTGTTGGATAAAAGCCACGACTTTGTCCGGAGCACCAAAGGTTCCATCGTAGGTAAGGAAAGAGATGTTCTTCCTCCCTCTTTGAACTTCTTGAGCTTGGACGACCTCTTTCATGCGGCATAGGATTTCCTATGGTCTCTTCTTTTTGGTGGTTCAAAAGTTGCAACATCGCTTTCTTCAAAAGATGAAGAATGTGAGGCAGATGGGAAAGAGGGTGACCTCTTTCTTGCCTTTTTCTTGCCTTGTTCCTCCTTGTCTGCACCATCACTTTCTTCATAAGAGGAAGAGGATGAAGAAGATGGAGAAGAGGGTGACCTCTTTCTCACCTTTTTCTTCTCTTGTTTTCTGTCATCCCTCTTTGGTGTGGAGAAGCGTGAGATGGTCTTCTCCGTTTAGGACGTGATGGAGAGCGTTTTGCCCGCCGTCTTCGTGGAGCCATCACCGTTGAGGTGGCAAGAGACTCACTTCTTTCTCGCTCTTTTGGTGGGGGCCCTTGAGTTCTCCTTTGGGAAGGAGATGCATCGTCAAGTAGTGGATTTTTGAGCCCTTCGTATGGAATCTCTTCTTCTTCCCGAATCGGAGAGAGGCCTCTTTTGGCAGTCTCACAAGGAGGCTTCCTAGGTACTCTCTCTTCATGATGGGGAGTTTGGAGAATCCCATGAGCACGAAGCTTCCGTTGCACTTCACTTTGGAGGGATCGATTTCCCATGGCTTGTTGAAGCCTAGAAACAAGGTAGTTAGCAAGCATAGGGGCATCATTAGTAGCCTACTCATTAGCAAAAGCAAAGCTATCAACATTAATTTCACTCTCTTTACTATTGTCAGCCATTCTAACAATGTTTAGGTGTAATATTTTTAGGTGTACTTTGGCACTTCAAGCCCTAGTTGTTGCTTCTCTTAACCCCTTTAGAAAAGCACTCAAGCTCCTATACGCGTGGCTCGAATATCTTTAATTGCAAGGAATAGAAGAGAGGGTCCTTTAACACCAAAACCCTATCGGCTCCTGTCAAGCTTCTAATAGCTCAATAGTGGTTAAGCCGTAGGCAAGCCCCGTAGGACTTCACTATTAAGACCATAGCTCTTGGCGATGATGCCCTGTTATCTGCACAAAGCAGGAGCACTGCAAGGCTGAAAAATCCCTATTCTACTTACTCAATTGCAATTAATAATACCAATCATTTATAGCTAGCTTAAGGACCTCCCTTCTTGAGGAAGAAAAGAGAAACCTTATGCTCTGATACCAATGTAACATTTAATGGCCTAGTAACTTGTGTGTAGCCGAAAATAGCATAAACATAGTGAGCATTTCATTAGAATAGATTCCTAATGAGCATAGCAAGAGTGCTTGGATGGAGAGAGAAATAGAAAGCATAACACCTAGTTAGATAGGCATGAACAATACTTCAAAAGAGAGAGAGAAATTAATCTATTGACAGCAGTTGAGGATCGGATTTACGTGGAGCCGGTCCCCCCTCCAAATGGCTTTGTATTATAGGTTTCCCCCATCAAGGGAGACATTTTACAATGCAATACTTTGTGTTCCTTCAATAACTTGCTGTTGCATTGAAGATAGAGGCTTCAAGCACCATGCACACACTTATAAAACACAACATCAATTCCCTCACGGTCTCAGACCTAAGACCTCACACACCTTCAAAGATGGTGAGAGCTAGTGGGGTATGAATGTAGATTGAGAGGAAGAAGGAGTAGTCTTACGAGAAATAAGTATATCTCCTCACGTAATCACTCATAAAAGCTTAGTATAGCTTAGTAATTATCATGGTAGACGAGATGAGCATGCATTGAAGCTTGGCTGTTGGTTGGATTTGCATCACAAAGCCAAGAGTTGTTGGCGTAGGCCTCCCTTCTCACAAGCTTGGAGTAGATAATGAGCTTTCCATCAAAGCTTGAGAAGGAGAGAGAGAGTCTTCTTTGCTTCACACATGAGATTTTGTGAGTGTGTGTGTGATAATGCCTTGCCAAGATCAGCCCCCTCTCTTTTGGTCGACCCCTCACAAAGCACATTGAGGTGCATTATCACTATGTGAGAGAGAGACTCGCAATGGGACAAATCGACTTGGCTTCTGTGCCGACACAACCAACCTTGTGGTTCCGTTCACAAAGGCATTGCCTCGTGAGAAGCCCAAAGCTTTTTGTAAAGCTTTGGGCTTGCTTCCCTTTGTGGATTGATCATGCACTCAGGGCATGGCACTTCTCTATATAATATGTGCCAGCTCTTGTTCACCGCATCACTCCCATGGGGAATTTGTTACTATATACATGTGGTAGTGATGTGTGTGAACACACTTAGGACCGTCAAGGCATTTTTTTCCCTCAGTAGGATTTTTTTCCCCCCATGTATTATATATATGTCCATCTAGGGCTAACTTATCTTTCCATTGTGCACTATGCAATACACTCTTTGTTGTGTGCTTGAGCTTCTCCATCTTCTCCAAGTTGTGTGTGTTTCCCTGCAACCCTATTTCCAACAAAGATATTCCTAAAATCGCAAACCAAGGCCATATACAACACCCTTACGACCTCACCAAATCGATTTCTTCCCTTGAACAAATAATGGTGTAAGAAACGGTCGAAATCAAGACGGAGGTCAATTGTGAAGAATATTTGGTACCCACAAGGGCCGTTGGGGATGCAAGTTTTTTTGTGGAAAGTCCTTTGGGGAGCCTTACCTACTGGTGTGAAGATCATGGCTAGAGGCATTGGGCCAGATAGGTGCTCACAATGCAAGGTGGCTAGGGAGGACCTACCTCACTTGTTCAAAGATTGTCCAACTATCTGTGGCCTGGAAAGGAAGGTATGCAAGTGGGTTCAAAAGTCTTGGAAGGTAGGTTTCTCTAAGAACGATCTATTCCTGGGTGGGAAGGTATTCAAGAGTCAACCATTACTTATTGGAACACAAAGTTTTAGATACTTCTACTTCAAACCTGTGTGGAAGGCTAGAAATTGTCGGATTTTTGAGAAATCCCTGAAAACACGTATTTTTTTAGAGATTATTCAAGAAATCAAGAAGCGGTCTTTGCCATTGGGAAAATAAGAAACTATGAGGAATGAAATAGGACGATTGATGTTGCAACGAGTGGTTAGTTGATGAGTCCTCTTCACGTTGAGGAATGCTCAGCTTCAATCGTTCACGGATGCCTATACCAATGTCTTGGGGTGGCCCCCCTATTAGCCAATGTATCTGTGGTAGCTAGGGGAATTCATGGCTCATCATGAGCATGACTAAAATTTGTAATTTCTTGGTTTCGATAATAATATCCACTTGCCATTGTGAGTATTGCAAAAAAAAATGCAATCAATCCCAAGTTTACCAACAAGTTTGATGAGTTGTATTGAAAAGAGGGGACATGATGCTCATTTTAAGTATGATTGATCGTCAAGAGACTAGTGGTTAGCTAGAGTGGCTAAACCAAGTGCTTGACGATATGCTTCAAGCGTATTTAAGCAAAGAATTTTTCTTACAGTAATTTTAATCATTCAGTGACACATTTTAGTCCATAATTCTAGATTGAATCAATTTGCCATATGCCATTAGATGATAGTTGCATCTCCCTCTTGCAGCACCCTTTTCAATCTTTTCAAGTCCCAATCTTTCTCTCTATATGGATTCCAACATCTCTCTCTCTCTCTCTCTCTCTCTCTCTCTCTCTCTCTCTCTCTCTCTCTCTCTCTCTCTCTCTCTCTCTCTCTCTCTCTCTCTCTCTCTCTCTCTCTCTCTCTCTCTCTCGCACGCGCGCGCACACACATTAGGTTCTGATTCTTTGTCTCTCTTTAAGCCCCTCTGTCTCTTTACATGTATATACTCTCATATACACATATGTACGTATATGTGTCCATATTCATATACCTGCATATATACATGTATACACATACACACAAACATTTACATGTACATATATGCATATATGTACATATATGCATACACATGCTGATAGATATATGCAGGTACATATATGCATATATGCATACACATGCTGATAGATATATGCAGGTACATATATGCATATATGCATACACATATACATGTACATATATACATATATGCATACACATGCTGATAGAGTGTTTTTGGTCTGTACAAAGTAGCGATGCATGTACATATGTACAAAAAAATTAAATGCATGCATTTGAAAGCTTTGCAAAGTGGTTTTAAGTTTTAAAAAAGATTCAACGTGTACAAATTGAAAATAGTCATGCTTGCGTGCTGACAATCGGGCACTTGTACATGCCTAGATAGGATATTGAGGCCTTGGATGTCATCCCAAGTGGCTTCTTTTGGCTCTAGGGAATTTGTTTAAGCTTTCAAGAACGTAAATAATGCAAGCGACAAGTGTGGGCACTCTCATCCCACCCGGGAAGACTGACACATACACTAATTGTCTATTTGCGGCACATGATATGTAGCAATGCGCAAACCGACCTAGAAGTAGTAAAAGATAGTATGTGAGTATGTGGAAATAATATTTGGGTATGGAGGACCAAGATGGTCAAATTTGGTGGATTTTGGAGTCTGTTTGGTATTTTTCCCGTGGAAAATGTTGCCGAGGGTCAAAACAAACCAAAATTGGACCCTAAAAGGTCAAAAAATGGTCAAAAATGGTGTGAAAAGGATTTAAATTGCCACATCACTCACGGTGCTGTGAGTGTTCATGATTAAGGAGGATTTTTGGAGTGGATTTTTGGCACTTTCACCTCTCTGTGTTGTGTGGGAGAAAGCAAGCTTCCTACAGGTGGTCTAGTGCAGTCCCGTCGCGTTTGCATCCTGTTTTCGAGTGTGTGGAGGAGTGGATGAGATCTTTTTCTCTTCAGTTTTTCACTTGGGAGAGTCTATGGAGTTCTAAGGTTTCCATGGAGGGGTGTGTGCAAGAAATTGAGGAAAGAAGGTGCGGTTTTCTACACGACTATGTGACCCTATATCGGTGCCATTAGGGTTGGGGCTACTCCAAAGAGTCCAACAGAGTGGAATTTGGTGAAGGTTTTTCAATGGTTGAGAGAGGCCTTTTGTGGCTGGACTTTTTGAGTTTTTGATGGTTTTTCTTGTATATTTCGGTCACCATCAAGTCTGGTTTCAAGTGTTAATCAACTAGACTCACCTTGTAGTGTGTCTGCAGGCAGGCAAGGGCTTGTAGGTCGAGGTGTTTGGGGTTTGAATAGGGATTTGGGGAGAATTTTCATTGAGATCTTGAGTGGTGGTGTGTGTGGGGTGGACTTTAAGTAATTCTTTGTCTTGTGTTGAGTTGTCTGGGTATGTGAGTGTGCGTATCGCGTCTTTTGCTCCATCAACGCATATGTCTATGTACATACATACATGCATGCATACAAAATTCACATGCATACAAATATTTATTTTTATTAAGCCTCTCTTGATATTCTATTTTTTGACTAAGAATTTCAAATTATAAACACCTACTATAAGTTTAATAAGAGTGAATTATCGATTACATACAATAATCAATTTAATAATTATATCAGAGATGCTTTTTAATCTCTCTCTCTCTCTCTCTCTCTCTCTCTCTCTCTCTCTCTCTCTCTCTCTCTCTCTCTCTCTCTCTCTCTCTCTCGTGCACACGTGCATGAGAGTACGTGTTTGCACACCCACTTATCAAAAGGAAGGGAAATAGAAGGTGGGAAAGAAGGAGTTCTTTTTTTGGGGGGGGGGTGGGATTAGCTCCCCTTCCTTTGTTGGTGTGCTCAAAAAGGCCTTAGAGACCTTCTACTCACCTGAAAATTGGTGGATATCGCACATTTTCCTCCCCTATTTTTGACCCTATATTTCTCTATTTCTCTTCCACCGCTTCCTCACGGGGAAAGCTCGCTAATCAAGCACACTTCTTTAGGGCCTTGAAAATCAAGAAAAGTCAGGGCTCCATCCACTCGCTCACATATGAGAATGAGAAAGCTATGTAAGACCAAGATGAAATGGCTACAATGATGCAGCTTGATCATCTAAGCCAAATCATTGGCCAACTTGAGACTCGTTCTCAAGAAGTGGACAAAGCCAAAGCGACCTTGATCGAGAGTGTCAATAGGGAAATATACCAACATGAAGCCAATCATCTTGAGATGACCTTTTCTGACGATGAGTATTTGCTTGCATTGCAAGCTCTAGGCAAGGAGAAGTCCCCTATCTAGGATGGTCCGACCATTGAATTCTTCAAGGAGTTCTAGAATGACCTCAACGTCTCGGTCGCGCAAATGGCTAACCAAGCTTTTTTGAAGGGGTCGTTGTATCCTTGTGTTAAAAGAGGGTTGGTCAAGCCTATCCCAAAACAGGTTTGTTGCTCGCATCTTAAGCACTGGCGTCCTATAACTATGATGTTTGCAGCATACCAAATCATTGCCAAGGCAGTTGCTCTTAGAATTTCCCCCCTCCTGGACAGAGTTATCTCCCCTCATCAGCACAGGTTTATCAATGGAAGATCAATATATATTGGTAGCAATGGTTGGCATTGAGTATGCAACCCTCACAAAGCACGACTGCATTTTGCTTGAGCTAGACCTTGACAGGGCGTATGATAGGATCATGTGGTCCTTCATTGAAGATGTCATGAAAGCGCTGGGCTTTGGTTTTGAAGTTAGGAGACCTATCAACAAGCAAGGTTGACCCATGGCCCCTTTTCTCTTTGCCATTGTTTCACATCCTCTAATTATGATGCTTGAGGCTGCTATTGCACAGGGTGAAATTCAAGGTTTAACTTTGCCCAATAATGACCAGCTCTTGGTCAAGATCCTCACAGATGACTCCCTCCTCTTTCTGAAAGCCTACCCCCAGATGCTCATGAAGGCGCTAGAGATTGTGCATCTATTTGTTGTGGCTTTGGGGTCAAAATGTAGTGTTGAGAAGTCTAGACTTATCTCCCTAACAGAAAATGACTCATTTGACCCATCAGTCTGGTCACGAGAGATTTTGTCTAAAGGAAGGATATTTTGACATTTGGGCACTCCCTTGGGGGGTGAACGTTGCACATAAGTAAAGGTTCCATTGGGTCCTAGAGATCCAAAAAACATGTGAAGGTGGGAATTTGTGTTGCTTCCCTTCCGGGTCAAAGTGATCAATGCATTTATGCTTTCTTATATTGCCTTCACAAGCCCACTCCTCAAAATAGACAGATGCAATTGGAAGGAGCTTCTAAAACCTATTGAAAAATTCTTATGGAGGAACAACATCGAAGCCTTGTCACCATGGCAATGGGAAAAGTGGGAAGTGGTCACTCGTTTGGTAGTCCAAGGTGGCCTTGAGATTCTCAACCCTGATGTTCATGTTGAGGCCCTTTGTGCCATATTTGTGGTCTCAATCGCAAAACAAGACCAATCTTGGGCTATCATGACCAAGGATATGATAGAAAAGGAAAAATTGTGCTCTAAAGGTGGTCAGTGGAAAGGGATCGAGATGCATGACAAACTTCTAGCCCTAAGGTGGGCTAGTTTGAGACTGGGTGGCATCACAGAAGAGTTGGTGTGAAAGTGCAACAAAGAAACATGGGTACTAGAATGGGGTGAAATAACCACATACTTCCAGAACTCCATCTGGCAATGATCCCCTTGGCTATCTAAAGTTGTTGGTGTAACTATGAACCCTTACTAGAGAGAAATTGCAAGAAGGATAAACAGTAAAGGACTCCAACGGTTGATCCACTTTTGGGATGGAAACAACAAGTGGTGGAAATCCTCTGACCAGTTGGTTGCCCATTTTCAACTCAATGGCACTCAGAAGCTGCTTGTCAGCAGAGCTATTGACATCCTGAACAATACTCTGATGCCAATCTGGGAATCTACCTTTGAGTGGAAAGCTTGGAAATGGCCCATGAGTAGCCAATCCTTTAAACCTCATACCAAGGGTATCTACCAAGCATTAATGCATGAAGTTGATTTGTTTGCCCCTTTGAACAAACAGTGAAAGAAACAATGGTCGAAAGCGCGATGGGTTGAGGTCACAAAGAACATTTGGAATCCACAGTTGCCTCAGTTTATGAAGGTATTTTTGTGGAAGGTCCTGTGGGGGGATTTTTCGACAAGCATCGAGATTTAAGCATGGGGTATCAAGTCCGCGATAGATGCTCCGGATTCAAAGTGGCTAGTGAAGACCTCGCCCACCTCTTCAGGAATGCCGACAATTAGAGGCCTCCCAGGGAAGGTGTGCAACTGGATACAAAGAATGTGGAAGATAGGGTTCTTCAAGAAGGATATTTGCCTTGGAGGAAAACAATTTCTAAGTCTTGCACTCTTAATATGTACTCAAATTGTTAAATAATGTTTCTTTCGCAATATTTGGAAGGCCAGGACGGGACGTGTATTCGATGGTGACCTCTTTGTGGATAGCTTATTTAAGATTGTACAGGAAAGTAAGGAGATGATACATGTGATAGGTAAGAGGCAAAACTCGGATGTTTGGCTTAGAGCGACCCTCGTCATCTACTCAAGCTTTGCTGTGTAAAGGGCTTTTGGTAGTAGCTACTAGGTACCTCTAGCAAGGCTCTGTTGTAACCATCTGCCCCTCAAGGCTTGGCATGAGCTTGAGGTAGATTTGTATATCTTTTGGTGTCATTATAATTCAATCACTCACAATTGTGAGTTTTGTCCCCACAAGAAAAGGCCCTACGGACCAAGGGATTGAGTGCATTCATAGGAGTTTGGACCCATGATGTGAAGTATTGACTCATTGAATTTTTTTGTGATAGTTTAATTTGTGAAAAAATCCTTCCATTTAAAGACCTGGTCCACTTCATTAAATTCTTTTATTATTTCTTATGGTTATTAGACCTATCGTTTCTTAGACCTATTATTTCTTATGCTTATTAGACCTATCGTTTCTTACTGAATCATTGAAACAAGTCTTTTGGTGTTTTGTTTGTTAATGACTCCCTTTATTTTATTGTTTTTATTTTAAGTTTTTTCATTTTATTGTTTTAGAATGCCAATGTGGGCCTTTCACCTTGTTGTTTAAGTGAGTCCTTCATAACATATAGGACCTTTGTGATTATATGTGCATAATGGACAATACAATTTTTATTTTATTTTTAGTTTTTTAATAGCAAAATTCACAATTGTGAGTGAATTATATTTATCAACCCAAATAATTAATGGAAAATACAATTTTATTAAAGCACAACACAAATGAAATGTGATTGTGAGGACTCAATTTAGACCCATATAGGGCCTTTTGTCATCCAAAGAATGCTGATAAGCCCTAATTCTATTAGTTTAAGCATTGCATATTGCTTTTGTGAGACGCTTTTTTCCTATTGACAAACAAATTTATGTCTTGCATTTGAGTGAATCTTTTGCAGGGCAACCCACATTTTCGCTTGTTAGAACAAAATATCCAAAATCGGGTAAAATGCCCGTCAAAAAGCAACCCTAGCCACAACCCATCAAAAAGCAATCCATCAAAAGTGATATAACCTTTAGATTTGTGTATTTGTGTGCTCTAGGGCAATAAGACAGAAAGGGAAGTGGTGGATACCTTTTGCATGGAGTACGTTAACATGTCGTTGAAGGCCTTACTAATAACAATGCCATGGTTGCTATGGACTTATCAAAGGAAGCTTTCGCCCAAGAGAGCCTTTTTGTGGTTCCCATCATGGACTTTTCCTTGGGAGTTCTATTTGGCTCATTGGCTGTATGAGATCCAATCCCATGCCACGAGACCACTCAAAAAGAAAGAATATGACCCCAATGTGTTGAGTCATTGTTCTAACGATCTAAAGTCACTTGCTAATCTTTTAAAAAGCAAATGTCCACCACTTCTCCTCTTTCGTTGTGTTTTTTTTTTTTTTAAACTACATAAGTAGTCTTTAGTAAAAGGTTGGATTTTGAGTGCATCTCTCCACCATTGGATTAAACTTATGGATTAGTACCATGTGGCAAGCTAATGATAATTTAACAAAATTATTATTTATTTTAAACTCTTGTGAAAGGATGTTGACATTTGTGTACCTCTCTCTCTCTCTCTCTCACACACACAAAAGGGGCATTGAGTATTGTGTTTGACACATCCTTCTTTTATCTTCTTTTCTTTTTCCAATTTCTTACAATGCTTTTAAATGTTTTTCAATCATCATTTTTTATGCTTTTGAAATATATGATATTTCAAATAGTTCATTATTACATTTTTTTTAAAAATAATATTTTATTGTGATATCACAAGTCACTTTTTATTTTCTCTCACACAAAGAAGCTTCTTATTATGAAATTCTTCTCAATAGCCTTATGTAAGCCATAGTGAATTTTCACTTTTTTTTTTTTTTTAAAAGAACTTTTGGGGACAAGGATAGATATTAATCCTTTCAATATTTTTGGCTTTCTAAAAAAGAAAGCGTTAGAGGAGAGTTGAGTTAGTGATACTTTCAATGTCTTCAGTGATAATTGAAACTTATCTTAAATGTTATTTTAGTTTTAAAATAGTAAATTGATATTTTTATTTCACCTTTCATTTCACTTCCTCGTATGGTTTGACTTCTCTTTCATTCTATTTTTTTTAAATTCTAAAGTGAAGCTTCACTTTGCATAATTCTAGTAAGTTCTATACATAATATATATGTATTAATGAGCAAATCATAATAAAGAGAAGAAAAATCGGTGAAATATGTTAGAATCTGATTCAAAATCTTACAAATTTTTATTTTTTTGTGAAATATGTCAGAACTTAGTTCAAAAATCTTACAAATTTCAAATTTTTTTATACTATTTCCGGTTTGCTTCGTTGCAAGGAGGACACTCTGTCACTTAATAAAAGAGACATTCTCGAATAATGATTCACCTTATATAATTTTAGTTAAACTCAACTTAATGATTTTACCACTTTCTTATTGTTTTAGAAAGCCATCACCCTTTCACTTGTTTCATTAGTTTTACATAAGATATATATGTATTTGGTTTTTTTTTTCTTCTTTTTTTTTCTTTTTTGCAAAACTCACAATTGTGAGTGGATAGTATTAAGAACATCATAAATATACACCAACCTCGAGCTTAGACTGAGCCTTGAGGGTCAAAGGATTACAAGTTTTCTGCTTGACAGAGAAACCACTTCTACTCCTAGGCTTTACTTATTACAAGATGGTATGTATTGTTCTAGACCAGTCCTCTGAGGCTTGTTTGCCTCCGATCATGTGGATCGACACTCTACTCTCTTGTATGATTTCACAAAAACTTGCCACATCCAGATTCCCCTCAAACACGCGGCGGTTTCTTGCTTGCCAAATATGGTGAAGGAAGTAGTATCTGATTATTTGAGTGCAGACAAGAAGAGCAGGACTTCCCAACCTGTTACTACCAAAGAACGGATCATTCTTGAAGAACTTAATTTGCCATGTCCTCTGAATCCACTTGCATATTTTCCCAGCCATGCCATTGATTTCCTGGCATCCTATGAAAAGGTGGGCTAGGTCTTCACTAGCTATTTTGCACCCCGAGCAACGATCGGACCCAATACCTCTTTCTTGTATCTTTACGCCCATCGGTAGAGCACCCCATATCACTTTCCACAGAAATATCTTCATATACTGAGGCCACCTTGGCTTCCAGATGTTCTCCATGACTCCCTTCCATCGTTTTTCTGTCCAGTGCCTCTTCCAAAATTTGTTGAGGGGGCTACACCAATTAGCCTCGTGTATTAATGCATGGTAAATGCCTTTAGAATGTGGTTTCCAAAAGAGGCTACTCCCGGGCCATCTCGAAGCGTCCCATTCAAAGTTGGATTCACAAATTGGCATCAACACATTATCAAGCTCTTTCATCACCATGTAGACTAGCAAGATCTCAAAGCCATTCAGTTGAAATGGGATGGCTAAAAAGTCAGCAGTTTTCTAGCACTTCCTATTGCCATCCCAGAATTGCTCTAGCCGAACGAGACCCTTATTATTCACATTCCTGGCCACTTCTATCCGATAGGGGCTTTGCAGCGGCCCCAATATTTTAGAGAGACAAGGGGAGCAATGCAAAATGGGGTTCTTAAAGTATCTGGTCACTTCCCTCCATTCCAAAACCTCAGCTGCACTTTTGCACTTCCTCATCAGCTCCCCTGAGAGTCCACCAGATCTAAGATAAGACCACTTCGGGGCAAGAAGTTTGTCGTGCATCATAACCTCCTTCCACTTTCCCCCTTTTGATCCCAATTTCTCTGTATTTGGTTTTTTCTAATGAGAGTTTAAAATTTGTGACATGTTGCTGCATGTCACAAATTTTAAACTTCCATTAGAGAAAACCAAATACCTAGGTTTCCACAATGGCCAATTGCAATGAAGCTCTTTATATGGAAGGTTTTATGGGGGGCTTTGTCGATAGGAGTAAAGATTCATGCCAGAGGATTGACTCATATAGATGTTTGGACTGCAAGATGGCTTGTGATGACCTTTTGCACCTATTCAAGGAGTGCTCGCTTGCTATTTGCGACCTAGCAGAGAAAATTTGCGAGTGGGTTCAAAAGACCTGGAGAATAGGGTTCTTCAAGAACAACTTATTCTTTGGAGGGATGGTGATGAAAACCAAGTTCTTGTGGCATACACTCAAATCGTTAGATTCTGCTTTTTTAAGAAAATTTGGAAGTTCAGGAACTATGGGGTGTTTAACAATGCTCTTTAATCTGCTAGCTTTACGAAGATCATTCACGAAAGCAAGGAATTGATTGTCTCCATTGGTGAAAGGAAGAACTAAGAAAAGTGGTATAGGGCCATCAACGTAGTTCTAACGGGCTAGAGCTATCCAAAAGATTGGTTGTTTGGTTACCCCTTGGTGAGGCTTGGTAGCATATTGCAGTAATTGAGTATCCCTCAAGGCTAGGCATGAGCTTGAGGTTTCTCTGTACGTTCTTTTTGGTGAATTCAAATCATCCACTCACTATTGTGAGTTTTTTGGGGGAAGATTTACAAGGGGGGGGGGGAGGGGGGGGGGTGTGTGGGTGGGTGGTTGTTTACAAGCTTCACCTTCAATGCACCAAGTTGTTTAGAATATGGTTCTTTTTTTCCTTTTTTCAGAGGTTTTTATAAGGGGTAATGTGTTTATTCTTAGGTTATGGACTCAACATCTTCTTAGTGGACTTGAGCGGCAGCCAAAAAATTACAAGGTTTTTTCATGCTCATGTTAAGCCATGACAACATCCAGGGATCAAAATTAAAACGGCTATCAGGGAAGCCACCCCTACCACGGTGCCTCCACATCCTTGATACATAAAGCCCATACTCTTGTCATTCTGAGATCTTTTATTTACCGATGGCCAAGATTTGCCCCCATCCTAGGCATTCCATCTGCTGACAACAAGGCACAAGTAGTCCTAGACCAATCCTCCGAGTGATGCTTGCGCCCAAGTGCCCATATTAGCACTTTCCTTGCTTGTATAATTTTTGCGAAGCTTGCCACCTCAAATCCTCCTTCAAAAACACGGCGGTTCCCTGTCTGCCATACATTAGGGTAAAGGGGCCAATAGCGGGCCACCTAGGGAAGGCGAAGAATTGCACTCAGTGTACAGAACAGTTTTCAGCTTGGGAGGGCGCGATCAAAAGCTCAACACAAGGGCTATCTAGGATAGTAAGGCCAACTTGAATGGTGCGACACAGAAGCGGTACGACACAGTTCGAAATTCCATGTGTAACAAAAACGACCATGGAAAGGGAGATGCCGCGGGGTGTATATAGTGCATTGTGTCCAACAAGTCTCGATCTTGATATCGGACGATCAGGATTGCACCCAACTCTCGGCTAACCAGTACACCATCCGTTAGCTTGTGTTCTTCTTCTGGAGGAAACTTGTACAAGTAAGGGGCCTGCGCATTTTTGGACTGGAACCCGGCACGCTATTGGCCCCTTTACCCTATGAAGAAGAAGTATCTGACGGTTTGAGTGCTAACGAGGAGTGCATGACTACTTGAATTTTTACTTCCAAGGAAAAGGTCAGTCTTGAAAAAACTAATTTTCCTTGTTCTCTGGACCCACTTGCATACTTTTCCTGCTAGGCCTTTTATAGCTGGGTAGTCCATGAACAGGTGGGCCAGATCTTCACTAGCTAACTTGCACCCCAAGCATCGATCTGACCCAATCCGTCTCTCCTGAATCTTCACCCCCGTCAGTAGAGCACCCCAAACAACCTTCCATAAGAAAACCTTCATATATTGCGGAACCTTTTGCTTCCATATGTTCTCCATTACATGCTCCCACCTTTCCTCCGGTCATTGCTTTTTCCATAGCTTGTTAAGGGGGATAGACCAATTCTTCATTTGCATCATTGTCTAATAAATGATTTTAGTATGGGGTTTCCGCAAGAGACTGCTTCCGGCCCATTTCCAAGCATTCCAGTCCAACTCTGAATCACATATTGGCATCACTAGATTGTCAAGCACTTTCATCACTTTGTGGACAAGCAAGACCTCCAAGCTATCTAGTTGGTACAGGGCAACCATAGGTCAATGGTTTTCCAACTCTTGTTGACACTATCCCAGAAGTGCTCAAGTCGGTTCAGACCCTTATTATTCAGCTTCCTGGCTGTCTCAATCCAATAGGGAGTTTGCAGCGGATCTGCAACTTTGGAGAGCCAGGGGGACCAATGCAGGATGGAGTTCTTGAAGTATCTGGCTTCTTCCCCCCACTTTAAGACTCCTGCTACTCTATTGCATTTTCTTCCAATTCTCTTGAGCTGCCCCCCAGTCTTAAGGTAGACCACGCCGGGGCTAGCAGTTTGTCATGGACCTCCACCCCTCTCCACTTTCCACCCTTCGTGCCAAGTTTAGTTGCTTCTATCATATCTTTGATCATGACAGCCGAAACATGATCAAGTTTAGTTGCTTCTATCATATCTCTGATCATGACAGCCCAAACTGATTCCCAATGGGCCCATTGCCATCGCCTAGAAGATTTCGTGTTATTTTTCCATAAAAATGTTTTTACTGGTTTTAAGAACTCTTTCCAGTGACACTTAGCCATCTTGAGAAGCGGGCTAGTGAAGGCAATATAAGGAATCATAAAGGCATTCATCACTTTTACCCGACTTGGGAATGGGAGAAGAGCATACTCCCACCTACTCATTTTTGTTTTGATTTTTTCAAGTACCCACTCGAATATTTTCTTGTGAGTTACATCCACCCCCAAGGGGGCTCCTAGATGTCTAAAGATATTCCCTTTTGTGACAATCTCCCTTGACCAGACAGTAGGGTCAAATGAGTCAATTTCCGATAGGGAAATCATCCTTGACTTCTCTATATTACACTGGGACCCCGAAGCTACTGAGAACATTTGTACAATCTCCATAGCTTTTTTAATGACTTGGGGGCACGCCTTCAAGAGGAGGAGAGAATCGTCTGCAAATAGTTTTGCCAGGAGTTGTCTATTTCCTGGTAAAACAAGGCCTTGTACCTCCCCTTGTTCAGCACTAGCTTCGAGCGTCATGATTAAAGGATGTGATCCTATGGCAAAAAGTAGGGGGGCGAGACGGCATCCCTGTTTAATTGACCTTTTCACCCCAAAAGTGCCCACAATTCTATCGTTGAATAGGAGCTCTGATTGGGTTCCAGCCCCCATTACGCGAACCAGCGACAGAGGCGCGGCCCAAAGCCTAGAGCTTCCATGACGGCTTCTATATTTGTCTGTTCTATTCTGTCGTAGGCCTTGTCCAGGTCCAACTGCAGCAGAATGCACTCACGCTTTGTGATAGCTGCGTATTCTATGCCCACCATTGCTGCCAAGATGTTATCGTAAATGGATCTTCCTTTAATGAAACCATGTTGATGGAGGGAGATGATCTTGGTTAGTAAGGGGGCTAGTCTGAGGGCCACTGCTTTAGCTATAATTTTGTAGGCCACCGACATCATCGTTATAGGGTGCCAATGTTTCAGTTTAGAACAGCAAATCTGTTTTGGGATGGCCTTGATAAGCCCTCTCTTCACACTTCTCTCCAACGACCCTTCGACCATGGATTTATTGGCCAACCTTGTGATTGGGGCCTTGAGATCATCCCAAAATTCTCTATAGAATTCCACCGCCATCCCATCCCAACCAGGGGACTTTTCCTTGCCAAGGGCTTGCAATGCTAGTGCACATTCGTCTTTGGAAAATGCCTGTTCCAAGTTATTAGCTTATGAGTGGGGAATTTCCTTCTTAACACTCTGAAGCAAGGTCCCTCTGGCTTCTTCCACTTCTTGGGACCGGGTCTCCGTCCGTCCAATGATTTGATTGAGATAGCTCAGCATTAGACCAACCATTTCATCATGGTTATGAACTGTTGTCCCTTTCTCATCTTCGAGCGAGCAGACGTGGCCCTGGTTCTTCTTGATTTTTAAAGCCCTAAAACATTGAGCTTGATGGAGGCTTCCGGTTGCAAAAAAGTCTCCCTAGAGAGAAGTCTAGGCTTTTTGATATCTTCTAATTGATCATTAGCAAGGTTCAATTTGGCTTCAAGCCATCATTTGTGTTCGACCTCAGTAGCATGACCATTGGCTTTTATAGCGGTAAGCAATTGTACCTCCGCTGTAAGATGCAAAAGGTGATCCTCCCTAGCTTTCTTGATTCGGGGGCCCGAGGTTTTGATTGCTTTCTAGATGCTCCGAGCAAAGAGGTCCCACACGTTGTGTTTGTTGAGGTCGACATCTTTTTTTAGCTTACCCAGTGCTTTCTTGGTTAGATTCTTGAAAAGAGGGTCTTTGAATAGGTGTGCCCCTGTTACCAACAGTTTTCTTTTACCTCTTGGGGCCTGCTCCTCCTCTTCATTCTTCTTGAAATGTATGTGCAGAGGAAGGTGATCCGAGAGGATTGTTGTTGGGACTACCTTCATTTCCATCAAGGTCGGTATCCAGTCAGCTTGGTGCGAGAAATAGCATATGTCCAGTCTAGAGGCAGTGCGGGCGTACTGAAGGCTTGTGTAGGTGAACCCAAGTGTGCTGTTCCATGGGCCAACTTCCCATAAGTCGATCATGGCCCACTTTTCGCACAAAATTTGCCATTTAGACCTTTCTGAGCCAGCCAACACACTGGAGGATCCTGTTCTATCGCTGCTCTTTTCTACCATATTAAAGTCACTAACCATATTAAAGTCACTCTTTTCTACCATATTAAAGTCACTAACCAACAACCACTCCCCTTCAATAGGGGTATCTCTGAAATGCATCCATAGTTTAGCTCTATCTTTTGCATTGCAAGGTCCATACACATTCACAATGGTGAGGGGATGCCCTTCCTATCTGAATCTAATCCCCAGGATTCTGACGGATGGGTGGTTAAGAACCACCTTTGGCTTCAATTCTCTGTCCACAATGTTGAGGACGCCACTGAAGCCGTTATTTCCTTCTCCATAGAATACCAGTTTCTTTCCTGGCACCTGCTTTCTCTTGCTATGGGCATCTAGGTGGTGTTCCTGGATAGCCCAAAAGTTGATTGTCTTCTCCTTTTTTATTTCCTCCCAGAATAGGGTACTCTTCTTACGGGTTTTCAACCCCTTTGCGTTGCAAGATTGGATAGTGAGAGACTCCATCATTACTACAGGGTTCATTGGGATAGAGGAACGAATTCTTCATCATCCGAATCATTCCCCCCCCCCCCCCCCCCCCCCCCCCCCCCTTCTCCTTTGTCTCATGAGAATCCGGGGGTTCCAAGTCAGAGGATTTCTTTTCTTGTAGTGCTGCAAATGGATTGTGCAGAGGGACAATGAACCCCCCTCCTTTTGAAGGGGTGGAGGATGAATTAGATCCTTTCACCTCTAGTGTTCTTACGACTTGCAACACTTTGGAGTCTCTTGCTACTGCCTTCACTCTTTAGGCTCTTTTCAGACCAGGGACCTGGACAACCGTCGCCGTTGTCACCGTCATAAATTTGGGGGTAGCAGCGGGAGTAATGATCCTATTGTTATTGCATGTACCTTCAGAAGCTCGTTGTATGGGAATCGATTCCTCCACAGTCTTTTCCTGCATCTTCGTATCCATTTTCTCACATACCATCCCTCCTTCATCCTTCCCTGTATTTGTCCCTTCGTTATTGTCTCCCTGCTTCTCAATCCCTCCCATCAGGGATTCCATTTTGTTGGGGGCTTGTACTGTCGGAGTTGCAGTACCATTAGAATTCAAAGGGCAATCCTTGACGAAGTGACCAAAGTTGTTGCATTTAAAACATGCCCCAAAGTATGTTCCAAAGTTAAGCGGAATGGTAACAAGCCCAGCTCTGACATTGATAACCATGCTTTTAGGTGGCGTTCGAGATGCAACCCATCCAATACAAACCCTGTTTGAGGTTCTGCCAAACCCTCTCTTGCTAGGTATAAATAAGGGAGTGCCCAATTGGCTAGCAAGCATCTTGAGATTATCCCACAACCAGCTAGGCAGTCCCACAAACTCAACCCAGACCGAATGAAATGCTTGCAAAGATTCAGCTGAGTCGAACACTGGCTCCCAAGGCACCACACACACCGTAGTCCTATTAAATACTAGTGGCCCTTTGTCAAGGATCTTTTCCACATCGGAGGCCTCTTTGAATCTCACTGAGCAAAAACCTTTAGCTAAGTAGGAAGTACTTTCAACTGCTCCTCCATGACCAAGAATTTGAGGGCCCTGAAGCCATTGGATCATCTCAAACCTATTCGGGATTCTTCCACTGAACCCAAATACAAGTGTCAGCTTAGCTTGTCTGGCTAACTGTTTTTTTATAATTGCTGGAGGAATCGCTGCAGTAATAGCCTCGGCAACCTCCACCTGCTGTGGCAAAGACTTTTTTAAAGCAGAGAAGGCTCGATCTGCCAACTCGTCTTCTACCATCCCTTTGAATTTTGAATGGGAGCAAGTTCTTTTGTTGTTGTTAGGGACGGCCTCAATCATTTTGTTGACTTCCAAGAGCTCTTGTTGAAGTCTAGCTTTTGCATTCTGTAGGTTCTTGATATCTCCTTCACTTGTCATCCCTTCTGCTAAGCCTTTTCCCAAATCCCTAGAGTTAGGCCCCTTGAGTATGCTAGCAAACGATATACCTGGCTTACAAGTAGACGATGCACTTGACGCTTTATTTATATTTTCACAGATGGGTCCCTGAGGAACCCCATCTTTGATGGTTTTAACCTCGAATTTGAACCCTTGCGCTGAGCCCATTTTCTCTTCTGTTTCCACAGAGGGAACTTTTTCAGTCGGGACAATTTTTACCTCTTTCATGGTTGAAACCTTTGGCGAGCTGGGGCCTGACATTTCTGTGTCATGCATTAGTCTCAAGACCGAGCCACCGCCTACATCCATTGGCACAGCTAGCTCCGTTTCAGACCTTTTCCTTGTCGCTAACATCTATGAAAATTCGACAATGTCCTCACTTACGGCCAGCACGTGGAGTTCCATTTGCAGGTGTCACGGATTTACACCACTAGGATAAGTTGAGGATCTTGGAGTCCAAAGGCCCTATCCACCAAGAAGTGACCTCCTCTTTCTTTTTCTTTTTTTTTTTACAAAATGTTAATAATCATTTGGGAATTCAAAGGAATGAGCACCAAAAGGGCTTTATTTCCCAAGCTAAGGTATCTATAGGGAGCGTACCAAGCAAAAACAACGATTATTAACTAGGGCTAGCACTAATAATCGCGATTATTACAAAGCGAAAGTCGCTACTACTATGGTGCTATTACTAGCAGGTGGACGACGATGCCAACGAGCTCTTGAGAGCGAAGCCGAAGAGGCATCGACGGGTCTACGTTGCCCTTAATTTCCTTAGCTGCACAGCGTGCCTGCCTGCCTTGCCGAGCGAAGTCGAGGACTTGAAGGCCTGCCTGTCTGCGCAGAGAGAGCGAAGTTGAGGACTCAGGAGCAAGGGAAATGTGCCATTTCTCCGAGGAGCACCTCTCGTCTTCTGGACCCACAGAGGCTGACGCAATCAATATAAACCTTATACATAGAGTGTAACTTGTCACATTGTTATAAAGGAGATGTGAGGTTTCTACATTAAAATATGGTATATTGGTTCTTCTTTTGCTATTCATTAAGTAGAATCTTCATAGATTTCATCTCCATTGTCCACATTAACACTACTAACACAATCCTTGGTACTCTTTACCTCCATATGGGAACAGTTATCGGTTACAACAAAGTGATTTAATATTCAACACACAAGGTTGGCTGGGAGGGAGACTCATAATGGCTATCTTGGCTCTTTGTTCACATCAAATTAGCTTGGTTCATTAGTCATGAGGCTTTGCATACAATACGCATTGGCTGGAGGTATGGCGAATATGGGTAACAACCCAAGCATACACACACATATTTTCTTTGTGGTATGATGAGTTTGTAGCAGATGCACCACAATTTGTTCAATATTTGAGATAACTCCTCATGTTGATTCACTATCTTTTGTAATTGTGACATGTGGATCAATTAAAATGGTAGTTTGGATTGACTTTCAATTGGAGTCATTGTAATCAATGATGTGAGGCGGAGTGGATGCACGTGAGGCGGATGCAAGAGTGTGTGTGCAAGAGAGTGTACACTCTATGTGGGTGGAGCTATAGTGGATAATACACCACGGCTCCTTATTTCTTTATGTATTAAAGAATAAGGTTAGAGTTAGAGATGGGTGGCGTCCGACACCCGGCTAGTATGGCACGCACCCTTACAATCTCCCACTTGAAGACCATAGTGGCCCAAATGGCCTATGTTAGTACAAACTTGTACAACTGTGAAGCATCATGAGGCTTCACCCTATGCCCATCATCTCAATGCAATGTGTGAACCGCTCTATGGCTAAGCTCTTCGTAAGAGCATCTCCAGGGTTGTCATCCGTGTGAACTTTGACTAACTCAATGCGTTTGCTAGCCAAAATATCCCATATCACATGATACTTGACCTCAATGTATTTCGACTTGGAATGAAATACGGGCTTCTTTGCTAACGCGATCGCACTCTGGCTGTCACAATGTAACACCAGAATCTGGTGTTTATCAAGGTCTCCCACTGCAAATAGCCAACCATGCCAAACATTTTTGTACCTTTTAGAAAATCTAGCAACATGCCTTCGGTGTAATAGCAATTGCCAAGTATCGATGACATCCGTGGATCAAGAGCTATCTCCTTGAGATATTGAAGCATTGCCGGTTGGTCTTGCTTTTGCATCAAAAAATTTAACCCCTTAACAAATTCAATTAAAATTGAGTTACACACACTAAAACCTGATGATTGTACTCAGTCGAGGTTTTGGCCAATGTGCTTACATGGGGATAAGCCATGCTTCTTATTGAGATTGATTCTTACTCAAGCTTCATTGTCTGTGCTCTTCAAACCAATCTTTGGTATTTGCTAATAGTGTATTGGCAAAAATGTGATGCTTATGGTAATTTTCATACGCCTTGCTTGTGTCTTGAGTGCCTAAATTGAGGCATCCAGTTCAGTTCACCAGAGGCATTCCGCAATAGGATCTTATTATTTCAGTAGAATAACATCGCTTTTGGATTTACTCCACATGTGGAGAGGAAATGTACCCATGGACTTAGACATAGAGCGCCGCAAATTTTTATGTCACATACAAGTCCAAATGCTAATGCATTGTTTGACTGATCTGCATTAGTGTGTTGCATTTCATTTTTTGAAAGGGACAATCTCTTTAGAGGGTAGTATGTATCTACGATTTTGGGTTCAAATTTTTGAAGCGAATCCAAGAAGATACTAATGTCAAGTTAAAGTGAAAGAGCCGGGGAGGGGGGGGAGGGTGTAACATTTAATGGCCTAGTAACTTGTGTGTAGCGGAAAATAGCATGAACATAGTGAGCATTTCATTAGAATAGAATCCTAATGAGCATAACAAGTGTGCTTGGGTGGAGAGAGCAACAAAAATCATAACAGCTAGTTAGATAGGCATGAACAATACTTCAAAAGAGCGAGAAATTAAGCTATTGACAACAGGTGAGGACCGCATTTACATGGAGCCAGTCCCCCTCCAAAAGGCTTTGTATTATAGGTTTCCCCCATCAAGGGAGACATTTTACAATACAATTCTTTGTGTTCCTTCAATAACTAGCTAGTACAATGAAGATGGAAGCTTCAAGCACTAAGCAAACACTTATAAAACACAACATAAATTCCCTCACGGTCTCAGACCCAAGACCTCACACACCTTCGAAGATGGTGAGAGCTAGCGGGGTATGAGAGTAGATTGAGAGAAGAAGGAGTAGTCTTACATGAAAGAGGTACATCTCCTGACAAAATCACTCATAATAGCTTAGCATAGCTTAGTAATTAGCATGGTAGAGGAGATGAGCATGCATTGAAGCTTGGCTCTTGGTTGGATTTGCATCACAAAGCCAACAGTTGTTGGTGTAGGCCTCCCTTCCCACAAGCTTGGAGTAGATGATGAGCTTTCCATTAAAGCTTGAGAAGGAGAGAGAGTCTTCTTGCTTCACACACGAGCTTGTGTGAGTGTGTAAGTGATAATGCCTTGACAAATCCAGTGCCCTCTCTCTCTTGGTCGACCCCTCTTGCATTTTACTCATGCAGGCACCCCATTGGCCCATGCCAGGCTTAGCCAGTAAGAATTAAGTAGCATAAGTGATAGCCTTCCAACATGTGTCCCCCTTTCCCCTTTTGTGAGAGCTTTAGGTAATTAAATGATGCAACTAAACTCTCACCCCTTTGTCTTCTGGCCAATCGGAATCGTGCAAGCCATGGGGCTACTGAATGCTCATTGGACCCCTTGGCAGACTGTCCAATAGTCTTATAGAGAGCTTAAATCTTATTGGTTCTTTTATTAAGAGTTTTTAAATGAATTAAACTAGATTTACTCTAGACTAATTCTCATTGGTCCACCTCCATGGCCATCCAATAGGATTTGAGTGCACCTTGTGGGCAATTGGCCTAGGGAGTTGACATGTGTCCATTATGCCCTTTGTGTAAAGGGAAGCCTTTGAGTGTGTATGTGTGTGTTCTCTCACAAGTTTCTCTCTCTTCCCCTACCGTTAGGGCTCGCCCCCTCCTCTTTAGGAGTCATGAAGACTTTTTGGCACACTCACTAAGCATCCAATTTCCCTAAGGTTTGACCATTGGACACAATATTTGAATTTTAGAACCTTAGCATTTTGGAAGTCTTAATGGGTTGAACCTTAGGGTCCTTAAAGCCCATTGTTGCACATTGCTCTTTTGCAGATATGGTCCCCCCCTTTGGATCCCTATTTTCTCTCCTTTGGTTGGATCCCTACTGTGGCTGGTCTGCCAGTTTAACCAATATTGTCGCTTTTTCTCCCCTGGCACTTCCCCATATTGAATGATCAGTTTAACATGAGAAAATCATTTAGGAGAATTAGATATTAGCTATTATGACATTAGCTCTCTCTTGAAATCATAGTCGTCCTCTACTATGGGGTAGAGAAAATAAAGCCTATTCATTAGTCCTTTTTCTAGCGGTAGAGGATCCCTATCTTACCCTACGACATCGTTCTAGAATGGATGACTAATCCATTTGGCGCTTGAGAGCCTAAGGCTGCCACAAGCATGTTTGCACATTAGTCGCATCAATCTTCCATAGTAGAGTGACAAGCTCTACTTGGTGTTTGGGAGACGTCGTCTCCGCAAACTTGATTCTAAGCATGCATACTACTTCACATTTGTGCACAATAAAGAAAAAGAGAGTCTTATAAGACAAAAAGTTTGTTCATTTTAAACATTTGTACATTTTCTTACTCTAGGAAAGCATTGTAAGCATTGACAAGGTTCAGGTTATCCTTTAATTGTATGCCTTGCATCCATCTAGCATCATCAAAAGGATAATTCTTAAACTTAATAAGATACCGTCGGATAGTCTTACCACCTCTTAATACCTTGTCTTCATGTCGGAGAATGGACTCGGGCTACAGCACCTCTTCTTGGTCCTCGATCTTTGGTGGGTCTTCAATAGTTGGTTCTTGAGGTGGCTCTCCTTTGTAAGTCTTTGGTAGGCTCACATGGAAAGCAATTTGTATGAGCCAATGACTAGGCAACTTGAGTTGATAGGCCATCTCATTGATTGGTCTAAGAATCTGAAAGGGACCATATAACCTTTTTGCTAACTTAGCATAGTACTTTTGGTGTCCCGTAGGATTCTTCCCCGTTGTGTGCCTTAATCGAGCCTTGGGGAATTTAAGAAAGACCCAATCATTTTCTTTAAATGCTTGGGCTCTTTTTGTGCTTATCAGCAGCAGCCTTTTGCCTTTGCTATGAGATAGAGATAGCATCCTTAATCTTTTGGAAATATTCTTGTAGGTCTCGGCTATACTCATCTGTAGCAAAGATCTTCCCATGTACCTTAAGTAGCATGGGACTTTTAGATCTTCCCTCAATTACCTCAAAAGGTGCTTTTCCCATGGAAGTATGTAGATTGTTATTGTAGGCATACTCCATTAAGAGTAAGTACTTCTCCCATTGGGATCTTTGATCTACTTCTGTCACAGAGGCTTTTAGTAGATCAAGAATTGTTAGGTTAGCTATTTCACTTTGGCCATCCGTTTGCGGATCATTACTTTCTCACGTAGTGAGTTTGTAACACATAGTCTATTTCCATAGAGAAGATAACCATCTTGTAAAGTAAATGGTTCCTGTTTCTTCCCTAGTGCAAGAGCTATAATCACATCTCTAAAATATGGACCAATAGCATACTCATCTATCATAGAAGATAGATCATTGTGAGTTGCTATGGAAACCGCATTCACTCTCGGCCGTCTTGAGAATGCATTGGCTACTTGATTATGCTTGCCAACAATGTGAGCAATATGAAAATGAAATTGTGAAAGGAAATTTATCCACCTCATTTGTTTGTCGGAAAGCTTGGTGTGCATCATGAAGTACTTAAGGCTTTGGTGATCCGTCCGCAGGATGAAAGGAGTCCCCAATAGATAGTGCTTCCATGAGTCTAAGGCATGTAGAATTGCGAGGAGTTCCTTTTCATATATGCCTAGAGCTTGCTCAACAGGGTCGAGCCTTCGACTTTCATAGGCTATGGCGTGCCCTTCTTGGAGAAAAACAGCTCCAAGGCAATCACCACAAGCGTCACATTGGACCTCACATGGCTTTGAGAGATCCGGCAATGTAAGCACAGGTTGAGAGATAAGCTTTTCTTTTAACTTTTTGAAAGCATTGTTCTCCTTGGCAGACCATGTATACCTAACGTTTTTCTTTGTTAGGTCATGTAATAGTCCCACAATTTGTGAGAACTTTTCTATGAAGCGTCTATAGTATGCAGACATACCTATAAAGCTTCTTAGTTCATAAAGATTCCTTGGTTTAGGCTATCCTTTTATAACCTCTAACTTTGATGGATCCATTTGGATGCCATCTTGAGAGATAATGTGACCTAAATGTTGAAACTCTTGTAAAAAAGACTAAAAAATTTTTTTATTAACATAAAGTTTATTCTCTCTTAAGACTTGAAATATTACCTGGAGGTGTTGCTTGTGTTCGTCTAGTGCATTAGAGTAGATAATAATATCATCAAAGAAACTCCAGTAAAGGTTCGAATAGCTTCTCCATCAAGCGGTTGAAGGTGGCTGGTGCATTGGTCAAGCCAAAAGGCATGACAATGTATTCGTAAAGAGCAAACGTAGTGCGAAATGCGGTCTTTACAATGTCTTGATGGACTATCCTTATTTGATGGTAGCCACTTTTTAGGTCAATCCTACTAAAGTAGGTGGACCCTTGTAACTTATCAAATAGGTCTTCTACCCGTGGAACGGGAAACCTATTTTTGATAGTGATCCTATTTAGTTCTTTATAGTCGACACACATATGATATGTGCCGTCTTTCTTTTGCACTAATAACACGGGTGAACAAAATGGAGATGAGCTAGGCCTAACCATGCCTTTCTCAACTAACTCATGCACTTGCCGCATAATCTCCTCTTGTTGAGCTTGAGAAACTCTATAAGGAGGTTTATTAGGCGGTGAGCTTCCTGGAAGAAGTTCAATTGCATGGTCATCATTGCCTCATTTAGGAGGCAGTTCACAAGGGATGTCGTCAATAAAAACATCTTGAAACCCCTTGAGAAAATTGGATAAGTCTAATTCCTTGTGATTGTTTATATTTTCTTTTGCTAAAGCATTAGGTTCATTTTGATAATCTTTAGCAAAAAACATGTACACGGAAATAGAGCTCTTTATTGACTTATTGAAAGTTTCCGTATGTATAATGGGTATGGTGTTACCCATCTGTTTGGCATCTATGTACATATATTTTTCCCTGTACTTTTCTTTAAGGGAATTTAACATTAGCAGCCATGCAATCAAACCATGGTGCCCCTAGGATTACATCCTCGTGCTTGAGAAGAGAGATAAAGAAGTCCTCTTTGTCCACATAGCTTTGGACATGGAGCCTCAATTTCCCGATTAAGGGAGTGACTGAAGCTTCTTGCCCCTTGAAAGCACCATCTGTGGGTAGGACATCTCCCATCTCATAGTCTTGGATACCTAGCTTGGTGGCCAACTCTGTGTATATGAAAAGAGAATAAAAGCATCATGTTCTCTTACCTTTCCCCAAGCATGGCATAGAGGAGATCCTTTGCGGTGAGATTCCTCTTCTTGGATTTCGACCAAGGTAGCTCTAGGAGGCTCATGGCGGGTGTCCCTTCTCCTTAGCTTTGTTGTTATTGTAATTGCCCTTAGGAGACTTTTGGACATTGTCCTTCCCCTTAGGCTCATTGGAACCCTTGTTTTCCGTGGGCCTAGGATTTCTCTTAGCCCCTATTTGCAAGTGATTCAAGAAGCCACCATAGTATGTGTCGGGGTATAAAGCCCAATGTGGTCGCCCAGGTAAGTGGGCGGACCGCCACGTATGTACACATATTCTTTTGTAAAAACCTAATAAGAACTCACTATGCTCTACACATTACAGTAGAGCGAGTTCACCATATCGTCGTGCTCTTCTTCTCGCACTCTCTCTCGCGTCGCACTTCCGCTCGTACTCCTTCAACTGGTATCAGAGCTCAGATCGAGGCTTGGGGCAGCACTACAGGAGGCTAGAGTCACCAGCTCAGATTGCAGTGAAATTCGACAAGTGAAGACACGGCCCCAAATCCTGTGGGAAGGCCCGACGGGCTCGGTGTTTTCAAGATTTCATTCTGAGGTCATCTCGGCCACCGTTCGGCTTCGACAAAGGTCTGCGCAAGCCATTTTCGACTACGTGGTCTCAGCGGGTGCAGATCTGACTCTGCAAATTTGGGGTTTTCGCCCTACAACTGCAGGTGCTGAGGATATCGACACTCCCAGAGTGTTGATTTGTGGTTGTCTACACATCGAAGGACGGCTCACAGTTCTTGGAGGCGTGTCACATACGACACGGGCGCATCTACACACAGACTGTAGGCGACATCCACTAGTTCATCAGGTAGCTTGTGTTTGCTGCTTGATATTCCAGATTTCATCCTGACATTGCAGGTACTTCCACATGGGATGTATTGTCAGAGATGATGTATGTTTGTTGAGGGTTTGCTAGCTGTGATTCACGCAGCAAACAACCGCCGCAGCGGTTACAGCATATAGTGAGAAATTTGTGGATGTATGACTTTGTGGGAAGTCTATGTACTGTCAGATTTACTGCAGCCTTTGTTGAGGGTCGAGTGAGGTTTTATTGAGCTGGGGGATTCTAGAATTTTGAGATCCTTTCGGTGATACAGGTCTTGGAGCGATCCATCGAGCACCCTTAGATAGGCAGCTAGGATGTATTGGCTGTGAGTTAGACAGTTGGGATTGCATCTTTTCTTTACTGTCGTTGAGGCATTGTCGCAGTCTATGCTTATAGGACAGTGACAGGACAGTCAGAGACAGTACATGTGCAGCACAGGTTTACCCACAGCTTACAGTGTCAGAGAGACAGTGGTTTTTTGAGCTGTTTTTTGGTCTGTTTTTTAGTACACCATAGCCATTTTACAAAGGAGACTCTGCCAAAATTTATGCAAAATCTGAAGCTTTCTTGGTTCATTTGACAGGTTGATATTAGTTCAGAGGTCAGTTTACAGGGGAAACTCTGCCGAATTTTTCCTAGGAAAGTAAACAACTGTGAAGCGCAGCTATGGATGGATCACAGGACACTGCTCTTTACAATATCAAGAAGCTGGATGGAACCAATTTCCCATTGTGGAAGAAGCAGATTTGGCACGTGTTGGTACAAAAGAAGCAGATAAAACCTATAAAGCTCAAGGGGATAAAACCAGAAGATATGGACGAAGATGAATGGAGCGAAATGGATGAATCGGCACTTTCTACCATTATGCTGACTTTGGCAGAAAGCGTTTACTTCAATGTAGCAGACGAGATTTCGGCTTATCAAGCATGGTTAAAGTTGAGTGATCTTTATGAGAAGCAGAGTGCAGCTTCACAGGTATACTGGCTTAAGAAGCTTGTTGACTTGAAGATGAAAGAAGGGACACCTATGTCCAATCATCTGAATGAATTCAACACAATCTATAGTCAGTTGTCAGCTCAAGGTGTCAAGTTTGATGAACCTCTTAGAGCTATATTCCTGTTGATCACATTGCCGGAAAGTTGGGACACTTTTTCCACAGCTTTGAGTAACTCTGCACCTCCAGATGGTTTGAACATAGCAGGTGTAGAAGGATGTCTGCTTACTGAAGAAACCAATAGAAAGACAACGTACAAAGGAGAAGAAACAGCCTTAGTTGTCAGGGGAAGGACCAAAGAAAAGTACAAAGGTGGAAAGAGGAATCAGTCTCGTAGCAAGTCCCGCAGTGCTAAAGGCAAGAGTGACATAGAATGCTACCATTGTCGCAAGAAGGGTCACATGAAAAGAGACTACAGATAATGGAAAGTAGAAAAAGGCAAAGAGAAAGCTGAAGACCATGGTGAGAAGAACAAGTCCTCAGTGAAGATTCAAGAAATAAATGTGACAAACACTGTTGCAGAGGATGACAGTCTAGTGTCAGGAGACATCTACTTCTTGAAGAATACAATGGACTCGGCTCTTCTTACAGCATCTGATGGAAATGCACTGAGTGGCTGGATTATAGACTCAAGGGCATCACTTCATGTGTCTCCAAACAAGGAGTGGTTTACCTCTTATGTGACCACTAAAGATCATGTTCGGCTAGGCAATGGGCAGACATGTGAGATCTTAGGTGTTGGAGATGTTCAATTGAAGTTTCAGAATGGCTCTTCTTTCACGCTGAAGAATGTGAGACATGATCCTGCAATTACAAAGAGCTTGATCAGCACAGGTTTACTTGATGATGTTGGCTACATCACCACTTTTGGACAGAACATGTGGAAGATATCCAAGGGTTCTATGACAGTAGCACATGGAGTAAAGTTTGGAGGACTTTACATGATTTATGTATCAAATGTCTCTAAAAATGTGATCAATGTAACCTAGCAGCCAAACGTTTCTTTGTGGCATAGCCGGTTAGGACATATGTCCAAGAAGGGAATGGAAATCTTGTCTCGTTCTGGTTATTTGCCTGGCTTTTCATTTAATGATTTTGAATTTTGTGAACATTGTCTGTATGGTAAGCAAACACAGCAGCCACATAAGCATAGAAGCAGTAGAAGAGATACACAGTTGGCACTTGTTCATAGTGATTTGTGTGGACCTATGCCTAACCTATCTCTAGGGGGAGCTTCTTACTTTATGAAATTTATAGATGATTACTCGAGGAAAGTATGGGTTTACTTTCTCAAGCACAAGGATGAAGCGTTTAGTGTTTTCAAAACGTTTGTGACACTTGTGGAGAATCAGAGTGGCAAGAAGCTTAAATGCTTACGCACTGACAATGGTGGAGAGTACGTTTCAAAGGCCTTTCAGGACTTTTGTGAGTCAAAAGGTATAAAACGTGAACTTACGGCTCCTTACAATCCTCCTCAAAATGGTGTTGCTGAGAGGATGAATAGGACCATACAAGAGAAGGTCAGAAGTATGTTGTCTAATGCAAAATTGCCAAATGGGTTTTGGGCTGAAGCTGTATCAACAGCTGTTCATCTTATAAATAGATCTCCTAGCAAGGTTTTGCAGAAGGATTTAGTGACAGAGATGGTATGGTCAGGCAAGGTGCCCCCATACAAGCATCTCAGAGTCTTTGGTTATGAGGCATATACTCACGTTGCAAAGGAATTTAGGAACAAACTTGAGCCAAAGAGTAGAAAGTGTATCTTTCTAGGCTATGGTAATTCTGGTGAGATGGGGTACAGACTTTGGGATCCCGAATCCAGAAAGGTTATCCGCAGCAATGATGTTTACTTTAATGAAGCCAAATATTATTCTAAACCAGAGAAAGTTAAGGAGATTAGAAGAGTTGTCTTCCAAGAAGATGGACCTGCACGTGCAAGACAAAATATCAGGGCTCAAGAGGAGCAAGGACAGGATAGATTGGAACCACAGGTTGTGGCTGAGCCTGAGCCACCTATTGTGCGTAGATCTGGACGTGTCACGCGACCTCGTGATAGCTTTGTTCCATCTATGAACTATGTCATGTTGACTGATTGCAATGAGCCTTCATGTTACAAGGAAGCAGTGCAAATGAAGGACTCCGGGAATTGGCAATTGGCCATGTAGTCAGAGATGACAGCTCTGCATAAAAACCAGACATGGAGGCTGGTTAAATTACCACGGGGCAAAAAGGCTCTACCTTGTAAATGGGTTTACAGGTATAAGATCACCGCTCATGATAGTCAGCCAAAGTACAAAGCAAGCCTTGTTGCCAAGGGCTTTAAGCAAGAACAAGGCATTGACTTTGATGAAGTCTTCTCTCCGGTGGTCAAAATGACTACATTGAGATGCTTTCTTGCATTGGTTGCCATATTAGATTTGGTGTTGCACCGAATGGATGTCAAGACAGCGTTCTTGCATGGTGATTTAGATGTGGAAATTTACATGCAGCAGCCAGAAGGGTTTGTTGAGAAAGGCAAGGAAGATTGGGTATGCCAGTTGTTAAAGAGTCTTTATGGCTTAAAACAATCACCAAGGGCATGGTACCATAAATTCCACAAGTTTATGCTTTCGCAAGGCTACAAACGTAGTGAGTTCGATCACTGTCTATATACAAAGAAGGCTAAGGATGGTAGTTGGCTGATCCTTATTTTGTATGTGGATGACATGTTGATTCCTGGCAAGCACTTGGAAGAAATTTCAGCTTTGAAGTCAAAGATGGCAAAATCGTTTGACATGAAAGACATGGGTGAGGCAAGTCATATACTTGGTATGCGCATTGAGAGAGACAGATCAAAGAAGTTGATTTGGTTATCTCAAATAGAGTATATTGACAAGGTTTTGCAACATTTCAATATGGAGAAGGGAAAGGCACTGAGTGTTCCATTGCCACCATATGTGAAACTTAGCAAACAAGATTGTCCTCTGTCTGAGGAAGAACAGGCTGAAATGGATAAGATTCCATATGCGTCTGCAATGGGTAGTTTAATGTATGCAATGATTTCTACTCGCCCAAACATTGCATTTGCAGTGGGAGTAGTAAGTCGATACATGTCAAACCCAGGCCAGAAACATTGGGAGGCAGTGAAAGGAATATTGAGATACCTGAAAGCTACAAAGAGTATGCGTATATGCTATGGAGTCAGGAGCTAAGTGTAAAGGGTTTTACAGACTCAGATTATGCAGGTGACTTAGAAAACTGAAGGTCTACGTCAGGGTATGTCTTTACATTGGTTGGTGGAGCAGTATCATGGCGTTCTAGATTACAAGATTGTGTTACTCAGTCTACTACAGAGGCTGAATATGTTGCAACATCAGACGCATGCAAAGAATCAATTTGGCTTAATCGACTAGTAACAGATTTGGGAATCAAAGAAGAGAGGCCTGTGTTATATTGTGATAGTCAAAGTGCTATACAATTGGCTCGCAATCCAGTTTATCACTCAAAGACAAAGCATGTGGATGTGAAGTACCATTTCATCAGGGAAATGCTCGAGGATAAGCAACTTCAGCTTGTCAAAGTTCACACCAAAGAAAATCCTGCTGATCTACTTACAAAAGGACTTCCCTCAGAGAGCTTTGCGCATTTTTGCAAGCAGTTAGGTGTAGGGTAGTATATCACTTCTCTACATCTCTTGTATATTAGCTTGTATAGTAGCTTCTCTCACACTTAAAGTACCACATTAGACTTTAAGTGGGAGGTTGTTGGGGTATAAAGCCCGATGTGGTCGCCCAGGTAAGTGGGCAGACCGCCAGGTATGTACACATATTCTTTTGTAAAAACCTAATAAGAACTCACTGTGCTCTACACATTATAGTAGAGCGAGTTCACCATATCGTCGTGCTCTTCTTCTCGCACTCTCTCTCGCGTCGCACTTCCGCTCGTACTCCTTCAGTATGGTGTATAGTTGCAGATATGTTGCATGGCCTTTGGGAGTTGATATACTCCGCCATTTCTTCAGTTAAGCCCACACAAAATTGTTGTTTTTGCTCTCTAAAATCGATCTTTTTGAAGAAAGTGGCTTTGAGATGTAAGTCCCAAAACTTGTCAACACCATTCCGTGAGTTCTTTGTCTTTGGCATCGGTGGCCAAAAACTGCTTCATGATGAAAGCTCTTAGAGCTTTCCATGTTCGTGGAGCTTCACCGTTCGCCTGTAGGCTAGACCACCATTGCCTGGTGGACTTTTGAAAGTTCATGGATACATGGCATAGCTTAGAGGACTCCATGAAGCCCTCATCTCCAAACACCGCATTGAATTATTGGATAAAGGCCAAGACTTTGTTCGTAGCACCAAAGGTGCCATCGTAGGTAAGGAAAGAGATTCTCTTTCCTCCCTCTTTAAACTTCTTGAGCTTGGACAACCTCTTCCATGCGGCATAGGATTTCGTATGGCCTCTTATTTTTTATGGTTCAAACGTTGCACCATCCCTTTCTTCAAAAGATGAACAATTTGAGGAAGATGGAAAAGAGGCTGACCTCTTTCTCGCCTTTTTCTTGCCTTGATCCTCTTTGTTTGTACCATCAGTTTCTTCATAAGAGGAAGAGGATGAAGAATATGGAGAAGAGGGTGACCTCTTTCTTGCCTTTTTCTTCTCTTGGTTTATGTCATCCCTCTTTGAATCATGGTGTGGAGAAGTGTGCGATGGTCTTCTCCGTATGGAGAGCGTTTTGTCCGCCGTCTTCATGGAGCCATCTCCGCCGAGGTGGAAGGAAACTCACTTCTTTCTCGTTCTTTTGGTGGGGGCTCTTGAGTTCTCCTTTGGGAAGGAGATGCATCATCAAGAAGGAAAATTTTGAGCCCTTCATATGGATCCTCTTCTTCTTCCTGAATCGGAGAGAAGCCTCTTTTGGAAGTCTCACAAGGAGGCTTCCTAGGTACTCTCTCTTCATGGTGGAGAGATTATAGAATCCCATGAGCACGAAGCTGCCGTTGCACTTCACTTTGGAGGGATGGATTGCCCATGGCTTGTTGAAGCCTAGAAACAAGGTAGTTAACAAGCATAGGGGCATCATTAGTAGCCTGCTCATTAGCAAACTCAAAGCTATCAACATTAATTTCACTCTCTTTACTATTGTCAGCCATTCTAACAACTTTTAGATGTAAATGTTTTTCGGTGTACTTTGGCACTTCAAGCCCTAGTTTCTACTCCTCTTTACCCCTTTAGAAAAACACTCAAGCTATTTTACCCGTGTCTCGAATATCATTAATTGCAAGGAATAGAAGAGAGAGTCTTTCAACACCAAAACAGCACCGGCTCCTGTCAAGCTTCTAATAGCTCAATAATGGTTAAGCCGTAGGCAAGCCCCGTAGGACTCCACTATTAAGACCATAGCTCTCGATGGTGATGCCCCGTTATCTGCACGAAGGCAGACGCACTGCAAGGCAATAACAACCATTTATAGCTAGCTTGAGGACCTCCCTTCTTGAGCAAGAAAAGAGAAACCTTGTGCTCTAATAATAATGTAACATTTAATGGCCTAGTAACTTGTGTGTAGCGGAAAATAGCACGAACTTAGTGAGCATTTCATTAGAATAGATTCCTAATGAGCATAACAAGAGTGCTCGGGTGGAGAGAGCAACAAAAAGCATAACACCTAGTTAGATAGGCATAAACAATACTTCAAAAGAGAGAGAAATTAAGATATTGACAACAGTTGAGGATCATATTTACATGGAGCCGATCCCCCCTCCAAAAGGCTTTGTATTATAGGTTTCCCCTGTCAAGGGAGACTTTTTACAATATAATTCTTTGTGTTCCTTCCATAACTAGCTAGTGCAATGAAGATGGAAGCTTCAAGCACTAAGCAAACACTTATAAAACACAACATAAATTCCCTCACACTCTCAGACCCAAGACCTCACACACCTTCGAAGATGGTGAGACCTAGCGGGATATGAGAGTAGATTGAGAGGAAGAAGGAGTAGTCTTACAAGAAAGAAGTACATCTCCTCACATAATCACCAATAATATCTTAGCATAGCTTAGTACTTAGCATGGTAGAGGAGGTGAGCATGCATTGAAGCTTGGCTGTTGGTTGGATTTGCATCACAAAGCCAACAATTGTTGGTGTAGGCCTCCCTTCTCACAAGCTTGGAGTAGATGATGAGCTTTCCATTAAAGCTTGAGAAGGAGAGAGAGAGAGAGTCTTCTTGCTTCACACATGAGCTTGTGTGAGTGTGTAAGTGACAAATTCCTTGACAAATTCCTTGTGTAAGTGTTTTTAAATGAGTTAAACTAAATTTACTCTAGCCTGATTCTCATTGGTCCACCTCCATGGCCATCTAATAGGATTTGAGTGCACCTTGTGGGCAATTGGCCTAGGGAGCTGACATGTGTCCATTATGCCCTTTGTGTAACGGGAAGCCTTTGAGTGTGTGTGTTCTCTCACAAGTTTCTCTCTCTTCCTCTACCTTTAGGGCTCGCCCCCTCCTCTTTAGGAGTCATGAAGACTTTTTAGCACACTCACTAAGCATCCAATTTCACTAAGGTTTGACCATTGGACACAACCTTTGAATTTTGGAACCTTAGCATTTTGGAAGTCTTAATGGGCTGAACCTTAGGGTCTTTAAAGCCCATTGTTGCACATTGCTCTTCTGCAGATGGCCCCCCCTTTGGATCCCTATTGTGGCCGGTCTGCCATCTTAACCAATATTCTAGCTTTTTCTCCCCTGGCACTTCCCCATATTAAATGATCAGTTTAACATGAGAAAATCATTTAGGAGAATTAGATATTAGTTATTATGACAGGGGGGGTTTTGACGAGGTGTGCAACTGAGGACTCGTGGCAGGGACAAGCAATTGAGGAGGCAATGCATGGTGCCAGGCCAGGGGGGCAAAGCATACAGAACATGCATGCCATACATGGTAGCATAACCATGGAGTGTATACTGAATGTTGTGCATATTCTTTTTTTAAAAAACATTGAATAGGGTCAACCTACTGATGCGCAGACATGACCGGTGAGTTGGTTAGCTTAGCGCAGATCGAATCTTGCCCTGCCTAGCGTGAGCTCAAAATACCTATGCCAAGATCCTGCCATTGACTTCAAATCAACGACATTGGCACACAGTTCTGGGCATTCGACAACGTGCAGATACAGGTTCAGAATTTTCGTAAGACAATGGCAAATTGTGATGTGTCCATGCCCAATTGTGCAAGGCACTTCTGGTATCAGCTCAATCTGTCAGACCGTCAATGTCGCCAAGGGATTACACCTCTACATGCATGGCATACCAATTAGATTGACATAATTCCATCTTATTACTATTTACGCTTCCACTATAACACTAACTACTCTGTCAAGGACGAGATATTTTATTGATATCTTCAAACATTTTTTATGTTTATTCACAGGAAAAGTGCCATACCTAAGTCACTCTGGTACAATCATGACCATATATACACTAGGTGGGTCCAGATGTGAATTATGGTACTTCTCTCTACAAGAGCGTTGTACACGCACACTGTTGTACGCTTATAGGATAAGCTATGACATAGACATGGTCTGCACTGGAGCATATGCAAGGGACATACAACACATTAGAATAACGGGTTTTCCTCATCCCCACATTCTCTCTCTCTCTCTCTCTCTCTCTCTCTCTCTCTCTCTCTCTCTCTCTCTCTCTCTCTCTCTCTCTCTCTCTCTCTCTCTCTCTCTCTCTCTCTCTCTCTTGCCAATTATTATGCAGGAAAGGTGAAACTAGGAATGATTTTATTGAAATCTTTCTATGTCAATACGGTAACAGGAAGGACTAAGAGATAACATGAAGTGCTAAGAGCCAAGAAACTTGCCATCTATTTTGGAATGGCTAAGAGCCATCTATTTGTAGTAATTAATGATTGCTTTCAAGATCGAACAAATCTATTTAGTTGAGTACCTATCGATTATAATGGCCAAGCAAGAGTCTTGCCATTAGCCCTTCTTGGGGCATTGTTTAGCACTACACACTTAAAGTGTGAAAGTCAAGTTAAGTTTTTGAACGTCTTAAACTCGTAAGGGCTTATCTCTACCAAGGTACATAGATGAAGCCAACATTTCCGACAGCACAGCTATTCACAAAACCCAAGATTATGGATTTTTTAGTCTAAAAAAGATCTAGTTGTGAATACAATTCCAACTTCAGTGGAGCTCCTATTAGCACTAAGAGTGTCGATATGAGTACAGGTTTGGGGTAAGACCCAACTCATGATCACTAAATCACTTATTAAGGGCTGATGGTCAATTCTTGGAACCTTCACACTTGCACTTTCAAGGAAAAAGTTCACAAGCTGCCAAGGGGTTGTCAGGACACCGGCAAGGCCAGACTAGACAAGGGCAGGGCAGGGCTAGGCGGTGTGGAACAGGGAGTCCAACTACGGCAAAGGGCAAGGGGCTTGTCTATATAATGGGTGGTTGGGTGGTGGACTCTGAGTCTCTAGTTTCCCTTGTCTTACAGTGGTATCAGAGCTTGTGTCTATTTTGGGAAAGGGGAAGGGAGTGGTGCTTTCTAGCCACTCAAGGCTTGCATGTCGGGGTCCAACACAGTGGGGATCACCCCTTAGCAAGGAGGTCGACGAAGACGAAGCCGTGGGCACGCGAGCTTGGCAAGGCAGGGCCGCCCGGTGCAGGAGCACCAAAATGCCGGCGTGCGGGCTTGTTGGAGGCGCAAGGGCATGCTCAGCATTTTTCGACAAGGGGCGAAGCCCCTCAAGCCTTGCATCATCTGCCCCAAGCTCTCCAAGCCTCTGCACGATGCCCGCTCAAGGCCATAGCCGACTGTGCGTTCATTTTCCCACTTGAGGGCGCCCAACCCCCTTAGGGGTAGTGGCCATAGACAAAAAAATCAAGCCTAAGGGGCGGTACCCACAGTGGGTACCCCACCCCCCTACTCCACTACGTGCGAGTATGGCAAGGCCGAAAAGGACGGCATCAATGAATCAGGCGCACATTCCGACAAAAATTTCCTGCGTATTACGCAGAAACTCAGAGATTTCAAGACAACCAATCTGGCGGAGTTGCAGTACAAGTTTTTGGTGAAATCAATTACCGCTTTCAAGCCTAATTGATTCGGCTATCAAGAACTAGTGGAATTCCATATACGGCGGACAATTCGAATCATTTTCCACAGGACTACTCTCAATTTTGACGAAATTAGAACACATAATAGTCACGTGCTTGCTAGTATACATGGTAATACACGCACTCAGTATGGGCACAATAAAAGAAAATTTATAGTTGCTAATTCAGATGCATCTAAAAAACCCAAGGGGTCCTCTCTCTCTTGAGGATTTTGATAAAGCCAAGAAAGAAAAAATATGTTTTCAATGTTTAGGGAGAGGTCATGGCAAAAAGGATTGTCCCAAGGGGAAATCTGCTGCTCAGGGAAAGGAGAAAGCAGTGCACACGGTGCAACTGCTGCCTCTTGAGTCTTCCTCAAGATTCTCTACAGTGGAAGTAACACACATTGAGGTGGTGCATGAATGTTGTCTCACAGCTTCCATGTGGCAACCAACCTTTGGACCACATGAGTTAGTACGTATGCACGGATATCTGCAAGGGCACAAGGTGCGCATCTTGGTAGATGACAGTGCTACTCACAATTTCATCAATTATGGAATGGTGAAAAAACTCAAACTACCTCAAACTCCGAGTACCCACCGCTACAAGGTAGCAATGATGAATGGACATGATACTGAAATATGGGATGCTCAATGCCGAGCTGTTCCATTGGAAGTACAAGGGTACTCTACATGTTTAGATTTTCAGGTTATGAACATGGAAAGGGCTGATGTGGTTCTTGGTAGGGAGTGGTTACATACTAGGACCATCACTGAAGCGTCGCTATGAGCACAACATCTTGATGTTTGAATCCCATGGCGCACATGTGTTGTTGTTAGGAGAAAAAGATATACCTTCATCACCACTAATTTGTACAACTGAGCTTATGCAGCTTGTTTCTGATAATGAGATAGATCAGGTTTTCTTGTGTTACTCACTATCTCATTTTCTTTCTAACATTGAGTCTATTGAACATTCCTCAACGCCGCATGCTTCTCTCTCCTCTATTCCACCAATTCCTAATTCTAAACAAGCAAACTTTGCTAGTCAATTACAGAAATTATTAAAGGAATTTCAAGATGTATTTCCTAATGATTTTCCATCAGGATTACTGCCGACACGATCAGTACAACATAGCATTGACGTGGCTGCAGGCTGTAAACCTGATAGTAAACCACCTTACCGTATGAGTTATCCAGAGGCTACTGAGGTGGAACGTCAGCTTGCTGACTACCTTAACAGAGGGTTTATACAACCTAGTCCTTCACCATGGGCTTTGCCTATCCTCTTAGTGAAGAAAAAGGACGGCAATATGCGCATGTGCGTAGACTACCGGGGCTTAAATGCGGTCACAGTTAAGAACAAATACCCATTGCCGAGAGTAGATGAGTTGTTTGATAAGCTCATTCATGCTCGCATTTTTGCGAAAATAGACTTGCGGTCAGGATATTATCAAGTCCGTATTCGACTTGCCGATATACCTAAAACTGCATTCCGAACACGGTTTGGACATTACGAGTTTTTGGTGATACCCTTTGGGTTAACCAATGCGCCCGCAACATTCATGGCACTTATGAATAGTGTCTTGAAGCCATATTTGGGCAGATTTGTCATTGTTTTCCTCGATGACATCCTAGTCTATAGTGCTTCTGAAGAAGAACACTTACAACATCTCAGACATGTGTTTGAGTTGTTACGCACAAACAAGTTATATGTCAAGGAATCTAAATGTGATTTTCTAAAAGATGAAATTCATTATTTAGGGCATGTTATTTCAGCTAACGGGCTATACATGGATCAATCCAAAGTGGATACCATCCGGAAATGGCCTCCTCCTAAAAATCTGGAAGAATTACAGATACTTTTAGGATTTGCAGGTTTTTACCGAAGGTTCGTTAAAAATTATGCTCAAATTGTTGTTCCTATGATGGATCAACTAAAAGGAAGAGGTAAATCTTTTCAGTGGGGATCCACTCAACAGCACAGTTTCGATACGCTCAAGGATGCATTAGCTACAGCTCCTATACTGGCTATTGTAGATCCTTTGAAACCATTCGTTTTGGAAACGAATGCATGTGACCGTGCTATTGGAGCAGTCCTGTAACAAGACGGTCGGCCGATTGCATTTGAAATCAAGAAGCTTGATGCAGCTCAGCAGAACTATTCTACTTACGAACGCGAACTCTATGCAATAGTGTCTGCCTTAAAAACATGGCCGCATTATCTGTATGGTGCTCAGTTTGAGATTGTGTTTGACCATGAAAGCATCAAATGGTTTACACAGCAAACGGATTTAAAGGGTCAAAAAGCCAAGTGGGCCAAGATCCTTCAGGAATATGACGCCAAGCTAAGGTATCGCAAAGGCCGATACAATGTAGTGGCAGACGCTCTAAGTCGAATGCCAGAGATCAAATTCGCTCTTGTTCACGGAACTTCGTAGTGAATTTTTAGATTCTCTCAAGGGCAAATATGAGCATGATGAAGCATATTCCAAAGTGTGGAGCCATGTTCAAAAGAGGGATCCTTCTCACTCCAATGACGGTAGTGTACAGTTAACCTCCACACCTAGTTCTCCTTTATCAAGTGATGAACTACAGCGATGGAAGCATTTTACCATCGACAATGGGTACCTACTCCACAAGGGGAGAGTTTGTGTACCGACGGACACAGAAATTTGGTGCCAAATTCTTTATGAATGTCATGATAGTCCAAGTGCAGGGCACCCGTGGATTAGAAAAACTTACTCTCTCGTACGACGACAGTTTTACTGGCCAGGTCTACATGGCTTCGTTCAAGCTTAAGTCTTGCATTTCCAAAATGTCAAGTTAACAAGGCAGAGCGCCTGAAAGCAGGAGGACTCTTACATCTTTTGGAGATTCCCAATGGAAAATGGGAAAGCATCTCTATGGATTTTATTGTAGGTTTACCAACCACTGTACGAGGTCATGACTCAGTATGGGTGGCCGAGACAAGTTGACTAAACTATGTAAGTTTATTCCGACCAAATCAACGGTTAAGACACCAGAACTAGCCAAGTTATTTGTGGACAATCTATACAAATTGTATGGTTTGCCAAGTAACATTGTTAGTGACCGTGATCCCAACTTTAACAGCCACTTTTGGAGAGCTGTATTTAAACAATTGGGTACACAACTAAACCTCAGTACAACTGATCATCCAAAAACGGATGGTCAAATGAAACGGGTTAACCAGGTGCTAGAGGATATGCTAAGAGCATACGCCAGCAAAAAACAGTCAAGAATGGGAAGAATACTTACCTATTCTTGAGTTTGCCTACAACAGTGCTAAACATGTCACAACAGGTTTTAGTCCTTTCATGCTCATGTACGGGTTTCAACCTAGGTCACTAGTTACGGTGGGGTTGGCAACCGAAAAACTTGCTCGTTAGAATATCCGACAAGCATAGGATCGTTATAAGAAGTACACTGATGAGAAACGTTGGCAAGTTACCTTCGAAGAAGGGGAGGAAGTATTTTTACGTGTGCCAGAACATTCAGAAAGTCTGAAAACTGGGCCGACACCTAAATTATCTCCCCAATATAGTGGGCCTTTCAAAATACTCAAGCGAGTAGGTGATCGTGCCTACAAATTATTACTACCTTCACATTCTCACATTCATCCGGTGTTTCATGTAAGCCGTTTACGTAAGCGGTTATATGGGGACGACAATGTCATTGACCAACAAGACCACATGGATATGTTGAAACTTGCTCGTTAGAATATCCGACAAGCACAGGATCGGTATAAGAAGTACGCTGATGAGAAACGTTGGCAAGTTACCTTCGAAGAAGGGGAGGAAGTATTTTTACGTGTGCCAGAACATTCAGAAAGTCTGAAAACTGGGCCGACACCTAAATTATCTCCCTAATATAGTGGGCCTTTCAAAATACTCAAGCGAGTAGGTGATCGTGCCTACAAATTATTACTACCTTCACATTCTCACATTCATCCGGTGTTTCATGTAAGCCGTTTACGTAAGCGGTTATATGGGGACGACAATGTCATTGACCAACAAGTTTTGGTTGATTTCATTGAACCTCCTACCCTACCGCATGAACCTGAATGTGTTCTTGATTATCATGAGTTGCGTACACGTCATCACGTACATCAACAAGCCTTAATCAAATGGAAAGAACGATCTGAAGAAGGTGCCACTTGGGAAAACATTAGTGTTCTTAAGAAGAAGTTCCCCACTTTTGTTTTCGAGGACGAAAACTCTTCTTAAGGGGGGAGTAATGTCAAGACACCGGCAAGGCCGGACTAGACAAATGTAAGACCTAGGGTAACTGAACCCGGGATCCTCCTCCCTACCGCCCCTTATCTAGGCTAGCTCCTTGCACTTGCCCTAAGCGGATCCCCAGTCCGCACTGGTCCAGCCGGTCCCTGACCCCCTAGGTTGGGCCTTGCCCCGTAGGACCCTTGTCCTAACATTACTCCCCCCTTAAGGAAGAGTTTTCGTCCTCGAAAACACAAGTAGTAATATCTTCTTAAGAATACTGATGTTTTCTTTACTGACGTCCCATAAGTGAGCCAGTTGTCTGTATCGGTGGGTTCGTAACAGCATAAGACAAAAAGATAGATTGGACACTTGGCCCAAAATAATTTGTGCCGACATGCCCTTGGCATGGCTCTATAACATTCAAGCATACTTAGACGTCTTGAAAAACCAAGCAAAGCATACTCAAAATGGAATAACACCAAATCAATAGATGCGTACCTGGAGATTTGAACGTAATGTACACTTACATGTATTCCAATGGGGAGGAGCACGTCCCCTACCTGAAAAAACAAACAGCATTGTACTGGAAACCCTAGGTGTTGCCTGTGCAATCGAAGCCCTTGGATTAGAATCTACGTAGTCAAACCCCTTGGTAAGACTCTTTGTAGAAACTACTCAAATAGCAAATCACAGTGACTAACATAGTCAACCGTGTCTAGAATGATTGGAATCAACTTGAAAAGTGTGTCCATTTGCTACCGTGTTTGGTAGATTGCAGAATTATTTCCTTGAAAGTATAACTGGGAGAGATCAACTGTGATCCTCAATGCAGATCAAATTGTGATCCTTAATGCCTATGGGGTGATTTAGTAAGCACCCGCTGGGTCATACCCCAAAACTGTGATGCCATAGACACTCATAGTGCTATAGAGCAAGAAATCCTCCGAAATGACAAGACTCTTGCTCGTCAATTAATGTCAGATGTTTGATGTGTACTCCATTGGGAAAATATGTTTGATCCTAAGAACAATAACCCAAGGAATGGCAATAGTTGGATCTTACCCAAGATCTGCCAATGGCTCTTAGCCAGCCTGTGTGTGGCTCCTAGCTCTTAAGATATTTAGTGTTCAATCAATAAACCGATGAAAGCTAATGTGAATGGCATCTTGGCCCATTTCTAGTTGAGAGTTAGAGCTCCTTGGCTCATGCTGACTGCCAAACAAAACATGTATGAAAAGCTTCTTAGAAAGTTTTAATTATTCTTGAGAAAAATAAGAAAAAGAGGGAGAAGAGTAGCATGTTGGGCTGAGGAACTTTCCTTCAATTTCTAGAGTGTGTGCCCAGAATATGTGCTCTTAGGCATCTTATGCCTAATGTGCAGTTTATGTTGGGGTATAAAGCCCAATGTGGTCGCCCAGGTAAGTGGGCGGGCCGCCAGGTATGTACGCATATTCTTTTGTAAAAACCTAATAAGAACTCACTATGCTCTACACATTACAATAGAGCGAGTTCACCATATCGTCGTGCTCTTCTTCTTGCACTCTCTCTCGCGTCGCACTTCCGCTCGTACTCCTTCAACTGGTATCAGAGCTCAGATCGAGGCTCGGGGCAGCACTGCAAGAGGCTAGAGTCACCAACTCAGATTGGAGTGAAATTTGACACGCGAAGACGCGGCCCCAAATCTCGTGGGTCAGCCCGAAGGGCTTGGTGTTGTCAGAATTTCATTCTGAGGTCATCTCGGCCACCGTTCGGCTTCGACAAAGGTCTGCGCAGGCCATTTTCGACTACGTGGTCTTGACGGGTGCAGATCCGACTCTGCAAATTTGGGGTTTTCGGCCTACGACTGCAGGTGCTGAGCATATCGACAGTCCCAGAGTGTTGATTTGTGGCTGTCTACACATCGAAGGACGGCTCACAGTTCTTGGAGGCGTGTCACATACGACACGGGTGCATCTACACACAGACTGTAGGCGACATCCACTAGTTCATCAGGTAGCTTGTGTTTGCTGCTTGATATTCCAGATTTCATCCTGACATTGCAGGTACTGCCACATGGGATGTATTGTCAGAGATTATGTATGTCTGTTGAGGGTTTGCTGGCTGTAAGTCACGCAGCAAACAACCGCCGCAGCGGTTACAGCATACAGTGGGAAATTTGTGGATGTATGACTTTGTGGGAAGTCTATGTACTGTCAGATTTACTGCAGCCTTTTTTGAGGGTCGAGTGAGGTTTTATTGAGCTGGGGGATTCTCGAATGTTGAGATCCTTTCGGTGATACAGGTCTTGGAGTGATCCCTCAAGCACCCTTAAATAGGCAGCTAGGATGTATTGACTGTGAGTTAGACAGTTGGGATTGCATCTTTGCTTTACTGTCGTTTAGGCATTGTCGTAGTCTATGCTTATAGGACAGTGACAGGACAGTGAGAGACAGTACAGGTGCAAGACAGGTTTACCCGCAGCTTACAGTGTCAGAGAGACGGTGTTTTTTGAGCTGTTTTTTTCGTTTGTTTTTAGTACACCAGAGCCATTTTACAAAGGAGACTATGCCAAAATTTCTGCAAAATTTGAAGCTTTCTTGGCTCATTTGACAGGTTGATATTGGTTCAGAGGTCAGTTTATAGGGGAAACTCTGCCGAATTTTTCCCAGAAAAGTAAACTACTGTGAAGCGTAGCTATGGCTGGATCACAGGACACTGCTCTTTACAATATCAAGAAGCTGGATGGAACCAATTTCCCATTGTGGAAGAAGCAGATTTGGCACGTGTTGGTACAAAAGAAGCAGATAAAACCTATAAAGCTCAAGGGGATAAAACCAGAAGATATGGACGAAGATGAATGGAGCGAAATGGAAGAATTGGCACTTTCTACCATTATGCTGACTTTGGCAGAAAGCGTTTACTTCAATGTAGCAGACGAGATGTCGGCTTATCAAGCATGGTTAAAGTTGAGTGATCTTTATGAGAAGCAGAGTGCAGCTTCACAGGTATACTGGCTTAAGAAGCTTGTTGACTTGAAGATGAAAGAAGGGACACCTATGTCCAATCATCTGAATGAATTCAACACAATCTATAGTCAGTTGTCAGCTCAAGGTGTCAAGTTTGATGAACCTCTTAGAGCTATATTCCTATTGATCACATTGCCGGAAAGTTGGGACACTTTTTCCACAGCTTTGAGTAACTCTGCACCTCCAGATGGTTTGAACATAGCAGGTGTAGAAGGATGTCTGCTTACTGAAGAAACCAATAGAAAGACAACGTACAAAGGAGAAGAAACAGCCTTAGTTGTCAGGGGAAGGACCAAATAAAGTACAAAGGTGGAAAGAGGAATCAGTCTCGTAGCAAGTCCCGCAGTGCTAAAGGCAAGAGTGACATAGAATGCTACCATTGTCGCAAGAAGGGTCACATGAAAAGAGACTACAGAGAATGGAAAGCAGAAAAAGGCAAAGAGAAAGCTGAAGACCATGGTGAGAAGAACAAGTCCTCAGTGAAGATTCAAGAAATAAATGTGACAAACACTGTTGCAGAGGATGACAGTCTAGTGTCAGGAGACGTCTACTTCTTGAAGAATACAATGGACTCGGCTCTTCTTACAGCATCTGATGGAAATGCACTGAGTGGCTGGATTATAGACTCAAGGGCATCACTTCATGTGTCTCCAAACAAGGAGTGGTTTACCTCTTATGTGACCACTAAAGATCATGTTCGGCTAGGCAATGGGCAGACATGTGAGATCTTAGGTGTTGGAGATGTTCAATTGAAGTTTCAGAATGGCTCTTCTTTCACGCTGAAGAATCTGAGACATGATCCTGCAATTACAAAGAGCTTGATCAGCACAGGTTTACTTGATGATGTTGGCTACATCACCACTTTTGGACAGAACATGTGGAAGATATCCAAGGGTTCTATGACAGTAGCACATGGAGTAAAGTTTGGAGGACTTTACATGATTTATGTATCAAATGTCTCTAAAAATGTAATCAATGTAACCTAGCAGCCGAACGTTTCTTTGTGGCATAGCCGGTTAGGACATATGTCCAAGAAGGGAATGGAAATCTTGTCTCGTTCTGGTTATTTGCCTGGCTTTTCATTTAATGATTTTGAATTTTGTGAACATTGTCTGTATGGTAAGCAAACACAGCAGCCACATAAGCATAGAAGCAGTAGAAGAGATACACAGTTGGCACTTGTTCATAGTGATTTGTGTGGACCTATGCCTAACCTATCTCTAGGGGGAGCTTCTTACTTTATGAAATTTATAGATGATTACTCGAGGAAAGTATGGGTTTACTTTCTCAAGCACAAGGATGAAGCGTTTAGTGTTTTCAAAACGTCTGTGACACTTGTGGAGAATCAGAGTGGCAAGAAGCTTAAATGATTACGCACTGACAATGGTGGAGAGTATGTTTCAAAGGCCTTTCAGGACTTTTGTGAGTCAAAAGGTATAAAACGTGAACTTACTGCTCCTTACAATCCTCCTCAAAATGGTGTTGCTGAGAGGATGAATAGGACCATACAAGAGAAGGTCCGAAGTATGTTGTCTAATGCACAGCTGCCAAATGGGTTTTGGGCTGAAGCTGTATCAACAGCTGTTCATCTTGTAAATAGATCTCCTAGCAAGGTTTTGCAGAAGGATTCAATGCCACAGACAGTATGGTCAGGCAAAATGGCCTCCTACAAACATCTCAGAGTCTTTGGCTGTGAGGCATATACTCACGTTGCAAAGGAATTTAGGAACAAACTTGAGCCAAAGAGTAGAAAGTGCATCTTTCTCGGCTATGGTAATTCTGGTGAGATGGGGTACAGACTTTGGGATCCCGAATCCATAAAGGTTGTCCGTAGCAATGATGTTCACTTTAATGAAGCCAAATATCATTCTAAACCAGAGAGGGTTGAGGAGATTAGAAGAGTTGTCTTCCAAGAAGATTGACCTACACGTGCAAGACAAAATGTCAGGGCTCAAAAGGAGCAAGGACAGGATAGAGTGGAACCACAGGTTGTGGCTGAGCCTGAGCCACCTATTGTGCGTAGATCTGGACGTATCACGCGACCTCCTGATAGGTTTGTTCCATCTATTAATTATGTCATGTTGACTGATTGCAATGAGCCTTCATGTTACAAGGAGGCAGTGCAAATGAACGACTCCGGGAATTGGCAATTGGCCATGCAGTCAGAGATGACAGCTCTGCATAAAAACCAGACATGGAAGCTAGTTAAATTACCACGGGGCAAAAAGGCTCTACCCTGTAAATGGGTTTACAGGTATAAGATCACCGCTCATGATAGTCAGCCAAAGTACAAAGCAAGGCTTGTTGCCAAGGGCTTTAAGCAAGAACCAGGCATTGACTTTGATGCAGTCTTCTCTCCGGTGGTCAAGATGACTACATTGAGATGCTTTCTTGCATTGGTTGCCATATTAGATTTGGTGTTGCACCAAATGGATGTCAAGACAGCGTTCTTGCATGGTGATTTAGATGTGGAAATTTACATGTAGCAGCCAGAAGGGTTTGTTGAGAAAGGCAAGGAAGATTGGGTATGCCAGTTGTTAAAGAGTCTTTATGGCTTAAAACAATCACCGAGGGCATGGTACCATAAATTCCACAAGTTTATGCTTTCGCAAGGCTACAAACGTAGTGAGTTCGATCACTGTCTATATACAAAGAAGGCTAAGGATGGCAGTTGGCTAATCCTTATTTTGTATGTGGATGACATGTTGATTGCTGGCAAGCACTTGGAAGAAATTTCAGCTTTGAATTCAAAGATGGAAAAATCGTTTGACATGAAAGACATGGGTGAGGCAAGTCATATACTTGGTATGCGCATTGAGAGATACAGATCAAAGAAGTTGATTTGGTTATCTCAAATAGAGTATATTGACAAGGTTTTGCAACGTTTCAATATGGAGAAGGGAAAGGCATTGAGTGTTCCATTGCCACCATATGTGAAACTTAGCAAACAAGATTGTCCTGTGTCTGAGGAAGAACAGGGTGAAATGGATAAGATTCCATATGCGTCTGCAGTGGGTAGTTTGATGTATGCAATGATTGCTACTCGCCGAGACATTGCATTTGCAGTGGGAGTAGTAAGTCGATACATGTCAAACCCAGGCAAGAAACATTGGGAGGCAGTGAAAGGAATATTGAGATACCTAAAAGCTACAAAGAGTATGCGTATATGCTATGGGAGTCAGGAGCTAAGTGTAAAGGGTTTTACAGACTCAGATTATGCAGGTGACTTAGACAACCGAAGGTCTACGTCAGGGTATGTCTTTACATTGGCTGGTGGAGCAGTATCATGGCGTTCTAGATTACAAGATTGTGTTACTCAGTCTACTACAGAGGCTGAATATGTTGCAGCATCAGAGGCATGCAAAGAATCAATTTGGCTTAATCAACTTATAACAGATTTGGGAATCAAAGAAGAGATGCCTGTGTTATATTGTGATAGTCAAAGTGCTATACAATTGGCTCGCAATCCAGTTTATCACTCAAAGACAAAGCATGTGGATGTGAAGTATCATTTCATAAGGGAAATGCTCGAGGATAAGCAACTTCAGCTTGTCAAAGTTCACACCACAGAAAATCCTGCTGATCTACTTACAAAAGGACTTCCCTCAGAGAGCTTTGCGCATTTTCGCAAGCAGTTAGGTGTAGGGTAGTACATCACTTCTCTACATCTCTTGTATATTAGCTTGTATAGTAGCTTCTCTCACACTTAAAGTACCACATTGGACTTTAAGTGGGAGGTTGTTGGGGTATAAAGCCCAATGTGGTCGCCCAGGTAAGTGGGCGGGCCGCCAGGTATGTACACATATTCTTTTGTAAAAACCTAATAAGAACTCACTATGCTCTACACATTACAGTAGAGCGAGTTCACCATATCGTCGTGCTCTTCTTCTCGCACTCTCTCTCGCGTCGCACTTCCGCTCGTACTCCTTCAGTTTATCCTATGAACATGCAACCATTTGCCTGTAGAACGCTCTCGTCGAGAGAGGGGACAGAAACACAAGCCACAGCTTGACGCTCTTACCATGGTAGTGACTGTAGAAAAATGACTTAAAATGGCACTTTGTCTGTGAAATATGTCATAGATTTAGGTTTCATTTAGTGGTAGTGTGCATTGACAGCAACCATAAATTTAAACTATCCAGAATTTAGTAGGTCTATGACAGAGTGTCTGGTGTGATAGATCATAGCAGAAGCATAATCTTTGAAGCGGTGGAATTTATGCCACCAGTTAGCATGCCGTGCATACAGATTGTGAAGCCCTTGGCGAGAGTGATGGCCTCAAACGAGAGAGCCAAAACCATTAGTGCCTTGCACAATTTAAACTGGTAGGGATTTTGTGAGGTGGTATTCCCTATTTTGCCAGTTTGTCAATCTTGTGTGCCACTGCTCGTGATTCTGAGTCATTGGGCAGTACCTTGGCACAAGGGAGAAGCCTTACTTCATGAAAAATTGTCAAAGAACGTTGCTTTGTACACAAGCATTAGTTTCCAATGTAAATGCATAAACATGGAAAAAAATAAACAATACTAAACATGGTCTAACCTGGTCATCCTGCTGTAACCAGTTGTCTTGAGATGTGGGAAGAAAAACTCGCTCAAATGTAGATCTTCATCTCCGTTGCATGAGAAAAAGTCGGCCTGAAATATACTGTAGGCATAGGGAGAACTTTCCCAAGGGCGTGTGCTCATAGCATACCCCAAACAGGAAACAGCTTAATGTAAGAATCGTAAATTGAAGCCTTGCTTCCTTCAAAAACAGGTGCAGTAAAAGGCCATGCATGTCTGTTTAAAGATTGCAATTTCCAATCTTTAAACAAATCCACGTTTTGGTACTTACAGTAATTTGCACAGGCCATGCTTGTGAGCCTAAAGTGTATGCATATTATATGCATGTCTATTGCATATCGTAGCTATCAAACAGATGCTTCATAACCAAAAAAAATCAATTGCGTACCTTATCCAATACACTTACTGACGAAGCTTGCTGCCGGAAGAATCAAATGAGTCACCAGCAAGAAGAAAACCAAGAAGTGACTTGCCGGATAATAATGTTTGGTTCAGTAGACACGGTCACTACTGCTTAGAATTGGAAGAATAATCGGCATTGCCAATCGTCGATGCCTTATAAGGCACATCTATGCCTGAGTTGCCTTCAGTACGAGGCAATTGTGCATCAAGAAATCCGTGGAGAGGGTATCTCGATCGGAGCCGTGCTCCATGGTCCAAAGCATGGTAATGACTACCAAAATTGGACGTAATGTGTTGACTTTGGTCATACTGGATCCGTAGATAATCTCTTTGGACCCCATGGCCGAGATCAACATAATACATAGACTTATACAAATGTATACATAAAGTGATGGAAATTGCAAGAATTGAAAATTGCAAACGTGATAGAAATTGCATATTTCCATGTATGCACCATGCAGACGAGTTGCATGTGGCTTGGGCAACACGTCGGAACTCCACCTTGATGACCTGTCAAATATGTCCTTTAACTTTGGCATACTGAAAACCGACTACATACCCGAGGGTGCTGAGGGCATCAAGTATGGTACTCTGCGCCCAATGGGGACCCAGGCATGCCCTTTGCATGAGAAGGCCTGTTTTGCCGACAACCCCTGTTGGGTGGCCGCCCTTAGTTGGGCTATTAGGGCACCATGAAAAAAAAAACAATAAAAAAAAATAAAACGTTAACTCTGTAGCGATGGAGGCAACAGATCCGCGCGAGGAAGGGTTGCGCTGTGCGGGGCTCTCTACCATGAACTGAGGCTCAGCCCTGTGTCGAAAAAGGTGTAGCTCCGCCTTGCGCTCTGATCGAGCCCATCTAGAAGCAATTTGGCACCGATCAACCTTCTCCCTTCCCCCGACTTAGGGTCGTTGCACGCGGACCTTCCCCGTCCCCGGTCCTGTGGCCTGTCAAGCAAGGCTGCACGCGGTTCCTCCATGCTTCCTTTGCATGAACATGCAAGGCAAGAGTGGCTCCACGCCTTCATGCCCCCCTCCTTGGCGAAAGCCATGCTTCGCCATGCCAAGGTCCACAAATGAGAGAGCATCGAGAAATCCGAGACAGAGGGAGAGAGAGAAGAAAACAATGCTTTCTCTGCGCCATGGCTCCACCCTCCTTCCTCCTCTCCACCTTGCTCTGATACCAGTGTAAGACCTAGGGTGACTGAACATGGGATCCTCCTCCCTACTGCCCCTTATCTAGGCTAGCTCCTTGCACTTGTTGCCCTAAGCGGATCCCCAGTCCGCACTGGTCTAGTCGGCCATTGGCCTAGGTCCCTGACCCCCTAGGTTGGGCCTTGCCCCGTAGGACCCTTGTCCTGACAACAAGGGCAGGGCCGGGCTAAGCAGTGTGGAACGGGGAGTCCACAACTAGGGCAAAGGGCCAGGGGCTTGCCTATATAATGGGTGGTTGGGTGGTGGACTCTGAGTCTCTAGCTTCCCTTGTCTTACAGAGGTAGTGGATAATTTCTACTTCCAGCGCAATAGTTGTAATGCCAAGGGCAAACCCAAGGGGGTCATGAACATCGGCCAAGGGTTGGCTACTGGTTGAGCACTTTTCCTACAAAGTTTTACCAAAGGGTTTGACAATGTAGATATTAACCAAGGGGTTTTGATTGCAAAGGCAACACCTAGGGTTACATATGTAATACTACTTGACTTTCACTGATTTTTGATTAGTGTTCCTAGGCCTTTGCAAGCGGAAACTTTGGGCAGGTGCCTTGGACTACAGGTAAGTGAACACTATGTTCAACCTCCAGGTATGCATATATTTGGTTTATTTTCATTTTTGCATATGCTTTGCTTGACTTTTTCTAGATGGAGTTTGCTTACCATAAGTTAAAGCATGTTTGCGACTAGGTTTAGTCTCTTCATGTATAATTCAGGTTCTCAACCTTGAACACTAGTTATGGTGGGGCTGTTTACTGATGAAAATTGAGAACAAGTCAAGGACTTGTATTTTCCACCCTACTAGAAGCATCATCCAATTCTAAGCCAATGGTTCCTAAATCAATAAAGAGAGAAACGGAATTGTCGTTTGTGGATGCGTTGGCTTCATCATCTTTGAATTCGTCATCCTCCATCTCATCATCTTCATCATCATGACAATCATCTTCGCTAAGACTTGCCGCCGCCGGACTTGATTCATCGACCTCCCTCTCCTTTGTCTCCCCTTCATCCAAAGTAGGAGGTGGAAGAGAGTCGAAGATGGTCTCCACTTCATTAGTGGAAAAAATGGTTCTCCCCCGAGGTATTACAAGAATTACGAACCAAAGTTTTGGTTGGCGGATTGCTGTTGGGATATAGATAACCTATAGAAGAGAAGCTCAAAGTGAGTGACATTGGTATAATTAATGCTACAAGCAAATAAGAATAAAAAAGTTATTCACTCACTTGCTCACAATTGCGCAATAAAACTAATTTTTCATACCTCCCTAAATGAATGATGCACACTAGAGTCCACCATGTAGAGGCCATTCTCATGTCTTCTAGACACATTTGCAAACCACTTACACCCGAAGATGAAGGTATGAAAGGTTCTAAAATTAACCTTTAGTATCCTTTCAATAGTTCCACAATACTTGGCTTCATCACCATCTGTGTCAAAGTTTCCCATGATGACACAATCCATGGTGATTCTACCCTCGTCAATGTGGCGCGTACGAAAGTGACGACCCTTTGACCACATAGAGTCAAAGGAAATGCACTACAAAATAGGAAAGTATATTTTATCAAATATAAAGAAAAAATCAAGAAAAAACTTTACAATATGGTTTAGGTATATGAGTACTCTACCTTTGGTACGCAGCGTCGTGCATACTCCCATTCTTTGTTGGTGATGTCTTCTCCACGCGCTTTTTCTTTGGTCATTCTCTCATGAATCCACTCCACACTAATGAGATCTAGGAAACATGCAATTGACGATCACCACAGGCCAAGTGCTCCATGAAGTAGACTTAGTGCTGAAGGGGTTGACACCACCGCTTGCTAACCCAAGCCTCAAGTGTCGAATCTCCAACCCAAACTCTGGCCATTGAGTTTAGATGTGCCTCCATGCAGGTGAATCGGCAGGGACACGCATCATTCCATCATTCGAGTAGTGGTTGGCGTGCCACATGGGAAGCTCCACAGTAGACCTACTCTTAAACATGTGTTGAATGATGTCGAACATGTGCTCATCCTCCACCTCAAAGTGCGATTGAAACGCCACAGTAGCTGGCAAAGTAGAGCTAGTGTGAGGATCACCATGCGGTGCACCCAATTCGTCCAATATCTCTTGCCTATGTCGTTCGGCCTTGCACGCTGGCACACCACCACCGAACTCAAACCAATGGGGCACCTCTTCAAACGAGGGGTGAGTGGGGCTCTCATCTCTTCGAGCGCTTTTTCGAGGATGCCAATGCCTTTCGTTCTCCACGTGCTCCAATGCAATGCACCTCAAGAGAGGGATTGCCCTTTTGTACTTGGCGCAAGGACAAGGGAGTTTGTCCTTGAGCCACTGATCACACTTAGGGCCTCCAGGGAGGCCACGATCATCCCAGTCGACGTCCTACACACACGCAAAATAGAGAGGCTCTTTAATTCAAAGCATTTATATTAGTCATATGTGTCCTAAAAAATAAACAATTATAAGAAAAAATTGTATATTTCAATAGAAAAGAGAAATGACTATAAATTCAAATAGAATAAAGTGCAATGAGTGCTACAAATTTTTTTAAATGAAGTACAGTCGATGTGAGCACTAAATGGGTTAATTTTTTTATCGCAAATATCTAAAAGTACTTTAAAATTTCACTTAAAAAACATATTAAAGTACTACAAAATAAGTACTCATACAAAATTAAAAGTCCTCATTAAAAAACTCAAAAGGCTTAAAAAGGAAATTACTAATATCTAAGGGTAGAGGGGGTGATTTGTACCCCCTCCTTCCCCCCCTCTGCTACCTCAGATATGTCTGTATCCATTTGAAAAGACGTTCCGCGATAATATTCACAGTAATGGACGCACTAATATCCATGGTAATAGTCGCGGTGATTATTGGTGCCTAAACACACACACATATATTTACATGCATAAATGTAGAAACAAAGTGAGAAAGAGAGAGAGAGAGAGAGAGAGAGAGAGAGAGAGAGAGAGAGAGAGACATAACTCATTCATTTGACGTAGGTTGCTTAGTGACGTAGATGCAATCTTCTTGCGCATTGCAACTCAAACGATTTTCTTATATTAAACTGATCACTTAATGTGGGAGAATAAACGAAAACAAGGGTTAAGATATATATGTGCTTATAGATCTATTTCAGCACGGGGCCAATGGTAAAGGGGCCCAAATGAGAAAAGGTCTATCAAACAGCAACGTTAACCAATGGAGCAAAAGACCTTAGGGTTTTCTTCATTAAAGCCTCCAAAGGTAAGTGTTAAAAGCCTTAAGACATAGTCTTTAATTTTTACTCTTTAGTCACTAAGGTCCAAGTAGGCAAGGGGGCAGCTTGCTTAAGCTAGGGCTGTGCTTAAGCAGGGGGCCTACATGCTTACCAAGATCAAATATCTTGCTACAAAGAGGGGGGCAAGCCCTACAAAGGAGGGATGTGTGTAGTAAGTATGCACCCCACCAAGGACCCCTACTCTTATGAAAGGAAAGGGGCCACGTGTCAAGTGTAGAGGCACATTACTCAAGCAGGCAAGGGGGCAACTTGCTGAAGCAAGGGATGTGCTTAAGCAAGGGGGGTGCTAGCTTAACCTCACAAGAGGGAAAGAAGGCCACTTGTCAAGAGACTACACATCTTGCCCCAAAGGGAGACAAGCTCTCATTGGCTAGAGGGCCACATGGCCCAATAAGCTTCAAGAAAAGCCTAGGGAAGGGGGTTGACCTAGCTAGCTAGCTAGCTCTCTCTCTCTCTCTCTCTCTCTCTCTCTCTCTCTCTCTCTCTCTCTCATTTGAGCATCCCACGAGCTCTCTCACTCTCATTTTTCCCTTCATACACTCTTGTGAAGTAAGGATTCCATCTCCTTCTCCAAGCTTGAGAAGTGGAGTGCCTACTACCACAAGCTCTTGGCTATGGATGCAAATCCACACAAGATAATGCTTATGCTTGCTTATCAATATTGCTAATCTCCATTAACACTAGTTTGGTACCAAAAAGAACACTTTAGTGTCTTTTTTTCACGAATTTAAATAAAATGGTACATGAAATTTAGAGCACATCTCAAGAAATGCTTTTGCAAAATTATAAAATGTTATTCAAAGTACTCATAGAAATTATAATCCCTCGCTTTTGATCATAACCTCAATAGTAACTACACTCATGAAAAGAACCTACGCAAAACAGCATTCAATGTTTCATTAAAACTCGTTCTCTAGCCTAAGAAAAAAATGAGCAGGGTGCATACAATAATCCATGGTAACTACTTATAAATGTGTTTGATATTTTTGCAATTCTTTTGTGATAAAAAAATCATTTGTGACTGGAATTAAACAAAGAAAGTCCTGTGGGTCAAATATGCAATGTTCACAAATTCAATTAACGATCACAAAAAACATTTAGTTCATCTAAATTTACAATGTCTTATGATGCAGAGATACTACATCTATGACTCCATTACATAAGGTGATAATTTTTAATGGTTATGCAAGCCACATTTGGTGGTTTATGGCATATCCAAAAAATTGCACATGTTGTAATTATGATTTTTTTAATAAAAAATCAGCCTTAAAATAAAGTCCAGTTTTGGATTTTTCCATTCATCTCACTTCTTTGTATACAAATACCTCATATGGACGGGATATGGACACAATGGGGGGATTTATATACACACTTTTATTAGTTTTCCATAGCAATGTTGCAAGAAATTACGCACTATAATTTTTTTTAAATGATCTTAAATTACAAGATGCCTATGAGTTTGAACCCATGAAAAATGCTTAGTTGATGGGTATTGACCTATAGATACATTATACACCTTAGGTTTTGTCCCATAACCTCATCATGTTAATGAAAGAGGCCTTGAAAGACCAAAATTTTCCTCTTTGTCAGCATTTTCAAGATTTTGGTCTTTTGATTATAAAAAAAATCTAGTCTCATAACTAGGTTATGAAGCTTAATTTCTTGATATAATAACTTTCTTCCTATATGTACACCTTGAAATCTATGCAAAATCATATTTTGATGAGAGGTTATGTTCAATTTAAGAAAATTTTGTTAAAACTGCACTAAATTTATTTTATTAATTTTGATAAAAGTAAAATTTGACTATGTTCTTCACCTCATAGCTGACCTAAGATATGAACGTGACCTATTAATTTTTTTCTAGATTCACCAAATAATTATGATAAGTTGCTAGAAAAACAGGACAGTTTAGTGTCTCAGGACATTTGAGTGTCCGATTACAGAACTAGTGTTAACACTATGCTAAGCTATGCTACAAGAGATATGAGTGATTATGTGCAAGGGTTATTGCTTTCTCGTAGAGCTACTTCTACTTGTCTCTTCTTCCTCACTCCCTGTCAGCTCTCCTCACCTTTCATGGTGTTTGAGGTCTTGGGATTGAGGCTAGGAATTTTCCAAGTTCATGCTAATCATGTTTATTGTTGTTATACTTGGTGAGTGAAGCTTACCATCTTCATCTCATCAAGAAAGTCGCAAGGAACACAAACAGTTGTATTATAAATAAGTCTTCCATCATGGAAGAATCTATAATACAAATGCCTATTGGAGAGGGACCGGCTCCAACTAATCCGGTCCTCTATTGGTGTCAATTTCTCTAAAATCTCACTCTTATTGCTCATGCCATGTTAATGAAGTAATGTGTTAATGTTGCTCTCTCTATCCAAGCACTTTCTTTCTCACTATAAATCTATACTCAAAAGAATGCTCAATATGTTATTCACTTTCCGCTCCAACTCAAGTTAAAAGGCTAATTCCATTACATCTCTCGAGCAATTCGATGCAGTGGTTGGATCACTATAAGCGGTAAGTTTAAACGAATAATTTTATATCAATTGTTTTGAGCTGTTGATATTTGTTTTATTTGGTTTGGGTTTATGTAGAGTGAAGGTGATCGAATACGTGCCTCTAGACGAGGATGAGGACGAGGAGGAGGAGGATTATATAGAAAAATATTTGTCCAAACTTTTGTAAAGTCCCAATGTGGCACAATGTATATACAACTATTTTCTTTTTATTTGTAACTTTTTTAAATAGTTGATCTTCTGCACATTAAATTGTCAAGGTAAAGTAAATTCAATTTCAATTTTTTTTCTTTTTGGTATACTCTTTCAAAAAACAATTGATGTTTCATTGTTTTATGCAGGTATAAAATAAAGAAGCTCATTTGGGCCACCCAAAATTCAAGGAGCACCTTTTTTTTTTAATAGGTGTTTAGTAGTAATTAGCGCGATAATATGTGTGGCAATTGATTCGGTAATAGCTGCGGGTATGTTACCACAGCTATTACTGCCAATACAACATGTCGCACAAAAATCGACGTTTGTATCGACGCACATAAACGTGGTCTACAATTAAAATACGTCAGAATAAGCACCTGTATACACGTCGAACTCGTATCATTGGTATACGCGTTGGTATAATCACTTTCTATATGGACACGTATATCGATGCTCATATCAACGCGTATATCGATACTTGTATCGATGCCTGTACAAACGACTGTACAAGCATCAGTACGAACGTCTGTACAGATGCCTATATCGACACCTATAGAGACACTTGTACAGACGCACATACCGACGTTTGCACCTGCAATTTTTTTTTGAGCAGAGAGTAGTGCCATTTGTTGCTACATATGATGCAATAACAAAGGTACAACCTCTTTGCTCAAAAGAAGAAGGAAAATGTAATCGAACTTTGCATTAAGATAGATTGATAGTGCATTATAAAACAATAAAGAAGTGTTAAACAAACGATCATAAATATGAAACTAGAAATTGCAATAATCAAAACCATGATAACCATAACTATTATCATTGCCATGAATAAACACAAAACTATAAGTATAACCATAATGATAACTGGAAGAAAAACCATAACTTTAAATTTAAACATAATGATTACCTCAACCATAAACAACACCATAACCTTAACCAATGCCAATGACATAATCATAAACAAAATCATAACCATTGCCACTATCATAACCATGACCATAAAAGGGTGTCAAAAGCCATAACCATTGCCACTAACATAACCATATAAATACCATATCCGAAACCGTTGTTAACACCATAACCGTTGCCACTATCATAAACATAAACATAAACATAACCATAACCATAACCATAACCATAAAAGAGTTATAAAAAACATAACCATTGTTGCTAGCATAATAAAAAATAAACAATAACCATTGTTAATGACATAGCAAAAAATAAACCATAACCATAAGCATTATCATAAGCATAAGCATAAAAATAAAGGTATTGTTAAAACCATAATCATTTTCATTATGTGCATCATAAGCTTAATCATAATCATAAATAGTGATTATGTGTGCGTGTGTGTAGTTATATGTGTATATTTAAGCGTATGTGTGTGTGCATGAAAGAAAAAGAAGAAGCACTCACATTTAAAGAATGTGAGTGTGCGAGAAGTACGAACAGTCAAGAAAATACCTGCAAAAACAAAGCATAAACATTTTTACCCACACATATAAACACAAATATTTATGTTTATGTGTGTGTGCATGAAATAAAAAGAAGGAGCACTTACATTTAAAGAATGTGAGTGTGCGAGAAGTACGAATGGTTAAATACCTGCAAAAACAAAGCATAAGCATTTTGTTACCCACACACCCAAACACAAATTTTTTAACACAAATACAAAAAAAAAGTACCTTCTTTGTGTAGAAATGTGTGGAAGCATAGATGAGAAGTCAGAAGAGGCAACTCCATGAAGGTTTGCAAGGAGGGAGGAGGAGATGGGGAGAATCTATGGAGGAGCCGTGGTGTGGAGAAGAGAGAAAACACGAAAAATAAGCTCTCAAGTATTGTAAAGTAGCAGGTCGTCGATACAGGCATCTATATATATGCGCTGATACAGACGTCGATATACACATCGGTACATGCGTTGATAAAAAAACGTTTGGTATAGTTGTCGGTATGAGCGTCGGTATATGCGTTGGTATTGACGTCCGTATACGCGTCGGTATAAGAAATGAAATTTAAAATTTGAATTTTGAATTGAGAAATGTCTCCCTCCATCTTTATCAACGCTTATACTGACACTCGCCATCGACGTCGAAAAAACGGTAACCAAGTGATCCCTTGTAGTGTGCGATTATGCTTTCAAATCACTATCGCGATTTTAGCCACGGTTGTTGTCGTGTATGCAATATTTTCTTTTTCTATTTTCCTTTGATTTTTCGTGGCAATGCTGGCAGTTATAGGCTACTACTCTTATAGTGTGTGTGTGTGTGTGTGTGTGTGTGTGTGTGTGTGAGAGAGAGAGAGAGAGAGAGAGAGAGAGAGAGAGAGTTTTCTATTTTCCTTTGTTTTTTTGTGGTAATGTTTGCGGTTATAGACTACTCCTCTTATAGTGTGAGTGTGTGTGTGTGTGTGTGTGTGTGTGTGTGTGTGTGTGTGTGTGTGTGTGTGTGTGTGTGTGTGTGTGTGTGAGAGAGAGAGAGAGAGAGAGAGAGAGGAGCCATTAAGCCACTCAAAAGACCAATGCTAACCCTCACGCACATTCCTATCACCTACAACGGACGTCATATTATTTATTTGGTAGATTCAGGTACCGGGCTTGTCGGTCCAATAGGAACAGGGTAAGAGTGATCGCCGATGACAGGCGCACTCTAACTGGAACGTTCAAGGGATTAGTTGGCTAAGCATGGGCGCCCAAGTGTGAATGGGGCAAGATCATATAAAAGTCAACTAAACCTAAAATTCACTCATTCTCTCATGTGTGCAATTGAAGAGTGCTCTTGCTCCATCTCCATATTCTTCTTCTTCATCTCCTTGTGTGTGTGTGTATGCGTGAGAGAGAGAGAAAGAGAGTGTGCGATCAAACATTGCGGCAGCACGATGGCGGCGAGACGGTTGAGCGCGGCGTAGCGGCGTCTCCCCCTTCTTCGCGGCGAGGAATCCTCCACGAGAGCAAGCGTAGAGCGGTGAGTGACACACCATTGCCATCTTTGAACTTACTAGTTTAGGCATGTTGTGTGCTTGGAGCCATTTGTGGCTCGCATACAGTGTATCGGCAAGTTCCTTGCATTGACACTTGCGACATACGCACACATTTTCGGCACCGTTATCGGGGAATGCCATACACTAAGCTTGAATGGCACTCTGTGCTTCTTTTGTGGTGCAATTTCAATTGTAGGAAAGGTAAGGAAGGAGGGTATGTGTGTTGAGAAGAAGGATTTTGTGTTGCTACTATGTATTTCTTTGTTAATGAAGTTTTCAAAGGTACTCTGTTTTTTCTCTGTGAGATAAGGTCTTAGTATTAAGGTTGTTAGTTCTGTGGTTGTCAAAGGCACATGCATCTGCGCTCTGGTCGTGTGCTAGAGACGGAGCAACTAGAGAGAATTTCGACTTACACGAGTTCTCATTATCCACCTACCTTAGGTTCCGGGCCCTCGGCGGGGACCCAAGGTAATACAAACCAAGACCTGAACATAGCGGCTAGTGACTCTTCCTCTGACTACAATGTCATGGAGGGTTTCCCAATGCATAATCCCGATAGCTCAAGCCAAGACATGCATGCCATGGGCCCACGGTCCGGGCCGAGCGTGCTTAGCCGCTTGAAGGAAACCTTTAGTAGAGCCACTCGCTCCGAACATGGAGCTAATGATGTAAATGAGGGGGGTGGGTGTAACATTTAATGGCCTAATAACTTATGTGTAGCGGAAATTAGCATGAACATAGTGGGAATTTCATTAGAGTAGATTCCTAATGAGAATTACAAGAGTGCTTGGGTGGAGAGAGCAACAAAAAGCATAACACCTAGTTAGATAGCATTGACAATACTTTCAAAAGAGAGAGCAATTAAGCTATTGACAACAGTTGAGGACCGGATTTTCATGGAGCCGGTCCCCCCTCCAGAAGGCTTTGTATTATGGTTTCTCCCATCAAGAGAGACATTGTACAATACAATTCTTTGTGTTCCTTCAAGACTAGCTAGTGCAATGAAGATGGAAACTTCATGCACTAAGCAAAACACTTAACAAACACAACTTGAATTATCCTCGTTCTCAGACCCAAGACCTCACACACCTTCGAAGATGGTGAGAGCTAGCAGGGTATGAGAGTAGATTGAGAGGAAGAAGGAGTATCTTACGAGAAAGATGTACATTTCCTCACATAATCACTCATATGTAGCATAGCTTAGCTTAGTAATTAGCTTGGTAGAGGAGATGAGCATGCATTGAAGCTTGGCTCTTGGTTGGATTTGCATCCACATGCCAAGAGAGTGTTGATGTAGGCTTCTATCTCACAAGCTTGGAGTAGGTGATGAGTTCTCCATTAAAGCTTGGGAAGAGATAGTCTTCTCTTTCTTCACACATGAGCTTGTGTGAGTGTGTGTGTGTGTGATAATGCCTTGCAAAAATCAGCCCCCTCTCTCTCTTGGGCAAGCCCTCTTGCTAAATGCTCTTCCTGAAGCCTCATTGGCCCTCCCCAAGTCAAGCCAATTACAATTAAGCAGCATAAGTGATAGCCTTCTGACATGTGTCCCCCTTTCCCCTTTTGTGAGAGCTTTAGGTAATTAAATAATTAAACTAAACTCTCATTGGACCCCTTTGCCTCCTGGCCAATAGGAATCAGGCAAGCCATGGGGCTCCTGAATGCTCATTGGACCCCTTGGGAGACTGCCCAATAGTCTTCTAGGAGACTTAATTCTCATTGGTTTTTTTTATTAAATGTTTTTAAATTAATTAAACTAGATTTACTCTAGCTTAATTTTCATTGGTCCACTTCAACGGTCATCCAATAGAAATTGGGCACACCTTGTGGGCATCTGGCCTAGGGAGCTGACATGTGTCCCTCATTTCCTTTGTGTAAAGGGAGCCTGTGTGTGTGTGTGTGTGGCTTTCTCTCTCATCCCCTACCTTTAGGGCTCGCCCCTTCCCATGTAGGGATGTGCAAAGACTTTTAGGGCACACACAAAGCATCCAATTTTCCCTAGGGTTGACCTTTGGACACAACCTTTGAATTTTGGAACCTTAGCATTTTGGAAGTCTTAATGGGCTGAACCTTAGGGTCTTTTTAGCCCATTGTTGCACATGGCTCTTTTGCAGATGGCCCCCCCTTTGGATCCCTATTTTCCCTCCTTTGGATCCCTACTGTGGCCGGTCTGCTAGCTTAACCAATATTCTAGCTTTTTCTCCCCTGGCCTTCCCCACATTAAATGATCAGTTTAATATGAGAAAATCATTTAGGAGAATTAGATATTGATTATTATGACATTACCTCTCTCTTGAAATCATAGTCGTCCTCGACTATGGTGTAGAGAAGATAAAGCATGTTCATGAGTCCTTTTCTTAGCGGGTAGAGGATCCCTATGTTTGAAGGGGATCGGGGAGCACCACAGACGGAGAGTGAGAGATAAGGAGACACACGATACACAGATATGGGTGGGGAGACTCAAAGAGTGAGCAGCCCCCTATACACTTATGCTATGTATAAGGTATACAAGTCAGTGGGCGCCCAGACTCTGGGCGGCCGGACAAGGCACAGGCGCCTATACCCCAACAACCTCCCACTTAAAGGCGACTGTGCCTTTAAGCAAGGGAACCTAGTCTAAAGACTACAAAAGGTGAGAGAAAACCGCTCTCGACCGATGCCCACTGGCTGGCTGTGATCGTGTGCATCCGGCTGTCCTGCTCCCGTGTAAGTCCATACACCACCAGATGTACCACACACGTACTGCAACTATGTACGCAATACCTGCATATCTCCCTTGTGCACTATGCCATCATCAGTCAACAAACGACTGACAACCCTAACTGCAAATGCTCCCACTGGAGCTGCGATATCCGGTCTCAAGATCAACATCTCATACATGAGACCACCGAATACCGATGCAATGCTAGCGGGCCCTGCTAGCTCTACGGAGCATGCATCAACATATATATCCCTGGCAATAGGCATCTCTGATTGACAAGGTGTGTCAGCCACATGCATCTCCTGACTGTCCACAAAAGACGCATCAACCTGTCGTGCAACCTTAGAGCAAACCAGCTGCTCTAGGTGTCTGCTGGAAGACATATCCTGCACAACTATATCCCCATGCTCACTGTCAAGCATAGAAAGGAATGATTGCATAATCACTGACATCTCAGCCTCCTCTGCAATCATCCACTGCAAACATGACCACTCAATCTGATGTGACTCACTAGAGCTCTCATGCTCTAACTCCGTATGCATAGACTCTTGCACAACGTCCTCCTGTCGTGACTCACTAGAGCAAGACCGCTCTACCTGTCTATCCTGCATAGAAGTATCTCGCACAACTGACTCTCTGCTTTGCTCAGTCACTAGCAAAGCATGCATGTCCGACTCTATCACCTCTCTGTGTGACTGCTCAAGTCGTGCCCCAACTGTGTGCACAACGAGCTCAATACCCTGCAACCCATGAGCAAAAGAGACTCACCTGCTCTCTCGCTCTCTACCTGGCTGCGTTATCACAGAGACAACACCGTCTCTCCCGTGATCCACATGCAATGGGTAACCTGTACCACTCCTGGCACCTCTCGCAATCACTAGCGAACCCAAATGCATCACAAAATCTCGCTCTCGTAGCGAAATCTGACATCCACTATCCCGTAACTATCTGACTGAGATCAAATCCCGTCTCAAATCTGGCACATAACGCACATGACGCAGGGTAAATCTCATACCACTGGGCAAGGACAAACATACGTCTCCTGCACCCTCAATGTCATACACAACACCATCAGCCATGTGCACACAACCAAGTCTCCCACTAGAAAACGTGCTAAACCACTCACGATGTGACGTGACATGGAATGTAGCATCTGAATCTAGTAACCAATGTGAAGACAATGTGCAATCCGATATGCAATCCGTAGACATAAGATCGTCTGAAGACAAGCTAGATGTAAATGTGACATCGCCATCACAAGCATACTCAGTAACCATCGTATTGATCTCACTAGCAGCTGTCATGCCCAAATCTACATCACACATCTGTCGCCTCCGTTGTCTCAAACGCCTGAAACATCGACGCCTAAAGTGCCCTTTATGTCCACAATGCCAACATGTCAAGTCTCTATGCCGTCGAGACTTGCGTGTGGGACCAATCTCTCCCATGGACATAGAAGTGGGACTAGACTCCCCTGTAGACATGGATGTCGCTTACATAGCATGTAAACTCTGCCATAAAGCATGAGTTGTAGTCTCCCTCGAGACCTGCTAGTAAATAGACTCAACCAGATGCAAACAAATTGTAGACATGGCTAACTCATCAAGATCCTGCCAATCATCATCACGCATAGAATTGGGCTTCGCCGATAAACCACGCAAGGGTTTATCCTGCCCCAAATCCGTCAATGCAACAAGCATATGTTCCTTCCAAGCAACAAAATCTACACCATCAAACTGTGTCAGACCATAACGCTGGAAGTCAAATGAAAAATCAACCATAATGCTCGCAAAAGAGCAACCAACAATCAGTAGCAAATGTCAACCAAATCAGCCCTAAACTGGCTCGAATCGCATCAACAAAAGTCTGCAAATATGGCTGTAAGATATGGCTGCAAATCAGCCCCAAAACAGCCCCAAAATTCAGCTCTTAAACAGCTGCATAAACAAGTCACAAACGTGTCCCAGATCAGCCTACAACTGAGCCATACATGGACACCTGCAAAGAGGAAACAATGGCTGAAAATTCAGCGCCCAAATAAGCCCTCAAACCTGCCTGTAAACTTGTAAACCTGTAGCTGAATCCTGCTGAAAAAACCTCAAGCCATTAGTGCTCGAATCTGGCTACCTAGCTCGTAGCCACACAAGCATACATCACAACATTCACTCCTGTGAGTGTGCCAAGATAACTATACGCCTGTCAAACCATGAGCGAATCACCAAGCCCACACTGTGCGGTATCGATGCATACACACGCACAAATCTCCCACCTGCAGAGAACACCGCATGCAAATGTTGAGTGCAACCCACAATCTCTACCTAGATCGCATAAATGATGCGCATAAAACTCCTGGGAAAATTTCGCCAGAGTTTCGTGAGTAAAATGGCCACAAAACCAGTAACCAAACTGACAGCACGCTCAAAACCATGAGCAACCAAAGCGCATCAAACCGCACTCCAAATGCAGGCACCAATCTCCACACTTTGCATACATCATTGCAAACACCTGCAAATCTAGTACACAAATATCTCCTCTACCTGTGACTGCCAAAAAACATGCTCGAGGCATACATTGCCGAGCTCAAAATGCAATCACATTAGTCTCCCTGAGCAACAAACCACATAAGGCATACATCGTATCCTCCCACCTGTGAGGAAACTTGCAACAAATATCACTCTCACATCTGAGAGAAAAACCATGTGTGGAATCCTCGACACACAATAAACAACTGCTGCTGCTGCAGAAAATTCAGCGTTCATAATTTTAAAATTCTGATATGACGAGCGCGTCCGGAGCGTGCCAAAACCCCAAGGTAGACTCCTGGATCACATGTATCCGAGTCCGAGTGTGAAAGCTATGCCAAAAAACCTTCGTTTCGGTCCAAAAACGCAGCATAAACTGCCAAAAGAGGGCTAAAAAATGCAGCTCCTCAACCGTAGCTCGAATGAGGTTTCTGATGGCTCGAATGGCTTCGAAAGGGGAGTAAAACGCCAGGACGTCTAGTGAAAATGCTCTCGGAAGCTGAATTTGCCGATGCCGAAGTCGAAACCCTGTTTGCACTCTGTGTGATGCAATGTCCTCTCAATGCAAGCTCCAACGCAAGAGCTCAGCCACAATAGCATCCAAGCACTCGAATGTCAAGCTCTCCTCCGCCGAGCACTTCTCTAACGAGCTCCACTGAGCTCAAAAGCTCCTCTCACCAAGGAAGCCGCAACCGCCTCCTCGACCAAGCTTGACCACACCAAGCTCCTAAGCTTCAAAGACAATGCTCCTCAAGCTAAAATCGCTCTCCGTGAAACTCCGCGATCGAACTCCACCGTCGAGAGCGAGCGAGCTATCACCTCGAAGCTCTCAAAGCCGTCGTGCTCTCCGCGGTCACCATAGCTCTGATACCAATTGAAGGGGATCGGGGAGCACCACAGACGGAGAGTGAGAGAGAAGGAGACACACGATACACAGATATGGGTGGGGAGACTCAAAGAGTGAGCAGCCCCCTATACACTTATGCTATGTATAAGGTATACAAGTCAGTGGGCGCCCAGACTCTGGGCGGCTTGGCAAGGCATAGGCACCTATACCCCAACAATGTTACCCTACGACATCATTCCACAATGGATGACTAGTCCATTTGGCGCTTGAGAGCCTGAGGCTGCCGCAAGCATGTCTGCACATTAGTCCAATCAATCTTCCATAGTAGAGTGACAAGCTCTACTTGGTGTTTGGGAGACGTCGTCTCCGCAAACTTGATCTAAGCATACATACTACTTCATTTTTGTGCACAAATAAAGAAAAAGAGAGTCTTATAAGACAAAAATTTTGTTCATTTTTAACATTTTGTACATTTGCTTACTCTTGGGAAGCATTGTAAGCATTGACAAGGTTTAGGTTATCCTTTAATTGTATGCCTTGCATCCATCTAGCATCTTCAAAAGGATAATTCTTAAACTTAATAAGATATCGTTGGATAGTCTTACCGCCTCTTAGTACCTTGTCTTTATGTCGGAGAATGGACTCGGGCTGCAGCACCTCTTCTTGGTCCTCGATCTCCGGTGGGTCTTCAATAGTTGGTTCTTGAGGTGGCTCTCCTTTGTAAGGCTTTAATAGGCTCACATGAAAAGCATTGTGTATGAGCCAATGATTGGGCAACTTGAGTTGATAGGCCATCTCATTGATTGGCCTAAGAATCTGAAAGGGACCATAGTACCTTTTTGCTAGTTTAGCATAGTACTTTTGGTGACCCGTAGGATTCTTGCCCGTTGTGTGCCTTAATCGAGCCTTGGGAAACTTTAACAAGACCCAATCGTTTTCTTTAAAGGCTTGGGCTCTTCTGTGCTTGTCACCAGCAGCCTTTTGCCTTTGCTGTGAGATAGAGATAGCATCCTTAATCTTTTGGAAAGATTCTTGTAGGTCTCGGCTATACTCATCTGCAGCGAAGATCTTCCCATGTACCTTAAGTAGCAAGGGACTTTTTTATCTTCCCTCAATTACCTCGAAAGGTGCTTTTCCTGTGGAAGTATGTACAGTGTTATTGTAAGCATACTCCACTAAGGGTAAGTACTTCTCCCATTGGGATCTTTGATCTACTTCCGTTACATAGGCTTTTAGTAGATCGAGAATGGTTAGGTTAGATATTTCACTTTGGCCATCAGTTTGTGGATGATAGGCCAAAGAGAAGTTTAGCCTTGTTCCTAAATTCTCAAAGAGACCCTTCCAAAAATTACTGGTCATTCTAGGATCTCTATCCGACACTATGGACATGGGCAAGCCATGGTACTTGAAAATTTGTGAAATAAAGAGGGTTGCCATTTGATGGGCTTTGATAGTCTTTTTGACAGGTATAAAATGAGCTTGTTTACTAAACCTGTCTACTATCGTCCATATTCCCGTATTCCCATGGATAGACTTAGGCAATCCAAAGATAAAATCCATGGATATGCTCTCCCATGGTGAATTAGGGATTGGCAAGGGTTGAAGCAATCCAAGTTGCTTCCCTCTATCAAATTTTGTCTTTTGGCATACCACACATTTGGAAACATACTCTTGTATGCTCACTTTCATGGTAGGCCAATAGAAATATGTTTCAATTCCCTTTAAGGTAGACTGAATCCCTCTATGCCCCGCATAAGGTGGAGCATGAGATTCATACATTACTTTCTCACGTAGTGAGTTAGTAACGCATATTCTATTGCCATAGAGAACATAACCATCTTGTAAAGTAAATGGTTCTTCTTTCTTCCCTAATGCAAGGGCTGAAATCACATTTCTAAAATTGGGATCAATAGCATACTCATCTATCATTGAAGATAGATCATTGTGAGTTGCTATGGAAACCGCATTCACTCTCGACCGTCTTGAGAGTGCATCAGCTACTTGATTATGCTTGCCATCAATGTGAGCAATGTGAGCAATATGAAAATGAAATTGCGAAAGGAAATTTGCCCACCTCATTTGTTTGTCGGGGAGCTTGGTCTGTGTCATGAAGTACTTAAGACTTTGGTGCTCCGTTCGCAGAATGAAAGGAGTCCCCAATAAATAGTGCTTCCATGAGTCTAAGGCATGTAGAACTGCAAGGAGTTATTTTTCGTATATGCCTAGAGCTTGCTCAACAGGGTCGAGCCTTCGACTCTCATAGCCTATGGCGTGCCCTTCTTGGAGCAAAACAGCTCCAAGGCAATCACCACAAGCATCGCATTGGACCTCAAATGGTTTTGAGAGATCCGGTAGTGTAAGCACAAGTTGAGACATAAGCTTTTCTCTAAGCTTTTCGAAAGCATTGTTCTCCTTAGCAGACCATGTATACCTAACGCTTTTCTTTGTTAGGTCATGTAATGGTCCCGCAATTTGTGAGAACTTTTCTATGAAGCGTCTATAGTATGCACACATACCTATGAAGCTTCTTAGTTCATGCAGATTCCTTGGTTTAGGCCATCCTTTTATTACCTCTAACTTGGATGGATCCATTTGGATGCCATCTTGAGAGATAATGTGACCTAAATACTGAATCTCTTGCAAGAAAAATTCACTTTTCTTTCGATTAACATAAAGTTTATTCTCTCTTAAAACTTGAAATATTACCTGGAGGTGTTGCTTGTGTTCCTCCAATGAATTAGAGTAGATGATAATATCATCAAAGAACACTCCAGTGAAGGTTCGATGAGGCCTGAACAGCTTCTCCATCAAGCGGTTGAATGTGGCTGGTGCATTGGTCAAGCCAAAAGGCATGACAATGTATTCGTAAAGACCAAATGTAGTACGAAATGCGGTCTTTACAATGTCTTGATCAACTATCCTTATTTGATGATAGCCACTTTTTAGGTCAACCCTACTGAAGTAGGTGGATCCTTGTAGCTTATCAAATAGGTCTTCTACCCATGGAACGGGAAACCTATTCTTGATAGTGATCCTATTTAGTGCTCTATAGTCGACACACATACGATATGTGACGTCTTTCTTTTGCACTAATAGCACAGGTGAGCAAAATGGAGATGAGCTTGGCCTAACCATACCCTTCTCAACTAACTCATGCACTTGCCGCATAATCTCCTCTTGTTGAGCTTGAGAAACTCTATAAGGAGGTTTATTAGGCGGTGAGCTTCCTGGAAGAAGTTCAATTGCATGGTCATCATTACCTCGTTTAGGAGGTAGCTCACAAGGGATGTCGTCGATAAAAACATCTTGAAACCCCTTGAGAAAATTGGATAACTCTAATTCCTTTTGGTTGCTTTTATTTTCTTTTGCTAAAGCATTAGGTTCATTTTGAGAGTCTTTAACAAAAATCATGTACACGGAAATAGAGCTCTTTATTGACTTGTTGAAAGCTGGTGTATGTACAATGGGGATGGTGTTACCCATTTCCTTAGCATCTATATACATGTCTTTTTCCCTGAACTTAAAGAAGATTCTCCTTTCAGGAAATTTAACATCGGTAGCCAGGCGATCAAACCATGGTGCCCCTAGGATAACATCCTCATGCTTGAGAGGAGAGATAAAGAAGTCCTCTTTGTCCACATAGCCTTGGACATGAAGCCTCAATTTCCCAATTAAGGGAGTGACTAAAGCTTCTTGCCCCTTGAAGGCACTGTCTGCGGGTAGGACATCTCCCATCTCGTAGGATTGTATTCCTAGCTTGGTGGCCAACTGTATAGATATAAAATTGTGAGTAGAACCAGGGTCAAAGAAAATAAAAAGCATCATGTTCTCTTACCTTTCCCCAAGCATGGCATAGAGGAGATCCTTTGTGGTGAGTTTGGTGAGTCTCCTCCTCTTGGATTTCAACCAAGGAAGCTCTAGGAGGATCTTGGCGGTTGTTCTTTTGGGGACAAGCGAGGTACGCATGCCCTTGTTCGTCGCACTTGAAACACCGGTTATCCTTACGATAACGCTCAAGCTCTTCAGGAGAAAGTTTATTCTTACCTTTGTAAACTCCCTTCTCTTTAGCTTTGTTGGAGTTGCCCTTAGGAGACTTTTGGACATTGTCCTTCCCCTTAGGCTCATTGGAACCCTTATTTTCCGAGGGCTTATTATTTCTTTTTGCCCCCGTTTGGAAATTGATTCGAGAGGCGACCATAGTGTGGTGTATTACCGCCGATATGGTACGTGGTCTTTGGGAGTTGACATACTCCGCCGTTTCTTCGGATGCTCTCCAAAATCCAACTTTTTGAAGACAGTGGCTTTGAGTTGTAGGTCCCAAAACTTGTCTACATATTTGTGGATAGATTCATTGGGAGAGAGCTTTAAGCTTCGCCATTCGGTGAGTACTTTGTCTTTGGCATCGGTGGCCAAAAACTGCTTCATAATGGAAGCTCTTAAAGCTTTCCATGTTCGTGGAGCTTCACCGCTGGCTCGTAGGCTAGACCACCATTGTCTGGCGGACTTTTGAAAGTGCATAGCTACATGTCGTAGCTTAGAGGACTCCGTGAAGCCCTCATCTCCAAACGCCGCATCGAATTGTTGGATAAAGGCCAAGACTTTGTCCGTAGCACCAAAGGTACCATCATAGGTAAGGAAAGAGATGCTCTTCCCTCCCTCTTTGAATTTCTTCAACTTGGACGACCTCTTCCATGCGGCATAGGATTTCCTATGACCTCTTCTTTTTTATGGTTCAAAGGTTGCACCATCACTTTCTTCAGAAGGTGAAAAATTTGAAGAAGGTGGAGAAGAGGGTGACCTCTTTCTCGCCTTTTTCTTGTCTTGATCTTTGTCGTCTTCACCATAGCTTTCATAAGAGGAAGAGGATGAAGAAGATGGAGAAGAGGGTGTCCTCTTTCTCGCCTTTTTCTTCTCTTGCTTTTTATCATCCCTCTTTGAATTATGGCATGGAGAAGAGTGTGATGGTCTTCTCCGCTTTGGTGGTGATGGAGAGCGTTTAGCCCGCCGTCTTCGTGGAGCCATCTCCGCCGAGGTGGCGAGAGACTCGCTTCTTTCTCGTTCCTTCGGTGGAGGCTCTTGAGTTCTCCTTTGGGAAGGAGATGCATCATCAAGAAGTAAATTCTTGAGCCCTTCATATGGATTCTCTTCTTCTTCCCGAATTGGAGAGAGACCTCTTTTGGTAGTCTCACAAGGAGGCTTCCTAGGTGTTCTCTCGTCATGGTGATGAGCTTGGAGAATCCCGTGAGCATGGAGCTGCTGTTGCACTTCACTTTGGAGAGATGGATTGCCCATGGCTTGTTCAAGCCTAGAAACAAGATAGTTAACAAGCATTGAAGCATCATTAGTAGCTTGCTCATGAGCAAAATCAAAGTTATCAACATTAATTTCACTCTCTTTACTATTGTCAGCCATTCTAACAACTTTTAGGTGTAAACTTTTTAGGTGTACTTTGGCACTTCAAGCCCTAATTGCTACCCCTCTTTACCCCTTTAGAAAAAGCACTCAAGCTACTGTACCCGCGGCTCGAATACCATTAATTGCAAGGAATAGAAGAGAGGGTCTTTCGACACCAAAACAGCACCGGCTCCTGTCAAGCTTCTAATAGCTCAATAGTGGTTAAGCCGTAGGCAAGCCCCGTAGGACTCCACTATTAAGACCATAGCTCTCGACGGTGATGCCCCATTAACTGCACAAAGGCAGGCGCACTGCAAGGCTGAAAAATCCCTATTCTACTTACTCACAGGCAATTAATAATACCAACCATTTGTAGCTAGCTTGAGGACCTCCCTTCTTGAGCAAGAAAAGAGAAACCTTGAGCTCTGATACCAATGTAACATTTAATTGCCTAGTAACTTATGTGTAGCGGAAATTAGCATGAACATAGTGGGCATTTCATTAGAGTAGATTCCTAATGAGAATTACAAGAGTGCTTGGGTGGAGAGAGCAACAAAAAGCATAACACCTAGTTAGATAGCATCGACTTAAGGAGCCAAAGATATCTGAGATGACTTTAGCAGATCTCACCAAGGCTATTCAAGAGAGTCTTAGAGACAATCGTGCTCCGCAAAACAATCATATGTATCCAAGAAGGGAGCAACAATGGTGCTCAGTATGCTATGGACCGCATAGTACCAGTGAATGCCCTACTTTTAGAGTAAAATTCAATGGGAATTGCAATGCCTGTGGGAGGTATGTTCATCAAGCTAAGGATTGCATAGTATTTAAGCACACGATGGCCAATAAACCGACCTTAGCATGGACATACATACCTTGAGTGCCTGCATTGATGTCGGCCCCACCTCTTGAACAAACAGCACAACACATGGTCCCTAGGGCCCAAAATGTTGTTCAAACAACACCCTTACCACCTCCAGTGCTAGGACCGCAACCACCACATCCGAGAATCACTTCTATGAATCAAGTGGGTTGTGAGTCATCTATTGCTTGTTTGGAAGGCTGTGAGGAAGATATAGATCCTAATATCGCCTATGGGATGGATGTGCTTGAAGAAAGTTCACAATACTACATGGAGGACTATTGGGGACAAGTCAAACCTATATATCAAGTAGCTGCTCTTGTGGCAAGAGGCCAAAATATCAATTACACTGCTAAGAGACCAATTCTTCAATGCTATGAGTGTGGAGGTCCACATCGTGTAGCCGAGTGTCCTATTAGGCTACAGAAGAACGCCACACTAATGCAAACCAATCAAGCGAGCACGTACAATGCCAATACTCATGTGTAATCGATGTGGCATAGATCATTTGATTGCCCAATGTCCAATTAATCCAAATGCACCGAAGATCACACCATTAACCTTGATTGAGGTTACTGAGGAGCCATCACAAAGTACACATGTGGTAACCATAAACGTACTCACAGGATCGATGCTCCAAAAACAAAAATTATATTCTTGAGAAAAGAGACACGGCATCAATTGCCCAATCTCAGAAAAAGAAGAAAACACGAAGGAAGAGATCGCAAAAAACAGCGAAGTCAAACCCCAGTTTAAAGACCAACATAGGGACTGGTGACGACCCCGTATATATGAACGATGCTGAAGAGGATTCGGATTCAGGTGAAACCATGGAGACCAAAACAACCACTTAGATAGAAACCAACAAGGAAGATCTTCATGAGCCACAATGGCCAGGATCCAAGAAGAAGATAGGAACTTATCCAAACCCTACAGAGGAGATCGAGCGAGTCAAGCAATTAAGGAGTTTGGTAGAAGATACCCAAAGGGATCTAGAACCAGCACCTAGGCAGATCCAGATTACAGACACCGTGTTCCCTACGCAACAACAACCTCACCAAGTCCATAGACCCTTGGCCATACCTAGTGTCATCCAAGAAGAAAGTGACTTAAAGTCATGGGAAAGTGGGCGTACTCACTTCTTGATGGAAAGAATGTTTACAGAGGGACTACTTGATCCTATCAAAGAAATGGAGATCCCATCTTTCCCACATCAAGGGACTGAAGCCCAAAATGTTCCGTTAAACATTGCCAAATTGATGGATTTCATGTCTTCAGAAGTTAGAACCACCATCATGTCCAAACTATATAAAGACCCTGAGCTAGTCTCAGCTCTTTGAGCCTTTCTCAATGGAGTTTAGGCTACCACAATTTGCACAGATGGATGGAGCTGGGGAGATGCCAATAGAGGAGGAACACTTAGATCCACAACCCAACGTAGATGAGAACCTTGTTATAGAAATACATGTTAACAAGTTGGGACAATACTTTGAGGGTGATGAATCCAATGCGACCATACCAATCACTACTAAGGGATTAACTGTGAAGGGAATCCTTGATGGTGGCGCTGGGGTTAGCATTGTGACTAAAAATTGATGGGAAACTATGGGAAGACCTCACCTTGCGACCACAACCATTGTAGTTAAGATGGCCAATGGGTCTATCGTTAAACCTATTGGGATGCTAGAAGATCTCAAGATCAAGGTCTTTGGACATAAAATAAGGATTACCTTCATTGTTATGGATTTCTCCAAACACACTATGGCATCGGAGATGATCTTAGGACGTCCTTTCATGAGGGAAGCAAAAATGGTGCATGACTGGTCTAAAAACCATGTCTACTTGCAGTTCCAAGATTCTGTCATTCGAGTAGATCTTGTGAGTGGTCGAGCACATCCCCTAGGAAACAGGTTTAAATTGATCATAGATCTGACACCACAGTTCACTCGGCCCCATTGCAGTATTGTTACACGTGTAAAGCGGACACTGATGTTGGGGAAGATTCTCCTTATATGGATGTACTACCTGGGATGACTGAGTCGGACAATGTGGATTGGGTCCACCTAGCAGCAACCATAGACACTTGGGGAAATAGGGGGACGACCTGGGTAACACCTGAGGGGGATGAAATGCCACCACTCGTACCCTTAAATATACTACAAGCAATGCATATAGCTTCTGACAAGACTCATCCTAATATGACGAAGAAAATATACAAGTAGGTCCCTAAAACTTCTTTAGTGACCATAGCTAGTCCTAAAAAACAGAGGCCTTGTAAGAAACATTCCACTTGCTCTAAGAAATGTAAGGAAACGTGGCGGTGGATTCCTAAACGACTATTGGAAGCCCAAGGCTACTATCACGAAAATGATCAAATCTGGGTGCCAAAACGTAGATTGTGTTCTTACCTGTCACCTGACCCATGTGCGGCCAATCCTGTAGCTCCAAAACGAATTGACGATCACGGAAAGAAAAATATCACAGAATGTTACACACCCGCTCCAAAGCTAGTTTGGGTACCGAAGAAAGAATGATTTGTTCCACCTAGCTCAGGAAGGGGGGAGTCCCACGAAGCTTCTAGCTCCTCATGTAATGCATCCATAGAGGTAAAAGCTTCTCCACAGCCTCCACCTACAATAGTGGACCTCCTTAAAGCTACAAAGGAACCACACCTCCCAGTGTTCAAGAATCACCTGATGAACCACTTCAAGTTCGATCCTGGGAAAGTACCTTACCACCCTTGCAACTCGACGAGGCACCTAAGGTAATAGAAAACTACTGAAAAAAATCCTCACCTATTACCAACTGGAACAATTGGTTTCAAAGGGTGACGAGCACATTTCAAGCGGTATGATCTACCCAAGGAAGAGGGGGGGTTTGCTGACATCCATCATTCACTTGCGTCCCTCTCAACCTTCCTCCCTGACCTCTCAATCTCCCAAACTTAGGGAATGTATATATAAAGCTTATACTCACAAAAAACAAAAATAATAAAGAGCAAGAGCAATTAGCAAATGAGTATGCATAATAAAAGTCAAAACATTGACCCAAACCTACACATTCACATCTGGTTCACTGAAACAGAAACCTATGTCATAAAACACCTTTGATCCTCATCACTCGAGTGATGGAGGGTAGGTAAGATTAGTACGATAGGAGTGTTTCTGTTTTAGAGTTTAGTGATTAGCAAAGTACCCTTTCCCACTAATGTGCCTCCTAGAGGTATTCTTTGTGTTTCCTCGTGTGTACAGGAGCGGGTTGCTGTAGTAGGATTTGGACCTTCATGGAATTTTTCTCTCATCCACTTTTCAAATCAAGCGCGATCATCAACACAAACAGGTGTTTCTTGTCCATTAGCATTGCCCCTTATCTTTTTGCATCCATGTTTGTCTGCTTTAATTGTGATTGGTAGAATAATATTCAACACATTTTCTTAGTATCAAACATTAAATGCAATGTAATTTTTTGTCATAATCACTTGTCTAGGTTTAAAAATCAAGCAATCCGACTAAGCTAGTTTGACCAAGCTAGGCGTTAGAGATCTTCTTTTAATACCATGGGGAATGCCTTCCTAATAATGAATGGTTACTTAGGTTCTTAGTCCGATTTAGGCAGCATTGTGTGAAATGTACTAGGGCTTCTAGTGGGCTTAGTCCCTATTGACCTTTAGCTTAAGTATTATAAATGGACTTTACTAGTGTGATGACCCTGGGGAGGGTAACAGTGTTATATGACCCCCCAAAGTTACAAAATTAAAATCCTGAAAACGAACAAACAAAAAAATCAAAGTTCCACAATGTAAAATCTTAAGCTGGAAGAGAAATCTAATCTTGATTTGGTACTCCACTCACATGTATCGCCTATGGTACTAGAGCCCTAGAGGTTCCCAGTGTAGGCGCTTTTCCTTTGAAAAGTAAAAAACCCAAGGCATACAAAATAAGCACACACATCAAAATTGAATCACTATGAAAAGACTTTGGGGGGTCAAAGAAAAGATAATCAGTCAGGCGATAATTTCATGAGAAATTCCTTTTATTGTAGCTTAACTACAAGGTCTTCTAGGTATAGCCTCTATTCAGCCCTCGAACATGAAATACTTGGCTCTCGCAATTAAACAACTTAATTGACCATAGAAAATTAAGAAGCTTACCCAAGGTATTAATAGTTGATCTTTAGTGCCTTTCGCTCATTGAATTAGCGACCCCGAACTTGTTTGGTTTTTTACCTTCCCAACTCTTTATGCGTTTGATTATATTGCAATTTAATGTTTATTGCTGACAAATGGTTTAGAATTATGCTACCAATCAATTTGTCTGCCTAAAACTGCATATGCTTTTTAATTGTATATGAGAATGCAATTACTGTGCCAATGTTGTTTGATTTTGCAGTGATTGAAGAAGGCTAACAACATTCATTTCAAACGCTCTTCCACCTCGATAAACGAGCTTCAACTCAATAGCTTCCAAGGACGGAATCTACATCAGGAAGGGGGGCATGTTAACCCTCACTCACATTCCTATCACCTACAACGGACGTCATATTATTTATTTGGTAGAGTCAGGTACCGGGCTTGTCGGTCCAATAGGAAAAGGGTAAGAGTGATCGCCGATGAGAGGCGCACTCTAACTGGAACATTCAAGGGATTAGTTGGCTAAGCATGGGCGCCCAAGTGTGAATGGGCAAGCTCATATAAAAATCAACTAAACCTAAAATTCACTCATTCTCTCATGTGTGCAATTGAAGAGTGCTCTTGCTCCATCTGCATCTTCTTCTTCTCCATCTCCTTGTGTGTGTGTATGCGAGAGAGAGAGAGAGAGAGAGCGAGCGATCGAGCATTGCGGCGGCACGACGACAACGAGGCGGTTGGGCGCGGCGTAGCGGCGTCTCCCTCTTCTTCGCGGAGAGGAATCCTCCACGAGAGCAAGCGTAGAGCGGTGAGTGACACACCATCGCCATCTTTGAGTTTACTAGTTTAGTCCTGTTGTGTGCTTGGAGCCATTTGTGGCTCGTACACAGTGTATCGGCAAGTTCCTTGCATTGACACGTGCGACATACGCGCACAACCAAACATAAGATCTAGGTGTGTGTGTGTGTGTGTGTGTGTGTGTGTGTGTGTGTGTGTGTGTGTGAGAGAGAGAGAGAGAGAGAGAGAGAGAGAGAGAGAGAGAGAGAGAGAGAGAAAGAGCCCCATTAAGCCACTCAAATGAACCATAAGATTAGGCTAGGTGGTGGTTACTCAAGGTATACTTATTGTGGCTTTCTTAGGGGAAAGATTATGTGGAGGGGGTAAATTCTTTTGGCTAATTCCAAAAGTATGATGATTTTTAATGTCGGTTGAGAAAATGTTGATGAGTTCAACGCTCGAGCTAGTTCCTTCTAAAAGAATCATAATGGGAGTTTTGTAAATATTTGTTTTCAAGAAGTTGAGGTGGAAAAGTTTTCTTTTCTCTTGAGGCCTCTCGTTTGTTATGGAGAGAGAGAGAGAGAGAGAGAGAGAGAGAGAGAGAGAGAGAGAGAGAGAGAGAGAGAGCTAGTTGTTTTGCACATTGGTTTAATATTCACACATATACATGTTTTCTTTTTTAGAGTAGAAATAACTCACACACTGTAATGGAATTTGCCTATTCAATTTGAGAGTAGCGGAATTTAATGAGAGTACTTTCAAGAAATGATTTTGTGAGCATAGCGGGTAGACATAATTGAAGATAGCAACATAATTATAGCAATTAGTTAACTTGGCATAGACAATACTTTTGCAAGAGAGAGAATTTAGAGAACATGACAACAGTTGAGGACCGGATTTATGTGGAGCCGGTCCCCCCTCCAATAGGCATTTGTATTATGATTTCTCCCATAAAGAGAGACTTGTTACAATACATTCTTTGTGTTCCTTGTGACCTAGGTGAAGCAATGAAGATGGAAAGCTTCATGCATCACCATCATAGCATAAATTAAACTTGAAGAAAGCTTTAACTATACCAAGCCTCAGTCCCAAGACCTCAAACACCTTCGAAGGTGGAGAGAGCTAGCAGGGAATGAGGGTAGGGAAGAGGAAAAAGAAACATTTCGTAGGAGAAAGAATTAATTCCTCACTTATCATACTGTTGTTGCTAGCATACATAATAGCATAGTAATGAAGAAGAAGGAGATGGCAAGCTTAAGCATTGAAGCATGGCTCTTGGATGGATTTGCACTCCATAGCCAAGAGTGTTGGTGTAGGCTCTCAACCTCTACTTGCTTGGAGAAGGAGAGGGGAGCTCTTGCCCTTTGCATAGTACACAATGAGAGTGTTTGTGAGTGTGTGTGGGTGAGTATACCCCCTAAGCACCCCCCTAGCTTGCTTGGGTCGACCCCCCCTTGTAGCTCATGCTTGAAGCTCATTGGACCCCTCCAAGCCTAGCCAATCACAAGCAGGAGCCATTACAAGCAACATGGGTAGCCTTGGGACAAGTGTCCCCCTTTCCCCTTTGAGAGAGAGGACTTGATAAATGCAAAAACAATTAGATAATTCAAGTAATTTATCATTGGACCCCTTTGAAGCCTAGCCAATAGGCTTCAAGCAACACATGAAGGTAACATGGGTAGGGACCTGACATGTGTCCTTGCTACCTCTTCAAGCTGGGGCTTCCCTTGTGAGTGTGAGTGTGAGTGTGTGTTCTCTCTCTAATCCCTAGGAAAAGGGCTCGCCCCCCCTCTTGTAGGGATGCTTTTGACTTTAGGATCTCAAGCACCTTAGTCATCAAGCATGACAAAGCACTTGGACTAGGGGGTATTCCCACAAGCATCTCAGGCAAGCATGTCAAGGCACCTCAAGCACCTTAATCAAGCGGAAAGTCAAGCACCTCAAGCATGGAGTAAGTCAAGCACCTCAAGCACCTTAATCAAGCACCTCAAGCAGGACAAACACCTCAAGCACGACAAGCACCTCAAGCATGACAAACACCTCGAGCTTGGGCCGGGTTCCCACCTCAAGCTCAACCCTAGCTTACCTAAGGTCAAAGGACTTTTAGACACATTATTGGAGGTCTTCAATGAAGCTAACCCTAAGGTCTTATGCTCCATTGGTTAGCCTTGCTCTTGATAGACCATCTCCCATTTGGGCCCCTTTACTATTGGCCCCGTGTTGAGATAGATCTATAAGCACATATCTATATCTTAACACTTGTTCCCATTTATTCTCCCACATTAAGTGATCAATTTAATATGAGAAAATCATTTGGTTTGGTTAGATATTAGATTTTATGACATTACCTCTCTCTTGAAATCATAGTCGTCCTGGACTATGAGGTAGAAGAGATAAAGCCTTAGTCATTAGTCAATCGTACTTAGCAGGTAGAGGATCCCTTTTTTTGCCCTACGACATCTTTCCAAGATGGATGACTAATCCATTTGGTGCTTGGGAGACATAGCTGCCGCAAGCATGTCTGCTCTTTAGTCCATTTCATTCTCCCAAAGTAGAGTGACAAATTCTACTTGGTGTTTGAGAGACGTCGTCATCACAAACATGATTCTAAGCATGCATACTAGTTAAATTTGTGCACAATTAAAAAGAGGATTAGTCTTATAAGACAAAAATATGAGTCATTTAAAAGAGAGTTGTACATTTGCTTACTCTAATGTAGCATTGTAAGCATTGACAAGGTTCATACTATCCTTAAGTTGTACTCCTTGCATCCATTTAGCATCTTCAAAAGGATAATTTTTGAACTTAATAAGATACCGTCGGATTATCTTACCATGTCGTACTACCTTGTCTTCATGCCGAAGGACAGCTTCGGGTTGTAGCACCTCTTCTTGGTCTTCAATTTCGGGAGGGTCTTCAATAATTGGTTCAATTGGTGGCTCTCCTTTGTAGGGCTTAAGTAGGCTTACATGAAAGGCATTGTGTATAAGCCAATGGTTGGGCAACTTGAGTTGATAAGCCGTCTCATTGATAGGCTTCAAGATTTGGAAAGGACCATAGTATCTTTTTGCTAGTTTAGCATAATACTTTTGATGGCCCGTAGGATTTTTGCCCGTCGTTTGCCTTAATTGAGCCTTAGGAAACTTGAGTAAGACCCAATCATTTTCTTTGAACATTAAGGCTCTTCTGTGCTTATCAGCAGCAGCTTTTTGCCTTTGTTGAGAGATGGCTATAGCCTCCCTAATCTTTTGAAAAGATTCTTGTAGGTCACGGCTATATTCATCGGCGGTGAAGATCTTCCCATGTACTTTGAGTAGCAAGGGACTTTTAGGTCTTCCCTCTAGGATCTCGAAAGGTGCTTTCCCGGTAGAAGTATGGACAGTATTATTGTAGGCATACTCTACTAGAGATAAATACTTTTCCCATTGTAGCGTTGATCTACTTCGGTAACATAAGTCTTGAGTAGATCGAGTATCGTAAGATTGGCTATCTCACTTTGGCCATCCGTTTGTGGGTGATAGGCCGAAGAGAAATTCAATCTTGTTCCTAGATTTTCAAAGAGACCTTTCTAAAAATTACTGGTCATTCTAGGATCTCTATCTGACACGATGGATGTGGGTAATCCATGGTGCTTGAAAATCTGAGATATGAAGAGAGTTGCCATTTGATGTGCCTTAATAGTCTTTTTGACAGGAATAAAATGTGCTTGCTTGCTAAATCTGTCGACTATTGTCCATATTCTTGTATTCCCATGGATAGACTTGGGTAATCCAAAGATGAAATCCATGGATATACTCTCCCATGGTGAATTTGGAATAGGCAATGGCTGGAGTAATCCAGGTTGCTTCCCTCTATCATACTTGGTCTTTTGGCATACTACACATTTTGAAACATACTCTTGTATGTCCACTTTCAGGGTAGGCCAGTAGAAATACGTCTCTACTCCTTGGAGAGTAGGTTGAATACCTCTATGCCCTGCATATGGAGGAGCATGGGATTCATACATAACCTTCTCACGAAGGGAATGGGTAACACATAGCCTATTTCCGTGGAGAAGATAACCATCCTGCAAGGTGAATGGTGCCTCTTTCTTCCCCAAAGCAAGGGCTGACATTATGTCTCTAAAGTCAGGGTCAGTAGCATACTCATCTATCATAGAGGATAGATCATTGTGAGTAGCTATAGACACCGCATTAACTTTTGGTCGTCGTGAAAGTGCGTCGGCAACTTGATTGTGCTTACCAGCTATGTGAGCAATATGGAAATTAAATTGCAAAAGAAAATTTGCCCACCTCATTTGTTTGTCGGAAAGTTTGGTTTGCGTCATGAAATACTTGAGACTTTGGTGATCGGTTCGTAGGATAAATGGAGTCCCCAATAGGTAGTGCTTCCATGTATCTAGGGCATGTAGAACAGCTAAAAGCTCTTTCTCATAAATGCCCAAGACTCGTTCATCACTATTGAGCCTTCGGCTCTCATATGCTATGGCATGCCCTTCTTGAAGCAAAACCGCTCCAAGGCAATCACCACACGTATCACATTGGACCTCAAATGGCTTTTAGAGATCCGGAAGCACGAGGACTGGTTGGGATGTAAGATTCTCTTTGAGTTTTTCAATAGCATTTTGCTCCTTAGCAGTCCATACAAACTTAACGTTCTTCTTTGTTAAGTCGTGTAGTGGTCCTGCTACTTGAGAGAATTTTGCTATGAAGCGTCTATAGTATGCAAACATACCAATAAAGCTTCTTAGCTCATGTAGATTCCTTGGGTTAGGCCATGATTTTATTACCTCTAACTTTGATGGATCCATACGAATACCATCGTGAGAGATAATATGACCTAGATATTGAATCTCTTGAAGGAAGAATTCACTTTTCTTTTGGTTGAGAAAAAGTTTTTTCTCCCTCAAGGCTTGAAAAATCAATTGGAGATGTTGCTTATGTTCCTCCAAAGACTTGGAGTAGATGATGATATCATCAAAGAACACTCCAGTGAATTTACGATATGGTCTAAAAATTTTCTCCATGAGACGATTGAAAGTAGCTGGTGCATTAGTCAAGCCAAAAGGCATGACTAGATATTCATAAAGACCAAATGTTGTGCGAAACGCGGTCTTTAGGATATCTTCATCTACTATCCTTATTTGATGATAGCCACTCTTAAGGTCAATCCTACTGAAGTAGGTAGAGCCTTGTAGCTTATCAAACAGATCTTCTACCCGAGGCACGGGAAATCTGTTTTTGATAGTGATATGGTTTAGTGCTCGATAGTCCACACACATACGATATGTACCATCTTTCTTTTGCACTAAAAGAACTGGAGAACAAAAGGGAGAGGAACTAGGCCTCACCATCCCTTTGTCTACCAATTCCTGTACTTGCCTCATAATCTCCTCTTGTTGAGCTTGTGAGACTCGATAAGGAGGTTTGTTAGGCGGTGAGCTTCCTGGAAGGAGCTCAATACGATGGTCATCATCCCCTCGTTTTGGAGGTAGGTCCATAGGGATATCATCGATGAACACATCTTGGAATCCTTTTAGAAAAGTAGAAAAGTCTAACTCTTCTTGATTCCTATCATTTTCATTTGATGAAACATTATTAGCTTTTAGAGACTCTTTGACATAAATCATGTACGCAGAAACTGAGCTCTTCATTGATTTATCAAAAGAAAGAGGATTTACAAGTGGAATAGTACGACCACGCTCACTAGCATCTATATACATGTTCTTTCCCCTGTAGGTGAAGTAAATTCTCCTTTCAGGGAACTTCATGTTGGCAGCCATGCGATCAAACCATGGTGCCCCTAGGATAACATCCTGATGTTGGAGAGGAAAGATGAAGAAGTCTTCTTTGTTGACATAGCTTTGGACATGAAGCCTCAACTTCCCAATCAAGGGAGTAACGTAGGCTTGTTGTCCCTTGAAAGCTGCATCAGCTGTTACTATATCTCCCATCTCAAAAGCTTGAATGCCCAACTTGGTGTCCAACTCTATTGATATGAAGTTGAGAGTAGAGCCAGGGTCAAACAAGATGAAGGCATCATGCTCTCTTACCTTTCCCCAAGCATAGGAGAGTGATGATCCTTTGCAATGAGCATCCTCTTTTGGAGCTTCGATGGTGGAAGCCCTAGGAGTCTCATTGCGAGTATTCTTCTTGGGGCAAGAACGATAGCCATGTCCTTGCTCCCCACACTTGAAACATTTATGGTCCTTGCGAAAAGCTTCAAGCTCTTCAGGAGAGAGTTTGTTTTTACCTTTGTAAACTCCCTTCTCCTTGGACCAATTGTTGTTGTTGGAAGTGCCTTGGGAATTATTTTGTGCATTGGATTTCCCCTTTGCATCATTTTTATCTTTGTTTTCCATGGGCTTGACATTGCGTCTAGCCCCTTGATGGAAATTGATGCGTGAAGCAACCATGGTGTGATGGATTACTTCGGTAATTGTACCAGGCCGTTGAGAGTTGATGTATTCGGCCATCTCTTCAGGTAATCCCGCATAGAATTGCTGTCTTTGCTCGGCTTTGCTCGGCAAAGTCTATCTTTTGAAAGACAGTAGCTTTGAGATGTAAATCCCAAAACTTGTCTACATACTTGTTGATAGACTCATGAGAGAGAAGCTTCAAGCCGCGCTATTCGGTAAGAACTTTATCTTTAGTATCGCTTGGAAGAAATTACTTCATGATGGAAACTCATAGAGTTTTCCATGTCTTTGGGGCTTCTCCATTGCCACGAAGGCTAGCCCACCATTGACGAGCTGATTTTTGGAAGTGCATAGCTACATGGCGTAGCTTGGAGGACTCTGTGAAGCCCTCGTCCCCAAAGGCCGCATCAAATTGCTGGATGAAGGCCAACACTTTGTCGGTAGCACCAAAGGTGCCATGGTAGGTGAGAAAAGAGATACTCTTTCCTCCCTCCTTGAACTTCTTTAGCTTTTGTGACCTTCGCCATGCAGGAAATGATTTGCGATGTCCTCCCCTCTTGTATTCTCTAGGAGAATAGCCATAACTTTCATCGGAAGAGGAGGAAGGTGAAGAAGAAGGAGAAGAGGGTGACCTCTTCCTAGCCCTTTTCTTCCTTTGTTTCCTCTCTTGCCTTTCAGAGTGATGAGGAGAAGGACTATAGGTTGCTCTTTTCCTCTTGGGAGGAGTAGGCGATCGTCTAGACCGCCGTCTTCGTGGAGCCACATCTTCAGAAGAACTTAGATTGTCATTGATTTCTTTCTTTTTGGATTCCTCCTCTCGAATGGGAGAGAGTCTTCTTTTGGGGGTCTCTTCAAGAGGCCTCCTAAGCTCTCTCTCCTCTGGGAGAGGAAGGGAAATTCCATAAGCACGAAGTTGTTGAGTAACTTCGTCTTGCAAAACAGGGTTGCCCATAGCTTGTTGCAACCTAGTGACGAGATAATTCACAAACATGGGAGCATCATCATTAGCACCTTCATGTGCAAAATCAAAGCTATCAATGTTCATTCTACTCTCTTGATTATTGTCAGCCATGTTAACAAAATTTATGTTTATACTTAGTGTATGCTTTGGCAGTTCAAAACCTTAGTTGCCACTCCTCTTAGCCTTTGAAAATCGGCTCTTAAGTATCTACACCCACGGCTCAAAGTGGTTAATTATAGAGAGTAGAGGAGTAGGTCTAACATAGCAGAGTTGCCAAGGGCTAGCTCCTTTCGGACTTCTTATGGCTCAATAATGGTAAAGCCGTAGGCAAGTCTAAAAAGACTCCATTATTAAGTCCAAAGCTCCCGAGGTGTGCACCATCCCCCACATAGTGGGCTTAACAAAACCGATATTAGATCCCAGTTCCACTTACTCTATTATATTCCACTTACTCTATTATAATTAACAACATCAACCATTTATAGGCTACTTAAGGACCTCTCTTCTTAAGCAAGAAAAGAGAAACCAAATGCTCTGATACCAATGTAATGGAATTTGCCTATTCAATTTGAGAGTAGCGGAATTTAATGAGAGTACTTTCAAGAAATGATTTTGTGAGCATAGCGGGTAGACATAATTGAAGATAGCAACATAATTATAGCAATTAGTTAACTTGGCATAGACAATACTTTTGCAAGAGAGAGAATTTAGAGAACATGACAACAGTTGAGGACCGGATTTATGTGGAGCCGGTCCCCCCTCCAATAGGCATTTGTATTATGATTTCTCCCATAAAGAGAGACTTGTTACAATACATTCTTTGTGTTCCTTGTGACCTAGGTGAAGCAATGAAGATGGAAAGCTTCATGCATCACCATCATAGCATAACCTAAACTTGAAGAAAGCTTTAACTATACCAAGCCTCAGTCCCAAGACCTCAAACACCTTCGAAGGTGGAGAGAGCTTGTTACCATATACATGTGGTAGTGATGTGTGTGAACACACTAGGACCGCCGGGGCATTTTTTCCCTCTTTAGGAGGTTTTTTCCCCCGTGCATTGTATATACGCCCATCACTCTAGGGCTATCTATCTTTCCATTGCACACTAAGTAACACAGTCTCTATTGTGTGCCTTGAGCTTCCTTCGTCTTCTCCAAGCTGTGTGTGTTTCTCTGCAACCCTAATTCCAACAATTGGTATCAGAGCAGGTCACGTCCTCCCGGGCTTAGTCGCAAGCTGCTCCAGCACACGCCTGCTCACTTTCTCCGATTTCAGTGAGCTTTGGCGAGCGTTCGCAGGTCGACAAATATTTTGGGTAAGCTCAAAGAGCTTGGTCTGCTCAGAATTTTGATTTGGGCTCATTTCGGCCTCCGTTTCCACTACGGGCAGTACTGCACAGGCTATTTCGTCATTTTGTGCAGATTTTCTGTCAGTGCCGTTTTCTGCATAACAGGTGCCTTATAGTCTTCTACGGTTTGTGCTATATAGCACAAGTTGTTCCCGCTCCATTTCTCCTATTTTCGGGCAGTTTTCACATCAGGTGCAGCATTTACCATGGCTGACAACAACAACACAGATGTGTTCAAGATGTTTGCTGCTGAGGACAGGTTGGATGGGGACAACTACCCTATGTGGGCTTATATGATGCAACATGTTCTTGTGTCAAAAGTTGTCTGGAACATTGTGCAGGGCATTGATGTACGTCCTGGTTCTGAAGATGTAGGCGATGTTGAGGATGTTGCAGGTCTTGCTGCAAGGATTGCAGCTGTTAGAGTTGTTTTGCCTACGGCAGAACAAGCTCGTTGGGATGTTAAGGATGCGCAGGCTCATGCATTGATTGCGTTGTCTGTGAAGCGCACCATTATTCCTCACATCCGCTCAGCAAAATCTGCAAAACAGGCTTGGGATATTCTAGCAGGTCTTTATGCAAGCCGCAATGAGGCTAAAATTGCTTTGCTACGTAAAGAGCTAGAGTCGAAGATTATGCATGAGGAAGATGATATGGACACTTTCCTTGCTAGTGTCAAGGATATCAATGAGCAACTCATTTCTGCAGGTGAAGTCATTTCGGACAGTTCCCTTGTGCAGACTGTTCTTGATGCCTTACCAGATTCCTACCAGACTTTTGCTAGTACTTGGAGACTGATGACCCAAGGAAATCCTGAAGTTGTCAAGTTTGATGCATTATGCACATTGCTGTTGCAAGAGTCACTTTCTAGAAAAAACAGGACTAGGCAGCGTGCAGTTGAACAGGCTTTTATTGCTTCTCAAAGAAAGGGTGGTAACAATAATGCAGCCACTTCTTATGGTTCTGCTGCGAGTGGCAAAAATTCTGTTCCTAATGCTTCTGCTGGCAGCACTTCGTCTGGCAATTCTGGTGATAAGGGCAAAAAGAAGATGCGTTGCCATTATTGTAAAGCCAATGATCACTTGATCAAGTCGTGTCCTAAGTTGAAGGCCAAAGAGGCTAAGCAGAAAGAGGGTGGTTCCACTGCAAATGCTGGTTCCAATACAAATGCAGCCATTGTTGAGTCTTCTGTGAAAGGAGATTGTGATGCTGATGTTGATGCAGAATGGGCTTTTAGCGTAGAGTGCACTTACAATCCTGCTGTCCATGATGCATGCTTGTCAGTTGCTGTAGATTCACATGTGTGGTATTTCGACAGTGGTGCTACAAAGCACATTACCTCACATCGTGAATTGTTTACCTCTCTCGAGTCAGTCCCTCATGGGAACTCAGTCACTTGTGCCAACAACGCCTCTTATCCAGTTCAGGGAGTTGGAAAGATTGTGCTCACTGCTGCTAATGGCAGTTCCTTCACACTTGTTGATGCACTTTATGTACCTGGGATCAAGAAGAATCTCTTGTCTGTATCCGCACTTGCTAGACTTGGACTTGTAGTCAAATTTGTGGATGACAGATGTACAGTTCATGATCTCAGTTTTGGTGATGAAATTGTTGCATCTGGGCTTTTGTGCCGTGGGCTGTATAAGCTCACTTTGTATGACAAGTGTGGACAAAATTTTGCAAATGCTGTTGTAGATTCAAGGGCTATTTCAGATGCAAAACTTTGGCATGCACGTTTTGGTCATCTGAATTTTGCCAGTTTGCTGCGTTTGCAGAAATCTGATATGGTTGCTTCTTTGCCGCCTCTTGAAGCACCTGTCAAACATGTTTGTGAAGGCTGTATTCTGGGTAAAATGCAGCGTTCTAAGTTTCCAAAGGATGGTTCAGTTAGGGCCACATGCAGGTTGCAGCTTGTGCATAGTGATGTTTGTGGGCCCATGCAAACTCCGTCCTTGGGCAATTACCTGTACTTCGTGACTTTCATTGATGATTACTCCAGGCATGCATGGGTATTTCCGCTTAAAGCGAAGTTCGAAGTTTTTATGTGCTTCAAACAATTTTTGGCTATGGCTGAAAATGTCTCAAAATGTACTATGGGCACCCTCCGTTCCGATCGAGGGGGGGAGTATATGTCTCATGAATTTAATGCATTTCTGGCTAGTCGTGGGATAAAACACCAATGTACAGTGCCTTATACACCTCAACAAAATGGTGTTGCTGAGAGGAAAAACAGGTCACTAACGGAAATGGCACGATGTATGGTCAAAAGTCAAGCTTTGCCGCATTCTTTTTGGCTTGAGGCCATCATGTGTGCCACTTATGTACTTAACAGGTGTCCTACGAAAGCTTTGCAGTCTATTACTCCATATGAAGCATGGCATGATAGAAAGCCTTCTATTGAGCACATGCGTGTTTTTGGCTGTTTGGCATATGCTTTGGTGCCACAAGTGCAGCGCAAAAAATTGGATGATAAGGCTGTCAAATGTATTTTTGTTGGTTATAGTGCTGAAAGCAAAGGTTACAGGTTGTATCATCCGCAAACAAAACGTATTCTGGTTTCACGGGATGTAGTGTTTGTGGAAGATTCTGTTCAGCCCTTGCTGTCATGTACTAGAGACAGTAATGTAAGCTCACAGGACATTTATGACACTTTGTTGCCTCTTTTCAGTGGTGGAAATACAAATGTAAGTTCCAATGAGGCAAATGTACAGCCTATGGGGGTTTCTGAAAATGTTTTAGAACAGCCTATTACTGATGCAGATGTACATGATGTACTTGATGAGGAAAGGGCTGAAAATGAGCAGGCTAGAGGTATGCCAAAATGGCTGGTGCACACTTTGCGTGACAGTAAATTGGATGCACCTTTATCTAGTCGTACTCGTTCAGGCTCTCGCCATGCATCTTATGCATCAGATTGTTATGCTTTGGCTGTGTCTAGTTTACATGATATTGAGGAGCCTCTGTCTTTTGATGAAGCACAGAATTCAGAAAATTGGATTGCTGCCATGAAATCAGAATATGATGCACTTATAGAGAATGACACATGGACTTTATGTGATTTGCCTCCTGGCAAAAAGGCCATTGGTACGAAGTGGGTTTACAAGTTGAAACGCAAGCCGGATGGTGAGATCGATCGCCATAAGGCTCGACTTGTTGCAAAGGGTTATGCACAACAAAAAGGCATAGATTATGAAGAGACTTTTGATCCCACTTGTCGTATGACTACTGTACGTTTTCTATGTGCATTGGCAGCTCATTTTGGTTGGGATGTACATCAATCAGACATTGTTACTGCTTTCTTGAATGGTGACATATTTGAGGAAGTTTATGTAACGCAGCCTCGCGGTTTTGTCATAAAAGGACAAGAGGACAAAGTGTGCAAATGTAAGAAGGCTTTGTATGGGTTGAAGCAATCTCCTCGTGCTTGGTATGAGAAAGCTGACACTCATTTGGTTAAACGAGGCTTTCGTAACAGTCCAACAGAAAGCACATTGTATGTAAAGCGTGAGGATGATGTATTTCTCATTGTGGTTCTTTATGTTGATGATTTGCTGATCACTGGACCAAATGAGAGACATATTGCTGAATTTAAGGCTGATTTGAATGCTACTTTCAAGATGAAAGATTTGGGGCTGTTGCATCATTACTTGGGTATACAGTTTAAGCAGTGTGATGGTGGTATTGCCTTGTGTCAGAAAAGTTACATAGAGACATTGCTATGTAAGTTTGGACTTGAGGATTGCAAACCTATTGCCACTCCCATGGAAACAGGTTTGAAGTTGAGTCTACATGATGCTGGCGATCCTACTGATGTCACTCTTTACCAAACTGCTGTTGGCTGCCTCATTTATGTATGCAACACGAGGCCAGATATTCAGTTTGCAGTCTCGCAGGTCAGCAGATTTATGCATAGCCCAGGGTCTAAGCATTGGCAGGCTGTCAAGAGGATTTTCCGCTACCTTAGTGGCACTTTACATCTTGGCTTGTTTTATCCCAAGGGGGGATCATTGCCGCCAGACTTACATGCTTTTTTGGACTCAGATTGGGCTGGTTGTTTTGACACGCGAGTGTCCACAAGTGGTTTTTGTTTCATGCTTGGCAGTTCATGTATATCATGGTTGAGCAAGAAGCAACCTACTGTGGCCACTTCGAGTTGTGAGGCTGAGTACAGGGCAGTCTTCACAGCTACGGTTGAGTGTGTATGGCTCAGACGCCTTATGGATGACTTGGGTGTTGGACAGGACACTGCCAACACTATCTACACTGACAGTCAGAGCGCATTGGCAGTTGTGAGGAACCCAGTTTTTCATGCTCACACAAAGCACACTGAGGTGCATTACCACTATGTCAGGGAGAGGCTCTCAGCAGGAGAGATCAGCTTGGCTTATGTGCCAACACAGGACAACCTTGCAGATCTTTTCACAAAGGCATTGTCTCGTGAGAAGCTTGAAGCTTTCCGCAAAGCTTTGGGCTTACTCCCCTTTGTGGACTGATCCTGTCCTCAGGGCATGGCACTTCCCTTTACTCATGTGCCAGCTCTCGTTCACCGCATCACTCCAGGGGGGATTTGTTACCATATACATGTGGTAGTGATGTGTGTGAACACACTAGGACCGCCGGGGCATTTTTTTCCTCTTTTGGAGGTTTTTTCCCCCGTGCATTGTATATACGCCCATCACTCTAGGGCTATCTATCTTTCCATTGCACACTAAGTAACACAGTCTCTATTGTGTGCCTTGAGCTTCCTTCGTCTTCTCCAAGCTGTGTGTGTTTCTCTGCAACCCTAATTCCAACAGAGCTAGCAGGGAATGAGGGTAGGGAGGAGGAAGAAGAAACATTTCGTAGGAGAAAGAATTAATTCCTCACTTATCATACTGTTGTTGCTAGCATACATAATAGCATAGTAATGAAGAAGAAGGAGATGGCAAGCTTAAGCATTGAAGCATGGCTCTTGGATGGATTTGCACTCCATAGCCAAGAGTGTTGGTGTAGGCTCTCAACCTCTACTTGCTTGGAGAAGGAGAGGGGAGCTCTTGCCCTTTGCATAGTACACAATGAGAGTGTTTGTGAGTGTGTGTGGGTGAGTATACCCCCTAAGCACCCCCCTAGCTTGCTTGGGTCGACCCCCCCTTGTAGCTCATGCTTGAAGCTCATTGGACCCCTCCAGGCCTAGCCAATCACAAGCAGGAGCCATTACAAGCAACATGGGTAGCCTTGGGACAAGTGTCCCCCTTTCCCCTTTGAGAGAGAGGACTTGATAAATGCAAAAACAATTAGATAATTCAAGTAATTTATCATTGGACCCCTTTGAAGCCTAGCCAATAGGCTTCAAGCAACACATGAAGGTAACATGGGTAGGGACCTGACATGTGTCCTGTTGCCTCTTCAAGCTGGGGCTTCCCTTGTGAGTGTGAGTGTGTGTTCTCTCTCTAATCCCTAGGAAAAGGGCTTGCCCCCCCTCTTGTAGGGATGCTTTTGACTTTAGGATCTCAAGCACCTTAGTCATCAAGCATGACAAAGCACTTGGACTAGGGGGTATTCCCACAAGCATCTCAGGCAAGCATGTCAAGGCACCTCAAGCACCTTAATCAAGCGGCAAGTCAAGCACCTCAAGCATGGAGTAAGTCAAGCACCTCAAGCAGGACAAACACCTCGAGCTTGGGCCGGGTTCCCACCTCAAGCTCAGCCCTAGCTTACCTAAGGTCAAAGGACTTTTAGACACATTATTGGAGGTCTTCAATGAAGCTAACCCTAAGGTCTTATGCTCCATTGGTTAGCCTTGCTCTTGATAGACCATCTCCCATTTGGGCCCCTTTACTATTGGCCCCGTGTTGAGATAGATATATAAGCACATATCTATATCTTAACACTTGTTCCCATTTATTCTCCCACATTAAGTGATCAATTTAATATGAGAAAATCATTTGGGTTGGTTAGATATTAGATTTTATGACACACACCCGACTCCGTGAGGTGGAGCATCCCATCCGGATAAGGTTGGCCATTCCATCATATGGACTAGGGGAACAACCTCTATGGGCTACTTGTCACACGAGCTGTCAAGGGGGTTTAAACCCAAGACCTTGCACACAAGAGGCTCTCTTGTTCTATCAATTGAGCTAGTGCTTGTTGACCACATGTACATGAACATTATGTACATGAATATTAATTAAAACCTCCCTTTTTTATTAACTATTTTCCAATAAGTATTTCTCACAACCTAGCATATGCACACGATAGTCTAGCATTATGCAGCTTCGTTTACAGACTATAGTAGGCAAAATCACGGATTGTAAAGCAACTATGATATGAAGGCAAAGAGCTGCATACGAATCTTCTCCTCTCTTTCAATGGCCCACACAACCAATTTCTCCCCCTCACAACCTAGTGTATGCATTTCTTACTTGCTGAACTTGCATTTTTGTCTTTTGGCCTCCAACATTTGGTCCAAGCATGCTACTATATTTGCTCCCTAAGAGTGTAGATAACTCTGGTCTCTCTTAGTCCATAGGAAACTAGTGACAAAAGCGTCTGGCTTAGGATTCTGGGTGCAAAGTCCTGGTCGTTCTTCTTGTATACTTTTCCGGTGTATGAGGAGAGCGGCCGAGAGTGCCCTACCCGACTCCTAAAACAAAACATGCTACTATATTTGCTCCTTTTGAGGTATTTCTTGTTACAACATAGGATGGACTTCACAAATTCAGCCCTCAGAGAAAACACTACGTTGAATTGCTATTTTGGGTGTTTTGATGATGTTTACCTATGGAATGGCATTACAAGCCGGACCAAGAGACCTACACAATCGGATTCATCTGCTTTCGCCACGTGGTAGAAGGGGGGGGGGGGGGGGATCCCTCCCCCTTTTATAATAGTATAGATTAGTTAGTGTCCACATACGCATGCCATTGGAACGCTCTAATATAAAAGGGAAAATTGTTTGACATCACTTTTCGTTGGTCCACCAATGCAAAGAATTTTGGTGGTTAAGAGGAAGGATGATGCACACCTCTTGCCTGTGTTTCAGCTAATTTCAGTTAATTGACAGAATTAATATTTAATTGATACATACATATATATATATATATATACACATAGCCCCCCCCCCCCCGCCCCCCCCCCCCCCCCCCCCCCCCCCCCCCCCCCCACACACACACACACACACACACACACATATACACACACATATATATATATATATATATATATATATATATATATATATATATATAGAGAGAGAGAGAGAGAGAGAGAGAGAGAGAGAGAGAGAGAGAGAGAGTCCGTAAACACAATTTCATTATTCTTGCTTTGTGGTAACACACATTCTTTTTCGCGCACCATAGACGAGATCAATGGACGCATTAATCATGAAGACCCAAGAGGGTTAATTAATCCAAGTTACACTCATGTTTAGGTAAGCGAGTCATTTTTGGTTTAGTGCACAAATGTTTAGGGTTGAGGAACAAGGCTTAAAAATAGGGTTGAGATATATTATAGAGTGAGATGAACAATGCACTTTTAGTTGTTAATCTTAGTTCCTGAGGATTTTGTAGGTTGAGCAAAGAAGACTCTTGCCTCTTGCCTCTTGGGGGGCTCACTACCTCTTAAACTCCAACACATGATCTCACACAAACTTTAGCTACCTCACAATTTCCATTCTTTTTTGCTCACACTTGAATAGACTTAAATAAAAAATTCAATTTAAATTATTATTTGTTTTTGTTACCTCGCATTTCCACGGGAATAATTTTGACGATCCCCATAATTCATATTTTATACTCAAGTTTGGTTTTTATTTATCAATTTGGTTAATGAATACGGCATCTACAATATATCATAAATCCCATTGCTCCGATATAGGGCTAGTTTTTGATGCGCAACTTACTTGTCAAATTTCACAGTTTTTATGATTTTTAGGTTAATTACTTTACTTTACTTTTTAAAGGGTAGTTGGAAATTTTCACCCGTTAAAACACTCAAAATACTTAAAAAGGGTAAAATGCATTTAAAAAAGCAACCTTGCTCACATACTTGGTTTTACTTCTAATTTTTTAATCATAGAGATACTTTGGAAAAATTTATTTGGGAAAATTACCAAAATACCCTTGAAATTTGTAAAAATTCCCAAAATACTCCTCAAATTAAAAAATTCCCAATATACCCCTCACATTTTACCAGAAGTTCCCAAAATGCTCTTCAATTTCTACGAAATTCCCAAAATACCCCTCAGTAACCTCGCAAAAATATCAAAGGACATTTTTTTGCAACTTTTTATAGGAAGGTTGGTTCTCCCTCGTTAGAAGATGATAGAAGTAGGATTTTGAATGGTATCGTGGGCTCTTAAGATAAAATCGTTCATCATGTTTACACACAAATGCCGCCATTTGTGAGCTCATCGGTTAATAGTTTTGTCTAAAATACTTAAAGATAGAGATTTATTGTCATAAAGATTAGAGTATGCAAAAATTGAGGCAAACCCATCCCAAAAATCAACAAGGGTATATTGGAAATTTTTGAAATTTGATGGACATTTTTTTGGGAATTTCCACAAACTACAGGGGTATTTCGGCAGCTCCGCTCAATCTTTGAAGACAACTTAAGAGTCTTCAACAAGGTGCAAATTGAAAGGATTACATTCTCCAATCAAATTCTAGTAAGATCCCCCCAATTCAATTTTGTTACTCCTTTAAGGGAAATCTTGAGAGATGCCCTCTCTTTCTCTCTCTCTCTCTCTCTCTCTCTCTCTCGTGCATGCGCATTGAGATGATAGGTCTCTCTCTCTCTCTCTCTCTCTCTCTCTCTCTCTCTTCCCTCTCACAAGACAATGCATGCATGCAATGATAGGCCTCTCTCTCTCTCTCTCTCTCTCTCTCTCACACACACACACACACACACACAATGTCACCCACATAAGAAGAGTGCGTATCCGATGAGATGAGGAGCTGAAGAGGATATAGAGTTGATGAGCTAGAGAGCGAGAGGAGCCAAGGACTTGAGGATGAGAGTCGAAATAGAGAGCCTTACCTTCGGAAGGGAGCAGTTGCACCCTTTCAACACTAGAGGAAGGGAGCAATGTTCCGCAAAATTATTTTGCAAGCCTTACAAATTCCTCCCCATGGGTTTTCTAGAAGGAAAATTTTGAAAAATCAAGCTAAATTTTAATATTTTTACACTACTTCTGTCAAAATCTAGGCGGGAATTTTCCTTTTCCTCTTGCTCCCAAGCGGATTTTTTGAATTTCAAAGCGGCACGAATTTAAGCTGAGACACACTTTTCCCGAACACTGGAAGGAAGTGGTGGCACCCTTTCCGCAACAGAAGAAGAGAGGGTGCGAGGGCACTGAGCAACTTGCAAGCGAGGGGCGGGGGGGAGACCATTCCCGTGATGTGATCGGGGGGTTTGAGCTGGTACGTCCTCGTCACAATATGGCACGACTCTGGCTCAGAGGGGATCTAGGGCCGAAATTTGGGGGGGCGAAGCGGCTTTAATCTCAGCCGTCGGATCATGCAGTGAACTGGGGGTGAACTAAGGGTGAACTAGGGGGCGGGTAAATTAGGGTGTGATCATGTGCCATGCCAACATGGGCAGCGATGTATGCTAGCACGGTGGTAGGGCGTTCGTGTGACAACCGAGACGTCCCGGGTTCAACCCACACCCCGCGAGGCGGGTGAACTAGGAGTGAACTCGGGGTGCCATTTTTGCCCCTAGTTCACCCCCTAGTTCACTGAGTCGACGGACGGCTGAGATTGCATTACGATTTCAGCTTCTCTTTCCCATCATAGATCCCCCCTGGCTGGAGCCGTGCCATATAGTGACGAGGGTGGTACGTGAGCTCGTGTTGTTTAAAAGAAGTCATTGTTGTAGCACTAGCATTTCAAGTTGTTTCCAACCAAGAAAAAATATGCAATATTGTGCATGCAAGAAATGCACATAGAACCTGACGATAATTACCGGGTGCAGGACTGAACGCGCCGGTGCGCGATCAGCATTTTCCATTTAGTTAAAATGTGAAATGGCAAAAAATGCGAATGGGGTTGCATTTCCATTTAAATCCTGTTAATGGAAAAACGTAAGTTCCACGATAAGTAAAGCTATTTCCAGCCATCAATTTTAGGGGGTTGGTTAAATTTGGAGAGGGAACAGAGGCTCTCCCTTTTACATGTGGTAATACACATGCGCGCGCGCGCACACAGACTCTCCTACACACATACATACATACAACAGTTTAAGAGTCGCCAACCCAGACTGCTCCCCTTCTCCTCTTCCTCCCTCTGCTTCTTCTTCTTCTTCCCTTTTCTCTTCTTCGAGTCCCATCCTCGCGCTTCTCACGCAGATACCGGAGCATCCATCGCCCCTCACCGATTCGCGGCAAGCCTCCCTCCGATTCAGCAGCTTGCCATGACGAGCAGGCTTGCTCCCTAAGCTCCCAGAGGAGAATAGCACACAAAAACGCGTGCTAATCCCGCCGCTTTGAAGAGCTTTCCTGGGTGATGGCGGCGGTGCCCAAACTGGTGGTGTTTGTTGCTGTTCTTTCTGGCCCAGCAGATCCTTGTAAAGACGGCCGCAATAATCTCTCTTTCTACTTATAGACTGAGCTTCTTGGCTATGGCTATGGCGTAAGGCTCTCTTCCTCTACTTTTTTTTCCCTCTGCCTTCTCTTCTTCTTTTTGTGTGTGTGTATACAACGCGCTCATGGAAACTCCTGCTGAGGAGATCGATTTGCTGCTTGAGGAGATACCCCGCGCTACCTCCGCTCCTCCACATTTCAAAAGCTCCTCAGGAGCTCCAGAGGGATCGCCAGCACCCTACTTGCCTGATGCTCTGTTCGAAAGGAAGCTACCTACTAGCCTTTCAGATTCCCATGTAATGTCTCTAGCAGTAAACCCTAACCCTAACCCTAACCCTAATGCCACCCATAGCCCATCGTCCAATCAAAGCCCCAGCGTCGCACCCCGCATTCCCCTTGCGTCTCCAAAGCAGCAGAGCCTTGCTGCATATCGAGAAAGCCGGCTGCTCGGTGGCGATGAGACCATTGTTGGAAATACATTAGCCAGCTTGAGCTTGCAAGAGGGGGATGCAGACTCTCTTCACATGCTGCTTGATAATAGGAACAAGGTTTACTCTTCGAATAGTTTACTACAAGATTTTTCTGTGCTGAATCCTGCTTCCCCTGTGTCATATGTGAACCAGTTGCCACATATAAGCAGTACACCGGCTCTTTCGATGATGAAGAGTCGCTCTGTTCCAGCATCGCATACATCAATGCTGCATCCATTTGCGGATGCAACCTTTCTGGATCATCCACGTACGCAAGACCACCCACATTTGCAAGACTTTCAAATGAACAATGAACCCTCTCCAGCCAACAATGCGTTTTGCATGGGAAGTCCATTTTTGGAAGACGAACGGACCTTGTCATCGTTGGGAGCAAATAATTTTATGATGCGACAAGGCTTTGAACAACAAAAAGCAGAGCAACTTGCAAGTCAGCAGGGCTATGATTGGAACCCTTCTTTGCAGAAGGGATCTTATTTCAATCCCCTGCTTGATGAGTTGTGCGACCAGCCTGCATTGTCTTTGGGAGTCTCCAAGCAACTAGGGTGCAGAGCTGTTCATAACAAGGACATCTATGGAAACTTTCTTCCGACAAGCTCTCCAGAGATTACATCAGATGGTCACCTCTTGGCTTTGATTCAGCAGCAGAAGCTACAACTTGCAAGACAAACAATGGAGGAAAAGTTACACTTGCAGCAGCTGAATGCAAGCCTTTATGATCAGCTTCGATATGTCAAAAAGCCAGCCAAGTATTCGAATTACATGACAGACTTACAAGACCTCCAATACACATCTGGCTCTATTTCACCCGTCTATGAAAGTGCATTGTTGGGGAACGACACCAACTGTAGGTTTTATGCCCAAGGGCATTGCATCCGTGGCAGTACCTGCCCCTTCTTGCATCCAGCTAGCTATGGAGAGAGTGGGCCCTTTGTTCACTCGCCAAAGGAGAGCTTTGCAGGTGCCGGTCTTTATGATAAGTTGGGTGCTTTGGCAGCAAGTCAAGCTTTTCAGCAATGGCGACCACAGAGCAATGGGAATTATAATGATCTAGTGGCTTTAGGTAGGAGGAGAAGAGAGAGGGCAGGGCTTTTGGTGGGTAATGGTCAGGGTTTACTACATGTAGATGATAGTGCCAATGCCAAAGCTCTTTTGGATGAAAGTAGTGACTCGTTGCAACAGCTTTTGAAGTTCACTAATCTGGAAGATCTTGAAGGTAAGATATTCGGTGTAGCCAAGGATCAGCATGGCTGCCGCTTCTTGCAGAAGAAGCTTGATGACGCAAAACCAGAGGATGTTGAGCTGATATTTCAAGAGATCAAGGAGCATGTGGTGCAGCTTATGACAGACCCTTTTGGAAATTATCTTGTGCAGAAGCTTCTAGATGCATGCAATGAGTCACATCGCTCTGCTATTTTGGAGGCGGTAACAAAGAATGATGATCTTATCAACATCTCACTTAACATGCATGGGTGAGCCCTTAATTCTTATCAAAATCTCACTTAGTATGCATGGATTAAGGTTCAAATAGAGACAATGCTGTCAATGCATGCAACTGCTCTTGATCCACAGACTTTAGTGTATTGCATGTGCTACTACTCACAGTTGCTCGTCGATTCTTTTGGCTTTTTGCAGCACTCGAGCCGTCCAAAAGCTAATTGAGACGCTGCATACTCCGGATCAAATTGCAATGTTGATCTCATGTCTGAAACGAGGAGTGGTCACCCTGATTAAAGATTTGAATGGCAATCATGTGGTGCAGAGGTGTTTGCAGAGGTTCAAGACTGACAACAATCAAGTTAGTCTTGCTATCAGTCTTCTCTTGTACTTCTCTTATTGCACAAGGACTTACAACTGTTTGGTTGCAATGAATCAGTTCATTTTTGATGCGGCTGCATCTCACTGTGTGGAGATTGCTTCACATAGACATGGATGCTGTGTCTTGCAGCGTTGTGTGGATTTTGCATCAGGTGTACAGCAACGGCAGCTGGTCACTGAAATTGCAACCAATGCTCTTGCACTCTCTCAGGATCAATACGGGTACATTTTATTTTGTTTTTGTTTGCGCAGGCTTGTGGTCAATCACTGTTACTCTTCTTTTTTTGTGCAATCATACTTCTCTTTGTTTTAATGCAACGGTGTTTTTGGGGACATACAAATTAGTGAGTTGCATGTCATCTGTGAATTAGTGAGGCATAAATCTGGGGTATTCACGAAGGGTTACTGTATGGTATCTCGTGAGGGTACAATAGGGGGTTTCAAAGGCAAAAAAGCAAAGGGGATTCCCGTATATAGGTGTAAGCAAGGCAATTTGGTGCACGCAGGTGATGTCCCTCTAGTGCCTGGGGCATAAAGAGGGCTAGCATGCAGTCATAAAGAAAAGTTACTTGAAAGTATTGATCGTGCCTTTATGAGCTATTGTGGCCATATCTACTTTAGAGGTAAAAGTGCTTGTTCCTTTGCATATAAATGCATTGGAGGTTTGTATCTTGGTGTACATCCCATTGGTTTATGAGGACTAGTGAACTTGATGTAAGTTTATTGATTCTGGTTTGGCATCAATTAGGTGGCCATGGTGATGCTTATGTGTCGTTCTTGCCCGGTGGTGTGCGGCCCTTGCCCAACCATGTTTCATGGCTAATATTTGGAAGGGATAAGCACCTCCCCCTGTGGGCCCTCTGGTGTGTCGAAATAAAAAAAGGTTTTACCATGGTCATTCAAATTTTTTTTTGGGTTGCTCTCCTAAGCTACCAAGGTTGTGCATGTATTGGGACAATGTCTCTACCAACTCATCTTCTTAATCCTTAATCCTTAATGTATATAAAAGAAAAATGAAATATGCAGAAGTTGAGAGAAATTCTCAAAGATTGTGATTCCTTTACCTACAATGTTCTAGAGTAGGCTGGTTTTTTTATCAAGCTCAAAGCTTTGGTTGCATTCACAAGATATGAGCAGATCACCTCTACCTTTCTGCCAGGTTAAATCTTTCATCATGATTATATCGAGTGTTTTAGAATTGACGTAGAATTTCAATTGAAGGGAGAATTGCACTACTTAGGAACATGTCAATCGTATCTTAACAACATATTGAAGAGACACTGTGACCAGGTAGCTTTTACACATTGTTTTTTAATGTCTTGTAGTTCTTCATGATATGTTCTATGGTTCAGTTTCATGCATCATAAAATGTCATGGGGATAACCATGTGGCACATGAGCCTGGACGGCCAAAGGTGTAGGTGCTATTTTTGCCTGTGTATCTTGCACGAGCTAGATCAGGAAGACTGGTATATTTGTAGTTTCTGCCATTGTGTTATCTGAGCATCCAACACTACGAGGGGATAAATTCTTTGCAAAGAGAGTCGCACATAGCTGCTCTTGTAGTAATGAATGGGTCCTACAACATTCCAAAATGGGCTTCTTTAGTTTGGGATTCTCTTCATGGTTTCTTGCTGATTGAGAGTTGAAGGGGCGTTAAGTTCAAGACGGAGGCCTGGTATGCAGGTGCCAGCTTTTGTTTCAGTCAGAAGTCATCATGCGGTGCATGCTAAACACAGTGGATTTTGTTTGTCATTTAATGTTAGTCTTTGCAGAAGTGGCAAGAAGGCAGGTGCTGGCGGAGAGGTGGAAGTTTTCTACCTCTCTTTTGTGCTATCTGTGTTTTATGGTCGGGACAAACGGTTGCAAAGCAACTGCTACAATATTGTGCTCTGCATCTTTGGTTGTTTTTCGCCATGGTTTCACTTGGTAAAGAATTGCGTATAATCCTCACTTGGCAGAAATGGCATGAAGGGAGGTGCTAGGAGGAAGGTGGAAAACATTCTGCCTCTTGTTGTGATACAGTATCATGCTGCGTTCCAATCTTGGGTCTGGTTGTGGTTTTTCTTCCACAAGTTATGGTTTTATGGAATTGTATAATCTTCATCCACTCTAGGGAGGTGTAACCCTCTTCTGGAGCACGTTCCTACTGGGATGAGGTAACATGGCTTTTCCATTTTGCTTGATCTGAAGTGATGTACACACATTTGAGGCTGGGATGTGTTTCCCTGTAGGTCTTCTACAGAGCTTTTAAGCTCCATTGAAGTGATAGACAGAAGGGTTTTATTGAGATCGTCATATCACTTTACTTTTGTTGTTCTGGTACTTTTAAGATATTGAAATGATGTCAAGAAATGGCTTCTAATGTCACACCTCAAGTTAGAGCTTTATATGTGGTAAGAGGTTAATCACATTACAGGAGCTAAATAGGCGATGTTAAACTTATGTTCTTGAAATTTATGGTTTTATCTGTTTTTCGATTAATGTGCACACCAAGCTACATTTGTATGATATCTTATGCTGAAGAACTTTGTTGAATTGAGTGCATGGATTGGGGGTTTGTCAGTGTTTCTAACCCGGCTTGGCTTGCTCTCTGTTTTGGCAGAAACTATGTTGTGCAATATATTCTTGACCTTGGGCTTCCTTGGGCTTTGGTGGAAGTAGTTTCAAGGCTTGAAGGCAGCTTTCCTCACCTTGCCATGCAAAAGTTCAGTAGCAATGTGGTGGAAAAGTGTTTGAAGGTTGCAACAGATGAAAGTAAGTCGATTATTGTGAAAGAGCTCATGTCAAGCTCTTCTCTTAGCCAATTACTACAGGACCCCTATGCAAATTATGTCATCCAGTCTGCTCTTCAAGTTACGAAGGTACTTACATCCCCCTATTTTTGGTCGCTTTGTCGAGGTCATCAACAGGCTAAACTTGAGTCAGTCTTCTGCAGGGACACCTTCATGCAAGTGTAATTGATGCAATCAAGCCGCATGTTCATGTTCTACGAAGCAGTCCCTACGGTAAACGAATTCTTTCTCGTACGCAGTTCAAGAAATAAAGGACCAGCCACATGTAGCGTATACAAAATAATGAGAGCATTCAACTCTTGTAAAACTTCCTTAGTATTTAATCCTAGTATGTAAATTCAAAAAGGGATGCAGATGATTGTACCGGTTAGGGAATTGTAACTTTCTGTACTGATAGGTGAACTTACAAAAGAAAGAAAAAATAGTGAAATAGGGTCCCCTATGGTGGACAGCTCAAAATGAGAGGAGTTTTGTGGATAATCCCTGCTTTGGATCCACCTGCCCACCCGCCCACCAACACCATGAATGGGACAAAACATATCAAATTTTGTCTTTCATACTTTCAATTACCAAAGAGCTTTGCAATACTCCATATTAAACGGCTGTGGGTGTTTGATGAAAAGATCGGTGCCCAGGATTTGTAAACATGGCTGGTGCTCATGGTATCATTTTTGTACTCTGTACACACACCCTGTAACTGTCCTTTGAAATTGGAAATCTGCAACACACATTGATTATCATTTGCTCTTTCTTTTCTGGTGGATTGGTGTAGTCTTGTCTATGTGGGTAGAGGTGATCAGGATGGTTAAGCAACCATGCAATATCCATTGTAAGGTTACAGGCAATTTTGGTCAGGGACATGGCTCCATTGGCAAAGACTGACATTAATTTTGTAGTTTGGTTTTTGCCAGGAGTATCAGGTGCCTTGGGGATTGAGGTGGGGACAAATCCTTGCAAGCTCAGGCTGGAATGTGGTGTGTGTGTGCGTGCACGTGTGTGTCTGTAGAGAAGTAAGCAGATTTTTGTATTAGTGTATGCTTTTTTGTGTGGGAGCATGTCTCGGTACCTATTTTTTTGTGTGGGGGGGGTGGGTTTGTGTGTGGGTGGGGAAGAGAGAAGTAGAAGAAGAGAGTTTTAACATCGTAGGAAACTATCCCGAGAGAGAGAGAGAGAGAGAGAGAGAGAGAGAGAGAGAGAGAGAGCATATACACCTGCCATCAATGTCGTCACAGTTCAGGGCTTGTTGGCAGGCCTTTTGCCCTTGTAAGATCAGTGATACAGGGTTGCCCCTTGGCACCATACCTTGTTTTCTTCTTTGCCAAGGCAATGTGTGCTCCTTTACACGGTAGCTTCTAGTCAAGGATTATCTTTGCTTCATCGGCAATGGAGGTACTGGATGGCTTGTGTGGATCTCCTACAATTTTGTTCTGCTGGTATAATTTGGCTCCTGTTGGTAGTTTACTGGTGTTTCAGATTGTTTCTCGTGGCTATTCGATGGCAGATATGTTGGGTGTTTCAGACTGTTTTACTAGGCTGATGTCTCATCATTTCGGGTTCCAATGGAAGCATAGGAAGCTCTTATCATTAGTTATTGTTTCCTGGAAGTGGTTACTGAGGAACTAATGAGGAGGTTGTGTTGGCATGAGAAATGTGTTCCGTGTGTATTTGTGATCTTTCTGTGGACTCAGGGTGTCTTGAGCTTTCTTTATCTAATGAAAAACTTTCATGGTCAGAAATTTTGTTTTTTTACGAGATTGCTTTGGAGAGAGCAAAGGTACTTCTCTCTTGTTGACTCTTGAAGCTCCATGCAATCTTCGGTTCAAAAGGTCTATGGAACCAGATTTTCAAGATGTTATGTTAGCCCTAGCTCTAAGGAGAATACAAGAACCATATAAGATTCAAGATGGTTATCTTCTCTATGGTTCTCGGCTACGTGTTACCAAATCTTTGAGAAATAGAGTCATGCATAAATCACATGCTCCACCTTATGCTGGACATAGAGGGATTCAAGCAATAATGAGTACTATTGAAATATTCTTTTGGCCTACTATGAAGGACATCCAAGAATATGTCTCAATGCATTATACATCAAAATATCAAATATGATGGTGGAAAGCAACGTGGTTTTCTACAGCCGTTTCCAATTTTTGATTCTCCATGGGAGAGTATAATTATGGATTTTATATATGGCTTACCAAAGTCCATCCATGGGAACACAAGAATATGGACAATTGTTGACAGGTTGAGCAAACACGCTCATTTTATACCTGTCAAAAAGACCATAAAAGCTCCACATATAGCATAACTTTTTATCTCAAATATTTGAGTATCATAGCTTGCCCACAAGTATTGTTTTTGATAGGGATACCATAATGAATGGTAATTTATGGAAGGGAATCTTTGAAAATTTTGGAGCAAGACTCAATTTTTCTTTGGCCTATCATCCTCAAATGGATGGCCAAAATGAATTGGGCTCTTAGTTGGGCAACATATTCTTTTTCTACAAGTATGCTATGTACTTTAGTAGTGGAAATGGCAACATTTTGTGCCCCAAGTTTTTGATTTGCAACTTTGGTCTAATGAATTGTGAAGTTGTAGAGGTAATTTCTTTGAGATCCCATTCATATATTCTTTAGTAGTATCTCAATGTAGCCTCGTGGACATATCTTCAATCCATTTAGCCATTTCTTACTTTGAATCCATAAGTGTACCTTCTAGGTTGAATTTAGAGGGTGACTTTACTTGAGAAGTACTTAGTCTTGGTATATCTTGAGCTACCATCATGAAGACTCAATTTCAAACTTGTGTTCATTGGAGTAGCAATAGGTTTGATAAAGAGTGATATTAGCAAGATCTCCACCATCATTAAGACTCACTTGTTTCCATTGGAGTAGCAATAGGTTTGTAGTCCTCAAGTCCAAATTTACATGGTAATGTTTCTATGTATCTTGATGCACACAAAGCAATACCTCCATCACACTGCTTAAACTATATGCCCAAGTAAAGATGCAAAAGCCCCAATTCTTTCATCTTGAACTTTATATTCAATTCAACAATGTTTTTCTCATTTAGACTACCAAGTTATCTACGTACAAAACGAGATGCGAAATACATCACCCTCACATTTGACATAAAAAGTGCTTTCAATTGGATTGTTATGAAAGCCATGTTTAACTGCTTCAGCCCATATAAAGCTTTATTACATTTGCACACTTTCTGTTCTTGCCCTTTCTTGACAAACCCACGAGGCTACATTACATATGCTTCCTCAAATATATCACCTTTCAAGAAAGCAGTAACAATGTTTGATTGATGTACATTCCATCCAAATTAAGCTACCAATGCACATGTATAGAAAATGAATAGTAGTCATATGAAAATTGGGAGCAAAAGTCTCTTCATAGTCAATGCCTTTCTGTTGTGCATAACCTTTTGCAACAAGTCTAGCCTTGGAATGATCAATCTCACCATCTGGCTTACGTCTCAACTTGTTAACCCACTTTGTATCAATGGCCTTTTTTTCCAGGAGGAAAATTACTTAAAGTCTATGTTTCATTCTCTATAAGTGCTTCATATATATATTGCATTAGAGCCATTCAATTTTTTGAATTCTGTGCTCATAAAAAGAAAGAGGATCCTCTTTATCACCACATAAACAAAAAAAAACCAAAGCATAACGATCTGATGCATATAATGCATGGCAAGAATGTGAACAAGTACAACTTGACATAGGTGAATCCAATTTACTGTCACACAAAGTATGCACTATCCATTTTGGCATACCCCTAGCCTCTTCATTCTCAGCCCTTTCATCAAGTATATCATGTACATCTTCATTAGTAATAGGCTGGTTTGTAACATTTTTGGAAACCCCCATTGGCTAGACATTTGTCTCATTGGAGATTACATTCAAGTTTCCACCATTAAAAAGAGGCAACAAAGTGTCACAAATATCATGTGAGCTTACATTAATCCCTCTAGTTCATGATAACAAAGGTTTAATAGAATCTTTCACAAATACAACATCTCATGAAACCAAGATACATTTTGTATGCATGTCAAAATTGGGCATCTAAAACAGCCTAGCCTTTGAATCCACAACTGCGTTTGCAAAATTTTGGCTACATTTATCATACAAAGTGAGCTTATACAACTTAAAAAACAAAATGCATGATGCAACAATTTCATAAGCAAAACTGAAATCATGAACCATATATTTGTATCCACAAATCTGACAATAAGATCAAGTCTTGCAAGCGTAGATATAGACAAATGGTTCTTTTTGATCCTTGGGACATAAAGTGCATCAAAAAGTGTGAAAGAATTGTCATTGGCAAAAATTAGCACAATCTTTCTAACTCCACTGACCGGATAAGAGGAATTGTTGGCACAAGCGTCCATATCCCATGAGGGACAACCTCAAGAGAGGCAAAAAAATCACGAGGCAAAGTAATGTGCTTTGTAGCACCACTATCAAAGTACCAAACATATGCGTCTATAACAATTGACATACATGCATCATGGACAGAAGGGTCATGAGTACACTTTGCAATATATTTCTACTCTATATCTACAACAACATCACAATCTCCATTTCTAGAAGATTCTACAATAGCTATATTGGCCAACCTCTTTCTTCTTGGCTTCTTTTTCCTTCAACTTAGGATAGTGCTTTATCAAGTGATCATTAGCTTTGCAATAATAGCAATGCATCTTCTTCTAAAATTTTCACCATAATTTTGAGACGAGTTGCTACCAGCAAAAGCACTAGACACAACTGATTTGCTACTTATAGAAGAACTATGAGAAGTGGTTGCATTGCTATTACCACCTCCTCTTTGAGTAGCCCAAAAAACCTGTTCAACCACACATTATTCTTTCTTGAAAGTGACTCCGATAACAACAATGTACACGATGCATCAAACTTAATAGAAATTGAGGGTTTCCTTGGGTCATAGGTCTCCAAGTACTAGCAAAAGTCTAGAAACGCATTGAGAATAGTCTCCCAAAGTGAATTTGTCAGAAATAACTTCACTTGCAAAGATGAGTTTCTCATTGATCGTATCCTTGATACCAGCAAGATAAGTGGGTGAGAGATACCCCTCCCACGGGTGTTAGGAAATATGACGTAGCTAAATAGATATTTGAGTAGATTACTTAATGGAGAGAGATAGATTTTACACACAAGAGATTATAGAGTAGAGAGAGAGAGAGAGAGAGAGAGAGAGAGAGAGAGAGAGAGAGAGAGAGAGAGTACACACGATATACGTGGTTCACCCACTGTGGGCTACGTCCACGGGAAAGCAGGCACTTAATGGCTTTAGTACTTCAAAAACAAGAAGTAGTTTACAAAGGGTTTATACCCTTAATAGAGCTCCCGTCTTGCTTCACTCTCACCACCTCACACCCACCTTGTTGAATCAACTTCACACTATGAAATGTGTGTAGAAATGGCCTCCTTTTATAGGCCAAAAGGGCTTCCCTCTCTCATGAGAGGCAACATGTGTAGCTGCCCTTGTGTAGATAAGTCCAAATCAGACCCTCCAATCTGTCCATGTGTGGCCGTCCTTGAGAAGACAAGTCCGCTTTTGAATTCGGCCACCGGCTACCGGCCATTGACTTCCGACTTCCGACTTCCGACCACCGGCCCACTGCCCATTGACTACCAGCCACCGGCCAACCGGCCAACCGACCGATCTTTTTCCGACCATTTTTTGACCGCCGTCTGGCCATAATATTCCGGTGAAGCCAATCTCAAGCTTTACTCAAGATTGACTGTGAAAATTTTGGTTTCCGGCGAGTGATTTTATTTTCCGGCGAGTTATTTTTCTTCATGCGCGATGGCTTCTCCTCATAATGGGGACCTTACAAATGTGAGTTTTTATCATAGAAAATTACAAGGGGTAAATCAGGCTCCATACTTAACAATCTCCCACTTGGAGACTGATCTCCAAACCAAACCTGTGACTGCTTTCCATCCTAGCTTCTTATCCTTGAATGCTGATTAAAGATGAGCAAAAGCTCAACTTCTCCTTGTTGACCACCTTTGTAAACATGTCTGCAAGATTTTCACTTGTATGCACCTTTCCTAGCTTTAGTTGTCCCTCTTCCAAAAGAGTGCGTATGAAGTGATATCTCACCTCAATGTGCTTTGTCCTTGAATGAAAGGCTGAGTTCTTTGCAAGATGGATAGCGCTTTGGCTATCATTGTACAAGACACAATTGTCTTGTTTGAATCCAAGCTCTTCTAAGAATCTGTGAAGCCACATAATTTCTTTGCTTGCCTCCATCATTGCTACATACTCTGCTTCCGTGGTAGAAAGTGAGACCACTTTCTGCAGCTTTGAAGCCCAACTTACTGCTGTGCCTCCAACCGTGAAGACATAGCCCGTAGTGCTCCTTTGAGTATCTTTGTCACCTGCTATATCTGGATCTGCATACCCTTGAAGAAAATATCAGTTCCTCCAAAATACAAAGCATTTGTTGTTGCCCCTTTTAGATACCTAAGTATCCACTTCACAGCTTGCCAATGCTCTTTACCTGGGTTGTCTATAAACCTACTCACAACTCCCAATGTATGTGCAATGTCTGGCCTTGTCCAGACCATAACATACATTAGAGAACCTACCGTTGCAACATATGGAACTTTAGACATATAGGCTATCTCCTCTTGTGTCTTTGGACACATATCCTTTGTCAGTTTAAAGTGACCAGCCAAAGGTGTAGAAACTGGTTTTGTATCTTGTATTGCAAACCTTTCTAGTACCTTCTTGATGTAATCCTCTTAAGATAGCTTTAGTGTCTTCTTTGTCATGTCCCTTGATATCTTTATTCCGAGTATCCACTTTGCAACACCTAAATCTTTTATTGAAAAATATTTAGATAGATCCTCTTTTAGGTCTTTGATATCATGTATGTTAGCACTTGCAATCAACATGTCATCAACATACAACATTAGAATGATGAGCTTCCCATCTCCCAAATTCTTCGTGTAGACGCAGTGATCCGAGTTGCATCTTGTAAATCCATGATCCAACATCCATCGATCAAACTTCAAGTACCATTGTCTTGATGCTTGCTTTAAACCATACAAGCTCTTCTTTAATCTGCAAAACATTTTCTCCTTATCTTTTACTTCATACCCCTTTGGTTGAAGCATGTAGATTTCCTTCTCTAAGTCACTGTTAGGGAATGCCGTATTTACATCCATTTGCTCGAGATTTAAATCATGAGAAGCCACGAGGTTTAAGAAAAGCCTAATTGAGTTCATTTTTACAACAAGAGAAAATATTTCATTGAAGTCAATACCTTTTTTTTGAGAAAACCCTTTTACCACAAGCCTTGACTTGTACCTTCTCTTCCCACCTTCTTCTTCCTTCAACTTGTACACCCATTTATTTTGAAGTGCCTGCTTCCCTTTAGGAAACTCAACCAACGCCCATGTTTGGTTGCGATGTAGTGAGTCCATCTCCACTTGCATGCTCTTCGTCCATTCTTCTTTGGATTTGTGTTGCATAGCTTCTTCATATGATTTCGGCTCTTCAGAATTTGAGATCAAGAGATGGTTGAAGGAAGGAACAAACCTTTATGGAGATCTACTTGCTCTTGTAGATCTTGGGGGAATATGTTGAGTCTCTTCATTTGGTTGACGTTGTTGCACATTGTCACCATTTGCAGTCCTTGAGTCTTCATCGTCCTCAAGCTCCATGTACTCATCACCTGTTTCTTTTGTTTGTTTTCTTTCCAAGTAATATTTGTACACATTTTTTTCGTTAAAAATTACATCCCTACTCCTTAAGATTTTACTATCTTCAGGATTCCATAGGCGGTACCCAAAGTCACCTTCTCCATATCCAATGAAGAAACACTTTTTGGACTTTGCATCTAGCTTTGATCTTAGGCTTCTATCTATGTGCATGAAAGCCTCACACCCAAACACTTTGAAAAATGCATAATTCATCGGTTTACCTGTCCATGCCTCTTCTTGAACTCCCCCATCCAATGCCGTTGAGGGTGACCGGTTGATTAAGTACACAGACATACTTACTGCTTCCGCCCAAAGCTCAAGCGGTAGGCCTGCATGTAGCCGCATGCTTCGTGCTCGCTCCATGATTGTCCTGTTCATCCTTTCCGAAATCCCATTTTGTTGAGATGTCCTTGGGGTTGTCCTTTGCCTCCGAAATGCCATTGCTAGCACAAAAGCTTTCAAAAGCTTGGCTGCAATATTCGGCTCCATTGTTGGATCTGAGGCACTTAGCCTTGGTACCTGCTTCATTCTCCATAAAGGATTTCCACCTTTGAAATATGGGAAACACATCGAACTTATTCTTCATGACATAAACCCATGTTTTTCTAGTCGCATCGTCTATGAATGTTACATAGTACAATGAGCCACCAAGTGATGGTGTACTTGCAGGACCCCAAACATCAGAATGAATCAACTCAAGTTTTTTATTTTTTCTTTTATTTCTTGATTTTTGAAAATTTACCCTCTTTGGTTTATCATAAACACAATCTTCACAAAACTCTCACTTCTTTCAAACCTGGTAGAAGCTTCTTTGTTTGAAGGATTTGCATTCCTTTGGCACTCATATATCCAAGCCGATAGTGCCACACCGCACTATTGACTTCTGTAGTTGCTGCACAAGCTGAAGGTTGCGTGCTAATAGTACACAAGTAAAGTGTACCGACCTTTTCTCCCTTGGCAACCACCAAAGATCCCTTTGAGATCTTCCACCGTTTGTTTCCGAATGCAATGTTGTGACCTTCATTGTCCAATTGTCCTGTAGAGATCAAATTTTTCCTGAGAGAAGGAACATGCCTAACATCTTTAAGCTTCCATTCATTTCCGTTAGCAGTTTTGACAGAAACTGTATCTTTGCCGACAATCTCACAAGCTTCATCATCTCCCAAGTATACATACCCACAATTACCTTTGGTATAATCTTGGAAATGTTGCTTGTGTGGTGTCGCATGGAATGAAGCCTCGGAATCTACTATCCAAGAATTAGACACATTGTCTAATGAGAGAATTAGAGCATCTTGCTCTACTTTACCTGCCACATTGGCCTCTGATGTTGGCTTGTTGGCTTGTTGTCTTGAGACTCAGTCTCCTTCTTCTTCTTGGACCAGCAATCCTTCTTGACGTGGCACTTCTTGCCACAGTTCCAAAATTCAAGAACTGACTTTGTGCTTGACTTGCTCTATCTTGAGCGATCACGGCCCTTTTGGTTTTTGAACCTCTCCTTAGGCCTTCCTCTTCTTTTCACTGACAGTGCAACACTTGATGATTCTCCTGTGCTTCTCCTTCGTATTTTATCGCTTAGGAGAACACCCACAACATCATTAAACTTAACAGTATTTGTGCCAGAAATAGAATTAGTTATAGCCATCACAAGGCTGTCCCAACTATCCGGTAGAGATGATAGTATAAGGAGAGCTCGCACTTCGTCTCATCGAAATTGATTTTCACCGATCGAAGTTGACTTATGTTTGTGTTAAAGTCATTTAGGTGTTCTGCAACTGAACCATTCTCTGCCATCTTTAGATTGAACAAGCCCTTCATAAGAAATACCTTATTGGATGCCGATGGTTTTCCATAAAAGTCGTCAAGTGACTTCATCAAGTCCTCCGTGGTCTTCATTTTCGAAACATTGAAGGCCACCGTTGACGCCAAGCTTAACCGGATTGTTCCCAATGCCTTTCGATCAAGGACAATCCATGCTTCATCTGCCATCGTTGCGGGCTTCTTTGCAAGACCTCCTAGTGGCAAATAGAGGTCCTTTTGGTAGAGATAGTCTTCAATCTATATCTTCCAATGTTGGTAGTTTTTGCCGTTGAACTTATCAATCTTGAGCTTCCCTTCCTCCGCCATAACTCCCACTCAATTCAAAGAATCCTTTCCTTGAGATACTTTAGCTACGAGAAAACCTTGCTCTGATACCAGTTGTTAGAAAATATGACGTAGCTAAATAGATATTTGAGTAGATTACTTAATGGAGAGAGATAGATTTCACACACAAGAGATTATAGAGTAGAGAGAGAGAGAGAGAGTACACACGATATACGTGGTTCACCCAATGTGGGCTACGTCCACGAGAAAGCAGCCACTCAATGGATTTAGTACTTCAAAACAAGAAGTAGTTTACAAAGGGTTTATACCCTTAATAGAGCTCCCACCTTGCTTCACTCTCACCACCTCACACCCACCTTGTTGCATCAACTTCACACTATGAAATGTGTGTAGAAATGGCCTCCTTTTATAGGCCAAAAGGGCTGCCCTGTCTCATGAGAGGCAACCATGTGTAGCCGCCCTTGTGTAGATAAGCCCAAGTCGGCGGACCCTCCAATCCGCCCATGTGTGGCCGCCCTTGAGAAGACAAGTCCGCTTTTGAATTCGGCCACCGACCACCGGCCATTGACTTCCGACCACCGGCCATCGGCCATTGACTACTGGCCAACCGATCGGTCGTTTTTTCGACCATTTTTCGGCTGCCATCCGGCCATAATATTCCGGCGAAGCCAATCTCGAGCTTTGCTCGAGATTGGCCACCATGAAAATTTTGGTTTCCAGCGAGTGATTTAATTTTCCGGCGAGTTATTTTTCTTCACGCACGATGGCTTCTCCTCATAATGGGGGCCTTAAAAATGTGCGTTTTTACCACAGAAAATTACAAGGGGTAAATCAGGCTCCATACTTAACATGGGGGACTATGCAAAAAATATACAATTTACACCTTTATACAATTTTCAATATACATCAGAGTTACGAAATCGTTTGCATAGGGAAGGAGCTCTCAGTGCCAGACCAAGCATGGAGTTTAGGCCATGAGCCGGACTGCATCCATAGGTACCTAGCGACTAGTGCTACCCCTGAATGGGTGTTATGAATGGAAGTGTACTCAAGAAAAATATAACAATGTGGAGGGTGAATATATGTGTACAACGCATTGCGAGAGAGAGAGAGAGAGAGAGAGAGAGAGAGAGAGAGAGAGAGAGAGAGAGAGAGAGAGAGAGTATAGTGGAGGATGAAATAGAGTGCACAGAGACATGAAAGAATGACAACAGAGTCTTTAAATGCCCCATCTACAGGCAACCATGTATTAATGCAATGAAAAAATCTGGGTATACCATAAAATCAAAAAGTTTATGACAAAATAACTAGTAGAGCATTGGACCCTATGTAGGGATCGATCGGTCTAACTATCCACATCCGCTCTACTACGAACATAGAGAATTTCACTTCATCGAGAGCGAGCCAAAACACCTTCAACCTACCTAAGCCAGACATAAGCTGAGTCCGCTTCGCCTCCCTCCATGAACCCAAGCTCTAAAAGGATCCCAAGTACCAGTAGGTGGTAGGGTGTCAACACCAACCATACCAGTTTAGGCGCCACGCCTCTTCGATGCCCAGCACTGTGGGTGTTTAGGCAAAGCTAAGGCAGAATCCCTGACGTGTTGGTCGTGTAGGTCATTCAACCCCGGGCGCACTAACCGTGTAGATGAGCCTAACAAAAAGAAGAAGGCAATCACGATAAACTTCAATTAATCAATTCAAGCTTTGAGTACATTCTAATCAATAGCCAAGGCGGGCTGTTAGCAGCACCGACACTTGGGTTCACTGAAATCTAGGAGTTTAGGATCCCTTTTTTACAATTACCCGATCCGTTAATGGCTCCGTAATTTATAAAAAAGGATTAACTAAATCTAGGATGCCATCGATGATAAAAACTTTTCTCCGTGTTGGATTTCCCTGCTCTGAATGTTGTTCAACTCTGTATATTTGCACTGATTTCTCTTGCCGAGCTTGAGAGAGAGAATCCCCTATTTAGCTTTGAGAGCGAGGGAAAGAGTTATCTCCTTGCTTATGTTCGAGAGGGAGAGAAAGACTTTCCCGGCTCTTCTCCCTTCTCCGCCTCCCCTTCACGTCCTTCTTGTTCATGCCTTGCCTCATGCAAGGCATGCAAGTCCCTCTTCTTCCAATAGTCGTCCTCTTCCTTTGTGCATCATGCCTCTAGGTTGAGAGAGACTTCTTCTTCAACTCCCGTTCTGCCATACTCGTGCAATACTACTTCCCTTCCGTAGTTTCTCCCTGCTTGCTTCCGAGAGCGAGAGAGAAAGTGTGTCTTACCTTGCCGACTCCTTGCTCCCCTCTTCTCTAGCTTATGTACGAGAGAAAGAGAGAGAACGACTTCTTCTTATGAACGAGAGCGAGAGAAAGATAGCCTTCCTCCTTGCTTCTCTCTTCTCCCGACTCATTCAAGGCCATCTCGTTTGCTTCATGCAATGCCCTTCCTCCTCCTCACTTCACCACACAACTCTCTTCTTCCTATTCATCGAGTTCCTTTATCACAATCTCGCCGACTCCTTGCTTATACAAGAGTGAGAGAGAGAGCGAGTCTTGCTTGTGATTAGAGAGAGAGAGAGAGAGAGAGAGAGAGAGAGAGAGAGAGAGAGAGAGAGAGAGAGAGAGAGAGAGAGAGAGAGAGAGAGAGAGAGAGAGAGAGAGAGAGAGACTTATCTCCCCCCTTGCTCAAGCTTCCACCCCCGTTGAGTCTCCTCCCCTTTCTTCATGTTTTCCATTCTCATTCAATAACCCCCCAACTTGCTTAAAATAGGCCCCTTTTGCATCCCTAAGCAATGACGATGCCGTCATTGCTAGGGGCATAAAAAACTCCTCCTAGTGATGTGGCATGGCCGGTGAGGCATCTTCGCCAAACTACCCAAGGACGGCACACAATGGCGTGCGCTGACCTGCTGTGTTGACCTGCTAGAAACTTCCGGTTTCACTGTCGAGAGCATCCTCGCCTTCTTTTGCCTCGTGTGGGCACCGTTGGCTCCTCTCCCTCGCTGCTCGTTGCCCCCTCCTGCACGCCATGCCTTTTTCTTCTTCTGTACAATACACTCATCAATCACAACTTCGAATTTTGATTGTACTTGTCCTTGAATATCTGCGTAGTTTGGTAGACTTGGACTCTGTTCTTGATAGCTTGCATAATGCTCATAACCTACTTGTATAATAGCTTCTTTGAAGTATTCCTAGTTGTCGTTGCAGGCTTTGGTAACCTCTTGAATCTTCTCCTTCAAATCTGAACTCACTAACTGCTCAAAGGATCTGATCATTAACTCTTCTGGTATACCTCTTAACTTGGTTTCCAACTCATAGCAGTCTAGGTAGCCCTCTGGATCATAACCATCGAACACTCGCCTCTCGCTATATACTGCATGTAAAGATGCATCCAAAGCTTCATCCATTTGATTCTTCTTCTTCATGACCTCCATTTCAAACAGAGATCCTTGAACCAATTGAAGCATCTTTGAAAAATCTGGAACTGTTGATTTATCATCAAAACCACTTGTATTTAATTCTTTAATCAACTTCATTATTTGCTATGAATTCTCCATCTGCACCTCTCCACCCCAGCTCGTTTCGCGTTGGATTCACCAAAGATGTCAGAGATATGTGTTTGAAACATGAGTCGGGAAGGCGCCGGGCCTCTGGTTGTGAGAGTTGTGAGAGAGAATAAAAAAACAAGTGAAAAAGGATATGGAAATCACCGTAAACTTTGATTAATCAATTCAAGCTCTGAGTACATTTTGATCAATAGCCAAGGCGGGTTGTTAGCAGCACCGACACATTAGGAAATTTCGGAGGTCATTTGGAGGGTCTTCTAAGAAAAATAGAGTTTTGACTTTCTCTCTAGAAAATAGGTGTGGTAAAAGCAGTTGTAAACTTGGAATAACCATTCAAAAAGTGTACTTACAAGTAGATTCTTGCCATAGCGTCATAACGGCCGTGATGATTGAAGAATAAATTGTTTTCAGTTGCATTTAATGAACGTCATAGAATTGGAGGGAGTTTCGTGTACGTGGAATGTATGACTAAAGGAAAAAAGACGTATCCTTCCAAACCAGTTCTCTCCTTACTCTCTCACTATTTGTACACTGACCTCAAAGAAATCCTCCCTTTCTTGCACTATTGCATACATGGCTTCTTCTTCCACCCCCACAAATGTCCTCCTTAAAAGACCCCTCTATCATCTACGCATTGACCTGGATCCCCAATATACGCCACCGTGTAAGCGAGGAAAAACTAACATCAAAGTGACACCGATCATGACAGAGAGACTCAGAGCCGAGGGAGCAAAACACTTAGATATTTGGAAAAAGGCTCACTCTATTCATTGAATCCCATGACCAATGCATTCCCTGCATTTGCAAATCCCACTAACTTATTGACCTTTGCAGGTAATGGGGAGAGAATTGGATTGCTTGGCTAGTGTAAAGCTCTAAACAGCCAATCAGAAACTTATAAAGACATGGTGAAGCACCAAGCAGATGAGATTCGGAGACTTTATAACTTGCATTATGAGGACCAAAAGACTGTAATGCAACACAAACAAGAATCAAGGTCTTGCGAACAAAGGTATGGACATTACAAAACAAAGAGACAATGTTAGGCGCTCGTGTGTGAAAGAAGAAACTATGGAATCTTGAAACATTGAAGATAGGATCTGGCGGCCTTAAGAAAAGAATCCAAGCATTGAGGTGAGCATTGTAAACTGTCTAATTAATTTAAACTAATCTAAGTTTTTGCTTATGCTAGTTATGATTTCTTTGTAGATATTCTATCTATCTAGACAAAGAAAACATAGACCCGAAGACCAATGTAGGAAAGCAGTTAAAGCCATTGATAACTAGTGGTCTTGCAAAGGATATAATGCATGACAAAAAGTTTAAGGTTTTGCAATGGGATGCCATTGACAGATTCATGTCAAAGAATGCAGTGCCTTCCAAGAAAATACATGGTACATTGGACTCCCTTGGCGTTAGTAAAAGAGGTTACTCAGCTATTTAACAATCTATCTCTTCCATGTTTGTAAAGAAGGGAATAAAGTCTAAGCTTTTACCAACATCTCCAAGTGTTTGGAGGGAAAGACTCTAGCTCAATAATGAACAGACCGAGTTCATTGGATGTCCATTTCATATTCAAGATATTTATAGCTCACAGGGAACTACTGTCACTTATGATGAGTACAACAATATCTTCATGGACCTTACTTTGTTGAAAACTAGTCTTGCTTGGTGGGCCTTACTATATAACATCTATAGAATATAACAGGACGTATGTAAATTGACATTTAGCATCTAGCACTGAAGGGACCAAGAGAATGACCAATTTGGCAAGCGTGGCACTGAGTGAAAGGGATATAAATTTGAAAAATGCTACAATGTTTATGAAACGAGACAAAGTTAAGTGCATCAACTTTTAGAGATTATAAAGATGGCTACAGTTGAGTTTATATCCAAGCGAGGTTGTACTACTATGTCTACTAATGAATTTTTTTTTTAGTATACGTGATACATGTAAATTCTTGCAAACCAAAGTATTAAAAAAAAATAAATCATCGAGTGGTTGGTAGCACAGAATGTTGGCTCGCATTTTGAAGGTGGATGTCGAGTGTGTTGTCTCTTTCTTCTTTTGTAGTTATTTGTCTTTTTTGTTCTTTTTTTTTGTAGTTATTCTCGGTACAATGAACGAGAACAGTGATACAACCCAACAATAATACAAAAGTGAGAGCAGCAAGAGTGTCTATTTTATTTTTCTGTCAACCTTGTTCATTGCTATATATGTGAGGTATGCCGTCGTGCATGAGGGACATATTTTTAGATTGTGAGAAAAGATGTCACATCATGCTCCAATCTTTATACAATGCATGATGTGACATTGTATAAAGTTTCAAACCATGATCTAGCATATGGACGATAAGTTAGTTTCAAGCTGGTTGCAGTCTGCTCCCTAGCTTATGACGCTTGGACTATAATCTTCTAGGTCTTGAGAACTTCATACTGATACCTAGTAAGGGAGAAACAAGGTCATATATAGTATGGTATCAATTATTTAGACACCTAGTATGGTATCCACTTATTTAGAGCTAAAGTAAAGGTGCACATGGTGAATTCATAATTGAGATACACCACATGCATTCACTACTTGTGTATTCACTATTGTAGTACATCACACGGATTGGCTAGCAATCGTGAGTTGCGTGTGTAACTAACATGTGCAGATGTTGATCGACATCAAGTGTATAGTTCTAAAAACGAGATCCAAATAAATCGAAGCAAAGGAAGTAATACCAAAATTCTATAACAAGCAAAGAGACAAAGATGGATGAAATGCAACAATAGATGAAGTACGTACTGACCTGCAATGTTGTACTGACGAATTTTGATTATCCAACCAACAGGCCAATATTTGAGTTAAGCTTCAAAAAACCAATATGAATAGTTAAACATATCATCTTGCAATGAAACCATAGACTGAAAGTACAAAGTATACAGTGCACGTCATACAGAGGTGCCATACAAAAGTATGGTGGAGAGCTGGCACTGTGGTCTCTCCAAAAAATTATAAGAAACGGAAGCCGTGCCCTGCCCCATAGCGGTTATGTGTTGCGTCAAGCAAACGCATGCGCATGGGAAATTGGATGCAGATAACGGACCTTGCAATGTTGTTGAGTTGGAGTCACGCTTGTGCAATTGGAACGTGCAGTGTTGTGAATATATGTCCTCCCTACCATACACAAAACACGTAGATGTAACTTCATGTTCTATGGCCTCTGATCAGTATTACCTTCTCTCTCTCTCTCTCTCTTTGTGTGTGTGTGTGTGTGTGTGTGTATCTCTTTGTATGTGTGTGTGTGTGTGTGTGTGTGTGTTGTAAATTGCTTCGGTCATCAATTATGTCTTCTTGTCTCCTTGTTGATTAACTCGGCTTCCTAACTACACATGATAATAAGCATCTTGAGGTCGGCATCCCCATAGCGGAAGGCACTATATTTAGTCTGTTCATCAATAATCCGCATCTGGCAAACTACTATTACGTGACACTTATTACGGGTGGCATTCCACTCGATATCATTCACCTTCAAAATAGAGCCAAAAGGTGTACGTGGCAGGGACATTCTCAGTTTTAGCATTTATGAAGCCCATACTACCTTGCATTTAGCTGCCTACTAGGCGTTGTGGCAAGCTATGACCAACTAGGACTCGTAAATGCCCCACGTTATACTTCTCAACACATCAACCTGAGGTTTAAGGCAACACTACGTCAAATTTGTCGGTCCGTTTGACGTATGTTATTTCCAAGGGGTTTTAATCAAGGTCTCAATCCAGTAGCAATTTTTGTAAGGGTGTAATGAGTGTGTTTTTGTGGCCATAGAGACGGTATACTCAAGCTCAATAGCAACAACTGTAAAATATCTATTGATGCCTTTTTTTTTCACCACCATCAGCACGGGGAAGGTAGTAGGTAGAAACTATACTGTAAAGTTTCTGCTATCCTACCCAATTTTTGAATGGCCAGCAATGAAGTGCTGCTAAGGCTAATAGGTATTGACATAATGATAGGCATGTCTTCAAAAATTCAAGTACTCCGCAGTCAATGTTCTTCGGCTTCTCCATCATCAAATCTTTGTGTGGAAAAAGAATTAGCTCCCACTTGTGCTCTTTGACTTTCTTTTGATCCTGGTTGGCAGCGTAGGTGCTGCATGATTGACTACTTGACTTTTGTTGCAATGCTGATGCATCTCCTTGGAGCTACACATTAACCAACCCTCGCGGACACCATATTCTACGTTGAATTGATCATGAGAGATGTTTCTGTTTTTTTGCAGATCGTTTCAAAATGATTGTCTCATCAAATTTTTGGATTGGCTATCGATAGAGCTAGATGAGGAGTGTGACTGAAGCCAACGACGCATCAAATCATGACTTGCACTAGTGACGATATTCCCCCATGCCTTTCTCTTGACATTGAGGTGTCTGCTACTAATCCCCTCACACTCTCTGCAAAAAGCCTAAGCAGCTAACCATCATAAGCTTAAGGATAACAATCATAAGATTTGTGTGTGATCGATCTTGGTAAGTTTTTATGCCCTCATGTCCACTTCGACGTTTACTCTTTCCTCTGCCGTCTGCATCGGCAACAGCCTGATAGCATCAATAGAAAAATGTGTTGAACGGGCCTGCAAAGGAAATGAGTTTTGGCTATTCGACTCTAGATTAGGCCAACTAATCATCGATTGAAATCTGACATCTTTTGTTTCAATAGCACTCGAACAAACCTCTACCATGGATTGATGACATGAAATATCTGATCTTTGAGAGTGCTCATCACGGCGGCAAGCATCCGAAGTACCCTCCAGCTTGATGGTTCACGAAATACAACTAGGATTTGAAAGCTCTGCATTACTCTTTTTTGGTTCTTTTCGGCTTGCTTCTGCACGAATAAACAATGCGAAAAAGAATTGGTGTGAATCTTGAGAATTAGGCATGGCTCATGGGGACTTGCTGCAATATATCTACATTGGAGGATGAATCTACATGAGCTATACTTGAAGCGACATATATAATGCTGGTCATAACTAGTTGCGCTTCAGAAACAACCAGAGTATGGTAGTTGAAGCTGGACATACTGGGTCTTGGCCGATTCCAATATGCTACATCTCTCTCTCTCTCTCTCTCTCTCTCTCTCTCTCTCTCTCTCTCTCTCTCTCTCTTTATCTCTCTTGCAAGAGTGTACAGAGACAAACCTGCAGTCAAAGCTCCGAGATGCTTCTTTGCGAACTGCGCCTTCTGAGGGAAATTGAGCAGCGCAGAGTGCTTTTTTAATTTTAATCACTTCGTAGCTTTTTATGCGGCGTTTTCTTTTATTTAGAGCTTTCATGTTTTTATGTGGCTTCTGCGTTCAGATACTAGAAAAAGAGCCTTTGGCTCACCAAGTAACTAGAATGGTAGAGTTCTACAATATCACATTCAAAGAGACAGGTCGGCGTTCAACATTTTGTTTTGAAGCTAGATGAGTGTGAGATTTTTAAAGAGAAGAAGATAGAGCGAGTTACAATCACATTAATGAATAGGGCTCTTTCCAAATGTCCCACTAATGATCCTTCATACTTCAGTGTTCAATCAGAAACAAACATATGGTGGCTTGGTGCATTTCAGGTAATCCAGCTATTTCCAATTTTGTAGCTCTAGCAAGCCCTCTATTGTACCTAAATTTTAGATTTATTTTTCGTATCTCATAAGGATTAATCTTGCAGGTAAAGAAAGAAGACCATGATATTTTATTTTGGGTGTTCCATCAAACCCTTATTCCAGATATCATTGATAGGCATATGAATCGAGGAGAGGTACTGGCTGTAGATGGGAGAGGAGACTTTCAAGTTCAATTGCATCTTGCAGGTGACCTCAAAACAATGAAGTGTATGTATAATTGTGGAATGGGTGCCATGGAAAAGTCTCCATGCTTGTATTTCATGGAGCCTGCAAAGGTGATGGACCCAAAGTGGTGGAGAAATGCTTCTACTCATCACAATCAAGACTCTAATTCTGACCAGTTCTGGATATACCACTTGCTAATGTCCATATTTGTACAATGCATGGTCTTTGGCAAATTGTAGAGAAGTTGGTATATCTGTACATTGTGTTTGCTTGAAAAGTCAAAAAGTCAGCTGAACGATAGGTCGCTCTAGAGGCTATAGAACTAGTTTTGTGAGATATTGGTCTACATGGGGGCAATGTGAAAATCCAGCGGGACGAAAAAAGGTCAACCAATGAGAAAGATGTACCCTGCAAACCATCCATAGGTGGGGTCAAAGCAAACTGTTTTCTATCTAAACCTCAAGGTATGAAAGATGTGAAGCTAACAAAGCAAGGGAAAGTATATCACTCTACCTACATTAGCAAGTTGAGTATATGCAATGGAAAAAACTTCATTTAGCAGTGAAAGACCAAGAGCCAACAACTTGTAATGCAAAGGGTGATGTGTGGCGTTCCATTGACATGTTATTTCAAATGTGTGAGAATGATGATTGGTCGCAAGATAATCTCAGCAAGTTCAAACAGAACCCTTCAGCCTACTGAAAAAATCCTTCAAGACAGCATGGACTGACACTCAAATCACTCATTACATGGTAAATTCAAAGCACCTCAGATAGCAAAGTACTAAGTTTGTGTTTAAATTTCTAAATAAATTTCTTGTTTTACAGCACATTATTTTTAATCATTTGCCATACTTCATCCAAAAGTATGGGAATCCAGGTATATGGAACACCCATGGCTTAGAGAAGTCTCATTACATGGCTAGAAATGCCTATTTCAGACACACATAGCATGGAGGCTCTCGAAATAAGGCAAACAGTCTGAAGGAGTTATTTCAGTGGTTTTATCGCAGAATCATTCACCGCATGCAACAAAAGCAAGTATTGACCTCTTCAACAACCATACATGCAATCAGACATTTGCAACTTCAAAAAAGAAAATGAGCAGACGCATTCAACAACTCAAGTGCTCTTGAAAGTCAAATGAGGTGGAGGGAGGCAATGCAATATGCCAATCATCGGTAAAACAAGAGAATTAGAGTTTAGATGATCGGATGTACCACAAATGCTTGTAGAATTAAATTTAATATGTACCACAACTATTTCAAATTTTTGATGATTTGCAGATATCTTTTAGAACCTCGTCCTTGTATCTGATCCATTAAATGTTTGCCATACTCTAAGAGTTTAGTAGTATTTTCTTTCCCTAAAGATAATACCATTGCTGTGCATGTGTAGTAATATGCTACACGACCCTCAGTATATCCTGACGAGTAAGCAAAACATTATCTCCCTAAAACCTTGTCGACGAGGATAACTTTGTCTTCATTTTGTGGCAGCATTGGACCACCTAAGAAGCGAGATAATGTCTTGAAAGCATAGGTTGTAGTATTCCCCTCTTGTGACATTCCGTTGTGGAAGATTAGGATGGGTCCTTCACATAGACTAGGAAGATATTGTCGTAGAGTTGCATCCTTGCCACGGAACTTTCTTCTTTGACTTTTGACGAACGAAGAAAGTCGTCCTTTTCAACAATCCATGACTGCAAACAAAAGAAGTGTGTGTGAGTGAGAGAGAGAGACAGAGATCGGGGGGGGGGGGGGGGGGGGGGGGGGGGGGGGGGGGGGGGGGGGGGAGGGGCAAGATGTTATACCATGAAACTCTCATCTTGCAAAAAAATCTTATTGTTCCATAGGTTGACTCCTGTGCTAGTCGCTTAAACCAATCCTCCATATCCTGATTACTAGTTGATGGCTTGAGATTATTTCGAATAGTTTGAAATGTGGCTTCATCAGGAAGGCTTTCTTTATACTTTTCTACCTTTTCAAATAATAGCTTAAGGCAGTCCAGTGGGTTAGTGGAGATATCCATTGCCTCATCATCACTACTGTCATCTGAAACAAATCCATTCCTCTCCTCCTGATACTTGGAGATAGTGGCCAGTGCAAAGTCCTCCCGCAAACAAAAAATACTTTGTATATCATGAAGGAAAATGTATGACCTATTTCTAAATTTAAACTCTGGAACTCCTGGTAGCATTAATGTGGCTTGCCGCTCATTGAAACCTGACACATCTAGAGGTAGCTTGATTTTTGAGGTTTTCACTGAGAGAAGTTGTAAGGTCCCCAATCTCGCCGACACCAAAAACGGGATGGTACCATTGACAGGTCTCTAGGCCTACTAAAGTCAGAGTCCTTAAACAAGAAAAATTCCAGGGAATTCACCCTTACCATTGACAATGGTTTAGGTTTATAGCCCTAGAAAGAGACCTAGTCCTGTCTCGCAGTGGAAACGGGACCACAAAAAAAAATTCCGGCCCTAACTTCATCATTCAGATTATGGTTTCCTTAGCCAACGCTTTTTTCCCCCTAACATATGTGAGGGCACAGCCGTTGGTGGATTCCTCTTCCAAGTGAAGAAGTTTCTAAACATTTTAGTGCGTGGGAATGGATAGTTACCTAACTAATTAGGTCCACCCATCCATGATTGACAACCTTAGTCAATCCCCACTTACCACCCCGCACTCACACATGATTTCTGGGTTATTTAGTTACTACCACATTCTTTTCACAATTAAAACAATGATTCCTTTTAACTTTCAAAACTGAATTTCATTAAGACAACCTTTGAAAACAGTATTGAAGACATTCTTTCAGCAAACAAACATCTTTAGACTTAAGACAAGGTACTATCATTCTGAAGTATCTCTGACCAGTACTGGCTTGTCTCAAGACCACCTATACAGGGGTGAAAAAAAACGGCACCCATTCCTTATTTATAAAAACCGTGGTGGAAAAAGCCATTACCCAAAGTCCGAGCGCCCATACGCCAACCGGTTGCCCATACAACCGGACGGTTCCTCTAGGATAAACTTGAAATCTTAAGTAATATCCACAAACACAAACAAGCACAGGGTAAAGACTCCACTGGTGGTATCGTCATCATTACTTATTACTTGGAGTAAAAAATTTCAAGGAATCAAAGGTGTCTTGAGACAAGTTGTCTTAAGGATGGTCAAACATTTCTTTCCTAGGTCAATCAGTCATAACCCAATCATTTCTTTCCTATTTACAATCATTGCTCGTTTGTTTCTTGGAAGTTACCTTCCATTTACAGCCAGTTTATCCTTCCTAACCTTAAATATGCAATGCTAACTTAAAAATGAACTTTAAAAGATTTTAAGTGAACAAAATAGAAATCCACCTGGGTCTGCTCGTCCATGTGGGAGGCTGTAGACTTTCTTCCGTCCGCTATGGCTAGGCCCAGCCTCATGGTCATTAGTGGCTTTATTTCTTTTTTTGCTAACATCCTCTTCCTCGGTAAGAGGATTTCCTCGGGAGCCTGTTGGGGTATAAAGCCCAATGTGGTCGCCCAGGTAAGTGGGCGGGCCGCCAGGTATGTACACATATTCTTTTGTAAAAACCTAATAAGAACTCACTATGCTCTACACATTACAGTAGAGCGAGTTCACCATATCGTCGGGCTCTTCTTCTCGCACTCTCTCTCGCGTCGCACTTCCGCTCGTACTCCTTCAACTGGTATCAGAGCTCAGATCGAGGCTCGTGGTAGCACAGCAGGAGGCTAGAGTCACCAGCTTAGATTGGAGTGAAATTCGACAGGTGAAGACACGGCCCCAAATCCTGTGGGAAAGATCGAAGGTCTTGGTGTTGTCAGAATTTCATTCTGAGGTCATCTCGGCCACCGTTCGGCTTCGACAAAGGTCTGCGAAGGCCATTTTCGACTACGTGGTCTTGACGGGTGCAGATCCGACTCTGCAAATTTGGGGTTTTCGGCCTACGACTGCAGGTGCTGAGGATATCGACACTCCCAGAGTGTTGATTTGTGGCTGTCTACACATCGAAGGACGGCTCACAGTTCTTGGAGGCGTGTCACATACGACACGGGAGCATCTACACACAGACTGTAGGCGACATCCACTAGTTCATCAGGTAGCTTGTGTTTGCTGCTTGATATTCTAGATTTCATCTTGACATTGCAGGTACTTCCACATGGGATGTATTGTCAAAGATGATGTATGTCTGTTGAGGGTTTGCTGGCTGTGAGTCACGCAGCAAACAACCGCCGTAGTGGTTACAGCATACAGTGGGAAATTTGTGGATGTATGACTTTGTGGGAAGTCTATGTACTGTCAGATTTACTGCAGCCTTTGTTGAGGGTCGAGTGAGGTTTTATTGAGCTGGGGGATTCTCGAATGTTGAGATCCTTTCGGCGATACAGGTCTTGGAGCGATCCCTCGAGCACCCTTAGATAGGCAGCTAGGATGTATTGACTGTGAGTTAGACAGTTGGGATTGCATCTTTGCTTTACTGCCGTTGAGGCATTGTCGCAGTCTATGCTTACAGGACAGTGACAGGACAGTCAGAGACAGTACAGGTGCAGGACAGGTTTACCCGCAGCTTACAGTGTCAGAGAGACAGTGTTTTTTGAGCTGTTTTTTGAGTACACCAGAGCCATTTTACAAAGGAGACTCTGCCGAAATTTATGCAGAATCTGAAGCTTTCTTGGTTCATTTGACAGGTTGATATTGGTTCAGAGGCTAGTTTACAGGGGAAACTTTGCCGAATTTTTCCCAGGAAAGTAAACCACTGTGAAGCGTAGCTATGGCTGGATCACAGGACACTGCTCTTTACAATATCAAGAAGCTGGATGGAACCAATTTCCCATTGTGGAAGAAGCAGATTTGGCACGTGTTGGTACAAAAGAAGCAGATAAAACCTATAAATCTCAAGGGGATAAAACCAGAAGATATGGATGAAGATGAATGGAGAGAAATGGATGAATTGGCACTTTCTACTATTATGCTGACTTTGACAGAAAGTGTTTACTTCAATGTAGCAGACGAGATGCCGGCTTATCAAGCATGGTTAAAGATCAGTTATCTTTATGAGAAGCAGAGTGTAGCTACACAGGTATACAGGCTTAAGAAGCTTGTTGACTTGAAGATGAAAGAAGGGACACCTATGTCCAATCATTTGAATGAATTCAAGACAATCTATAGTCAGTTGTTAGGTCAAGGTGTCAAGTTTGATGAACCTGTTAGAGCTATGTTCTTGTTGATCACATTGCCGGAAAGTTGGGACACTTTTCGCATAGCTTTGAGTAATTCTGTACCTCCAGATGGTTTGAACATAGCAGGTGTAGAAGGAAGTCTGCTTACTGAAGAAACCAATAGAAAGACAATGGACAAAGGCAAAGGAACAACCCTAGTTGTCAGGGGAAGGACCAAAGACAAGTACAAAGGTGGAAAGAGGAATCAGTCTCGTAGCAAGTCCCGCAGTGCTAAAGGCAAGAGTGACATAGAATGCTACCATTGTGGCAAGAAGGGTCACATGAAAAGAGACTGCAGAGAATGGAAAGCAGAAAAAGGCAAAGAGAAAGCTGAAGACCATGGTGAGAAGAACAAGTCCTCAGTGAAGATTCAAGAAATAAATGTGATAAACACTGTTGCAGAGGATGACAGTCTAGTGTCAGGAGACATCTACTTCTTGAAGAATACAATGGACTCAGCTCTTCTTACAGCATCTGATGGAAATGCACTGAGTGACTGGATTATAGACTCAGGGGAATCACTACATGTGTCTCCAAACAAGGAGTGGTTTACTTCTTATGTGACCACTAAAGATCATGTTCGTCTAGGCAATGGGCAGACATGTGAGATCTTAGGTGTTGGAGATGTTCAATTGAAGTTTCAGAATGGCTCTTCTTTCACACTGAAGAATGTGAGACATGTTCCCGCAATCACAAAGAGCTTGATCAGCACAGGTTTACTTGATGATGCTGGCTATGTCACCACTTTTGGACAGAACATGTGGAAGATATCCAAGGGTTCTATGACAGTAGCACATGGAGTAAAGTCTGGAGGACTTTACATGATTTATGTATCAAATGTCTCTAAAAATGTAATCAATGTAACCGAGCAGCCGAACGTTTCTTTGTGGCATAGCCGGTTAGGACATATGTCCAAGAAGGGAATGGAAATCTTGTCTCGTTCTGGTTATTTGCCTGGCTTTTCATTTAATGATTTTGAATTCTGGGAACATTGTCTGTATGGTAAGCAAACACAGCAGCCACATAAGCATTGAAGCAGTAGAAGAGATACACAGTTGGCACTTGTTCATAGTGATTTGTGTGGAGCTATGCCTAACCTATCTCTAGGGGGAGCTTCTTACTTTATGACATTTATAGATGATTACTCGAGGAAAGTATGGGTTTACTTTCTCAAGCACAAGGATGAAGCATTTAGTGTTTTCAAAACGTTTGTGACACTTGTGGAGAATCAGGGTGGCAAGAAGCTTAAATGCTTACGCACTGACAATGGTGGAGAGTATGTTTCAAAGGCCTTTCAGGACTTTTGTGAGTCAAAAGGTATAAAACGTGAACTTACTGCTCCTTACAATCCTCCTCAAAATGGTGTTGCTGAGAGGATGAATAGGACCATACAAGAGAAGGTCAGAAGTATGTTGTCTAATGCACAACTGCCAAATGGGTTTTGGACTGAAGCTGTATCAACAGCTGTTCATCTTGTAAATAGATCTCCTAGCAAGGTTTTGCAGAAGGATTCAATGCCAGAGACGGTATGGTCAGGCAAAATGCCCTCATACAAACATCTCAGAGTCTTTGGCTGTGAGGCATATACTCACGTTCCAAAGGAATTTAGGAACAAACTTGAGCCAAAGAGTAGAAAGTGCATCTTTCTAGGCTATGGTAATTCTGGTGAGATGGGGTACAAACTTTGGGATCCCGAATCCATAAAGGTTGTCCGCAGCAATGATGTTCACTTTAATGAATCCAAATATCATTCTAAACCAGAGAGGGTTGAGGAGATTAGAAGAGTTGTCTTCCAAGAAGATGGACCTGCATGTGCAAGACAAAATGTCAGGGCTCAAGAGGAGCAAGGACAGGATAGAGTGGAACCACAGGTTGTGGCTGAGCCTGAGCCACCTATTGTGTGTAGATCTGGACGTGTCACGCGACCTCCTGATAGGTTTGTTCCATCTATGAATTATGTCATGTTGACTGATTGCAATGAGCCTTCATGTTACAAGGAAGCAGTGCAAATGAAGGACTTCGGGAATTGGCAATTGGCCATGCTGTCAGACATGACAGCTCTGCATAAAAACAAGACATGGAAGCTAGTTAAATTACCATGGGGCAAAAAGGCTCTACCCTGTAAATGGGTTTACAGGTATAAGATCACCGCTCATGATAGTCAGCCAAAGTACAAAGCAAGGCTTGTTGCCAAGGGCTTTAAGCAAGAACAAGGCATTGACTTTGATGAAGTCTTCTCTCCGGTGGTCAAGATGACTACATTGAGATGCTTTCTTGCATTGGTTGCCATATTAGATTTGGTGTTGCACCAAATGGATGTCAAGACAGCGTTCTTGCATGGTGATTTAGATGTGGAAATTTACATGCAGCAGCCAGAAGGGTTTGTTGAGAAAGGCAAGGAAGATTGGGTATGCCAGTTGTTAAAGAGTCTTTATGGCTTAAAACAATCACCGAGGGCATGGTACCATAAATTCCACAAGTTTATGCTTTCTCAAGGCTACAAACGTAGTGAGTTCGATCACTGTCTATATACAAAGAAGGCTAAGGATGGCAGTTGGCTAATCCTTATTTTGTATGTGGATGACATGTTGATTGCTGGCAAGCACTTGGAAGAAATTTCTGCTTTGAAGTCAAAGATGGCAAAATCGTTTGACATGAAAGACATGGGTGAGGCAAGTCATATACTTGGTATGCGCATTGAGAGAGACAGATCAAAGAAGTTGATTTGGTTATCTCAAATAGAGTATATTGACAAGGTTTTGCAACGTTTCAATATGGAGAAGGGAAAGGCATTGAGTGTTCCATTGCCACCATATGTGAAACTTAGCAAACAAGATTGTCCCGTGTCTGAGGAAGAACAGGCTGAAATGGATAAGATTCCATATGCGTCTGCAGTGGGTAGTTTGATGTATGCAATGATTGCTACTCGCCCAGACATTGCATTTGCAGTGGGAGTAGTAAGTCGATACATGTCAAACCCTGGCAAGAAACATTGGGAGGCAGTGAAAGGAATATTGAGATACCTGAAAGCTACAAAGAGTATGCGTATATGCTATGGGAGTCAGGAGCTAAGTGTAAAGTGTTTTACAGACTCAGATTATGCAGGTAACTTAGACAACCGAAGGTCTACGTCAGGGTATGTCTTTACATTGGCTGGTGGAGCAATATCATGGCGTTCTAGATTACAAGATTGTGTTACTCAGTCTACTACAGAGGCTGAATATGTTGCAGCATCAGAGGCATGCAAAGAATCAATTTGGATTAATCTACTAGTAACAGATTTGGGAATCAAAGAAGAGATGCCTGTGTTATATTGTGATAGTCAAAGTGCTATACAATTGTCTCGCAATCCAGTTTATCACTCAAAGACAAAGCATGTGGATGTGAAGTATCATTTCATAAGGGAAATGCTCGAGGATAAGCAACTTCAGCTTGTCAAAGTTCACACCACAGAAAATCCTGCTGATCTACTTACAAAAGGACTTCCCTCAGAGAGCCCAATGTGGTCGCCCAGGTAAGTGGGCGGGCCGCCAGGTATGTACACATATTCTTTTGTAAAAACCTAATAAGAACTCACTATGCTCTACACATTACAGTAGAGCGAGTTCACCATATCGTCGGGCTCTTCTTCTCGCACTCTCTCTCGCGTCGCACTTCCGCTCGTACTCCTTCAGAGCCATATCGGCAGGCTTATAAAGAGACTTAATCGATTAGAAGTTTAATTGAATAATCTCTTTTTTTTCCATTTTACCCAAAAATAAGGATTTTTGGAGTAAGTAGGTATCCTTGATAGTTAATTGGATGAGATATTCCTCCTGTAACTTCCTTGTACCATAAGTAATTTCCCATAATTACCATTTAATTAGGGAAGCCATTTAACTGGGTTTCTCCTTAGTCTATATTCCGTTAATATTTTATATTTAACCTTAGTAAATTATAATTCCTATCGACTAATGGATTAGTCACCCTAAAATGTAATTTGATATGTTCTATTTTTAGGAATTTTCCTAAATTTGATTTATAACCTTTCCCTCCTATACTTATGGTTTAATTTAGGAAAAATTTTACCGATAGTAATTTGTTATACCAACCATTTATGTTGAAGTAATTTTCCCAACTTTCAATAGTGTTTTTGGACCTCAGGTATTTATTCGGTAATTAGATAAATTCATTTACTAATTTTCTTTCTCTATTTTATACGCAAAATCGTTTACTTTTAATGAAGATAAATATTTAAACTATTTATCTAGGGTTGGGATATTTATCACGGCTTCCTCAAGGTGTTTTCTACCTTTGTTAATTATATCAAAGGTTTTTGTATTAATTTACTATTTTTCCTTTTTATTTTTCCTAAAAATAATATAATTTGACTGAGATAATTAGATAAACTAATTATCTAAGGGTAATATAATTATCACGGGTTTCCTAAAGTGTGATTAACCTCTGATAAATAACTCAAAGCATTTAGAATCAATTTGCTAATTTCTCTTTTTTAATTTGTCCAAAAAATAGTGTAATTTTGCTAAGATAATTAGGTAAATTAATTATCTAAACTTAAAATAATTATTACGAGTTTACTAACATGTAATTAACCTTTGATAAATAACTCAAAGAATTTTGAATCAATTTGCTAATTTCTCCCTTTTAATTTGTTCTAAAAACAGAGTAATTCTGCTAAAATAATTAGGTAAAATAGTTATTTGGGCTTAACATAATTATCATGGATTCCTAACATGTAATTAACCTCTGATAAATAACTCAAATAATTTTGGATCAATTTGCTAATTGCTCTCTTTTAATTTGTCATAAAACCAGAGTAATTCTGCTAAAATAATTAGGTAAATTAATTATCTGAGGTTAACATAATTATTAGGGGTTCTCGAATATGTAATTAACCTCTGATAAATAACTTAAAGCATTTTGAATCAATTTGCTAATTTCCCTCTTTTAATTTGTCCTAAAAACAGAGTAGTTCTACTAAAATAATTAGGTAAATTAATTATTTGAGAGTAAAATAATTACCATGGGTTTACTAAAATGTAATTAACTTGTGATAAATAACTCAAAGCATTTTGAATCAATTTGCTAATTTCCCTCTTTTAATTTGTCCTAAAAACAGAGTAATTCTGCTAAAATAATTAGTTAAATTAAATATCTGAGATTAACATATTTATCAGGGGTTCTCTAACATGTAATTAAACTTTTAATAAATAACTCAAAGCATTTTGAATCAGTTTGCTTATTTTTCCCTTTATTTTTCTAAAAAAAAAGGATAATTCTGCTTATTTCATTAGGAAAATTACTCACAAAATTATAAGATAATGTTTCTAGCTTAATGATTGTTTGATGCAGCTCTGATAATTATCTCAACTTAATCTAAACTTAATTAATATATTTCCCATTAATTTATGGTTAATATGGATAATTTCAACCCTAATATGATATAATAATTAATTAGCTTAATATCCTTAAGCTTAATTACAGCAATCAGTAGATAATATTTAATTAAGAGAGGATTTTTGAGTATACATAGGATTAATCTTTAATTTATTAAGAAAATAGGTTAACCTAGCTTTGCTAATTAAGAAGGATTAAGCTAATTATCATTTAATTTAATCAACTAGAGCTTAATCTCTACTGATTTCTCCATAGCGGTCTCTCTAGATGAGAGAGAGTGTGCCAAGGCTCTGAGTCTAAATTTTTATGAAGGAAAGGGGGTCTTTTTATAGTTTTTCTGGGCCCCGCGCAGTTCTTGGCACGTTTTGACACCTCAAGTAGGCCCCCAGCTTCAAGGTAGCGCCAACTGTTGCTATTTCTGTCTGTGGCAGGTTCCCCACAGCTCCACACTGTCCCCACAGCTTCCATAATCGATTTTGGTTGATTTTATTGATTTTTAATGATGAAAATTGGAATATCAGTTAATTCTAGAACCTTAGGATAAGAAAGTCTTTGTTAATAATAATTACTGAAACCATCCAATTTTTATTAATTAATTGAATTCCTAGTGTAACCTTCCAGGGCCCGTAACTTTTCCAGTTTTTATCGGATTTTGATTCTGAAAATTACTAACCATAGTAAAGCTCTGCTTATGATTCCAAAAATACCAATATCAGCCATGATTGAATCATTCAACAGTGGTTTTCAAGTTAATTTTACAAGCTTTGTACAATTTTTAAGGTTTCAGAAACTGGAAACCTTACAACTCACCCCAACTTAAGGAATTGAGATGTCCTCATCTCAACCGAAATTGGGAAAATCTTTGCGAAGTGATACTTCATCCTCCCAGGTGGCGTCTTCAGTGGGGTAGTTGGTTCATTTTACTAAATGTTCTCTGATAACTCTGTTTCGTAGACTCCTTTCCCTAGTGTCGAGAATACAATTTGGTTGGAGTTCAAGAATTCCCTGCTTCTGCATCACACTCTGTTCGTCATCTAGAGTGTGATTGGGATTTGGGATGTAGGGTTTTAGAAGACTGATATGGAATACATTATGGACCTTGAGGTGCTCAGGTAATTTTAGTTTGTAATCTTGATCACTGATTACTTTAATCACTTCATAAGGTCCACAATATCCGGGGCTTAGTTTTTTGTATTTTCCCAAGGATAAAGTGCTTCTCTTTGGACGTACCCTAAGGAATACTTTATCCCCTTGTTTGAAAAATCGATCAGACCGTTTTTAATCAACATATTGTTTTTGGCGGTCCTTGGCTGCCTGAATGTCTTGTCTTATGGCTTTGGTTTGGGCATCCATCTCCTCCAACATTTTCTTTGAAGCTTCTACTCTTGTAGTAGGGTCCGAAAAGTTTAGGGGTGATATACATTCATGCCCATAAAGAGCATTAAATGGTGACATCCCAATGCTTTTATGAAAGGATGAGTTATAGGCGAATTCCACCAGAGGAAGAAATTGGATCCATTTCCAGGGTTTTCTACTACAATAGGCTCTAAGGATGTCTTCAATAACTTGATTCACTCTTTCTGTCTGGCCGTCTGTCTGAGGGTGATAGGATGTACTGAAACATAGCTGGGTACCTAAGGATTCAAATAAAGCTTTCCAGAATTTTGAAGTGAATTTTGCATCTCTGTCACTGACTATTCTCTTAGGAAGCCCGTGTAATCTGAAGATCTCCTTGATAAATAGACGGCTTATGTCTGATGCAGTGTAAGTTATTTTTACAGGCATCAAATGGGATACTTTAGTCAGCATATCCACTACCACCATAATGGAGTCGTAACCCCCTTGAACAGTGGGAAGGCTTGTTACAAAATCCATGCTAATGAGTTCCCACTTCATTTGAGGAATGTCAAGAGGTTGAAGTTTTCCTAGCATCATTACTCGTTCAGCCTTAATCCTTTGACAGGAAAGACATTGTCTGATGTAGCAAAGTATATCTCCTTTCATTCCTAGCCACAAATAGCTTTTCCTTATGGAATTAAGGGTCTTTGCATACTCAGGATGGCGAGCAACTGGAGCGTTGTGTCCTTCATAAAGGATTAACTCCTTTAATGTTGGATTCTTAGGAATGTAAAGTCGATACTTATAATAGAGAAGCCCATCCTCAAGTGAATAATCCTTGATTCTGTCTTTCTCTCTCTTTTAGGTCCTGTTGGTTGATAACCTGTATAGGTTTTTTATAATCCTTATCCTCCAGGGAAGCTTCCTTAACCTTGTTTAGGATTGGATTATCGATTGTGGAAATAGCCCCAAGAAAAACCTTACGGCTAAGAGCGTCAGCAACCACATTCTCTTTCCCTAGTTTATATTTTATTTCAAAATTATATTCCTGTAAGATTTCTATCCATCTTCTCTGCCTCATGTTGAGTGTTGCTTGTGAGAAAATCCATTTTAAACTTTGATGATCGGTGATTAACTGGAACTTCCCTCCTAGAAGATAGTGCCTCCAGAGTTTTAGAGCATGGATGACAACTAGGAGTTCCAGATCATGAGTTGGATAATTCAGCTCGTGGATTCTTAATTTTTGAGAAGTAAAGGCGACTGGTCTGCCTTCTTGGTTTAAGACTCCTCTTATAGCAAGATCGCTGGCATCTGTTACTACTTCAAACTCTTGAGTGAAGTCAGGAAGTTTGAGTATAGGGGCTGATGTGAGATTTTGTTTTAGTTTGAGGAAACAATCCTCCTGTTCTTTTTCCCATGTAAGTTTGGCTGTCTTTTTAAGTAGCTGCGTCAAGGGTGCGGCGATGACTGCATAATCTTTGACGAAGATTCTATACCATCCTGTAATGCCCAAAAATCCTCGAATCTCACTGACCGTTTTGGGTTGTGGCCAGTCTATTATATCTTTAATCTTTGCGGGGTCTACTGAAATTCCTTCAGGGTTTATTATAAAACCAAGACAACTAACTTCGGGCGTAAAAAACACACATTTACTTATCTTGGCATATAACTGATATTGGCGTAGAAGATGAAGTACTTTACGTACATGGCCTTCATGCTCTTTTTCATCCTTGGAATATACCAGGATATCGTCGAAAAACACCAACACAAAATCATCCAGATATTCTTTGAATATATCCTACATGAGACCGTTAAAAGTAGCCGGAGCATTCATAAGACCAAAAGGCATCACGATGAGCTCATAATGCCCATACCGGGTGTTGAAAGCAGTTTTGTAAATATCTACCTCCTTAATCCGGGTTTGATGGTAATCTGATCTGAGATCAATTTTTGTGAATACTTTGGCTCCATGTACTCTATCAAGCAATTCATCGATGCGAGGAATATGATACTTATTCCTTACTGATACCTGGTTAAGTCCCCTATAATCGATGCAGAGACGTAAAGATCCATCCTTCTTCTTTTGGTAGTAGAACATGCACTCCCCAAGGTGAAATGCTTGGTCTTATGAATCCTTGTTCAATAAGCTGACGAAGCTGTTCTTTTAATTCAATAGCTTTAGGGAGGGACATTTTTTAGGGTCTTTTTGAAATTGGTTCACTACCTGGAAAGGTTTCTATTTCGTGGTCTATATCCCTTGGAGGAGGTAAATTTAAGAGATCTTTCGAAAATATATCCAAAAATTCCTTAAGCCATTCTGGAGTTGTGTTGTCCCTTGAATCATTTGCCTTATTACGTTTTACTACAAAGATCTGTTGCCCCTTGCGTAACCCCTTCAGAAGTTGACTAGCCTTAACTAAATGAGCCATAGGATTCCCATTTGATCCTTGTACTAATGTTTCTTCACCTAAGTGATTTTTGAAGGTTAAGTTCCCTTGAGCACGGTGAATTTGGGCTTTATTTTTGATTAACCAATCCATTCCTAGAATGCCATCATAGATTCCTACTAGTAGAGTCCGAAAGTAAGATGAAGTAAGGGTTCCTCCTAGTTCAAACTCAACTTTCCCAGTTGTAAATTGAGATAGAACCTCTTTCCCATTTGCTAGTTCTACCACTAATTTCTTGGTGGGATATTGGTTCAATTTAAGTTTTCTTAAACATTTAGGGGAGAGAAAAGAGTGAGTGCTGCCGCAATCTATAAGTAGTTCAAATTTTGTACCTTCTCTATTTGCAGTGGTTTGGATGACAGCATACTGTTGCCGAGCTCCAGGGTTATCAATGGCGGCAAAAAGAGTAGCTCTTTCATATTCCTCATCCAGCAAGGTAGGCTATCCTACTGCAGCATAAGCTCTGGCTCCTCTACCTCTTCCTCTGCCTCATCCTCTATTTCCTCTACCTCTTTAACTATTCCCTTGTCCTATCAAAGTCTGAGGAGTGGTTCCGGCAGCAACTCTGGGATTTTGCCCCTGGGCATTGACTCCTGTAGTGTCCCATTCTATTGCATCCATAGCATCTGATGTTTTGAAAAGTCTGCTCTATAGTGGCTACAACTGACACTGCCCTTCATTGATTTCCTTGGTTGTAATTTCCCCTTGTTATTGTAGTTGTAATAGCTCCTTGCAGGGGGGTTTCCTTCAGTTGCAAGTGGTTTAGCTCTTAGAAGAGAATCTTGAATAGAGATGGGTCTCATAGCTTCCAAGCGAGTACTTAAAGGTTTGTTTAGACCCTGACAAAAACGAGCAATATGTTGTTCCATAGTCATTGATGGTGCATAACGTCATAAAGACACATATTTGGTGTAGTACTCTTCCAAAGTAAGCCCTAACTTTTTGAGGGCGAAGAATTCATTCATTTTAATAGCTTGGTGAGCTGGAGGAAGATATCTTTCTTTCATTGCCTGCTTCATTCTTTCCCAGGAGGGACTAATGGAAGGGTTATCTCTACAGTATTGTTTCCACCAGAGTTTTGCATCTCCGGTGAGTCAAAACATTCCTAACATTGCCTGATTTTCCGAAGCAATTCCTGCTACCAAGAAATAATCATCCATGGCGTCGAGCCAAGCTTCGGCATCACGTTCTAAGTTGGTTCCCTCTCCCTTGAAAGTTGGGAGTTGAACTTGTTTTAACAGTAGTTTCTTTTCCTGGGTGGGAGTGTAGAGACTTTTTGCATTTCCCTAAGTTTGTAATTAATGAAAATCTTTTAGTGATAACACTACTTTTGTTTTGTCATGCAAGTTTTCTAATCTACATAATTTTGAAATAATGAAAACAGAAATCCGACAATCACTATCACCATCTCAATTAAAGTGCACAAAGCATGTCATAAAACCATCGTATATACAAAAGTTAATACAACACTGACTCATACTATGTACAAGGTGGACTCATACTATGTACAAGATGGACTCATGCTATATACAAGATGGACTCATGCTATATACAATGTGTAACTCTCTATATCAAAATCCTCTTCACCGCTGGTGGGTCTAACAGGGGATCAAAAAATATGACGTCTTTTTGTCCCCTAAATTTTGGGCCTACCCTCATGGGCCTGATCCTATCTGGGTATATTAATTTGGCTATCTGATCATATACCCACTGATTTTGTGACACTTCTACCCCATCTATAATAATGGTATGATCTGGATCTTCAGTCCCTCTGAAAAAGAAAACTTCGATGGTCCGAAGTGTTTATGTCCACTTGAGTCTTTTCAGATTGAGTGCCAACCCTTCTACATGTCCCGCATCAATCAGGAAAATTCCACCAAACTGTGACCAACTAATTACCCTTGTAGGAGGAGGGGAAAACATAACATCTAATAATTGCATGATGCTCTTGTGAAGTACAAAGTTATTGGAGCTGCAAGCAGCCTCGAACATGATGTTGAAAATCACAAACTTTCGATAAGCTTGGCGGATATTTTTCTGTATTGATAGGGAAATTATCATTTCACAATACATCATAATTAATAATGCAATATAACTTGTGCCTATTTTTTCAACTTTTACCCTCCTAAGGTGAGGACCTTATTAAACCACGCTCTGATACCACTTGTAAGGTCCCCAATCCCACCGACACAAAAAACAGGATGGTACCATTGACAGGTCTCTAGGCCTACTAAAGTCAGAGTCCTTAAACAAGAAAAATTCCAGGGAATTCACCCTTACCATTGACAATGGTTTAGGTTTATAGCCCTAGAAAGAGACCTAATCCTCTCTCGCAGTGGAAACAGGACCACAAAAAAAAAAATTCCAGCCCTATAACTTCATCATTAACTTTATCATTCAGATTATGGTTTCCTTAGCCAACGCTTTGTTTCCCTTAACATATGTGAGGGCACAGCCGTTGGTGGATTCCTGTTTTCAAGTGAAGCAGTTTCTAAATGTTTTAATGCGCGGGAATGGATAGTTACCTGACTAATCAGGTCCACCCGTCCTGATTGACAACCTTAGTCAATCCCCATTTACCACCCCGCACTCACACATGATTTCTGGGTTATTTAATTACTACCACATTCTTTTCACAATTAAAACAATGATTCCTTTTAACTTTCAAAACTGAATTTCATTAAGACAACCTTTGAAAACAGTATTGAAGACATTCTTTCAGCAAACAAACATCTTTAGACTTAAGACAAGGTAATGTCATTCTGAAGTATCTCTGACCAGACTGACTTGTCTCAAGACAACCTACACAGGGGTGAAAAAAAACGGCACCCATTCCTTATTTATAAAAACCGGGGTGGAAAAAGCCATCACCCAAAGTCTGGGCGCCCATACGCCAACCGGTTGCCCATACAACCAGGCGGTTCTTCTAGGATAAACTTGAAATCTTAAGTAATATCCACAAACACAAACAAGCACGGGGTAAAGACTCCACGCGCGCTGAGAAAAACAACTCATCCATGGCATTATCGCCATCATTACTCATTACCTGGAGTAAAATATTTCTAAGGAATCAGAGGTGTCTTGAGACAAGCTGTCTTAAGGATGGTCAAACATTTCTTTCCTAGGTCAATCAGTCATAACCCAATCATTTCTTTCCTATTTACAATCATTGCTCGTTGGTTTCTTGGACGTTACCTTCCATTTACAGCTAGTTTATCCTTCCTAACCTTATGTATGCAATGCTGACTGAAAAATGAACTTTAAAAGATTTTAAGTGAACAAAATAGAAATCCACCTAGGACTGCTCGTCCATGTGGGAGGTTGTAGACTTTCCTCCGTCGGCCTATGGCTAGGCCCAGCCTCATGGTCATTTAGTGGCTTTATTTCTTTTGTTGCTAACACCCTCTTCCTCGGGAGCCATATTGACAGCCTTATAAAAAGACTTAACCGATTAGAAGTTTAATTGAATAATCTCTTTTTTTTTTCCATTTTACCCAAAAATAAGGATTTTTGGAGTAAGTAGGTATCCTTGATAGTTAATTGGATGAGATATTCCTCCTATAACTTCCTTGTACTATAAGTAATTTTTCATAAGTACCATTTAATTAGGGAAGCCATTTAACTGGGTTTCTCCTTAGTCTATATTCCGTTAATATTTTATATTTAACCTTACTAAATTATAAATCCTATTGGCTAATGGATTATTCATCCTAAAATGTAATTTGATATGTAGTTAAATTAATTATCTAAGGTTAACGTAATTATCAGGGGTTCCCTAACATGTAATTAACCTTTTGATAAATAACTCAAAGCATTTTAATCAATTTTCTTATTTTCCTCTTTATTTTTCTCAAAAACAAGGTAATTTTGTTTATTTTATTAGGAAAATTACTTAGAAATTTATAAGATAATTTTCCTAGCTTATTGACTGTCTAATGTTGCTCTGATAATTATCTCAACTTAATTTAAATTTAATTAATATATTTCCCATTAATTTATGGTTAATATGGATAATTTCAGTCCTAATATGATATAATAATTAATTAGCTTAATATCCCTAAGCTTAAGTACAATAATCAGCAGATAATATTTAATTGTTAAGGCGGTTACGCCGCTAGCGGAAGCTAAATAGCGAGAACTCAACCAACAACAGAATTTGTCAGACGAGGACGGAGCTTGACCCGCAGGCGCATGGAAACAACTAGGTGGGTGTCAAATCACCTACTCGACCTTCTAATGACAATCACTACTAAGGAAATCAAATCTAAGTTCTAAAATACGCAAGTGACTGAAATCCGTACTACGAACGAATGCTATACGAAACAGGATCTAGAATCATTGAATCGATCTCAAACTCAAGGGGAAGTCTATACACTAGGTAAGAACAACACCCTAAAGACTTGAACTGCAAAATCAACCTATAACCACTCCGTGCGGTAAACGCGTATGAAGACAGGCCGAAAAATACAGGTGACCGAAACTTGACCGCGATGGTATCAATGTGTAGCTCTACTCATTGTGGTTCTATAGATATGCTGCACACTCCATTCAGACACACGAGTTGGAAGAAAACTCACACCGAAGCTCGTAGGAACTTACCACACATAGAAGCCGATAGCGCGCACTTTTGGTATCTGTGCGTAGCTCTCGCCATTGCTAACACAATGGCGGTGTCGCTTCTCCAATGGCGGCTCCGTAGCTCGCGTAGCAAGTAGATAAGACTCTCTCTCTCTCTCTCTCTCTCTCTCTCTCTCTCAGACACAATCACCGCGCTCCAAAAACTCACTTTGATTAATAATCTGAATCCCCTTAGGTTACAAAAACTTTGGCTTATATACCTCAGCCTTGGAGGTGAGAACATCTCTAACTAATTACATCAGCAAGTGAAATTACTTCGGAATTACAAGCTGGAAACTCAATTGAGTCCCGTTACTTAATGAATGGCTCAAATCAAAATTAATGTCGGAAAGACATTTATTACAATCAATGGTTACAAAAATGATGAGTGTGAGCAAAAATGTGGGTGTGATCCTCTGCTGGCTCAACATTAATTAAGAGAGGATTTTTGTGTATACAGAGGATTAATATTTATTTTATTAAGAAAATAGGTTAACCTAGCTTTGCTAGTTAAAAAGGATTATGCTGATTACCGTTTAATTTAATCAACTAGAGCTTAATCTCTAGTTATTTCTGCGTAGCGATCGCTCTAGATGAGAGAGAGTGTGCCAAGGCTTCGAGTCTAAATTTTTATGAAGGAAAGGGGATCTTTTTATAGTTTTTGTGGGCCCCGAGCAGTTCCTGACAGGTTTTGACACCTCAAGCAGGCCCCCAGCTTCAAGGTAGAGCCAACTGCTGCTAATTTTGTCTCTGGCAGGTTCCCCACAGCTCCACATTGCCCCACAAGCTTCTAGAATCGATTTTGGTTGATTTTATTGAATTTTAATGATGAAAACTGGAATATCAGTTAATTTTAGAACCTTAGGATAAGAAAGTCTTTGTTAATAATAATTTTTGAAACCATCCAATTTTTATTAATTAATTGAATTCCTAGTGTAACCTTCTAGGGCCCGTAACTTTTCCAATTTTTATCGGATTCTGATTTTGAAAATTACTAACCATAGTAAAGCTCTGCTTATGATTCCAAAAATATCAATATCAGCCATGATTGAATCATTCAACAATGGTTTTCAAGTTAATTTTACAAGCTTTGTACAATTCTTAAGGTTTCAAAAACTAAAAACCTTACAGAAGTTTGCTTTGTTCCACCTCTTTTGCTTCTTTGCACTTGCTCTAATCTTAGCTCTCTTTGTAAGCTTCTGATCTGGTCTTCTAAAGCTGGTACGAGAGTTCCTTCTTGTTCGGTTCCTGCTCTGCTACCTCTAGGGGTATTCCTAAGTCTAGTGATTGTTCTTTCTTGGAGCTCGACTCTTTCCCTTAGCTCAATGAGCTCATCCTTGGCTGCCTCCAACTCATCTTCTATCCGCTCCTTTGCTTCCTGTGCACTTGTTACCTCTCTTGAAGCCTCGGCTAGCTGGAGTATCAAGCCGTCTCTCTCGTTTTCCACGTCATAGAGTGATGCTTTATGACTTTCAGATTCAGTCATAGCATTCTCTAATTTCCTCTGCAACTCTGCTTCCCTTTGTTTGGCTGTCTCAATCTCTACTTCCTTTGCCCTGGATCTTTCTTTGATCTTGCCTCGCAGTTCATGCACCATGTGCATGTCTTTTTCATCTTCATCTGTCAACTCTAAATCTCTTTCTGCCACCACCTCCACTGGCTTCGGCTCTTCTAGTACGTTCTGTTCGTCCAATTTCTCTTCACTTTCTTTTGTACTCTTTGTTTTTTCCTCCGTCCCTCTCCGATCATCTTGTTTTTGTAGGGTGATCCCATAAACTGCCTCAAGGGCCTCTGCTTCAGTGTATCCTATCGCTACCAGATCCTCATAATCATTTCTCTTTTGCTGAACTGGATCTATCTCCTTTTCTTTGGTCTCGGCCTTCGGCTTTTCCAAATCATCTGTGTCCATCTCTATTGTGGTCTCTTCCACGATATTTTTCGTCTTCTTCGGGCTTGGTACATCAGTCATAGAGGGGTATCTGTCCTCAGCTTCCTTGGATTTCCCCTTGTCGGCTTGCCCGTCTTCCTCTTGAGATTTAGTAGACTCATCTACTTTTCCTTTCCCCTTGTCGTCCTTTTTCAGCTCAGCTTTTAAAAGCTGTACCTCCTCTTCAGTGTATGGCTCGACAGGTTGCTGCTCCAGTATAGCCTCTGACTCCTCATAAGCTTTAATATATTGATCGTATTGATCAACATGTGGCCTGGCTGAGCTAGTTCCGACTTTGGTGGGGTCTGGCACCCACTTTTCTTCAAAGTCACCCTTTAGAGCTCTTTCTGCTCTAAACTGCTCCACTAGTCTTTCCATTCTTGCCACTTTCTGACTTTTGGTTTGCTTGGGAGCAACCTTCCTTTTTACTTTCTTCATAAGCGGCTCGTCCACCTCCTCTTCAGGTTCTGAAACTATTTCTAGTTTCCGGCGTGCTCTTGTGGACGCCCTCTTGGATACTTCGAGCTGTTCTTCCTCCTCGTCGGCTTCTCTAAGCCACTCATTCTGGGAGGGAACCTTTGGCCACTGGTCTCTAGCTCCAATAGCTTCATAAGCTATTCTTGTCAGAATTTCCGCTCCTCCTATGTACTTTGGCTTCTCGTTGTGCATGGCAATTACTTGCTCGTGGATGTGTTGAGCGTAATTCACCTCTTTTGGCATATTGCTCTTTAATGCCCATGTGATGGTGGTCGCAATGGCATGGGGCGGTGTCGTATACTTTTGCGGTCTTTTACTGCAAACATGAAGAAAATGGTTGTACAGTCGGCAAAGGGTTGCCGCTCTTTGGTCCGCCATATCTCCATAGGTTGCATTCTGTTTCTTGGATCCATAGACCTCTATGGCCTCCCTTCTTTCCCTGACAGAGCTCCCTTTGTTGTGCAGCTTCAATGCGTCTGCAATGAGCTGTGGAGTGATCTGTACTTCTACTTTCTCTCCATCCATGGCTGTCAATGTGGCTTCCCCATCCTTCTGAATGGATGTTGCCAACTCGTACACTCTTCTTGTATCCACACATGATGGTCTCGAGGTGAAGAAAGTGTGCAAGTCTGCCCTTTCCAGGTACCTGCTGATGTCTTCTGACCTGTTATAATCTACCAATTCTTGTGGGATCATCGGTACATCCACCGCTTGCCCTTGAAGATCTCTGAAAGTCCCCTGGTAGATCTTTATTCCCTCTTTCTCCAATACTGCTTCCTCCACCCAAGTTTTGGTTGGCTTGAGGGTTTCTGCTGGAATGTCAAAGGGTTCCGCTTCTGCAAGAGCATCTTTGATTGTTGGTCTTTTTCTCTTCGTTGCCGATAACTTGGCGGAATCCATGGATCCTGTAACTCCAATTTAAGAAGTTAGCGTCTTTTTAGTACTGAAAGCCGAAATGAAGCTTTTAACTATCCAAATGACTTGAAAATTGAAACATGAGCTATTCAGGGCCTAAGGATGCAAGGTAGGTGAAAAAATATGCAAAATGGGCTCAAAATCATGCTGGAGACATCATACGCGTATGATGTCTTTTGTGTCAAAATGACTTCATATTGGTTGTGCTTGTAGCTGATAGTGTATATATGAGTATCATATGCTTGTATTTGAGTTTGGATCCCATTTGGTCAAGTTTTGGCCAGTTTAGTCCAGTTCCGGCTCTTGGCAAAATTTTGAAAGGGATTTGGATTTTATGATCCAAATTGGATAAAACTTGGTGGTTCACTTTCAAATGGCATGTAGATCACTTCTGTTTGGTGGTTGAAGCCCTGAGGTGGCAAAATCACATAGTGAGACATCATACGCGTATGATGTCTTTAGTGTATTTTTTGGACCAAATTTCTCTATAAGCTTGGATTTGGCTTTAGATAGGCTTATTCAATGGATTTATGAAGTTTGGATAGATTTTGGGCTAAAAATGGCTCTGGAGACATCATACGCGTATGATGTCTTTTTCATCAATTTTTCATGGGATTGGTTCTGTGGACTCCCCATGTACTAGTGAAGGACTATATCTACTCAAATCTTGGTTTGGACTTGAGTATGTTGGATTTGGGCCAAAAATAGGCTTTAGGTGAAGGATTTTCCTTCAATTGGGCTAATGGGGTGATCCTATTGACCAAATGGTTCCAAATTTCATATGTAGCATGTATTAGATATATATAATGGATGTATGATGACAAATGAGCAGTTTTGGCTCTGTAAGTGCAAATAGACATCATACACGTATGATGTCTTTTGTGTCAAAATGGTGCTTTTTGGTTCCAGATAGCTTGTAGATGTTTTAGTCAACAATCCTACAAAGTTTCAATGAGTTTGGAGTTATTTTGACAAAATTAGGACCAAAAATCAATTTTATGGCCTACTTTGCGTCTTTTTGGTTTCCCTTGGGTTTTCTAACTCCAATTCTCATGATACTTGGTTCATAGGATGTGATTAACATGTGGAATGAGGCTATGCACTCAAATGTTGAAATGGATGTGAAATTCATGCTGTGAGACATCATACGCGTATGATGTCTTTTCTTGAAATGTTGGTCTTTTTGTGCAAAGAATGCTTTGTGCTAGTGCCCTAAGCCCTGCTAACTAGTTTTCAACTTAAAAAGTCATCGGTTTAGCTAAAAATCCCCCTTATAGGCATTTCAGTCTTCGAAGTCGTCTTTTTGCCTTGGAGTTGAATTTCTTCAACTTTTCTTCTCGAGAGTTGCATTTCCAGCTCATTGGATATGTTGTGAAGCCATCTATTTGGTTGGACTTGACTTTGGCTCCCTGTTCTCCATCTTTCTTCTTTTGGTTGCCCGAAAGCGTCTTTTTCACCATCGGTAAGTGAATCGGCTTTCTTTTGGGTTTTGCTTGCAAACATAAGTCATCCATGTATATTTGAAGCTGCTTGTGAAGTTTCATTTCATTCGATCGTCAATTTCAGCCGTTATGCCAAAATGACGCTTTGTGTGTCTGTCGTCAAATCGGTTGTTTTGACCCACTTTTGGTGGTCCAAACCTGGAGATACTCCATGGTTGCATTGCCCTCGATGTTGTTGAGCTTCCTGAGAAGTTTTGTGTCGTTTCGACAACTTTTTCCTGTTTGCCTCTTGCAGGCTCTGTTGACCTAGGGTTTTTCCAGTCGTTCTTTCCCGAGCTTTGAGTGCTAGAAACCCATCTTCTATACTAGGGTAACCCACCTCTAAGTTCTTGCAAGGTTTGGTTAGGCGGTTGTGCCCCTACCTAGCGTTCTTCCCCATTCCCCGTCTGCTCTTGTTTCTTGGTTTTGGTCAGTTTTCGCGACAAAAGTTAACGATAAGCATCAAAAGCTTATGGCAACGAGTCTACCTCTCATGTTTGGTGTCCTCTGAGCTCTCGTAGCAGTCGTAGAAGGCTGTAGACGGTCGGATGCTCCTGTGTGCTCTTTGCTCTCTCCAAGAAGGTAATAGTGGAAATGAGCTTGAAAGTGAAGTGAAAAATACTTAACTTCGGACTTCCCGGATCACTTGTTACCAAATTTGACATGTGCTCCTATCTCGTCGTGAAATGCACTTTAGGACTTGAAATTTCTCAATTTGGACTCCGTTTGACCTGTTTCTGAGAAATCTGTCCACTTTGCCAAAATTCTGTCATTTCGGGCTTTCCGCAATTTTTTCAGAATTGTACCCAATTTTTACCATGGGTTGCCCTTGTCATTAGGACCATCACCGTCTATTCTTTTCTTTTTTCCGATCTCATTTCACCTGCTTTTTTTATTTTTCTTTTACTTTTATTAAGAAAATCATAAAAAATAAAGGAAAATAGCAAATTGAAGCCAAAAAATTCCAAACATACACAATAAATAGCTGGTAACTCTGTGTATATGAATATACAATTATTTGTGATTTCTGGACTTGGATTACCACTTTTTTCCACTTTTTAGCTCCAAAAACACTCTTATTTAGTGATATTTACACGTCTAGAGACCCAAATTCATCATTTGATCTCTTCTTGTTGCAAAACAAGGTATATAAGGGCATAAATATTATCAATATCCGCAATCAAACATAAAAATTGCAAAATCATGTAAGACACTGCCCTTGTAATATAATTTTTGTTTTTCTTTGTTTTTGGCGCTTGTAGCTGCTTTGTAACTCCTGTATACCTGTATACCTCCCCCCCTCCTAGTCTGAGTCCTCCCGGACGACTATGAAGTGTCTGTGGGCGAAGCATTGTAGTTGTTTTGGTCATAAGTTCCCAATGCAATTGTAGAGCGATGATACAACAGTCTTTCCAATAAAGCTGCTCTTTGTTTGATTGAAGGATTGGTGGTCGGGTTTTGGATTGGTTTTGGCACTTCGGTAGTAGAATCAGTAGATGGATTCTTCTTCACTTTGTTGTTCTTTTTTACAATCCAAATCTGCTTCCGCTTCACTTGTGCTTGCCACAAACTCTTTGCGACCCAAACCTGCTTTGTTCTTTGTGTTGATTTCCTCGACTTGAAATACCTAGGAGTTTCCGTTGATTGTACTGAAGGGAGTTCCTGTTTACAAATCTTTGGGATCCAAATTTGCTTGCTATAGCTTTGTGCCGTCATGAACTTCTTTGGAATCCAGATCTGTTTCACTGTCCTTGATTGTCTGGAATCACTCTGTTGTCTGGTATTGAAGACTCTGTTTTCCACCTTTGTGTTCTCTGGCACAACCTTTTTTGGTCTCCATACCAACTTTGACTCCGTTTTTTCCCAAGGTTGAGCTGTTATATTATTGTTTGTCTTCCTTATCCACTGTTGAGAATTCCTCGTCGAAGAGTAATCTGGTTGTATAGAAACTTTTGGTTGCCATTGCTTCTTCTTTTTCTCTGGTTGTTGTTTACCTTTGTCTTTGGATTCGTCCTTTGGAGTTGTCTCTGATCCTTTGGTGAACTTAACTGATTGACTTTCACCTTCGTATTTGATAAGCACTGATTTAGAACTCCAGTCAATCATTGCATTGTATTGCTTCTGCCATGGTTGTCCTAGCAATAATGGATGTTGTGTAGCTTGGTCTTCAACCACGTAAAACATATGAGGATACACATACTGGTTAATCTGTATATGTAAAACTGTGCATCCGACAGTTTTGATTGAATTCTCAGAGTAACTCTTTAACTCTTGCTTGGCAGTTTGTAGTTTAGTGTCATTTGTCAATTGTCTATACAAACTGAGTGAAAGTAGGTTAGTTTGAGCTCTTGAATCCAATAGTGCTCTGGATTTGATTTGGTTGGTTCCTACTTTGCATTCAATGATGGGTTCTTCTTTGTCATTATCCATTTCTGTTATACTGACTGCGTTTATTCGTATTGCTCCTTCATTGCGCTGTTTCTGACGCAGTAGTCTTCTTTTCTCCATTTTTTCCTTCGCCTCGGCTTGCGCTTCCTCCACAATCATTTTCTTTTTCTGGACACGCAGCTTTTCTTGATGTATTTTGAGAAGCATGTCTTGGGTTAGCGGCAAAAGATACTTTTTCACTCTGCATCCACTAATCCAATTGGGCATTTCTTCTCCGTCTAATGTAGCAAGCTTGACGGCTCCACTTGGTGATAGATCTTTAATCACCAGAGGTCCCATCCCTCGCTTTTTAAGCTTCTTAGCATGCTGTTTCAGAGTGTAAACTAGGACATAGTCCCCAACCTTAAACTCTTTAGTCCGCACATGCTTATCAAAAAATTCTTTTTGTCGCCTTTTTTGAGCGTAGATAGAAGCTACTGCTTTTAGGCGAAGCTCGTCTAGCTTTTCCAGGTCATCTATTCTATCAGAAAGCTCGTGCCCTGTCCACTCTAGATCCTTAGCCACCCTTAAGGTTGAAATCAAGAATTCTATTGGTAAGATAGCATTTAGCCCAAAAACCATGTTATATGGGGTCGTTCCTATTGATGTTTTATATGCTACCCTATATGCCCATAATGTTGAATGCAACTTCTGGTCCCAGTCAGTTCTCGACTCAGATACAATCTTCGTAAGGACCGTGCATATGGTTTTGTTTGTTGCTTCAGCTTGTCCGTTTGCTTGTGGATGATACGGGGCTGATTTCCTATGGATTACCATGAATTCATCTAGAAGGATCTTTATCACTTCATTTATAAAATGTGTGCCTCGATCACTCACAATTTCTATTGGCAATCCATATCGTACAAAGACGTATTCATATAGAAATTGTGCCGTGGTCCTGGCATCTGCTTTTTGAGTTGCCTTTGCTTCGACCCACTTTGTTAGATAGTCTGTAGCCACAACGATGTATTGTGCATGAGTCTTATATGCAGGAGGTGAAATGGGTCCGACATAATCAATCCCCCATTTTGCAAAAGCTCTTGCCCCCATCATTGGTCTAAGCGGCATATCATCTCTTTTAAGTGGTACTTTGGTCCGCTGACAGTCATCACACCGTTTAACGTATTCCTCAGCGTCCATATGTAATGTTGGCCACCATATTCCTGCGGCTAAGACAAGTTTTGCTGTCTTATCACCTGAGAAATGGCCTCCACCTACTCCTCCATGAGCTTGCTCTAGTATTATCACATACTCAGTCTCTGATGCGCAAATCCTAAGCTGGTTGTCTTTACCTCTCTTATAGAGTTGATCTCCTATTAAAGCGTAATCTCTAGCTTCTGTCTCTACAGATTTCTGACGAGCTTTTGACGTTCCTTCTGGGAAAGTTCTATTTGTGAGATATTCAACAATATACTGACTCCATTTGGAGCGATCATTATCTGATATAATGTCGAATACTCTGCTGGCGGTTTTGATGAACATACAATACATACAGTGACATATTCATGTACGCTTTCTTTCATTCCTGGCCAATAGACTCCCAATTGTAACAAATTCCTATATGTGTTCCTTCTTGAACAATGAAATGCACATTCCTGAACATGTGCTTCGCGCAGATATATATTATATTCCTCAGGATTGATGCATAGTCGTAAAACATGATCATTTCCCAATTGATACAACCTTCCTGCAACCAATTGAAGATTCTTGGATTGCTGAATAGCAATATGTTTCTGGTTGTATTCTCTTCTATCGAACTCTCCTCCATAGGTTAATAGGTTAACGACATTTTGAGACCACTTCGGTATCATTTCTATGTTGAACAAGTACGCGTCTGGCATGTCGTCATCTACTCCTATAGGGTCTTCTCCATTCGTCAATCGCGAAAGATGATCAGCTCTAAGATGTGTTTTTCCTTTCTTTACTACTACCGTGAAGTCGAATTCCAGTAAGATAATGAACCATCTCACTATTCTCCCGGTATTGCATGGTTTATTCACTAGGTAGAGCAAGGCTTGGTGATCCGTAAAAAACACAAACTTGTTGGCTAGAAGATAATGCCGAAATTTCTTCACAGCATATATCATTCCTAATCCTTCTCGCTCTGTTGTGGTGTAATTCTTCTCTGCATTGTTGAGCTGTCGACTGGCGTAACAGATAGGAAAATCCATGTTTCCTTCTTCTGGCTGAGCCAGAATGCATCCTATTGCATATGCCGAAGCATCTATATGCACATGGAATATCTTCTCCCAATCTGGTGATTTCAAGACTGGAGCAGTAATGAGTGCCTCTTTCAATTTCTTGAACGATTCCTCACACTCCTCTGTCCATTCAAAGTTCACTATTAGCCTGTAAAGTGGTTGGCCTATTATAGCGTACATGTAAATGAATCGTCTATAATATCCGCAATGTCCCATAAAGCTCTGTACTTGTTTCGCATTGGTTGGTCTAGGCATATCCACTATAACTTTTATCTTCTCTAAATCCGTGGATATTCCGTTTTGTGAGACAATATGTCCCAGAATTCTGCCCTGTCGGACCATAAACACACATTTCTCAGGATTGAGACAAATGCGATATGTCCTACATTTCTCAAATACTTTTCTTAGGTGTTCTAGATGCTCATCTCTCAGAAGAGAATGTACACATAAGTCATCCATGTATATTTCTAGAAACAACCTTAAGTATTCTTTGAAAGCATGCGTCATCAGCCTCTGGAAGGTTGCGGGAGCATTGGTTAGACCAAAAGGCATAACCCGATAAGCATAAATTCCCCACTCCGTTGCAAAAGCTGTTTTATGTTGATCTTCCAGTGCTATGGCTAGCTGATTATATCCTGAAAAAACATCAAGAAAAGAGTATGCTGTTTTCCCTGATACACGCTCTAGAACATGATCAGTTATTGGCAGGGGATAATTGTCCCTGATTGTTGTAGCATTCACTTTCTTTAAGTTGACACACACTCGGAGTTTTCCGTTCTTCTTTGGTACTACCACAATCGGAGATACCCAATCGGTGTGTTCAATCTCGTATATGAATTCAGCTTCCATTAGCTTATCTATCTCTTCTTTGATTCGCTTAGCAAACGTATCATTATATGTGTATGGTCTCTGTCTGCTAGGCTTTGCGTCTTGTTTTAGTGGGATTGTGTGTTGGCATATCGATGGGTCAACTCCCTTTAAGTCATTATAAGACCATGCAAACACATCCCTATACTCTCTGAGAAGACTCAAAAGTCTCTCTTCCTCGCCTGGAGACAAATCTGTGGCTATGTACACCGGTCTAGGTGTCTCACCTGGAGCTGCTAAATCAACTTTTTTTGCATCCTCCGGTCCGTCATAAGATTCGTTCTCCCTTCTCTCTCGAATAGGTTGGGTTAATACCACCTTCCTATCCTCTATTGTGAATTTCCTGTAGTGAGAGGGAACATCCATGTTTTCCTTGATTTTGGCGTTTTCGTCCTCTCCACTCTCAATTTCTGTCGTCCAAACTTCTTTCAGAGTTTTCTTGAGCTCTCTGTACTTGTTTCTACGTTCTAACTTGGACTCCGTGTGTTCTCTGTTGCGCTTGTTCTTTTTTGATTTTTCTGTTTCAGTTTTCGTTTCATTCCTTTGAACTTGATTTCTTGAGCTTCTTTTGTCTTTTCGTAAGCTCTTTTGCTCATTGCCTCTCAGTCTTCCAGAAATCACAATCTTCCGCGTTTACTAGCATTAGGAATTGATTTTTTCCTCTTATTCTAGGCATCGGATTGGTTCTAACCCCCTTTGTTTTTCTCTTTGCTCTATAGCGTTTCTGGCGTGGTTTAGTTTGGTTCGGAAAATCATAAAATCTGACATCCGTTATAGTTTCTTCGTTTCCGCTTGAACTGTCCGTTGACTCGTTGTCTGCTTCATTTCCCCACTCTGGATGATCGGGAATGTCGTGAAACACCTCTTCTTCATCTTCCTTTTCCAGTGTATCGTTCTTTTCAGTTTCTTTTTCGAGTACAGTTCTCAACATGAAGTACGGAACCACGTCGTACCCGTCCTTGTCGCAAAATTTCGTTGTGGGACCATCCGGAATTGCACAAACATCTAGGGTTGCTAGAATGTGTGTCCATTCTAATGGTTCAAGTGTGTCCTCTGGAAAGGGTTCTCCTATATAAGTTTCGTCTTCGATAGCCCTTTCTAAAACATATTCTTCTTTCCTCAGACTTCCACATTTCGAGGCTCCACACATCCATAACTCCTTGGGCTTACCTAACCAAGCTGGAAATTCGGATCCCGCCAAAGTAGCTGAATCAAACTCCTCTACCGGTGTTCGGTTCACATCTTTGTAGCTATGGTCTCTCAGGTTCACACGTGTAGTGGTTTCCATATTTCTCAGGTATATGTGATCGTAGCCCCAATCTTGGACCATTTTCAACTGTCTCATGAATGGTCTTCCCAATATGATATCATAGTTATTCTCCTTGCCAAAATCGACAATAGCAAAAGTATGTTCGTATTCAATGCCGCAAGAAGTCACTACGACTTTCTCTAATAACCCCATAGGTTTCTCCATGTGTCCATCTGCTAATTGGAGTTTCAACCTAGTCTTCCTTATTGCTGGTTTCCCCCATTTTTTCCAGATTTCTTTTGTAGCAATGGCTACCCCAGCTCCGCTGTCTAGTATTGCCATCGTGTTCACGCCTTGGAATTCAACTGGTAAGGTTGTATTCCCCTCTTCACCTTCGCAATACTCTCCGACCTTGTTTAAGGGTACAGGCTTAGCGTTCTTTTGTGGTTTACTCAGCTCTTGTATACCCTCTTGCAGTCTCGATGTTGGGTCTTTTATCCCAAATTTCTCCAAGCATTTTCCTACAGTGGTCCACATATGTGGTCTTAGCCTCAAAAGCTCAGCTAGAGTGATAGTGCATGTCACTGGTGTTGACAAGATCTCTATCAATCCTTGCGAGTCCATGACTTTTTCTGATGAGATTCTTTGTGAGGGAAGTGCTCTAGTCTCGGATTTTGCTTCATACTCTCCTAAGTATGAAGGTAAGGTATTCAGTGAGTGAGGTTTGCTCTCCATTGTTCTAACAGAGCCCCCATCTCCCCAGTAAGATTGCAGATCCAAGTCCACTTGAGATCCTGCCTCAAATTCCACTATGGGAGGATTCCTGATGTCCTTTTCCCAATTTGTCTGATTAGCTTGGCAACTTAGCTCGTTTGCAAAGTTTACCTCTCTCACTTGTTTCCAAAATTCATTGTAATCGTCATCTCTTCCGTAAGACCTCTGTATGACTGGATGAAAACTTTCTATCTCCTGATCGGTTGTGTTCAATACTATGCGGTCATCCTTGTGTGTATTTTCAGGCTTTTGTGCACTGGGAGTCTTTTCAGCTACCCGTGAAACGACAGTCTCTTGCTGAATTGGGTTTTCCGTTTTACAATTCATTGTTTCTTTTGGTGGTTCTAATAAGGCTTGTGCAGTCTCGATCATTCTCTGGCACATTTCAAGTCTCTGATTTTCCAATTCCACGTTTGGGTATGTCATCCACCTCTGTTCTTGTGTTTGGTTGTTCTTTAACCTAGCTTCGTAAGCTCTCATCAGTGCATCCAATGGTTCGTGTACTTTGTCGACTAGCACTGATCCCCCTGAGCTTAAGCTCGTTGTTTCTTTGATACTCTTTTGTTTCGTTCTTTCCGGGCTCATCTCTCGTTTCCCGTTTTGACTCTCAAGGTTTTCTAATCTATCTTTAGTTTGCTTTAGTTCCTCAGCTAGAATAGCGTCTTCACGTTCTTTTCTCAACTTCATGCTTGCTTTTCTAGCTTTCCATGTGTTTCTCTGACTCCGCGGTCCTTGACTAACCACTTCAGTCGCTAACTTTCCATTCTCAGGTTCTCTAGTGGTTTTCTTAGCTTGAGCTCTAGTAACAACTTGCATTGGTATCAGAGTTTCATTTTTAGACCCACTGCTGGTAGGAATAGTTTCTAGCATATTTAATGTCGTCTTTTGCACTTTGTTTGGATTCTTTGAACAATCCTCAATGAGGTGAGTAACCCCACACTCAGTGCAATAAGCGTTAATTCTAATGATTTCCGTATGTGGACAAACATTCATCAGATGGTCACCTCCACACTTGTAACAGGGTCCTAGTGCTGGTCTTGGTCCCATTTGATTCGTCCTTTGTGGATAGGATGGTCTTTGTCCTGTTAACCCTCCATGAGCTATGAACATCAATGTTCTTGCGTCCAAATTGTACCTCTCTTCATCAGAAGCACTTGTAACTGTTGGTATTCCAACATTCCCAATCATGCCCCATGGTTCTGGTTGTTTGGGTTCTTCTGGTGGGTAATACACAGTTGGAGACACGTGTGCACCAGATTCTTCGTAATAGGCTTGAACAGGCACTAGGGCTTGTTCTTCCTGATTCTCTAAGGTTGGTGCATATCTAATGTCCACTGGTCTTGCTCCTGGTAAAGATGGTTGTTGTCCCAATACCGGTTGCAGTCTTTCTATCCCCATAGGTCCTGGTACATTTCCCGTTGGGTATCGAGGTACTGGATGTACTTGAGGTGGTGCTAATTGAGCAGGAGGTGCATACTGACGCTCCCTTACATACCCTTTGTTGTAATAGCACTCCTCTGTTGGATGGTTTGTCCATTTTTGTTCAATAGCACACCATTTCAGTGGTTTTGGCAATGGTTTTTGGTATGGTGCCATCCTTTTTAGAGCATCTTCTATCATTTGCTCTACATTTGGCATGGTTGTTGTTTGAAAATTCTTTTTAGTGGTAGTCTCACTCGCTACGGAGGAGGAGCTACTAGATGCAAAATCTGTATCCGATGACACCTCTCCATAAACCGTACAGTTATCCACTAAGTACAATGCCTCTCTCGTTACTTGCTCGAAACTTGTACAAGCTTTCAAGTGCAAGTCCTTCTTGAGAGTGTCATTTCTCAGTCCCTCAATAAAGAGAATAGATAGTCTGTCATCTTGTGGTCGTTCACGTACTGGACATCTCTCAATGTATTGTTTGAAGCGAAGTGAAGCTTCCTTCACTTTTTCGTGTTCTCTCTGTTTAAAAGCATATATTTGTGAGACCGTATTGTGCTTAATCCCTCGTTTTGAGAATTCCTCAGCAAACTCTCTTAGCAAATGGTCAATGTCATGGAATCCCCCTATGTTCAGTGGTTGAAACCATGTCAATGCCGTACCTTCTAGAGTAAGACCAAATCCCTCGTATTGTGTATGGAAATCTGTTATCTGCTCAGCTCTTAAGACTTGCTTAAATAGTGACACATGTGCATACGGATCTCCTGAACCACCATACTTCTTTGGCATACACTTCGCTACTTGAGATGGTCTCATACGTCTATGGTCTGCTACCAATCTCATTGCTCCTGTGTCCCGGATAAAGCTTTCTCTAGCATCATGGACTTCATGGGTTACCCTTGTCGGTTCCCCTGCCCTGAATCTACTACTAGGAGGTAAATGTGATGGTTCCGCTTCGAACCTTGGACCTGGAGTGGTATATGTGGGGATTGGAACTGTACTACCTCGTATCCATTGACTCTCTGGAATGTAATGATCCCATTGGTCCGGGCTTCGAGTACTGAGGTTGACTGAAAGAGTTAGCAGCCTGAGTTCTTTGTCCTCCTGTCGTCATTGGGTTTTGCACTCCATTTGTTGGTGCTAGTCTTTGTGAGCTAGAAGTAACATAATACTGATGTAGTGGTCCCCCAAAGTATGTATATCCTTCTAATTCTTTCTTGCCCATTGTTGAGTATTGCCTCCCATACTTGTCGTAAGCAGCAATTTTCACTTCCGATCCCTCTGTGTAGGTAAAGACATAAAGTCTTTTTTGGTCTGTCAACTCTCCAGTGTAGGGTTCTTCACATCTATAATAGAGATCTTGCTCCCCATTATTATATTTGTATAGCCCCACATAGATGTTATCAGTGTTGATCCTTGTAGTTTCATTCTCTCTTCTTAACCTCGCATCAGGGAAGTTCATTATTGGTGCTTTCTCCTCGAGTTCTTCATCTACTTTGGCTTTGATGCCCATCAATCCCCACTTGTCCACAATGTTAGGGTTTGGGACTACCAAGTACATGGTACCCTCGTCATCTAGATATCTATCTCCGCTATAGCTCACAGGCACTAAGTCCTTGAACTCACTAGGTCTCTCTTCTATCTTTACACAATAGCGGTCCATTCCATCTTTGTAGATCTTGGCACCTTGCTCATTGTCGTACTGATATTTTATGAACAATAGCTTCATTGTGGCGGAAGGGTTTGATGATCCTGCTGCCATATTTTCTCTGTTATTCAGGTTCAAGTGTTCCAAGTGTTCGGTGAAAATCTCGTAAGATCTCTCCGAAGAAGTATCAGAAACACTTCCTTCAAAGATCGGCTCTAATGGTTGCACCCAACTTTGGTTTACACTTCCCTCGGTTGATATGACACTTGCTTGTTCCCCTTGTTTTGGTTGGTTATTCTGGAGATTCCTGTCCGATCTCAAATTCATCAATTCCCCTAAAGGACTTTAACTTTTCCGTCTCGGCAATTTGTTTTCCCAAGTTTTTGTGGTCAGAATTGATCCAAACTGATTGATACTTGGTCAATTGTTTAATCTTGTCAGTTGGACAACTTCTGTTTCATCAAGTGAGAATTTTGTTGCAGTTATGCTGAAAAAAACATTATACGCGTATGATGTCTTTTTTCACAGATTTGGACTATTTTGGTTATGCTCACTCTCAGTAGCCCCCTTATGCTCTGTCCACTCACAAAATTCAGTTTGAACTCTGTTTGAGCAAGTTATGGCTAATTTAGGCTTTTCTTGGCAATTTTCCGCTTTTGACTTGTTTTGGGTCAATTGTGATCCAAATAGGATGAAACTTGAAATATAACCTCTAGACAGCTATTACAATGGATCTGTGTTGGCAAAGTATCAAAATATGTCCAAAATTAGGTCAAAGACATCATACGCGTATGATGTCTTTTTCATCAATTTGGGTCAAGACTTGATATTTATGCTTTGTACAGTGTTTGCAACAATCTTGTCAGGTCAGATATAAAAAATAAGCAGTGGATGTGATAAAAGACATTATACGCGTATGATGTCTTTTGTCCCAGATTTTGACTATTCTTGGTTTTAAGCCTTCTCCAATGTTTATAATTGAGTTTCAAGTGTTTTTGTCAGGTTTGAAATGTAAAAACAAGATCTGAATCCAAAATTTCCTATTCTTTGCGTGTCTTGGACTCCGACTTGTCTTTTTGGGTTTCTTTGAGTGTTAATGCTCTTGTGTTAAGTTGAAATTAGGGTATAATCCCCCTTTTGAACACTCTGGTAAAGTCAAAATTTTTGTTTTGGTCTCTGTTTGGTCATTTAGACATCATACGCGTATGATGTCTAAAGTTGCAGATTTCTAGTTTTTTGGCACAGAATCCTTCCTAAAGCTTTCTCTAGTGCCCAGCAACTCACAGATACACAGAAAATTTCTCTGTCTTTTGTTTATTGCAAGTTTCACTACTAACTCGACGGTTTAGTGATCTAACATGCAATCAACCATATCAAGCAAATACTCCAATGATTACTAGCTCTAGATCAGGATCAAATGAAGTCCTACCTAAGCTATTCCTAATCATAAAATGGGTTTGGTAATTGTGATTTTAAAGAGATCCACTGTCACTCACGGACTAGCAAATTCTTCTTCTATCAACAACTACTCAACACCAACAAAACAACAAACAAATCTAAGCTAAACTAAAAATACTGTCAACACGGAAGACCCAGGAATACCCCACTTCCTAGTATCTCTCGAGATCTTCGGAGTCCACCACTCCTAGATCTTTTCTAACTAAAGTATACAAAGTAGTTTATACGACTCACCTCGTAGGATTAGTCTAAGGTCACCTACTTAGGGCTCTCGTCCCCGGCAACGGCGCCAAATGTTAAGGCGGTTACGCCGCTAGCGGAATCTAAATAGCGATAACTCAACCAACAACAGAATTTGTCAGACGAGGACGGAGCTTGACCCGCAGGCGCATGGAAACAACTAGGTGGGTGTCAAATCACCTACTCGACCTTCTAATGACAATCACTACTAAGGAAATCAAATCTAAGTTCTAAAATACGCAAGTGACTGAAATTCGTACTACGAACGAATGCTATACGAAACAGGATCTAGAATCATTGAATCGATCTCAAACTCAAGGGGAAGTCTATACATTAGGTAAGAACAACACCCTAAATACTTGAACTGCAAAATCAACCTATAACCACTCCGTGCGATAAACGCGTATGAAGACAGGCCGAAAAATACAGGTGACCGAAACTTGACCCCGATGGTATCAATGTGTAGCTCTACTCGTTTTGGTTCTATAGATATGCTACAGACTCCATTCCGACACACGAGCTGGAAGAAAACTCACACCGAATCTCGTAGGAACTTACCACACATATAAGCCGATAGCGCGCACTTTTGGTATCTGTGCGTAGCTCTCGCCGTTGCTAGCACAATGGCGGTGTCGCTTCTCCAATGGCGGCTCCATAGCTCGCGTAGCAAGTAGATAAGACTCTCTCTCTCTCTCTCTCTCAGACACAGTCACGGCGCTCCAAAAACTCACTTTGATTAATAATCTGAATCCCCTTAGGTTACAAAAACTTTGGCTTATATACCTCAGCCTTGGAGGTGAGAACATCTCTAACTAATTACATCAGCAAGTACAATTACTTCGGAATTACAAGCTGGAAACTCAATCGAGTCCCGTTACTTAATGAATGGCTCAAATCAAAATTAATGTCGGAAAGACATTTATTACAATCAATGGTTACAAAAATGATGAGTGTGAGCAAAAATGTGGGTGTGATCCTCTGCTGGCTCAACATTAATTAAGAGAGGATTTTTGTGTATATAGAGGATTAATATTTATTTTATTAAGAAAATAGGTTAACCTAGCTTTGCTAGTTAAAAAGGATTATGCTAATTACCGTTTAATTTAATCAACTAGAGCTTAATCTCTAGTTATTTCTGCGTAGCGATCGCTCTAGATGAGAGAGAGTGTGCCAAGGCTTCGAGTCTAAATTTTTATGAAGGAAAGGGGATCTTTTTATAGTTTTTGTGGGCCCCGGGCAGTTCCTGACAGGTTTTGACACCTCAAGCAGGCCCCCAGCTTCAAGGTAGAGCCAACTGCTGCTAATTTTGTCTCTGGCAGGTTCCCCACAGCTCCACATTGCCCCACCAGCTTCTAGAATCGATTTTGGTTGATTTTATTGATTTTTAATGATGAAAATTGGAATATCAGTTAATTCTAGAACCTTAGGATAAGAAAGTCTTTGTTAATTATAATTTCTGAAACCATCCAATTTTTATTAGTTAATTGAATTCCTAGTGTAACCTTCTAGGGCCCGTAACTTTTCCAGTTTTTATCGGATTCTGATTTTGAAAATTAATAACCATAGTAAAGCTCTGCTTATGATTCCAAAATTATCAATATCAGCCATGATTGAATCATTCAACAATGGTTTTCAAGTTAATTTTACAAGCTTTGTACAATTTTTAAGGTTTCAAAAACTAAAAACCTTACAGAAGTTTGCTTTGTTCCACCTCTTTTGCTTCTTCTTCAAGATGAATGGACTCCTCTATCTCCGCCACCTAAATATATTCCTCATCCTCATCCTCTTTGTCATCTTCTGGTATATCGTGTTCCTCCATGACCTCCTTAGGATATTTCATAAGACTTGTAAATAATCCATTTAAAAATTTTAGAAATTCGAAGGATTCTTGAACCATCTTGGACTCCTGTTCATGTAAGCTGTACCAATGGGGTCTGTACATAAGAGGCAGCTGATTGTACTTCTTGTAAGACTGTCTTCTAGGATCACAGTCTTTTAAACAGACTACCACCATTTCACCTACATTAACCCTGCCCTTTTTAGTATGAAGCTCAAACTTGTCTCGTCCCAGCTTCAAGTGTTCACTCTGTTTAGCTATAAACACATCAAGATTAAATGGAGCATTAAAAATGCATGAGACCAAGTCAAACTTATCACCAACCCCATAAGGAACTGCAAAATCTAAAAGCCTTTCATCAATCACTGTAGGGTCTTCATAAATAACTGCCTCTTTTTTTTGGGATAGTTGCAACACATTGGGAACTCTACAAAGTAGGTGTTGAAAAATCCACCTCTCTCTTAAGTGAGTTCAATGAAGTAAATTTTGGAGTAGAAGGGGTCTCCATTTCGATAGATGGATCAGTATGAGGCTCCTCCAAACTCATGGCAGGCTCTGCACCAGATATATGATTGGATTCTGCGAAGTCTATATTCCTCTTCACAAAAGTTTTTAACAGCTCCAGAAGTCTTCTCGGAACGTTTCCTTGGCCAACTATGCACTCGGGATCTATTTTTTGCCTCTTCCTCCTATCAGATCTCAATCCTGCCATTTATTTTATACCGAATAATATAAGTTTCTTCAAACATCAATAAAAAGAAGAGAACCACATGATCATTTAAGTTTTCAACAAACAATAGCTAGGTATCTCACAATTAGTTCCTACTGATCATATAGACATAAAATATCATTTTAATGAACTCTAAGATAAAAATTCTCCTCATCTTGTGTATGCAAGACAGTAACTGGATATCTTACAACTAGATCCTACCTTCGCCTCAAGCCAATTTAAAGATTATGCAAATAGCCCTATAATGTATCACAAACTGTGGACAATGGCGCACGAATACCCTACACATATCTTATGAGAACTTCGCGCGCGCTATGATCTATATCCTCTAAACTCTCAGAAATATAATTATCTAGATCCTGAAAGGTGCCACCCTTCCCATCCCTCCTTTTAGATTTACCCCTCCACTTGCATGGCAACACTATAACATGCAATTGGTTGTAAATACGTGGGGGGTGTGAGTAAGACATTAGCTCCATTACTTTTTATGAAGGCCACGTTACTCTTCTAGGACTAGTCTTGATCATGGAAATAATTTCAATTATTATCTTAATGTCCATCACCTCTATATCCATCGACATTTGACAATGCATTCTTGCATAGCATGGCTTTTAATTGAGCTCAGCAAGGGGATGTGTTGAGGTGATCACACTAGTTGGTCCTGTTGTAGGCTCTGTATTCCAAGTTTTTGATCTTTGAGTGTACTCTTGGGGCAACATACAAAAATTCTCATAATTCATGCAAACACTAACACAAGATGATTAGCATATGTGCATCTTTTGATGGTTTGTGTGAAGGGTCACTAAACTTTTGCCCTGCATAATGATCGATCAAATGCAAAATTTCACTATAGTTGTGAAGAGCAAAAGCCAAATTCACCCTCATTCGGGCAAGGTAAGGCCTCCTGCAGTTTTCATGCCTGATCTAGAAAGACAATCGAAGAGAGAGAGAGAGAGAGAGAGAGAGAGAGAGAGAGAGAGAGAGAGAGAGAGAGAGAGAGAGAGAGAGAGAGAGAGAGAGAGAGAGACCCCTTGCATTTTTCTCTTATAGTGGAATGTCAAGAACAAAGGAAACATCAAGGAAGGTAGGGAAAGGACCAGGGCTTACAAAGAAAGCATGTGGAAGTTCTGCTAGTAAGAAGAAAAGACCAAGTAAACCAATGAAGATATTGAAGGGACCAAGAATGAAGAATATTAAAAAAAACATGGTTTATTCAGAGAGATAAAAAAAGCTCAGAAATGTATTGATCTTTGTGTCCCTAAACATCCTTTTCAAAGAGCAGCAAGGCAAATTTGCGAGGAAGCATGTGCTGGTAGAATGAGATGGAAGGCCGTTGCCCTGCTCTGTCTTCAAAAAGCAGCAAAATATTTTTTACTAGAGTACTTTAATGATATCACCATTGTTGCTGCTCATGCTCACCGGGTCAAATAATGGATAAGGACAGTAAGACGCTCAAGAGAGTACATTGTGCTGGAGCTATATATGGCTCACTCTACTCAACTTGGTCTCACCTATATATTTGTATCTTGTACTCAATATGAATCAGTCTTTTGGGAGCGTATATGGTGTGTCTCTTGTCTCGTCTCTCTCTCTCTCTCTCTCTCTCTCTCGCTCTCTCTCTCTCTCTCTCTCTCTCTCTCTCTCTCTCTCTCTACATCTCAACATGGTATCAGAGCGGTAACAATCACGGGCCGATTCAGATCATGGTGACAAAACAATATGTGTATGCGATTCGCATGTAAGATTCAAAATTGCTATAAATTTTATTTTTTTGAGGATTGATTCTTGTTAACTGTGGTTGTTTTGTGTTAAAAAGAATATGATTAGTGTTTTATGTGGTGTTTATTGCTAATCGATATAATAAATCATTGATTACATTTTCTTGTTGATTTGTTATTTGACACCTTGAACATCGTGTTAATGTTTGGGGGTCTTCTGCTCCAAATTTTGAGAAACAGAAAAAGCGCTTGTTCGTCTCCTCGAGCTCTTTGATTTGAGTTCTAGGTTTGCATCAATCGGAGTTCGTAGCAGAAAGTTATGATGTTTTACTGCAAATTGAGCTTGACGTAGCTTTCTTCGTTGTGCGTCTTTGTGAAGCGTCCGCAACCGTTTTTCTAATTTTGGCATTAACTTTTTTGAGAAAATTTAGCTTTATTCATATTGTGGCCGTTAATCTTGCGTCTCACGTCACTCTATTTTGAGGACTCTTTTATTATTGATGTCTCCTTTTCCCTGCTTCTTTGAATGATGTCTCTCACATCTTTAGATGTGTATTGAGCATCCTTCTTGCGTTTATCGTTGATAGAACACAGTCGTCATGTTTCTCTCGTTCTCAATTGCAGCCTTCACCATATATGGTGTGCAGATTCTGTGATCTTATCTTATACGTCTTCTCGCAACCAGATATGGATATGAATATTCTCGTCAACGGCTTTCCTTCTGGCCAATGTTCTGTTCCTGCTTTCCAAGGCCAAGGATTTCCAGGGTGGAAAGCAAAGATGTTAATTCTTGAAGGCGATGAACTCTCTGATGTTGTCCTTGGAAATCGTGTTATCCGCCTCAGCCTATTGATACGGATCATGATAACGTGCTTATCACTGAAGGACCTATATTTGAAGATTGGAATGTTGCGTATACGGATTGGCAACGACGTGATAAAGCAGCTTGTCGGTATATTCTTTTTGCTCTTAGTGATTCTCTTTTGCTTGATATGTATGAACTGCCTACTTCCCACGACGTATGGAAGTACCTTATTGCAAAATATCAGAAGAAATCTATTACAAAAATACTTTATTTGAGAGGGTTTCTTAACAAACTACAATATGAAGTTGCTACTGCCATAACGGACATATTGAGTCTTTCATATCTATTATTAATCAACTTGCTACTATCAGTGATCCTGTTCCACAAAAGCAACTGATTAAACTTCTCCTTGATACGGTGAAGGACTCCTCTTATGATAACATTGTTACTATTATCTAATAAAGATAGTCTTGATTTCGACCAAGCTTGCATGTCTTTAATTGAATACTCTCAACATCAAGAACGACGTAATGCTGGTCATGATACAGCTATGATTTCACAGGAGGAGACCGAGTCACAACAGATGGAACATGTTTTTTATGCTCGAAGGCGTCCCTTTCAAAGAGGAAACCGCAGAGGTGGCCGGCGTGGTAATATTTTCTCTCGTCTCAAATTTCCTAGTAAGCAATGTTCTTACTGCAACAGAAATGGCCATACTGAAGATGATTGATGGGCACGCAATATGATGAAGAACACAATATTCCCACAAAACAACCACGTTTATCTAGAGACTCTGCTTCTTCTTCTTGTGAATATTATGGACGATCTGATCATCCCACTCATATGTGCTATAAGCGCCGATTCGACATAGATCGTAGTAGAGCATATGCTACTGAACATCGAAACAACATTGTACCAGAAACAAGCTGCGTCCTATGTTCAGTTTCTCCAGATAGAATACTTCATGTACGTGATGGTTCATTTTCTATTGTTGATTCTGGTGCTACAGGAAATATGACATATCAGTCTAAGTGGCTCCATAACTATCATCCACTACCAGTTCAACGTGTTGTTTATCTTGCTGATAATACGACTTGTCAAGTAAAGGGTATTGGAGATTTATATCTTGGTACCTTATCTTCTTCCACTCAAATTTTGCAAGGAGTATTACATGTACCAGATATTCAACGTAATCTTCTTTCAGTTGCTAGACTTGTTGATCTTGGTCTCTTTGTTGGATTTGATCATACCAAATTCCGAATTGAGAAGGATGGACAGACTATAGCCACTGCTCCTCGAAATGGTAATTTGTTTGAACTCTTTCTCAATGATGCTGTAGCAAATGTTGTTACTGCTCCAGGTGATCATGATTGCAAAGTATGGCATCAATGTTTTGTTCATGCTGATTTCTCAAAACTCCTTGATCTTCAGCGTCGTGAAATTGTTCATGGCATGGGAATTTCTGAGTTTTGTGCTCTTGGAAAACATAATTGTAAACACTTTCCTCTTTCAAATACAACTCATTGTCATGACATATTGGATCTTGTTCATACTGATATATGTGGACCTCTACCTTCTTCCAGATCACAATATCACTACTTCATTACTTTCATTGATGATTTCTCACGGTATACGATTGTATTTTTACTTAGACAAAAATTTGAGACGAAGCTGAATAGAGTGAGCCATATATAGCTCGTGAGTTGATATGCCTTTGACAGATGCTGGTTGATATTGGTCACTCTCCTCTTTCTAGCACACCCTTGTGGTGTGACAACCAAAGGGCTATTAGTCTTGCAAAAGACTATGTTCAACATAATAAGTCAAAGCACATTGTTGTCCATTGTCATTATGTCAGGTATGAAGTACACAAAGGAACCATTATGGTTGAACACTGTCCAAGTGACCAGATGATTGTAGACATTCTGACCAAAGGCCTCAACGAGTCACGATTCATCCTCTTGCGCTCGGAGCTTGGAGTTGCTTCGGCCTCACTCTTTCTAGAGTAGCTACTTTGCTATTGTAATAGCTTTGTATATATGACATTGTAAACGTATAGGTACCATGCACTATGCACACTCCACATTTGCACATTGTGATCTTTGAGTCACTTGTATATTTGTACATAGATGCACAATTCACTTTCACATCATCATCACTGGTTCATATTTTCACATTAAATAGGGGCTTGGGTTTTTCCCTTGAACTCCCCAAGGGTTTTTTCATCCAAAGCTAGAGACCTTTGTTTGAGTGGGGGTGTTGGAGCTATATATGGCTCACTCTACTCAACTTGGTCTCACCTATATATTTGTATCTTGTCCTCAATATGAATCAATCTTTTGGGAGCGTACATGGTGTGTCTCGTCTCGTCTCTCTCTCTCTCTCTCTCTCTCTCTCTCTCTCTCTCTCTCTCTCTCTCTCTCTCTCTCTCTCTCTCTACATCTCAACACATTGGAGATACGATAAGCTCCTCGTCCCTAATGAGGTTTTTGACCCGAAAATGAAGGATATATTGCTAATACCACCAGGTCGATGGGAGCATGGGGTTAAGATTCATGAGGTTACTCAATGTGAACACTAGAGCCAGAGCTGAGAAAGAAGAAAGACGTTGCCTGGAAGCAGAGAAATTAAAGCAGATAGAGACTGCTGTTGCTGATGAAGAGACACAAAGGAGAAATTATGGGTTAGTTACCACAAACTTAAATGAAAGAAACAACAATATTTTATATTCCATGAAAGAAGGATTGTTAGCAACAATTCCCCTTGCTGATGGTACTCAACAATTAGCTCTGGATTCGATTGATATTGGGATTTTGATAGATCCCAGTGCACAAATTACAGACTCTATTGTTTATTTATGGCTAAATTAAGTGCCCTTATCTACCGTTAAGATCCTTTACTTTTGTATTTGGTTAGTAATTAAATCCTTGTTATTGATTGTTGCTTAATAAAGAGCCAACACCCTCAAAAAATCCATATTGAAATACATGTTTTAAATCCACAGTTGTCTGTGCTACTCTGAAAAAAAAACACCCCTCATGGCACATTCGAGAGATGGTTTGTCCACTGTCCAATGCTTCAAGTCACAAATTTGGTGTTTCCATACGAATCAAATAATCATTGGAGCCTTGTATGCATTGAACTGGACAAACAAGTGGTATGGACTATCAACTCCATACCAGGGAAACATTTAGAGATAAGACTGTGAGTGTTGATATAACCTTGAGTGTTTATTTGGTCTATGGATGATGACCTCAATATTCTTAATAACAAATAACTTTCACTGTTCATAGATGTGTAAAAATATTACTTCATGTCTATAGAAGGCTTTGTGGAAATCAAGAACTCTACAAAACAATCTTTAAAGTTTTCGAAGTGCCTAATCAAAGAGATCTAAATTCTTGTGGTTGGAGATTTCATCTTCATGCAGAGTACATACTGTTGGAGGCTCGCCATAACATAGGCAATCCACAAATCTATCAATCCAGAGAGAGAGAGCATGACCCGGCTAGGGCTTGGAGGCATCACACAAAGAATGTGTGAGAGCGTCATCGGATGCAAAGATTGAGAGGATTCAAGAGCGTGCATCCTCCAATGAAAATAGAAATCATCCTAAACAACTAATGCTAATCGCGCATCAAGCATCAATTCAAGCAATCATCTACACACATCAAGCAAAAAATTGAAACACACTAATCTTGGAATCTCTCAAGCACAACTCTAATTACATGCATTGACGATTAAGCACACAAGATCGCATTCAAGTCGGCCACCCCAACCATGCCCATCATGGTGTCCAAAGCAAGTCACACATAATCAAATTAAGCTCAAGGCTTCTTAAACCTACACACACACAAGCACACCATTTAGAGGACAACTCTAATCCCTCAATCATGAGTACACCCACTCCGCTTAATCGAGAGAGTTAGATAAGGACACTAATCGGAGTAGCTTGACATAAGTAAGAGTTAGATTAGAGAAGATCAACACTTCAAAACAATGAAGGAAAGTAGATAAACATGATTGACAACATAATGAAGACTAGATTATTTAAGAGAGGATTACACTAATTACATGTGATTATCAGTACTAGCCTTCTAAGCATGGGCATTAAGCTCAAAGGCTAGGCCATCAAGACCTCCTCTAGGGAGAGAGTTCTCAAAAGGACCACTCAAGAAGCACCTCTCATTAAGCATAGGGCTCTTTTATAGTTTTGGGCCTCAAACCCTTCAACTATGGGATAAAGTGAGCTCTCTAGCCTAGACTCATACAACTTTGGAACTCCTAAGTGAGCCCAAGCCCTATACAATGAAAAAGTAAATACTGTGTACTATGGAACATCCACATCTTGGTGCATAATTGGTGTAGCCGTTAGCCGCTTATAACACTCCCCCCTTCCTAATTTGTAGCACGTCTTCGTGTGCCGGTGAAGCAAGACACGGTGACATGGTAGAAAGCAAGTCCAAGGAAGAATGTTGAGCTGCAAAACATAAGAACAAGTAATGAGCATCAAAGGCCACCAATAATGAATAAAACATGAAGCATAAATGAAAAATCATGCAAAGTGTTTTTTTGCTTCTAAAAGATGGGTTAATCATAGTAAAAAACTAGACAACATAAAGCAAAAAAATACTCAAACTATTGTGAAGATTAAACCACTTGAAATTTCAGTTTTATGCATGAAACACAAGCAATCAATTATGACCCTAGGCTAATGCAAGTTCATACCTACTAGCCTAAAAACTATGTGAACAATCTTAATAAATCATTCAAGTCTATCATGTCTATGGGCTATAAAAAAGCTCCTAATCTATTAGTACATTGCCAAAGTTTTTTGAAGCTCATGGAAGTTTTGATTTGGTCATTTATTGAAAAATTAAAGCACAATCATAAGGCTACCACCCCAAGGCAAGTTTAGGTGCGACTCTCAGCTCCTTGAACCCTCAAGAAGGTGTTCCAAAAGCCTACTAGCTTACCAAGGTGACGGCTAACCCTTATCAGCCTAGGGCATCGGTTTAGGGCCTTGACCAAGCGAGCCAAGGTGATTCCCCTCGCCTACCAAGTGCCAATAAGGCGCTATGCCTCTCTCAGACACAACATAACATAGAATTTTTAATTTCATGTGCCTTAGTAGCATTTTTTGCTACTTTTTTGGGCACTTCTTTGCTTCATGGTTCATTTTTTAGCACATTTTTATTGCTTCCTTTATAAGATGTTTATAGCAATTGGACTAAAAAAGAAAAAAGCCTAATCATAGCCCTAGGTCATGACAAAAGTTAATGGGATATTAAGACTATCACTAAGTATCTAAGACTAGCAAGAATTGAACCTACATTAACCTAAGGTCAAGGCCAATTACCTATGATTAACATACATAAAACCTAATTTTTTGATGAGTTTAATTTTCACAAAGTGGGGTGTTGAAACTTTACGATGCCTAGCTTTCTAACCTGAAAAAACCATAGCTTAGAAGCAAAATTTCACTTAAACCAAGCAATAGAATGGAGAGATGAACAAGGAGCAAAATCATGGAAGGATTACACCTATTCATGCTCTTTGTGCATCCTTGAGCAAGCATCCCCTTTGTAGAGAAGTCTCTTGATCCTTTTTATTTGCAAAAGAAGCCTTTTGAAGATAAGTGTAAACACAAGCTACAAAAGCCAATTATTGAAATCCAAATGCACACAAAAAACATTAATGAAAACCTAAAGCTAGGGTCTTGCATACCCGAATTTGCCAAAGGGAAAAAACCCAAGGGAAAAAAGTGCCTTTGGTTATGCACATGATGCTCTAAAGTAGCAAATTTATGCATACATATCAACCATGAGAGATAAAATGAGCTTCTACATAAGCAATTTTACAATTTTTACCACTTCTCATGCATGATTCAAAAAGTCGATTAAGTGTTAGCTCACTTGAAATATGGAATTAAAAAACAAGCCAAGAGCTAAAAATAATGCGACTTTTGGATGAAATGAAGTGGCTCTTGATAACCAAATTTTACAATTTAAGCTTTTCAAAAAGTTGGCTAACAACTAGCTCAATAAATTTTACAATTTTAGAGCACCCTCTATGAGCTAGAGATGACTGCAACTTGATGAAAAGAAAGTGAATGGCTCTTACTAGCCAAAGTATGTACTTGAAAGCTCAAAAATTGGCTAAACACTAGCTCAAATGAAAAATTTTGCATTTTTAGACCAAACTATGAGCTAGCATTACAACTTTAATCCACACATTTGGAATGGCTCTAATTAGACAAATTTTTATAATACATTGCAATGATGACCCCTTCTTGGATCAGTTGGAATCACACACCTGCCACATCCCTTCACAAAAGACTCAAATCATTAGTGCTCTTAAGCATTTGGTCATTTAACACGAGCACTAAAAGCATTCTCAATCACAAGCCCGAAATTTTAATGCTTCAGGGCCATTCAAAAAATTTCAATTTTAGTGCTATGTAGGGGTTTTTCATTCAAATCAAGCACTAAAATGTAAAAGCAATGCTAAGTTTAAGCACAAAGTCCCAAATATGCATCAACTCATCATCCAACAATGTGACTCTCATGTCCGCATGCATATCACAAAGAAAAAAAATTTCCTTTTTTCAGCCAAGTTTTCAATCAAGGTGGCCGGCACTAACCTAATGCATAAGCCAAAAATTAGGTGCAATGAGATTCATTTATGCATGGAAGTGCTCACAATCATCGCATCGTATCAATGCTCACACTTTTCCTCTTAAAGAGCAATTATGGCATACATAACATGCAAGAAAAGAGAGCTTATGAGCATCTGTGAAATCAAAGCACAGAGAGTAATGTCCAGACTTTGCTCATTCATAGCAAATGTAGCATACATAGAAAAATTAATCTCAATTGATGTTGCATGGCTCTTGATAGCCAACATATAAAAGTGAATTCTCACTTCTCGTGATGACCTTTGTAACTTACACTGTCACGCCTCCATTCAAAGTGCAATCATTACTGCATGAATTTATTTTCCATACACATTAAAAAAAACTTTCAATGCCATCAATACAAACAACTCAAATAAACCATAATGTACACTAAAGGATACTCTTTAAATCATGCATCATGGTTGAGTTGAGTTCATTCATAATGTGAGCTCGAGGTGAAGAGAGGGGTGGGAACATTTTCTTAGTTGCTTTGTTTTCTTTTTAAATTTCAAAATACGATTACTGCTCGATTTTCTATGATTTCATGAATCATGGCGTTAGCGTTCATGTGAGACTCGACGTTAGAGAGAGTGTGGCCGCGAGGGGTGATGGGTGTGATAGAATTCATTTGTTTCGTAGATTGAAATGTTTGTGTGTAAAGACCTAGATTTCTTGTGCTAGCACCTTTGACATGCATCCAATGTAGAGCGAGAGCAAGACTCAAGATCGAGACCCAGGAAGGGCATGCAGGTGACAGTGTAAGGCACGAACGTGTGAGTCTTGTGGTGTATTTGTGGGCGAGCAGCTACGGCCTCCATCTGCTGAGTTAGTGACTCAAAATTCGTTACTTGTTGGGGCACATCCTACAATCTCTGTCAGCCAAGAGACGACATCCTGAACACGAAGTTCATCAAAAACTTATTGCGCTCTGAAGAGTACACCAAATTTGATGTAGATGGAGATCAAAGCATTGTCATCATGGCGTCCAGCATAATTCCCTGGATTTCAGGATATGCCCAACAGAAGCACGGCCGCGAAGCTGTGGGCTGTTTTCAAATCACTGCATCCCGAACAGAAGATGCTCCCCAAAAATAGATGCTCCAGCTCGAGGTAGCAGATAGCAGAAGGAAATTGCAAGGCCGCTCCGAGGCCAAGAGGAAAGTGTATGTATGGAGGGGTGTGTGTGTGTGTGGGGTCTGAGCCCTTGAACTCGGTGGAGAATCGTGCAAAGTGCAGTTGTTAATAATCAAGGCTGCAGAATCAACCCGTGTGTGTGGGATTCGAGCTGCACCATGGTTTAGACAGGATGATACTGCGTATACTGCATGATTTCAGAGAGCAGGGCTGGCGCAAGCTAGGTCGGCACAGTCTACGAAGAGCAGGGCCTTGAAGGCAGGAGGCCTGCAATCACGCAAACCTAAGTGTGCCTCGGTGGGTGTGTTAACTTCTTGCAAGGAAAAGTAGCTCGGCTAGACTGTAGCAGGTAACTTGCAGGGTTGGCGTTGCAAGTGGAACAGAGTGCAGGCAGCTCCGTATACGACTGTGTGTGGGTGGAGTCTGGACAAAGTAAAGGTGGAGATGCGCCAAGAATGGGCCAAGGCGGGACCAAGGGAAGAAGCTCCGAGCCTCCGAGAATGGCGCTTGTGTGTGTGTGGATAATGCCAAGAACAACTGGTGTGTATGTGTTGCGAGCGCGTGTTTTGAGCATCGAGTCAAAAACCTTTCAGCGCTGAAGCTGGGGTTTGGTTGTTTTTGTTTTTGTTTTTTTTTCTTTTTTTTAAATAAAACCTTCCCTTTTTGTTAGCCTCTTAAGAGGAGGCTCTCACAAAATTAACGGAGGTGTGTGTGTGTGTGTGAGAGTGAACAGAAGGCATATTGGCACTGATGGAATGTGTGTGACGATTGTGTATGGTGATCTTGCTTAGTTGCAAAGAGAGGAGAAGATATCATTCATTAGCAGAGAGAAAATGTACAATTTCTCATTGTATTTGCTACCAAAGACATTGAATGGCGTATTATCCACCATAACCTTTCAAGCACTCACAATTGATTGATTTGGCACCAATGGTCATAATGAGCACATACACTTTTATTGCAATTTTCTTCTATTATGAAGCCATAGATAATTTGACGTCCAATTTTCTTTCAAAATAATGAATTAAAATCCAAAAATGACTTCAAATCATGCTTTGTATACACATACGAATGTAGTGCATTACTTCTCAAATGCAAATTTGTATCCGATTTCAATCATTGCAATTTTAAATTGCTCATATCCATCTTCCCAATTAGTTAATTCCCATTTGGATTTGTCATTTATATGTGATTATGGCCTATCAAAGGTATACCATATCCGATCAATTTAGCATAAATGGTAATGGTATTGCACCTCAATCATCCCCAATCATATGCAAATTGAGTCATTCAATACAAATCAAAATTGATTTATGATGCACACCAATCTTTAGGTCGAATAATCATCATAATTGGTAATTGCTACCAATTATTCATCCTAATTTGAATATCCAATGCCATCAAGTAGGCACACACACCCAAATTTAGGCCATCGATTTGTGCAAAAATTTCATTAAACACTCATTGCATTTCATCAATTTCACACTTGATCACACATACATGAGTATATACATGCTAAATTAACTCAATTTTAATCAAAATTGAATAAATTTCAACTCAATTTAGCATTGCACACACCCAAAAATTAGGTGCACAAATCCAATTTTTTCTGCTCAATTAGCAATGAAATTAGGCCAATTCCTAATGTTTGCACACACATTTCTTGCAAAATCATCAATCTACAAGCATTTAGGTGTTCAATTTGACCATAAATCTTCTCATCAAAGTTATTTAAAATGGGCACACACATTCAAATCTTGCCCTAATTTTGGCAATTAAGCCAACTCCATGACCGGAATAGCCTCACTAATCTTGGAATCGCTCAAGCACAACTCTAATTACATGCATTGATGATTAAGCACACAAGATCGCATTCAAGTCGGCCACCCCAACCATGCCCATCATGGTGTCCAAACCAAGTCACACATAATCAAATTAAGCTCAAGGCTTCTTAAACCTACACACACACAAGCACACCATTAGAGGACAACTCTAATCCCTCAATCACGAGTACACCCACTCCGCTTAATCGAGAGAGTTAGATAAGGACACTAATCGGAGTAGCTTGGCATAAGGAAGAGTTAGATTAGAGAAGATCAACACTTCAAAACAATGAAGGAAAGTAGCTAAACATGATCGACAACATAATCAAGACTAGATTAATTAAGAGAGGATTACACTAATTACATGTGATTAGCACTAGCCTTCTAAGCATGGGCATTAAGCTCAAAGGCTAGGCCATCAAGACCTCCTCTAGGGAGAGAGTTCTCAAAAGGACCACTCAAGAAGCACCTCTCATTAAGCATAGGGCTCTTTTATAGTTTTGGGCCTCAAACCCTTCAACTATGGGATAAAGTGAGCTCTCTAGCCTAGACTCATACAACTTTGGAACTCCTAAGTGAGGCCAAGCCCTATACAATGAAAAAGTAAATACTGTGCACTATGGCACATCCACAGCTTGGTGCATAATTGGTGTAGCCGTTAGCCACTTCTAACACATACTACAGAGTTTTTTTGCTTTGAATCCATTTATGTCTAAGGTATTTCCGTGCTATGGTTTGGACCAACTTGGTGCTATTATTAATTGAAGTATTGACCACAAGTAAACCTAATTTTGCAGAATGCTGTGGAAAATTATACCTTGGAATATTTACAAAGGTATCGCGCACCAATTATTCAACATCTACTATCTATTTCAACTCCTAGAGTTTTAGATGCAGAAGACAGTTTCGTCGACGACCATATAATAACTTTAACAATGAACAGTGACAAAGTCATGCCAGTTTCCACCATTGGAAACCAAATCCCTAAAACTGACCCAATATTTGAGGAACAGACACCGGTTTGCTTTGCAGTTGGAGCGGCTGAAACAGAAGTTGGAGTTGATCAATGTGAAGTCGACCAAGATCTTGAAAATGCTGATGTAAAATGCTCTTCATAGCTGAGGAATGCAACAGAGGGTCTAGGCCAAGTAGAGGAGGATAAGGGAGTGCCTATTATTGTGGCACATGATGAGGCACATGATCAATATGAGGGAGTCCAAGCTCTAGTAATTGCTGATGTGAAGAGCTCTTCAGAGCCGAGAGAAGATACAAAGTGTCTAGGCCATGTAGAGGAGGAGGCCAACGTTGCAAAGCAAAGCTAGGAACAGACAACAGAACAAGTTAACCATTTGTCCATGGAAACACAAGAGTCCTGTATTGCACAATCACAAGAGGTGGATACCTTTGGCAATACAGAAGGCAACATCAACATTCAACAACAGAATGTCAACATTAGACATGACCAGTATGGACTCTTGCTTCAAGTAGATATGATTGTTTCGATAATATTCATTGTACTTAAATACTCTTTTTTGTTTCTAACTACTTATATGTATGCACACAATGATTGCAGAGACGAATTATTTTGGATCTCAATGGATTGTTGCTGCTACGAGAGCCGTACAGTGGACCTAGAGAGATCTCCGATTTACGTAGTTTTTGCTTGAAAAATCTCAGAGTAGTAATTCGACCAGGCACAAAGGAATTTTTGAACTTTTGATTCCATGGTTCAGGGTTGCTATCTGGTCTTCAGTGAAGCCCCAAAACTTGAATCCGCTTGTTACCATAGTTTGCAATTTTACTAAAATTCAGAGATCGAATTTTTATTTTGTGTATAGTCAAAGAAATTGTATTACCATTGTGGGACATTTCCACCTAACTAAACCTGATGTACAACTTTTCTACAAGCCCTTTGAACAGACCAATGTGCCTTATGATGCTCTCAATACTTTGTTGATAGATGACACACCACATAAGGGTTTACTTAATCCAGCCGGCACTACTATTTCCCCACCTTCATTTGAAGGGAATCTTCACGATTTTTACCTAGAGGACATTTTGGTCCCATACCTGCAAGGATTGTACTTAAGCCCATTGAGCACATCGGAATTTGTACTTACAAATATACTTAGTAATTCATGGTTTATATATTAAATTGATACTGTCTACTTGTCTATGTGTTTCAAATACTGAGAGAGAGAGAGAGAGAGAGAGAGAGAGAGAGAGAGAGAGAGAGAGAGAGAGAGAGAGAGAGAGAGAGAGAGAGAGAGAGAGAGAGCTCTTAATACAGAATTAATAGGAGGCTCCCATATTTGCTGCAACTGTATTTAAGCCGCTTGCGCAGCCGACAACTTGTACTTGGAAATACACTTCATAATGATTCGTTGTACCTGTTTTGAGAGAGAGAGAGAGAGAGAGAGAGAGAGAGAGAGAGAGAGAGAGAGAGAGAGAGAGAGAGAGAGAGAGAGAGAGAGAGAGAGAGAGAGAGAGAGAGAGCTGTGAGAAAACACTTGATATTAAGATTAAACTACTAAAAAAAGGTACATTTCGTTGAAGCCATTTAGGCTAGGTTACATGGGTATGATTTGAATACGGCCAGAAAGATCTCCACACAAAAAATGCTTCTCCCTTCGTTGCATTACTCTTCGTCCGCCCAACAAGAAATGAAAGTTTACTAAGTCAATGTCGACAATCTCCTCCACTATGTCATGTCAAAGTTGCAAAAGATTGCATCACTACCTTATTGTAATTATTGTCATAATATTTAGCTCTTTGTCCACCACTTCCACATCTATGACAACATTGTTTGCCAAACTTGCTGCCTCTTCATCTATAGACACATAGCAACCTTCAACAGGTGAGAACGCTTGTACCAAAAGGAGATTATTAGTGTCCGTGTCGCAAGAATATACTTGACAATGAAAGTGTCAAGATCAATCTCGCAACATATGCCATCTGCTGTTTCTTTCACATACCACCCTTGATCAAGAAGCTTATCACACAAGAGGGAATCAAATGGATTGCAGAGCAGCATAGTTTTAGCAACATGTACATTGCAGGTATGAAATAACTCAACAAAGAGACCAACAAGACATAAATTGGCAAGTTTTCACCAATTTAGTGGGTATAGAGTTTCAAAGAGACCTCTAAACATCCCTATAGAGCCTGCTTCTCAATGCCTCACTCATTGTTGTGTCGAAAACGGGCCAATCCACGGAGTTCCAGTTGGTTGGTAGTGAAACACCAACAATCCTCTCCTTTGATTGAGTTGGTAGAAATGTTCATAGAAGAAAATACCCTCGTCTGGACAAGGATTTTGCTAGTCCTGCCTGCATACTACAAGACCCCAATATGAGCATGGGTCACAGAGACAAGATATATAATGCACTCCAGTGGCTCCCATTCCTCGTATGAGGAAGGATAAACATTAGTGAATGTAAAAGAATAGAATACATACAAACATCTGTATAAACTAATTAAATATCTATAATAAGACAAGAAAAAAACAGATTCACATTTGAAATGCATGATAACATTTATAGAGGAGTGCTAAATAATTAACTCACAGTTGCACTGTGGATTATGCACCATGGAGACATCACCGCCATTAGCAATCACATCAGAGTGAGTAAAAACACGTTGAACCAAGACCTCTTTCATAGTCTTCCTACCAAACTCAACTTTGAAATCCAGAATTCTTGCTTTCCATGCAAAACAAAACATATTTGTTGCCTTCAAGCTTTTTCTCCTTCTTAGTTGCATAAGAACCGAAGAACCTTTCCTTATTCTCTGCTCTTGCCACCTATCATCTGTAGTGAGAGAGTTTGAGATTGAGATAGTGCTTATGCTACTACATGGTCTTCTTGGCACACTAATGGTGAGGTTAGTTGGGGATAGTGTAGAGCAACCTCTAGAACTTCTTGGGTGGGAAGAAGACGAAGCCATAGCTATAATGGAGGGAGAATGAGTTTTGAAAGCCTTTCATAAAGGGAGTGAATATCTTTTAATAAAGGGAGAGAGCTAGCTATCAATCAATAGTCAGGTCTCATCAACTTGACGGCTACTAGCAATGGGCCCTACTTTGTGAGACGAGGAAGTTACCTTATGGAAATGGGACAAATCTCAATATTTTAAAATTCTTTCTTTCATTTTTGTGATATTTTTCATGCATTTCTACATTACGTAAGGTTGTTGCTCATTGGTTGCACCTTCTTTTCTCTCTCTTCAATAAGGCCCTCCAAATGACCTCCAAAATCTCCTAATGCTTTAAATCACTAAAATCTAGGAGTTTAGGCTCCCTTTACAATTATCGGGCCGTTAACGGCTCCATGATTTATAAAAAAGGATAAACTAAATCAAGGATATCGTTGATGATCAAAGATTTCCTCCGTGTCGGATTTCCCTACTTTGATTGTTGTTGAGCTCTGTATGTTTGCACTGCTTTCTCTTACCGAGCTCGAGAGAGAGAATCCCGTATTTAGCTTTGAGAACGAGGGAAAGAGTTCTCTCCTTGCTTATGTTCGAGAGCGAGAGAAAGAATTTCTCCGATCTTCTCCCTTCTCCGTCTCCCCTTCACGTCCTTCTTGTTCATGCATTGCCTCATGCAAGGCATGCAAGCCCCTCTTCTTAGAATAGCCGTCCTCTCTCTTCGTGCATCATGTCTCTAGGTCGAGAGACTTCTTCTTCAACTCCCGTTCTACCATAGTCGTGCAATACTGCTTCCCTTCCGTCGTTTCTCCCTGCTTGCTTCTGAGAGCGAGAGAGAAAGTGTGTCTTCCCTTGCCGACTGCTTGCTCCCCTCTTCTCTAGCTTATGTCCGAGAGCAAGAGAGAGAGAGAGCGGCTTCTTCTTATGCATGAGAGCGAGAGAAAGATAGCCTTCCTCCTTGCTTCTCTCTTTTCCCGACTCATTCAAGGCCATCTTGTTTGCTTCATGCAATGCCCTTCCTCCTCCTCACTTCACCAAAAAAATCTCTTCTTCCTATTCATCGAGTTCCTTTCTCACAATGTCGTCCGTCTGCTTGCTTATGCAAGAGCGAGAGAGCGAGCGAGTCTTGCTTGTGATCCGAGAGAGAGAGAGAGAGAGAGAGAGAGAGAGAGAGAGAGAGAGAGAGAGAGAGAGAGAGAGAGAGAGAGAGAGAGAGAGAGAGAGAGAGAGAGAGAGAGAGTTATCTCCCACCTTGCTCAAGCTTCCGCCCGCGTTGAGTCTCCTCCCCTTTCTTCAGGTTTTCCATTCTCATGCAATAACCACCCAATTTGCTTAAAATAGGCCCCTTTTTCCTCTCTAACCAACGACGGTTCCGTCGTTGCTAGGGGCATAAAAAAATCCTGCTAGTGGTGTGGCATGGCCCACTAGGCATCTCCTGTAATTGCCCAAGGACGGCACCGAATGGCGTGCATTGGCCTGTTGGAAACTTCCCGTTTCACTACCGAGAGCACCCTCTCCTTCTTCTGCCTCGCGCAGGTGCCGTTTGCTCCTTTCCCTCCTTGCTCATCGCCCCCTCCTTGCACGCCATGCCTTTTTCTTCTTTCTTTTCCCCATTCACACCCACTTACATCTTTTTAACTCTATGGGCGGCCATTGAGCATATCCCCTTGGGCGGCCATAAGACTTTTGGGCGGCCGGTTCCCCTCAAGGGCCACCACTTTTGGCAAACATATCAACCAAAGCATTGGCAAGCACAACATCTTTCTCTAGCAACCCCTGTCAAGAAATCTCATCATGAATTCTCTCACCAACAGCCATGTTGGGTAAATCCCGCAATCAACACGCTTTAGGAGACGACATTTTGAACAAAGAACTCATCAAGAACTTTTTGTGCTTTCGTAAATAACCACATTTGGCATATTTATCACTGATCAAAGCTTCACCAAATCTTTCATTTGCCCTTTGCTGACAATATCATCGTGAATTTTACAGCCCATATCAGCATCTCGTATAATTCCACATGCCTTTAAAATGCAAATATAGGTGATTTTTTTTGCCGGAAGGCATTCCCTTCGCATGAGATTAAAGTTTATTTGCCACAATCGTATCAAAACCTAGCAGCGTTTAATAACAATATCATCTTGGATTCCAAAAATCATCCTGCTCAGCTGAGCCAACAGCTGACACCGGCCTCAAGCCATATTATCTCATCAGTCCAAACTCTGTCTGGCGAGCCGTAAATTCCTATAGACTGTACAAGCTACATAGAACGCATACAAATCCTATTGAGGCTGTAAAATTTCCAAATTGCACACCGATCGAGGTGATCGACCTGGCACAGAACTGGTCCTCGGGGAAACTTAAATTGGAAATAACTTGGCAACTAGAACTCTGATTGGCTGATTTAAAAAGACCGACGCGCTCCAGAAAGTGAGCACTTTATCCCCATGTATTCACTTCATTTCTGTCCCCTCAATTGTAGTTGCCCAATCTAGTACGGATCTGCATAAACTCAAACTTAAACTGTCATAACTTCTTGACCGTAGCTCCAATCGACAAGCCGTAAAGACACGCTGGTAGAGCACTTCAAGCACTGCAGTTCTAGATCATAAACTCCCATCTGTGCTTATCTCAAACATACCATTTTTTAGAATCATTAAGGCATCTATTGGCCGTTTAAAGCCGCATCTAGCATACATTACTCATAAAAGTAGCTTGTTACCAAGCCCTGAACACTGATCAATAATCAAGTAAACGTCAAATAAGCTTGACGTGCATCTTCCTGGTATCTTTCTTAGCATGGGAGCGGAGCTGCATGGTATTGTGATGTCTCGACATAATTACGACTTTCACATACTGCCCGGAGGTATTTACGGTACCGCTTTTCATAAAAATAATTCTCGTACAAATCCCGTTTGGTCTTGTTTTTTCTCTCGGTGATCATTTTGAAATCGGACAGAGACTAGAATTAATATTTTTATGTTTAGGTCATCCTAAAAAGCACATTGCTTTTGAAAAATGTAGAAAAACACGAAAAGCTAAAAATAGCGTAAAAAGCAAAAAAAGCAAAATTTACTAAAATTGAACCATGGGTTTCCCTTGTCCACTACAATAAGAAAGCGGACTTGCTTTTCACTAAAAAGCACTAAAAATCACGGAGGCTTTGCAGGTTCAGAGGAGGTGGATGTCGTGCAGCTCCGCTCCCATGCTAAGAAAGATACCAGGACGATGCACGTCGAGCTTATTTGAAGTTTACCTGATTATTGATAAGTGTTTAGGGCTTGGTAACAAGCTACATTTATGAGTAATGTATGCCAGATGCGGCTTTAAAGGACCAACAGCAGATGCCTTAATGATGCCAAAAAAGACTATGTTTGAGGTGAGCACATATGGGATTTTTTGAACTACAATTGTAGTGATTGAAGTGCTCTACCAGCTTGTCTTTACGGCTCGTCGATTGGAGCTACAATGAAGAAGTTATGACAGTTTTAAGTTTGAGTTGGTGCAGATCCGAACTGGATTGGGCAACTGCAGCTGAGGGGATAGAAATGAAGTGAATGAATGGGGCTAAAATGCTCACTTTGTGGAGCGCATCGGTCTTTTCAAATTAGCAATCAGAGTTGTGGTTACCAAGTTATTACCAATTTAAGTTTCCCTGGGGGCCAGTTCTATGCCAGGCCGATCACCTCGATCGGTTTGCAATTTGGAATTTTACAGCCTCAACAGGATTTGTATGCGCTCTATGCAGCTTATGAAGTCTACAAGAATTTACGACTCATCAGACAGAGTCCGGGCTAATGAAATAATATGGCTTGAGGCCGGTGTCAGCTACCGGCTCGGCTGAGCAAGATGATTTTTGGAATCTGAGACGATATTGTTATTAAAGGTTGCTAGGTTTCGATATGGTTGTGGCAAACAAACTTGGAAAATTTTTAATCTAATGCGAAGGGAATGCCTTCCGGCAAAAAAAAAAAACCTATATTTGCATTCTTGAAAGAAGCACCTAGCTTCCCCAAAACACGTAGATTAAGGATCCAACCTTGCATTTTGCAAAGAAGCACATAAAAGCATAAAAAGCATAAAAATGCTAAAAATAGAGGATTTTTCTAAAACTAAATCAAACGTCCGTCTAACCTATTGGAATAGGAAAATGGGCTTGCTTTTTACTTTAGAACCCTACAATACTGTCAATCAAGCATCTTAATTCAAAATTTGGCAAAATAGAGATTGAAAGCTATTTTTATTATTTTAAAAAGAGACCCAAAAATTGGGGATCTTACATCCTCCCACGCTTGAAAAACTCAAGGTGTCCTCACCTCGACATGAAATGTGGATAATTCAGTCTCATTACATCATCACGTTCGTAAGTGGCATCTTTCTAAGGATACGTTGACCATTTAACAAGGTGTTCAATAATGGTTCGATTACGTAGAGTCTTAGTTCTACTTTAAAGTATCACTTCGAGATGCACTTCAAAAGTTCCATCAGTAGAGGTAGATAATCAAGAATGTGTTGCGAATCAGGTACATGCTTCTTGAGTAAGATGACATGAAAAACATTATGTACTTTTATGTGTGGTGGTAACAAGAGTCTATAAACTTGCTCATTAATCCGCTATGTGATTACAAAAGGTCCACAATATCTAGCACTAAACTTCTTACACTTACCCATTCATAAAGAACTACGTTTGGGTTTTACTCTCAGAAATACCATATCGTCTTCTTCAAAAAGTCTAATAGATCATTTTGGGTCAGCATAACTCTTCTGTCTATCTTGAGCTATCTTAATAACTTGCCGTATAAGATCGGTTTGTAGTTGCATCTCATCCAACATTTCTTTGGATGCTTGAACTCGTATGAGAGGGTCTCTCCATTTGAGTGGAGTAAGACACTCTTGTCCATACAATGCTTGAAAATGAGACATCCCAATCGAGTGTTGGAATGAAGAACTATAAGCAAACTCAACTAAACACAAATATCTAGTCCATTTACTGTAATCATGCATACAATAAGCCCTTAACATGTCTTCAATAATTTGATTTGTTCTTTCTATCTGCCCATCGGTTTGGGGGTTACAAGCAGTACTAAAGGCCAACTGGGTTCCTATAGCTGAGAATAAGGCTTTCCAAAAATTAGAGGTGAACTTTGCATCACGATTAACAACTCCATCCATCTTCGTTACCTTATATTAAGGTCAGGGTGGGTGTAGATCCACTTCAGGTTTTTATGGCCGGTATGTAGTTCAAATCTCCTTCCAAGAAGGTAATGTTTCCATACTTTAACACTAGGTTGGTAATGGGACACTTTCATGTCCTGGGACACTTTTATGTCCTGTTAAGTGACCATTTTCCTTGAATTATATCAAGAGTTTCAAAATGGATTTTGAGGTGCTATCTATCTAGAAAGTTGTCTCATGAGCTGAAAAAAACTCGACATTTTTTTGGAATATCAATTCCAGCTTTAACCTTGTCCTTGCACAACATTTCACAACCTAAACTGTGTGAAAAAACAGGTCCTGTTTTTGTCTTTTTTCATCTTTTTGCAAGTATACCACTCTAGAATTCATGTTTGTGAGGTCTATAATGCTAGAAAACTATCTTTAGTAGTCCTCAACATGTCCTGATGCTTCTAGGGAGAAATAAATGTTAAAGTTGTAAGTTATGACCAAATTACAAAAATTGTCAAATCCTGTTTTTTAACCAATTTTAGCTCTTCTATGATTTTTTTGGTGGCTTTCATGATATCCAAATGCAGTTTTGATTTTCTATGTCAAATATTGTAACATAAAGCTAATATTCCTTGAGTTTTGGGGCACCTAATATCCGATTTTGCATAGTAGACAACGATGGTTGATTTTTTCAATTACAGAAGAAAATGAAACATTCTAGTATATCAAGTATAGCTTTTTCAATATTATTAGTTTCTTGTAACAACTACATGCATTTTGTAGGTAGTAACCATATCTAGTCATAAGGATCAAATTTGGCTAGATATTGAATAGTGTCTATGGGATTCTATAACTCATAATGTTGAACCCAGTTTTTTCATGTTTGCTGTATTTAGCACTTCATCTTTGTCCCCAAGATTCCCCTTGGTAAGAGATGTATTATTCTTTTGACATGCTCCATGGCTCCTTATGAACCTAAAGGACAATAGGGAACTAAGAAAACATGCATATATTATTTGTATTGAGCATGGCTATAGAAACTTTGATGATAGGTTTGCAGAATGGTAAAAATTCAACTTTTTTGTACCTATTTCTTTTGGCAAAACAAAAAATAGTGAGTGAGAAGCAATCATATGTTCTGATCACCAACCCATTGAAGTTAACTAGGGAATTTATCTCAAGTCCTACAAAAATCCCTAATCTTATTTTTATGCAAAAAAACGTAAGAAATGATTGTTTTGATGAAAATGTACTGGTCCATCAACTTTGGAGGCTTGGTGTGAACAAAAGATGAGAAATTTTACAAGTTTCTTATTTTTTCCATGTGTAGTAGGCCTTGAACTATAACCTCATGAAAGGATTTTACAAAATGAGTGGATCTACTATGGTTTTGGAGGTTTTTTTCAAAACCCTGAAAGGACACTTTTATGTCCTGTTAGGTTACCAACCTAGTCTTAAGAGCATACACAACGGCTAATAATTCCAAGTCATGTGTAGGATACTTTAACTCATGTATATGTAACCTACGAGATTCATAAGCTACTGGTTTTTCTTTCTTAAGATAGAACGCCACTGATTGCTTATCCATTTGCATTAG